>NC_136599.1:20277126-21559626 GCF_910589615.1 Taurulus bubalis | reverse complement strand
GTAACAAGCCTCAAACTGCGCTCTTTGGTCACACTCTGGACAGAAAAGAGAGATAATTCTGGTTAAGGGACCAGTACTGAAAGAGCCTGAACATCAGAGATAAATTAATGTCATTAGAAAATGTTAGCATGGGCAGAGAGATGGATTAGATAATTAGATGAAAATGTAATGATCCCTGCGGGGAGCTTGCGTTATTACAGCCATCGATAATAGAATGCAGCAAAAACAATTTAGGAAATAAGAACACAACAAATGGGGAAGTAGTTAAACTACATTACAAACAAGATTCAATGATTGAACTAGAGTAAATGTAGTTTTCCCGTCGGCAATATCAGTCCCCCACTGACTGACCATGTCACCCCCTAGACTATTTCTTACTCCCCTGCACATCCCTTCACACTTCATATTTAAAAACACACATGTCACTTTAACATACACTTTACATTAATGTCATCCGTTTGTCTGAGCACTTTATCTTATACATAATTTAATATCTACTGCACTGTTGTTGTCATTGATTGTTGTTTGTCTCGTCTAATGCAGTGGTGTCAAACTCATTTTAGTTAAGGGGCCACATGCTGCCCATTTTGATCTCAAGTGGGCCGGACCAGTAAAATCATAGCATAATAACGCATATATAATGACAATATTTCTCTGTTTAATTTCTACAATAAACTAGAAACATAAAGACAAAAAATTCAGACATCAGCCCACTGTTTATCTGCCTGGGCGCTCTGCAGATTCTCTCGCAGTTGGGCAATATGTGTAGTAATTTCAGTGCTGCAATCAATTGTGACTGTGGCTCAATGGTTATTATGTCCGTCTTACAATCAGAGGAGCACTGGTTTGAGTCCCAACTCGGGTAGTTTTTGTTTTTCAAATTTTTACATACAGTAAAAAGTATCAAGTATCAAGATATTCAATATCTATGATAAATAAGAACGATGTAATTACACCGTGTACAAATAAAATGTGTTAGATGTACCATCATATTTGTATAGGCAGATAAGTAAAGCTTTTTGCAAACCACATGGTCAATATGTGGTGTAATATAGTTCACTGGAAATTGTGTGTTCCAGTAGTTACGAATGAGTCAATAGCCACGGAATTAGCTTGCATGAATGCAGACAAAAACAATTGTTTCAAATGCATAACAATAGATTTATTCATGTATTTCTAATGAATTTTGCAAATCTTGGCCAAACCGGTTTAATTCATATTCTCTTACCTCCAACTGCTGCAGCAGGGACTTGCCCTTCTTGTTAATCTCGTTAATAAGAGTAAATACTGCGATTTTGATCTCGTGCTCCACCTTCTTGTGCGTCTCATTTAGCTCTTTTAACCTGGATGTAAAAAAACAAAAAAACAACACTTAATTTAGAGAGTCTAGCCACCAATAGAAACACTGACTGCATGTGTCAGCCCACCGCCAAGAACATTAACAAGCGGTAACTCTGTCAATGGGCAGCATTGGAGAGGAGACTGGTGATAACAAAACACACACCTGCTTTGCACCTGAGAGACAGAGTAATGGACGTAGTTCTTCTTTTCCTGCAGTTTGGCCACGCTGGTCTCAATAATGCCTTTCTGGTTCTGGAAAGCCTCCTCTAGGAACTGGTACCTAAGAGTAGAGGGGGTAACACTCTTTAAGTTACCGACATCTAACCGAATCCGGGGAGGGAATTATTTCCTTTCCTTTTCTTTGTGGTGGTTAAGAGCAGTATTCTTTTTTTTTTGTGTCTCAGTTGGGAACTTTCGTTCACTTTGCGAAAAGTGAATTAGCTTCCGATTAGATAACTGGTTCAGCTTAGTGTCTCAATATTTCACTGATAAAAGCACTATTCACAAGAAAGTCAACCAACAGGAGGTTTTAAAAATCTTCAGGATATTCAACCTTTGTTTCTTTATAATGCATGTAATACTTAACTTGTTTCTACACAGGACTTGTACAAAGGCAATAAAGTAGTCCATGATATTGAGATTTGAACTTACAGATCATTAAAATACCTCTTCTGCAAGGCAGTTCATTGCTTTTTGCCAGTTACACCTACAGCCAATGGGTTCGGCTCGTCGGCTTTTTTATTCTTCACAGTTCATTTTGTTTGTACGCCCTCTGGCATCTTGGAGACTAAGACAAACAGCATGCAGAGTATAAACGCCTCCGCCCATGCTTGGAGCTTGTGTGCCATCTGCGGAGGCTCACGCTACAGTGCCAAGCACGAGTATGACCAACACGCTTGCATGCAAGGCATTAATCGTCGGTTAACTCTTAATGATCGGTTAACTATTGCTAAAAATGGATTTTTGATGATTAGCCTGCCTGGAGAGTTGTGTTAGATGTGGAGCTACCTGTGCTCCTTGTGCTCCAGCAGCTGGCAGTCCCTACAGGTCAGGGTGTCGCAGGTCTCGCAGAAAAGCTTCAGTGGCTCCTGCTTGTGGATGGGACAGAAAACAGGCCTCTGTCCTGGAGCACTAACAGACTCTATAGACATAAAAGAGAGAACAAAGACAAAATAGACGACACCGAAAAGACATGTCAAAGCCAGTTTAGGTTTGCCAAACAAGACTGCCAAAGCCTCAGAAAACTCTGGTTAGAGCTTCAGGGTGTATGGTTCCCCAGCTAGAGTTACCATCCAAGCAACCAGACTCTGCAGCACTGTTACTATGGCAACAGCCTACCAGCAGCACCACATTCACTGTACTTCATCTAGAGTTAGTCTTATTTAGGCTTTTGCCGTCTTAGCTTCAATAAAGATGGGTCAGCCATCACGGTGAGGATCAGCCATTTTACCGGAGGCAGCGTCAGCATCCTCCTTGGTGTGGATCTTGTGGTCCTTGGTTATTTTGACCCTCTGGTGGGCCTCCACGCAGGTCTTACACAGCCATTCTCCACACTCCACACAAAAGCCGATGGTTCCTGCGTTGTCCTCGCAGCTTGTGCATACCTGGATAAGATCAAAAAGCATATGAAAAGAAATGGACTCAAGAATCAGTATTGGTGGCGACCGATGCAGCTTCTCCAAATGTGTGCTCAGATCCTGAAATGATGTTGCCTCGATATAGACGCGATACTTTAATGCAACAGACAAATGTTAAAGTAAAATGTTTCTGGCTGAAGAAAAATGTCTGATGTCAAAGTATTAATTTACTAATAGCCGTAGTACAATGGTCTAGATAACCCAATCTGGTATATAAAAGCCTAAACTACCAGCTTACATTGGTGTCATCATGCTGCACACATTTTAAATGATGGTGAAACGAAACAAATGGTCATAGGTTCTCTAAAATCTGTTGGTTCATCTAAATTTAGAGCATTAACGTACAGTACATATGTTGTGTCTGAGTAATGGGTCAAGAACTGCATAGTGTGTTTTCATCAGTGGCACTAAAAGAATCGCCAGTGCAATCGAAACCAAAAAAAAGATGTTAGGAATAACGGTTAATTTATTTATTCTACGTCTCACTTTAGCAAAGTACCAGACAAACCTGTGGCACGCGGTGAATATCTCTCTATTCTAAATACTATTGGCAGTTACCAAGAAAGATAATACACAAAAATGGTTGCAGGGCTACACTAAATGTAATTGATGCACTACTAGATCCAATGTTGCTGAATTGTGGACAGAAGACTGTTGCTTTATTAGAAAATATATAGAAGAAAATATGCGAATCCCATATTTATGCAGAGACCCCTCCAAACACCTATGTGGCAAAGCATCGATGCAGGTACACTTAAGTACCACATTATGGCCGCAAAGCCGACTGCTTTGACATACCTGTGCAGCCTTCTCATCCGACCCACTGGTAGCCTCTGTGGTATCTTTGACAAAGTAGTTGTCAATGATGTCGCTCTGTTTGTAGTCCTGGTGGCACACCGAACAGCGCATAACATTTACTATGGGGAGAAAAGAGACAGAAAGCCAGGGGAACGCAAGTCAAATGAGATCAAAAATGGAAACAAACCCACGTGAAATCCATTTCCTGACTTCTTATGAAGCCCCCTGAAATGTTGGCTAAAAATACTCCCACTTCAAACAAATGAAGATTAATAGGAAGGCCCCTGCACATTTCCTTTAGGTAAATTCCTGTTGTTATTAACAAATGATTGGCACCGTGGGACACCCACTGCCTATTCATGGGAGCTAAATGATTAAGCGAAGATTCAATCTTGTCATATTTGGCATGCTTATTAGAATATTAGATCACATTGCCAAACAACGAGGACTGTTCCACTTAATCACATTAGTTGGCTTTGTTAATGGAATTAGTTCAATACCGCTATAATCATACACCCCAACAAATAATTTGTTCAGTGCATTAACTTTGTCATTAATTTTCACAAGTCTTAATGTGCAAAATATTAAACACAGAAACACATAAATATTTTAAATTGAGTCAGCATAATATATGTCACCCCTCCCCCTCTACCTCCTAAGCCCATAAAAATCTCCCCCCCCCCCCCCCCCCCCCCCCCTTATCAGCCAGCTGAGGAAAAAACTAGTTGAAGCCAGTTTGAACCGGTCTACACTGGTTTGAGCAGCACACAGCCGGTTTGTGTAAGCTCCAGCTGCACGAGCCTCTGAGTGATTGGTTGTGAAAACAGATGGACTGGGGTTGTGTTGAGGAACCCACACAACCCTTCAATACACACGTATCACACAGCTGTCACAAGGCTATACAAGCATATTCAACCCCAATAGCCGCTCAGTTTGATCAAACTGTGTTTTTGCTTAACCAAATATGCATTAACCTAGTTGAATTTCAAGTACCGGGTGCATTATTGCCAGAGATTTACCACAGTGAGCTACGATCCAAGCTTACACTGAAATCAATGTGTAATAGCAAATATCCTTGAAATACAGGAGGGGGGTGGGGGAGATCTCAAGGGACATTGTTTATCTTGTAGAAGTGACAGATATTATCACATTTCAACTCTGCTTGGTGTCAGTGTTCACTTTTACTTAATCACAACACAGAAACCGAACCAAATTTTTGGTTAACGGAAAAATATATCTGTATCTTTGACACATTTAATCAACCTCACTTCATTTCTTTTTTACAACAAAGCAATATGTACTGCTACGAGAATCGTGCAGGTTAAGGCACATTTAGCTTTGACATCAGATAAAGCATTCTTCAGGCACACCTGACAGGTACTTCTGGATATACAAAGAGTTACATCAGGAAGAAGGTAAACAACATGTCCCGTTACAAGCTGCTACGATGTAGGACAGCAGACATCACAAAAGAGAAGTAGAACAGAAGGTTTAATTCATGAGCAGGAAGTTGTTTCTGAACTCGGCATTCTCACCTTGATTTTATATTTCCTCAATTTATGTGCACACCTTGATATGCACATTATCATGAAGAAAAGATTTTCTGATCAAGTATCGTAACCCCGCCTTTCCTCTGACCAGGTAAAGCACAGGGTTTAATAATATCAATCAGTAGCTTGGGTTAGTGTTGTGACCGGGGACGGATGACAGTTTGTAACCCTTTAGGTGAAAACTTGTGAATCAAATGCTATAAATCTAGTTGTTAACAAACGTTTTGGAGGATTCAACTGCTACAGTGGAAGAGGCCAATTAATATTTTTCTGATATGTTGGAGCTTTCCACAAATTCAGGCAAGTAGAGTTGAGCGACTGGGCCATATGCTGTAAAAAAAAAATGCCCCAGGTAAAATTCAAATTGCAGGGCTTAGTGAGCTCATATAAACCACATAATCTACGAGGCGCGAATAGACCCCCCTCCATATACAGACTATATTACAGTTTGACCGCAGATACTGGGCAGCTCAAGAACTACAATGCAGGCTATGTGATATTGAATCTATCATGAAACAGAATTCTAGACAATGTGATATTAAAACTCTCCAATAAGAGTAATAAAGCTATAGCTTGGTGGCAGGTACTGCGAGGAAGTAAAGTCGACACACAAAGCTAAAACCTGGAGATTAAAGGAGTAATTTGAGATGTCACCATGAGATGGAGTCCCCTTCGTTAAACTTGAAATACGACACAATAGTTTTTTTGTAGACTGCTCGGTTCTGTTTTTATTAATGGATGTTGGAATTACATTCAGCATTGCAATAAAAATTATATTTGTGCAGAGGTTTCATATAAACATGAAATGAGACCAGACACCTGCCAGTATACCATCAGTGTAGTTGCTCTCCAAAATATCGACCGGCTAAAAGAAAAAAAAAAAAGAGTCAATATGTCAATTAATGAAGGTGAAAGTCTACCTTAAAGTGAGAAGCTATGCAGGGAGAATTATGGATTGAACAGTGCAAAAATAAACAAGACAAAACATAAATCTACTTTTGAGGAGTAAATACGTTTTTTCCGTTGTTCCCAGAGGGGATGTGAAAACCATGTAAAAAAACATTTGTTTTGCTTTAGTTACTACATCTGCTCACGGCGTGACGCTTTTGTTACTCCAGCTGAGCTGTTGTTGACTGACTCTTTGGGCTTTTTGTAAGCCATAACAATCACACTTTCAAAAATGTTTTTCGACAGGGCAGCACCTTTTAAAAGCCCTAAGGTAGCAAACATATTGACAAGACAAGAGTTTACTTACATGGCACTGTTAATTAGATTGCATTGTATTCAAGGCAATTTATTTTGGAGACTTTGTAATTATGCCCTTCATGTGCCATAGTTATGGTTATGACTACGACCTAAGACTATCTGACAGTTCAAGAAAAATAGTACAGAGAGCTCCTACAGTCGTATTTTGAAACACGCCATTTGGATAACTACCGGTATCTATATCTATATATATATATATATATATATATATATATATATATATATTAGTGCTGTCATATTAGCGCATTAATAACGGCGTTAACGCAAACCAATTTTAACGCCGTCAATTGTATTACCGGCGTTAACGTTTAATCTTTCAATGTTTTTCTCGCGAGCACCACGATGGATGTAGCTCAACCAGAAGCAAAACAATAGGCACGTCGTTTGGGCTTGGAAGCTAGGCTAACGTTGCGGTTTGAAATGAATGAATGGTGAGCGCGATACGGCAAAATGAATGATAAGACGCTAATGAATGGAAAGTTTACTTTCAAGAAGTTGTCAGATGGTTCCCTTGACAAGACCAAAGTGGTATGTGCCATTTGTCATTGTGAACTGAGCTATCATCGTAGCCTATCCAGTAGGGCTGGCGGTATGGCCAAAAATTCACATCACGTTATTTTGTAAGATTCTGGCGGTTTCACGATATATCACGGTATTTTTTATAAACACATTGATTTATTGACGCCGAAAAGGACCACCATCATTATTCACCACTCGCTCGCAACTGGCCAGCAGCTGTTTTGATTGGTACGTAGGGAGCTAACCTGGAGGGATTTAGGACCATGGGGAATCCCTTGATACTAGTGGCGCATGCGCGGCCGTAACGACTATTGTCATTCTTCGGCAGGCAGCAACAGTTAATGTTTACAGTCACAGATATGTGTACAGCGGTCTGAGCTACTTACGTCTCACGGATAGAAGTTGACTCATGTTGTCAAGAAATGACATCGCCAAAATGCATGATGGGTAAAGCCCGCTCACTTTGCTGCACAGGAAAAGACTTCTTCCTGCTCAAGAAAAGTCTTCCTGTGTGTGTGTGTGTGTGTGTGTGTGTGGGGGGGGGGGGGGGGGGTCATTTACCCAGCATGCCTTTTGGCGATGTCATTTCTTGCACACCATGAGTCAAGTGAGTTAACATGAGACGAAAGTAGCTTGAAGCTGATTCAAGGTGTGAACAATAAATGTTGTTGCCTGCTAAACAGCAGCGACCGGTATGACGGTATGTGAAAAATGTATACTGTACGGCAAACTGAAACCGGTATACCGGTTGAACCGGTATACCGCACAGCCCTAGATCCAGTCTGAAATACCACTTGATGGCCATGCACACAGCTGATGCTAACTCTGCGCCCCCTCGTCATAGCCAGACAAGAATGGATGACTTCGGACAGAAACACATGGACACCACAACGAAGAACAAACTTATTGCAGTCATAGCTAAATGGGTGGCTCTCTCGAAATGTGCACTTTATAATTTTATTTTGTAAAACCTTGTTTACATGAAATGTGCACTTTATAATTTTATGTTGTAAACCCTTGTTTACCTGAAATGTGCACTTTATAATTTTATTTACAACCGCCCTGTTTGGCAGTTGTTTTTCAATAAAATAAAACATTTGCATAAAACAAACCAATCCACTTTTTCATGTTGATAAGAGCATTAAAATGAAGAAGAAAAAAATTGCAACATGCTGTTTCTGAGTTAATGACATTTGGATTTCTAGGAATCCAGCAGAAATACTTTTCTACATCAAGTAGATTATTATAGGTGTAGTATTTTCAACTCCAGTCTCTTCCCTAGAGATGAGCTCACTGCTACCAATAGTTGTTAATGAATAGCTTGGCTAGAAGCGCACGGTGTCTGATCACCATCCAAATCACATCACTGTCGTCTAACTGTTAATCCACAAGCCAACATTCTTGTAAATCATTACAACAGTATAATTGCTCAAATTCCGGGAGGATTGAAAATGCAAAACGTTAGCTTAACCCCGAGAGAGAGAGACTCGCATGTCAGCACACACCTGTCAAATTACAATATTGGCTCGCTGTTGACAATGACAACTATGACGAGACAGAACGTGCACATGGGAGTGTATCTAGCTAACTGTTAGTCATAGACATCTTCTTGTACGGCAATGCAACTGACATTCAATTATCTGACCGTTAGTGGTTTTAACGGTAACGGTTAGATATTGAGATTCAGACCAACCGCCGTAGGCGTCCGGTTCAGTTAGACCAGTTATGTCGCTAAATGTGTCGCCGAATATAAATTAACTGTTGAAGCCCGAACTTTTGACAGATGGCGGTTCATCTTAACGGAGGAGACGACTGTACAAAATACATAAAACTCACCTATGTGTGTGTCAGTCTGGCCGTGTGGTCCAGGTACCTGTACGCTGATCTGCCTGTCTGGTTGCGGGATACATTTGAGGCAAAAGGAGTGCAGACATGGCAGAAGTTTGGGTTCACAGTCTCGGCTCTGGAGACTTTGTTTACACACTGCGCACGTATCCAAAAAATTTATGGGAACGGATACCGGCGTGGCCGCCGGAGCCGTCGGTGGCGGTGACATTTCAGTGGTGAGCCCACCAACTGGAGCCTCGGCGACGGCAACAGCGGCAAGGGTTTCAGCCGCCGTTGGCTCTTCTGCATTGGCGCTACTGGTCGCAGCTGGGCTGACGGCGTTGCTAACGCTAACATCGACTTCCCCAACTGCAGCAGCAGCTGCAGCAACGGCAGCCCCGCTGTCGCTGCCGTCTCCGCCGTCGCTGGTGGGTTTCGGTGTCTCATTTGCGTTATCGTGGGACTCTGTTGGTTCACCACCCACCGTAATCGATTCTATGACTATTACCGCATTTTCATCTGTCGTTTCTGGCTGCTCGTTATCTTTCGCTGTGGCCACCGAGTCCGAATTAGCAGACGGTTCCATATCCTCCTCGCCTTTGTTATCCGCCATCTTCCTTCCTCTTTGAACCGCTGCACGCACTGCGTAACTTTTCGGACCATGAGTACGTAAGAATACGTCATGACGTCGACCCAAGACCTTATTTACTTGTTTGTGGCTCGTTTACGCTACACAATTAAAGTGTATCACTATGGCCACTATAACAAAATAAATCATTACACACATAAGACTAATATAGAAAGAAAGACACCACAAGAAAAAAACACATTAAAAAAGACAATAATCCATATTGAAATAGGCATCATCAGGGGCCGGTTTTTCAAAAAATCTGGATCAAACTGATCCAGATTTGGAAATCTCGTTTTCTGCTATCCAGGATCACGTAATCCATTTTATTTTTATGCTGTTTTTTCAAAGCAATGTGGGATTGGATTACTCTGATCCGGATTCAAACTATTAAGGATTACCAAATCTGGATTACCTGTGGTCTAAATGGGACTATCACAATAGCTACGTAAAGAACAACAGGTAGAAAAGTGTGGGGTCACTCCAATATGCTTGATTTGAACTGAAAATAGGACTGCACAGAACAGCAAACAAACAATATAAACATCCCCCTCCATTGTCCATTTCTTGGAAACAGGCAGTCCGCTCATCTGAGACCTACAACAAATAAATAAATACATACTTTACTCACAAATACATTTTGGATGCTTTTCATTGTCCTACACAACATGGCGCAAAGTCCTTCTCTGTGATGACGTCCCTGATGCACCTGAGCCCATTGGAGACACTGACCAACCCAGGCCCTCATTCTGTCAGAATGAGGGCCTGACTGGACGACCAATAAGAGATGCAATTGTTAGACACTATTTTTGATAAGTCCATGACTGATGATTGTGTCAGTGTGATTAATGTTTAATGAACAAAGACAGTTTGGGGGATTCATTTATGGGGCCGAAATATTTATAATTTATAATTTGTTGTACTGAAAGGTTGCTAGCCTACATAGCCTACCTACTTTATGTACTTCCTTTTGAACAATTCAAGTGAAATTGATGAATAAATATAAATACTGTAAAATGCATGATATAAATGTTGTATTATTTAACTAACCAATTTTAGTGACCTAGTTGTATTACTAATATCCACCATGAATCCACCCTCCTGCTGGGATCAGTTTAATCCTGATTTTTGGTATCAAAATGATCCCAATCCTACCAAAAAGTTTTGAAAAACCCAAACTCAAGGTTTGATCCGGATCAACAACAAGATTGGATTACGTGATCCAATCCAATTTCTGAATCCTTTTTTTCTTTTGAAAAACCCATTTTCAAGATTTGATCCAATCCGATAGCCGTAATCCAATCAGATTACTTTTGAAAAACCGGCCCCAGCAGGGGAAACATGATAGTTGCCAACAAGAAAATCAATCTGTACCTGTTTTATATATAATTGTCCTCCAGCTGTATATGGGAGAATTACTAATTTTAACTCCTGCCATCTAAAATTGTCTGTTGCTACAATTTTTTTTGACATAACAATGATATGGTATGCATTTAGCACATTTTTGTTATTTAGTGTATTTACCCAGTAATATAACTTTTGGTCAAATGTATTTGCCAGACACAAAGATGAAAGTATTTTTAAAATATTCTGGGCTTTTGAGAAGAAGAAAAATCTGAAGTCTACATTTACAGTAAAGATTATAACAAAGTAAAACAAGCTCAAACTTCTTCCAGAGTACAAACAAATACAACTTCTTTACAATTTGTCTTCCCCAAGCAGCAGTTCCACTCCACTCCACGAGGGGTCACAACAACAACCCACGGCCGAGCTGCTGGTTGCGCCTTTTATTTTGAAGGTTGAGACCGGAACCACTGGCTTGTAGTTAGCTGGGAAGATTTTACTTTTTTTGTCGCTACAAGACATACAGCAAACAAACTCAACCATATAGACTGATTAAATGGCTGGGACGGCTTCAGTAGCTGGCGAAGTGTTCGTCGATGCGTTGCCGTATTTTGACCAAGGTTACGATGCCGCAGGTGTCCGAGAAGCGGTGAGTGGCCGACGAGCTAACCGCAGCGTGGCTGCTAACGTAACCATGCTTAACACGACACGCTGTACGATATTTAGACACATTTTAATGGGACACGGGGCAGCTTGAAACTAACGTTTAGTTCGTATACATGCGAGCATACGCTTGAGTTAAGTGAAATACTTCGCTAACGGTAGGTATCGTTAAAGTCCGTGTTTAAGTTGAACGTTAGCTTTGCTTCCTGTGGGGAGGAGCGGTAGCGTGAGCCGGAGGACGACACATCCCGCTTAGACAATTAAATAAACTCATAACGTCCGACCATAAGTGAGTTGTTCAGGGTGTATATTAGCAGGCAGGTCACGTGAGGGCCCAGGGTGTATTCATGTACAGTTGTTCCTACTTTTCACTCTTAGTCTTTATCAGCTTCTGTCACTTTGTGTCATTTCACCACAGTACAACAACGACAATGTGTGTCCAGTTTTGCACTGGCACTTGCACTGTGTGGGTTCAGTTTAGGGGCCAGTCGTCCACACACGGCTGGAGATCAGAGAGGCCACTTTCTTTTATTATTTGCACGTGTCATAGATCAAGCATGGGTGTGATTAATAACATGAATGATGCTACTGTTTGCCATGTGATTAAGGAGGCACATTGCATTCGTCAAAGAAATGTAAACTAGAGCTCTGGCCTCGTAATTGTGACGTTTGCATCCTATAATGAGATCTATATTTTGGCACCTGCATGGTTTGAATGTGCTTATTGGAATGTCTGCTGTAAAAAAGGGCTTCTCTCTCTCCTCTGTTTACAATATGCTAATGAGCATACTATTAATAAGGTCCAGCTGTGCACCTAAAATGTACACATCACGCTATTGTACACGTCGTACCCAGAATTCAGTTTATTCAGTGACAAAGTTTTGTGTTAAAAACACAACACAGGCAACAGAAAGAGGACCAAGTTTATGAGCCTAGTTGTGGAAAAGCAATCTCCGTGTGATACTGCCACAAGAATGAGCATCCAGTCTGTCTGTGAAGCTCTGTTAGTTTGCGATCAAATGTTTCTCCCTCGACTTGATTCCAACTTCCAGTCCAAAATAAAAAACGTGTATTTCTTCTTTGATGCGGTGCTTTTAAAAGCCTAAATAATATTTTGTCCTCTAGGCTGCAGCGTTGGTGGAGGAGGAGACCAGAAGATACCGACCTACCAAGAACTACCTGAGCTACTTGCAAACACCTGACTTCGCTACTTTTGAGGTGACAAACCCCTCAGACCTCTAAAACCCCCCCTTTTCACGTCTCAACTAGTGTGACAGGAGTAACAGCTTATTTCTTCTCGCCCATTAGACAGAAATCATGAGGAATGAATTTGAGCGGCTTTCGGCTCGGCAGCCCATGGATCTCCTGAGCATGAAGAGGTACATTTACACACACACACACACACAGTCATTTAAAAACACTGCTGCGTCCAACCGTCTGATAAAGTTATGCCGTTATGGTTATCAAATAATTTTCTGATTTTTGGCAAATGGATAATTTCACAAATTGTTTCAGCTATAAGCTAATTGTATTCAAGTTGAACTATTTGAACAAGCCCCTTGCTGCTATAAGAATATTAGATGTCAAATCATGTGGAGTTTCATGTCTGTAGTCATTTCTAAAAACCCAAACTGTAGTAGATAATAATGTCAACAATTGTTAGTTGCGGCTGCAGTTACAACTCCACTGAACCGTTTTAAAATGATAACACGGGTGTATTTTTGTATCCAATTTTGTTGTACTTTTTATTTATACTTAATGTTATTTCCTTGTGCAGATATGAGCTGCCAGCCCCCTCGTCGGGACAGAAGAACGACATCACCGCGTGGCAGGAGTGTGTGAACAACTCGATGGCCCAGCTCGAGCACCAGGCAGTCCGCATTGAGAACCTGGAGCTCATGTCGCAGTACGGGACCAACGCATGGAAAGTCTACAACGAGTACGTAATTGCAGCCGTTTCTCATTGACATTAACTCGTTGCATTATTAGTCTGACTGCTAACGTGTTGCCTCGTCTTTCTCCTTCAGTAACTTGGCCTTCATGATTGAGATGGCTCAAAAGGAACTCCAGAAGTTCAGGTGAGCGGATCACTGGAACATTCGCGCTGAATTAAAGTGTTTGTGACTACGTTTTCACACGTTTCCCAATTGCATAATTCATATTTTTTTGGCCACACAGGAAGCAAATTCAGGATTTAAACTGGCAGCGTAAGAACGATCAGTTAGCCGGAGGAGCCAAACTGCGAGAGCTGGAGTCAAAGTATGTTGTTCGAAGAGTTTATAATCGTTCTACATAGGAATGTGTTTGGCATGATTCCCCCGTTGTAAACATCTGCGTCTGTCCCCTCAACAGCTGGGTGTCTCTGGTCAGTAAGAACTTTGAGATCGAGCGGGCCATCATCCAGCTGGAGAACGAAGTAACTCAGCTCAGGCAACAGCAGGGCGACGAGAACAAGGAGAACATACGCCAGGACTTCTAGAGCAGCAGCAGATATCGCCCTTGTAGCACTGATGTACAAGCTGGTGGTCCATCAATCGGAAAGATGTCATCTTGTTTCCTTAACTGACTGCACTTGGAAGCAACTGTGTGGAGGAGATCATCAAATACCTTTGACGTTCACAAGGAGCAGTCCAGAGACCTCAGTGACGACACATTTTACGTGTGAAATGTGTCATAATGCAGCTTTTTTCCCCCCAAAGGTAAAAGATGTTTAAAGCGAGACTATGTATGGTTTTTCACAAGACACGTCATCTGGCAAATGGAAAGTTGAATTCGTATTCAATAGATTAGCGAACTAGACATGGTTATCATGTTATTAACATTACCAAGTTGGTTTATTGGCTTTAAGATTCCTTTTCTTCTCACGCTACAGTCATACTAGCATTTAACGTTACTCCATGAATGCCACAGGTGACATTATTCAGGAAAATTGTCATAATCTCGCTTTAAAGCGTAACTCGCACCAGCATGTAGGTTTCAGATCTAGAATAGAGTGTAAATAGTTTGTCAAGTCTGTCGGAAGACAAATTATCTCTGTGAACCCCGCCTTGACTTGATGTAATTTTTTTTATTATGTTTTAATAAAATAAACATTTCTTGTACTTTCTAGTGTGGATTGGACTTTTCTCTCGCATCATAAAATATAAACGGATATGAAATGTCCTTATCACTTTTCTGTTTGAAATTCCGTTATCGCCAGTGCTCTGCCTTTATGCAACGGGACGGTTTCTTTATTGCGTGAAGGTACGGTATATTCAAATTGCCGTCTCACTCCCTGCATGATCAACAGTATCTGTGGGTCAACGGACAGTAATGGTGCATACTGTCCTACATCACATTCAACTTGGGCTCTAGTTTGTCTAGAAGTCACAGCTTTCTTCTAGTAGACATTTGGAAACCCCTCTTTATTTTTTCCAACTTGCCAAGAATTGGAGGCCCAATTAGCAGTTAGAAAAACGCTACTAGATCATCAACGTGCCCACCAGGCGGAGCTATCGGAGGCATTTTCTTAAATAATTCCTCTAACTTGGTTTAATAATTACAGACAGTAAACCGTTTGGTCACTGCCCACTGAGTCCAAGTTATCTCTAATTAGAATGACAGCCAGTCAAATACTTTACATATTAACTGATGGCAAACATTAAAAGTGTACTCTAATACATTGCCCAATCCATTCATCAGAAAGGGGTTCCAAGAAGTAATTGTTTCTTTTGAGAAGTCTCTTGCTAAAATGTACCTTATATCTGTTAACGTCCAGTTCGGTGTATTAAGCTTCTTTTTTTTTAAAAGACTAACTTCACTGACCTCTTTAAACATGTCACAAGATGTCAAATGTAGTTTGACTAATGTCCCTCTAATTTGAAAAACAAAATAACATCATCCCGGGATTCTATTTGAAATATTATCTGGTGCACAAAAACAGTAATTTATCATTAGTATTTATTGCCACATTCCTTACACATGTGCGTAACAATCATTCATCGCACGCCATCCTTTGCAAAGCCCAGCTGCACGAGATTGCCCACACGGTTGTCATGTGACGCAAGATTTCCGGCATAGAAAAAAGGGTAAAGGGGAGGTCAACCAGATCTGAGCAGCGTCTGCGTACACCAACACCTGCCGGGGATTGAGCTCAGTCAAAACCCCATGAAATTACTAAAGGTCGTGCCCTTTCACTCTGTATTTTGCAACTCACAAGTTCTCAGGCACCCTTTGCAAAGAAACTAAAGGGTTCTCATGAGGAAAAGTCATCCACTGTGACCCAATTACATTTTTACCATGTGCAAAAACAGCGCCAGCCACTGGTAGCAGGGAGTAACAGTAGGTAATTTTGGCCAAGCTCCAGTCTATATGCTGAGAGTGTTGAGAGCTGGTACTAAAGTAACAGCCTCTGGCTGGTTCTGGTTCTGGTCCTGGCTCCCTTTACTCTGGAGGAACTTCTGTCGATGCCTGTCCTCCTGACGCTTCTTCTTCTCCTGCCGCTGCTGCTCTTTCCTCTGCTTGTTGGATACCTGAGAGTGAGGAGGGGAATAAAAAGGGTTTTGATGTCAGTCATTTCATTGTAACTGAGGTGCGTTTTGACCAGGGCCAATGCAGAAGAAGTGCCTTAAACTTGCATTATTTCTAATAGGCTCTGGTTGCAAAAAGAAGTCTGATTATATAGAAATCTGTGCGCAAATGACACTACTTCTCTCTTGATTTATTACCTCAGTAAACATTGTAAACATGAGTTTATAGTCTCAATCGCTAATTTAAATCGCTCTCCAATACAGCATGATGTTCATTTGTAAAGTATGGTCCCATTTAGAGTCAGATAGACCGAGAAACAGGGTACGCTTTAGGGCGGGGCTACCTGGTGATTGACAGGTCGCTTCCACGGGTACAAGTTATAAGGTCACAAGGTTTGTTTATTGTCATTGTACAACAGGGCTGCGCAACAAAAAGGCAGTTTTTAGACCCATTTTGCGACATGAGGAAATACACACGACCAACAGAAACAAAACTTAAATCAAATGTGAACGCGAATGTGAAGAAAGTCTGTTGCCTCCGACTTTAATACTGCTGTGTTTTTGTCTTGCATCTTTAACCCTTTCACATTGTGTTTTCAATTCACGAAAGGTAATTGTAACCTTTTGGGGGGAAGTATTTGCTTCACTACATTGTCAATGACAAATTGCTGCAGTCTGGAGAAGTGAGTGAGAAAAACATTCAAGGGAAATCTCAAATAAAAAGTGGACTTGGATTGCATTTAACACAGCAAGACAGGCTGCGCAACAGGCAAGTCTACCTTTGGTTTTTGTACATTGCTTCCCTCCGTTGGCTGTTTGGGCTCACTGCAGTCCGTGGCTGAAGATTGGCAGGCTGAGCAGAATCCGGAGGCACATTGGCCCTGGCAGAACTGGCACAGCACGGAGCCGACTAGCCATTCCGCGTTGATGGTCGCCGCACTCAGCTGGAGCAGGTTCTCCTCATCGCCTGGAGCAGGAAACGCACACACATTGAACACATAATACGACCAGTCGGTGTGATCTGATCAATCCTGGCAACCTAAAGCGACATTTTTATGGGATCAATAGGAAACCTAATGCATGATGGTTATGTCTGTAAAGTCCCTCCTAGTAACTCCTCATAGTTTTTTTATGCCGTGACAGTTTAATTATTCAAGTGTAGCTTCTGACCGTGGATTCCTCGATTCCTGATGGAGCTCAGGATCACGTTGTCCTCCTCTGAGGCTGTGGGAGAAGGGTTTTTCCTTCTGTCCCAATTGCAGTCCACAAACTCACGCTGCCGGCTTTGTGAATTCTGAAGATTCTGGGAACAGCAACAGCGAGTAAAGATTGCTGCTTCAGTAAAGATTGCTGCTTCAAATAGTGTAAATATGACAAGATGCACTCTTGAAATTTAAAGAGGTAGACCTTGAATTTACTAAATTGGGGATGTTTTTCCCAAATACCTATCCATTGAATGCCCATTATACCTCTATACGAAGCTGAGCAGGAATCTCAGAATTGTCCCCAGTCCGCCTCACACTGTCATAATGGTCTCCGTAGCGGTAAGCAATGTGCAGCTCTCTGCATACCTCCTTCTCTACGCCATTTATCTGCAATAAGAACAGCACATATGAACTGTGTGGGGTCCCAAAAGTGAGTTAGAAATCATAATTTGATTATGTGACAATCGTTTAAAAGTCTTTGCCTCTGCCTCTGTCCATACCTCCCACAGTGCCGTGTTGAGCTGATGGATGACCACTTTTACCTGTTGACTGCGAGCAAAAGCCACAATAGCATCGTTTCCAGCAAACGTACCGGGCTGAGAGAGGTTGGACACTGGGTGGAAAGAACAAAAAACATAATCTCACCCTGTGATCTTTTTTTCTCTTGAATTTCTGATTTAATGGACGGATGCTAATAGCAGTGGTTGTTAAAACAAAGCAATGTCTATGTGCATCCTTTATCAACAGTCACACATGTCTACTCATTGTGACCAGTTCAACCAAAGAGTGAGTTTCCTCGTGTTTTATTTACTTTTTCAATTTTTTAGAGGTCTGAAAAAATAAAATCCTGCAATCCAAAAGTAAAAAATAAAACCGCAAACATTAGAGGAATGTCTGGAAATAACACAATTCTCTTCATTACTTCGTAGCAAACACCCGGCTGGAATACACAGACAGGCGGCATCTGTCACGCCATTGCAAACTGAACAGAGCCACCGGGGGTCACTGCATAGCTGCTGGTCAACTGTCTCAACATTGGACTTCCCAGGTACAGAAATATGACAGAATAGTTAATTGTGAATGAGGCATTAGTAAAAGTATTCTATCTGATCACAGAATCTTATTTTATTTACTTTGTTGATTCACTCAGTGTCCCCCACTGGGTAATTGTCTTACAGTGTTGTGCAAAGGGAACGTCGTCCTCAACAAAGGGTTCAAAGTCTTGTCGATGGGACGTCATATACTGGACTGTCTCCTGCCGAAGCCGCAGATGACCCCGGGAGTGACCCTCTAACTGGTCGCCTAGCGCTCTGAACAGGCAGTTCCTGCAAGAAACGAAGTACAGCGAGTGAATGGTATGTCCTCACATGACTGCCTACAGTTAAATGACTCAGTGCCAAGGTTCTTGGCCAGCATGCATGTTATGTTTAAGTAAAAGGCTTGTATTCCACTTGTGCGTTCACTGGAGTTGGCTTCAGCTGGCAAGAGAAAAACAATGACCCAAGTCCTGAAGATCACAAGGCTTCCAGACCTTCTGCCCGGTAGTGAGCAGGACTGATAGATGCAAGACTGTATAATAAATCAATTAAATTCCCATCTTTTTAATAAGCTTCCCCTGGCTTGTATTCCACTTGTGCGTTCACTGGAATTGGCATCAGCTGGCAAGAGAAAAACAATAACTCAAGTCCAGAAGATGACAAGGCTCCCCAGACCTACTGCCCGGTAGTGAGCATGACTGATAGATGTATAGTAAATAAATTAAATTCCCATCTTTTTAATAAGCTTCCTCTGGTTATTTTCATATTATAAATGACACAATGCTGCGGTTATTATCATCTGTGGAAGACAAATCATGTCTCAACAAAGTGAAGTTTGTCCCTACTATGCAGCAACCATGCAACTACGAACACTTTTCAGTTTAATTTAATTTACATTGTTATTGATTGTGGGCAGGGTAGTTGTAAGCACAGAGGTTGAAGACATTTTGTTCCTCGTGATGAGACTGCTGTCTCCAGCTTGAAGCATTCTGTATATAGTCAAATTAAGGAGACATGTGTTGCAGTATCAGGGATAGCGGAGGCCAACACAGGGGGAAACGAAGCACAGATAGACCCCACAATCTTGTTTTTTGTGTGTGGCTCTTACCCATCTCCAGGGACTTCTCTCAGCTTGAGCCCCAGGGCCTGCAGCTGATTGGAGAAACTGACAAACTCTGCTCCCTCATCGCCATCCTGAGGCCGGTTCTTGCGGTTATTCACGATGGCCCTGCGCGCTGCCCGTTCATCCCTCTTGCGTTCCAGTTCACTCCTCTTGTTGCTGCGTACAGGTTTTGCCGTCTGCTTCCTGGACATGTTGGCTATAGTCGTCTCTGCGGGCCTACAACACCAAAATATGTCTTCTTACAGGAATGACCAGGCGCCCGCATCAACCACTGCCAAACATCTGGAGACGATTTAAAAAGACACAAACAGGAGTGAGATTTTCAGAATATTTCAAAGAGAAGTAATGTTTTCTTAGGACATCATAATATACCAAGTTTATCATTTCAGCCAGTTAGTCGCCTGTGAAGCCAAACCCCATAAAGACTCTGACACTTTAATGATGTGATTCCTCAATTTATAGTTTATACTGACAAATTAAAAATAGCCCTTATTTATAAAGCAACCATTTATAGGAGTGTGAGCTTGGTTCACTTCGCAAAATTAATGTTCTCTAAGACGTGTTTCGATGGCAAGCATATTGTCTGAATAAAAGGGGGAAGCTTAGTGAAGCGGTTTTTGTGCCGATGTTTAACAAATTGAATACGACATGCAAGATAAAAGGAAAACAAAGTAATTTATTGGATTTCACACTAAAGGTATGTTTTTCTGTGTGTGATATGGCCTCTAAATGAGCGTTAACTGTTTTCTACGATTATTACTGAGGCTACGTTAAATCCCAATAAGACGAGTTTCGCTATATAGCTACCAAACGTTAACTAGTGAATAGTACTGTCGAAAACTAGTAACCTCGCACTAACTAACTAGTCCTGGCACAAGAGACGTTACTCGTTAGCTAACGTGAAGTTCGACAGCTAAGCTAGCAGCTAGCTCGCGAGCGTACAACGGCTGGATGTTACGTAACACATCCTGCCTCCTATCTTGTAGCGCTCTGTAGTGAACGACTGGAACACTTAACCATTAATAGATGTATGCTTACCTTCAACGAGCTGCGTCTACACACATATGAATATGTTTCGTGTATTTTATTTTTTGGCTCAGGAGACGAATGTAGTAGTGAGTTTCGTTTTTGTTTACAACTTAGGTTCCGCATACGTCTTTCCGTGTACGTACGGAAAAAGAAATGGGCCAAACCGCGAAGGCGACTGAACTCTGATCTACTAACTACACTAAATGAATATGAATACACACGTCTTGACACATTTGAAAGAAGGCTTTAAGGGAAGCATACGTGGATTAGTACATCTATCTATCTATCTATCTATCTATCTATCTATCTATCTATCTATCTATCTATCTATCTATCTATCTATCTATCTATCTATCTATCTATCTATCTATCTATCTATCTATCTATCTATCTATCTATCTATCTATCTATCTATCTATCTATCTATCTATCTATCTATCTATCTATCTATCTATCTATCTATCTATCTATCTATCTATCTATCTATCTATCTATCTATCTATCTATCTATCTATCTATCTATCTATCTTAAACCTGCACGAGCGAGTTGCCTGCCTCCGCCCCCTTACCAAAGCACCCCAGCCTGTCCAAATTCATCCACATCTAAAAATTGCTCTGTTTAACACCTGATCCCTAAATAACTGGGGCCTTTTACTTAACAAATTCATAACTGACAATATTCTGGACTTTCTCTTTCTAACTGAAACATGGCAAAACCAACAAGACTATTTTTCACTAAACCACACTCCCTGGATATTCATACATGGACAAGCCACGCCACCATGGGCGTGGTGGTGGATAGCCACAATTTTTCGCAATAACATCACTCAAGTTTAATAACCATGCCGGCTCCCTCCTCTTTTGAACACCTTGTTTTTAAACTGTCTGATCAAACCCCTGGTTACTGCAGTTATTTACCACCCCCCAAAACCTGCTTTCCCTTCTGATCTGTCTTAATTCCTCACACAACTCTGCGCCATCTCTCCATCCATTCTGCTACTCGGTGAATTTAACATACACGTAGACTCACCTGACTCCACAAAAAACTTCTGGACATCTTCAACTTCAACATCACCCAACATGTTGACTTTCCCACCCACAAAAAAGGACACACACTTGACCTGGTCTGCACCTGCGGCATTACCACCAGTAATCTAACCAGCATCGACCTCACCATCTCTGACCACCTGGCTATTGTAGTGCTATCACCCTGGACATAGACATCTCCACCCCCCATGTTAAGCAGAGCCGCACCACAACATTCCGCAACATCAAGTCCATCAACCTCCCCTCACTCTCCTCCTCCTTGGCTGCCATTGTCTCTGCCTCTGCCCCTATTTTGACTGCCTCCCCCACTGCCCTGGTCAATCACAATAATGATGCACTCTCCTCCTGTCTTGACCTCATCGCCCCCTAATAATCCAAACTCGTCTCCTTCACTTACTCCGCCGCCTGGTACACTGACCAACTTCGCCACCTCAAAGTGCAGGGCCATCAACTGGAGCGTCTTGCAAAGACCCCCACACCCCTCAATAAAGCTTGCTGCTGTCATCCCCGTGCTGAAAAAACCTGGTCTTGACCCTGACATCCCCAACAACTACGGGCCCATCTCTAACCTCCCCTACCTGTCCAATCCGGCTTCCGTTCAAAACACAGCACAGGAATCGCCCTACTGAAAATCACAAATGACATACTTCTCTCTGCTGACTCTGGCTTCCTCACCATCCTCATCCTTCTTGACCTCAGTGCCGCCTTCGACACTATCAACCACTCCATCCTCCTCTCACGTCTCCAGCACTCCCTTGGTATAACTGGCACTGCCCTCTTCTGGTTCACCTCATATCTCTCAGACTTACATCAATTCATTGCCATAAATAACTGTAAATCCTCCACCTCCCCAGTGGCCCACGGTGTCCCCCAAGGTTCCGTGCTTGGTCCCTGCCTCTTCATCATTTACATCCTTCCCCTGGGACAAATCATCCATCGTCATGGTCTTGATTTCCACCGCTACGCTGACGACACCCAACTCTATTTCTCCTCCAAGACCATCACCTCAGTCACCCACTCCACTCTCACCTCCTGTCTCACTGATCCTGGATGCAACAGAATTTTCTTAAACTCAACTGCAATAAATCTGAAATGCTCATCATCGGCCCTAACTCCCTCACCCGCTCAGCCCAGATCCTCTCTCTGACATTGATGGCTCCATCGCCAGATCCGCAACCTCGGCATCATTCTCGACCCCACCCTCTCTTTCCTACCCCACACCAACCACATCACCAAAACTGCCTTCTTTCACCTCAGGAACATTGCTCGCCTCCGGCCCTCCTTGTCCTCTGCCACCACCGAAATTCTCATCCATGCCCTCATAACATCCAGACTTGATTATTGCAACATCATCCTCTACGGGTCCCCCAACAAAATTATCAACAAACTTCAATATGTTCAGAACTCTGCCGCTCGACTGCTCACCTCCACCTGCCGCTATGACCACATCACCCCGGTCCTACGCAACCTCCACTGGCTCCCGGTCAAATACAGGATTGACTTTAAAATGTTACTCACCACTTACAAAGCCCTAAACAACCTGGCCCCTCCCTACCTTTCAGACCTCTTCCCCCTTCACGCCCCAACCCGTTGCATCAGGTCCGCCGATACGAACACTCTGCAGACCAAGCGTCGGACCTGGGGTGACAGGACCTTCTGCTGCTGCACCCCCCCTCTGGAGCGCCCTCCCCATCCACATCCGTCAGGCGCCCACCCTATCGTGATTTAAGCAAGCCCTTAAAACACACCTCTTCAAACTCGCTTTCACCTGCTAACCCCTGCTCGCTACCCTCCACTACAGGACTAATTCCGTTGCAGCTTCTCTAGTTTTCTTTTTTTTTTGATTGCTTGTTTTGTTTGCTCCATTGTCTTTCTATATTTTTGTTTTATTTTTGTTCTGTCTGTCTCTGTCAAGCGTCTTTGAGCATTTGGAAAAGCGCTATATAACTTAAAAGTATTATTATTATTATTAACTATCTATCTATCTATCCACATCCATCCATCTATCTATACTATACTATAGTTGTCACAGGTCGAAAGCTCTGAGTCATCATCTATTGCAGACTGTGACTCAGGACAAAGTAGGAGGCTCAGTTACGAGTTTCAAAAGATATGTTGCTTCTGAAAAATCCCTCCACACTCGGCACTCTTCAACTCTTAGAAAATCTGCTCACAACTCCTTCTGATGACTCCACACAGTTGGTGAAAAATAATGTGGGGGAGGAGTGGGCTGAGAAGCAATAAACAGGATATTTGCTATGTAAAAAAGACCAGCAGACACACTGAGACAAAAAAATAGCCTCAAGACATACAATTGCATCAGAAAACAGAAGGAAGCAGTAAGACTACTTCCTAAACCAGATAAAGTACAAATACAATTAAAAATGTATACAGCAAACCATCTGCCGACCCATAAACCGGACGTACATCTGCAGACATCAGTTGGTGTGTGGTGTATTAGTGCAGTGAGTGATGGCATTGTTTGTTAACAGATGTATTGGCCTAAAGGCATTTGTGCATTTGCAGCAATCAGCGTCAGTCACCTGAGTGGAACAGAGGAGCGCTTAGTCAAGCGTGGACAACACATCATTTGCACTGTAGGCCTTATGTCGTATTATGTCAACTGATTTCACAATGTTGTATTTTTGACGGTTGTGCTTTTCTGAGACACTTACAAATCTTTGACAGCCTCACTGACACGCTCATTTTATGCATTGCGGCATAGTTGTGTGAAACTGGTACAAGTTTCTTCAGCTGAACTCTTCTAGTGTAAGACAGTTGTCTTTGGCTTGAAACCAAATAAATATATTTCCAGTTTTGGGGGGAAATGTGGGGATTTTTCATGCAGAAGATGATCAATAGGAGGTAGAAAAAACTGTGGGGCACTCAACATTTTCTGAATCAATCTTTCTGAATCTTCAAGCAAACAGTGAACAGCAATGTATCTTTTGCAGAAACGAGGTCATTTGATTCCCGGGGTCTTGACATATTAATAATGTTTGCTGTTTTGCATGTATGCATGTTCGGTCACATTTATCTGGAGCTTTATTTGCTGTCCCATGTTGCTTCAGCGATTGACGACCACTTTTAACAAAACAAATGCTGTTCACCGACAGTTAACTTTTACTGTAAAGCTAGACTTTCATATTTGTGATTTTTTTTTTTCATAATATTTACATTACCCCCATTCTACCCCCTGTAGATTTTAATTAGAGGCTGGTGCCCAGCAGCTCGGCTGTGTTTCGTCACTGGAGGAGGTCGAAGGGAAGTAACACTGTGTGCCTGTGCTGGGATGGCAGCAGATGTTTTTTGTACCAGCAGGCGTTTTGTAAAGAATACCATCCGATTGTGTTGTTGATTATTTTGTCACAATGTTTTCATTTTAGTACAACAAGCATGTAAAACGTTATAGTTTTGACAACAATAAAATTAAATAAAAGCATACCACTATACAGCAGCTGGCAAATGCAGGCTGCAGTGTGATCAGTGACCATGGTGCTGAAACAATGTTCAACACCGGTCCTTGTGATTACACAGATGGACAGAAACATTGTTTTGTCTACACATTGTTTACATTGTTTACTGAGGCCGATTGGTTGGTCTAATGTAATCGATGCATGTGGACGCTGTTGGACCAGATTTTAGTTTGACATTTCTCCTGCAGATTCCAATTTGATTGGATGCTTTCAGTTTGGTCAGAATACATAACGGTTGGTCAATATATAGGTCTTTAAGTTTTACGACGAAATATATGTTATGTACATTTGGGATTTCTGAATTGTCCCTCCAGATGCTTAACGAAAGAATATATTCCGCAAACATTAGAGTGTATATTTGTATGTATTATGTTTTTTTTTTAGTTGTTTTTTTAAATAAAAAATTCTCTGCACCGCGTGCGCGCGTGTAGTGGCGGTATACTGAGCCTCTGGAGAAAAAAAGGAGGTTAAATCATCGAGAAGAGTCACCATTCCTGAAGCCCTCCAGTTCATCTGCAGGTATCCACTATAATAATGAACCCATAGGCCGATGCAGTTTGCAGTTTCCCCTTCTCACACCGCCCACTACGCGCTCTCTCTCTCTCTCTCTCTCTCTCTCTCTCTCTCTCTCTCTCTCTCTCTCACACGCGCACAGCTACGCACACGCACGTGCACTATAGAGGTGGGAGTGGATGCTCGCGTAGCCGCTGGAAGCCAGGATGGGATAATCATGCGTGTCTGGCTCCGGGCGTTGATGCAGCTGCCGTTGCTGGATCCGGACTGGACTCGGGGCGCAGGGTGGGTCTAGTTCCCGACTGGAGCTGTATGGACCTCGTGCTGATGGTATCAAGCATTCCCAGAATGACGAGGGCGATGGCTGTGAGAGGAGTCGGTGCAGCGCTTTGAAACGTCCAGGCGAGAGAAATCGACCGTTTTCCGCCGATGGAGGACAGAATTTTGCCGGCATCAAAGCGCAGCCTCGGCTTGGAATAACTTGGAGGAGAGGATACCGAGGCACCCCGGAGAGGATTTTGAGCGAGCCCATCGCTTGTTTTCTTTATGTTATTTTTCGACTGGGATAGAAATAGACACGCTGGAAGAACAGCTCACTTTTGCATCGGTAATTAGGACAGGACTGCCTCCTTGGAGCCGCGTCCGACCGACCGACCGACCGTAGTGGTGGAGGTGTGGGGGGAATACTTGGATGGAGAGGGCGCAGTGAGGGCTGTGAGAGCGGCTTGCCGTGTGTAGGAGGAGACGGGGGGAGTGGGGGGAGAGAGACCGGGCAGTTTTTGAAAAGGGACGGGGAGCCAGGAGAGGCGCGGCGGCTCCATGAGCGGCTCCTGTCGGGACAGAGCGCCCAGAGCCCAGCCGGAGCGTCTCCACCGCCGCGGGTAGAAACCCCGGGCCACAGGAACGGCGGCCAGTTTGCAAGTTTTGATGCATATGATCACAACCACCATGATTTTTATGATTCTTGGTGCTTCAGTTGTAATGGTAAGACATCTTCGCCCTCCCTCAGCCACGATACGATTTTTTTCTCCCTTCTTCTAATGTAGGCGAATATTTAACCGTTGCAAATGTGCCATTAAATGCATCACACTTGAGGAACCACCTCACAGCAGGCCTACCCCTGACATGTGGAAGTAGGTTACCCTACCTATAATTACCTGCTGTCATAAATAAATAATCTAAGTCCGCTTTGAGGCAAGAGTCCCCCCTCTTAGAATCGGGAGGATCTGCCGAGGCTATGTTCTCCCCTTTTTCTCTACGATCCCTGTTGTTGTTATGTGTCTCGATACTGATGAAGAGAACAAGTCGCTGTCTGTAGGAATAGCCCATAGCCCATTGCTTGACATGTCCCAGCTGACTTGCATGCTTCTTTGCAGGCGATAGCCTGTTTAATGGACATGAACGCACTACTGGATCGCTTTCACAACTACATCTTACCGCATCTACGAGGGGAGGATCGCGTCTGTCACTGCAACTGTGGAAGGTAAATTGCCATCATTCTCGTTTTCTATATTTGGGGTAAACATGGTGGTGTGGGGGTATTTTTGTGTGTGTGTGCGTGTGTGTGTTATTTTTTTTGTGTTCAACCGTCTATTCTTAATTGACGAGGAGGCCTCGAAGATTTCTGGCGGCGAAGCTCCGCAAAAGCCAAGCTGGTGTATCAGCCCGTCAGTGCGCTCGCAGCGGCAGATATTTCCATTGACGTTTTATTATTTGCTCGAACAGACGCGTTTGGTCGCGGTGGTGTGTGTGTTTTTTATAATGAAAAAAATAAATTGTATTTTTTTATGTAGCTTCTATACAACAGGGCTGCGAGGATGTTCGGCTTTGCTGCATATACGAAGGTGTGTGTCGGAGCCATAAATAGGTAATGGACTATAAGGCCGTTCAAAAACAATCTGAGCATCAAGTGCGCTGCGCGCTTCACACAGGCCCTACGCGGTGTCGGCGACAATGCAAACCTGCTGGGTTTATTTCGATCACATATGAGTGGAGTGGTTAGGGGCTGAGGGCACTGTTCCCCTGCTGTATTCCTGATGTGTGCTTTCTCGGTGAGAGCAGCTTTTGAAGTGGTGAGAGAGAAGAAGAAAAAACAGCAGCAAGTCACTCATTAATAAATGAATCCGGATTTAATCAGCAGTGCTGTACGTTTTCATTCAACATGTAATACAGCAGGCTTTGGCTCTGTGAGAGACACAAGTGGGCCTGTTTTATTTTTCCTGGTCTCAAGTCTACAGTGCCTGAGGGTATGGCAACAGTGCTGTCAGCTAGCAATATTTTAAGTAGTCCTTTCATCCAATAGATCCACACCTTTATTGTCCTCAGGTGTTAGATCCTCATTGACCCAGGTCCTGCAGACAACCTGTTTAGCTAGACAGCCACGAGGACCGATGGGAGGGGGTTTAGGAAAGAGGGAATGTCACCACTGTTGGTGCAAGCTGAACAGATGCACATTAAAACAAAACAGCAGTGTATACTGTGCATACTGCAGTGAGGGGGTTGATGTATACTAGCAGTTTCATTAGCAGCATTATGAGGCCAGTTCAACTGTGTGTGTGTGTGTGTGTGTGTGTGTGTGTGTGTGTGTGTGTGTGTGTGCGTGCGTGTGTGCGTGTGCGTGTGCTTTATTTTAGCCTTTAAATTCAGAAGTGGGTCATCATCAGGTGTTCTCTCTGTGTGCCTGTCAGAGAGGGATAATCTGACGGAAAGTTTGGAAAGGCCTCTCGCACACGTTGACGGATGGGATGGGATATACACAGACTGGTCAAGTCAAACAAATATGTTTGCAGACAGGATTTGAGTGACAAGATGATGTATCACTGAGGTCTTATTTTGTAATATTTTGACAACCATGCCATCCTTGCTACTGCCAAAGGGGGTGTGGTTATGTATGCAATGAGGGGTAAACAAGTCTAGTTAATTATCAGCTGCAATTAATTAAGCACTGATTTCAATATTTGTCATTTATATTTGTATTTCTCCAGCACAAGTAAGCCAAGGCTCGGACGGTATGCACAGTCACATCTTTGCCCCTTCCTGGTAGTTTCCAGATGACCAAACCCACACAGTGTCTTTGCCTGACCTGGAAACCTTCCTGAATGAGAACCATGTCATCTGTGTTTTCACGCCAACTGCAGAAAGAGCAGGGTGTGTGGATGAATAGAGCTGACCCGAGCCTGGGGTTTTTCACATGCCTGACTGAAGAAAGAACCCCAGAGGAAGATTTTGGCTTATCTTTGCATGTAAAGCATAGCTTTGTTTGTTGAATGTTTTGGCGTTAATGGACCTCAGTAGCTGTCAGACTCAAGTCAGCTAGGTTCGACAGGGAGTTTGATCCCCCGTGTGGCCCCACTACTTCTTCAGTAAGATACTTAAGATCAGGGTTTTCCTCCCTGTATTCAGTACTAAGTGCTGTGGGTGTTTTTGCACTGCACTTCCCAGAGATCCTCTGCCAATGGAGGGTTTACTGTTAAAAGAAGTTACAGGGTGAACATTTATTACTTCTCCCTCATTTTACCGGCAGACAAGTCTGAAACATCTGTAAGCCGTAAAAACTTACAGTGCATATTAGGACTTTGCCAGCAAAGACACATTAGACAGTGGGCGTTAAGCATGCTTTCATTAATTATGTGTTATTTCATTCAGAGATAAGCAAAGCAGACATTTATTAAATACGGCATCAGTTCAAACCTGTAATCAATGCGGTGTTCCCAAAGTGTGCGCGTTTTTTGTCAGACAACTGCCTGTGTTGTAAAATTATAGCAAAAGTATAGTCAGTTCTGGACAATATGGCGATGGTGAATGTGAGGGTCTTGATCAGTAGCTGTTGATATGCAGCGATATATTTAGTGTGTTATCATGCATATTCTCCCCAAGCTGCAATGCAACAGAGTGATGCCTTCACTATAAACATTAGTTGTCTTTTTAATTTGCATTCTATCAGCATGACATTTCCATAATTTCCCCCTCTTTCTTGTCCTGTGAGATGTGAACATCTGGTTAGGAGCAATCACACACCCTGTGGATCTGTGGAAAACACAATACATTTGGATTCATATTAAGTCCTTTAATGTCTCCAACTTTTAACAAATTCAAAGAGGCTTTAGTGAGAACTCTGTTTGGATCTAGAATAATTTTACAAAATGAAGAAGCCCACTTTGACAGAAATAATTGATCGTTATGAGGTATCTCCAGAGGTGTCAAGTAACGAAGTACAAATACTTCGTTACTTTACTTAAGTAGACATTTTGGGTATCTATACTTTACTGGAGTATTTATTTTTCAGACGACTTTTTACTTCTACTCCTTACATTTTCACGCAAATATCTGTACTTTCTACTCCCTACATTTTAAAAATAGGCTCGTTACTATTTCATTTTGGTTTGTTTTCATTCCGGCTTGTCATCGTTCAAAAACACACAAAAAAAAAACCTAACCAGATAAATTGCGCCATCCGGATAGAGTGAATTTGATTGTGGTTGGATGAGAAGTATAAACATATACCATTCCGACACCCTATTGGTTTTCTCCGCGATGCACCTGCATACGACACAAATCAACCGTTACAAATCACGTCACTCTCCAGCAAGGACAGCAAAAAAGCCTATTACAAAGATGTCCGTGTCAGAGAACTCAAGCGAAATATCCCACTCCCAACCAAGTATCAGCGAGGAGGTTGATAGCCAACAAGACCAGCCAACCCTTGTACATCCCTGGCCGTACCTGGAAGAATTTTTTGAGATGGTTGGGTGCAAAAACAATTCATTTCGAATGCGCTGCAAGCTCTGCGCACCCAAGTACCACGAGCTAATGGCTTTCAAAAACTCGCCGCCGTAGGCAACTAGTTATCATGTCTTCTGCTCCATGAAACGCATGTTAATGTAGTACACATATGTTACTTTAATGTATTTGCATTGTAATAAAATGTGATCATTTTAAATGGGCATATATGCAGCTGAAACGGGTAGCCTAGTGCATCCCACATTTTTCAACATAACATTTTAAAACATTATAGTCATTATGGCCTTTATAAAAATGATTGTTTTGGGGGAGGTGGGGTAGTGCACTATAGGCCCCTGAGACGCGGCTTAAGAGTTTGTCCTTAATGGAAAAACATTTCCCCTTACATTACTTTTATACTTTTTAGTAGTTTTGAAACCAGTACTTTTACACTTTTACTGAAGTAAAAAGCTTGAGTTGATACTTCAACTTTTACAGTAGTAGAAGTATTTTTAAACCCTAGTATCTATACTTCTACTTGAGTAATGAATGTGAATACCTTTGACACCTCTGGGTATCTCAAGAACCGTATTGCAAACTTAATGCATTTTGGATGATGTATTTGTCTTGACAACATTTTGTTAATCCAGAAAGGATTTTACTGAGCAGGTATTGCCATAGGATATTGGAGTAAATGCCTTTCTTAAAAGCCCCTCAACAGTAGTCTCTGAAGGAGATAGTGAAGTGTTTGCTTATTCTTATTTCAGGCCATGAGCAAAAGTCTCCTTAAACTTTTTCAGCCACAGCTGCACTAAAGTGCAGCCTGGAGACACCCAAGGGTCCTTGAGAGGGCTTCAAGGGGGTTCCCAGCAAAGGGTAGATTAGTGCAATTTTCTTAAAATTCAGAAAAGTAAATCCCTGGATATCACGTTAGGATGGTATATAGAATATAAAAACACCATAGGGTAAACCGTTCCACCGACATAACAAACTCAATGACCTTCATAGTTACCAGATCTCAACCCAACTGTACGCCTATGAGAGGATTTGGAGCAACATGTTACACAGCGCTCTTCACCATCATCATCAAACCACTAACTGAGAAGAATGGCGTTCATCCCTCCAGTAGAGCTCAACAGAATATACTGTATATGCCGAGCAGCATTGAAATCGTTCTGGTAGCCCAGCAGCTTTTTCCTTTAATTTAACGCCCATCTGTATGTCTATGTGATAAGAAATGTTAATGTGTATCTTTGATTCATAAGATTATATGTTGGCTAATACTTCCCACCACCTTCATCTGTCTGCCCCCTCTCCCCCAGGCATCATGTACACTATGTAATCCCATATGATGGGGACCATTCCTTGGTGGACTCGTCAGAGAACTACTTTGTGAGCGACAGTGTGACCAAGCAAGAGATGGACTTGATGCTGGGGCTGCTGCTGGGCTTCTGCATCAGCTGGCTGCTGCTGTGGCTGGACGGAGTCCTACACTGTGCCGTCAGGGCCTGGAGGGCGAGCCGCTACTACGGTAAGATGGACACTGTCTATTGCAGACACACATGAACGCAACTCAAACAAGAGCTCAGCGAACCCTAAATTGTCATAAAATCTTAATTTGACAGTATGGTTTAAAAGCAGGATTTGTGCGTCTGTATCTATCCGCCATGTATATCTTCTGCATGTGCTGGCGTTGACCAGATTAACACTGCAGTTGGTTTGGCTCTGGCAAATGACCTCCCCCCATTGCTTGGTCCATTTTTGGCTCTCCTCACTGGATTTATTTTCTCAGTGCACTGCGACCTCTTGGAAAATCACAGCTAAAACCGTCCAACTGTGTGATGAGTCAGACGAAGGCTACCGGCTGAGGTGAAACTCAATTTAAATGGTTGTCTTCTCCATGGGACAGCCAAAGCACCTCAAACCTCGTTTCACACAAAAAAATCCTCTTGATTTGTTTCCAGGAAACAGCAGCAGTCAAAGGCTAACGCGAGAGCACCATCTTTAGGTTTAATTATGTTCTGAATATGTGAAACTCATTATTTACGGGATAATGACCGAATACAAAATAAATCATATCTTAATAAGAGCTGCTGCTGTGATACAGACTCTCAAAAATGTAATTTTATTCAAATACCGGATAGAGAATATGATGTTAAAAGCAATGACTCTACAGAGACGATAAAAACAAAACAAATCTAAGCCAACAAAACGATTAAACTGCTGATTCACATTAAATTCCCTACAGATGTTAACTTGAATACGTCATTGTCAAGTTCATTTTGAAAACTTACAGTAGTGTCATCACTGCACTACAGCATATTTCTGTGCTCTAACAAATTAGTTTTAGCCCGTTAGCTAAGATGTTGTGTTAACATTGAACCAAACAGACTAGTTGATGTCCTTGTGGCAGCAAACAAATTGACTTCTCAGCATGTTTGGTTAGATCACATTGCAGCAACGGTTTGGATTGAATATCAGAGTTTCAAGCCAGGTCTGACAAAACGACCTCTGCTTACCTGAGCTTCCGTGCACCATTGTATTATGCTAAGGTAAACCTCTAAGGGTCTCTTTGGGACTACGGCAAGACTAAAAGAGCAAAGCAATGCAGTCAAGGGAAAAGTGGAAATAACGAAGATGATGTAACCCCTAGTTAACATTAGGTTGAGTCGAACCTCAATGAGAAGACTAAAAGAACAGCTTTGCAGGATACAAGTTAGTTAACAGGCAAAAGGGCAATTCCCTGAACTCGTATTTGTGGCATTTGATACTCTCAAAAAGCTTTCCATAAAATGATGGAAAGACATTGTAAATAAAAGATAGAAGAATGGGTAAGGATTTAGAAGAGAACACTAACTTTTGGCATGGACTTCAACAGCTGAGGGGCCCAGAAGGCAAACATAGGTTTCACATGATGATGAGGAAAGACTCACCAGAAGAGCCCCGAAAAAGGATCTCAAGCAGCAATCAGGCTCACTTGGGGGTTCAAAAATCCCACAAATAAGGCAGACTTAAAACCGTAAAATCAATTCTACAACTGACGGGCAGTCTGTGAAGGGTTTAGGTAATGTGGTCACTCGTCTTGGAGAGCGTGATTAGCCTGGAAGCAGCATTCTGAATTAACTGTAGTGTGTTGATACTCCTCCCTTAAAGTCCACAAGTGCGTCAGAACAATCAAGCTTGGAGGGGGCACAAGCAAGATGACCTTCTCCAGGACTGCAAATTAAGTAAAAATGAAATCGTCTTAAGGGTGTGCCCTAGTTAAATAAAACACAATTACACCACTTTTATTTGAAGACAGACCTGAGATTATGGGCTTTCAGCTTCATGTTTGTTCACTCTCTCTGAGCAGATTATACATAGAATGATTAATAGGAATAGTAGAGGAGCAAGGAGGGGGAATTGTTCGGATCTCTTATTTTGAGCCTTTTACATTTTTTTTCAAAATTGTTTGGACATCAGCACTTCTTATGAGAGAGACATTGCGAAATGTAGAATACTTAATATAATACATGGCTTTATTTAACTTTCTGTCAGCTTTGATACGCAGAGAGCATATTCATTCAAAACAATCAGGGACCAAAGATTGCTCCTTGGGGGACGCCACAAGAGAGTGGAGCCTTCTTTCAATAGAAGAAATGTGTTTTATCAGGTATCGTCTTGCACCACGTAGATTTCAGAGGATAGTGGTCCACTCTGTCGAAGGCTGAGCTATAAAGTCGAGGAGAACTAAGGTGATTATTTCAGGCGCAGTGATTTCCCGGAGTAACCTCTGGTCACTGGTCTGGAAAAACTTCCAGCACGTAACTATAAAACCACCAACTTGTCTTTCTTTTTTTTTATTCGGTGTATGTACACATTGAATAACAGAGACAGCGTGTAAAGAAAACAAAGCTTAAAAAGTGCCGGTTGGTGTATTTCAGCCATGCCAGCAGTTTCTCATAACGCTTGCTGGCTCTAGCTCCATAGTTAATGCACAGACATGAGAATGGGATTATTTCTCATATAAAGTTCAGAAAAAAAACTAATACGCATATGTCCCAAAATGTCAAACTATTCTTTCAATAATCCCACAGAAATCCAATACTTATTATGGAAACCTGTTTTGATCTATTTTCACGAAGGCTGAACAAGGAACAACTTGCATTGGAAAAGGGGAGCAGGCTTTGGATGTGTTTATCCATTCGTGCTGAAAGCAAATTGATTTTTGGGCCCTTGCTTTGGTCAGCAAAATGTTCATGTGTGTTATAGGCCTTTTTCACAGAAAACATGTTGGCAGTAGGAAAAGCCCAGGTGTCACCAATAACGCTAACGATAGCTCTGCTCTGTCCAAGTGTCCCAGTTAGTCCGGACCGTGTGACTGTGAGCAAGTATACGCACTACCAGGATGCCAAAATTGAAGCAGCTAAATGCAACTCAGCCCTCGTTGATTTCATTATTCACACCTGTGCTTTCTTTCTACTGTTGTGCCAAAAATGGTATCTGTGAAAAAGAAACAGCTTTTTTTCTGTGGCACAGTGATGTCTGAAGGCCCTGCACACTCACACAGGTGTTTCTAATTGTTCTGGCTGCTCAGGTCAAAGGTAGGTGGAGCTAAAATGGAGTTTACCTGATGCCACCAAACTTCATGATTTAAAAAATGACTGTGACCCCTTGGCAAAAGGTGGGGGGAAGCCTGCTTAAATGGAGTGCATGCTGCATATACGGCAGCAGGTATAATGCCGTGTGTTTAAAAACCAACTAAAAGTACAATAATTATTATTATTTATAATTATTGTAAAATGTATCTTACCATCTCCGCCAGACAGATGACAGATGCATGCTATTGAAGTAGGAGAAGGGAAGTGTGCCAGACAGAACATGTGGCGTTCGGTTTGCTGGCATTTGGTTTGCCGGCATTTGGCCTGCGTGGGTTGCACGGACAACGAGCAAAGACGTAAAAGGCTTGCAGCCGAGCAGATATGTGACACACGTGCGAGATCATGACATGGCAGCGTGAAATCCCCCGTAGTCTGGCTGTCCGCTGAAGAGATGACGCAGAGGATTCGTCTCTGTGCACTGGCAAGATGTTTGCTGATGAGCTGAGTTTTAGCATCCTGGATTACGGTGTTTCAGTTTCTCACGATGACGGCGGTTTCACAGGCTTTTCCACCCAGCCGAGATCAAACTCGAGGGGGGGAGGGCTGGGAACCGTGAACTAGGTTTTTGCATTCTTTTGGCACAAATACGCTAGATGTGAAGATACTGAATATTGCAACAAGGCTATTTTAAAAATAGGATTTGGAGGTTGAATATCCTGTCTGAGCTCACTGTCGGGCCAGGCCTGCGTTGTGAAGATGGCCTGGATCCTCAGGATGAAGGATAAGGATAAAGTATGGTGATATGTGGCCTGGATACTTAGAGCTGCTATTGAAAAGCTTCTCGGCCATGTTAAAACAAACAGTTAAGTTATTTTGTTAGCAATACGTTTTTTGGATAGAAAATACCATGTTATATTTGGATTTTTTCCCCCATGTTTTAACGAGCTGCAGAGGGGCTTGAATTGAATGAGCTGTGATCGTTGCGGGCTGCTGCTTCGCTCAGAGGTGTGGAAGGTTCTGCAGCAGCAAGTACAACAGTGTAAAATGCATCATCAAAAAACACACACCCAGATTCATTGGCAGCAGTTATAAAGCGGGGGGTATAGGCTGGTTCTTCTTTTGTGCTGGGAGGGAATACCCCTTTCATCTGTGTGTGTGTGTGTGTGTGTGTGTGTCGACTGTGACGTTGATGCTAGGTCGGACTCGTTTAGCCTCCCCAAGATGAGTGAAGGTGAGGCTGACAGCTGTGTGTGTGTGTGTGTGTGTTGGGGGTGCAGGATGGAGATGCTGTCACATCCCCACCCCCACTGACACACACACACACTCTCCTCCAGAGCTATAAATAGAACGAGAGGGAGAGCAGCTGGAATGGCAAGTGAGAAACACACACACACACACTGCATTGAGATGCACATTGATTCACGTTGCGCCCCCCCCCCCCCCCTCCTAATTCCATCTCTTGCTCCTCCCTCTCCACTTATTGAATCTACTGGCCATTTCCTTTACAACGCTTCCCACTGCAACTACCTCTTCTTCATCTTATCGTCGATGCGCTGCAAACATCTGATACCACCAGTGCAAAGACAGTGTGGGAGAGCAACACAAAAACTATCTTAAAAAAAAAGAAAATGATGACTTGGCATTCAGCAATAAGCCCCCCATCTCCCTCCCCTCTCCTCTAAAAGAGCATAACAATTATGCCTTTCGCCTCACATTTTCTGCCTCGCATTACCATTTCTGCCGACTCCATCCCTATCCTTTTATTCAAATGAGATAAACCTGTCTTTGTTGCCCCCTTTTTCTTTGGATACCCTTCAGAGCAGTCCTTGTGGACAGCATACCCATTCACAGCTATAAATAACTCTCTCTCCCTCCCTCCCTCCCTCCTCACCTCCCCTCCACCCAACGTCTCACCCCACTTCCCCAACTCCACCACCACCACCACCTCCTCTCGCTCATCCTCTAGCAGGGCCATTTGCTATACTGGCTTTGCTGTCTGGGGCTCTCCCCTCTCTCTCCCTCTTTCTCTACTGTCTCTGTGGACCTCGCTCCGCCTCGCCAGCTCCAGTTTATAACTCGACAGGCACGAACCATTCCCCTCTTCACGTTACACACCTCTCCCGCTTTGTCGGCTGCTAATTGGACAAAGACAGGTAGATGAATTCGGCACGTCGGCCAGAATCTCACCTGTAAAAAAAGAAAATCCCTGTGACTAGAGAGAAATTATGCCCGGATACAGTCACACGTGCAAGATTAATAAATTAATAAAATCAAGGGCAACACCGTGGTGCACTTGCCAATTACCGTTCTCATCCAATACCTCAATGTTCTGTCTCTGTCATTCTGCAAAAAGCTCAAATTAAAAGTTGTCACATAAGATGAAGCCAGATGGCGGAAAGACATAATAAACCATCAGCTTTTTCCAGTAATCCGATTGTGGGCCATTTCCGGCCTTAGTGTTCTACGGAAGACCATTTTGGAGTTTGGTTTAAAATGTCAGAATTGTAATTTAGGGTCAGCTGAAACTGAGTATGGGAGAAGAAAAAAAAAGGCATCAGAGATGGACAAAATGACAAAACAGTATATTGTGTTTAAATAGAAAGCCAATATCAGCCTAGTCCTTGAATCATACAGCATTACTGGATAAAATGATTGAGAAAGAGCCGCTTATAGACTCATTTTCATCAGCATCCAAAAAGGACAGTTCCCAGCACGGAGATCAGCCCTCTGTGCCGCTTGTTGTTGATGTGTCCTCTAACTGGATTTGGAGCATAAAACCAGGCTAAGAGGGATTTTACACCATTGTGTGTCTTGATCTCACGGACGTGTCCGTCTGGCTGAGTCGTCCTCGAAAGCCTGCGTAGCAACAAAAGCGAGACGACGTTGCCTCACAATAACCACACGCCGTGGGAGCAGAGAAGGAAGTAATCGATATTGGGACTGCGACATGCGATTACAACAAAACATCGATACTCGCTTTGCGTTGCATCACTGATGCAGAGACGCTTCCTGCTTCTCTTGTGAGCATTTGAAGTGTTCGACTCTGGCAGTTCACTCTTTGGCCAGTTTGTGTCTGTTTGTCATTGGAATTTTTGGCAGGTGTTAATGTTGCTGTGTGTGGGTTTTTTTTAAATGCTCATACTCCTGGTATAGCCATGACCTATAGTAATATTAAGGCTCACTGCCCCATTTCAAATCTGCGCGGGACATTTCCGCCCCCCCACCACCTTACTCTCATGTTTCCTCTCTGTCTCTGTCACCCATTGATTGAAGGCAAAGTGCCAAAAAATCAGCTTAAAAAGTGCTTGGACTCACTTGGTACACATTGTTCAAGGCCGTATGCGAGGTCCTTCTACAGTGTATGGCTTCAGTATCATCTTTTTGTGTGTGTGATGTCAAAAAACAATTGATGGAGATTGATCAAATACATCGCCAACAACTTCTAGGCTTCAATGAATGCATTTTTTTACTTGATAATGGCACATTCTTTGGGCTCATGGATGTTTTATTTTATCTCCATTTAATCACATATGTAACTTTGATAGTATCCAATTGTGAGGTACTCTGTGATTCCACGCTCTTTGCATTTAGAAAACCTCAAGATACCGGCTTCCATCGGTCGACATTTTGAAGGGCCACATCCATCAGGGGGTTATTGCATCGATCAGATGTGGATACAGACCAGAATGTCTAGTGTTTGAGAAAAGGACAATTTCACCGATTGGTCACACACTTTAACGCCTGCCTCCTCTTCTCTTCCTTCCAGATACACCGTCCTGGTCATGGCTGCCCCAGTTCTGCAACCTTCGAGACCTCCGTCGCCGAGCCCAGCTCAGACAGCTGGAAGACTCCAGTGGCAACATGGTCCACATCAAGCAGAAGCTCTACCACAACGGCCACCCTAGTCCCCGCCACCTCTGACTCTAAAACACAAAATAATGATTAAAAAAAATACCCTAGACCCCTTCCTCCTCTCCAAAACCCCTTATCTCTTCCCAAACTGCCCCCTGGCCAACTGTTGCCTCAGAGACCCTGGAAAACTGCCCTCCCACGATTCATATCATGGCCCCCTAAACCCCCATGACAGGACTTTCGTATGACTAAACCCAGTCCCTGTCAGCACTTAAAAAAAAATAAAAAATCCCCAAATGGAGCAAGATGACGATGATTTGTTGCCACTGAAATCTTGTCTGATGTCCATGTCCACCATTGTGGGAGGAGGAAGAAGGAAAAAAAAACATTTCTAAGGGTGTTTTTTCTGTATAGAGACATTTTCTGTGTTCATTGTTAAACTTGGCATGCTCTTTTAGAACAGGGTAAGATGTGGGCAGCGTATGGTACGGGGCAGCAAGACGGGTGTCATGAAATCTTTTTCTTTTTTTTCACTATCGGGTGGGAGTTGGACTTTGTTGGCGTGGGGAGGGGCGAACGAGACTGGTGGGTGGGCGGGTTTTTGTGATAGTTAGATCGCTGCTTCTGTAAATAGTTATAAATATAGGCAAAAGGGATTTAACAGTCTTTTAAAAAAAAAGGGGAGCGTGGGGGGATTTTTTGTGTGAGTCGTTTGTCAATAGAAAACCTAACGATGGGACTGTGTGGTTAGAGACTGTAGGAATGGAACGGGAAGACGAGTCTGTTTGAAAACTGGATGTGAAACCATGTGATTTCTGCTAAAAAACACAGATTAATTAGCTTTGTTACTTAGTGAATTAACTGAATGTATTAATTTTTCCTGTAAATATGTGAGGGGGAGGGGAGCGTGTGCGGTTGTGGTCGGGGGTTCTCTTTGCTATATTATCATTCATTTAGTCGACACAGGAGGAGAAATAAATGCCAGCCAAGATGAGTTCCACACACACACACACACACACACACACACACACACACACACACACACACACACACACACACACACACACACACACACAGCCCCTCCATCTTCCCCACACTGTGCTCAACAGCACAGTTCAATTTTCTTTATCCAATTCCCTCTCACTTATCAGGAGCAACCAGCCTATCAGCAGAGGGAACCCTCACCCAGCCACCCCCTCCTCCTCCTCCTTGTCCTCTCCGTCCAGACATTGCTGTTGTGAGGATGAAATGTCTGTTTTATTAAAAGTGCAATTGAAGCACAACAGTGACCTCTGATGTTTGATTGTGTCACTCCAATCATGTGAGCGAAGATGAGAACGCGTTCTCATATTAAGGGGTTATTCCAGAGAGCCGACAACAGACAGATTATGCAGAGGTCCTGTTGACAACTTCAGTCGGGTTTGTTAGGATTCTAATAGCGCTGACTAACAACACTTATGAAATGACCAACAATGCCAATGACATGCTCGTGCGACCGACTGAAGCCCTCCACGGTTATCCACCGGCACAACGCGACAGGTTCCAGTGACAGAGAACATTTTCATCTTTGTTGGGTATTCTTTGGCATTATCCTCACTATTCTTTGAAAATATAAACCCCAACTGAAGCTAATACTTACCTTCATTATTGATATATCTCTAAAATATCTTGTAAAGCCATTATCTAATCTACAAAATGTGCATAAAACAACTTGAGTTGACATCTTTAAACAGTTCCTACTGTCCGACTGAAAGCCAAAGATTTTCAAATTACAGCGATATACAACCTCACATCTGAGAAGCAGTGACTGTTTGATAAATTACTTCCTCTGCGATCATTTGTTTGATGCAGTCAAGCAATTGATAAATCTTCTCACATTTTCGTGTTTCTATATTTTTTATTCTGCACATGTGCGAGAAAGGTCACACAGCCGGCCTGGCTCTAAACACCTGTATGGCAGCGGTTAGAGACTAAAACAAGCCTGATAGAAAGTGGGGTTATTGGGGACGCTGGGCTTACCGTGAAGCCCATTATGTGACAGTCAGACCTATAGAGGACAAAACAAAAAAATCTCAATCTACATTTTAATCCTATTTCATCCTATGAAAGGTGAAATAAAATATCGGTCAAGGGCAGGTTTTTGTGACGGGGAGGAAATGTACCGAACGAACATTTTTGCAGACACGCTATTGAACTCTTGCCAGGGCCGGTCAGTAAACATGCGAGAACATCCTGTTCAGAGGGCACCTTTTCAAAATGTCACCCAGCCACAGACTTTGAAAATGGCAACGACGACCAGACGAGAAAGAAAAGAAAAAAAAGCGTAATGAGACGGTCAGACAAAGTGGTCCACACGTGCTTTAATTCAGACTCTTGCAAACCTACAGGTCGTCACAGTACTTGGGTTACAAACGTATTGTTAGAAGAGTAGACAAAATTTGAGGTTAAATGTTTCGAGTGTTTGACAAATAGCTTGACTTTCACATTCGCCTTTCATCAACGATTTCACGTGATCATTTTGTTGAACAAGGCTTGGCTGGTGCTTTGTCATCTCCGCTCTGTTTCTTTGAGAGAGGCTTCTCAGTTGGACTCGGCTCAGCCCCTTCGGTCTGAGAGTCCGCTGACTTCTCGGTAGTTGGACCCTCTAGTTTCTGATACTGTTCCGACGCGATGGCCTCAGCATCGACCTTGGTTTCTATGTTGGGAACAGCTGCAGAGTCAGTCTCATTGGTGACTTCAGCTTCCTTGGCAGAGACCTCAGTAGTAGATAATTTCACGTCTTCTGTAGCCACAGTGTCAGTCTCCTTCGTTGTTTGGACTTCAGCTTCCATGGAAACCTCTGCTGGTGTGACCTCGGCTTCCTTGGAAACCTCTGCTGGTGTGACTTCAGCTTCCATGGAAACCTCTGCTGGTGTGACTTCAGCTTCCATGGAAACCTCTGCTGGTGTGACTTCAGCTTCCATGGAAACCTCTGCTGGTGTGACTTCAGCTTCCATGGAAACCTCTGCTGGTGTGACCTCGGCTTCCTTGGCAGCAACCTCTGTAGCCAAAGTCTGACCCTCTGCGACAAACTCACTGGCAGTAGTCTGAGGCTCCTTGATTTCCTCCAAAATCGTGGCTTCCGTTTCAATGGCAGACTCTGTTGAGATGACTTCAGCAACCTTGGCAGCGGTTTCGGGCATCGCGGGTTCGACCTCTTTAACGATCTCTGTGGCAATATTCTCTGACACCTTGGCCACATCCGTCACTTCCACCTCTTTAATGACCTCAGATGTTTCGGGAGCAGTTTCCGCTACAACCTCGATTGGGTCCTTGGCAACGTCACTTCTCATCGCTTCAGTCTCCTTCGTGACGACTGCCTCAATCTCCTCGGTGATGGTTACTACGGCATCGGCCACCTTGGCCACATCAGTTGCTATTGCTTCGGGCTCTTTGGCAATGTTTGCCAGGGACTCAGACGCTTCAGCTACATTGGTTGCAATTTCCTCTGCAACCTTTACAGCATCCGTTGCCAATTCCTCTGCAGCCTTAGTGGCTTCTACTGCTTCAAGCTCCTGGACAACAGCATCCAATTCCTTCTCCAGAGCGACCGCAGAGACGCTCATTTCCGAGTGTGCTACGACATCATTTTCCTCCTTGACTACTTCAATGGCCTCAGCCTTCTGCACCGCTACATCAGCAGTTGGCTCTTCCTTACTCACAGCAGCAATCTCTTGGATGGTGGAAGCCGGTACACCCTCGGCCTCTTTAATCTCAGCGACTATATCCGTCACCTCGCGAACAACGGTGTCGGTAGCTACGGCTGTGCCAAGGACGTCCTCCGTCAGGTCCTTGATGGCCTCAGCCTCCTGCACCAACGGGGAAGCAGCAGCGGTCTCAACAATGGTTTCAATTGTTTCAACCGTTTCAATCGAAACTGGCGCTCCCGCAGTTGTTGCGGCCACAGCTTCACTGTCTTTAACCAAAGTGGCTGCCTCTTTGAGAATACCATCTGCCTCCACCTCTATAGGTAGGGCGGCTGCTTCTGCCATGGACGCGCTCACAAGTGGAAGGATTTGTTGTGCCGTCAGGGTTGTATCTTTGGGTTGTTCAAGTGACGCGGCTTCCTGGGCCGCGACTGCTGCAGCCATTTCCCTCGGGAGGCGTACACCGACCTTCCCGACCCCCTCACCTGCTTCCATCAGAAGCCAGTCCATTTTCTGCGCATGCTGCTTGACGGCATCATCGACTCGCGCGTCAATCATCGCTTCGGTCAAAACTCCATCTTCGGAAGAGTATGCAGCAGCCTTTCCGGGAAAGGAGAAATTAAATACAAAAGGGTTGGCTTTAGATTGGGTTTTTTCGATGGAGATTCATATTTTGTGGCAACAGGCTGCTCTACTCACCTGCCAGGCCACACCAAGTTTGGAGATTTCCCGACCAGACATGCCTTCTGCTCGCTTTGCGATATCGGAACACTTCTGGCCGTAGTCGAACTGAGCCAACTTCATTCTCCTGTTGAGTTAAAGAGGTTTGCAGTGTAAGTGAACCTTGAGTTTAAACTCGCTTCTTGTCATTGATCATCTATTTCAACTGGCCAATGCGCTATGCAAACGCCATGTGTGCTGCACTTCCTGAGGACTTAAACACCTTTTCACAAAAGCAATAAGTAAAGACCCAGACACCACTTTGTTTTCAGGACTGAATGCATTATAGACACCATTATGCAACTGGAGCTAGCACGGCAACCTCTCGGGACCTGGGCTTTCATTTGCAGTAGTAAATCACCTCTGCCACAGAGCTGCAACAGTAGCGGTTTAAGAAATTGAAATACAATAAGTTGACTCACTGTCTCCCTGTAGTGGCAGGAACCAGCACAAATTTGTCGAAATACATGCGCACCAATCTTTCCCTCTCGTCCAGCTCAGGCAGCGCAAAGTTCACAATCTCATCAATGCGGTCGTTGATGGCCCAGTCGAACTGTTCGGGCTGGTTACTGGCAAGCACCAGCATGAACCTGAGGAGAGAGGATGAGACTACTTAGACCCGGCCAGTGACCTTTTCAGTCATGGCTGATAACCTTTTCTTGCCTAGCCATGCACAGTGAATAGCATTAAGACACTGACTTGTTGCTCTGCTCCCCAGTGCGGTAGAGGAATGCATTCAGGGTGGCTCTGAGGTCCTCGCTGATTTTCTCCTGCAATGCAAAAATCATGACTCATGAATATGTGATTCAAACGCAGGGCATCATCCCCATGCATATGGCACTGCGGCTGAACTCACTGTGGACCGCTTACGCAGGAACGCATCAGCTTCATCTACGAACAGCAAGACGCTGCAGTGAATCAGAGGACATCAAAGAGAATGTGCTTTTTTAAAAACTGCTTTTTTTCCCTTTCTTTAAGGCTTTTAAATGATAATTAGCCGGTAGAATAACAGCAGCTCTGCATGTACTTTAACACGACATACAGTCCGCACTAGTGAACCTTCACGGTCAATATCCAACGGCTGATACACATTATAGTAACGATTCATTGAGTGTTAATGGAGCAAATTAAAGAGCCCTACCCTCGCCTGCTGGTGCTGGCCCAGTCGAACACCTTGTGCATGGCAGTGACTCCATCGCGCCCCAGGGGTGCCACGTCGCCACCTGTCATGATGGCAAAGTCCATCCCTGAATGGAGAGCCAGTTTCTAGAAGGCAATGGAAAGAGCTTTGTTCAAAACAGAAAACAGAGGCGCAAAAAAAATTCTTAAAAATATAAAGTGACAGCCAGAAAATATATCGTTTCAAAACTGAACTGAATCTCTAATGCATGAAAGAAATAGCTTCCAAAAATAGAACTATATATGCACCAAGTCAAAAAGGGAACGAAAAACAAAAAGGTGTTTGACCCGGCCGTACCTTAGCGAAGAGTGTTTTTCCAGTTCCGGGGGGTCCATACATCAGGATGTTTCTGTACAAGCCTCTGTTCTGCCGGGTGTTACGAGTGGCGATGGCAACGTCCCTCACACGCCCCTCCAAAGCTGCCTTTGTGACCCACAGCACAATGACAGCACTCAGCATTTTTTTTTTCTTCTTCACAAAGTCATAAAAAGAGTACACGGACGTTGCATTCAGAAGATGTCCATGCAACAAAAAGCCACAAAGAGTAAATGACTCACGCTGAGCACCACGCCCTCCAAGGCGTCCTGCGGCCGGCTCCTCAGACGCTTGGTGGTCTAAAAATGAGAACAGCAGGAACTGGATGGTAACTTGTTTTAACGGTTAACCAGTCGTCACAGGAATTATGTCGGAAACCTTAGATATACAGTAGAATCAAATTTCTAATTATCATTTAACACTTCATTACCTTTGAGTGACTCTCTTTTGCTCGGCTTTAGACCAATTCAAATTTTCCATTTCTTATCTATTTTACAGATTTTTGTGGTGAACATGTGAGAAATAACCCAAAGCAGTCCTCAAAATAACTTCAGCACACATCCCACCTGCTGTTATCTCGGTGAATGCGTGTTCATTTTACACACTCCATTTGTTCACTTTTTTTAGCACATTTTTCACATTACCCTCTAAAATTCTCCCACATTCAGCTCATTGGGCTGGATAAACAAAATCCACTGAAACAATTCCTTGAGAGAAAATTAATTTGATGCACCAGCAGCTGTTACGGGGTGAAATCTCAGTGACAACAAGACTCTGGGCGTGTCACTGTTATTTAGGAGCAGTGGTTTTTCAAAAAGCAACAAAATAATCCAATAATCCAGAAGGCATTTATTTACATCTAAAAAGCTGTCTCATTAAAATATACTATTGGCACACATCTTGCATACATTTCATTCATTGTGTGGAGGACCACATCCACACAATGAATGAAAAACGTGAAACTGGGATGTAGTTTCACCTTGATCGGGTGTTTGATGGCCTCTACGACGGTTATCCTGGAGGTCTCTCGGACCAGCGAGGGTCTGCCCAGGCGAGCCTCTATGTATCGCCCGGCCACCGCCGTGGCGTTCCTGGCCGAATACACCCCTGCCGCCAACAGGGTGAACCCAGCGACCTGTGGGAAGGACATCAAGACAAACGCACACGTCTTCAAAACGCACCGTACAGCATATCAAAGTGGGAACGCCGCTGCTTTCCATAATCCTCCACAGTCCTCCTGTGGTGGAAATGTGACAGAAGCGTGACAGGTCTGACATGGATTTACCGTGGCGGTGAGTTTGTCCCAGTCAGAGACGAAGGCCCTGAATCCCTCCCCGAACACCGCTCCCACCGTCCTGCCAGGAACAGAACACAATTATCACGCCGGCTGCCTCCGCTGTGGCAGCCGCACTCGCCCGCTCGCCCTCTGGGATCTTACTCTTACAGCTGAGAGAGACTCTAGGAGATAACGTGCCAGTCACTCTGAGGATTAAGGAAAGTGGAAAGTCATTTTGCCCTCACTTTATAGATTCCAGGACAGTTTGTCTGTGTTCGGCAGCCTTCAGGCGGATCTGCTCCCGGATCAGGTCGGCGTTCTCTCTCTCCACCTGGGCACGGGCTTTGGCCTCCGCTTCGACGCGAAGCAGGTCGTTCTTGCGTCTCAGATCCATTTCATGTTCGATGGTAGCTTGGGGGGGGGAAAGAGGCAGATATTAATAACTACGTGCTTGTTATGACCACTTCTGACAGGGCTGAGAATTTGACCTACTTTGATCAGTGTGGTTTAACTCAACACGGTCAGAACTAGATTGAACTGAACTACTTCTATTATGGAAACCCTTTGCATTTTGCACAGTTGGGGCTGTCAATATAGGATTTCCATCAGTCTTATAGTGGCCTATATTGGACTTAAAAGTAGTCACAGCTTTAAATTAATGGCATTTTCTAACTTGGGGCATAAATGTTGCAAACAAATCTACTGACCTATTGGCAATTATCGTGTGTTAATGTTTTATATGAGCCTTTTCATCGTTTAGTGTCCCTTATTCTGTTCTATTGACGTTTCTGTCGGCTCATGTTGTTTTATTTCTTGTTTCATATATATTTCTAGCCACACGGAGGCAGCGGAACCAGCTGTAAACAACGACACAGACATATCATCATTTAATTATGTTATTTGAAGAATGTGTTTGCAAAACGCATTTTTAAATGCCCTGCAGACGCTATACTGCAATATTTACTCTCCTTTTAGTTTGGTTTGGGACTCTGCCAACTCATCGTTCTCTTTAGCAGCTAAACGTCAACTATCATCACCAGCTAGTCACTGACTTAATCTGTCTGAGCTGTGCAGCACTGAACAGTTTAATGGAGCTGCCTTCTGCGGCTGGTAATGAGCGGTGGGAGTTGACCAAAACCGTAACGGCCTGGACTGAAAAAAAAAACTAAACAATGAGCTAAAAGAGCATAAAAGCTCTGCAGAGTTAAGTGTTCATTCTATGTGGGTTCTTCACTAGGATCTAAAAGATTTTTAAAGAAATCTTTGACTCAATGCAAATGTCTATTGGAGATCTAATTCATGATCACAATAAATATTAGAATAATGTTAATATTTAGCATCCTAAAACTGGGTTGTGTGTTTTTCTTACAACACAGAGTACAGGCCCACGGGGGCCCACAAATCTCACAGTGAGCTTAGTCATCAGTACTGATCGACAACCTTATTAACCCCTGAGGGCATATTATGGTCATTCTTTGCTTTGGAGCAGTACAAATCCCACTTATTGCATTTGCAAGTAGGGTAATAAAGGAGTTTTTTTTTTTTTTTTTTTTACATGGCATTATGAATAAATAATGCGAAAGCGAGCGTTTTGTCTTTTACCCTTTCTCATGGCCTCTTGCTTCACAACAGAGTCCTCTTGTTTGCGAAGGTTCTCCTCGTTGAGAAATTGCTGTGGATACAAACAAACAAACGTATGATAAACACTCCATTCAGGTTTTTATTTCAAGGGTCCATTTCAATAAAAAATTAATAAAAAGTCTTACCTGTTGCCTGAGCTGCTCATCATACCTCTGTCTGGCAAGTTTGTCTTGATATTGTGCCCTCTGGAGGCGATACAGAAAATAAGGCATTACCTTCTCAGGTAAACTCTTCTAGGCGGAACACGTGTTTTAATATCAGAAGAGCATGGTGTGTGTGTGTGTGTGTGTGTGTGTGTGTGTGTGTGTGTGTGTGTGTGTGTGTGTGTGTAAAGTGTTGATTCCGTACCGCCTGGTTTTGTTTCGTCTCCTCTGCCAGCGTTTTCCGTCTCTCCTCGCCCTGCAGGTGGATCTGCTCGCCTTTCAGCTGCTCCACGGCCGCTTCATACTCCTGTTGAGGAGATTGGTTTGTGTAACGCTTGCCGTGACGTCACAGGTTCAGCAGTGGGTGCCATCCTGACCACACAATCACACCAAGAGACAATTTTTAACCCAAAAACCTACTTTCACTTTACTCTGATGCTCCAGCTGAACCGTCTGCTCCTGCATACGAGCCAGCCCCAACGCTTCTTTGGCATGCCCTGTAAAATTATGGAAAAATCAAACACTGCTTTATTCATTCAACTTTCAAAATTTAAACCATAACCACCAACACAATAGTTACACTTTTGGGTATAACATGCTTTAAACTTTTCTTGACTGACTGGTTTAAGAAAAAGAAGAAAAAAACACCCCCACACAGTGAACAGCAGTATGCATGTTCATACTGACATGGGGGCGTGTGACGTATGGGACAGGTGACGGGGCTGCGCTCGCGGGGGACACTTTGTCCTATCTCTGTTCACTGACACGCCCACCAAACCTCAGTAACTTTGGGAAGACTGCGTGGAGGTCAAATAGCTTTGCACGCGCATGTGGAACTTAGTAAGCAATTCAACAGCCCGATGTGTTGCTTTCTCCCCTCGGCCGAAACCAAACGAGACAGTGTTCTGACTCCGTCGGTACAGCACATTACATAAGAGTATTGTTCCTTTAAGATATCGAATATATAGAAATATATATGGTGCTGCTAAATTTGATGAATGCCTAAAGAAAGATGATGTTATACCGTTTCACAGTCACACAACACGATATTCAAAAACTGCACATTTGCTCGTTGAAATCCTTCAGCTAGACTTTTTTTTGCTTGGACTTCGGCGCGAGGGACTCTCCTCCGAAAAGAACAGAACGTACCAGCGTGAGAAAGTGTGTCTGGTGCAGCAGATCAACTCAGTGAAATAACCGGGATATAATGAAATAAAGAAAGAGCTTTGATACGACATTATTGTAAAAAAAGAAAAGTAGTACGCACGTGATTTGTCGAGGTCCTTTGCAGCTTTTGCAGCTCTCTCCAGTCCCGTCGGGTCAAAGTTACTCCACTTGTCCCCGGGTTTGTCTCCCCCAGAGCCGCCGCCGCCTCCCGGTGCACCCCCGGCCCCTTCGGCACCGGCTGCCTGCTCCTCCACCGGCGCAGCGCCGGAGCCCCTGCCCCAGCCGAAGAGCCACGACATGCTGCTCAGTAGCGTTCAAGCAACAGGCTGCACGGGCTGTACTTTGTTTCCAAGTCACCGCTGCTGTGGTGGTCGAACTAAGCTCATGCTTCTTCTTCTTCTTCGTCTTGTTTAACGGCGGGTGGCAACTACCGTCAATGGTGCGTTACCGCCACCTATTATGCTGGAGTGTGAGTTCCTTTAAAACTATAGGAGAAGAAGAAGAATAAATGAAATTCTCTTTATTTATCCAGATTCTTTCAAATACTCAAACAAACAAGTGTTTTTATTTTCCTTCCTCGATGCTGAATACATTATTAAGTTGCGTGTTTTAAGCCTTTATAACATATAATAATGACAAATACTTGCCAGATTTTTACATTTCTCCTGAAAAAAGGAGCAAAATCATTTTGATCACAGACAGTCGATGCTCCAAAAATGAAAGGGCAACCTGATTATGCTTTGGAGAAAGACTTAACAAAGAAGTTCAGGAGTGAATGGAGGGACACTGTCCTACGCAGATCTCACTTGGCGGCCAACCATCGTCTCCCGCTCTACTAACGGTGAGTTATCTGGTTTCATCCAGCCTGCTGGCCCTATGGACGAGGCTAAAGGATTGGTTGTAGGCCTATGTGTTTGTTCTTTCTTGGAAAAACAAACAAACAAACAAACATGTAATGCAAAGCAATGTCTTCTTAATTTCTGTTGGAGGCTAGCTGTTGGTAGGCCCTTTTCGTCGTTGGTCCGCTCTGTTTCGGACAAACACCGGACAGTGTTGTGTTGAGTGTGTTGTTATCGTTCTTGTTGTTGTTAATGTTGTTGCTGGATCTGCTATCTGCTGATCTTTCAATACAATATATTGTGGGACTTATGTGTTGCTTGATTGCTGTGTTGATTGATTGCCATAGGCCTACGGTTCATGTCTAATTCTATTGGGTAGGCTGCCTGCTCAGCTGGCCTATTTATTAGCTTGTGAGATTCTAAATAATACCGTCTGTCACCTTTTTGTGCCGGAGTTTGATTATAGGTGAAAAGTTGAACTACTATGCTACCATAGGCTGTAAAAAAAAAAAAAAGACACCAACAGGTGAAAGGAACTTCCAGTCGCAACTGATGAATATGAACAGTCCTTTTGCAACATTTTATATAAAGTGAAACGAAAGGAGGGAGGATTAATTTATGCTCAATCAAAGTAAAGATGTTTGAACAAAATTACCAATTCACCGTCTGTTTTGTGGTTATTTATAAGGGTATTATGTATCATATTATAGAGAATTAAACTAAAGCTAATGTTTACTGAGTGAAGTGTTATACATTCAATAATTATTTATTGATATGTTCATATGCTTTTATTCTGAAAATAAGAGCAACATAAAATCACTGCAGACTGTAACTGATACTGTCCAATAGAGCCATTGCTTACGCCATGTTTTATCACTGGGGTCCTTGTTGTTTTATTATATTTACGTGTTTATTTGATAGATATAACGCCTAGTTTTACAATTCAGACTGAAATGAATAACATCAGACAACATTGTATCTAATGAGAAGACACTGGTGTAACATATTTTAGGGTGTGAGCCAGGGAAATATTTGGCCACTAGCTTGTGTACACTAATGAGGATGAGGAGTGCCGGTTATTTCTCTGGAGAGCCAGTTGTGAGTGTTACATTTCATTAAACATGTGGACAAAAATCATTGAATTAATCTAAATCTGCATGAGTAAATTTACCTCTCAACCTTCATGTTCATTAGGATATAGCTCATTGTGTGCATCTCTGCCCCAGGGATATGATGTATATTGAATGCAAACAGACCAGCAGTCATTACATTACCATACTACATATATAAAACAGACATACTGTAATCACACAGAGTGGCTCCTATCTCTTTTATGGGCCCTTTTAAATGCAGCACACAGGGGTCCATCCAAAGTGACTGTTGATATTATTTAAGACCAAAATAAAGTGATCAACTAACTGGGCTATTGCAGCAGAAAATCAATGACGTATATTGAATGTATGTTTTATATAACATACAGCATATAAAAAATGGATGGGTCAAGGACATGTTGAGTAACAATGCACGCTAAGTAGACACAAAATCTAAATCACTTCATTAAGATGGCCTGAACAATCACATATTGAGAAAGAGAAGAAATTAAATAGAACATGTACAGTATGACATACATATTGAGAAAGAGAAGAAATTAAATGGAAAATGTACAGTATTACATTCAGAAAAGGGTATTAAGAAATAATTATATTCACTAAAATTAAAGGAGAACAATTGTGAAATATGGGCAAAGTAAAGTTTGTAAAAGTACTAGCATAGCAATGCATGTTTATTTTATTATTTATTATTATATATATGTAACTGACCCTCGTCTACAGCAAGGAGGGTTGTGAAAGAGGCTATTTCACATGGGGCCTTCAGGTGCTGTCGGATCTATAGACACTCCCATACGAAGTGTACATTTAGGACCGAATTTAGTGTTTTTTTTATACGGCAACATTAACAGTCCCATAATCATGCTGGAAGCTCATTGTATTCTCCAGCTGCAGCACATACAACAACAACAAAACATATGCGTGTACTTTTGTGGTCTGAAATAGCCAGAAGAAAGAGCTAAGTGGGAGCTCGTGAAGGCAACAGCCGCTCCGCACTGCGACGTGTTGACGTCACTTTAATGCACGTATACGGCAGGGCTTTGAGTCATATAGCAGATAGGTGTTGCGGCTAGACGACACAAAACAGTCAGCCGTCCTGTCTGTCCCGTGGTGCACCGTCTCTCGTCTCTAACTTGGAAAGATGTCGGTGGTCGGTGGCGCCTTGTGTCGAAATGTTTTGGCCGTGAGGAACTCTGGCATGATGGTGGTGAGTACAACTATTATACTCGGCGCAAGAACAGAGAAACGCCTCACGGGATACTTATAGGAAACGTGTATGTTTGTGTTGATCTTTTGACTGTTGCGTTTGAGTGCTACGCTATTGTGAATTTAGCAAAACAGTCAACGCTTCATTATGAATACAGGCTTTTATGATACATGCTTAGTAAATATATCCATTGTTCATGAGCTGAGCTTGTTTTACAACCCCCTCTCTCACATCAAAGGCTATCAAATCAAAACAGTTTTGTTTGTGTTTTAGCAGTGAGGATACACAGATATGTTTACTTCTCACGACCATATGGAACAATTTAAGTTATTGTGCTGAAGTCCATCTTTCATTGTCCTGAAAGTCAGTTAGGTAACTAAAGACTGCTAAGTGATGTAACGCTTTATTGTTAGTTCACCCGAGCTGCCACCAGGGGGCGTCTCCATACCTTCTTATGAAAACAAAAAGAAGAGTAAACGGTATTAGACAGGATAAACTGGCAATATGATATAATATGAACCTAATACGAAATATTACAAGTAATATAAAGGCTTGAGTCTTGTTTTTTTCTTACAGGTTTTCAAATACTTTCGTTGAGATTTTCTTTTTATCATTTATCTGTGGTTGTTGTGATCTTATAGTACATTTAAAAAAAAAAAACGTTTTAGGTCTCTTCGTTCTACTGCTAAGCACACTTTGTTCATTATTTTAGATTTGTGAAATACAAATAAAGCTTAATTTTTGTTGTTGTTTGCATGAGGTAATGTATTAGTGCAAGTAGTATCCTCTGGTGTCGCAGGATCGAATAACCAAGTGCTTCCTATTTTGGCCCGAGTTCACAGAAACGGCTGTTAGGTCACATTATGGGGTGTTCCTTTGTACATACCTCTCGCTTTTGTGGCTCTTTATTTTACTCTCGCCTAAAAGAAAAATGCTTTCTGTAGAAGGGATTACTTTAAGATTAACTTTCTTATTTGATTTTTATTATCTTCGATACAGATGGTACGGCACGCTCAGACGGCCGCTGCCCCGGCTCCTGAAGCCCGTATTAAGAAGTTCCAGATTTACCGCTGGGACCCGGACACCACTGGAGACAAACCACGAATGCAGACATATGAAATCGATCTCAACACGTGAGTCATAACCGGGTCCCGTGAACAGAACATTGTTGGGCTGTGCTTTCCTCTAATGTGTTGACACGTTCCTGTTGCTATAGTTGCGGTCCAATGACTCTCGATGCCCTCATTAAGATCAAGAATGAGGTCGACCCCACGCTCACATTCAGACGCTCCTGCCGCGAAGGTAAGAAACAAATCTAGATTCAGCTCGTTTCACTTGACCTTTTGTGCCGGATGTCAGTGACCCATTGCTTGTTTCTTCAGGTATCTGCGGCTCGTGTGCCATGAACATAAATGGAGGCAACACGCTGGCATGCCTGAACAAAATTGACACCAACACAAGCAAGCCGACAAAAATCTACCCACTCCCACACATGTATGTGGTCAAAGATCTGGTGCCTGTAAGTGCTGCAAAGTGTATGCCGTTTCTCCTCACATTGCCATGTTTAAAAGTGGAAAAAAAAAGTTACATTATGGTGCATTTATTGTTTTTTTGAGTTATGAGTTCCCTACCTCTTTATGTGATTTCCACCAGGATATGAGCAACTTCTATGCCCAGTACAAATCCATCGAGCCCTACCTGAAAAAGAAGGATGACAGTAATGAAGGGAAGGAGCAGTATTTCCAGTCGGTGGAAGACAGGCAAAAACTGGTAATTAAAAAATCTCACCATAAGATCGACAGAGCTCTGCACATATTATACAGCCATATTGGAGGTCTTCTTATCACGGTCACAGTTGTCATTTAATCGCAGGGATTTCAGCCGGCCAGTCACAGAATTGACAACACAATCTGCCCCTTTTCACAATGTATTACTCGTGGGAAATATTGAGCAGAGTCCCACTTTTAATGGTCGCATGGTGATTTATTTGCCCGTAGAGTCATAGTCTTCTTACCCCAACAGGACGGCCTGTATGAGTGCATCCTGTGTGCTTGCTGCAGCACCAGCTGTCCCAGCTACTGGTGGAACGGAGACAAATACCTGGGACCTGCTGTCCTCATGCAGGTGAGTTTTCTTTCCTATTTAGTAATAAGATACACGTCCCAATAGCTCAGATATTTGCAGGAGTTTAGGTTTAGGTGGATAATGTGATTAATGATGGAGCAAACGACGGATGCCAACTGTGTTGTTATTATCCCTCAGGCCTACCGGTGGATGATCGACTCCCGCGATGAATTCACAGAGGAACGTCTGTCTAAGCTTCAGGACCCCTTCTCTCTCTACCGCTGCCACACGATCATGAACTGCACCAAGACGTGTCCCAAGGTACCACAAAAGCGTTCTCGCACACGTTCTCTCACAGATTTAATCGAGTGTTGCTTTCTCACGGTCTGTTTGGCACGCTGCTCCACAGGGACTCAACCCGGGAAAGGCCATTGCGGAGATCAAGAAGATGATGGCAACCTACAAAGAGAAGCAAGCAGCGGCTTCATGAACGTGTGAAAAACCAGCTGGCTCAAGAGATCCACCATTAATACCTGGAACAAAGTTAAAAGGAAGAGAAAAGCAAACCAAGGAACTGTTGCCTACATTCAGCACTTTTAGAAACACGTGTTTAGTCCACGTGTGCCGAGCGGGATTTGATAAGTGGGAGGAATACAGGACATTGTGAGAAAAGGCTGCTCTAAAGAACTGTTAAATAAAACATATTTTGAGTGGTGCAACAGGTTATTTGCTTGCAAAATTAAAATACTGGGCTCCGTTGTATTGACTCTTTGGGACACGCTAATGGAACTTGTAATGGAACTCGACTGTAAATATTTAAATATATGTTCATTAAAGATGTGCTGTGCTCATTAAGGAAACTGAATGTGTTTTGGTTCAGAAAAGAACAAACTATACTCTTGTTGATTTCCTTTGCAACATACAGTACATTGCAATAAACAATATTAACACAACTAATGGGACATTTTAATTGCCCCAAAATGCCTTTTTCTCAGCAGACTTGTCTAAGAAGGCAAAAGACAGGTCCATGTCTGATCTGAACCAGATCCAGGGCTCTTGTGCAGTCCATAATCATTCACTGATATGACTGACTGGGAGAATTAACGGATTGAAGCCATTGTTAATGCTATTGTTTAAACCTGTGCTTGTCACTGCTTCAACAAGTCAACATTTCTACGGGGGAACAAAGCTTCACTATTTGTATTTGTTGGTCTGTGGGGAAATCACACAAAACATATCATGTTAAATTCAATCTTAAATTAAAAAAACAAGTACAATGCAGAGGGAGTACAAACTCCTGCCAAAGGGATCCACATACTTTTTTGGCAACCCAACAGTTGTTATTTTATAATAAAGCTTCAAAGCTTTAATACATTGGCTGACGGCGTAGGTTTAAGATTATGAGCAATTTGCAAAGGATGCCCTAGGAAAGCGATAAAGAGTGTGTTTCTGGGAATTTTCACAGTTCTATTGGAGATGTGTAGGATAGGCAAAAGCATCCAAATGAAAACTACTGTAATCAAACTGATGTCGGGATTTTTTTGTCTTTATCGGAACAAAATATATTGATCAAATCTCTTGTCATGTAGAAGAGAACATGATCTGCTGTGTGGAGGAGCTCAGTCGTTTGTAAGGACTGCGGCTCTGCAGCAAGCTGGCATGAGCCTACCGGCGTTTCTGCACTTTAGCACGTATGCGACTATTTTGGACATCGCGACTCGCCGTAGAAGGGTATATCGTTAGTTAGCGGGTTGGGGTTGATCGAGGAAGCGCGTCCGTCCGGCCAGAAGACTCGTTCTGCTGTCATTTGGGTTCCGGTGGTCATGTGGAGGCAGTCTTCGTGACCGAAGGATGGAGAGGCACGGTGAGTGTGTTTGAGTGCTCTAAACGAACAAGGTTAGCTCAAAAACAGCAAACCAGAGGTGCTATTTTTTTTGTCTGTGCAAATGTTGATTAGCTTCAGGTTTTAGGGTGCATAACTAACTACTAATCAGCAGCCATGTATACTAACCAACAATGTAGCTATCTGATAGCTAACTGGTGATGAGAGGAAATAAGTTGTTTTAATCAAAGCAACAAATGAGCATTTAACTGTCCTGTCATTGTGTGATTACATCTCAGTCATGTGCTTCAAATGCAAACTCCGGTGGCGTTTAAAGGGTAATTTAACCTAAATTACAAAAAGTAAAAAAACAAACAAACATGTGATCCCCTTTCTTACCTCCAGGGGGCACAAAGCCAAGCAGATGTTTTTGGTTTAATTGCACAGCTGATGGCGAGCTGTCAGTCTCTGCTTCCTCCCCATCACCAAGAATGCCATTTTAAAGGAGCTGTATATTATTGTTATTAATCATTTGTATGGCATCAAACAGCTGTTGTCTGTGTAAAGATGTAGTGAAATAATGTGTACCTGGGCAGAGGATGGAGTCGCTCTCCCTCTGCTTGCATAGTTGGCTATTAGCCGCAGTCTCAACCGTCGACATGTTGAGAGCCGTTGAGAGGCAATCGAAATGCCGCTCTCGGATCTTGCACATGTGCTGCAAACCTCACTACCGCCTAACTAGCATTCCTAACGCAAGTATACAAATACTACTACAGTAAGTACTACTAAGTGTCTCAATTAGAACTGGAGCGATGAATCCGCCTTCAGCTTGGGGATCAACGTCTATGGAGGCCGCTGAGCATGAAATAGTTGCAGTGCAGAGATGGCTAGCTTTAACAGAGCCAGGTACCAATGTCAGGCTGGCCCACCAAACTGTTGAGAGTACAGGCTGTTGGCCTGAAGCTGGTGCTATTAGAGGTTAAAGGCTGGTTGTTTCTTTGTCTTGTGTCTTGCTTAGTCATGTGTGCATCGGCGTTTCCCTTTTTTTTTACATTGCAGACATTTTGTGTGTAATGGATGAAGATGAAACTGAAAGACTGGACTTTATTCGGGTAATCCACAGCTCATTGACCACAGCAGGATGTGTTGTCCACTGTGGCCTCTCTCCACCAGATGGTCCTTTTTGAACAGTGAGTTATTAATTGCTGCCTGGGACAAGCTGGTCATTTAAAAAGGTGCATAATTATTACTTTAGAAGCCTGGAATTCCTGTGTGTGCTGAGACGGCCTATTTAGTAGGTACTTCAATGAATTTGTCACTTGAAACCGGCTGGAACTGGATACCACTTTGGAGCTTATGAAGATAACAGGGAAATCATTCCAAACAATCTGGCACACCGCAAACCATGACAAATTACCTTCTTGGTTGAGATTGGCCTAGTTGCAGCAAAGCAAGCATGTGATTGGGCGAAATATCTCACATTTAGTTACACGCGCCTTGTTTAGCCTTCACATGATACTATACCACGGTCATGTGTTATGAACTGTGACAAAAACAAATGACTCAATTCTTTGTGTGTGTGTGTGTGTGTGTGTGTGTGTGTGTGTGTGTGTGTGTGTGTGTGTGTGTGTGTGTGTGTGTGTGTGTGTGTGTGTGTGTGTGTGTGTGTGTGTGTGTGGAAGCCAACACAAACGCTACAAGTAGGAAGGACACACATAATATGAACGTCTGCTCTGGTTTCTTTCTGCAGATTGCATCCATACGAAGATGTTTTAACATGACGGTTTGGGACGCGCTCATCCAACTGCTTCATCACAATACCACTCCACTGATACCTGGTCGATACTGAGTACAGATCTGACACTAGTTTTTAGTTAATAAGCTGTATGCCTCATGTGGAGGTGACATCAGACTCGACTTAAAGGAGCAGTGTGTCTAGGGTAGTCTATTGGCTGAAATGGAATATAATATTCAGAAACATCATTTAATTAGTGTATGATCGCCTGAAAACAAAAAATCGTCGTGTTTTTGTCTATGTATTGGGGCAGGGTCCACTTCATGGTGTCCGACACGTTCCTGTGGTAGCCCATAACGGACAAACAACACATGGCTCTATAGTGACAGCCCGGTGCCTTTATTACATTGCCAGAAGGCCACCGTATCCATATATCCCTCCGACACGCTTGGAAAGGGAGAGTGGGTATTCAGTTGGATGCAATCTGCAACCTCACAGCTAGATGGCGCTAAACTCTACACCTGTTATCTATACTGTTTTGTTGTATATATTGATTTTGTTGTATTGAGCATCTTTCATTCCTGATATTTTTGTGTCTACTGTGACAAACACATTTTGTCACGGTATGAATAAACTATATCTATCTACACACAAGCTGCTACTTTAAAAAAAAACTCATAAATATGAATTGACGAGTTTGTCTGCCTTTTTCTGTCAGGTGGTTTGTGTCGTTATATTTTCGAACAAACCGTGAACTGATATTCACCTGACAACATAAAGCCTACTTATAACAGAACCGTTCATCTTTTTATTATGTATATATCTTTGTTTTGCAGCCACAGTCGCCATTGAAACGGTGTGGAATAAAGGCATTGCGTGTCCTTTTAGTGACAAGGTCCTGCTTGTTATTTTATCGCCTCAACAGAAATGGCCTTAGGGTTCAGAAGTTGTTTAAACTAGTGATGCTGGTCGCCATGGTTCTTGCGCGAGACACGTACGCAGGTGTATTTAAAAAAAGAAAAAGAAAAAAAAAGCAGAGAAAAGCAGCAGCAAGGTGTAACGCAACAGCAGCGGTAGTTACCTGCGGAGAGGCGCGAGCGGTTCACACGAACTAACCCTCTGTGTTCGGGACCGATACAAAGTGTTTAGTAACGGTCTCGAGTTGACGGTAAGCACATTGTTTCCTCTTCAAATGTGTTAATTAGTATTACATAGTTTTGTTTTTTAATCCACATCTGCGGAAACGGAAGTGCGAATCCGGTTCTCTTTGTACGTGTACGGGTTAAACAAACACCGTAACCACTTCACTCCATTTTCTGGTATATATATATATTTTTATCTTCTCTGTTATTGTATGCTGTTAATATGTGTCTTTACTGTGAGATTGTAGAAAACGTATAATACTTTATGGGACATTTTACTCACCCTCTGTAGCCATTACAAGTTAATGTTTCTAGAGGAACTCAGTGTTTTTCGTCGGCTCCGGTGTGTTTATTACAGTTTATGGTAGCCTCCCACTGTCTTCCATATATTCATAAAGTTTAGCTTTGTTTGTATTGCATTCTCTTTTTTCTCCCTAGAATTGCTCAGTCTTTTTGCAGAGGAATTACTTAAATTAAAAAAAACATTTAAACCATAGTTTTCACCACATTGACCCAGGCTGTTGAGTGTCTGTTAAGTCCCAGTTTAGACCATATTGTACAGACAAAAACGTCCATGCCTCAGAGATCATACCAAACGGAGTGATTGCAGTGTGCAACATGGACTCGACGAGAGCTTTGCAGTATGTGCTTTGTTTGTATTGACTTTGAAGATGTGCGTTGGTTGTCCTGCTCAGTTCATGTGAAACATTGTCCCTGTCCTGTAGGTAGTGCGGCCGGGTTGCAGAGCGGACTCCCCTCACCCAGTCCAAGAGACCGCCTGCTCAGTCCTGACTCCCATATGGTAAGGAACGTCCACTGTCCAAGTGTGGCAAACGATGTATACGGGTGCTGCTAAACTCACCAGCACAATGGAAATCATGTTTTTGTTTTAATCTGAATGGCCCATGTTGACTCTTTTGCCCCGCCAGGATGTTCAGGGCTATAAGTGGGTGCGCTGGCGGGTGTGGTTGTGTCGTCTGGGCGCTGCGCTGTCCTTGGGTCTCCTCCTGATCGTGTTCCACTGGCGCCCACGCCTCGCTGTCCTCGCCCGCTGCTGCTCCTGCCCTCTGGCGTTGGCGGATATTCTGCTCATAAGAGTGAGCAAATGAATTGTCCCTTTGGTTCCTACAATTTCCCCTTTCTTTAATAGAACCTGCGCTGAAATGTTAGTTTGATGATGTCCGAAAAGCTGTTGGTCTTTTTCAGAATAAATTCTGCACACGTCGGCACAAAAATAAAAGCCAATATTTTTTAAATGAAGCTAATAATTGCCACCAGTCAGGTTGCAGTAAATACCTATTCTTGCGTCACCAGTTTCCTGACCAATATTTATCACCAATTAATCTGTTGTATTCACACGTTCTTACTGGGTGGAACGTTGAATTAATATGCTATAATAAGTATATTTGATTCCATACTTTGCTTTGTATTTGTTGGCTCTGTCTCGTGACATTCGGTGTCATCTTGGTTGTGCCTAGTTTCCAACAGTCACCAGCGTATCCGTGTCATTTGTACCTTCAGGATAGCTTTAACCAGCATCATGTGGTGGAGGTCCTCACAGAGGAGATGGAGGACGGCAGGTCAGCTTCAAGTCCCTACCTTCTTTCAGCATCACCTTTCTTTAAAAGGCTTTTAACACCAGTATGCACGTATCTGTGGAAACTGTGTGTAGGCTCAACTCACTGGGTTTGTCTCTTTTCAGTTTGGAGTTATTGGTTGAGTTGGAGGACAATGAATGCAGGGATACGGTTCAGCTGCACAAGGAGGAGGTGAGGAAGAAGTGAATGGTTGGCAGAACAATGTGTTGAGGGATCTTCTCTCCCAATGCTGAAGGTGCCCGTTGTTGTGTTCCAGAAAACGCTGCTGCGCTACTACCTGTTTGAGGGACTGCGCTACATCTGGCTGGCCAGGAAAGGAGCTTTCTGTCGCGTCAGGTACTGAAACGGGGGTGGGAGAGAATCACAAGAACACTGCACTGTACACAGTCCCGAGCAGCTAGGTTCATCCTGTATGTTTAGATCGAAAATGTTTTTTAGGCAGTTTTACTTTTTTCCTCTGTCATATTTCCAACATGAATGTCCAATATTTCATTTATTTATTTTTTCACTCACCCTAACGCTGAATTCTTCCATCTTTTTGTCCATAGTGTCCTCGATGAGAACTGGACCTGCAAGGACCTGTATGATTTCCAAAAGGGCCTGAGTCCCCTGGAGCAGAGCGTGAGGTAGGAAATTAATCTGATTCTTCAATCTCAGAGGGCACTGCTGAGTTATTCATGACATGCCTTCTTTCAGGAGACGCATGTATGGGACCAACCTTATTGATGTGCCTGTGAAGCCTTACATAAAACTGTTGTTTGAGGAGGTGAGATGGAAAATCTGTCCTTTATATACTGCCTGGCTCAGATTTGTTTGTTTAATTGTTTATTTTATTCAAACGACCAGGTGAAGTATCAAATTGATCTCTCTCTCTCTCTCTCTCTTTTTCTTATCGGCTCCTTTTTAGGTCCTCAACCCGTTCTATGTGTTCCAAGTGTTCAGCATCGCCCTGTGGTTGAGCGATGAGTATTATTATTACGCCGTGTGCATATTTATTATCTCCGTTTTCTCCATCGGCCTCTCACTTTATGAGATCCGCAAGGTGAGCTTGCAGTGGGGACACTTATTTGGACCATACTCTGTTGTGGGTTTAGCTCTGAACATGGATAAAATAACATTATACAAACCTTACTCCACAGCAAAGCATCACTCTTCGCAACATGGCCCAGTTTGTCATAAATGTCACGGTACGGAGAAAGTCAGGAGGTGAGCTTTTGCAAAGGTACTCTTCTTCTAATGTGAATTTCTTGTAGATTCAGAAATTGGTGTGGATGTGTTTCGCGATTGAGCGTTAACATGAGTCCGGCAGTAACGTGTAGCCACGGTTTCATGTAGTGATAAATCACCATAATTATGAAGTGGGTCAAAAATATAAATGTATTGACCAAATATACTAAATAACATTGAAGTTGACGCTCTATGAAAAGTGTCCCGGTCCTGGCTTACAATAGAATATATGAGACTGTCCATATTGAACAGGATTGGCAAATTGTGGTCATAAGAGCAAACGGATGTTAATAAGCAAACAACGTGACTACATGCTGAGAAATAAGATTTAGTTTGTTTTGGTTACAGGACTAGTTTATTTTTCAAAAATTGCCGTAAAGCCTAACCAGAAGGAAAGCTTGTCGTTTTGTTTTGTCGGACCCAGTACAGCCATCTCTCCAGAGGGACATGCATTCACTCGTTGTGTGTTTTCTTCAGCGGAGGAGTGCGTGAGCTCGGAGGAGCTGGTCCCCGGCGACTGTCTCGTTATCCCTCAGGAAGGTCTGCTGCTGCCCTGTGACGCTGCCCTGCTGGCCGGGGAGTGTCTGGTCAACGAGAGCATGCTCACAGGTGATCAACCAACCTCAACGCCCCCCACCAACAGTACCTGCGCTTGTGCAATGATATATTTCGGGGCAAATATTCAGCATTTGTATTCCGTTCAGCAAGCACCAACGAAAGTGAAACCTAATTCAATGCACCGCCGCTACGTTTACAGGAGGAACGACCGATACTGACTGATGTCTGTGTTCCTCATTCTAAATAAACTTCACTCAGACATGTTATTTAATTAACAATTTACGTTTGTTTCCAGTGAGTTATTCATTACTTTATATGGTGACTTTTCTGTTGCTGCTATAGAAACAATATTTAGTTATATCTAAATTATAAATAACTTCTAATTGTTTCTGAATTTGAAGTACAGATTATTGATAAGAGTAGCCCCTAGTTGTACTAAACTCCTAAAGATACCGATCTCTACCTGTAGGCCCAGCACGCTTCGAGAGGGAGGGCTGAGATGTGGGGTTTATAAACCACTAGATGCCACTAAAAACGTACACAATGTTCCTTTTTTGAAAGCTGGGATAAACCTTCAGGCTGATTTAGTCACAAGTTAGCCATCACAAGTGATATCCAAGATGACTGCGTACATCTGTGGGTTTTAAGCATTTTTATTGCCCCTTGTTAAAAGATAGTGCATCAGTTTTATATCCTAAATCTGAACCAACTGTTTTGATCTGGCAAACCGCTCATATCTGAAATGAACATTGCAATTCTGTCCTCCTCCTCTTCCTCCTCGTCATCCCCATGTCCAGGTGAAAGTGTCCCGGTGCTGAAGACGCCCCTGCCGACCGGTGAGGGGAGGTACAGCTCGGAGACGGAGCAGCGCAGACACACCCTCTTCTGTGGCACCCAGCTCATTCAGGCCAAAGGGGGCAGCAGCGGTGCTGTTGCTGTGGTTACGAGCACCGGTGAGTAGAAACCCTAATGTGATTCTGTAACAGTTTTTTTTTTTGTGAGCCCGCGGGCCGTAGTTTGTCCACCCCCACTTGAAATGGTAAAGTTTGCACTGTGAAGGGTTCCTTTTTAAGATCTTAAGTTTGCTCTCCAAGTCAAGCCAGTTCTTCTGCTTTTTATCTCATCCTCAGGGTTTTTCACAGCCAAAGGTAGCCTCATCAGCTCCATTATGCATCCTCAGCCAATCGACTTCCGCTTCTACCAGGACTCTACCAAGTTCCTGCTCATCCTGGGTTTTGTTGGTAAGCACTTTTAACAGTGACCTTCTGCAGGATTTTGTTTCAAGACTGTATAAAGAAGCTAATGTTATCTGTATTTACAACTAATTAATTTAATGTATTCTAGTCTTTCTCACCTATTATTCAACAATTGAACATTAATAAGCTCTTTCCTATTTCTGTCCTTTCAGCGCTCATTGGCACCATTTACAGCACTGTAGTCCTCTGGAGAGCCAATGTAAGTGCAAAGACCATATATATATATATATATATATATATATATATATATATATACATACATATACACACACTGACGTGTGTCTGGATGTGTGTGTCCAGGTTACCTGGCTGGCACTGTTGATTAGGAGCCTGGATATCGTGACCATCGCAGTGCCTCCCGCCCTGCCTGCCGCCATCACCACGGGCACCATCTACGCCCAGCGCAGGCTGAAGAGAAAGGGAATCTTCTGCATCAGTCCGCCACGCATCAACGTCTGCGGAAAGGTCTCCGTCTTCTGCTTTGACAAGGTGAGGGGGAATCCACTCTTCGTACGTGGAGAGCTCGTCGTGAACTCGCCCGTTGAAGTCTCCTTTCATCGGCGCACCGCTGTGTTCTCCAGACAGGGACTCTTACGGAGGAGGGTCTCGACGTGTGGGGAGTGATGGAGGGGGGAACTGCCGGTTTCTCAGAGCTGGTCCCGGACCCCAGACTCCTGGCCCCAGGGCCCATGCTCTCAGGCCTGGCCTGCTGTCACACTGTGACGCTGCTGCAAGGACAGCCCCTCGGAGACCCTCTGGAGCTCAAGATGGTCGAGTCCACTGGCTGGGTATGAAACTTGTTTTATTTACTTCAAGGGTGTTTTTTTAAAATTCTCAATATTAGTATAATGCATCACCAAAGTTGGTACTGATACTAAAACAATACTGGCATACTTATAAAACCCTTTTCTTCTTTAACGAAAGAAGCCAAAGTTCTCGGTTGTTAAATTCAGGTTGGATATATCAAGCCCCACGCATGACTCGGTTAGACTTTTAAAAGAATTTGTAAGTAAATGCACAGTTTATTTGAACCATTCTGTTGGTATCAGTTACACAATTCTTTTTAAACATGACCTCATTTTTTGCCATTATTACCTATCAATATGAACAAATATTGTTACTTCAAAAAGCATTTGTGCGCACTTCTGGGACATTGTAGAAAAAACACTTATTTTTTTGTCATTGCATCCCTCATTACATTTAATCTTCTAAATCGCCATATTTACATTTTATTTTTCCAGACCCTCCAGGAGCCAGAGGGAGATGGAAAGGTGCTGGATGCAGAGTTTGGAGGCCACAGAGTTTTGGCTGTTCTGAAACCTCCTACACAAGGGACTGTGAGTGTCCCTCCTCTCATATTGACCGACTAGTAGGACTTGTTTGTTGTTAACGGCTAATCCCGTTAACTCTGATAGAACTGTTGCACAGGTATTGATCGTTCTTTTAGCCTTAGATTTTGACATTGTGGTCAATATGTGAAATTAATGACTTAATTTACTGAAACTAAAATTAAAAATAAATGGAGAAAAGTTGCAACATCAGTACCTTTTGCAATGTAATTATCATTATTATTATTATTATTATTATTTTACTGTGTCCCACCCTACTGTGCCAATATCTTTCTGGAGTTTCCAGTTATCCAAAACTGATATCCTTCTTTCTCTTTTCTTGTCAGTCCACTAGCGAAGCGGTGGCCATTGTCCGGAGGTTTCCCTTCTCCTCGGCCCTGCAGAGGATGAGTGTGGTGACGGTGGCCCGCGGGGGACGCTCTGTACTCGCTTTCATCAAAGGATCCCCAGAGATGGTGGCAAGCCTCTGCCGAGCAGAAACTGGTCAGTAACTTGTTATTAATAATATAATAAGAAGACTCTGTTAATGTATATATGTGAATGAAATGAATTCTGCACTTTGTCTGCTGTTCACTCTTTTCCATTACATTCATACTAAACGTGTTGCTTCCTGTTTACAGTGCCGGCGCAGTTCTCCAGTGAACTGAGCGGCTTCTCTAGTGAAGGCCTCCGAGTCCTCGCCCTCGGCTATAAACCAGTAGACGGGAGCACTGACTTGAGGGCCATTGAACGGTGGGAACCCACGTCTGTGCTTCTGGCTGCTTTGTGTTTTATTTTATTTTCAATAGACTCATTTGCCATTTGTCATCATCCCTACACCTGAAGCGTGTTGTAAACCCGCTCATGCTGAAGTGCAGCTGCTTGTCTTTCCACAGAGGAGAGGTAGAGAAGGACATGCGGTTCCTCGGCTTGCTGATAATGAAGAATTTGGTGAAGCCAGAAAGTGCCACGGTTATTAACATCCTGAGAATGGCAAACCTCCGCAGCGTCATGGTCACTGGTGAGAGAACCGCTGCACTTTTTTTATAATTAAAGCGCTAAATTTCAGGCATCATCTTAATCTCATGTCAAATCTTTTTCTTTCGTCCTTCTTCACATAGGGGACAACATCTTAACAGCAGTCAATGTAGCAAAAGGCTGCGGCATGGTGGGATTCAATGAGACGGTGATATTCGTTAATGCAACCGCCCAAACTGCCCGGTCCGCACCTACCCTGAAGTTCAGCCTGGAAGAAGGAGGGGCCTCTGTCACCCAAACCTCTATTGTCACTCGGGTTGGTACCGCTTCGTCTTTTGAAGTCTCCGGTGTACTCTGCTGTCGATATCTGGGAAGATGGGAACCATGGTTCTGTTCTTTGAGGATTGTCTTGGAGCAACTTTCGCCCAGGGCATTTTGGATTGTAGATACTTGTTCTACTCTGTTTAAAATAATAAAATAAAAAACATTAAAGGGGATGACCTTCACCATAAGTCACAAGTCTTTTCCCAAGTTGTCATGCTCTGGAACTTGAAAGAGAATAGTGAAAAGGGTTTGATTGGAAGTCAAACCTAATTTGTGTTTACATTTTAATGATTATGTACAGTAGCTTTCACTATATCACACATAATAGGCATTCATGGCCTACATTTGTTAACTAGGAGGATGCTGTTTGGCTGCTGTTGGTAATGTTTTTTTTCTCCTCTCAGGGTGGGTTTGAGTATCACTTGGCTATTAATGGCAAGTCCTTTGCTGCCCTCTGTAATCACTTCCCTGAGTATTTGCCAAAGGTAATGTATGCTATGTTATCCCAGCAGAATGGATCATGCTATTTCTACATCAAAATGACGCTAGCATTCAACAATTGGGAGGAGTAGTGACAGGGACAATATTGGGCTGTATTTCAATTCAAGATCAACCTTCCTTGACATGCCGTCTTTGCAGGTTTTGTTGCGAGCCACCGTATTTGCACGCATGGCTCCCGACCAGAAAACCCAGCTGGTGAAGGAGCTGCAGAAACTGAAGTGAGTTCCCACACAAAATGGAAAGGATGGGCAACACACAAAAGAAAAGAAAACCGTTGGGGGGAACTCAAACCCTCATTAACCTGCAACCACAACACTTACTTGAAATACGGGTAAATGGGTGGATGGAAGTGCTAGAAATGCCCGAACAAATCCACTGCCACAAAAAGTGTACAGGTTTTTGGCCCATCTAGTGGCCATTGGAGGAACTGTATCTCAGAGCACATCCATGTTGGCATCAAGGAGCTAATACCAATACTATTAAATTTAAGGCGTAAGCAGTCTACATTTTACTAAACAAAAACAACTGAATTTAATTCTCATCAGAGTGGAAAAGTCTATGAAGTACTGTGGGATACTGACACTCCAGTGTATCTTATTTGTGGAATCCACATAAAATGTTGCACCATTATTAATGTCTAATCACGTGTAGTCATTTGTATAATTTTATCAAATTTAACACTAGCTACCACTTGGCTTCTCTTACTACAGCTACCGGGTGGGGATGTGTGGGGACGGGGCCAATGACTGCGGGGCCCTGAGGGCCGCTGACGTCGGGGTTTCCCTGTCCGAAGCCGAGGCTTCAGTCGCGTCGCCTTTCACTTCCAAGACTGAAAACATCAGCTGCGTGCCGCTGCTCATCAGGTTAGCAAGTAGGAGGCGTCAACTAAAAATGGACGAAGCAACTAAACCAGAAATGTTTGTAGTACAATATCTGCAGCAGAATATATAATAATATATTTGTTTTCTCTGTGTGTAGAGAAGGCCGGTGTTCTCTGGTCACCTCCTTCAGTCTCTTTAGGTACATGGCCACGTACAGCCTCATCCAGTTCTGCTCCGTCCTCATCCTCTACACCGTGAGTAGCCGCTTTCAAAGTGGCCCTCATGCTGCTGCCATTTCACTGTCAAAGGCCGGCTTGTTGGTGTAGATAAGATGTCGTCGTTAGCTTAACAACAGAAGCCGTCATATTACCACGCGCTGATTCTCTGATGGACGCCGTCTCTGGTTCGTTAACGAGCATATTCCAGAGAGAAACGGCAGCTGTAGTCGTGATGATGCTAAAACGGACTACAAAAAGCTCCACAGGAAGCACGGGCAAGTATGCAGCAGACACTGGACATAAGCCAGATGTGTAAAAACTTTTGTTATTTATCAACCACGCAGGAGTATGAAAAGAGACACTGCACACCATTCTTTTTTTTTTCTTCTGAAACCTTGCAAGTATAACGCTTTGATGTATTTGAATCTAAAGCCATCTGGTTGCACCGCTGATCGCATGGCCTACCGAACATACAGTGAAACGTGTCGTGTCTCTCTCTCTCTCTCTCTGTTTCTCTGTGTGTGTCCAGGTGAAGACGAACCTCGGTGACCTGCAGTTCCTGTACTGTGACTTGGTTTTGGCCACTTTGCTGGCCATCGTGATGGGGGCAGGAGGCCCCAGCAAGGAGCTGCACCCCTGCAGGCCCTCAGCCAGTCTGCTGGCCCTGCCCGTCCTGGGCAGCCTCCTCATCCACACCTTCATGATTGTTGTGGGCCAGCTGGCCGTGTTCTTCATCACCACCTCGCAGGACTGGTCAGTTTAAAAAAAAGCCAAATAAAGCTAAATAAACATTCTGACACACTGTAAAACTCCGTTCCCCTGTGTATTTTTTTCTTTTTAGGTACGTTCCACTCAATTCGACATTTTTCGGCAGTGCCAATCTGCCCAACATGGAGAACACCAGTGTGTTTTTTCTGTCCGCTTTCCAGTTCATCATCATGGCCGTGGTGGTCACAAAGGGCTACCCTCACAAGAAACCGATCTTCTTCAATTGTGAGATTTATATTTTTTGGGGGGTTGTAAGGGTGACTCATTCAGACCTGTGCTAACAAAAACTGTCACGCTGTTCGTCGTGAAGATGAAGGACCTTGAATTCAGAAGTGTTGTTTTTCCTCTTCCTCTTCTCTCCAGGGATCTTCCTCTGTGTACTGCTCGTCCTCTTTGCCGTGACGACTTGGCTGGTGTTGTATCCCGGGCCCGTTGTCTGCCGAATCTTACAACTGCACGACTTCCTTGACATGGACTTTAAAATGCTGCTCGTCGCCGTGGCTGCTCTCAACTTCGTCATTTGTTTTGTCGCCGAGGTGAGAGACGATACGATACTTTGATACTTGTTGGATTTACGTGAAAAATAGCTGGTTGGGAAGCACAGCAGGATGTGATGCTGAACTTTACACTTGAACTCTGGGTCTGTAATTACATTACATTTAGCTGTAATATTCTCCTTCATGAAGAAGGCCAGTTCCTCTCGAGTGCTATCGGATTGAACTTCTCTGGCCCCTTCTGCATGCGCAGCATATTCAAAAGACATACACAGTATGGAAAACTGTTAGTGGGGATTATTTCTCCCAGCAGAATCCTCAGATTCTTCTCAAAATGTCTGCGCTAAAAAAGGATTTGTCCTTTTCCATCATTAGTAGATCATCTCGTGTGTGGTATATTTCTAGAGATGCTTAACGAGTCGTTTTGTCTTCCCCCCAGGTGCTAGTAGACCGGGGTCTCCTGAACTGCTTTCGGTTCCTGCGTGGGAGACGTCAGTCCAAGAAACAATACAAACGCATTAACGCCCTTCTGTCTGAATCTCTATCATGGCCGCCCCTCGATCAAACCCTGTCCCCCACAGAACACACAGTCATCCAGTGCAGCTAGCACCTGCTCTGTCGGACACCGTCAGTCATTAGAGCCAGAAAGTCCCGTCTGAGCTACATCCTTTTTTCTTTTTTTTTTAAACAATGCAAAGTCATGTTTACCTTCATTAATAAAATATATATATTTATGTATACTTTCAGTGTGTGTGTGTGTGTGTGTGTGTTTTGAAATATTGTAAGTAATTTGATGGTGGGGTCTTTGAGGACCATAAAGCACTGATGGGTTTGCATTAGTGATGCGTCCTTTCGTGGCGAGGCTTCGATGCGCGTGTCGAGTAATCCAGGTAGATTTTGGTGAAGCGCGTATCGAGGCTTGTGTCGATGACGTATGTGGTGACGTTCGAAGCCTCGCGAGCCGGCCGTACCACGTGACTGATTCAGAAAATGGTTTGTGGGTTTGCCGTGCGATTTGAAATATAAAGGGGCAGCGAAACTCAATGGATTTCCCCCTTCCTCTCTGTACCCAGCGTCATGTGTGCCTGTGAAAGGGTATTTTATAAAGCAGGCGAAATAGTCTCAAAAAGCTCAGCACTGTGGAAAAGTTCTTATTTTTACTTCAAAAATTGGACACATCAACATGGACTAACGGAGCCGAGGCTCGAAACACCGATCCTCTGACTGAAAGTCGGATATTCTAACCACTGACCCACAGTCACATCACAACCCTCTCACAATTTGTTTCGAGTTTTGATTTTGACCCCGCCATTATATCATAAAGATAGACACAATATTAATGAGTTAATAATTGATGTATTGGTGTCACAAACATAATGTATTCAATGTAAAGCTTCACACACCAAAGCCATGGTGTCGTTATGATCACTCTGCCTGTTTTACATTTATTGTCCACTTGGTGGCGCAGTAGAGCAAATGAAGCTACATGAAGCTCCGGCCCATGAGCGAACCATTTGGATAGAAAGCTTCAATGCTTCAGGAAGCTTCATCTCGCCATCACTAGTTTGCATGTTAAAGCCCATAGTCACTATAGCCAAATTACAAAAAAGAATAATTTAATCTGACCGTTGCATGGCAGTTAGGGTGGATTTGAGATTTCATACAGCAGTGCAATAGTCTGAATGGAATTTAAATGTGTTACTTTGGTTAATCAGTGTTCATTGGAAGTACTTTCAACCGGTTAATGTTCCCTTTTGAGATGCACATGAGCCTCTCTGGACAAAGTAATAAAAATGCATCACAAAATAAAATACTTTAGTTCTTTTTGCAAATCATTTTATTAAGTCAGTATTTACAGGCAGTTTGAGTTCTCGCTCAAAGCTCAGCTAAATCCATCTGTCGCCTGTTCTGCTGCTTTATTTCCTGAACTGAAATCTCTTGCGAATTCTCCCCTCGGATGGATTCAATTACTTTGACAGACGGTAACAAAAAAAAAAAAAAAAAAAAATCAATCGGAGTAAAGACGTGATACAGGAGGCACGAGCTGAATTCCACCCTTTTATAATAAGAGCTTTTCTATTGATGTGCACCACTGAATATGGCTTTATTGAGCTCTCATCTACTGGGCACAATGGTCCTGCTCATACAGGCAGTCTCTACCTCTCTGGCTCAAACAGCTGCGTATCCACTCTCCATGTTCCAGTTCAGCAGAGGACCGTCAGTTAGCCAACAATCACACGGGGTGAAGTCACCGTTTCCGACCAAGTTGCCAACAGTCAGACAAAAAAAACAACCGGCATTCATTCATCTTGGGACGAGGACATCGTTTCAGTTACATCTCGCTGTGTAGCACTGCTTCTCACAAAAGTGCCAAAAATACGGAAATTTGCTGTTTTTGAAGCAATCGAAAACCCACTGGAAAAATACAATCTTAGTTCATTTCATTCACGCGCACCTGAGTTTCCTACGTACTGCACGTCAGCGAGAGACATGAAGAAACGAGGGCGCCGCTGACGAGGTGGGGATATGACGGAGGCCTGTGGAGTACAGCAGTAAATTCATCCACCTAACTGACCCTACCTCGAGTTGCTGCCAACACCACCTTCACACTGACATCTGAATTAACATTTTAAAATATATATTTAGAGTGTGTGTGTGTGTGTACACACACACGTTGATTTTAAAATGGGATTTTGGTTCATTTCGATTAAAATACTGCTCCGACATTGCTACTATCTCATACAAAAAGGCAGAAAAGCTACTTAAAAACAGACATATCCGGAATCTCCTTTTTATGTCTTTTTTGCTTTTACTATTTAAATAGAAATAATGATGCGACGGCCTAAGGAAGACAGCTGAAAAAGCTTATTTAAAAAACAAAAACAAGAGGAACCGTAAACAGATATACAACTTGACCCTCAACCGCAGCTTTTAAAAACAAATGGTAACATACATATTAGGGGTGCACTGATAATGCTAACTACAGGGCGGGTACAAGTTAAGTACTCAGCTTTGGTGGCGAGTTTCCAGAGGCAGACCTGACGCCACAAGCTGCAGCCCAAGATGTCAAACCAAAACAAAGTGTTTTTTAAGAATATTTTACCACCAAACAAAGATGAAAAATATGAATGATTCCTATTTCATTAACACTGCAGATGCTGCTCAAAATGAATACTGTTCAAATGAACCGGTTCTTGGTGGTGTATGTATAATGTAAAGCATGTACATCTGTACTCTAGATATCAGAGCATCCCTAGTATAGATAATGAAAGAGAAGCCAGAAAAAAAAAAAAAAAATGATGCGAGCCAACATCTGAAAATTAAAAACATGGATGTAAAAGGTGTGACAGGTGATGTCTGGTATTATTACTGGGGAGAGGCTGCTGCCCGATTACCAGCTCATCTCATTTTGCTATGGCCCGTCCCTTCTACTCCTCTCTGCCATCCTTTGTCCAAGTCTTTGCTTCTGCCTCGTAGCCGCCCTGAGACAGAGCTGCTGGGCACTGGAGGAGGAGAGCGATGGAGCCGAAGGGGCGTCTCTTAAAGGGATCATCACAGTGAGTCCAGAAGATGTCCATTATCACAGTGTCAAACAGACTGGAGTGAGGAGAGAAGAGAGCACATTTCCATTCGACTTCCTCCTTGAGTTCCACAAGACCGCCAGTGGGAAGTGTCGGGCAGCAGTGCAGCTGCACTCGCAGCCCGCTCAATATATAATGGAACTGAAGGAGGAAAGTTTTTCAGAATCCATTGCTGACGTTGCTCTCTGGTGACCCTTAATATCTCTCTCTTTCTCTCTCCCCCCTCAATGGCTGGGCGACCCCAGGGCCCCGCTTATCTGTGCTGTCGGAAACCTTGGGTGCCGTCTGGGCCGGCTGGCTGCCGGACAGTGTGATTGTTTGATCGGGTGTCCTCTGAAGGCGATGTAGAGTTATTGCGACCGGCCCTGGAAGAAAATCAGACCAACCGGGAAGACATTAGCAACAGCAGCCTTTTAGACGCGCCACTTGCTGCCGGACATAAACGGCTCACAACTACTTTCCGCACCGTTCTTGTTTGCAATGGATGTTTTTCTCCTGAACTACCCTAATTAAAAGATTCCTGTATTCTCACAAAGGAAGAAAAAAAATCTCCACGTGATATTAATTATATGGTTCCCTCTTGGTTTTAGGGAGCTGGCTTCAAGATGGTGTTTGTAGTTTTTCGTTGTGTCCATTCTTTATTCAAATCCAACTGAGGACAAATTCAAATAACGTCCTCTTGTTCAATTTAATAAATTATGTACTATTATCGAGAACGTCAATCAATTTCTGCAAAGCTGCAGACAGCTTTCTGTCATTATCGTTAGGCTCCACCTCCTGTCAATCAAAATCAAGCCAAAAGAAACAGATGCTTATTTATACAGTAGTGTTTACATAGTTTTTTCTCCATCCAATCCAAGATTTAAGTCTAAAAGTAGCACAGATCCAACAAAAACATTCTGAATCACAGGTCAAATCAAGTTGAAAATAAAATAAACCCTTTGATTTTGGAATAAGAGTAATAGATGGCACTGTGATAAACACATTTCATTGATAAACAACCAAAGTATGTTAATTACTGGACTCAAGGTGGATGAGACTCAAATAATGCCTATTCCTTTGCCGTCTCTCTCTCTCCCAATTGGATACTTGGCTCACAAAAAGTAAAACACAGTCTTCAGCAAAACGAACGACACTAAACGCACATGCCCTGCAGCAACGTGTTATTAGGCTGCGAGTAAAACCGTTGGGGGAAAAAAAAATAAAATAATATTTGTGGATTGTTACCGGTCAGGGTTGGGTTTGTCCTGAGGAGTCTCATCTGGGCAGGCGCTGCCTAGTATTCTTTTCCTGGCCTCGGCGTACTCTGCCTCGCGCTGAGCCAAAGACTTGACCTGTGGCGTGGGCCTGTTCGGATTGAAGGGTGAGCCCAACGACCCATTGCTTGTAGGCCGCTTCAAAATGCGTATCTGAGGTGGCGGCACCGCTGGTAGAGAGTCGTCCTGTATCACCATGGTCGTATTCAGTGGAGATCGGGAGGAATTGTTACTGGACTCCCTAGAAGCAAACCCACAGCAGGGGGGGCGGTGTCAATAACAGCTTAGATGGCCAAAAGACTTCCAAAATACATACTTGGTACAGCATTTTGAATAATTAGGATACACACTACCATTGAGGTCACTTTAAAAATGTACAAATGGATGAAATATTGGAATAACTTAAGTGGACCGAATTTGTGCTTCCCAAAAAAAGTAATTGGCTCTTGGCCGAACACCTGTATGGTAAGCTGGAGTGACTTTTAAAATCACTGGTACACACCTGAACAAAAGTATTTTGTCTAGGTGTGTACTTTTACAAATAAGCAAGACACATAGCAAAACAGCATAGTTCTGAAGACAAATCGATGCAATTGTTTAAAACAGAGTCACAAATGTGGGCCATGTTTTCGTCTACCTTTAAAATGCCTTACTTTTCTTTCTGGCTGATCCTTAGCTTCTCTTCTAACCGTTTTTCCATTTCCTGTTGAGTGAAAAGAAAATAGTGCAAACATGTATTTATGAAAAACAACATGGTCCGACTGATTTTTGGGCAGAGAGAAAAGTGCGGCAAGAAGCGAGCAAGTCGGAGAGCGGACGGAGGGCAGGTTTCGGTTACAAGCTATTTATACACGTGCAGGACCGCTGCAGAGGTAACGCAACGTGCTCGTATAGCCGCATGACGTAGCCAGTGAAAATTGTTCATTAAAAAGGTTTGATGATGAGCTTGTTTTACGAACTTAAATGTTATTTTTTTTGGTAATGTGAACTTCCAACTCACGAGCGCCGATCGTTCATGTTCATTTCTTCCCGGAGCCACGAGCCAGAGACAGTCCGCCGAACTAACTCCACCGACGGGGGGGCTAATTTGAGCGAAATGTTACCCATTTACAAGTGTGGCGTCATAACTAGCTCGTCCCCAGAGAAGCAGTTGGCAACATGGCCGAAATTATTGCCCCACAACAACTTGAAACAGGAAATCACCAAGTTAATTAGGCAGGCTGACATTATACAGTAGCGCGTGTGGGATATAAACCAGGCGCCCCACGTGAAACTAATCGCACACACTCAGCAAAGTTACTTATCTTGACTTTTTTGACGGAAATGTCGACCGACTCGCTTCACTGCTAGTCGTCGTTCACAGATCGGTTCGTTTCTCGCGGGGAGCAGCGTGAACGTTTACCATTAACGTCTTAAAACGTTCAATATGAGACCAGAGTGCGTCGTGGAAAAGGCTTTGAGTCGTGTGAAACGTTTGTACTTGTGCCGATACGTTAAACCAACATGTAATTAATACAGTGTTCGTGTTAGCTTAGCTTAGCATTAAGCTAAGGGAACTCTTCACTTCGTGGGTTTAGCATCTTGTTCCTTCAACTGGTCCGTTAGCGGGTCGCCGTTCGGCTAATAAGGGGCCGCGTTGATGTCATATCACCAGAAACGAGTTAGAAGTATTAAACATCACTTTGGCTCTTTGACGTCTGTTGGCTAAACGCCACATTAACCTCGCGAGCTAGCTAAACGCTACTTGACGTTAGCTCCGCCAAGTTTCTCGAAGCTAACGCTAGCTTTAGCCACATTGTTGGCCCGTGGGAGCCTTGAACAAACACACAGATAAATCAACGTTACGAGAACTTATAAAAGTCCCCATGGAAATACAAAGAAGTTCGCGACAGTACGTTCGCCTTTAGCTGGTGGGGCATCGTGCCTTTCATTATTTACCCCACTATCGGCGGCTTCTTCCCAACTTTCGGCGACCTCCTCATCCATGTTTCATTTTGCTCAGGCGCGCTGAGCTGGACGTCCTGGGCCACTTCGGGTCCGCCTCTCCACCGTCCGGGCTTTGACATCACGCTGACGGGTTTCCCCGCCGCATGATTGACCCCTCTCCACACAGCTGATTATGAGAGGGACAAAAGTCTCCCACTACGTGTCGGTGAAGTGACAGTGAATACATTAGTTATTTTGTAGGAAAAAGTCAAAGACGCCTTTTGCATCAGACGTGTGAACGACGTTAAACCCAGCGATTGATTCCTTATTTGCTGCAGCCCTCGTCCCTATTTCGGAAAGACAAACGTGAATATTAAAAAAATAGTCGTCAACGTTACATTATAAAAAAGTAAACTAATCATAATTTGGAAAACGATCTACCATCTATCTATTGATTACCTGGATTTGTTAACAGTAGGTAAAGCCATATAGTATAATTGCACGTCTGCTTAATTTCTATATGTATAACTCTGTAAACAGTCTTGACTCGTTGGATTATTCACAGTATAATTTCATGCTATGGCCCATTCTCCCATATACTATTGATATTCTAACTTTGGGGGCAGTATTGGTCAGATTGAGCTCCAACACCAGTGTCGGTGCAGGTTAAACGAATGCATCTGTTTTCAATGATCTGATGAAGTAAGGCAGACCTGCCATTGCATCATACACACATTTCAAACACCTCGGTGGTTTATTGTAATAATTTATATTAAAAAAGAGACAAGCAACAAAGAGACAACAAAGTGCATATTTTTTTATTTACTGGACTCTGTCTTTGAGTGACTGGACCGGTATATGACTACTCACACATAAATGTTGTTTTATTGCTACCGGAGTTATATCTGCTTCCTCATTATCAAAATTGTGTCTTCCGATAAGAGAGGAATCAAACACTGTGACCGATTTCACTGTACAGATCAGACAGAAGACTCAAGATTTGTTTTTTGAAGGTCACAAGTTGAACCAGCCTGTAGACCTGTAAAGGTGTCCTAGACACTCTGATCACTCACGGTCAGTGTAATTCGAATACTTTGTTCATCTAAAGTTTAAGCAGTCCGAGTGAGTGAAATCCAGCTGATATCTTAAATTTACAGCCTTTAAAAAAAGTCACTCGTTTGTGTTTTCCCATCGAGCCGCAGTGGAAGATGGACATGAAATACAGATATAGCCTTTGAGGAAGGTGTTAACGTATTCTTTGATGACCCAGGACCAAACTCTGTTAGTTCAAAAGTCTTATTTTGTAAATCATATTCAAGGTTGTCTGTAATGTGTAGTAGGAAGACCCCGATGAAGGCCACGAGCCAAACAACAAAATATTAGACATGACCTGAATTTTAAAGCTTTAGGTTCGCAAAGGAAATGCAAATAACACACAGACAGACTGTGAACTGAATGGTATGGTGTTTATTTGAAATGCAGGAAGGATATTTCATTGCGGAGCAAATCAATTTAAACAATTCAAAATTGATTGTTTAGGTCTTTTTGTTTAAAAACCTGTTTCCACATTAAGTGTTGAGCTCAAGATTTCATGTTAATGAAGTCAGGATTTCTGTTTGTAATGCGGTTATACAAACAGTTTTAGCGGAAGGATTACAATCATGCATTACGTTGATAAAGACACAACATACTTTGAAGTTCTATGTTGGCTCCTTGCTTGAAGATTCCTTGAATCTTCCTTGAAGATCCTTGAAGATCATCATAATTAAAAATATTTTTAATGCTCAACCAGCTGCACCCTTGACCCTTGCAGCAGGGAAAACCCTCCAATAAGATAAAAGAATAATCCCACTAGTGATCCTAAAGTCAGAGCATGGTGATAGCAGTCAGGGTTAAACACGGTGGACGTAGTATCCTGTCACATATCCTATGACGTAAACGGACACCAGTGCAGCCAAAGCTCCTGCTGCCTTCACTGCGACTCCCAAGCTGCCGTTACACACTCTGTTGTAGATCCTGAGAGAGAGAGAGAGAGAGAGAGAGAGAGATCAACTGTGTTCATATATTTATTTTTTATTTATTTATTATAATATATTTCATTACCTGGTTTCACCACATTGTCACTTCACTTTGATTATACAGGTTTTTACAAAGCTTACTTTCTTATTTTGCATACAAATGGTGTCAGTTTTAAAAGCTCATTTTATATTTTGTGAACTCTGTCAGTTGAGTCCATTCATGTCTCAGTATATAGTTTTATCTTTTTCCACATCTTCATAGTCTCTATAGGTTTGTTCTTCAGTAGCATCAGAAAATCCTCCACAATATGAAAACTTTATGTTGACCTCATCGCAGTAGACTGTGATGCCTCCACGTTCATGTTGATGTTGTCCTCGTTCCAGCGATCATATTGCACGCTGCCGGCATTGTCGGAGTCCATGAGGGAAGTCCTTCCTCTCCTCAGAGGTTTATCTGCTGCCTGGAATCACTGTTCATCCACCGCTACGCCGCTCAGCCTAGACACACAAACTGTCCATTGTTGTAAGGCCTCAGGACTATATGGACCAAAATGGTGTCAAACAATATGTCATCATTATGTGTAGTAAGGATTAGAATCAAAGGTAACTTACTGCTGTCAATTGCTGTCAACTGTTGTCAAAATGCCATAACAAATCTGGTTGCATTGCATCATTTACTTTAATTAAATAAAATATATGTTTTATGTAATATGATATTCAAAAGTAGGTGTCAATGAATATAATATAAGAAATCACATTACATCCCCACATTCAAATACACGTATTTCGTGCTCACCTGTATGAGTCTGACACGCTTAATCTGCCAAGAAAGCTCTGCTGCTCACTTTTATAGCCACGAGTGAGACTGAAGGAGCCTCCTGCTTGGAATGAGACCTTGGTTGTAGTTGGTGTGTTCACTGAGGTCAGCCTGTCATAAATCCATTGGTTGTACTCCAGCTTTTCTTATATGACTCTTTCTCAGTGATAAAGGGCCATTAATGCTGCGTGTGGTTTGTTGGTCTCCGGTTTCACCACATCCTGTGCCATAAACTGCAAAGCAAAAATACCTTTGTGTTGCAGATTTTCATGATACTATCTTCCCTGTATGAACGTGTAGTGCTACCATTTGTGAAATTCACAGGCATAAGGAAATTTCTGGGTTTTTGAGTGAGCAATATTTTTGTATTTCCACAAAAATGATTTAACTATGAAACAGGTGTTCGGAGACGATTTACAATTTTCCCTTGAACACTTTGAGTCTTTAAAGGAACTTCCGAGCACCTTTGATATACAGTCTTTGAAGTTGACAAGGAACAATGTAATTTAACAAAGAGTAATTGAACTATTCCTCAATAAAACCCAGAAGTGTGATGAAGAGATTCTTTCTAACCCACAGCAAACTATTCTTTAAAACAAAGTGGAAAGTACACAGTATCTTACTACAAGGATTGATGTGTTTTTTTCATGAACTGTATAAAATCATTTTTGATCTACTAAAACATTATTGTTATGCTATGTTATAATGGTAAAATTGTGTCGTTGTTTCCCGTCGGACCTTTTACAGCCGTTACTCTCGCCTCAGACTTCCGGTGTGCCATAATACCGCTGCGCATACATCAGGTTTGTTTAACCATTTCACCTGCTCGCTGGTTAATGTCACCCTTTTCTGTACATATGGCTTTAAGTACAGCTCCGGACACGGCCACAGGTTCTTCAGTTTATTGCTCTGCCCGCTGTACTAACTATTCCCGTTAAAATCACGTAATTAGCTACAGAAGTTGTTTAGCAACAGTCGACCATGCTAGTTGTTCCGAGCTAACGTTTACTAGCTAATGTGTTAGCACCAACCGCTGGACTCCCTCAGCAGTTTAAAGTAATACGTAATCCCCTCATCTTCATTTTCGCTGAATGTGCGGCCACATTGGCGCCTTACAAATCATCCACTGCTTTGTTAAACCACAACGTTGAACCAGCGGGCTAACGTTAGCTACGTCTCCACTGACCTGTTGACGTCGGCTCCCTGCTCGCGAGCTAGCTGGTGCGCTGCAACGTCTAGCTAGCTAGTGAACTTTAGCTTCACACAAATAACGCGATGAGGCTTGTTGTTGTCGTTCATTGTTGATTGTCTCGTCTAATGTTATGCACCTTCCGCCAAGAAAAAAATCCTCGTTTGTGTAAACATTCCTGGCAAATAAATGGTTCTGATTCGGATCTGAACAAATATCCTCTTTTAGTTGAAGGTCTTAATGTCACTCTAAGGTTATCTTACAACTGCTGATTTAAATCGATGCCATCTTGAATGTTATCTTAAATCTGTGATAATGTATTGTATTGACAAGCTGCATGATTCTAGTTATAACACTTGTGTTCAATGATTATAGATTAAAAAAACATGACCGACAAGTGACGGACGCTTCCCTGTCATGGCTCTATTATAACTGTATTAGTCCAGTTCACTTCAAATGAAGCTGAATTGAAATTACATATAATAAATGTATGTGTCTTTTGTGTGTGTGTTTGTGTGGAGCAGGCGGTGGAGAGTGGACGCTGATGGGGGACGAAAAGGGAACCTGGAAAGTAAAAACTCTTGACGAAATCCTACAGGAGAAAAAACGCAGAAGAGAATTAGAAGAGAGAACAGATCCCAAGCGCCAGAAAAATGTAAAGTATCCCAAATTTTATGGAAATCCCATGTGACCCCTACATTGTAAATGATTGGAAAGGGCGATTGTGTAATACATGTAGTCTTTTTTTTTAATATATATATATATATATATATATATATATATATATATATATATGTATGTGTATATATATATATATATATATATATACATATACATACTTATTCAGACTACATTTACATTTTATTCTTGGTAATTCTTTAATTCTAAGATGTATAAATATGTGTGATTGGTTTCTCAACTTTATTGTAAAAGAGTTTAATAATTCATTCTCTAAATACTGATTCAAGCACATTGAAACAGTTCTAGTGGGAATGATACATATATTTGATGTATTAATATATATTTTTAAAGACATTGAGTAGTGTTGGCTACATTCCAAATAGGCTGGTAATTGTTTTCCTTATCTGAGGGCATTTTGGGCAGTTTGGGAGGGAAGCAGTCACAAGAAATACAATTTATACAATGCCTACTATGTCTTGCACAGTTCACACAGGCCCTTGTTCCCCAGTCGGATGATCGGGAAGCCAAACGAGATACTCCGGAGGAAGGAGAACTACGGGATCAAAAGATGGAAATAACAATTCGTAATTCCCCGTACACACGGGAGGACTCGACAGAGGACAGGTATTTAAAACCGTAAGAAACAAACGAGTGTATTTTTACGGCGGAAGTAGTAGACATGTAATAATTAAGGATTCAAGGATCATTTATTGTCATTATGCAACACAGGGGTGTACAAAGAAATGCAGTTGTAGCCCATTTGCAACACAAGAAAAACATGTCAACAAAACAAAAAACGCCGAAGTATGTATGTTATGGTTTTAAAATGTGATGCAACACGATGTCACTGACGCTTTTAGAGTCTCAGAGTGTTTTCTTTACATTCACACAGGGGCGAGGAAGATGAATCATTAGCCATCAAGCCTCCACAGCAAATAGCAAGAAAAGACAAGTCTCACCACAGAAAGGAAGAGAAGAGAAAAGATAAAAGACGTCATCGCAGTAACTCCGCAGAAGGAGGTGTGGAAGTGCGGCTTAATAACATAACATTTTGTAGCTGAATACAAAATGTTTGCTTCCACTTATGTCTTTTTACTTCTACAGTAGGGAAACAAGTGCGACCCAAAGACAAAGAAAAAGAGCGAGAGAACGAGCGCCGGAAGCGCCAGTGGGAGGAAGACAAAGCCCGGCGTGACTGGGAGAGGCAGAAACGGAGAGAACAGGCCAGAGCGCATTCACGGAGAGAAAGGTGAGCACCGGCATTATATCTTACATTAAATAATGCACAGAAGTATTTATTCTCTGGATTTCCACTTGAGTTTATTCACTATACATGTTTTTAAAAGTCTGTTTTGTTGGAGTATGTATTCAAGTTGCCAGCATATTAAAGCCTTTGAGCAACATGAAATACATTTATTTTCTTTTTCCTTCAAATCTATAGTTTCGGTGCTCTAGTTGTCCGTGTAAATGTGATGTACTGTACAAAGTATCTGAATTGACACAACAGTAATTGTTTATAAATCAACATATTATTTTGACTTTTCTCTCAAGTGCAGGTTGTAAGATTGTAGATGTGTTTTCTTTTATAAGCAATTTATTATCAAGTGTAAAGTATGTAAATAATGCAGCCTCAAGTGGAACTCAACAGACACATTTGAGTTATGTTACTGCAATATATCAGTCATTGAGTTCAACTGTGATATGACAAAGCACTGCTGCAGCCACTAACTAACTGTATGTTTGAGTAGAACACACTTTCACAACCCAGACTCCAAATAAACAAGCATTGACGAGATTGGGCTTTTGGTTGTCTGGACAGACCCCGATTGGATTCTCCTGGGTTTTTTTTGGACCACAGGGACCGGCTGGAACAGCTGGAGCGCCAGCGCGAACGAGACCGAAAGCTCCGCGAACAGCAGAAAGAGCAACGTGAGCTGAAGGAGCGGGAGAGGAGGGCCGAGGAGCGGCGCAAAGAGCGAGATGGTCGACGAGAAGGTCGGTGAAGGAACATAAACACCTGCTGGACATTTTTTTCCCCATCTTTGATGAAGCCAGGCTAGCGCTTTCCCTCTGCCTGCAGTCTTTAAGCTAAGCTAGGCTAAACATGTCCCAATTTCAGCTTCGTAGTTGCCATACAGACATACGATTTGATATTTATCTGCTCATGCCACTCTGCAAAAAGAAAGCAAATAATATTGCCAAGAATGTTCCAACAATTTCTCAAAGCTCAAAATCCCAAACAGCCCAGTCCCATTGCCAGTCATGAAGATTGTTGTGGACTGTGGTGCTACACCTGCGGCATTGACTAATAAGAGACTGTCCTGTCCACAGTGCCGTCCCACCATCGGATGCTACCGGATGAGTATGGCGACAAGCCAAAACAAAGCCACCACAGCCGAAGTCCCACCCGCATTCCCCGGGACAGATCTGACCTCAGCGAACCACGGAAAAGTGCACGTGAGTTTATACATTTATTTATTCGATTTTCACAGTTTCTAAAAAGAAATGTCTATTTGAGTTTATTATGTAATGTATTATATTTATGATCAACTGCGCACTGTCTCAATTTCCCCAAGATCATGATTGTTTCAGCTCAGGCTGTCTTTGCCAGATTATTTCTACACGATTATAGTGGCCCAAATTATTCACCATAACAATATTGCCACAATATCTGGAGAAAATAAGAAAAAAGACTGTCAGTTAAATTAATCTTTACTTTTGTTTATTGCGCGTTTTGTCTTTTGTTTATTTTGGCAAAGGAATAAAACAAATACGAGTGTAGGAATGTGGAGTAATCATGTCACAGGTCTATTTGTGTATTATCAATATTTAATTTTTCACAGTTATCAAACCCCTAGTTTCAGCGTAACTCACACTGCGTTTTGTCTGCAGCGTCGAAGGAGGAGAAGCCAGAGGGCAAAGACCTGCTCGCAGACCTCCAGGACATTAGTGACAGCGAAAGGAAGACCAGCTCAGGAGGATCCTCCATCGGTAAAGGGTTATAAAACCTACAGACATGACCATGATACATAATTAACACATATCAAGGGATAAACCCTGTGGGAAGGCCTGCCTTCTTTAGTACATGGTCACCTCTCATGATAATTAGACTCAAAACTGCATCTCATTCACCTCTTCTAGCATCAGGATCAGGCTCCGAAGAAGACGACGACAACGACGAGGAGTCCAGCAGCCAGACCGAGGGTGAAGAAGAGGAAGGGGAGTCCGTTTCGGGCTCGGGAAGGTCGGAGCAGAGCGCAGGTAAAACTGTCGAAAACTGCTCCCCTGCTGCGGCTTCTGCCGCTGAGTCAGGTCCAGTTACTCCGCATCACGGGTTTAACTCTGTGGCTTCCACCATTTCAGAGGACGTGAGTGAGGACGAGCAGTCAGTGGAGGAATTTGAGGACGAGAGAGAAAATGGAAATCACATACCTGCAGGTAGGTCAACATGCCACCTGTGTTTCCAATTCTGAGATTGTTTCCTGAACTTTTAAAGTCATCATCCATGGGCACATTTGCGAAGCTACTCTCATGCTTCAAATGGCGTGAAGCTCGGCTGAATTGTAGATATTGGCTTTGAGTGTTGTTAAAACATTTTCGTGTAAACAGTTTATGTCTGGGAAACCACTTTAGAAGGAAGAGCTGTGTGGCCAGTGGAGAGAGTGCCTACATAGCAGTTGGGGCAGTAAAAGCTTGGCTTTGTCTGCTAAATATCTGGGAGTTCATTTATAATTATTCTCTCGGAGGTTAATAAAATGCCTTTCACAGGATTTATCTCTGCAAGGTTCTGAAAGGCGCAATCTGTGGTGCAAGTATAGATCCTATAACGTTTTTATTTTTCATGCTAAAAGTGTTGCTGGGGTTTTGACCTCTACATGCCCAAATTCTCGCAACTCAAATTGCACTTACCAACACTGAGCTGATTTCCCGCTTCGCCTCACAGTGCCGGAGTCCCGCTTCGATCACGACTCCGAGGAGAGCGGCGAGGACATGGAGGGGGGGGAGGAGGAAGAGGATGAGGAGGAGGACGAGGAGGAGGAGGAGGAGGAAGACGAGGATGACGCAGGAGAGGGCGACCCCACTCCTCAATCTCAAACTCATTCTCGCTCCCCCACCCCCGAAGAGAACTACATCCCAGATTCCCCCCCAATTTCACCCGTGGAGCTGAAGAAGGAGCTGCCCAAGTATCTGCCCGCTCTGCAGGTCGGTACCGACGTAACGCTATTGTTCATCCGGCTCAGCTACAAATGTGATGCGAGTCATCAGCATGTCGAGGTCTTCAACCACATTGTGTGTCATTTACCAGGGTTGTCGCAGTGTTGAGGAATTCCAGTGCCTGAACCGAATAGAAGAGGGAACCTACGGTGTGGTGTACAGAGCCAAGGACAAAAAGACGGGTATGAAAACCAAACCCGGAGGGTCCATCTGCTCTTTGCGTGTTTATCGGCGAAACAATGAACGCGCTCTCCTGTTTGCAGATGAAATTGTGGCCTTGAAGAGGTTGAAGATGGAGAAGGAGAAGGAGGGCTTCCCCATCACCTCTTTGAGAGAAATCAACACAATCCTGAAAGCTCAGCACCCAAACATCGTCACAGTGAGGGTGAGAGAACTTGAAAATGACTCATTTGGGTGTTAACATCTTTTATTGTCGAGTGTTGTCGCAAAATCAAACCGCTTGCTTTTACTCTATATTAGGAAATAGTTGTTGGAAGTAACATGGACAAGATCTACATTGTGATGAACTACGTGGAACATGACCTGAAGAGTCTGATGGAAACCATGAAGCAGCCCTTCCTGCCAGGTAAAGGGCCTCTGGTCCGCTTCTGTTGAATGGGATAAAAGTGGTCTACTGCCTTTTGTTTGTTTTCCTTTTTGCACAGCTTCGGCTTTAAACCCTACGCCTCCCAACAGCTCTGTTAACGCGTGGGCCTCTCTTTCAGGTGAAGTAAAGACTCTGATGATTCAGCTGCTGCGAGGTGTCCGACATCTCCACGACAACTGGATTCTCCATCGTGATCTAAAGACGTCCAACCTGCTGCTGAGCCACAAGGGTATCCTCAAGGTACAGTACGCAAACAAACAACAAGGGCTCTCTGGGGTCCGCGAAGGTAGCTCAGGGAGTCCAGTCATTGATGATTGTCAGGGACTAGTTGTTCTGCTCGATATAATCAATATGCAGATAGCCACACATTCCCACTTCTTGGACATGTAGAAAATCATTAATTGGAAGTAGATTAGTCGGTTGGGTTGGAATGCAATAAACATCACAGATTAATGTATTACAGCAATGTAACTGGATATTGGACACAGACCATTGCATGCCACCCATAAATACAGTTCATTACAGGAAATTTAGAATATAGCAGACGGTGTGAACAATGTGGTGTAACTGTGTCAGATTTTCTTTTTTATTTAGTTGTCGCAAGAAAAAAAGCCTAGCCCTTACAGAAAGGAAAATGATATTTCTTTCATGTTTCTTTTTGTATAGAGACTCTTGAAGGGGGTTCTTTTAATCCATCGGGATCTTTTAATCCCAAACTAGCAGCAATACAACACAGCTGCACAAATTGCACACGAATACTAAAAGCCGATTAGAGCATGAATTATTTGGCGAAATGAACGGCAGACATGAGTCTCCACGTGTAAATAAACAAGGTTTTTACAGACATTTGTCAGGTTGAATAGAAACGTTGCCGTATTTGATTTCCTCTGAGACGTCAGGGGATCATGAAATGAACTCTAGTGGAGGAATCCTATTGATGCTGATCGATTGGTCTTTTACCCCAAATTACTTTGACTGGTGTTGACGTGAGCTTACCGTCCCACACTGTAGATTGGTGACTTTGGTTTGGCCCGGGAGTACGGCTCCCCCCTGAAGCCCTACACCCCTGTAGTGGTGACCCTGTGGTACCGATCACCAGAGCTGCTGCTCGGAGCCAAGGTGAGAATTCCACTTCACCCCGTGCCCACACTTCACAGGAACCACATAAAATACCCATGCACGCACAAATATTAAGGCGATGTACTTTGGTTACACCATTTTGAGTTGGTTTACCCAAAGATGTATTCAATCCAAGAGAAGAATAGTTTTTAAGATACCAAATACCACTGAAACGCTATTTGAGTTTTCCAGTGTATAATTTAGAGACGATAGCGGTCCAGCAGCACATCCACTTTGAAAACGTTGAAACTCGCCAGGCAGACTGTCTACTTTGTGTTTCTGCGGACTGCCACTGTGTTTGTTCGTCTCTCCACAGGAGTACTCCACAGCTGTGGACATGTGGTCAGTGGGCTGCATATTTGGCGAGCTCCTCACCCAGAAACCTCTTTTCCCTGGAAAATCTGAAATCGACCAAATTAACAAGGTTTTTAAGGTAAATGCCCTAATTTTCCTTTATAAATTGAAGTAAATCCTCGCCACAGAGGACAAAGCCTTTTGGTTGAGAGGCTGTAAATCTTTTAAGTGTGCTGTCTGTCAGAGGAGGTCAGCATGGAGGTCTGTAGTGCACCACAGGGTGGAGCTGTTGGTAGACTTTAACCCAGCTCAGGAAGTTATTATGTGACTGAGAAAGGGCTCTATATAGAATTTTTTTCATAGAACGGCCGCAAGCAGTCAAGCCCCTTTGGCACAGTGTGATCGTTTTTTCCACTGCACAGCACAGCAAGGTAAAGCCGTTTACCTTAGTGACACATCGGAGGTGTCGCAAACCAGGCTGTCAGATGCTCTGCAGCCATTTTCTGCTCTCCCTGCAACGATATAAACTGAGCAAATGGAGCAAAATGTGTCCATGTCTGGTTGGTTAGACCTGTTTTCTCTCTTGAAGAGCAGTACTGCTTTACGACCATAAAAGTAACCTGCCTGTTCCCAAGTGGAACACTTTATTGTGAAGCTGGAACAGTGGAGGTGTGTGTGCATCAGCAGTAACGCACGGCTCCGACACCTTTTTTGAAAGCAATCTGGAAACGATACAAACGGGAACGCAGAAGTGAAATTAACCTCCGCAGCACAGAAATTCAGGGAAGAGCAACAAAGGAACTGAGAGCAGAACCCTTTTTTTTTTTAACTGAGCGTTCTCTCTGGTTCTCCGGCGCAGACACACAAGTTTAGACGCTGAGGACACAGCTGAGGGGAGGAGACGCTATAACGGGTCGGCCCTGCTTATGATCTGCTTAAAGCATGACAGCTGAGGGAACTGATGTCATTCAGGCCTCCCAAGTCATCCTACAGTCTTTACCAGTTATGAATTGAAGTACTGAAATGTACTTAGGACTGGTTTATTGCCATATCGTCTGTGGTCCATGAATGATTTTGCCAAGGTGGAAATATCTCATATCCATCTCTCCTTGCACTAACAATTTGCTGTCTGTAGGACTTGGGGTCACCCAGTGAGAAGATCTGGCCCGGCTACAACGAGCTGCCCGCTGTGAAGAAGATGACTTTCACAGAGTATCCCTACAACCACCTGCGGAAACGCTTCGGGGCGCTGCTCTCGGATCAAGGCTTTGACCTCATGAACAAGTAGGATTCTTGAGGGCTGTTTTAATTCCACGCACACCGCATTGCACCTCACACGCGCTGCACCAGTCAGTCTGAACTATTCCAACTCTTCTTCTGTATGTGTGTGTGCGACCACGCTCCTGCGGCCTGATGAGTACACAATAGCGTATTTGTTCCAGTAAATTAGAACAATCCAAGCGACTCCCCCAGTGGAAGTTGCCTTGCTTGGACGAACCCATTGTTGCCCTTTCTGAGTACCGTTGCTCTTTCCAGCTCTTCCTAGTCAGTCGGCACGTTTCTGGCGAGCGGACCTAAAACATGACAACGGTAGCGGACTGGTAATTCGTCAGCTTGCCAAAGCAGCAGTTCCCTCACTATGGTGATGCTCCACAGGAAAATGGAAAATGTTCTTGAAAACCCATTTAATACGGAAAATAATTTTCACACAGAGTAATGAGGTTCATACGTCTTTTTTTTTGTTGCACAATCCGTACATCAGCAATGTTTAGCAGCTTCTCGGGTCTCCTGTAGGACCTTTACCCACCCAGAGAGCCTTTAGCCTCCACCTGTAAATGAAAACCGTACAGCTGCAGAGGAGGGCAAAAGCATGTCCACCACGGAGGCCTCGTGGATCACTGGAAGTTTGGCGCCTGTCCAGCGCAGCTGCAACCTTCCAGCTGTCAGAAGACTCACGATGCGTTTACCCAGGGACAGTTTCCTACCTCGGGGGTGGGGGGATCAAGACGTAGAGATAGGCTGTTTTGAAAGGAAGTGAAGGCAGGTTTGTAGTTCAGGCAGGTAGACTTCAGAGCTGTTTGAAATATCACACCCCCCTGTGTAGGAAAGTGTTTGAGGAATGATGGCCTTTTGGTATCCGGAATTTGCTTTATTTACTACTTCAAACTGTAGGACATGTCAAAATGTTGTGAGCCAGATATTATCCCGGACCTCAAGACCCGGAATACTGCTGGTGTATGTCCCAGGTATTAACAGGTCCGTATGGCTCCGTAAGGAGGTGTACGTTCACAGGTACAGGAAGAGCCTGCATTCCTCAACACTGTTGGAGTCAGTCCGTCAACAGACGTAGGATCGTCCAGTCCAGTATTGTCCCGTGTATCAGTCTAATCCCAGCCAGAAACCCCCTCCCAGAGATTCCTTCCGCAATAAAATAAAAAGACAATTTGTTCAGCGAAACCTTTTCACGCTGGTGTTAAATCATTTCTCCCACTCGCACATGGAAGATTCCGATCTGGCACTTTTTGAAAAGCCAATTATCACCATTGAGCAGCTCCCCGTTGTGCCGTGTTGATCCTGTCAAAACCAATTAGGACTCCTCGCACAAACCCAGTGGCCCTTCGGGTCTGGCCTGCATCTTGTGTCCAGATTGCCTGTCTAGATTTAGTTAAGTTAATGCAGCTGATATAAAAAAAATGTGGGGAGTTTTCTTTTTTTTATCATCGCACTACACACAGACGTTTCTGTGAAAAAGAATAAAAGTCCACGCAACAATGTAAGCCTCCTGTTACCCGTGCTTCTGTGTTGAAACGTGTGTGTGTGTGAAGTGCATTGGCATCTCCATATGAACGCGAGCACCGTCTGTTTCCCAGATTCCTCACCTACTGCCCCAGCAAGAGGATTTTATCGGACGAGGGGCTCAAGCACGAGTACTTCCGCGAGACGCCGTTGCCCATCGACCCGTCCATGTTCCCCACCTGGCCAGCCAAGAGTGAGCAGCAGAGGGTGAAGAGAGGCACCAGTCCTCGTCCGCCCGAGGGAGGACTGGGCTATAGTCAACTGGTAAGGACATTAAGCTCCACTTTCTCCATTACATACAGCTACCAGGCTTTCCGAACGGCGTCTATGGTAAATAGATTACAGACCTACAGGCTTCTGCTTTGTGTCCGGGTATTTCCTCCTTGTGTTTTCCATGATGAGCGCCCTTCAGTCCGTAATTTCTTCAGCAGTGGTCCTACCCACCCAGAAGCTTGAGGCCAATGCTTATGTATTTCAATACGAGTTGAATATTTGCCTTTTATCATGCCCAAAAGGTTGGGTTTGTTTATCTCTGCTTTATTCTTCTGGAAAAGCTTGCGCAGCCAACTGGCACATTTAAACTCCACTGAAACCAGGGGGAAAATAAATATGAATAATAAACATGTTCATGCATACTTGTAAGGAAGACTGATTTTCAAAGGGAATCAGTGTTGTGGTGTTCGTTTCTACAATAAATATGTAAAAAATGAAACTGCAGGATATCAGAAGAGCGACTGCGGTCCTAACCCACGAATTAACTTCGTTTCCATAACCTCTTCAGGCCGGCGACGATGACCTAAAAGACACGGGCTTCCACCTGACGACCAGCAACCAGGGAGTGTCTGCAGTCGGTCCAGGATTCAGCCTCAAGTTCTGAGCCCAAAGCTGCAGGACGCCTGGCGGTCTAACTGAGAGAGCGAGAGCAAAGAGATCTGGGACTTGTCGTTCCTTTTTGGAATCGGGACGGTGTCACTGGTATACAGCTATGAACCAGATGAACATCTGAACATTTGCAACTGTTACCAGGATAGTCAGGACTGTCTCACAGCAAGACTTGGTGGCTCCAACGTGTTGAATCTTCAGAATTGTCGCTTCTTTGTCGAACTTTCGGCTTCTCTAACGTTTTTTTTAAATGTGACCATTCTAGCTTTTAAAGAGGAGACTCGACCATACATCTGTTAGAAGTTTAGCTCTCATGTTTGACTTTTGTTTTATTTTCCCTTTTTATATGTCATGAGAGAGGAGCAGATTTTCTAAATGGTTGGTATTTCCTGGCTGCCTGAGCTACTGTATAATGATGCAGCATTGGCTGTGTTTTCCATCCAGCATTATGCGAGAAGTTTACTTAGGACTGTCAATGTCACTTGATGGCGGGGGAAGAGATGATGTTTTTGTAAGAAATAAAGTTTCAAACTTTGTTTTGTCTGCCGTTTTCCCTATATTTATAAACTGTCCAACTTATGCAAACACAACCGCACAGTGCCAGAGGAGGAAAAAAAAGGGAAGTCGAGCCTTTAAAAAAAAGAAATTTAAAAAATGCAGCCTTGAACCCAACTTGGTAGTCGCTGTCCAAAAGTGATGTCATTCTTTGCACTGCACACTTCGTCTCAGTACTTTGTTCTTTCAGGGGGAAAAGAGGCCCAGACTTTGCTCTGCTGTTGTTTTATATGGCTCTGCGACTTCAGAACCAAACCAATAAATTATTTTGATTTTGAGCCGAAGACAAACAAACAGCATAGTGCGCTCTGTCTCTTGTACCCAGTGTAAAGCGTCTGAGTATCTAGTAAAGCGCTATATAAGTTTGAATTATTATTATTATTATTTTATTCCCATCGAGACCTACTACCTATCCCCCACCGGAGCCCTAATGCAGGGTGTCACACCGGATGTGTGTTGAATAAGCTGCTCGTGGAGCTGACGGCTCGCTCTCTGGAGGCAGGCCGCTGGCTTCATATGCGGCTTCAGGCCCAAATGCTTCCGAAGGATGTCGACCACATCGCTTCCTCCGGCTTAAGTCGTTTTAGTTTGGTCGGTGTGTGAATTAGCCAAAAGGCATGAGTCAAAGCAATGGCTCCTGTAAATTGTTCAGACCCCTAAACAAAGATACTTTTAGGGAACATGGATGTTTTCTTTGGATGACACTTCACCGCATAATCTAATTAATTTTGCTGGGGAGAACCTGGAGAGCCCCTCGGGTGGCCTCGGGCCATTACTGCTTCAGCGGCAAGAGCTCTGAAGAACAAATCCAGGCTCTGAACCCAGAGTGGACGTTACAGTCCAAAATCTTTCATCACCACATAAAAAGGAAACCGCAGCGTCCGTCACAAACACCTTTTCACAGCCGAGTGATATTTCCACTAGAATTGTACTCGTCACGGATCATTTATTATTTGCACACATTTACACAATGACAGATAGATGTGAAAACATGTGCTCCAATGTGACTCTGTGTGTGTGTGTGTGTGTGTGTGTGCGGATGCATCCTGTTCAGCATGCGAAGGCCCCTCAGAAGCGCACGCGCACCCTCCACGAGTAGTTTGTGAGGACTTTGTCTTTTTTCTTCACAATGCAGGTGTAGGTGCCTTCGTTGATGGCGTTGGCCACGATGGTGATGTGGTCGTCTTTCAAGGAGAGGTAGTTGGGGTGAGAGTACTCCAGCAGCTCCCCGTCCTTGTACCAGCTGAAACGGGGGTCACGCGTTAGATGCTGCTCAGTGACACGGGGTGACAGATTACACAGGAAAAACGGGGGAGTAGTTTTTCTGAGGTTACTATTATTTAGGTGTAATATTTCATCATTTTGGAGCATAATTACTAGCCGTAGCCAGTAGAGTAGGAGCAAATATTCAAAGTAGAATATATTGGAGTAAAACAGCGTGACCACGCACACTACGGTTCCTTAAGTTCCGTTTCCGCCGCCATGAAACCTCTCGCTGCGCTGGAGGAGCTGACGGTTTATGGGACGGAAGAGAGCTGAAGAGTTGAATCCAATTCTATATAGAATTGAATCTAATTCTAGTAAAATATCATCATGTAGAGTTAAATATGAATGCTAAATGGAGTAAAAAATACTCTGAACTATTAACTAGATTGTACTCTATTTAGACTAGGACCAAACGTTGTATTTTGTAGACACTTTTTTTTTCAATTTGAGTAACATCTACTGTGTAGAGAGAGAGCGAGAGAGATACTCACTATACTTTGCCTTTCTTCGATGCGATTTTCTTCCCACAACGAAAAGTGAGCTTCTTGCCCTCGACGACCAGCTTTTGTTTGGTCCTCGGGGGCGTCTGGGTGGGAGCCACAGTGGGGAAAGGAAATTCTGAAGAGATATTGGAAGGGAAACACTTAAACTGACGCTCCAATCTGAGACAAACAAAGATCAGACCCTTTGGGATGTTTAATTTGTTTTATCCTACTACAACAATCATCTGAGAGCAATGTAGACCCATAACAAAAGAAAAGAGAAGATCCTACACCTGTGTGTTTAATAGTCTGGAGACGTTCCAGCTTTTCTCTCGCCCGAAACTCTGATTACTTGTGAACATTTTTGATCCAGACCTCATCGCGTCACTTAATGGGGTTTTTCACAACCCCTGAGCTGCCGGCGCCGCGGTTGTCTTATCAGTATAATCTCTCCCATCTGGTTTCTGACGAACACAAACACAACAGGCCTCCTTGTGATCAACTCAAAGAGTCTGCCTAAAAAACAGTCGCTCTTGTTAATGCTGCAAAAATCCAAATTGACCTTGTGTGTCTCTAACCCTCAAGCCACAGTCTGAAATTCCAGCGGTTTGGAGTCGCTCAGGAATTTTCCACAGCCGTACAACGTCTCCCAATCAACAATGAGGAACAGATTACTGCGAGCCAGGAATCGTATCCTCTTGCCTCTCTCCACACTGACCCTCGTTGCTGACAAAACTCTCAAACGCCACAACAATCTATGGGCTGCGATGGTTAAGCAGAGCCATTTCCTTATGTGCAACGGGAGACCTGAGCGCTGGCGCACCCAGCGGTGAACCTGGAGGGGCTCAGGCCGCCCGACTGCAGATGTGACGTCAATGACGGCAATCAACAGGCACCTGCTCTGCTCTGTCAGTGTTCTGGGCTAAAACACACACATTTCCTCCCTGGGGACGCTCGTCTTCTCCAGAACTAAAGACAAACTCGTCCAGTGGCGAACGTGATCTCCCTTCAAATCAGATTATTCTAAAACCCCCATCGCCGCTCTGCACGGCTGGACCTGTTGGCTCCCGTTGCTCCATTGGCCAACGGTTCACAGCAGCTCCTTGAGCTGCTCAATTGAGAGAAAACTCAGATGTTTCTTTTTCTTTCTTACCGTAACAGAAATCACAGCTGGCGGGGCAGTGCTTCTGCATCAGCTTACGCTTGCTGTCGCAATAGCCTTTCCGAGCCCAGGACGGACAGATAAATAACCGGTCCAAACATCCTGGGGGAGAGGGGCAGACGGAGCGAGGAGGATCAGACAAGTCAGCAGCAAAAGTATTCGGATCCCTGATCTAGTTTTGGTTCCAATGAAAGTGACTCATCTTAATACAGGCTAATGGTGACTCATGAGCAGTTTATACAACATTCATTAGTGTCAGTCGTCGAAGACAAACTGTGGTCCACGTTCTGGGAGCTGTGGCCAACATTTGGATCGGATTTTGAGAGGTTGTCTACAGCTGGTCCTTTCAGAGACGTAATCCTTCTCATACTGGGATCAGACCACACAATATTCTTAACCTTTGGAGATGTGTCGGATGAAGACATCACTTAAAGACTTGGTTAAGAGACAATCGTAGCTTGCCGTCTTTTCATGACTTTCATGGCGCTCAGGTGGTTGGGAAGGTGGTGCTGTTCCACCTGACGGCACCAACGGCACCATTCCTCTTTCGCTTCGGCATGTTTCGGGCCAACATCGTGGAACCCGTTGTAGAAGCTGTCAAACTGCTGTGAGGCGTCTCAGATGCTGCGGCAGTTGTCTTCCCCTATGACCCTCTTCGTCGGGCCATCAGGCCTATTATGTCGTCTGATCCCAGCATGAGAACGGGACTTGCTTCTTTAGGTTTTGAGGACATTTTCCATTCCTTGAAGAGGCTTCAGCAGTTCACATTTTTTGGAGGAATCGCAAAATGTCTTCAAGACCCATGGAGTCCATTTGCTTTCGATTTATTACTTCTCAACATCCTGTGTCCTGGATGTATCCCCAATTGTCAAAGCCCAAGGAAAACTGTGTGCTGGTGGAAAAGTAAGAAGGATCGTGAACATACCGTAGAGGCGGTACAAGCCCCACACATCATCCTGTGTGATCAGCTTGCGTCCTGTCAGAGTCGAATTCTTGTGCATTATAGCTTCCGGGTGCAAGGAATGCATAAGTCCCAGGGAGTGGCCAATTTCGTGAGTTGCCACATGGACGAGATCCGTCAGCCAAACCCCTGCAACACACAGATACCGTTTTGATTATTTTCTCTTTCAGTTGCCCTGCACCCCAACGAGCTGACCGGCATCCAATCCGCACAAGGGGTTAAATAGCAGCAGTTTTCGACAAACAAGCTTAAGGCACATGCCTTTCTTCCAGCTAAAGCGCATGTTTCCCAGAATCCAGTATTCGTCGTCGTCGAAGTGGATCTCACCAGTTGGCGGGAAGAATGCGTGAGCCAATTCTCCTGTGATGCCGTCGAAACAATGGTGCAAGTGGGACTCCAGACAGTCAGTGTGGTTGGCGGGGTAGAAGCCTGCCAAGACAGAAGGGGAGAGCGAGAGAGAGAGACATACCTCAGAGCCGAGGAGGGAAACCCTCACGCCATTATTTCAGCAGGGGGATGATGAATTACAAAAGGCTGAGCTTTTTCTTCAGCCTTCACCTCGCAGGATGACAACCATTCCTCTCGCTGTCACTGAGAATGTATGCAGGACCCTGGAGTTTGCACCCAAAGGGACAGATAAAGCATAATGTGGGCCGCTTCGCCATAGGCTTACATGTATGGAAGTGGTTAAGAGTTTCCTCTTCCTTTTCTTTATCGCTTACAATTTGTGAATCACGTCGAATATAAGCTCAGTAAGTCAGTAATATAGCGGCGGTGTGATTTAATAGATTTGGAGGTGAAATTCATCTCTGCGTTGACAGCACAGAGAGAGAGAGAGAGAGAGAGAGAGAAAAACAGTAACGACAGAGCAGAGGGAAGGCTGGAGCTCGGAGCCGAGGAACATCTGTCGGGGATCGATGCAGCCACATGCAGAGTACCCACCGATCTTCATGTCTGCTTCTTGGTCAGCGGGCACCTCTCTGAAGCTGAACGGAGAGACGTCGCTCCACATGCCAAAAGCCTTGGCGATGCCTTGGCGCGTGTCGCTGGCATTGATCAAGTTTGTGGGGAAGGAGAGCAACCTGCTCAGAAACAACAGTGTTATGTAGTTATTACTGCTCTCTACACACATTATTCTACAGTAAAGAAAAATGTGTGTTCTATGACTGGATTTTGCTGTTCTGCTGACTAGAGGAAGAATCGCAAAGGAATACTTGTATGTCAGCTTGAACTTGTCCCACTTGAGCTGCCGCCGGGTGAGGGTGTAGCGCTTGTTCCTGGAGAGTTGAAGCACTTGTGACCGGGCCTCTTTGCGGATCCCGATGAGCAGCACAGTGGTGTAAGCTTCTTCCTTGGACAAAGAAAAACCTTTCTTTAATCACCTCGCTCCGACGTGAACTCCATTCTCAATCTTGACAGTTGCAGCCGCGCTGCAGTTGCTGCTATTTCAGTGCCTTGCGACTGAATGTTTGTGAGTAGAGTCTCATGGAAACAGAAAGTGGTCAGCAGTAAAAGTGCGTTCCAAACATAAAGAATGAGTCTTTTCACAGATAAGTTGTGTCTGATGTCCCTCTGGAGATGGGCAATGTCGATTCTAAATCATCACAGGTGGAATTTTTATAGCTTTGAAAGGCCGCCTGTGTGTGCTTTGCGTTTTATTGCTTTCATTAACATTCTGTTACTGAGGCTGTGGTTTTCCTTGGCTGCGATATTCCATAATAGTGATCCCATCAGTTGATAAAAATCTATCACTTTTTATGGAGACGGGTTTAAGTAATAAATCCACTTTCCAACACTTTAACACTCTGACCCAAAGAGCCCATTCTGTGCCTGAGAGCAGGAAGGCTTCCTGTCCTAACGGATACATTTAAGAGGGATTATAGGAACCATGCATCAAAACTGAAAAATGTGGAAGCGACATACCACTGCTCATATACCGCAAACTTTTGATTTATTTTGCAATGGGCCACGACATATTTTAACCGTAACTATGTGCTTGCAGACTGACAAGCGTCACCACTGTAAATCAGGAGTACGGTGTGAGGGGTTAAAGAGAGCATGCCATCCACGAACAGGTTGCAATGAGAAGTGTGAAGGCCTCAATATGCTTCAAATTAACGTGTTGTTTCGATTGTCTGACGGCTTTGGAAACTATACTTTTTGGAATCTGAAGTGCTTTCAAAGAGAGACAATCAAACAAAACACTCCCTTTTAAACAGAGTCTGGCCAGGTGTGTGTGTGTGTGTAAAAGAGAGAGTAGTCTGTTTCAAGCTTCTCTCACACAACTACTACCATTAGGGACTGGGTACTGGGACTGAATGATTCAGGGGCTTTAAGAACCAGAGGTCTTCTATGTGAGCGGCCAGAGAGCGCGAGCCAAACATTTTTGGTCATTTTGATACTAAAACAGTTTTTGTGGTCTCAAGAGAATCTGATGATGCCAAGGAACGAACGGCCGACCGACCGCGTGCAACACTGACAGAAATGATGTGCGGTTGTCAAATGTCCCCATTCATCGCGCCTCAACGTCGAGCTGGCTTTTCGCCACCTGAAGTGGGCGTTTACCTGCGAACATGGTCAGACGACATCTAATAAGATCTTGTTCATTTAAAGCATACCAAGGCCTCTATGGTGTATACGACCATACCATGCTAATACACTAGGATGAAGATCATTGCAGTGGCAATAAATGAGCAAGAAAAACAAATATCTGCTCTAGAAAATTATACAAATGTTGGTCAATCTTTCATAATTTGACTTCTTCAAAACCAAAGCATATTACAAATATAGAAGTAGTGAGGAAAATCTGTCTTTGATTCAGATTCATGTTGTCTTACTTGGCGGGGAAAGCACCGAAGATGGAGAGCAGAAACATCCAAGGCACTCCCTTCACTTTGTATTCTACTCCCTACGCTCTGGTTCCTGTTCCTGCTTCGCCCAGGCAAGACAAATGGAAGCAGTACTTCCTTCATTTCCTGACCAAAATAGTGAAACCGGGACAGGCCGTCTGGCAGATTGTCCCGCACCGCTGTTGAACTTGATGGCCTCTTATTCTGATGTTAAATATAATGTTTCTGCATTGCATTTCAGTGCACTGGCTTTTTTTATACAACAGTTGCTCTTCCTGACCTTTACCTAACACACCGGAGGCCTGTGTCCCCGTGATTTATGAAGTGTTTAGTGTAGCGGTTCCAGTGCAGTTCTTTCGCTGTCGCGTCTTGTTATTTTCCCTGCAAATCTCCTGTCAGACTTTGGCACAAATAGAGATGAACCATAAACCATAAGGGTCCGAAAACAAACGCTCTAGACTAAACCTTAAAGCCAGTGGTGAGCGCAGACTCTGAGGGCATCAGATCTGAGGACGGATCCCAGAGGAGCCCGGGGTGTGTGTGTGTGTGTGTGTGTGTGTGTGTGTGTGTGTGTGTGTGTGTGTGTGTGTGTGTGTGTGTGTGTGTGTGTGTGTGTGTGTGTGTGTGTGTGTGTGTGTGTGTGTGTGTGTGTGGGGGGGGGGGATTATGTTTTATTATTAAAACAGGGATTATGATTTCCATCCTTAGTTTTCAGAGAAACAAAGGCGTAATTCAACAAATTAAAACATTCTGACTGTCACAGATTGGTATAAAAACTAGATTGTCAGCATTGATAGAACACAGTGTTATTTATATAGTAATATAGAGATATGTTGCATAGTTTCATGCATCTTCTGATACATCTCTAGATTTTGAATTATGCAAATTGGTCATTATATTGCATATAATTGGTCAGTATATTGGTTTCAGACATAAAACAAAACACATTGAAATGCTCTTTGACTGCATTTTGACCTCACTTTATTCACTCAGCGATCCATTTAGACTAATATTTATTTTACTTCTGCTGTAATTCATTCTGGTCGAAGATATATAGGCAGTTATGCAGCAGCAGTCTTCCTGATTGACACATAATGAGAGTGTGTGGCAAAGAAAAGGACATAAAGAAATCCCTCAGGCTCTGTTTTCCAGTGGGTGGGAGGCAGTCTGGAGGAGCACACTTATCCAATTGACTGAGGATTTTACTCAACAGGGATCCATTCCATTGCCTAATCTAATTATTTTTAGTTTTCATCCAACTTCTCTGCCTTTATAACCGAACATTTATTGGATCTGAAATGCGTTGCCACGCTGTAACCGAGTGATTCAACGTGACGACGTCCATTATACGTTTTAGGATTACTGGTGAAATGATTGAAATTACATTGACAGGTCTTGTGCAGAACCTATGCATATATAACACCAGTTGAAAGAAAATATTGTGAATTACGCTGCTACTTAGAACAAAATCTTTCTAGATCTGACCTCATCCTGATCAAACTTCATTAAATATATATAGGTTAGATTTTAATTTAACTCTACACAATCTTTACCTACTTTCGGTGGATTCGGGGTATCCGAGTATCACATTAGTATTTCATTATATAATTGGTTCACGACTTTACTGTATGCAGTGAGTAGGTGTTGAATACTTTCAGCTACTTCTGCCTTCTGTTTGAAAGTCTCGTCTAATAACAACAATCCTCTACATGCCGAATTTAAAAGTGTTTTTAATTATTTAAAAGTAGGTCAAGCAACACCATTATTCATATGAATCTTCTTAGGGAAAATCACGGACATTTAAATTAAGTTTTGTGGGGGTTTTTTTATGACTAAGTAACCAACTTGTACTTATATCATTTGAAAATGACAAACTACATACGCAATATATTGGACTTCACAGTTGCAGTCACAGCATACCTCTAACCTCCAGGAGGGGAACGCGCTGGTTTGTTGCATCCCCGCGACCAGAAGGCTGAGCATTGCCGCCGCCAGCAGAGGAGCGGAGCCCCATTCGCCTCTTCGTAAACTTCTGGGAGTCTGACAGCACACCATGGCTTGCGATGTCACACCTCCGGAGGGTGTGTGGATGGGTGTGTGTGGGGGGGAAGAAGAAACAAAAACACAAATAATCCCTCAGAAAAGACTACGCAGGTGTATCACCTGTGCCCGCGAACATTACTCCTTGGCCATGTGGCACCGTCCGGCGTAGCGCGCAGCTTCTGGTGCTGTGTACGGCAGCGCAGTCAGACCCGCGGACCGGGCAGTGAAAGCGGTGCAGACTGCATCTGTTCGGCTCTCTTCCGCGTAGTGCGCCTAGCTGCCAAAGCTCCGGTTTCATATTACTGGAGATGGGGCATTGGGTCAGAGTCGAGACGATCTAATGAGAACCAAACGCGCTCTGCCCACCGAAACCACCCGCTGCAACCGCTGGAGCGGAATCAGATGGTTTATTTTCAACAGGATTTTCTGAGGTTTATGTAATGCTGCTGAGGGGGAGAGAGAAAAGAGAAAAGAAAAAAAGAAAAGTAGTTTAGGTTTCTCCTCAGCCCAATTTTAGAAGACACTTTCAGGGCAGACAGGGTAGAGGAACTTGAGCTTCCCTTTTTAGTCTCTTGATTAAGAATACGAGATCAAACCAGGAGTTAAGGGTCTAACACAACTGTGTTTACAAAACTCAGTAATCAATTGGTATTTTTTTAACAGCAGACGTGTTGTGTATGTTGACTCATTGGCTTGGTTTATGGGCCACATAAATGGATTAGATCGAATCTTTATATATATATATATATATATATATATATATATATATATATATATATATAAAAATACAAATACATATTAATGAACATCTCTTCATTATTGCTGCTAAGGTCGATGGTCCATGCCATTTTTTTTTACGTATTTTTTGACGTGTATATATATATATATATACGTCATATGCGTAATTGTTGCAGTTATTTGTTCTAAAAACATCCCTGCGCATGTTGGCTTTAAGTGACGACCTGCATGTGTTTAAACTCTGTGAACACAACATTGTAACTCATGGTTCATGTATCTTTAGTATTTATCTCTATAAACTGGAATAAAACGCTCCTCGGAACCGTTGTCGAGAAGCTTGTTTCTTCGAGCCCTGCGCGGAAGTGGCACCCCTCTGCGCAGGAAATGGCGGCCATCAGCCGTACATCGATTTACAGCTGCCAACCAGTCAAGCACCTCCGAAGTTGACACGTAAGACATGTAACTGTCTCCCATCGCCGCATCGGGCTCAGTGGGCACAGAAGTATGTTCGTGAGCGGAGGGAAGCCCAGTTCGTGTCGGATGTTGAAGACGTAACAGGTGAGGGCTGTCGGACATGTCCTCCTCTCGCGTCCCTGTACGGAGACGTTTAGCTCCGAGGCTAACCGGTTAGCATTAATCCTATAAGCTCAGTAGTCAGCCAACCTCACTTGACACGGTGCCTTTTATCGAGGAGGAGACGAGCAGCGTCTGTGTGTCTGTGTGTGTGTGTGTGTGTGTGTGGTATTCAACGAAATGTCACGTGTATGATTGGGGTGCCACACAATTAGCTCCTGTTTGTACATCTTCAGAAACACCCACTTCGATTTGAAGTGGAAGTGTCACGACCGGTAACGTTACAGTAACGTTACTCACTTTTTTACATAACAACAAGCTATTACCAGAGCCCCCTCTAGCCATTGGGCCTGCTACGATCTCCGTATTTGTACAGTATTCGTCATGCAACTTAAAAGTAATTGTACAAAAAGTGATGTGATATGTAAGGAAGGCAACATTAAACTGGCAAACATGTGCATATATGTGTATATTACTGTTTTAATGCAAAAATAAAACCTTCATTGCTACGTTAGTGTGGGAAATTTAGACAGCCCTATTTTCATTTAACAAAGTCATCAATGCATTTGTTTACTTAAGAATGCACGTGTGATATATATATATATATATATATATATATATATCAGTGTCTTGATTTGGATATCAGGAAATATCTTAACAATTTATTATGCCAACCTACGATACTTGACACCTGTGCGTACCTGTTTTCACTGCTACAGGAACCCCCAGACTCTTGACCTTTTGGAAACATTGCTGGTACTCATAGACCCGTTGCAGAAGAATGGCCAAAGAGCAGAAACCAGGCAGGGTGGAAACGTTTGTACTGGCTGGCTCGAATGGTCACAATGGCCAAGAATGGCACACTGGTCTGAGTAACCTGGCCTACCCTCCTACGGGTGCTAACCACGCGTCGAGGATGGCCCGCGTTGCCTCGGATGTGAGGCACAAGTGTGCGGCCTACGTGCTGGCACTGAGGCCGTGGAGCTTCAGTGCCTCGCTCACGCCGGTGGCCCTCGGCAGCGCCTTGGCGTACAAATTGGGGGGCTCTGTGGACTTGGTCATCCTGCTGGTGTGCGCGGTGACCGTCCTCGTGGTCCACGGGGCGGGGAACCTCGTCAACACCTACTATGACTTCTCCAAAGGGATTGACCACAAGAAGAGTGACGACAGGACTCTGGTGGATGAAATCTTGGCGCCGCAGGATGTTGTCATGTTCGGAGCGCTGCTGTATTCGTTGGGGTGCTTGTGCGCCACTCTGCTCTACTTCCTGTCTACGCTTAGACTGGAGCACCTGGCCCTCATTTACTTCGGGGGACTGTCCAGCTCTTTTTTATACACCGGAGGTGAGTAAAACATAAACTTAAACAGACAGACGGACGGACAGAAGGACACAGTGAGTGAGTGACAGAGTTTGGGCAACATTGCACGTCAGTGGGCTCCAGGTGGCAACACAAGGTTTGTGTTTTGTGAAATACGTATAATGGTCTATCTGTCACGTGTTGTTACAAAAGGTCAGAAAAACAAACACTGGTATGTTGAACTTAACAACTTGTACTTATTTGGCCATGCAAATAGTCTGGGTTTAGTAATTGAGGAGGCCTGGGCGGTCCGGCCAAAATCTTTATTCCCGGTATAGGTCATTTCATATTGCGATAATGTGGCATGTTTTCTGGTTATTCAATAAATTATTGTTCTATACGAAATAAGCACATGGTAACAAATATTTTCAGCTATACACTATGTTTATGTGCATAATATAAATGAATAATATATAGTGTGTGTGTGTGTGTGTGTGTGAGAGATAATTAGTTACAATAGTTTGATTTAACTACAATAAGGTATTCCAATAAATTATTTATTATCTTCCAATTTTTCGAGAAATTTCTAAATCAATTTAGACAATGTAAATATTCATCACGATATCTTGATCTGTGGTTCAATCAGGATATGATTCATTTGAAATATTTCATGTTATGATATTCAACTATCAACTATAATTGAGAAAATGTTATGGCTTTACATTTGCGTTTGTCAGCATCAACTTTTCCTCCTTTATGTTAAACCACCAACCAAACACAACTGAGCTACAGTGGTGTATTTTCCAACATAATAATTTACAACACAACCCCCCCCTCCCTCCACAGGCATCGGGCTCAAGTACGTGGCCCTGGGAGACGTGGTAATCCTCATCACCTTCGGCCCGCTGGCGGTCATGTTTTCCCACGCGGTGCAGGTCGGCTACCTGTCGGTGCTGCCGCTGGTGTACGCCGTGCCGCTGGCCCTCAACACGGAAGCCATCCTCCACAGCAACAATACCAGAGACATGGACTCTGACAGGCAGGCGGGCATCGTCACCCTGGCCATCCTGATCGGCCCCACGCTGTCCTACGTCCTCTACAACCTGCTGCTGTTCGTCCCCTACGTGCTGTTCTGCATCCTCGCCACCCGGTACACCATCAGCATGGCGCTGCCTCTGCTCACGCTGCCCATGGCCTTCCCGCTGGAGAAGCAGTTCCGCATCCGATGCTACGCCAAGATCCCCCAGAAGACGGCCAAGCTCAACCTCCTCATGGGACTTTTCTACGTATTCGGGATCATTCTGGCTCCCCCCGGAAGCTTGCCGTCCCTGTGATTCTTTTTTTTAAAATAAGAAATGATATTTCGAATGTTTTCTTATTTTAATAAAGACTAGTCCATGTTCCTCTTTGTATTTGTACAAAGCTCTTTGATGGATTTCGCTGGCTTTAATTTATTGTCATATTTATGTTAAACCGAGATTTAGTTTAGGTCCACCTCTGTGACACTGAAGGCATAATCCGGGGTATCTTTTTTTTCAGTATTAAGACCGCTGTAATGTTTTGATACGTTCGTATCATTTTGTAGAAGTCGGCAATATTTTCGTCATCTGAGGACAGATTAAATAATCCTACAGTTGCCATATGGACAGAACATTGATACATGAAAAAATGAATAAACCACTCTTCAGATATTCTCGACATTGTACTGTAAATTGTTTGCTTTTCCTTTGGAGAGTCAAATAGTATTTAATTTGATTGTAATAAAACTCACTGACGCTGATGTTCCATGTGTTCATTTTGGATTAAAGTTCCCTTTGAGTGCAATTTGATGATGCGTTTAAAAATAATAATTTCATATGCGATGCAACAATGGACATAAAGGGATAAAGCAGCACCTCATGGCCATTCAGAATGTGGCATTTAAATGGCTGATAGATGGATATATACATTGCGAAGTAGAAAATAATTGCGTTAATTCTGTATTGGTAATTGTTGAACCAAAAGTGTCAAACAACCACAGTTAGAGACCAATATGTATTACTTGACAGACTTTGGTAGAGATGCAAAGTTTGACATTTAGGTTGCTTCTACTTCTGACAGGATTTCTACATGAGAAGTTCTTATTTCCTTTGTGTCTGTGCACAATTTATATCGACACTTCCTGGTAGCAGACATATTATTTAATCTGCAAAGAGACAAAACACCAGAACAGAAATCTGATCTTATTTCTTTGTGATAGTCCCTGAGACTTGATGGGTAACATGCCTGTCTGTTTTCAATCAAAGATGTACTGTGTTGTATACTTATTTAATTTGATACGGACATAACTCAAGTAATTGAATAGAACAGAGATGAAGTCACCCATAATGTTGAGTATATTACTTAATAAAACAAATAAAGTCACAATAAAGTACATTTACAAACAGCTCTGGATTTGTGAAGCACGGTATTTGCCAGCAGGGGGCAGTAGTGGACAACCATTGTCACAACATGCACACAAACCTTCACAGGCTTTGTGCAAATTCTGTTAAATGGGGTATTTGTGGGGTCAGAACCGCTAGTCCAACTAGGCAGGTCTAATTATTTGTACATTCTGTGTCTTCAAAAATCTAAACTTGTATTAATAATATATCAATGCAAATTACTTTGTACATTTATACTCATCTGTTTTAGGCTATCTACCACAGCTCACAACTTTTCATTACCATTTAATTTGTTGTTAACCTGTTTTTTTGTATTACTCTCCTGTAACATAATGCACATTATTGTTTCTGTCGGTCATCTCTAAGAAAAACATCAAACGCGTTCTGAATTAAGTTATTTTGAAAGAGAAGAGCAGAAAGCCCAGAAGCCCGATCGTGATCACACATTAAAGTACATCATTTTGATATAACATGTCATTGCCGTTAATTAATTCACTGCATTTAGAAGAAGAAAAAACAATGATACTGGATGTTACAGTGTTTGAGTACATTTAAACTCAAACCCCTTCCATAGAGTGTTATTGAGAAGCTCACCCCCAAGCTTCGTTTTAATAACCTGCTTCTCACTGCATCTGTGTGGGTTATCTGTGCTGCTCAAGTTTCCCCCCTAGCCCTAAGAAATGTGGGGCAAATATCCTGGAAATTAAGAATTGCCACTCCCACGTTGTTGATATTGTAAATAGTTAATTAAAAATTCCACCAGGGCCCGACAAAGACCTAATCATAAGTGATGACTGGGCAATTGGGTGACATGTGTTTGTGCTTGTTGTTTGATTGCACTTAATTTAAAAAGGATCTGTGTAGATTGTTGTTTTGCACATTTGCACATTGTCACGTTAACAAGTATACCCCGCTATATTCCTATATAGTTATACAAGTGACATCTTATTTCCATGGAGTCCACTGTGTTGAGCAACTGATATTGTTTATGTCTGTATATTACCACTTGCCATAATTCCTGGTGAGTATTTCTGCCTCTGTCTGTTGGCTTCTGAATCGGAGTATGCTGCAGACTGAGAAGGGAGCTGTACAGATGAAATGCACTAGTGATAGCAGAGTAAAGGAAGGCCACTATAGCAATAATAAAGTCATGGACAAATATTTTCATGAAGAAAATGCTCCCATTTCGTGTTTGTGTTGCACTGACTATGCATAAGCAACAACATCATCTACTCGTATTTCACTCCACAACAATGTATATTCAATCAATGAAGAAAGAAAATGCAGCAAAGCGTTAATTAAGCACGTCCACCTGTTTTTTCTTCTTTTCCTGAATTGGTTAATTGAAATCAAACCAAACCTTGAATTCACGAGTTGTTATGTTTATTACGGGGAGCACGTGAAGGCATCATTTGTAGTGACGTAACGCATGGGGCGTGTTGACATGGCTGTGCCAAACCTTCCAATATAACACTTATTTGTCCTAAAACAAGGTCCTCTCAGCGTCGGCGGCGGACAGCGACATGGACTTATATTAGACCTCAAAGTAGACATTGTTGGTAAGTAGCTACAGCGTGAAATAAGTTGTTTTCCTTTTACCAATAAACGGTGTCCAGACATGAGTTAGCTAGCGCTAGCTAGCGTCAACGTTAGGACGAGCTAGTAACGTTCGTAGTCGCGCGTGCCATAAAGCCGCGCACAGTTCAGCTCCCGTTGACATGTCGCCATCACCCTGAGTATCGATACGTGTCACAACGTAACTTAGGTTAATACACACATGTTCATGTGAGTCTCTCAGCGGCGCCTCTCTCTTCTTTTAGAAGATTAAACGTGTCCAGGGGATAATGTAACTGTCAAAAGATGAAATAACGTTACTCTTCAAAGGGCGACAGGAAGCTGCACGAGCCGAACGCTGGCTGTTAATTTTAGAAAACGGAACACCTGAGCAATGAGAATAAATGCGCGTCTGTGTTTGCGCATTAATAAACACGACGCGTTTCGTCAACTAATTGTTGTGCTTTAAGTTCCTCTTCAAAGTAACCAGAGTAATGGAAATGGCACGACGTTTTGTTGTGGCGCTTTCTCCTCATTTAGAGACCGGGGCCAGTGTCTGGGCTTTGCTTTGACTAGCAAGCAAGCTAACTTGTGCTAGCTGAACAGTGGGGTGTCATGGTCGGTTTACTGCGACCTGTCAAGTCTGTGCGTTATGTTGTGTCGGACGGTGGGAACAGTTGTTCATAGAAAACCTATACAATAAATAAAAAGAGCACAGGTATTTCCTGCAGTTGTTGTCTGAGTCTATTATGACGTCCCGTGAAGGGCTGTGGCTGTTACGCACAAGACCCCTTCACCCAAACTTTCATCCTTCCGGTCGTTTGGGAGCCATGAGCCCAGCTGCAGCTGCCACACAAATGGACACCGCCGGGGTTGCTCTCAGCCACACCTACTTGGAAGCTGAAGTTTCAGTCATCTGCTGTTTTCTTTGTCTTGTTGCCCCTGCTTGGCATCCACACAACTAAATCACAATAACCAAAGCGTGTAAGGCTTATTTATGTCTTATGTCACAGATGTTGCTGGTGTTTCAGAGACACAATCAGTTGATTGAGAATAAAAGGGTTTCCTTGTTACACAAGGAAAACAAAACTAAACCAAACAGAAACGTTAGTGCATTTCTTTAAATTTGCATCAGGAGGAATTTAAAGCGGCACCAAATCAGTTCCTTGTCTCGTCATCGGGGAAACATTGTTAATCAGCTTTATGCTTGAGCACCAACCACCATTGAGTCCGGGCTCTGTCCTGTGGTTCACCCGTCAAGTGCAAACCTGACTCGCCAGATGGTTTGTTTCACAAAAATACTTGGCAGAGGATTTGATGAACCACCTGTCAATAAAACTGTTGCTGAAGCGAGTCAGGAGAAGAGTGGAAACCTCTCCTTTACAGTGAAGAAACGCTCTCCAGTTCTGATATAACAGATACAAAACGGTAAAATTCTGCTGCTGTTTAAGGTTCAAGTCAAGTGCAGCTTGATCCCGGGATGACACGATGGAGCAAGTAGCCGCCATATCCCTTAGTTTCCTGCGAACCGGACGTTAGCCCGGAGTGGACTGGGTAGTGGAGTGGCCTTTGGCCCTCGCTGGGTTAGCTAAATCTCCTCCCTCTCCTCCTGGGGTGGTCGACTTCTCTTTCGGTGGTTTGGGCCCTCTGGTCTGGAGTGTCTCATGATCTGCTGCACTTTTCCCAATTCCAACGCTCACCTCTTTGATGTTGATGTGTGTATCCTGTCACAGGCCATTGCATGCTCTGGTGAGAGACACTGCCAGATCTGAGATCCTCCCAGCTGGACTGAGAAGGATTCAGACCAACAGCCCTCTGGCCACAAGCCAGTCCCGTAATAGTTACAAAGATGACAGCTTCCCCGAGAGAGAGTCAGCACCTTCAGAGTCATCCAGTTTGATCTCTGTGGGACTATGTGGTGGCCAGTTTGTTAAATGATAGGATCGCGTAGGAATGGCCTTGAGTTGAAGCAGCAGATCCAGGTCAGATTAATGTTTATAAGCGAGAAAAAGAGTGACATGCCGTCATGGTGATAGTCGGGTTGGAATTTCCGAGGCAGAGTTGATAGCTTGAGCAGTAATGATGGCTTGCTCAAGCAGTATTTCTATAGTATAGTGTAATAGTGCAATCCTAAACAGGTTTCCTGTCCCTTCAAATCTCTTTTTAATTTACTCGAGGTTCCAAACGTCGTTTGATTAGCAGCCAGAATGATTGGTCGATCAGACACGCCTTGCATCCCAGCGGCTAAGCTTTGTGTTTTTCCCAGGTTGCCACCAGCAACCAACATTTCAACAGTGTTCCCGGTCTGATGACTGCCGTCATGTGTGTTTGTGTCACCGTCTATTTGAAGAGGAGCTCTATGAATGAATGCCCCCTTTTGTGTGATGTGGACCGATGAGCCTATTACAGACAGCAGCAGCTTTGTTTACAAGATGGGAGAGTGTGGTGTAATAAACTTCATTATGAGCCCGTGTCTCGACCGCATCCTAAGCCCCCGTTCATCCATTGGCTGCTCGTGTTCCGGCAATACCGTACTGTACATTCATGCCAGTGTGCCAGCATCAACAGAATGCTGTTTTGGCCTGGTTTTCTTGGAAGCCATATTCTCGAGGTCTCCCACAGCTGTGGACACATTAAGGAGTATTGTTCAAGGCTAGGAGAGCATAGGGGAAATATTCACAATCACACACCCACACTCCTCCCTCTTTCCTGTGTGAGCCTGCAAGAGATTCTGGGTTGGTGTTGCCAGCTCCCCAGCAGCGGTTGCACAAGCCATTTTGCGACTAAAAATGAGGTGTGTGTGTGTGTGTTTGTGTGTGTGTGTGTGTGTGTGTGTGTGTGTGTGTGTGTGTGTGTGTGTGTGTGTGTGTGTGTGCAAAATAACAACACACAAGACCCTCCCCCTGAAACATATCGCCCCTCCCCCCCTTCCCTCTGTCCTCCGCTTGTCTGCTCATTGGCAGCAGAACAAACGCTGTCCCCCGCGCGCTATGAAAGGGCTGCACATCCTTATGTCGCGCTCGATGCGCATGTGTTTGTAACATACTGATCAGTAAATGCGGTGCGTCGGCTTCACACGCGTGCCACTGCCGCTCGCGTCCTTTGTGTCGGAATATAGCATCGGAGGAGTCCTACGCGGAGCGAAGCCCATTGGCCTGTTTTAAATGCGAGAGCAAGGGTACGTCGACCTGAATGCAGTGCTCGTCGGGCAGCTGCTGTCCCTGGCTATCCTCTTCCCTTGCCTCCTCCACCACCACGGTGGTAATCCTTGCTGACACAACGCACAAAGGACTAAATGCTGGCCTCATCCTCCAGCAGCAAGGCACTCTCCTCTTTCTCCTCCAGCTCTGATCCTTTAGAGCTGGGCTGTACGCTTGTGCAGCCGAACACCGTTTCTGTGAGACGGCTTGCGACTGCATATCGCATCTCTGAAAATACCGGCCTGGTTACCCTCGTACTCCACCCACTGTATCCCCCCCTCCTCCTCCTGGGCCGGTTCATTCAGAGAGTTAATCTGAAAAGGACTTCAGCCCTGAGGAGGCGTTTTTCTTTTTCTTTTTTTTAATTTATTATATCTTGCTGGAAACCGGTAGGACCACCGGTAGCTACGCTTCCCCCCCCCCCACCCACCCCTTCACCATCTGATGCGTTTATGTAGCATGAGGTAGGTGCTGCTTCCTCTCCTTCCCTGTCTTGGTGGGTCTTTCTGTCTCTACTGTAATCACTATACCAACAGTTAAACCAGCTAGCTAAACAGGACATGCTTTATTTGTCGAGTGATGCAGTTTCCGTCTAGACCATTTGGGTAATGCTAGCATGTCTTTATTGTCAGGCAGTGAGAGCCATGCGACGATGCTGTGCTTATTTTAAGATCTAGATGTATCCTTCTCGTCAGTTTGAAAATGTATTTGTCTTAAATAACACTTCTGCTTCTGGTTTCCAGGTCATGGACTGTCATAGGGGACATATTTTCTGATTTCACTGTTTTCCCTCGCAGGAAGGTAACTATTAGCATGTGCAAAGATAAAACATGCGCAGGCGATATATACGTCCATGGCCACGATACTACAGTTGTGCCACATGTCATTGCAATCTGTAGCGTGTAGACGTGATAAGCAGGCAGACATTTGGCTGGCTTCTATCACTGTTTGTGGAGCAGACAGTGACCATCAAACAGGTAAAACATTTAAGTGAGCGTGTACGTATGGTGATGTCGAAGTTGTGTAAGTAGTTTTGGGTTTTTAGCCTGTAGATCATTGATTGCAGGTAGCCCAGGTTAGACTTGAGTAGCTATTACCACATTGGGTACGTCATACTTCACTATATCACACAGACAATGGCTGATTGGATAATTACGGGATGACTGCATCGCTGGATAAGATTGAATGATTTGTTTGCTTTGGGTTAAGTTAATAGAAATTGGGGTTGAGAGCTTGTAATGCGCATTCATCAACATCTGACTAAATACTGGCTTTTTAAATGACCTTTTGACTTGAGGCTCTAGGCCTGGACTAAATAAAAGCCCAGCAGTTTGGGTTTACAGTTGTCAGTTAAGCCCATTTTGCGAGAGACTATCCTTAGCAAACAAAAGAAATGATCAAAGCTTCCTCTTACTACTGATTATGTGACATGACAATGCCCCATTATTACACAAAGTAATGTATTGACCTGACACACAGGATCAGCACTTTTATTTCTTTAGCTTACCAAGCCAATATGTTTTATTTATTTTTTACAGATAAGGCATCAGGCTTGTCCAGTTCTTGAGCAACATCTGTCAAAAAAAAATCAACCCAACCGAGGAGAATAGAACTGCATGTTCCAAAACGGAGAGCAAAGTTCACAGCAAACCAAATACTATGACCGTGCCAGAAAAGGTTCACTCCCCTGTCAGTAGGATGAAGGCTTCATAGCGCTCAGGATTTCAGATGGTTCTGATGGTTTTAGCAAAGCGAGCCTATCGGTGTCCCGGCTCACTGGGCTCGTACAGCTTCCAGCATGTTCAAAAGTGGGCGGAAGATCATGGGGTGTGAGTATGATGATCCACGATAATTGGATACAATAATCTCCGTACAGGGTCATGGAACGTACATTCATATCATGTTCTGCCGTGTTTTTTTTGTGAAAGGCTCCAGGGATAAAGTTTGCTGATAGGAATAAGTCGGCCAGTATCAAGTAGCTTTTTAAATATTTTTTTTAATTTGTATTCTTTTGGACAAGACAACAAAGATTTGAAGATGTCCATGTCGTACTTCTTGGATTAGTTTCAATAGTTGATTATATGTTATATAACTATTTTCCACACTCTGTACACAGCATCTGTTTGAGTGAGATATGTGAACAGGAAGGGAGGCCAAGCAGAAGCCTGAAATGGAAACTGGAGAGTCTAATTTTATGCCCATCGCCCACTCTGAAGAAATCCCCATAAATGTGTTATTTGCTCACGATCCTTATTGATTTCCTCAAAAGTCCTCTGGCCACCAGATGTTTCTGACGTGAACCAGTTCCAGCAGGCTTTTAATCATTTGTGATAGTCGATGAGGCTAAAGCAATAGAGTTTGTGTGTAGATTGCTCTTTGCTAAGCATTTGGGTCTAGCGGCAGGGATATTAGAATAACTCCCAAAAAACAGCACAAGCGAGCAGCCTCTTCTTATCAGACATGAGCGTGAGGATATAAACCAGGCAGACCACGTGTCAAGAGGACACACGGCACAAGTAGGCCTCTGCGGTCTCAAACAGTAGCATGTATCTGATGGCACCGGGTCCGCCAGTAATAATACACCTGACTCATTCCCCATTTGGAAGCTGCTCGGTGACTTGTATCAGAAGGTCTGCCTGCATGCTGGTGAAGAATTTTAAATATATGTCTGTGCAGTGAAACCATCATCTGTTGTTTGATGTAGTTACTGCGAGCTGATTTTCAGGTCTTCATTTTTGTATTTTTAGCTTTCAAAGTTTATTGACCCAATCCTTGTACACATCTATTTACTACAAATACATTTTTTAATATAGTGATGATTTTCTCCACATAAAACCCAAGCACAATGTTGTCAAATTTGAAACACCTACTTAATGGAAACCAATAATATTCTTTGTTTAATTTGTTTACGGTGTGTGTTTTATTTGTGTTGTGGCCAAACGCCTGGCTGGTTGTTTGTGAAGGAGGTTGACTCCCAGATTGGCCCTCAGCAGTGTGTGTGACGGAAGCCAGCCCATCTGTTATTGCAGGAAGAGAGTCTTGGCCCTCAGTCTATAAACTGAGATTTGTCGAATCTTTACGATTTTTAAATTTTTTTATTTTTATTTTTCCTAACTTGCTATTGTTGTTGAAATGGGCAACGTTTGACTTCGGTAAGTTTATTAATAACTAAATATCTTGCCAAACTGTCTTCAAACACCATCTTAGTGGTTTACCCTTATAAAGCTGCTAGACCTTAGATAACATTACACAATATATAGAAATGCATAAGTAAACACAGAAAAGTAAATACAAAAGTGGAAGCTGGAGTTCACACTGTTCATACCAGAAGTGTGTTTGTGCAAACAGCTGCTGAGGCGGCTTCACTTTATACGTTTCCACAAGAGGTAATATCTTTGTTGGTATGTAGTAATCGTTCACTGCTGTTTTAGGCTGCAATTTTCTAGCAGTAGCCATCTGTCAACACCAAACAATAACGTGCATTGGGATTTAAGAAGATGAGGGTAATTTGACAAAAATATGCTTCCAAGTGCAGCTTGAAGTATGTATTCACTCTCATGCTGGAGTGTACGCTAGTAGATGGTGAGCTCACACAGTAAAACATAGTATCTCTGTCGATGTCGGATAGGAGCTCGTTGTGTAGATGGAGTCATCTCCTGAATCCCCTGGGCTACATCTACTTGTCAGTACCAGTCCTGGTCTAAAATAATAACGATTAGATGTTTGTGTGTGCATGTGTGTGTGCAGAGTTGGTGACGTGGGAGGCGGTGGGTGTGTTTTGAAATGTCGGCGGTAGGTTATGTTTTTTTTTTTCTTCAGTCTATGTCTGCAAAACAGGTCCTCAATCCGGAATGCTGGCTCGTGGAGCTGCTTTAAGTAACAAAAGATTGTCTTCGCTGTTGTGGTGTGTTGTTTTTTTTACTCAGAGATTCCTCATGATTGCATTCTCAGCTGCTGGTAGTGGTACATCATTTTGGCATTTACTTACATCTATCCACACCCAGAATGCCAGGAGCTGTGCAAAAAGCCATCCACTGCCAGTGGACAGCTTCTGTGTTTTCATGCTGACATGTTTGATGATTGGTTGGGATATTATTTCAGTGGATAAAAAGAGACTAAGCTGTCATGTTTGGACCGAAAGTAGAGTATGAGCAGCCTGCTTTGATCCACTAAATCTCATATGTTTTCATGCTTAAGCAGATGCGTTTAATACCAAAATGACATTGTATTCTTGATGAGCGTGAAGAGTAATCTCAGCCGCATTACAGACATCTGTCTGCCCTATTATTATTATTATTATTATTATTATTATTATTATTATTATTATTATTATTATTATTATTTTTTTTTATATTCATTTTTACCTAAACCCTGTGACTGAACGATCAGGCTATACAACTAAAAACATATGAGATGAAAATGACCAGATTAATGGATGTTTTTTTTTTAGCAAGTTTAAGGCTATTATACAGAAACCTGGATAGACTTTAAAACAATACTTGTTGAACATTTCCTCTCTACACCAGTATTTGTAGATCATTTACTAAATATTTGCTGTCTACAGAAAAACGTCCCTCGTCCTTGTAATTTAGATCAATGGTGGTTGTTGGTGTTTCTGTATTGTCTGTTGATGACTGTAGCACTGTATATAATGTATATAATTATGATTTAATAAATTCTACCAATACTAATTAGGGCTACATTTTGGAAAGAACCTGGTGATGCGATGCGTATCATGTATGGTTGTAACCCTAGAAATAAAATAGGAGTAGAAGGGACACACTCATTCAAATCAATGTAGCTGGACGGTCAGAGCGATGGCCATTTTTATTCGTGGCGTTGGGGCCGCTGCAGTGGGTTAGCGGTACAATGGTATTACACAGTGTACATTTACATCATGTACAACATGCTAGCGTGCTGCCAACATTTAAACTTGCACGCTTCAGCTATATAACGAGTTTGTCATGTTAGTGTAGAGCTGGACCCAAGAGCAGACTACTGACTGGACCGGAGTAGTTCACAGTTGTTTATTGAAAAGAAGCAGTGGCTGAAATGATGTTGGTCTGGGTTGGTGTTGAATGAGAGCTGGACAGCAAGGTGTTGAGCAGGCAGGGAGGCAGGTTGGTAGCAGGTTGGCTAGTTAAGGCAGGCAACAGGGGATCCCGAGAGAGGCAGTGAACCTGAGGCTTAGGTAAACACAGATTTTAAAACGAAGCCATAAGCAAACAATTGCTGGAAACGTAGTTTGGCCGCAGCATTAGTACCACATGTGAGAACTGAGGATTTGGCAAAGGCTGAAGTATGAGTTACAGGTGTGCAGGTTAATTGGCAGCAGGAGGGAAAGCACACACACACAGGGACACACACAGTGACACACTGGGACCAACGAGAAACACAATGAAGGGAAAACCAGCCAGGACACTAGGAAGAGGCTCAGCAGAGACATGACAGTGTTCTGTTCCAAATCCTTGAAGGGTCGTTGTAACACAGTCCGTGTATCATCCAACATCATAGCACTGCTTATTGTGTAGTTGGAGCCACCGTCTGTCACACATCTCTGCATGTAAACTGTTCAATAAAATGTCCAGAAACATAATGTTGCGAAGCTCAAAAATATCAACACTAATGGTTAGGGCTTCTTAGTCTTGCTTGAGAGTGGACATTGGTGTTGCGAAAGGTTTATCTCTCTAGTATTAATCCTCTCCACTACAACACACCACGTGAGGCCTCTGAGGTAGTGCTTTCGTACAAAGCACTACCTCAAAAATCGGATTTTAGGAAAGAAGCATAAACACAGGCAGATAATCACAATTTGCATGATGTCTGCTGCAATGTGAAAGCTGTACTCATTGGTGGTCCAAGCGGGATGCGCTGTCCTTCAGTTTTACAAGCCTGCAGTTTTCCTTTTCTGCAACCTCACAAACATTTCATTGTTGTGTGAGTGCACACAGAAATAGCAATGCAGCATCAACAAGGAATGCTTTATGTCTGTGTCTCGTTAATACTTATAATGGTCGGAGACGGAACACTGCGCCAGTGTATAAAATAATATTTTTAACAACATGATTAGTGGATGTGATTGCATGTCGCTGATGGTCGTGCTCCTCAGCAAAAGTTCCTCTCTGTATTGCTGACTCAAGCCGACACATAAATGCTGCTTCCTTCCTGTGTTTGTACTTGTTTCAGTCATGTGTGTAAATATGTGAGTGAGTTTTTCTGCGTCTGTCCTTATGACAAGATTTTTACTTTTTTATGTCTTCTTTAGGATGCTCTGGGGTTTCAGTTCAGGCAAATGTCTGGGATGTGTACAATGCTGCATGAGTAGACGTTTGGACAACATGAAAATGTCAAGTCACGATTATCCCGGCCCAAAATTATCCCAATAATCATCTAAATATGCTTAAATCTGTTAAAATGGCAATAAAACTAACATACCTGAATCACTATTAACTATTATTGTCATTGTATCCCAGTTAGGACACGTGTCTTCTTTTAGTGAACATTGTTTTTAGTGAAAGACAAACAATCTGAAATAACAACATCCTGCATAAATAGAGGAAATTGTGTGACTTTCTTACATGCTTATTTCTGTATTATTTTCAGGTTTTATTTATTATACTTCTCTGCCATGATAGCGAGCCAGACAGCTTTTTCAAGTCACTCCTGTGACCACACCATTGAATGTCCCGATAATGGAAATTGACAACGATCAACTCATTGTGCGTATTGGGATCCGTGATTTAATCCTATATCGTTACATCTCTGTACAGGAGCACTTTTGGCCCTTTTCATACCTTTTTGCTGGGCGTTAATGGCTACCGCTTTTGATGTTTGCTTCTCAATGAATAGTACAAACTTTTTTCCCAGAACTCCAGTTTTTTGCTTCAGGATGGAGGATACTTGGCTTGCATGTTTACAACTTACTCCTCATGATTGCCCCTGTGGTGTTAGGTTTTAGTAGTTGAGTGTTATGGTTGCCATGAGTGAGTCTTGCTAAGTGTGGGTTTGTATCTGTGGGGGTCAGTCAGGGCCTGATTAGTGCAGCAGGGCGTAGCAGTTGTGTCCAGCTGCTCTCTTCAGAAATGTGCCATGACACACTGCAAGGCCCTCAGTGAATGATCCACAAGCAAAGAGAAAAACATTGCTCTGAAACTAATGAGACACATGGTATGTTGCTTTGTGAGTCCCTCAGCTGCCACTGGCAGACTTGTAGTTGGACAACACACAGGTTGCGTGATTTCCTTTTTTTAGAGGCAGTGGAAAGGAACCCAACATATTCTGTGACTGTCAGTTTCCTACTATTTCTTTAGATTTTTCTAGGTTTCACTGAGCCTTTCTCTTCTCTCTCCTACAGTCACCCCCGAACTGTTCCCGGAAACACCCCTGGTGCCGTCCCTGGCCGCAATATTGTCCGCACGGTCCAGCCACGCTCAGAAGCCCCGTAGGCGCAGCAGCAGCGGGAGTGAGAGCGCTGCCAGGCCTCGGCCGCTGCCCTCAACCCCCAGGCCGGGGCCCAGCAGAGGCAGCATGGAGGTAGGCATGCGCGTGGTACGTGGCCTCGACTGGAAATGGGGAAACCAGGATGATGGCGAGGGCCACGGGGGCACTGTGGTGGAGATTGGGCGCCAGGGCAGCACCACGACGCCGGACAAGACGGTAGTGGTGCAGTGGGACAGCGGCACACGGACCAACTACCGCACCGGCTACCAGGGTTCCTTTGACCTGCTGCTTTATGATAACGCTCAAATCGGTAAGCACTCATGACTCATGGGTTATACTAAAACACCAGAGCAAACTAGAGCTGATTCTAGTTTCTTCAAGTATTACTTTATTTATGAATGTGACGCCTGCATTTGATGCTGTGCGGCCGCTAAACATGCACGAATCAGACAAAAGGAAGCCATTTCAAAGCACCAGAACAGTGAAATGGACCCCAAACTGCTCTGCCAAGCAAGGATAGTTACAATAAGACAAAAAACAAACTCGGCTGCAAGATCAAGTCACGTTTAAGCTGTAATATAATTTGTTTGTGAATCAGTTCTTGACACGGTGCAGATAACGGTTGCAAATGATGAATACAAAATAAACAAGTTCAGCCCTCCTGTTAATCAAGTTGCAGCTGCCTGCATGCTATTGATTAGAAAACAAAATGAAACAATACACATGCCGACAATTGACAATTTTGGCTCCCTAAAATGTGGTCGTTGGCTGGACAACATTGAGAACCCCCGCCTTAAACCTCATCAGACAAAGTCATCGTCCTCGGTTTCTGTGGAGTTTTACAGCCCTATGATTTAGAATCCAGGTTCAGTTTAAGCACAAATGATGGTAGCAAAGACTATCTCTAATTATCTGCCATCCGGCTCTATTCTAGGAACTTGAATGACACACACAATAATGCAGGACTCATTAGCATTTTGCTCCATTTTAAAGCAACATTTTTCTGCCTCAGAAGCTTGCCCTTTAATGGAGCGAGAGGAGAGGAGCCGCGGGGGTGGGGGTGGTGGTGGTGGTATTTGTGTCATGATGTTTGTGCCTCAGTTCTTCCACATCACATGATATGAGCCGCTGTGATAAGCACCACGGGTAAGGAAGGACATGGCAAAGGCCTTGACTGCCGCAGTGACTTGCATATGGGAGATGTGTAGCAGCATGTTGTCGTTGTAACCACACTCACCTTTCTTCCAACCGCCTCTTCCCTCCCTTCCAGGCGTGCGTCACTCCAACATCATCTGTGACAGCTGCAAGAAGCATGGCGTCATGGGAATGCGATGGAAGTGCAAGGTGTGCTTCGACTATGACCTGTGCACCCAGTGTTACATGAACAACAAGCACGACCTTGGCCACGCTTTCGAGCGCTACGAGACGGCGCACTCCCAGCCGTGAGTACTGCACCGCCACTTCCACCGGCACAATTGATCCTCATTTAAATTCTAATCATGGTGTCGTCCGTCACAATGTCTCTGTTTCGACCAGCTTCCTCTGTCCACTTTGACTCAGGACCTACGATCTCATTAGTGTTGTTTCCTTTCAATTAATTGTTGTTAGGCTGCCGTCTGTCGACGCGGGCCAGCAGGCCAAGGCTTAAGCAAAATTGCCAGGTTTTCAACTCTTGTGCACATCTGCTTGTTTTACCAAGTTTATAATGGCAAACCGATATATTGTCTGTTTGTGTTCAGGATCTTTTATCAGAATCGGAACTGTTTATTGCCAAGTACGTTACACATACAAGGAACGTGAAAGGTGCATAACAACTTATCAGTTACTGTCCAGATAATATCATTTCCAAAAGACTCTGTTTGTTTGTTTTTATTAACGTCTAGCCTTAAGTCAGCTTAGGCAAACCACACTTGGTCTTGTTCAGGATAAATGTTTAGCGAGCTGATTCCAAGTGTTTTACGTATCCAGATTACCAGAGTTCTCTCTTCAGAATCCACTCTTTTGCATCAGTTCACAGTAAAGCTCCAAACGGCTTCAGGCGCTGTCTGAATGTCAGCTGGATGGCCTGTTCTGGTTTTAGAGGTGATATGTATGACCCAGATTTCTTCTATAGTTTAGCCTGGTCCAGGTCCAGCACGGTCCTGCTGTCCAATGAAACGTGCGAATAGTGGGTGTTAATCAAGACTAGGTAGTGAAAAGTATTCGCAATGTACACATGGACATCATTACACAGTAATAAAAATTACCTTAATATGCATACAATTACAAATCCTTCATAATAATATCCCTTATTAATTATCATATTTCATGCATTGTAATCTACACATAAACAATTTATTTTACATAGATGTGCAAGTCCAAATGTGACAAACTAAGCTTAAAAAACACTACAGTAGCTATTGGGTGCAACGGTGTATTTTCTTTAACCCCTCTGTAGGATTTTAGAGTTTCTGACTTTGACACCTCATGGTTGTATTAAAAAAAGCTCACTGTCACTTGCATGTCATTGAAATGGTTTGATTTAAACCGCGGTGCAGCAAATAACTTGTGGTCAACCCTCGCTCCAAATCTTGACTTGGTCATGGCTTGAATCCAGTATCCTTGCAACCTCTCTGCTGTTTCACTTCCTGCTTTAATTTACCATCTGTGATCACATCCTCACTCATATATAAAAATGTCTTAATTCAAGTCATTTTGTATTAAGGTTGGGTCCACAACCAACCATTTGGACTGTGATGGTCAGAGCGGATATTGAGCTGCACACCAATTACAGATTTTGGCTTACAGTGAAACCCGGCCTGCAGTAATTATTTAGCATTCTGACAGTAGCTGGAATCTCATTTCGCCTCCCACCTCAGTTTCTCTTCAAAAGTATTGATTTGTCACTGATGCCCAAATGTTTGGCTCAGCAGTGTCCTTCATTATGGAGTTTTTTTCTTCTTTTTTGGTAGAACAAACACCTTTTATGTAACCCTTCAAACCAGTCAAAACAGGTCACTGCCTCCCATCTGTGAACGCTGCACAAATACTCGCCGATTCTCATTCTGCCGAAACGGTTTTCATTTGATCAAATTTGGTGAAAAGGTTTTCGAGACATATTAATGAGAGTAATGCGCCTAATGGTTTAAAGAATAGTTCACAATTTTAGTTTAAAGGATGCCTTTAATCAATCAGATGGGGATCTGATGTGTTTGATCACCGTAGCAACCTGCCTTTGTGAACAAATGTCAAATGGTGCTACCTCGAGCATCGCCGTCTTTAATCTGAGTTATTTAAAGGTTGCTTGGACAGTAATCGGAAGCAACTGTGACACGTAACATTTGAGTGAGGCAGAGTGAACTGACTTATATTTGTATTATCTTTTTATAACTTAACTGCGCAACACTGGTTGAGGAGAACACAATAGAGGAAGTGAAATGTGTGAAATTGCAGCGACACAGCACATGTGTGTGTGTTTGCGTGTGTGTTATTTTTAAGTCATAGTTCATTTTACACTTGCGTTTCTATTGGTTTTCCCATTAAAGAGGAAACTATAGTGACTGTCCGTGGATTGTGCAGGACAATGAAGACAAATCAGAAGACAGGTTTTTTTTTAAACAGCATGAATCTCTGCTCATCATAATAATAATAATAACATGCAATTCTCCATTCACGACTTTCACTCAGTAAAAATAGAGTTTGATTATCACCCAGCGGTGGGAAGGGGCATGCGTTTGGGAGAACATCACATGAAGGTCACTTCTCTCTTCGTCGGATGAATTGCAATAGAGGAAAACTCTCCAGTATGCGCTGCTCAACACACACTGCTTCTTTATTTCTGGACCACACTGACCCATATTTCTCTGACAGCATTTCAAAAGACTAATTTATAATCTGGCAGTCATGGGACGCGCTTGATAGTTGCCTGGAAAGACAAATTTAGCTTAGTTTCATAATGAGTGCGGCTTCTTGTTGTGCCAGCAGTGATTTATGTAAGGAGACTGGAGGTTGGGCTTAACATAGTTAAGAGGGACATGTGCACCAAACATGTGTGAGGGTTTAATGACTATTTAAGAAGGGTAGATCTATTTGTAGTGCATTGACATACTGCGGGGAGAAACTCCGCCAGTGTCCTGAGGGGACAATGGGAAGTTGTCAACACGATAAACTGCTGCAACTCCCAGACACTGGAGCTGCACCATTACAGACATGGTGTGAGACCTGAGCCGGATGTACTGTACATGAGCGTTCCATTGTAATTACAACCGATTTAACTGGATTAGCATGCGGACATTCTCAGCTGTGCGGATTAGCATGTTCACAGTTTCAACTTCCTAAAAGACGTGTAGAGATAACAAGTGTTAGATGTAGAGCTAAATGAAGGTGCTGCTCATAAAGCATGAAGCTGCATTTACTCAAAGTGAATACGTTCATGCTACTTTGACAAGTGTGTGCATGCTGACGGCACTCAGGGCGGCATATGCGTGTACCATATGTTTACGAGGAGGTGGTTGGTATGCAGCTGGTTAATCGGCTTTTTAACACACAAACGAAACACACAAACACACACACACAGTTCCAGGGAACATATCCGGTCGACACAATGCCTAATCCTCCCCTTGCACATCAAGCCACACTGTAGCTGTAGGAGCACCACCCAACACAAGGGCTTCTGAGCTTCCAGTGTGGACAATATATTGATGTGTGCTTTGAAAGGTGTGTCTAATTAATGGTTTTGTGTTTCTACAATAGCAAAGGAACCACAGACGCATTACAATAAAGCATAGCAAATGCAAACACAGCTGAGATTTTAAACCAGGGCCATCTCACTTTAACCTTTTGAGCCCCTAGTCCCTCCCCTAAAGGGGGAGAAGCCCTTCTAGAGGCCTTAGTGAGGTCTGTTCAAGTAGTCGTATGAACCCCAAATGAGTTATAATACCTGTGTAATTTTAAATAATTCTTTTCAGAATTTATTTGTGATTTAAAAAAAAAATTTTCTTCTAAAAAAATCTCTTTTATAACATATTTTTAACATAACTATAAACATCCAGCATAATCTGAGCAAGATTTCCCAAAAATGCCTTCTCAAGCTGCCCCCGAGTTTTTCCAGATGCATGCTTCAAGGCCTAAACAACAACCTACAGAGTTGTAAGACCCCTCTTTGTAAAGATATTGACCTACAAAATCGGAATCTGCAGTTGAACAGTTTTATTGTGAAAAATCACAATAAAACAAAGCCTTGGGGAGTTACCGTGGAGTTTTAGTAAAAAAAAGTGTCATTCGGTTATAACCTTTTATGTCTAAACACCATTGGTTTTGGTGCATTCAAAAGTCAAAGTGAGTAGAAAAAAAACCTGTCCGGCCGCATTTGGATTTTTCAGGTACTAATATACTACACACAAGGATATATCATACTTTATTAGAGTCCTACAAGCTAGTAGGGTTTGAAATCCGACTTTGTAAAGTGTACTTATTAACAATCTAGTGAAACGTTACAGCCGCCGCAAATGACGGCGGGTTTATGTAATTACATAAACTTAACTGTAAGTTTAATTTTTTCTGTTCGGCTAGAACTCTTCCCACAAGGCTTTACTGTATTTCATCAATTTAAATGAAGTTAATCAACGTTGTGGTTCTGGAGATCCTTTAGGAAACGTCACTTGACTTATGTTCCTCTTTCCTTGTCCAATAATGCGGGGCGCAGGGAGTAGAAAGCTCTGAGCCGCCCACAACTGGTATTGTAACACCAACTCATACCCTCGCCGTATTATTCTGACGGCCTCCACTTTTTATGCAAATTTGTATTTTTCTTGTGACCTTTTTATTTTGGTGATTTCTGCAAACAAATGGTTTAAAGCAGGGAAGCTTGTTTCCGGGGGAGTGTTGACCCAGCAGCCGTTGTGTCAGTAGGTGTCGGTCTCGGATCCTTTCTAGGAGCAGGGGTGACATTTAGCCCAAGCAGGATTAGAAAATCTTGATCCCTTGAAAGAGCTGTTGTCTTTCTCAGAGCTGCACGGAGAAACAACATGTCACAGTCTGAGGTCATGTTTCCAGAGACATCTGTCAGTTTCCTTCCTCTTTGCGACTGAATTAATTCTCAGTCCAGTGTTTGGTAATAGTCTTTTCTCTAAATAACCAGTCCTTCCAGTCTGTTCTAAATCAGCTTTGTACAGCTGCTATATACTTTATTTACAGCATTAGTATGAATGAAAAGTGCATGCTCTGCTGGCCTGCTTTCTGATAGCTCTGCTTCCCATGGATTAGGCTCAAAGCTCTGTTTACAGTGACACACCGCTCTCATCACAGACCTGTACAAGCCCAGACCTGATTTACTGTTACTTGGCTCCGAGAGCCAAATGTACTGCTGTTTCCTGCTGTAGCACCCAGGAACCTGGAAAATCCGTCCAGTGACGGGGGATGAAGTCAGCCAACGCTAACTTTAAGCAAAACCTCAGCTCTAGAGAGAAACGTGGGAGCAGCAAAGCCTCGATGATGCTCCCGGAGGACGACAGCTCTCGCAAAGGCTCTCATATTCCTTTGAGCGCATTGGATTTTATATGACTTTGAGTCCATCCAAAAAGCTGTTGGGTTTCAATGGAAGCTCGGGTTTGATCTCATCAAGAAAGTATGGGAATAGGCAGCTCGTTTGCTCCAAGATCTGATCAAATCTTTATCATAAGGTATGTCTGATTTTTAAGGATATGACTGGCTGAGTGTCTGAATCTTTTAAATGCAGTTGAGGCTGTTGGTCAGTGTGTTAGATAGTCGAGTTTCGACACTTTCAGCAGCTTTGCATAGGTTTTCTTGATTTTCTTTCTTTTAGTTTTGCTGAAACCCTATCAGAAAAAACTATCCCATTTTCAGGAGGGTTTATTCTGCTTATCTCTTGACCACTTGTGGAATAACTACTGGTTCACTACAGCTAGCACTGTGCACTTTTATATATTTTGGTTAGATCTGTCCGTCTGTTAATGGACTTTTTGTTCACCTGTGATTGGAATCTCGCTACAGCCTTTTTTTAAATGTTGCATCATGTTCATTGGTCCTCAAGGATGCTTAATTTGCATTTCCTAAACTTGCAATGATTAATCAATCAATTGATCACAAGGCTGACTTATGTTTAAACCTCAATAACTGAAAAGAATGAAGAAATGTATTTGCTCAGATATACTTTGATTCTGACTTTTGGGACATGTGTCCGCCGAGGCTTGCTACAGATTCAAAGCCGTTAAATGTTTCGTTGGGTTTTCAAATATCTACAATTGTACCAAGTTTGGTATTAAGTTCATATCAAGTATTAACATTGTCTTGGATGGTCCATAGAGCAGTTTGTTCAGCTGTGTCTCTATGCTCTTATCACAGAGTGATCTTGGCACCGAGGCAGAACCTCCCGCGGATCATCCTCAAAGGAATCTTCCAGGGGGTTAAAGTGGTTCGTGGACCTGACTGGGATTGGGGCAACCAAGACGGTGAGTGGTGCGTGGGCAGGGGGTGGGGGGGGTGTGGGGGTACTGACTGTTCTTAACCGCTAACTTATTGCTGCCGACTCAGCAGGCCCCCTACCTTCTTGAGCATGGAGCTGTACCTCTTCAAAGTGTTTCACCCTCCACAACCCATAATAACATTCTAACCTCACGTCTCTTTAATCCACAAAATGTTGTGTCAGTGTGTGTCTGCGTGCATTTATATTGCCAGTGACTCATCTGAGTCTGTTCCACAGATGTGCGCCTGTGTCTTTACAGAGTCCTCGTTCTGTAACATTTATCTTCTTTGTTTTTCTCTTTTCCAGCCCTGTGTAGTGGCATAAACTGAGAAGCCCCTTCACTTAAACATTATAGTTTATGATGCAAGTTTTGACAAAGCAGAGAATGGAGATTGTGTTTTTGTGGCTTCCACTAAAGTGCTGCCATTTTACATTATGTGTAAAAAGAATGACTCTCGTTCAGATACAGGCAGCCTGTGCTGACTGGTGTTTGAAATAGTTGAAATCAAGTGGGTTAAATTAAAGCCCTTGAATGTTCCTATTAGGGGGAAAGAGGAAATGCTAATATGTCTTTCATGCTTTCTGATCTGGGGTCATCGTCGTCTCTGGGAATAGCAACGCTCCCTTTTCTGGGCTAGAGCGAATGAGTCAAAATGTCCTTTTGGTGTCTTTGAAATCAATGCCCTGGGGTTCGATTAAGTCACTCAGCAGGCCTAAATGGTGTATGCAGTAAGCACCTACAGGAAAATGTTTCTTCCACACCTCTTTCTGTCATCTAATCTGTCTCTTGTTCTTAATTTGACCATGGATGATTACATGTGCACTCTGTTGTTCACACATTTCATTTTCTCTTCCCTGTTCAAAACACAGGCTCTAACAACTTTTCCTTTCTTTAATGAGATGCATTTTATTCCACTGCCTTTTATCTCCCACACACAGTGATGCTTTATGGTTTCTTGCATATTTGTGTGTGTTTGTATGTATGCATTTGTGTGTGTGTGTGTGTGTAGGCGGGGAGGGTAAGGTTGGGAAGGTAGTGGACATTCGCGGCTGGGACACGGAGTCGGGTCGCAGCGTGGCCAGTGTCACCTGGTCCAATGGCACCACCAATGTCTACCGAATGGGCCACAAGGGCAAGGTAGACCTCAAATACGTGTCTGACGGCCAAGGAGGCTTCTATTACAAAGAACACCTACCAAAGCTCGGTAAGGCGCCTGTTTCTAAGTGTGCTCTGTCATTTATTTCTCAGTTGTTTAAGGGATCACACTGCAACATTAGGCGTAAAGCAGCATATTTGAAAGATATTGGCCTTAATGAATAATCTGATACTAGTCTGTCACGTATTACTGATAGGTGGAGGTCAAACAGGAATTGGTTAATCAAAAACATATTTGGTGTCGGTTCATTGTAGAACATTACAACGCTGTAAATATAAATGTTATTGGAAAACATAGGTTTGTCTATGGTGTTTGCTTTGAAAAAATAAAACCCTCACGCAAGTCTCCAACATAACACCTGTCCATCAAGGAGAGCACGCAGAGCTGCAACGCCAGGAGAGTGCTGACGGCCACTCCTTCCAGCAGGGCGACAAGGTCAAATGTCTCTTGGAAATGGAGATCCTGCGACAGATGCAGGAGGGCCACGGAGGGTGGAACCCCAAAATGGCTGAGGTATTAAAGCCTTCCCTTCTGCCAGACAGACAAATCACACAATTCCAAAACATATTAACAATAGACAGCTTTACGTAACTCCCTGCGGACTATGTCTATAATGTAGAAGTACAAAGTGCACTTGTTTTTTTCCAAGAAGTTACAATGACCTCTTTGTACTTTGTGCATAGTATGTACTCTTTATGTTTTGGACAAACATGCCCTCAGTCAAAACACACGTGCCTCTTGAGCCTTGCTTCCAGATTATTTATGTAAGTGGCTCAGATGGATGTTGGCGTGCAACAGGGTGAAAGAAAACGGCATCCAATTCTCAAATCACAGCTGCTAAAGGGACCATTAAGGTCACAGCCGTGCAGAGAGAGAGACCCTGGGTGAAACAACTTCTTTGTGTCTGCAGTACATTTGCCGGATCGGGACTGTACATAGAATCACTGACCGAGGAGATGTCAGAGTCCAGTACAGCAACAACATCCGCTGGACTTTCCATCCTGGGGCCCTCACCAAGGTACTGAGTAACAGAGAACCAGGGGATCTTACAGTGGGATCTGATGTGGTTCAGAACTTCAGTTTTAAACGGGAGTGTGTTTGGATTATCGTTTTGTTTTCCCCCCACTGATTTTAATAGCTTAGTATGTTTGTCCCTCTTTCTTTCCACTAGGTGAACACTTTTGGAGTTGGCGAACTAGTAAAAGTATTGGAGGACATCGAGAGTGTGAAGAGACTGCAGGCTGGCCATGGAGAGTGGACAGACAGCATGGCTCCTGTATGCTCATTTAGCCTGATAATAGATAGTAGCCGGATAGTACTAACTCTTCATGGTGTTTCAGTGTTGGTTATGGAGGCTTCACATGAGACAAAATCAGAAAAAGTTTCAAGTTATCATTTGGACATAAATCTTTTGACTTGGAACAATAATCCAATGGTTTATTATTGTTTACTATATTTATTAATTATACTAACTGTTACTATAAGGGAGAGTTTTTTTGTAAATGGCATTAAATATCTCAATCGGGACTCGAAATGCAACTTCACTTCGGTTTTCATAACCAAGACTTGAGACTTGCAAAACAATTCTTTTGTCTCCCCTCTGTATTCTTTGTATTTAGGTCTGCATGCAGGATGTTAATGTTCTTACATTAAGTAAAGCCTTCATTTGGCAGACCTCCCTCTGAATTAAAAGTGATGTACGTCCTGAAAACTGAGGTTACATCGGGATGTAATCAAGTTCAGAGCCGCTTCCTTGAATGTGGCACAGAAATAGGTCCTTTCTAAAAACCATGAATAGTTCCTGCTGGATTAGTTTTTTTCTTCTATCTCTTTGTTTCTTTAATTGTCCATGTCTCCCTTCTCCCTTGTTTTTTAGTTTACTTCTAAAAGGCCCTTTCTCACCGAGCCATGCCACATCCACCTTACTTACTGTTGCTCTCCTAGGTGCTTGGCCAAGCCGGGAAGGTGTTGAAAGTATATGCGGATGGCGACCTACGGGTGGCGTTCGGAGGCCAGACGTGGACGTTCAACCCAGCGTGCCTCTCGGGCCAGACCATGGAGGTGGATGCCAACCTCATGACAGCCGAAAACCCCAACGAATCTGGAAGTAAGCCGAGAGGAGGGGGCCCATCTCTAACAGTCCAGCTCCAGCTTTACCGTCTGCGTGCATTCATCCATTCTCCCCTGCCCTCATTGCAGCCGTTTCCGCCCATGCATGCTTTCACGTACGGGCTGCAACTGTGGTATTCATGCGCACAGCTATGGCCATTCCTTGTTTGTCTTTTTTTCAGCATTGTGTGTGTTAACGGGGGTCTTACTTCTTGAAATGTTCTTTGCTCCATTGCATGTGCATGATCCTGCATGTTGACAGCGAGAGGCTTTGGCAGCACAGCAGACGTTTGTCATCATGTCAGAGGTTTCCCAGCAGTCTCCTAATCATGACTAAATCTGTTCTGTGCATGTGTTCACCTCAGCGGATTGGAGCTTGACAACAAAGGGATGTGGGTGTTTGTGAATGTGTGTGTGTGTGTGTGTGTGTGCTTTGACGAACCCATTAACCCATGTGTCTGCTGTTTTAGCTCTCTGGAAGGGTTTCTAATTTGCCACCATTTCTCATTTTGTTCACATTGGGCCGATGACGATGAATTATACCTTTTTGTCTCTCTTGTCTGTCCCATTTTCACAACCTTTTCCTTCTCCCTACACCCTGCTCTCCATCTGCCTGTGTCTCTGTTCAGGTACTGTCATCTCGGTGTTGGAGAAGCTGCTGTCTCAGTCCACAGAGCAGGACAATCCCAGCCGGCTGGTCATTGAGGCAGCACACGGCAGTGCCAACAAAGTGCGGGAGTTGGTGCTGAAGTATCCTGACAAGGTGAGTGCAGCACTCCTCTTTGCTGCAGTTCACTACCCGTTCTAAGAGCTCTTTCCACCAGGACACCAGACTGGGTGGGGAATTTAAGGGCCAGTGACTTAGTGAATCTGATTAAACAAGGGCTCGCTGTACACACTGACATTTCCCAGTCTGTTTGATGAAGCAACTCTAGACTGTCCAGATTTTCACACACCATTCTAATACCTCTAAAAACTCTGTTGGCTTTGTGCTGTGATTATAGTACATTATGTGTAACAAACATGGTTTAGACAATATGATGCTCTTCTTGCTCTTAGAAACGTCAGTGACTCTTATATTAAAAGATGTAATTAGTTAGATATAATAAGTTAGTAGTTACTTTACTATATTTACAGGTATAATGAACAGAAAGAAATGTGAGAAATGATATGGATAGTCAAATATGGGATGCTACTACTTAACTAATTATATAATTTCAGTAAAGTCTTGCAAGAGCACAATGAATCATGCTAACTTTGGTCAGCAACTGAAAAAACGTATTTAGGTACTACACATTATGTACTTGATACATCGCTTTACAAAACACGTTATAGTTGCCTTTTCCATATGATTTATGACATTATATAATGTTGTCTGAGATGTTTTGTTTTAAAATATTAGTGAGAAAAGTAATAACATGTTGCTCAATTAAATATAAGTAAATTTGTATAGTCCTTATTTTGTTTCGTTCTACACGACTACATTACTACCTGGCGACGACTACACTACTTATTAGGATTACATACGGAGTGTATGACGAACGTGGTTGTCACTCATGCTCAGATTATTTCCAGACAGTCTATGTTCAGCTCTGTTAGTGTGTTGGCTGTCGTCGCCTCTAATGAATCTCCGACCACGGTTGTGTTCCTGGCAGGTGGATATAAAGAACCAGGGCAAGACTGCACTGCAGGTTGCTGCTCACCAAGGCCACATGGAGGTGGTGAAGGCCCTGCTGCAGGCCAACAGCTCCATCGAAGTCAAGGATGAAGATGGAGACACAGCATTGCACTACACTGCCTTCGGGTGAGGACACACACACACTTATTTTTCCTGCACACAATTGACAAAGGCGCAAAACACGCACACGCAAAACAAGAAAACAAGTTGCAGCTCTGCTCCTTGTGGATTTAGAAAGGAGACTGACAGATGTACAGTAGAGCTCCTGTCTGTCTTTCCTTGTAATGTGATAATCCGTTCACAGAAGCGACAGCATTAAGTGATGCCCTAATCAGTCAGCTATATCTCCTCCTCTCACCACATTAACACGTGCTCAGGAAGTCTCTTCGGGAATCTACACTTGCTGTCGAGCCAACACATACATTTGTTGTCTTGCATGAGTGGTATACAATGCAAACAAAATGGCAGGGTTTAAAAAAAGATATTTGTGTGAATTGAGTTTAGTGTAGCTCCTGTTAGGTTTTTCAGATTTGATGTACTGGTTTACATTTACTTAATGAAAAGCACTGTTCAGACATGTAGAATCACTAAACTCAAGTGGATGACAGTGGGGATTAATCTGCGTATGTGTCTTTTTCTGTTGATGCCGTCTTCTGGTTTAGTAATCAGGCAGACATCACACGGCTGCTATTGAGCAAGGGGGCCAATGTCAACCTCCTGAACAACTCCATGTGCACGGCGCTCCACATCGCCGTCAACAAGGGCTTCACCGACGTGGTGCGAGTGCTGACCGAACATTCGGCTGACGTCAATCTCCAGGTGAGAGGGCCCAGCACGCAATGTGCTTTTATAGAAAAACAAAATAAAAACATCTGTTAAAAAAAATAATTGCGCAACAAAGTCCATGTTTCAGGGATCCAGTTATCTTTATTTTGTCCCATATACATACATTTTGTGTGTTTTTGAAAAAATTAAATAAAATCCAAAGTAAATGGCTCCTACAAGCCCTCATCATGCCCCTCTCCGGCTCAGTCGCTGGTCAGGAGAAGGGAGCAACTGCCATATTGTCCTTCCAAGCAGATGGAAACACGCACAAAACCAAACATTTATTGTGTTTGACTGTGACCCTGCTTGTTTACAGCCCTCATACTCATTAAGGCAGTTTAGTGTCTCCTTTAAGGCGTTTTCCAGACGGTCTAACGTGCCTGCAACCAGGCCCCGAATTTTATTTCTGTTTGAGTGGTGCAGCTACTACTTTGTATATAAACAGAATGGACTGCATCATCCATCATATTAATGTAGACACAAATTGAGTATACACAGTCTAGATTTCAGGATTACAACAAAGTATTTTAGTACAAAGAAAACTAGTAGGGTACCTCAAGTACCTGTAATCATTTGAATAATGTAGCGGTGCTTGTATACACTTTGATTTTGAGTTTAATAGAAAACCTATAAAAAGTGAAACAACAACGAAATGTTTCTCACCCAATCAGGATTCATATGGAGACACGCCGCTGCATGACGCCATTGCTAAAGATTTTCGAAATATCATCGAGATCCTGGTCTTGGTGCCCAACATTGACTTCACACAGCAGAACCACAGAGGCTTCAACCTGCTGCACCATGCTGCCCTCAAAGGAAACAAACTGTGAGTAGAGGTCATGTCAGAAACTTTGTGCAAGTACGTTTTTAAGCTTGGTTGGGACCCAGGCGCCACACTTATTATATAAGATTGACATTAGATATTGAAACCCAAACTTTTCAGTAAAAAAAGGGTTTGTTTGTCCCCCCACACCCCCCCAAGAGAAGTCAGCTATTTTTACCCAGGCACTTCAGTATAGTTGGGATTTTCTTGGAGTTTTCATCTAGCAGGATTAGTGGAAGTGCATCTTATTGAATTTTTTTGTAAATTCCAACGTTCAGCCCTGCTGGTCACATACGACTTACCATAACTACCGGTAGATAATGGTTAATAATTGGCAAAAGGACTAGCTGGGAGTGGTCTTATTTTAATATATTTTTTAACGGGTTCAGTGAGATAACCAGAATCATCAGTGTTATTTCCAACACAAGAAATCTGGGCAGTCTCCTATAATATTAGATGACAGCCATGTTTTCTGGGTGTCTACTCCCCAAATCGAGCTTGTCATCAAGCGAATATGCACTAGATAAATCCAACTGCTTGTGAAAAGTATGCGTCTCTAATATGCGTGGGGGAAAGAAATCCAGTCCTTGTGGTGTGTGATGTCTGTTCTTTTCTGTGTGTGTGTGTGTGTGTGTGTGTGTGTGTGTGTGTGTGTGTGTGTGTGTGTGTGTGTGTGTGTGTGTGAGAGAATCTTTCCTGCGTGTTCAAATGAGGACTCGCAGGTCAACACTATCTGTTACAGATAGAAAGCTCATCTCCCACACAGCTTCTGCTGCTGTCAGCAGGCTGCCAGTCGATATCAGGCAAAAATGCAACATTTACTTCTGCACTCTAGTTCCCTCCACGTCGACTTGTCCTCCGAATTTGTCCCACTCTGCATTCTGTGTAGTAATTTTTCAGCAATGCAGAACCAGGGATTCATGATTGGACAAAAGGAAGGTATAAAAAGAAGAAAAGATCAAAGCAAACTGTGAACAGTGAACCAGATCAGTTTTCCCAGGAAAGACTCATGACTTGTCCAGAGGTCGTGTCACTGCTGTGTCACAGAGAGCGTGAAGGGAAACACACGTGTATTTTAAGAATGTCATAAAATGACACCAATAGACAGCTGGTGAAAGATCAGCTCATCTATTTTACTCTACACGGAGGTGCTTGAGGCTAAACATCATGGCTGCCTCACTGACACCTGTCACAAAGGCTCCATTGTCTCCTCGCTGTCTGTTAGTTTGTTGGCTTTTGGCCCGTTAACACTGGAGGTGCTTAATCACAAGCGTAGCCTTGACGTCGCACTGACCAGGCCGGCAGAAACGCCACACATGACTGAATGTTCTCACAATGATAAGGTTTCATCCCTCAAACACAACTAATTTTGTTTGGCTTCTTTTTTTTTGGTTTACCAGTGTCCTCCTCTGCCCATGTTGCATCCCACACAGGCCAAAAAGCCTAAAAATGTAGAGAGAACAAACCAAAAGTGAAGTTATCCAAGTTCTCAGCAGCAGCATTGATACATTTAAAATTTTAATCTACAAATTATGTAGTTTTGGATATATATATATTATCCCATGACTCAAACTAACCTCAACAGTTGAGCAGTTTGTCCTCTCATATGGTATCCATGAACTGTTTACATTGTGCACTGCGTAGATCAAGTGCATGCATTACTGCAGCTGACCTGAGATAATTTGAACTGTAAAATTATTTCATTATTTTTTGTATTATTTCTTGATATTTTCAGCAGGACAATTTATTAATTACAGTAAAATGCTTTGAAAACCAACTGATTTATTTGCATTAAAAACAAATGAATAAGATAGTAAGTCTCCTCACAGGCCTGAGTGACTACTTAGAGTTGATTTTTTTCACAGTGCACCAAGTCTGCTTGACCCTGATGAGGTTACTGCTTCTTCGCTCCAGGGCTTTTATGACTTCATATGAACTTTCCTTCCAAAATTATAGCAAAACCATGTAATGGAAAATTGTGCCTGGCTTTTTTTAATTTGTATTATTATATAAAAGAGGTGCCATGAAAGAAAGGAAGGAGGAATGAAAAACACCAGCATCACCATAAATGTCCACCCTTCAATGTTTCAATTAGATGTTTTTAAAGTGCTCTTTATGTCCTTTGTTGGATAATATATTCTCAATGTTTATTCCAAAGAGTGGGAGCACTGTTATTGTCATTAGCAAAGATTTTCAGGCTATGAGTAGATCACCATAGCTTGGTTATTTGCCTGCAGACTCTCCACCATCTATTTATGCGAGTCTGTCAAATGCTAAACTAGCGAAAAATAACCTTAAGTCAATCTATTTTTTCTCGCCACAAGAAAGCTTTGAAGTGCTAAATTCTACCCTCCCAACTTCACCTCCCCGTGACCCACATTTCTCCAGCAACTCAGTCTGCTCCAAGCTCACATTGTACACACCTTGAGAATGATCCTACTAAAAATCTAATCTCAGGACAGCCCTGTACATCACTGCAGTATGTGGACAACTATCAACAGAGCAGGGGTAAAAAACAACAACAAAAAACAAGCAGTAACAGAAAGTGAGAGAGGAAAAACAAGTGGAAGCCGCTGTAGACAGTCGTTTAATAAATGTCCAATCCGTTCTGGCAAGTGTCATATGTGCAGTGCTGGGAGTTTAGGCTGCACTCCTAAGCATTCATTTAGCTTGACATCAGCCGCTGCGCCAAGAGGAGAGACACAGGATTTACAGTGTTCAGGCTTGGCTTGGTTCACCAGTTCAATCATATATCATCAGCAGGCCTGCAGCACAGGTGACGTGTGTTTGTTGTACATTTTCCTTGTTTGTTCTGGAACCAGGAACGGGCATTAGATTTATTATTATTATAATAATAATAATAATAATAATAGTCTATCTCCTATTCAACATGAGATTAAACTTTGTGGAGTAAATTGGTCAGTTAATGAGTGCAGATTTACCGTCCTCTGCTTTGAGTGTATAGATCATCCATAAAAGTAGATTTATTGTTGTTGTTTTAATGCAGCACTGTTTTTAGTTCCGATGAGCATCTGTGGCTCTCCTTTTGTTGTTGTTTTTTTGTGACAGTTAGATGAGAATGTTTTGTTTTATTAGCGTATTTATTTATTTATTTATTGTGAGGAAATGGAAAAAGAGGGCTAGAGGCCAAGTTCACGAACAGTCCTGGGAAAGAAAAGAAACGAGGCAAGCGGCCAGATTTCCTCTGGAGTTTTCAGCTCCAAGAGGCAAGAGGATAGTTGGGATCGAGTGGTTGGTCTGTTTTTACTTGTCTGGCTTTCTCCCTCTTTTCCTTTTTAACAAATGTATTTGTTGCTTCCTTGTTTTCCCTTTTGTCCCCCAGCAGTTCCTACTTACTCCTTTCTGGCGTTACAGTTTGCCTTTTGACATAAACTGTCTGACACACACACTGGATAGATTTCACATAGCATTTTTTATGTCTTTTGTCACCAAAGTCAAAGCAGCAGCACTTGTAATGGTACATTTCTTCTGCTTTTATCAAGCTTTGACCAAGAAGTGTGTTGCAAACAAACATTATGCAAAACTCCCAAAAATAACCGAATGACGACTCCAGTCTCCAGAATAATCGCTACTAAGCGTGTCCGAGATGCCCTCTGGCTGTTGCGTGTGAAGGCATGTTTGTACAAAACTGCCCCAAAACGCCTGCCCAGGTCTGAATATTCATGAACACATCGGTGTTAACGATTATGGAAATAAGGCAGCGAAATGAGGCGTAGTGGGCGTGAAGGGGACACGACAGACACGTCTGTGTCTACTTCAGGCTCTTTATCTAATCGAAGGTGCCCTGGAGAAGCCTGGAATGATATTTCACTCTGTCAATACGCACATGCACACACACACACACACATTTAAACCCACACCCACGGAGCTGCATTGCAGGTACAAATGACCTCCAACACAATGCCCCCTCCCCCTCTACATGTAACGAAGCAGCTGGTTCTCTCGGCGTAAAGGCCCCTCAGCAATGCGTTTGAAATGTTTCAGAAATCTGCTGCTAATGAGCCTGTAAACATTGTAATTTGTCAGTTATTTCAATTAAAGCTGCATTAAAACTGCCGTTTCTCATTTATGCAGTGTAATCTAGAGAAGATGACACTATCTGGATGCAACATTAAAGAGTCTCGATGAGCTCAATTAGTTTCACTGCATCTGTCATTCAGTCTATGATTTTGTGTGTCTAAGGTTGTAGAATTTCAAGCTTCAGAAAAGATCCTTTGAGTCCCAAACTGGCTGTGTTTTTATTGATTGTGCTCTTGTTTTGTTAGTTGCAGAAGGGCCAATTGTTAAATATTAAAACCTTGTGTTTCAGGTAGAGAGATTTTTAAGATTTTCTTGCCTTAAAACTAAGAATAAAAGTTACATAGAAATAGAAGGATAGTCACAAATTGGAGATGTAAGATTTGATCGTGGATCGCGATTTAAAATACACTCGTGGTGAATTTCCATTAACGAGATGATCATGACTACATGAGTGACACGAGAAGGCTGTAGGCTTTTTAAAACAACATTAATTAATGACGTAAATGTAAAAAGAAGAACAAGAAAACTTTAAAACTGGGACTAATGTCAAAACTATTTCTCAGTAGGAATACTTTTGTATGTATTGCATTGTTATGTTTTATAGCAATTTACTTTTTATTGCTGTATTGGATAGGAAGAAGCTTGTATACCTTATCGGTCACTCGATGGTTATTGATGTTCTGCTGGTTACTAAGAAATGAATTAACATCCTCTTGTGTTCTATATGAATAAGGGATAATGAGGAGCTGTCTGTCTGTCTGAGTGATAAGATGAATCAAAAAGTGAACGTTGAGCTGGAAGCAATGAGCATCACTTTGTGTGTGGGCCGTCAGTCTGCTTCATTTTGATCTGAAGGAAAAATTACAAAAATCTGTCAACATCAGCAACACTAGTGTTTCTGAGCAGTGACATGTGAGCATCATTAGAGGTAGAGAGCCCAGCGTCCATTAAGGAAAAGGTTGGGTCACGTTGCGCCAAAGCTTCCATGTTGGCACGCCAGCGTCCCGGGTGCTCGCTAAGGCCGTCGGCTTCAATTTCACACGTCATAAAGCAGACTCGGCTAAAGACTAGGGGACCACTCAACGGCGCATCCCTGGCCCTTCACACTGCAGCATCAGCCCGCTGCGTGAATCACAAAGAAAAAGTTGTAATAGTCTAACTTCACTGAATGTGCCGTCATCCTTCAGAGAGCTCCTCACATTAAAGATGACATGCTGCTATCTGACTAAACTAGATGGGTGCCAAAGCTGCAGTTTTTTGGCCTTGAAAGTGTTCAATGTCAGTTGTGTGAGCAGTGTTGTGTTGATTGTGATATTCTGTCCATATATGACACGCTGGTTTGATGCTGAATGTGATGAAAACAAGCTTTGAGGATGATGGCTATCGACGATCATTTTAAGCTTAAAGGAACAATTTACGTCGAACACTTAAATAAGGGGAGTATCAAGGAAAAGGCCAGCTGGACATCAGGAGGCCAGTCTGCTGTATTTATTGTGAACCGGCAGCCTGGGTGTTGTTCTTGTGATATCGGCTTGTCAACAGCGCTACAACAGCTGGGTCTCCGTCCAAAAGCTGGTGTCAAAATGCACTGTGGCACAAAATGATGCGAGCTTCATATTCTGAGAGGTCCATGTTGTTGTCACCGTGTCTGATGTACGAAGATTCAATCAACATACGTGTAAAAAAAACAACATTTTATCAGAGAATATATTCATGTTCGCCAATATCAGAATATTTTGGCACAAGGTAGTTTAGTTCTCTCAGGTCACCGTAACATTCAGCAGTCTGCAATTTTTTTAAAGTGAGAGATGATTCAGTAAAGAGCACTGGGGCCATTATTACGGATATTGCTCTTCTTAAGCTAAGCCGAGAGCCTTGAAGAGCGCTGTGCACTCTGCCTGATTGAGTTTTGTGTTGTTTGTTGCGGCGGCAGGGCGACGGAGAAGATCCTGGGCAGAGCGCGGCAGCTGGTGGACGTTAAGAAGGAGGACGGCTTCTCTTCGCTGCATCTGGCCTCCCTCAACAACCACCGGGACGTCGCCGAGATCCTCGTCAAGGAGGTGAGCTGGAGACAGGAGCGCGTCAGCGTCCTTTCGTCCTTCTTTACTCCCGATGAATACAGGAGTTGCACCCCAGCATTGTCTTTGTACATGCCACTCACCTGACCTCCTCTCCTCCTGCAGGGCCGCTGCGACATCAACATCCGCAACAACCGGAACCAGACGCCGCTGCAGCTGGCGGTCACGCAGGGCCACACCGACCTGGTGCAGCTGCTGGTGTCCGAGGGCGCCGACGTCAACATGGAGGACGAGGACGGGGACACGGCCATGCACGTGGCCCTCCTCCGCCCGCAGCTGGCCAACGTTATGCTCAGCCCCGCCGTGGGAACCAGCAGCACCGAGGAGAGCAGCGAAGGTTGCTCCTCCACATCGCTCTACTGCAGGGTGAGAACCGACGGGGAGGTGGCATTATTATTATTTATTCCAAGGGGAGCCACTAGAGTTGGGTCCAGAAAAACAACTGTCCATGAATGAGTAACTGTTTGCCAGGGTTTGGGGTGATGGTACATATAGGCACATTCTTCAAGACAAAGCTTTGTTTGATCTGGTGACAAAAAAAAAAGAAGAGAGGAAGCTTTACTACTTTAATTCTCTTCACCAAGCTTGCTGACGACACACTTACAGGCCACAGCAAATAGGATTAATTTTATACTCCGAATTCTCAACTGGTATTCTGTGATTATCGACATTACTCTCCTCCATAATGGGAAGGAGTTATAATGTAACTACAGCGGTTGACTCTACTGAATTCTGCATATTGCTGGGACAGAATGAGCTGAAGAGAAACAATACAACTTTCAGAAGATGTGAACACAGTGGAAAGAATATTAAGTAAGGTCTAAATACTGGTAAGAGTGTAAATATAAACGGAAGATACAATCCACTACAAACAAAGAACCAAAGGAAGAGGACACAAAACATTCAAGGGTAAATAGACACTAAAACAGGGGATAGATTATGACGAAAGGAGGGGAAAAAAGGATTAATGCAGTCTTAAGAAGATACAAACAGACTCAAAGCTGGTAAATAAAGACTTAAGGGCTGAGAGCAGACTTAATATTGAAGCAGGGAGGGAATGGTAAACAAAAATAAAGGGAAAGAATGTAAGTGTGTTTGTTTGTAGTCTGAGCGGTTGATTTAGGATAAAGGGGTTAGTTGGCTTTACCAGGTAAATGAGGGATGAATGGGTAAGAGGAGGGAAAAGGAGTGGGGTGGGATTACTTAAAGGTGAAGGTTAACTGAGGAGAAAGAACTTTGCTTTATTGTGTAAACAGGGCGGGAGACGGGTCAACTGAGGAGAAAGTCATCAGATTGGAGTGCACAAAGGGATACTATGCAACTCAAGCACACGTCGCTTTCTGGAAAATCACCCAAATTAAAAAAAAGAAGAAAAAAAGATTTAAGAAACATTTTACTAACCACATTCATTTAAGTTGTTTAAGTCTCAGCATCGAAGATTTGAATTTTCTTAGAAATAAAGATTACCTCCTCTTTCACTTCTTAATCTCTTGTCGCTGGTTCAACAGCGAATACTGGCCGGAGGCCGAGAACGATGGTGTGAAGAAAGAGGAAGCGCTGAAGGGTTGAGAAGTGAAGAGGGTCCACTTACCGTGGCATTATAGATCTGGCAAAGACGGAGCTCTAGTTAAGATTTCTGTGTTAACTTTAGGAGCACGGCGTAAACACACCATGTCATTTCCTCCCTCCCCCCAGAGGATGTCTTGAACACTCCATTAAAGGCATGTGGTATTATTAATCCTCAGCCACATAAATAACTCCCTGAATCCTTAGGCCTCCCTCTAGTATGTCTAATCTTAATGTGACATTTGGAATTGTAGGCCTGTTTCTTCTCCGTTAAGTTATTTTGTGGGGGAGGGGGTTCCCATGCATCACCGCTGCCCTCAACAACAACAACAACAACAACAACCACCACCAATGGCAATGTCTGTATCTATTATGGCAAGCTAGGAAACTGCTGTTGCTGGCAGATGGACCGTTCTTTGAGTGAAGCCGGAGCTGTAAATGTAAACGGTGCACAGACACACTGTGGCGCTAATCTCGTAGCAAATGTGTGAGCACACGGCACACATGGAGGAGCATTATAGCAACATTAACTTGTGTGTTGTGCTTTAGGTGACCAGCTGAAACGTCAGGTCCATGGTCTCCCTCATTTATCTCACGTTTCTGTTTCCTTCAACTCCTGAGGGAAACGTCTGGTTCTTCCCGCTCATCAGCTAGCTGCAAGCTGTGTTTGTGTTTGTCTGCCATTCGCAGTCGAGCAGGTCTCAGTGGTCTCATCACTTCGAGGGACACCTCTCACATTACATATAATAATTTAACCCATAGTAAAAAAAGAAAATTAATCTGGCATTAACCGCCTGCATTGTGAGTCTGAGAGCAATTTACTCACAATAACTAGTTTAGTATTCCTCATGGAGAGACCTTGCTTTGTGCGGCCCTTATGCGACTGTTACATTAGTTGGTGTTGATATCATAGCGCCCATGAAGAATGCCCTTTTCAGTCTACATGACCGCAAACACTGCAGCGCCACTCAACATCTTGGACACACACACACACACACACACACACACACACACACACACACACACACACACACACACACACACACACACACACACACACACACACACACACACACACACACACACACACACACACACACACACACACACACACACACACACACGAGCAGACTGAAAAGGTTGGGTTTATGAATCAGCCTTAGATTGGATTGCACTGGTGTTACTACTATTTTCTTTCTTTTTGTTGCTCACTATTAGCCGTTGAAAGTTTTTCCAAAGTATTCTCAACTCCCACCAGTTCCACGAGATGAGTCCGTAGCCGTAGTAGAGGCTACGTACTCTTGCAGATGTCTGCCTCAAAATCCCGTCTGCGACTTATTCTCTCTTCCTCTGTTTTTTCCGTCCTCTCTTCTTCATCATCGCCATGTGCACCCACAGCTGAGCGCTTCGGGTCTTCTGGGGAATACCGAGCTGAGCGTTGGCTCAGCCATCGCTTGTTTCCTAGCGCAGGAAGGGGCCGACGTCAACTACGCCAACCACAAGGGAAAGAGTCCCCTGGACCTGGTGGCGGACAGCGGCATGCTGCCGCTCATCAAGAGCTTCTCTGAGAAACACAGGTATGTGTCTGTAACATTCACAACGCCTTCGGGTAGTGTCACTAAATATGCTGGATTGTTAAACCAAAGAGTAGCTTTTTTTTTTTGTCCACGTTCATTCTGTCATTTTACATGCAAAGAATTAATTAATTTAAAGATATAGTGAAATCAGCAATCACTTTAGAGATTAAAAACCCTGCATTTTTGTGCGTAACAGCTGTGTGTGTCGCCCGTCAGGTTGCAGCGTCTGCAGGCCATCACAAGTGGGCAGGGCCTGAGCAGTGCCAGCCTGCGGCGGGTCCACACTACGCCAAACACCATGACCAACCTGGTTCTTCCCACGCCGCCGGGGCCCAGCGAATGCCTCATCTGCTCCGAGCTGGCTCTGCTGGTTCTCTTCTGCCCCTGCCAGCACAGCGTGGCCTGTGAAGGTGGGTGGAGACTGGAGGTCGTGGAGGACTCTTTGACGGCCGTCATTGGCGATGAAGCCAATGGCAGCAAAGGGCCACACTGTTAGCGATAGGCAAATGATGGGTTTGTGTGTCAAGAGAAAAACATTGAGAATGGCCTTTTTTCATATAAAAAAAAAAACAATCTCCAAATACTTCTTTGCTTCGCTTTCCATCTTAGATGTTAACTAATGTAAGGGGAATTCTTTCTACTGTAGGTGCATTTAGTTTCTGTTGTATTCTCCTTTGCCTCCTTGCTGACGTGCTTCTTGTCTACACAGAGTGCGCCCATCGAATGAAGAAATGCATCAAATGCCAAGTCACAATCACCAAGAAAATTAGACAAGGTAAGAATAATCTTCTTTTTCTTTTTATCTTAGATACAGTGGCTTGCAAAAGTATTCATACCCCTTGAACGTTTCCACATTTTCAAATTCCAATAAAATATATTTATGTTTGTGGCGTGTAATGTGACAAAATGTGGAAACATTCAAGGGGTATGAATACTTTTGCAAGCCACTGTATGTTAACAGGAGAATGATGTAATGGAACATTTTCAGAAGGAAACAATGTCTTCTGTGTAAACTCATGTTTGGAACAAAATATTCCTTGTAATGGTGACTGAACTTTTTAATATTGTAATTTATTATAAATGTTATGTGCGTTTCTTTTCTTTTTACCAGGTTTAAATTGTGCTTTCAGTGTTACGCCTGATTTCATATTTATTCATTTGATTTTTATTATTGATTGTTTTGAAGTGTATTTTGGGGGTAGACATCCCAGAGGAGAGGACTTAGAGAATCTGTCTGTATTTGCAGTGATCGCTAGTCTGATCTTGCTCTTCGTGCTGTATCCATACTTTGTCAGTTGATGTCGTATTAATAAGCCTTATTATTTCGCTCGGTGGAACAGTCCCCTCTTGCATAGCTTTCCTAAATGTATTACATCAGGAAACATTGACCCACTCCTCCCGCCTCCACAGACCAAACGGAGGTGGACTGTAGCCCCGGCACCGAGAACTCGGAGCAGCACAACCTGCTGGAGCAGCTGCAGTCTCGCTACCGCCAGATGGAGGAGCGCATCACCTGCCCCATCTGCATCGACAACCACATCAAGCTGGTCTTCCAGTGCGGACACGCCTCCTGCATCGACTGCAGCGCCGCGCTCAAGACCTGCCCGATCTGCCGGCAGACCATCCGCGAGCGCATCCAGTTATTCGTCTGAGCTCCTCTGTCCTCTCAGCTCTTAACGACCCAAAGAGGATGTCCGACGGGGGCTGGAAAGAAGAGTGTGCTGGGAGGGGGCATCTGTGACCTTCGAAGACCTAGTGACTCCCACCTGCTCCTCCCTACACCCTCTTATCGAACACTCGCTCAGCCCTAGGGCGCTTTACCATAAGACGCTGTGTTACATCGCTGAGAGTCCACTGTTTGTTACATTTTGACTAGTTTCCCTCTCGAGCAGCGCAGGCAGGAACATGTCGATAACTTTAACTTAATTTTCGGCGTCAGAACTGACGGGAAGCAGGCGAGGAAAAGATGCGAGTACTTTGATTGGTAAACCGGGAGAAAAAAAAAAAGGTCACCCACCTCTTCTTTTTCCCCGCCCAGCCTCCACCTGCTGTAATCTGTCCCATCTTTGCTGCTTTAAGTGGATATCTGTTACCCATCATCCTCTCTGGCTGTCCGGCCTCCTCTGTTTACAAGGCTGCGCAGAATCAGTCCCCGTCTTCTCGCCCCTCAGCCTGTCCTGTGAATTATGTTTGCTCTCATTTGTACCGATCTCTTAATAATCAGTGTTGTCTCTGCAGAGGGAGTTGGTATAACTAAAGGCTCTCTATATAGTCCCCAACCACTCGCCTGTATGCAAGGGGAAATACACACTATATATGCATGAATATATGCATATTGTAAAGCTGAAAATGACTGTGTTTTCATGGGTGATTTGTCGTCGTTGTATTATTTCTCTCTGGTTAAATTTGTGGTTTTTAATGTAGCGATCAGTACAGGTTTTTATTTATGTGTGAAAGGTGGTATTACTTAGTAATGTCCTTTTTTCCCTTTTTTTCAGTTGATGTTTGCTTGGCAAAAATGTTTTTGTTTCTACTGAACTTCACCCCAAGCCTATGTCCTCTACTCAGGGTATCAAATCATTGAAAGCACTTGTGATATCCATAGCAGGTTAAAGAGTCCACACACACACACACACACACACACACACACACACACACACACACACAGACACAGACAGAAATGGTCATAAATGTGTGCAGTAGTGGCTCAAAATTCACTTAGTCAACCCCCAAAGTTTCACTGTCATTCGTTAAATGAATGTTTGTAGAAGAGTTTCTAAAATTTTCCTCCAAAAACGACTCAAAACGATGTCCTTGAAGCATCCCAGTCAGCTTGAAAGTGTTGTGTTTGTGTCTGAGGACCCCAGTCTGAGTCACCTGACTGGTCTAGGGACCCCGACGAGCAGCAGATACTTATGTTTTGTTATTTATCCACCAGATGCATTGTAAGATCGAGAATCAGAAGGGCGCATTGTTTTGTTGCGCCTCTAGTTCCAAGTCTGCCTTCCCAGTGGAGTCATTTCAAAAGACCCCCTCTGTCCCTCCCCCCTCTGGAGTTCTGGATTGTACATCATCTTCATACTTTCTAAAGTGTTGGTGTGTTTTCTTGAAGGGCTTATGCATATGAAAAAAAAAAAATCCTATCAATTTTAATTGTTATTTAATTTTAATTTTCTATAATAAACTTACAGAGACGGGAGTTTTTTTGTTGTCCTCATTAGATCCCAAATTCTGGGAGAGCTAATGTTTAAGATGTACATTTGAATGTCAGGGGAAGAAAAATGTATCCTGTCTCACTCTGCCTTTTTTTTTTTTTTTTTTTTTTTTTTTTTTTTTCATGTATAAATAAAAAAAGAAAAAAGACATAAGAGAAGCAGCTGGAGAGACTGAGACGCGTTTACCACGAGTTTTAATTTGAGGAAAGAACTTCTACATCTGTGCCAAATCGCATGAGGATGTGCATGGGCATGCACGCCCGAATTTATCTATTAGACGCACTATGCTAAACCCCCTCCGAGCTCAAAGCGAGGGCTCAATTATTCCAGCAGGGCGACGAAAACTAAAAGCAAACGTTGATATTTCATTCAGTTGAAAATGAGAAGTGTTATCTCGGCACATTGTTACTGCCGCTGGCCTCCTAACTTCAGCTGTTGTGCTCTCGACGACGAGTGACTCAATGCTCACTTCCAAAATATCCCATATTGTTTGGAGCTTTTTACAAGTATATACATATATATAAACATATATTTATATTTTGTGAGACATTATCAACCACGGGACACGTTTCTTACGGAAGTGGCGACCTTTTTAAGGATTGTCCGTTGGTGTCCCAAGTCGGTGGGTTTCGAGGCGAAGGCAATAATGTTTTAGGGAACAAAAGGGGAAGATGTTTGAGTTCTTTCTTTTCTCCCCCTTGAGGAGGTCTCTGTGAGGGCGGGAAACCAATTAATGTATAAAAACAGAAAGCAGCAAATGTTACTATTGGTCTTTGTACAGTTCAGCTCTCGGAGTTCTGATGTTGGCCTTACTGTCCATTCCTCCTCTGTTGATGTTTTTTCAGTTGTATTCTGTACAAAAATATTTTGCAATAAATATGGAACTGTTTTATAAGGACTTGGCATAGATTGTAGTGTTTTTTTCTGTTTTTCTTTTAATTATTACTTTTTATTCAGGATATTTTGAAGGAGTCCAGTGTGATAACAAGCTAACCTCCCTGAAAACGAGTATAGACCGTAGTTTACATTTAGCGTTGTCCAGTAAGACAGTTTAGACATGTTTGGGTTTTTTTATGCACCGTTTCACTGAACATTTAGTCCCAATATAGGTCAATAATAAATCTGTTTTTATTTTGACCCTTCAGCCTTGTAAGTTAAAAAGTAAGTGTACTATAAGCATCTTGCATATCTCAAGCAATGTAATTAAGTGTTTTCAACTGCGAAATGCTTTTATTTAATTGGACGTGGAACAGAAGTATTAATATTTTCATACTGCACCATGGTGAAGATGCTAAGAAGCTTCTATCTCAACATTATCAACATTCACATTAATAATACTGGTTCTTAGTCTTAAACATTTTTATAAAGTAATATGTTCTTACTTCTTACAACTGGTGTTCAATTTGACAACACTGCATTTTCCAGACAAACTTTCACTGACTCCAGTTTGGGGAGAAAAAGCATGAATTTACCATTTTTTTATAGTTTAATATTTCAGCATTTCCGGACCTCTTTCCCCTTTTGAGATGTTCCTCAATTCTGGTAAACAGAAGCCTGCTTGCTGTAACCCACGCCGGCTGGCCGGTGCCTGTGCAGCGTCTCCAGCTAAGTGCTGTTGTGAGACACTTCTTAGTCCTAATTGTTTTACGGCTCAGATGGCTTTGGCATATGACTCAGCGCTTTGGTGGTGGCGTCCTCTCTGAAAACAACATGACAGCCTTGAACACGGTGCATGGACAATGTCACCACGATCGCCAACAAATGCATTGTTTGTCTTTATTTACAAAAGCTCACAGGAGATGGATGTGAAAGACAAGAGTAAAATATTCAGAATTATGTCTGTACAGTTTGTTGGATAGTTATGAAGTGTATGTCAATATTTTTCATTGAAAAATTACAGATATAAAATTACTTCTCCACATGCTGAATTATTTCAAATCAATTTGGAATGAAATTTGTTCTTATATTTTACACAGTGTTATGAATATATTCATGCTTTACACTTTAAGAAAATTAAATTCAAAATATTTACTCATTCTTATGCCCCAATATGTGTGTGTATGTATGTATGTATATATATATATATATATATATATATATATATATATATATATGGACACGCTTACGTTTGTTTTTAAAGTGTACTTGTTTTCCTGTCATTACAAAGATTTCTAAGTGCAATAATTACATTTTACATATTCATATATCATTTGTAATTTTCTGTTGTTTTCAACTGTTTCACCTTTGTATATATATTTTTTACTGTTCTTGTCTCCTTTTGAAGAACGTTTTAATTCTATTGATGATAATTCTAGTACAATGACATAAAGAGTTGAGTTTTCTCCCTAAAACCTTATCTTTTCTATAGCAGGTTTATGTCCAGGTTTATGTCGAGTGGGCAGGATGTGATGAGACCACCATCTAGTGGCGCATGTACAAATCTAAGTAATGGATATTACTTCCTGAACATCAGCGCCCGGCTCCCAGGGATCCTCCAGGGGGCCCACTTGCTCACAGATCTGCTCCCTGAGCCCCACGTGTGCTGGCTTCCTCTCCTCTCTGCTGTTTACGGCTCTCCTGCACAGGTGCATCCACACCAACACCGACAGGCTGTTGTTCAATACACTCCTTCAACTGACAAGCAGAGGGTTCAAGTCAAAAGATGTGTTTCATTGTAGATGATTCACAAAGAATGGCAACTTTTCAACATTTAGGGGAATGTGTTGTGAAAGTCAGATGAGAAGACGGATACCACTTCATACGTTAGGTTGCCAGAGAGACTTCAGGGAGTCCTTCTGAAATGGCCATAATACATGCAAAATGCAAAAGTCTCTTCCTGAACCCACAAGCTGTCACTTCAGTTTTTGTACTAACACATAACTTGATGAGTTGTGCTTTACGCCGGCTTTAGAGGTGCCGGTGGACGGAGGCCAGATTTTTCCTGCTGTCAATCACTTTCTCTCCAAGAAGATCAGTACGACTTTGGAACCGGGAGGCTGTTAGCATCGCTTGGAATAAAGCTAGCTTGTCCGCAAGTATTAAGGAAGTTTTCTGTAACAGTTACAGAAAAAAAAAGACCAACACATTTGGTAAAATTGGGGATAACACTTTATGAAACAAGTCTCACACAATGGCCTCCAGTGCCAGTGATTATAAAAGGCTTTCACTGAAAATGGAACAGAAACAGAATCACAGTATAGTGCAACTTAACACAAAGCAGGATGGTTTGTGAACTTCAGTTCATCAAGTTCACTCTTTTGCCGGGAGCCATCCCAGCATGATAGAACTGTTCGTAGGAAATGAGCGAACTGCTTCAAATTTCTGGTCACGGGACAAACCGGGAAATTTGCATGACTGTAACTGAATTCAATAAATTGGTACTGCTGGAAGGCATGCACTGTACTGTGATGTTCCCTGCTCTGCTGTACATACATTCTGCTGTGCAGTTTCACTTTCTCTTATTTATTTGTCTGCATCCAAATCCAAATCAAGTTCCATTTTTAATATTGGGATACTTAAATTAGGTTAATAACAACAGGTAATAAGTAATTGTATCACAATATATTTTTAAAGTAACCCTCCCTACCCTGGATATAAGATATAAGTATGGCATATATAACATGCCTACAGTCTAACAACTTCCCCTTTAAGAAAACCTTTGGTGTTTTTAGTGACATTGCTACCACCAATTTGTCTTTCTTCACTGGAGGCTGAACCAGTGGCATGTTGCAGACTAAGTATTTACACTTATATTTCGTAATTATCATCATATTATACGTGTAGTGTTTTGTTATCGAGCTTATCATGTCCACTCTGTCATAGTGAAATATCAATTAATATAAAAACCTTTCAGTAATTCAAAATCTATTTGTTAAACAGTACACAGTCACCTTGCTAACTGAATCATGTTGTTAACTGAAGGTCCACCATGTGCTCATTAAATGCTAACATTAGCCAAAAATGTCCATTGTTTACCCTGTCAGCAAGTTTGACCAACATGCATTTCTAACAGCATAATATCTACTTAATACAATGCATACGAAGTTCAATGGAAAATCTTTGTTTTTTGAGAAGTCTCAAAGGCACCTTATGGTGATATTGACCCAGCTAAGCTAAGCTAAGCTAATTGGCTGCTGGCTGTAGCTTCTTATCTACTGTACAAACATGGTTAAAAACAAGCTCTCTGATTCATTGTGTTCTGTCCTTGCCTTTTAAAGCTTTTCTGGACGAGTTAACGGCCTACTGGTGTTCTGTCACTTGTTCCTGTTTCCTTTCCGAGAAAAAAATAAAAAAATGGATGTAAAGACAATAAGGGGAAATCATTTAGTTCAGAGGTTTCACATGTATCACCCCACAGCATCAACATAATTTCACTGCAACAAAACAAAAACTGTCAACAAAAAATAAGCCGGTTAAAAAAAAAAAGTATATTATTTTTACTGTTATTAAGAGAATCATGTGGAGAGTGAACCATTTATTTGAAACAAACAAAAATACCACATTAATTTGTTTACTTGAGCATACTTCATGTGTAAATATTATATTGTTATTTCCATTATATGTAGGCCGGGTGAATGCCAGGTGAATACTCGTTTCTGATTGGCTGCAGGCTGTCTATTAATAACTGATAAGGGACACCTACTAGTTAGTTTGCTAACTGAACCAAATCATATTTACTGTTTGTCAATCTCACGCAACTTTATTCACATTGGTTCTTGCTAGTATAACATTAGCTTAGTCGTATCCAAGGTTCGACCTATTTACTGGAGTTGTGAACAATGTTTCCTTTGCTATGAGCCTTGTGGTATAGCAATGAATGTTCCAGATATTAGGAAAGGAAAGAAGGAAGGAAAGAGGATGATGGCGGCCTAGTATACATGCCTGTGGATAATGTTGGGAAATCTCCGTTGCAAATGTTTTACAAGGACGGAAATGCATTGTCCGACCTCAAGGAATCAAACAATGTGTTTCGGTGAGTAACACAAAATGTAAACATAACTTTGGTTCGTTTTCAAGAAAAACTCCACAGAGGCCCTTTGATTGATCTGTGCAAGGAAACTGAGGCAGACAGGAGGGAGAGAACAGCATCCACCAAGATGGTAGAGATTCAGCCATGAGGTCGCTCCCAGCAGGACCCACTGAAGCACAAGTTGAATTGGTTGGTTGGCTTAAACCTCATTGCCTGATTACAGTGAACAACCAGGTTAAGGTACAGTGAGTTTGTGTGTTCTATTTGTTGTTGAACGTAGGAACATGATCGAGTCTGTGATAAAAGAAGAAACATTCAGTTCACGTACTTGGAGAAGGGATATGGCTGAATGTGTCATCACAGGTTGGTGATGAAGGCTAGTGATTTTATTAAACGGCTTGGTTTGCAGTAACTTGATGTCACACATAACTCCATTTTACACAATTTGGTTTTGAAATAGGATCATGTTTGCTTCCGCAAAATTAGAGAAGGAAAATGTTATGTATCTTTTTCCCCACTGCAGTTTGTGGTGATTATTTTTATACACTCAGTCAAATGTCGGGCACAAAAATAAATAAAAGCTCATTTTGAGAAAGAGATGATGACTTTGGACTTTTTGCTCAATGCGGTGAGAAGAACGGAGGTTTAATAAATTATTAGGAGATAATTTTCTTTCTGGCTCCCGTTTCCAGACAAAGCACACAAACAAACCAACAACAAAAAAACAGGGGAGCTTTTACAATCAATAGTTTATGATTTATATGACGGCAATACTGATGTATGATCAATTAGTATTGTCTTAAGCTGTCAATACTATACATTTGCTGGATGCTAAAGACTAACTGACACAACTGACCCACTGAAAATCAGCTGTTCCTCACCCTCACAGCTGTAGTTTCATCATTATAGTGTAAAACAAACATCCAGCAAACTGTAATGACACTTTTGGAATTGATATCTTCAATAACACATCAAAGACCAGGGTCATTGTTTCCTCCAAGTTCTTAGTTCACTGGTTGATTATTCATTATCAAAATAATAGCCTTGCACCTGTTTGTCCTCTAAACTTCATACAGTTCTCAGATTTAGATGTCTTGGCGGAAAATACCACAAGATGACGGGACTTTTCCGTAGCATAGGATTTAATGAATCAACTCTCCTGCAGCAGGAAGAAACCAGCAATTCAAGATGAGGTGGCTTTGTTTACACTGTCACTAAACACCTGTTGTTCCATCAACAAGTTGCGCTGCATCGTTTGCTTTTCACTCCACATACGAATAGAAAAATCCCCGGCAGCTGAAGAATTTCGATGGATTTTCTGATGTGGTCTGTGTCACGAGTGGGAGGTTTGGGTGGAGGGAGATGGTGTTGCTGCTATTATCTCGAGTCTTTCCCCCATGGGGGTCCCCAAGTTTCATCTTACGGGAACTCATCCGAGAGCAAAGAGCAGGTGTTGACTATACGATATTTGTTTTTAACATGAAGGCAGACCAGCCAGATAATAATCACTGACAGTAAAGAAGACAAAGGGAAGAGCGATGGAGAAAACAATGAAAACCACACAAACAACAGCCTGAAGCCACATTGTGAGAGAATAACGTGCATCAGTTGCCTCTTCCACAACCTTTTTTCAGCCTTTTTTACATTATGAGAAAGCTTTATTTAAATGAGAAAATAATGTTATGGACAAACCATCCCCAGGGTTGATATGTTTGTGAACATACACAGCACTCATCAAGCCAGTACTGGGATTTTTGGGATTTTTTAAAAGTAATTATTTAGAAAAGACTTTACTCCTTTAGGTTGGATGTACAGTAAACACGTAAATTCTCCAAGGCCTGTGCCATTAGCACCCAGGTGTCAGAAGCCAACCAATCATATTCAACATGGCCGGTGTAAACAGACGAATATCTGTCGTCTGACTATTCTGTTGTTTGTTTGTGTGTTTTATTCAGTCAATCATTACAATACAATAAGTAAAGCCACAATCTAATATACAAAAACAGAAAGACTGAAAAGGTATAGGTAGAAGCATAATGCTTATATATTCCTATCCTAAATTATTATCAATTAAATCAGATAATTAATTTGATATAAATAAATACAAATATACATATATACATACATTCTCACCCGGGTGCAAGAAGACGATTATTGAATGAACCTCTAAAACGCTCAGCCTCATGACAACTCCAAAATGAGTGGACTTCTGCAACTACAAGCTCTATTTGGATAGAAGATGCTGCTGCCGGGGGTTCAAGAGTTAAAAGTGTTTAAACATGGCTCAGTCTTGATATGGAAACAGTTGCATAACATCTTCGATGATGTCATTAGGGTTGATTGTGACCATACATCTGTCGCTTACAGTTCCCAACACTATATAAAAGTAATGCTAAATGGCACGAGTTCCCCTTTTAATACTTGGCATGATTTAGAGCAGCTCAACATGAAAACTCAAAAGAGTTTATGGGTGAGAGATTATGAAAATACACATGACGACTTTCCTCTTTGCTCCAACTGGGGCTTTACTGTTGTGACCCGGAGGAATAACAACCAACCCCATGATTATAGCCAACCGACCATATCAAGTAGGGCCACACCCTCACCCTAAACATGCAGAAATCACAAAAGGAGTTTATCAGTGTTGTCACATGACTTAACTTGATGATTATTGTGAGAATACAGAATTCATAGCCTGTCGTAGACAAAAGGTGCATCTAAGTCCAAACAAATGTGCAACAAAAAAAAATCTGTACGGTGCCTAATACGAGTGCTATTTATGACTTTGAGTTAATATTACATTTTCTAGATTTGTATCCCTGCTTTGTCCAGAGATTGGCGGTCACAGTCAATTCTTTGTCATTGCCGGTTAATGATTAATGACTCTCCGGTTTAGGGTGCTTTGTTCTACGCTGCTGTATCCCAATCAGAGTACCGCTACTCTAACAAAAACTACCTGTCCAGTGGTTGTGGAGAATATGAGAGCTGTCGTACGCACCAGGCCAGCTCAGCTCAGGAGCTGAGACGTACAGTAGGCACCTTGTTTTTTTGTCTCCATCTCCCTGTGGCTGCAGGCACCCGGTTGCTATGATGAGATTCCCACTGCTGCAATATCAGCCAACCTCCACTCAACTCTCTGGGTACGTGAGCACAGTCTAATTTTGGGTCTGAGGTGTTTTTGAAAAGACGGCGAGGAGTCGGTTTCTTGAATTGGTCGAGTAACCTGAACGGCCATGTCTGATGCCTTCTTCACAGCCTTCTTTAAACTCCCTGCAGACCAACCCCACCTTTGTGGTCCTGCTTAACACTTCAATTGCACAGCCCCCTATACGACCCTGCCCTCATTGTAGTCCACCTGCTGTCGCCTCGGCCCAGAGTGCCCCCCGTTACTGCAGATTTGTTAAGAAGGTGGTCATTACATTTCCTATAGGAGAACACAGCCCATATGTAGAGGGGCTAACCACACAGCAGATGGGTAAACCTGATGGGAAGCAGGTTAATTAAGGCCTGATGACACCCAGATGACATGTGTGGCCCTTTCTTCTGAGATTACCAGATTCTAAACGGATATATACCGTGGGGGATTTAATCCAATCTGCTATTTTGAAAAACACAACTAATATCAGAGAATGTCCCGTCCTTCGCAGGAAGGCCACATCCCCTTTCCTTTCAAATATAACACGCATGGAGACTTTTTTTAAAGACACTTCCCAGACCTTTGAGGTTAGAGTTGTTGCTGGTCGCCTCTAGTCGGTTTCCTTGTACAAACTGGTGTGGACAAAAGGTGTTGTCATAGTCATGTCTACTGCTGAAGCCAGTTTTGCATCTTGGTTTGATTTGAACAAGAGAGGCCAGGAAGAGACCTGAGCATGACAGAGCAGGCTTGTGTCCTGCAGCAGCTACGACATCCGCTCAGTGAATGCAAAGTTATTTGCATAGGAAAATACAAAGTGAAGTCTTTGGGAGTGGAGGTCGATCCATAATTGGAGGATTCAGCTTCTCAACTGAATTTCAACATAGACGTACGCAGACACTCTTTCTGTTCTTTGCTGTGAAGAAGAAAATATGTGTTATGTATACTTTTACGATTCTGTTCCATACTACTGTGACTTCTACGACTAGTTTGACTTTATCCATTCTTGTGGCTAAAATGAAAAAGTTTGATAAATACGGCCGTGAAATGCAAGTGTTACTGTTACTGTGAGTACATATGATACTATCATACACTAGTGGAAAACACAGTATTGCTACTGCTATACCAAATCATATGGCTCATATGCTCTGTTCAGTAGCAACAGCTCTGCTGCTGGACATGTGATCTTTCCTCCTCTCATGGAGGCTGACTGATTTGACTCTGATGCAAATATCAACTGAAGACGCGTTGCGGTGATGATGCAGCTCAGGCAGCAGAAAAAAGGGCTTCAGGCAAAGAGAGAGAGAGAGAGGGAGCGAGAGATTTGAATTTCAATGTCAAACAGGAATCTTCTGAACACCTGGTAAAACTTTACTTCACTACTTAATGCCTTTTCTCATTAGCCTACTCATGGTAATTTGTATTATTATTAATTAATGATCATCCTAAATATGAGATAGTTATGGTATCTACACTTATTGAGTTATTGGCATTGATATAGTAAAGTTTGAGATAGACTAGTTATCCAGGGCAGAAATGAGGCCATATGGTTTAAGAAGTCCAATTAAATACAGTTTATTTTGTATTGCCCAAAATCACAAATAAGAAATTGGCATGGACCACGATCCAGATAACCACGATCCATGATCCATGATAGTTCCATATAACTGGAAAAATGCCGGCAGGGTTGCTGTCAACGAAACAGTAGACTGTATATAAGAAGTGAACGTGGCCAGTGTGGCTTCTCCCATTGGTTTGTGGACTGCGACTTTTGAAGCCCCAAGTTCTGCATTTTGCCCGTCGCATCTTGTTTTTGCAACCCGAAGTGACCCGCTAGATACAACCGAATGCTGAATAAGTTACAATTCACTTTCATGAACTGAGAACACAAAACACGGACAACTTCCAGACTGGACCACCCCTGTGGTAGCTAGCTAGCTAACGGGGCAACACACGACTGCCTTCGATTGAAGACCTATCAAAAGTGCATGTTATCCACAATAGTTTGATTCATCTCGTGGTGTAAGGTCTTTCACCCTGCCTTTGTCTGTTTTCATTCAGAACAGTATTAAGGTTTAGGCTACATGGACTGATCAAACTGGTTTATTTTGAGCAGACCCTGGACTTTAGGAATTCCCAACAGGTGCTGGACCAGTAAATGTTGTATGTCAGTAAAAACTGTAGTTCCAAATGTGTAACAGCTTTCAAAACCCTAATCTCCAGGAATGATACATGAACAAGATATAGCATGTAGTTCAGACGGTTACTTCCAGTCTTTGTGCTGAGTTCAGCTCACATGTTGTGTGTGCCGGACACACTCAGATGAAAGAAATGTCTTCTTATACACCAACAAGGGTATTTCCCTAAAGGTTGGACTGTTCCTTTAAAGTGCGGGGCCTGTCTCAGGACAGGAAGTAAGTTACGTCTGGCAATGCCGGGAAGATTGTCAAGCACTGGTGGGTACACACACCTTCTGTGTAAATCATGCATGGATGGCACCAAGGTTATGTGAATATATCTGCAGGTTACTTGAATAATTATAATAACAGTTTGGAGAAGCCACATACACACACACACACACACACACACACACACACACGTGTACACACACGTTCCTTTGAAGTGTGTGTGTGTATGTTGGCGTGGTCTCTGTCTGTGCCCCCCCCACATGAATAGAGCCGAGTCTTGTGCAGTCGACAGCTGTCTCCTTTGAACGCCCAAAGACAAAAGGCCTTAAATCCAGCGACCTCCATTCATGTGTTCATCTGATACGGCTCTTCCCCACCACACTACTGTCTCTCCATTCAGCTCCGGGGCCCGAGGCTGCAGCTTGTTTCCTCGTTCAACCTCTGGAGTCCATAGATTCATTCTTCACGTCTGAATGTTTTCGAGAGAGAGAGAGAGAGAGAGAGAGAGAGAGAGAAAGACAAATCTTCTGGCTGAGAACAAAGTGCAGCTGCGTGCTGCGTGCAGCGCTGTCGTACCTCCAGAATGCATTTTAGCTGCTGTTGTTAGAGCTTGTTGGTTGATAAAAATTCTCCCAATTAAGACACACACTTTATCCTGTGGTTTATCCACTCTAAATAAAATAAACTACCAATAAATATACAGCAAAGGAAAAGATGATATTATCTGGTACAGTTTCTCCACGTGATTATTTCCTGGCCATAAATGTCTCATTTCCCTGTAAAAGGTATCATAAAATGGATATGTAGTTCTTTCATTAATAGATTACACGCAGAGAAAACGCAATGGCTTTTAGTTTTAACATGAGTGAGTGGTTAAATGGGAGCAAATAGCCGACTTTATCGTGCTGATGGGGGACAAAAAAGGGGAATCTGTCACTTGCTGGTTCGAGGTATTAAATTGATTGGCTAAAGTTGTAAAGCTGTTTTATTGAGGGATCTAGTTTGTAAATCTTGTTTTATTCTGTTTTTTTTTATTCAAGCTCACATTTTTCTAAATAAAGAAACATCGAACTACCACAAATCAATCGACACACAGAAAACCAGTGGCCAGGCATTATTATTCCAGCATAGGGATCGAGATAGAAATGTTTTGGCTCCTAACCAGTTAATCTGGCCATGGTTGTGAGATACAAACTGCACTAGGAAAAAGTTCAAATATATTAATAAATAGTCAAAATGTGTAAAGTATAGTGCACCAAATGAAAAAGGAGGCTTGTAATGCAGCTATTCAAGTTAACTTCCAACCAATCATGGACATGTACTGTACAAAATGTTTTTTTAATTTCTGTCACTGACTTTTAGTTCAAGCTCTGTAGTTCTTCAGAGACATCTTCTGATGAGCTTGTCCGATGTGAAGGAGAAGAAACTGGCAGTAAATGCTTCAAGAAAACTTTTTATTTTGGCTCGGGTTACAGAGTTCCACTTAAAGAAATCTTTTCCTCACGATGCCTCCCATACACCTCATGCCGTCTGAGGGAAAAAAAACAACCAAAAGCCAGAGATGAAAGCTAAAAATAGTTTATCCGAAAGAAGACCGGGGAGTCTTGGTGGTGTGTGTGTGTGATAACCCAGACGGTCAGCCCTCCGTGTGTCCGACTGCCTCCCCATTCACTGAGGGTAATTAGAAAATCTTCAGGGCAGGATCTTCTTGGTTCTGTGTGTGTGTGAGTGTGTGTGTGTGTGTGTGTGTGTGTGTGTGTGTGTGTGTGTGTGTGTGTTTAGCCTGTGCATAAGGAGGCTGAGGCCCATTGCTGTACCAGGCAAAGGTTTCCACCGGCCTGTTCTTGCATAACTCAGTGAGTGATAACAACGGTGAATTCCTCTCAACACACATCACAGCTGCCAACATCCTTCCCTTTGGTTTTTTCCCAGTTCGCCTTTAAATACGGTCGGTCTCACAGCCCTCGCTGAGCTTGGAGAGTATAAGTTGAAGATTCCCCTGCAGCCTGCTTTGCTTTGTAGAGATGGAGCAATTGGGCGATCCTCCAGGGCAGGGGTCACGTTCAGCAAGAGGTAAGGTCAGCTGGGGTTAAAGCTGAGGGTGTACCCATCTATTGTGTGTCCATGCCCTCCAACAGCCTGCAAACATAGTGTTTGACTCATAAGAGATGTACAGGCAGGGACTTTTTTGGCACATATTTTATCCTGAAGAAGCTGGTATGAAGTGTAGTTGGCGGTTTTGTGAAGAAGAGATAGAGGTAGAGGTTGAACTGAAGCTGTTTTTATGCAGCATTGTGTTGTGTTTTGTTCTCTTCTGACTTCAAATCCTCTTCAACACCTGCATCTTCCTGAAATGATTGGATCGGAGCCCATGCATGCACAGTGTAGCTTTTCACGTTACACTGGCTGCAAAACACCAGCATCACACCGGTACATACTCTGCTTGCCAAAATGTACCTGCACCCTCAGGCCTCAGGCCACTTCCTCACCCATCACCGCTCACTCAATGAGCAGCTGGTCTCCATGGCTCCTTCCCTCCCATAGGCTCTCAGCGGACCATGTTGCGCCCTTGCTGCTTCTTTTTGATTGGCTGCAAGGACCAAATGAACCTGCCTGGTGTTTGGGGACTGCAATGTTGACAGAGCGGCGCCCAACAATTGTTAAAACCCTGGCGGAGCTTTGAGAAAACCGGCGGGCTGAATGGGTTAATGTGTAGCTCCTTTACAGTGACAGGTCTGCATAGCAGAGAGACTCAATTCATGTTTAGGCCTGTGGACTTTGATACTCATTTGATTCATACAACAGAAAGAAAGCTGACATTCATTTACTTGCATACTGACCTCTATTAATTACAGAACCGATTCAGCCATTCTGGGTCAATGCTGACGTGTGGATTTTTCAGATAGTTATGCCTGTATTTAGCAGTGTTCACCTCCAATCTCAGTTCCGCTGCCCCCTTGGTACAAATCAAATATTTATCTGTGGTGCATGACCAGAGCAAACTGTCCACATTCGAGGCAGGAGTGTATTTCTGCAAATTCTTATTCTTATTATTCTTGCTGATCAGATTTAAAGCAATTGCAAAGTTGAGTCCAACCGGCGCCCCAGAAAATGAGTTTCCTCTAAAATATCTATTCAAAAAACCTTTTTCATCATATACAGTTGAGGAACCTGAGCGTTGTCCGCATGAGGAACAAAAACTACAGACGTGACCGGAGTCATTCACTTTATCTGCATAGATAAGATATGCAGCACAAAATGATCAAAGCAGCTAGCAACGCTTTTCCTTTTGAATTACTTTAAGAAATCAGTGCTTCTCATTGAAGGTGAAGATGAGTTTCTGGTCGGCCAAAGTTACCTTTTAACAATGAACATAATCTTGAATCTTTACTTTTATTGCTTTTATGGTCTCTTTTCTGATATTCTCCTCCCTTGAATCATTTTGTACATTGAGTGTGCCGGTCGGCGATCTTGTTATCTCCCCGCTTAGGTCAGATGTATATGTTGGCCACAGCCTTCAGCATTACCAGGAACAGTAAATTATTCTGGGCTATGAATCTAATTTAATTGCTACTTCTTTTCTTTACATTGCTCAGCAGTGATTTACTGCCAACAGACAGTGATGAGAAACAATGCCTGTATGAGGGTTTTATAAGCTGCAGTAACATAAAACACTTTTAAGCACCAAAAAAGTGTCAGAAGCGTAAAGTATGCACAGTATGCATGGAGACAAACTATCTGCTTCTTCCTTGCATAGAAGTACATAAAGAAAATGATTATGGCAGCAGCACGTAATGAATAATAAGTGGATCCAGGAGAATTAAACAAGAAGAAGGAAGAACAAGCTACCACTGATGTGCAGCATTGAGCCCGTTTACATTTAGTTACGTTTAGGATTTTTGTTGGAATTTGGGGTGTTTTGTACGCAGCTGTGGTAGGCAGTGTATTTTGGGCACAATTGTGCAAAAAATTCCATAATAAGCTTTCAGCATTTTGTAAGTCAAGTAGTCTGAGAGTAAACTAGAATTGCCAGCGCCTTTAATCACAGAACGCTGTCATCTCAACGGCTTTTATAGTTTGCATAGAAAACAGAGTAGAGTAATTCGCATTGAAAAAGGTCGCTGTACGTCTACGATAGCGTCACGTTCACACTGGTGATTGGGACGATGTTTGAAATGATTGATTAGTAGGCTGCTCGTACAGTTACTGTGGAACGTGTGGATATGGCTGTGCTCGTCTGGTTGGAGGGGTTAGGAGAGGGGAGAGCTGCAGGACTAGGGCTGTATCTCCAAATTGTGGCTTTTACATTTTTTTTAACCTTTTCTAGAAAACTGCCTACCACTTGAATTAAAATATGCTGGAAGGCTGTTAGGAAATTTCTTCCCGATAATGCCAAAAATGTTCAACAAAAATGATGAAACCTTCACATATTGAACATGTTGGTTTTAATGAGAGTGCCTATTGAACAGAGAAGTATTTGCTTCTTAATTTGCTCCTGTTAGTGGGTGCACTGTTTTGTGTTGGATGTAGCCTATTAGGATCTGCTGCATGCATTACAATACAAAATGGGGGGGAAATTATGTCGTTTTCTACTGAAAAGGTTGCTGGAATTTTTTTTCTGACATGGTGATTGTTATTCAATAAACGATGCAGGAAGGGGTTTCTGTTTATTTGACAATGCTTCTTTTTTTTTTAAGCCGCTACGATCGCATGTTTAACCGGATTCATTTTGAGTGACTTCCGGTTTTCTTGAGCCACTACTAAATGTCTGGTACAGTCTTTGATTTTGTTTTTGTCACGGCCCCCGCCCCGACACACAAAGGTGGAGGAGAGGTACAGTACATGTGAGGAGTGGAGGATGGCTGTGCTTCCGCCTTGATAACTGGTCCCAGTGTGCCGCTTCCTTGCCGTACCTTCACCTGAACCCTGCCTCCCCGGAGAGCCTCCACATCACAAACAGGTCTTGCATCATTAGCAGGACCTGCTGTTACCCTGCAGCCAGACCCCCATGATACACTCTGTGGGAGAGATCAGCCGTTACCCAACACATGTGGCCTCGCTTCCCAACAAGCAATCACAGAAATAATAACTCGAATTTCTTTAATGCTGATGTCAATGGTGTTTTTTTTTAACAAAGCCAGAATTACAGAACTAACTACATTTATTTCTGAAGCAAGACTACCCTGAAATAATGTTTTATGACCCTCAGAAATCTCATATCAATCCAGTCCACAGTTGTTAGGTTCATGGCCCATTATGGAGTTTGCTCAAGACGGTCATTGCCACTGCATTCAAGTACCATTACTTATCAAGTCATGTATTAAGCCATTTATGGTGTGTGTACAGCTCACTAATTCTCAATATCCCTGATCCCCTGATGTTAAAAGGGAAGTTGAAAGTAATGAGGCGTATAAACGTCTGTCGCTGGACACATATTTCTGCTGGTTGTCACCATTTTAACCAAAAGTCCCTTGTTTATCTACATGTTTTTAGAGGATACAATAATTCAGAAATCCACAAGAGAGAAAAAACAAGCAAACGAGCAAAGTTATTAAGTAAAAGTTCTTAAAAAATATAATATTGTCATTTTCACGACAGGAACTTATCCAGGAACACTCAGACTTTACCTGCATTTCAAATGGGGGATCCTCGGGTCTACATGTAGTTTCTCTGCTGTGGTTCCTAGTTACAAGAACAATGTGACGACTGCGTGTTCTTGTTTCATCATTAGCAAAAATCTATCTTCCATTGGTCTATTGATCCATTTGTCATCGTTGTTCAAAGGAGGTGTAAATGTAAATAGGATTGCACAAGAGGGACTTTTAGTTCCTGTTGCCGGTTGGTCGAATTTTTTTTATTGTCACCTTAACTACTTCTTGTGCACGAAAATAAATTAGAATGATATAATCTCATCATATACTCAACAACAACAAAAACATATCAAAAATAAGTTTGCCAAGGAAAACTGAAAGCAGTTACATGTTTTAGTGCCTGGTAACCATTCCTTATGATATAATACCAGCACTTTTCTAAATCATAAAAATATGTATTTCTTAATGGGAATGTCAACCCATTGCTAATAATATTATAAGTGTAAATTCCCACACGATGACTGACTGTTGACCTGAACACTGATCAGCATGAGTGTGCAGCGCCATAGAGCGCCTCCCCATCGTAGTGATCCCGATGAGGCTCGTGAAATGGGCACTCACCTTCTGTTAGGGCCATTCAACATTTGTCATGCCTTGGTGAATTCAACATACGCATAAACTAATAAAGCATTTATCTCTTCCTCTGAACATCTAATGCCTTAGTAAACACATTGCTCAGCCAGCTAATTACGTGAGACCAAACAGAAAGTCTTTTGGACGAAGCAGGCAGGTGTGTTTGGAGATGTGCGCCATCGTAGCGCCTCATAATGCCCTCAAACTGAACACACACAAACCCTTTAAAGCTTTAACAATGCCACTTTTTGCCGCGAGGCAGACGAGGCAGACGAGGCAGGCGAGGCTGACATGCTATTTAAAGTAGGGCACAATGAATGACGACCTTGAGGTCAGCATTTACTCTCATTTCCTAAACAAACTGCAACGTCTCGACAGTGAATGACTGAAACTGGACCCGGCCGGCAGCTCAGCAGCTGTGTTTGACAGGCAATAAGAGTCCAACTTGAGAGTGCGTGAGTGACGGTTAAAGGCAGACAAGAACAATGAACTTTAGCAACACACACTGAGATTTGCCTCAGCCCAACGTAAAATACCATCATGCACTTCTCCAGTGAACTTTATCTCTTTCAAATCCGAAACTGTGTAGTACTACGTTTAGTCTTTCCAGCATTTTGTTTTGCTCCGTTCTCTTGTGAGAAAATAGTGAGCATATTTTTTTAAACCTCAATGCAACATAAAAAGTAATGCCTTTAAGTGATTGCCTAGATAGAAACCATCACGCATTTGCCAATGACCTGTATACTGTCTAATATTGCTATTGATATCATACACACAGTGGATGACCTACGACCTCCTGTTAGTGATTATCATATATTTTGTATTTTCATTAGTACTTAGTGAATTATTTAAATGTCAGGCAAAAGTACATGTGAATCAGTGCAACCTGGATGCAAACATATTTAAGAGGATGAGAGTGACAAGATTACATAATCAATGAAGTAAAAGGACATTTCATTACTCCCCCCTAAAAATGCCTTTTTGTTTTTATGTGATTGATCCACACGTGTTTTTATCAACTGATTTGATGACAGAGAGAGGGTGGCATGCACCACAGGCCCAGTGTCTGGACTCAAAGAAGTGGTCTCTTTGTACCCTTTTCAAAAATATTTAAAAACATATTTTTGTGATATATTAGAGGAAGCAGAAGAAGTATCCGAAGAAACAGTTTCCATCAGCTTTGGTCTCTTTGACGTGCCGACCTTTCCTGCTCCACATGTAAACAAAATGTGGGGATATATCTTGGCTAATACAAGAATTTCTGTCATTCTCACCGTTTCCACGGCTTGAGGCATTATGTTTTCGGGTCGTCTGTCCGTCCATCCGTCTGGACGCAAAAGCCACTATGAGCTCACAAATTCATTCAAATTCTGCACAAACCTCCGGTTGCACTCAAGGACGAAAGGATTTTTTTATTTGATAGTCAACGATCACTGTGACCTCAAGAAGCATATTTCAACTCATTAATTCATATACTAACTATGACAATTTCTCACAAATGTCCAAGAGGGTAAAATTATGAAGTGATAATATTTTTAAAAGACAGATGTAAACTGCATGAGGTGTGAGGTGTTTTTATTATTTTGCCCATTGCCCAGTGCCACAACTGTAACTCTCCAAGGTGAGAGTTGTCTCATTCATACAGTGCAGTATGGAGACAGTGTGTGGAGGTCTGGGTGGTGGAGAAGTGTTTGCCTTCAACATTAGCGTCCTGAATCACATCCTGTTTAAACACGTTGTCAGTGACGATGTTCTTTTTTATTTTTTTATTTAACTTCTGTATAATAAACTTTCCTGAACATTAACCCGGCAGTTTTAATTCCTAATCTTCACGTAACTGAAACATGGAGGAATACTAACAGTGAATGTTTTGGCACCACATGAACATTGATGTGATCTGATGATACCTCTCCAAACAAACAAGTAATTTGCTCACGCTAAATAGATGCACATGTAGTCATTGTCACACGATGTATGGATTCTGTACTTTACTCCGTTTACCTCTTTGCACGTGAGGCTGATCACAGCGGCAGTTTGTTCCTAAAGCAGCAGATGAGCCAAACAGGTGTGTTGTGGAATAGGATGCAGTAATAATTGCTATGCCTCACTCTGCTTCTCTATGGCAACTGCCCCATTGGAGATTATGGGATACGACAGCGCCATCCACACACACCATCCCGCCCTAAATCCTTCGGGGCCAATTACCCGCTGTTGGTGGCAGGCCGCAAGTCAGAGCACGGCTGTGGCTGCTAGACAGCTTGTGTGCACGCTGCTCCCTTGGTGATTCTCGGGCTTTTTCAAAAGAAATGAGGCTTGTTTTTCTCCTCCCAGCCAGGCAGGGATAACAGTTCAATATACAATGTTCAATATTGTAATGTGGACTAAGGCAAACAGTATGTATTGTGTTGATCTACCGTGAGGTGGCGAGGGGGCTTTGCTGACGAGGAGCTAATTGGCGAGAGATTTTGCAGAAGTCAGTGGTTGAGTGCTGATCAGTGTAATGAGGGGCCTCTAAACATCACACCTGGCCTAAATCCTCCAATTTCCTCTAAGACAATGTGAATCTCTGTAATTATCCCATAGTCACCTGAGCAGCAGGGCAGACCCAGGAGACAGGTGGATAAGACAAGAGAAAAGACTGAACAGACAGATGCTGCATATTGAGCCGTGTAGGGCCTCTAATTTGGGAAAACCTACGAGAACAGCAGCTATTGATGGCTTTACATTCAGTAAGATCAGTTTCAAGCAAAGTATCAGCACCCAGCATCAGCAGAGTGGTGGTATTTGCCTATTATATTTTACATTTACTTGTTAAATATCCAGAATCCATTTGAGTCCATCTGCATACATACAATGTTCCTACTAGCAGTTGTAATGCAATCTATTTGTTTTACCTGACATAATACTGAAACTACTCCAAAGAGTTTACACAGGTTTTACATTCAACAGGGCTGTACAGTATTACTCCAGATCAGTCTTGATCTTAAGATGTCTTTTCTTCTTCTTGTTGTCTCTGTCATGCGGGTCTGAGTGTTCAGACCTGGACTCGTCTTGGATTCGAGTCAGTGGTCTTGACTCCAGCTCGGCCCCTCATTCCAGCTAGATGTCATGAGCAAACAGCACTCACTTAGACTCTCTTGTGTTTCAAGGAGACATATTGTGCCCTCCAAGGTAACCTCTTGGTTTGTGATTCTCCGTTGGCTGAGCACCATAAAAGCTACGAGCTTCAGTTCGAAGCTTGCGGGAAGATATGTGTCCATTAAACTAGTCACCTTGGAAACAGAATTCAGATTATTGAAAGGCTACAGGCAACACAGGGACAGATGAAATAAACACGAGCCATTGTTTTCCAGTTGACAAGCTGTGGCATTTATCCAAACTGCGCCCCACACAACTGCTGTCAGGTTACTGAAAAACTCTGCTGCCCAGAAGATTGTTAACGTGAAAAAGTTTAGCGGTGAGCAAGGTTTTGCTTTTTACGGGTTAGTCCCGTCTCATACTGTACATTCAGCGCACACAGACCCCTTCAGGATTACAGTGTATTAAAAAAAATGGGCCTAAGGTTGTGGGAGGTGAGTTATGGGAAAAGTACATCATAAATTACAGGCCAAATTGCAGATTGCAACAGAAAACATACATCTTTATGAACAAAGGAATCGTTTAAAGAAAAACACAAATATGTCTATTTTATGTGAAGATTGTGAGGCCTAATATAGAAAAAAAAACTAATCTAATTTCGTCCCACAATCTAATAATTTGTGTTCTTGACTCAACAAGGGATATTTATAAAATGGCAATTCAGTCAACCAGAAGTTAAAAGTGGAAATAGACAATGTTTCAACACAACTGAATTAAGAATTGCATAGTAAAAAGGGCGTATAGGGATTTTTATCAACTGGATGATGTTCACAGCATCATCACAACTTTTACAGAGAAACAAACTATTATCCTGTTTGTTTGGATCTAAAAAACAACTATAAATCTGTATTAAATGTGAACGTGTGAAGGCAAGCGTAACGACATGAAGGTTACAACTCCATAAGGCCTCTGTTATTTCAAAGTTTTGTGTATTTTCTCCTAAAAGTGGCTTTTTGCAGCCACGTGTTGGCTGCTGGGAGTTGGAGCATGTGTTTGCGAGCAGATGTATTTGCCTCTGGTTGTTAGTGCTTGTTGTCTGAGGCTGGTGGGTCAGTGCTGCTGATGGATGTCCTTACATCCTGACTTGCGTGACTGGTTAGTCAGATAGCCATCAGTACCCAAATAAGTTCGGGTCATGCCATTGCCTTTACTCGAAACCTCATTTGGTATGCAAATGACAGGCCTTAACAAAGCAAACCTTTCAGAGCAAGCCAATTTACTGACTGCTCCCTTTGAAGAGACTCAGGGTCTAGAAAAGCTTATAGATTTGAATGCTTAAGCAGAGACTTTCTATCGTCTTTTTTTTCATAACCACGAGGCCTGAATCCGCTCATTGTCCACACAGTACAGGACTGAGGCTGAGAATTTAAAGGTAAAGGTGTTTTATTGGTGGATAATGAGTGACATTATGTACTTTGGGTCGGTATTTCACAGACTACTGTTTGTTTAAGTCAAAGATTCAAACAATCTTTGCTAACGTAGTTCTGCTGCAACCTGTGCCACGCCCCTGCTGAAACAGGATACGACGCTGGCATTGTGCTCATTGTTGAGAGACTAATCCCGACAATTACACCTCGAGACCGAAAGTGGCTGCCCTGCGAAGCATCCAGCCAAGCCCCGTCCAGGCTTTGGATTAGGCCCCCTGCTTGGCCCTGGGGGCCAGGAGCCCCGCCAGCTCCCTTGTCACTGCTCCCCCATCTCCCACTTCTCTAACTGCTGGTGTGTCTTTCTCAAGTTTTACTCACCTGCACTTTGTTCACCTGTCGCTCTCGCTGTAACACAGCCGGGTTATTGTTGGGACAAAAAAGGTGTGTGGACACAAAGACAGGCATGAGAGCAAAGGGCAGGTATTTCAGGTTATGGCGAGCTTATAGAGCTGACAAGTAGGCGAAGGTTTATGCATGTGATATACCTCACAGATACATGTTTTTTGAATACCTGCCCCTCACGGTGTGTGTCGGCCCTGATGATTTATTGTGTCTGCTTGGACAGGACGGGGTGTGTTCGGCAGTTGAGGTTGATGGTGGTTTAGCTGTTGTCTGCGTTGTAATAGGAACGGAGGAGGTTGTTCCCACAGAAGCCTGAGCTGACATCATAAAAAAACACAACGAGGTACCTGGGGGGCTGATGGGGAGGGCGGAGGTGAACAAACCGGTGAGGTGGGAGTCGGTGGGAAGGGGAGGGTAGTGTCGGATTGGTGGGGGGGTTTCGTCTCAACCACCATTGGCTAAAGGCAGCGCGGGGGACACACCTGTGGGCGCCAGAGGCTAAGAGATTGGCTGCGACCTGAAAATTACACCTGTGGGGGGAAAGGGGGAGGAGGGGGGTCAGGCTACATGTAAACCAAGCCCTTTACAAATTCAGCCTCTGTCTTCTTGAGGAGCTTAACCGCCTAACACCGCAGACTGGAGCTCCTGGAAAAAAACAAGTTCTGCTCGGGCTGCAGGAAGCGAGCTGACGCGCTTCAAACTGGTTGGGTTTGTTCCGGGGCTCGGCTCTTTCTCCGACTCAACGGCGGCGTCTACCTGAAAGGAACGGCTTTTTTTTCTTCCTAACTGCCACTCCAGAGGTCGACTGTCCTTCAGCAGGAGCAGGAAAGAGGAAGACTAGCCAACGGGGCGTTACGAGCCCTCACACAATGATGCCTCTTGTCTTGGGTTTCTGGCTCGATGACCACACCTGGGAAAGACTTGGTAAATTCACGAACGTGATCCCTTCTTTGTCTTCGTTCTCCATCTTTAAGACCTGAGAAGCTGTCGTCATAACCTGTTGCCCGGCGACAGTAGAGTTAAAACTTTACGAGCATTTGTTCGTCGGCTAATTTCTGGAAATGTGCGGGAAACAAATTAGGTCATTGCACGAAGCCCGCTGCGATTGTGTGCTGATATAGCAGGGTTGAGCTAGTTTCGATGGGCAGCGAAAATAATGCGTATCGAATTCCGGCTCCTTTTAACCGGAGAGAAAGAAAAGGAAACAATAGAAGCCAACGCTCATTCCTAAACTGGATAGACCAGTTGGGGCAGGTAAAGGCAAACTGCCAAGCTTGTCAAAGGATATGAAGACGGAGGCTGGCTCCTTTTTTTAGAGCGTTAAAATGCTATTCACAAGGAGCATCCACGGTATGAACCGCTTTAAGAATAATCTACTAACAACTTTATTGTTAAGTGTTCATTTATACAAGCTAATTTGGCAACTTTTCTCTGCAACCTGTTGAACCGTAAAGCCTCGGCTAATCTTATGAGATATCCTCTCTAGTTTTTACATCTACGGTTAACTTGTTATCGCTTTCTTTCTTTCTTTTTCTTTTTTTTTTGGGGCTTTTAAAGGCAGATATTTTATCGAATAATGGCTGTTTCAGGCGCTTTTGAAATGGAAAAAAGAAAAAAAGGAAGTCTTTTATGCAGAATGGATGTGTGTCGGACATAAAATGTCTGCTCATCCGTTTTCCGTGCCTTTGAGGTTTGAATAAGATAAGACAGACAGCAGCGTTGGACTTTTATGAGAGTAGATAGTTTACATTAGATGGAAGGTATACATTATTAAGTTTTCTAAGCCGCTCTTGAGGTCTTTTTAAGCCGACAAGGACTATTGCAGTCTGGGAAGGAGGAGGGGAAATGGAGGGAAAATGTCGACCATATACTGTACAGCGGCGACTGCAGAGCGAGGTGGAAGATTGTGATTGGTGCAAAGAGCTACATTTGTTCATTTCTTTCATAGACCTGAGCAGCCGCAAGTCACATGAGTGCGTGTCGCTCGGCCAGTACGTGGCGGCAGGGCGGGAAGTGCGGAGTAGAATTTCAACAGAAAGCGAGATTTAATGATTGGGAGGCCAATCGGAAAGGTAGACAGATTTTATGCTGTTTGTTCGCGTTTGACTCCCAGGAGACTATAGGCCTTATCCCCTGAGAGGTGAAGTTAGGTTTTTGATTCAGCTTGATAGGGTGACACTGCATTAAGGGCCACAGTTAATGCTACGCTAACATTTTAAGAATGTGGTTTAGTCTTTTCATTAATACGCCATTATGATTGGTTGTAGGATTCAAGATATCTTCTTCTTACAGTTTTAAAATGCTTCCTTTTTTTGGGCAACATTAAGTCAACTTTAACCGATGCAAGGTTACATGTTGTGCCTCCAGGGAGATGACAACATGATTATGACAGTAGCAGTATGAATAATTTACATTTTCAAATTTGTTCCAGATTTTGCTTTTTCTACTGTTTCCGAATAGATAGAGAATAACTATAAAAGGAACCTTCCAGAACAGGGGAGGGTGGATAGGTAGCGTAATTAAAATATGTAAACGCATTAGGAAGAAAAGGAAAAGTCCAAATCCCTTCTGATCATCAAAACTGTTGAATATTTCACTACTTCATGAGGAAATATTCAAAACTGAAGGGGGAGGAGCTACTGTCTTTTAAAGGACAAATGGAAATCGTGAAGTATACATTTAGAATCACAACCAAAGAAGCTGCAGTGGCACGTGGGTGATAAGCACTATCATGGCCTACATATCACAGCTACCAGGCTGCTCCTTGCTAGGCTGGGGGCCCAATTAGGTGGTGCTGAGATAAGGTCCGGAGTTAAATAAGGTTTTGGGTTGCCCTGCCATTGTTTTCTCACAAAGACAGCAACTATTGATTAAGGGCCAGGCCAGTTTACCTATCAGGTTGTTGACTTCACAGTGGAGTCACATTCCAGCACAGAGGGCAGAGTTACCTGATCACGCCTCACTTTCAACAGGCAAAAAGCGTGGGCAGCCGTAAGCGGTTAAGACTCCCACTGCACCAAGCACCATGTGCAACAATGGGAAGGGTTCTGCAGGTGTTGGCCATGAGGGAGCAGAAGAGGAAGTATTTGAACAAATGGAGGACAAATGGAGACCGTCTAGTTCGTTGGTTAGATATTTGGAAAGGTAACGCGGGACATCCTCCACATTGACCAGGTACTGTTATTTTCACAGCTTGTTCCTACCAGCTTAAATTTTCTTGGCTAATCTTTTTTCACTCTTTCTTTCTGTCTCTCCCTCTTTTCTTCCTCAAAGGGCCTGCAGCGCTGGTTTATAATGCTGATGATTAACTAAATAGAGTCTGGGAGAGCAGGTCTGCTTGGCTTTCTCATTTCATGAGGCCTGACTGACCGGGAGGAAGACGGAGCGTTCTCAGGCAGCGGGGTGGAAACTCAAGATCTTTTTTTCTCTTTCTTTTTCCAAACCGTACTCCCTTTACTTTGGTTTTGTTACATTCTTTCCTTGGGGTACCTTTCATGACGGTAAGGTTACAGGTGCATTCTCCATTTTCCTTCTCCACCTTCTTTCCCCTAACTTTTCCCTCCCTTATACTCGCTTTTCTTTCTCCCTCCTCCCCCCTCTCTCTCTTCTGCTTTACTTTTGCATTGCTTGCAGGATGACTTAAAACCTGTTCTGTCTCAAAGAACACAATAATGTATCATCTTTTCATTTGTGCTTCTGTTCTGAGAGACATTTAGTCACTTTGTAAAAGATTTCAGACCGAGCGGGCTGGTTCTCTCTTTGCTTTGAACAACCAAGTCTTTGTTGAGAGAAAAGGGGAACTGTCCATTGTTAACCTACACGCCATTTGATCAAGTATATTGTATGTCTCATGTGACAAGATGCGAGAGATTTTCTTTGTCACTTATACAGAAAAGTAAGTTTCGTGAAATTTGGTTGGCGTCAAACTCCCAGGCGGTGCACAATGAATAACTTTAATAAATGAATAACCAGATAATGCACTAAGATATGTATGTAATGTTTAATTTGAGAGAATATTGTACATGTGTTAGCATGTGGTGTGAGGATTTCGCACGGCTACGTGTGAATGATCCACGTTATTCAGTAAACGAGGGCTGTTTCGGTGACCTTCTGCATACACGGCGTCTGCCCGGGTCGAGCCGAGCAGCATTCCATCAGCCTTTCATCATTCAGCAAACACAAAGACAACGGCCCGAGAAGTCCACCGACGGAAAACAGACAGACACAAAAAAAAAAGAAAAATTGGCTTTTCCTCTCTTCCATTCCGTAATACATGTGTTGAAATGCTGTTCGACAACGCTGCTTTGTTAGAGACAGAACAGAATAGTGTGTTGCAACATGAAAGCACAATGTGAAACGGAAACAGCTCCTCGAGGCTCATGTGCTTTTGAGGTGAACGCGCGCGCCGTGCAGCGTTTGAAATTACTAACTGCCATGTATTGTGTGAAAAGCAGGCCTCCCAACCTTGCCGTGCCATAGATTTAGACTAGTTGGAACAGGTTTGGGCAATCATTAACAACTACTGTGGCCCAGTCTTCTGTGACAGCGAGTTTAAGCTGAAGACCACAACAAGGGCTCAGCTATTATACTATGGAAAGGTGGTCTCCAAATATGGACTTCCCGACTACTATTTACACCGCTTTTTTGGGAGGGTTGTACATGGCTCAGTTTGACTTAAAACAATGTAACTTAACTCAATATCTTAGCCCATAGTCTTACAGTATTCATGGTTAGAGGCACTACTCCCGCCCAAATCTGCTTCAGTAGATTTCCTTCGTTCATTAACCTGGCACTGACATCATGTCCCACAGTCAACCATATCTCAACCCTTGTATCAGTGTAGTCGCGACATGTTTTGTGTTCGGGTGATTATCTCCATCTTACGAGGCAGCATTGGATATCAACACTTTCTCTAATACTGCCTGGTAATGATGATGATAGTCATCTCAAGACTGCAACCAGACAAACCGCTTTAGCGACGTAAGCAGCAGCGGGCTCCCGGCCCCCATGGGCCCCTGGATCGGCTCAAACACTTGAGCAGCAGCAGAAATGGCTCTCAGGATCCATCTTACCTTACAGTGCTGGACTGTACAACTGTTGTTCTAACACTGTCTGGTAACGATGTTTCCTGGGAGGCTCTTTGGTCTCCGATAGTGAAGTTGCTCCTGTTAAAATGAAGAAAAGAAGGTGAATGACGTCACTTAAAGGTAAGCGTAATAAGCCCGAGGCTGCGTGGCAATCGGTGACACATAAAGCTCACAGATGACTGTACAGTGTTGAAAGATGGGACATTGGGTCCGGTAAAAATACACAAACCTTTATGTCTGAGCCTTTTATTTTGAAAACAGTTTGAGATTGTTGAAGGAGAAATGAGAATGTGGAATTCTTCAATGCACTAATGGTCCTAAAGGTCAGCTTTTATGATTTTTTTCTTTTTTTCTTTTCACTTTACTCACTTCCCTGTCTGGTTTGTTTTTCAAGCTTTTATTGCAACCCTACCCCACCCAAGTTAAAGAATAGCAGTTGGTTGATGGTTCCACCGGTCCTGCAGGGCCTCGTTTCCTTGTTTCCTTGTTCCCTCCCCTGAACAGTGTTGCCGTTTGTGTTGTGTGGCAGTGATTGGTCTGACAAGCCGTACCTGCGTGGCACATCCTGAAACTGACACATGAGCTCACCTGAGAGTGCTTAACTGGTGAAAAACTGAGCTACAGATGCCGTGGCCTCCTCCCAGCTTTTTCTAAGCTTTTATCCACAAAGGGACAATACCTTAGTGTTTTAAGTATTCATAAAATGGAGTCTTGACAACAAAAAAATACTTTTTATAGTGTGTTAGGTATGTTGTGAGCAAAACTTACACTGATTGCTGGCACCTTAAAACAATGGAGATTAGCTATAACTGAAGATGTTGAACAATTTTCATCAATATGTGGACTAGAACGTGTATTTAGTGGGTAAAGCCTTCAAACAGACTTGAGAAAAAGTCAAACAACAGACATGAAGCAAGCAGAGACCTAGTGTTGGTTTAGGGAGGGAGAATTACCCCGCAAATAATGAGCCGCACCTTTATTTGCCCACCCAGCTCCATTATTCAAGCCACAGAAACATGAAATAGCTTTTTATTTTCTCCCATTTGTCCCCTTTCTTTGCGTTGACGTCACATATTTGTGTATTGACGTAACAACGTAGACGACCGGGACAGAATCAATTCACCAAGCTTACTTTGCTTCATGCCTTGGTCTGCTCACTCGTGGCTTTATTCTCCCTCTGCGCATGCTTGGGCCAATTTAAATGTGTGGGTAAAATAACAACACAGTGTGTATAGAATCTGTGATTGCAGCAAAAGAGGAACTGCTCGTTTCAACCTGTTTCTGCTACACTGCTCTGTTCCCTCCGGCTCTCTTCCTCCTCTATGCACAGGTGAAAACTCAGAGGTCATCCTTCCAGCCTGTTGATAGGCGTCTTACCAGACATGGTTAGATGTAATTAATGGTGTCTAATACTGTCTGGTAATGCCGTCCATTAAATGGCATTACCTTCTGCTCTCTTACTTCCTCCTCTCTCGCTCTCGTGCGTCTGACATGCGGTGTATTGACAAAGGGCAGCGCAGGGAAGCACATCATCATATTTATAGCAGTGGCAGATGGGGCTGAATGATCATGACTATGGAACTAGGATCCTTGCACTGGAAGATTGATTGATTTATCTGGGTTCCTTCCATGTGACTTGAGTCAAAGTTTCTCCACTGAGCAGCATTCCAGGTTCAGGCCGAATGTTTTTTTGTTTTTTTTGTCAAATTAGTTTCTATCAGGAATGTTAATGTGAGTGCCATGTAAAAAAAATATTCCCAAAAATGCTGTAAGCTTTATCTGTTGAAAGATCTGCTTTCTTCCTCTTATCGCAATAACTGAATTCCTTCTGGGGAACCTGGCTTTTCTCCATGTACAGTAGAACAATGCACACAGCTTTTGAGACCTCACTATGGACGATACACTATGTACATAAAGTTTCCTGTATTTACTGAGATATTATTTAATGTAATGTAATGTCAAAGAAAAGATTCAATAAAATGGGATAAAATGTAAAAGTGCCTCTCTTGTTCATTTGCTCTTTCTGAACATATTTTCAGAATCAGTTTTCCTTTTCAACTTTTGAATTCACATCTCCTGTTTGCTGGCCCTTTGTAGCAGTTTCTCTGCTCATTGTGAACTCTTCCTTCAGCCAGACCGGAATGCCGAGCCCCAGTCAGGTGTGGATCGGGTTACCACTGAACAGAGCTTCTTTTTAAATGCCTCAATTTACCCATGAGGTCCCCCCATCAGCTAAGCCCTCATTGTGTCCCAGTCTATGGCAGCACACAGTAGGCTAGCTTGATAAACTGAGGAGCACAAGGCTCGTTTTCACTGCCAGGTCCGTGGGCCACTTACAGTAGCCTGCTTTTGCCTGCTGAAAACCATACTCTTGGTCTAGATTGTCACAGTGGTTGCAATTACAGAGGTACAGGGGAAGGTTTTCTTTTTCTATTTCTTATTTTCTTAGCACTGTTATCTCCCTCTCTCAGTAACAGACACACACCCAGAGCCAATAGCATGGCTATGGTGTTTAAGCATGTTAGCTCAGGGGTTCAGTTGACTGGTTAAACGCAGCTCTGATTTTATCAGTTGAAACGCAAACACGAAAAACCATTTAGCCGTTAAACATAACAGGCCCCAGGCCTCATTGGTCGCCCAAGCTGGGGAGACTCGCATTCATTGGTTTTCCTCAAAGGAAGAGTTTGTTGGTCCCAGAAATATTCTATCCCATTTTCTTTTGTGTACAATGTGGAGACAATTTGGCCTGACAAATATTGAAAGTTGAATATAGTCTTTTTTTTTTCTCCTTCCAAGTAAATGAAGTCATCATGATTTCTGTGAATCATGGGTGATTCAAATGGTTTCCTGAAACAGCTTATACAAATAAAGATATCCTGGGAGGAAGACAAAAGCCTTCTTAATCATTAATCTTTAGCATTTACAGCAGAGTCGCCTTTCACCGGACTGTGATCTAAAGACACAACATTGCATCTATTTAGGAGAAACCACAATGCAAAGACACATATGTGTGTAAGAATCTATAATGTGCCATCACGAGTATCTGTTTTTTAATTATTTATTTTCACATTGATGCAGACAGGTGTATCCTGCTTAAAAGGCTGAAGAAATGTTGACATGTCACACACATTGGATAAGGAGATGAATGAAGGCTGAATTCGTTTTCTTTTCACTGTCACGCTGTCATGGCTCACTGAGACACTTGAGGAGAACGGAGACATATTTGATGCTTTTATTAACACCTGGGCTTTTCCTGTAATGTCAAGTCAAAATGTCTGCTGCGAAAAGGCCTCGAACAAAATCCAATGTGGACCATTACATACTTTTTTTCCAGTGGTGTGAATGCTGGGCAGACCTGCTTTGAGTTTAGTATTTAGTTTAGTATTTGTCCATTATCAGTGAAAGATGTGTGTTATTGGGCCACACACAACATATGCGAAGAAGTGAATTGCTACCATAACAAAATATTCACAGGTAAAAAAAAATCTAAAATACAATTCGTTGCAAATAATTATCCTGAACAATTCTGATATGGATGCATTTATACAATACAAAGACTAAAAGACACAACAAATCCACATTATTCAGTACTGTAACACAGGCCGGTAGATAAAGTTGACTGAATGACTTATTTACTTTACTGGCCTCAGATAAGGTGAAGCATTTACTTTTGCCAAGATGCACACCGACACCAACAGTGCAGATCAACTGTAATCAATGGGTATTTTTTTTATAGACATTTTTTTTATATGCCTGGAAATTGCCTTACTAGAAAATATAATTTTCACTTTCCATAAATGATCTCCCCAAAAATAAATCTCTCATCCCCCCCTGTGGGTCCAATGTTTGATTTGTATTGCTCATGGTTTTACATTACAGCACAGAAAGACACTGAAGTTAAAACGCGTCAGTATTATACAAATACAAACACTACAGTACAGGAACAGACAACTGTAATTCGGTACTTCCTCCACCTTGGTGACGTCAAGCTGCTGAATCACATTCCTGACTGGCAGAGAGCCGGCAGAGGATTCCTGCACTGGTCTGTGCATGCTTGGTGCAGTCAGACCACTTTCTGCGGTTGAGGAGGCTAGACTCACTTTGCTGGGCTTGCCACTGGGGTGGAACAGCAGCACAACAGAGGCTAAACGGCTGTGACATACCTGCAAGTGTGCTGACGCACATTCCATCTCAGGAGCTGCCACACAGTCATGCAGGGAACTCCTTTGACAGTCTGCAGTCAGTTATAGAGGAGTGGAACTGATTATATGATTGTGGGTTCGGGCCACATTTAAATTAGGTTTGACTTTTTCCTACAATCTGTGCTTTGTATACTTACAGCGTACAACATGCTAATAACACACTTTTATGCATTGCATATAAACAAGAAACACTAGTTCTGGCAAAATATAAAATCACGTCACTGCTTGGAACATATTGTTTCACATTATAGCTTCAATGTCAAGACACAGCACACATATAAACAATGCAGGTCCAAATATTCAGTCCCGAAGAACAGAACCCATTTGGCAGTTTTCAGATACATTCAGGTCATCATTAAATCAACGTCTTTATTACCTTCAATGCAAAAAGTGGTCTGATGTTGGTGGTGGTGGCATGTTTCAATTGAAAATGGTATTATATTATCTTATATCCTCTATTATGTGCTGTTATATTCTGTCTCATCATGTGTGACTTGTCAACTCAGTGTCTGAACAGATGAATGAATGAAAATAATGATGGCAGATAAAGAAAATGAAATGCGAAGAACTTACCTTACCCAATACACACCTGTGGTGTGGGCAAACAAATTACATAGGATGGCTATCATTTTTTCACCGACCCAGGAAATGTCTGGTACTCCATATGGCAGTCCGTCTACGCTGCTAGCCTGAAGCTAATAGCTGCTGCTTTAGCTTTAGCATGGTAAATGATAAACAACCATTTGATTGGTTGTCAAGTCTTGTCAAAGGTTTGACTTTAGCCTTCTTTGGCACACTTGGTGTGTCAGCTTTGTGTTAGACATGAAGACTGGCAGGCCGAGACGCCGAAGCTCCGCCCAGGCCCCGGGACCCTTTGAGGCATCATCTAGCAACTATTCTCCTGATCTCGTTTTGAGCAGGAGTTTCGACAGAGCCGGCTGCCATTTCTTCATATCCTCTGGTAAATTTCCACAGCAGCTGAATAGACTCACCTCAGGTACAGTCCAAAGAAACCAAAGCATGGAAATGTCAATGCCGGCCACAGATTGTTAATTAAACAGTAAAAGAATGCATGGGATTAATGATTCCCATTAACTGAGGTTTAAATATCCTGCCAGATAAGCAATCACACACTTCCAGTAGTTTGAAAACCTAACCATTTGTGTCAGTGATATTGCTTTCCTCCCCAGCTCTGTAATGATATGCTAATAAATTTCACCCGACTGACCTGACTGATTTCTAAAGCGTTGACTGGCACCAGCACTCGTTGCATCAAGCACTTAGTTGCTGTATTTTTAGGCCTAGTGAACCTGAAGCATCAACTGCCTCCACCAACTCTCCCCATTCTGTTGTGTTCTTGCCAAAGTCTGCTATCGGTGAGTCATTTTCCACTTCAAAACCAAACGGTATTCCTCTCGTGTCTTTTCATAACTCTGGAGGGCGTAACCAACGGACCGAATGACGTTAATCCAGGAGGTTGCCATACGCATCACGTACATACTCTGCATTTGGAGTTACCACAGAGGCTCAGCTGGGTGGGACTGAGGCAGCTTTTCTCCACCTTCATCACCCTATGATGATAGTGTGAAATACCAACGCTGCATGGAGTACATAAAGTCTTTATTTAAGAGCCATGTCAGTGATTTTTAGATCGTTTACCACATAAATCACATATTTGACCAATGTCAAGCTACTTAAACAAAAAAAAAATAATCACTGCAATGGGTTTAAAATGTCACAACCGTGAACCCTCAACAGCACTCAGATTTGCCACATTAGTGGTAAAAAAGAATACGTTATAAGGATGATACACGCCTGACTTAAAGACGTATATGGTCAACAAGACAATTTTTTTACATATCTGCCTCTAGACGACTGTTAATCTGAGGCCAGAAATGTGCATATGGCATGTGCATTTTCCTATGTTAAAGCTAGTCTTGGTGAAATTACATGTCTCCAACTTGCATTTATCACCAGTGGGAATGCGTGAATAAAGACCCTGGGAACAAAATGTCGCCACCCCCCCCACCCCTACTACCACAGCCCCCTCTGCTTTCTCGGTGTAATTCTGTACGGGAGACATGAATAGCAGCAGACAGAGAGACCCTATTGAGACGAGCCTTTCTTTACATCGAAACTTAACTCCATTCCCTCCACTACAACACCTTGACAAGGAGAATCCCTCCAAATAATGGGTTGTGTAGGGACACCATTGCTGCAGGCTGCATCCCTGTAATTGCTGAGCACTTCCTGGTACAGGAGGCGGTTGAGATGACATGGGATTGGGCAAGTCTCCAAAGACACACACACACACACACACACACACACACACACACACACACACACGCACACACACACACACACACACACACACACACACACACACACACACACTTTATGGTGTAACCGCCCTGAGACAGACACACACACATACAGTACTTCTCATATATATATATATATATATATATATATATATATATATATATATATATATATATATATATATATATATATATATATATAGATTTCCATTAGTTTTATTTTTAAATAGCTCAGAATATATTTTTGTAACACATTATTCTGTTTTTGATTTTATCCACCGGTCTTTTCTTGGGGTACGAGCCACACTTGGGAGGAGTGACGTAGTGAGTTTTTTTTTCATGTGTGTGGTTTGTTTGTAGTAAATATGAGAAGAACTGGCCTGTTAGCATGAGCAGAGGTAGTTGCCATGGATGAACAGACAATGAGAAGAGTTCAGATGCTGAAACCCAAGGAAAACAAAAAGTTAGGCTCAGCTAAAAAAAAAAGTGTCGCACATTTGCACAACACTGTTTGATTGACAGACGGAGATCAAAACTAAATAGGAAAGGTATTCATTAACATTTTAATCGTGTAATATGTAAGACAGAAAAGGGAACATACAGATAGCAAGACAAAATACACAAGCTTATTCTAATACACACACACACACACACACACACACACACACACACACACACACACACACACACACACACACACACACACACACACACACACACACACAAAGACTCTTGGCAGATGGTGGACCATGAGGTCGACAGGGTTGTAAAACAAGCCTGTTCTCTTTGTTCACCTAGGCAGCCCTTTGCACAGTGTGTCTATCAGATGGCGGCTCTTTATCAAGGTGTGGCCGACGCTGGCCCCACACAAAGCTCTCTTAAACAGGAACATGGGAGGCCCGCTTCTAATAACTGGGGTGCCGTGGCTGCACTCGCATCATTGCCAAGCAGCTCTCTCATGTAGCTGCCATTTTGCAGTGTGTGTAAATGAGTGTACCGACACGACTGTCAAGTTCTTATCCGTTATGACGCTGCAGAATCTGCTTGAAATGTTCTACATACATTGTCCTAAAATAATGGCCCAAGTAACTTTTTTCATTTTTTTTTGTGATTTAGTAAATTAAAACGGCCAAAGTCACACTCTCGACATCGGCCTTCATACTACAGGGGTAGCATCACATGATCTGTTCAACTGAGGATGTAAGCGATTTTGCCAGAGGTGGCCAGCATCACGATGAGATGATTTAGGCAACAAAACCTTTTTTTTCTTCGGCCATTATTCTAGGAAGGTGAGGAAATATAAAACAAAATATAAATGTGTGTCTAACCTACAGGAGTTGGGTGTATCACTCCTGGTTACCCTACTGTATGTGTAATTATACGGTTGCATGGATGCTGGGTCTAAGAGGCATCCACCCCTGTCAATTATCAGACTGTTGGGAGGAAGAAAGGAGATTATGCGTAATTGTCGACCGTGGCTGGGCCTGGGTGTTTCCTCCCCTGTCAAATCACTGAGACAGAATAAGTGATAAGTAGATTTGCCAATGCGGGCAGACAAATACTGTAATGTTGCTCAACTGCATACCTACCACTGGATTTGGCTCGAGAAAATATGATTCATGATCATGTCATGCCATAAAAATAATGATTCCAGCAATGATTCAGCTGGATGAGTTGAAATAAACTGATGTTTACATTAGATGTAATATATAATATACTGTCTGGGGGTATTAGATTTAATCAAATGCTCAGGTTAACTTATAGCACAAGTAATGCTGCATCTAAAAGATTTGAAGGTTCATCAAGAGATATGGTGCTAATAATGCATTATATCATATACAAATAATCATTCAGGCTTTGCTGTTCAGGGTGTAAAATGGAGCATTAGATATGGGTCAGCAAATGAAACAGTCACCCAGTATACGACGTAAGGTGGATACCATTTCATCTACATTAACAGAATGAACCCTCTTTTGCTCTTTTTGTATTTAGAAATTATTATTTTGCCTCTGGTGTCAGGATATAATACCCTGCAAAACTGGCAGATCCATTTTGATTGACACTCTGCTCTCATGTTACCACAGGGTTCACACAACAGAGGCTAACAGGCAGTTAATATTGAATGAAGCTAAACTTAGAGGTGGGTAGGTGTGGGATACATAATCTTGAGTCGCTCGTTTGTCTTGAGCTGCTGTTCAAGCTGCAAGCTGCAACTGTTGCTAAGGGTCCCATTACCAGAGTAACCACTGATTGTTTACTTTGGTCGAGTGGGTTTGGGTACTAGCAGTGAGACAGACTACGGTCGATTTCAGTGGTTTCAACTGCTGACACACCATGTGATTTCACCTCTGTCAAGTCTGTCCTTCAGTCTTCGGGTTGGCTGTTCGTCTCGGCCCTGCCGTTGGACTGCAAGGATGAGCGCACATGGCAGAAGAGGAACCGGCTGAGTGGGTTTTTACGGAGTCTGGCTGTCCTTGTGACTGGTGCTGGTGTTGCAGGTAAAACCCCTTTGCTTCTAAATCAGGTCAGAGTACAGCTCCTGTCTTATACAAGAAAACAGCACATTTATTTTGAGATAACACATTTTCTTTTCACAATTTTTTTATATTTGCCAAATGTGATATTCATGTGACCTCCTCATTGGGAGCTTTACACAATGTCATGGCAGGCTTAGTTACAGGAAGTGAACAAAAAGACATTACATTAGTTATCCAAAGAAGATCATATAAAATAGACTAAATATGTTTTTTTTGGAGAGGGGATGAGGGGATGTCCACAGTGTCAGATTTTGAAAACCCCTAAATGTTGGAATAAACCAAACAAAACTATACAAAGAGTTTTAACGGGAGTGAGCCTGAACATTTAAGGTTTGTTCTGATGGTGGAGCTAGAACTACAGATATCTATGGGCCAAAGTGAAGGTCAAATGCATCGCTTTAACTGGTACTCTTACACAAAAGGTCAGGGGGGTCACCACAATTAGCCCAACGACAAAAATCATGGTGGTAGTATCATTATTTTTGCAGGTATTTCTGTCAAAATATCAGTCAAATAAATATGTTCAACCCAATGATGGCACTAGATGGGAAGTTAAGGATGCTGCAAATTTATTACTGAGGAGGAGATACAAATCTGTACTACAGTTGTTGAGTTGTTGAGGCCATGCCAGGTTAAAGAAGGGTAAACTGGTTCTCTTCTTCTTTCCCTCTTTTACTTCACCAAGCCCTCGGTGCTCTTTGACTCACAATGACCAACACCTCATTCCTGGTCTCCATGTCTTTCTACAGTGTCACTGTACCCACCCCAAAAAAAGTCCTCCCGTGTTGGAACATCTTCAGCCATCATTAGCAATCTGCACCAGCACGAGGAGATGTCTTCTGAGTGCTTGGTGGAGCCCTGCAGTGAAGCCCAGGCAGAGGGGACCGGACTGGAGAAGCAACAAGGGGACGAAGCAGAGAAGGAGGCAGCGGAGGCTCCCTGTGGGGACAACCAGCCTGCAGGAAGCTGTGGCATGCAAGAAGCGACGTCAGAAAGTGGACTAGAGACGGTCCAGAGGGAGGAGAAAGTGAGAGAGAACGCAAGCGAGAAAGCGAGAGAGGGGATTTCCCACATATCTGTCAACCAGGAACACCGGGATAGAGGGTCAGGTGTGTGTCGGGGAAGGTGGGAAGCCAAGCGTGATGAAAAAAACAAATGTACATAGTGACAGAGCTTGTACGTTCGTGGGAGTTTGAGTGACTGTGTGCATGCATGATTTCTGTGTGTTTGTGTATGTGAAAGCATCAGGTGCGGGCCTGGTGGAGCGATACATTCGGAGGTCCTTCCCCAGGGGCTTGCCGACCTGCTCCTACCCAGACAGGGACCGGCAGCGTCAGGCAGAGGAGCCCCGGGGTCCTGGGCCTTTCTACTTCATTGGAGGAGCCAATGGGGCTGAAATGTAAGAAGAGAAATATGAAATAAAGCATCAAAAATCTGTTGAATTGTAGATATTTTAAAAAAAAATATCACATAGCAATTCAAGTTTAAACTAAGATTAAAAAATTTAAGAATATAGTGATGATTTCAAATTGTTTGTTTTTAAAATTTGTTTTGGGCCCCTTATTAGTCAAACCCTAGTTTGAACACTTGTTCGATTAAAGCAGAAGTGTGATTGGTTTCTTTTGACTTTTCCTTTAGAGTGAGCAGTTACTGCGAGAGCAGAGGATGGAAGAGGATTTACAACAAGCACAGGGAGGATGTTAAACTCAAGTGGTGTGAGAGCAAATCACCAGCCACCTACTGTAACTTCAGAGAAGGTCCGGTGCTACAATGATTATAATGCTGAATGCTGTACTTTACTGTAAACTGTAGTACCGCAATGTTACCTGTTATAGAAAAGATGTTTATTGCCATCCATTCTCAAAATCGGAATGTGTTGTTACAGGTGAACAGCTGGTGTACCAGATTCCCAACAACAAGGTGCTCACCACTAAGATCGGCCTCCTCAGCAGTCTGCGGGAGTACGAGCGAGTCAACAGCAAAGTCAACCACGGCCAAGGACTCAGCTTGTATGTATCGAAAACAGAGAGATATGACAGACATTTCCTTTACTAAATGTAGAGTTGAGTCACAATCTCCTAGCAACAATCTAGCACCATCATGGAGGTTCAATAGAGGCCGGCTTTGCAAATACTATTAAGAGACATATCAGCCTGTGACCCTATTTAATAAACACAGCCCACCCGATGGTGAATGAATACAATTTTACAATTTTTTTTTTTTAAGCAGCAGAGGAACAATACCTCCTAAATATCAAAGCATTCCTTTTACGGAATAAGATGTAAAAAATTCCGACAAACCATTTAATCATAAGGTACAGGCTAATAGTAACAATACATCAATAATTTAAAACAGCACGCAAGCCTCAAGTCATATTTCAAGGCAAATAAGTTAAATTACCCTGTGGAGGTTTTGGCCACCAATTGTGTGTGTTTGCACGTCATGTGCATGTACGAGGACAAACATGGCAATAAATATTCATGTTAAAGGTTTAGCTGGTGGCCGTGATGTGCCAATAAATGTTACAATGCTCCAGCAATGTTCAGGAAGAAGACCACAGTTAACGTGGATGTAGATGATGCAGAATTAAAAATGCAAATATATATACGGAAGGAACTGCATTCAATATGTTTATGCCTCAAGGAAACAATGAGTGTAAGAAGTAAAACTTCACAGAGGGCCTTTGATGACTGAGACAATCTTTAAAAACATTTGTATCTCACCATCCACTGGCACACTTTCTTTTGGAAAATATTTTTGTATAGATGTAAAATTCATCAGTGGCCATTATGTCTAGGATCTGAAATCAATCTGTGCTAACAGCACAAATGTCTTACCACTCTATAACAAAGATCACTGTATTGTTAAACTCAAGTTAGTTTTCATACTGTAATTGAATATAGGAAAACTTTTCTCAAAGCTATGTAATTAGCATATAGAGCACTACAGCATGCTCTGACAGGAGGTCAGCAGTAATCAATAATATGATTAATTTTTGATTTTAAAAAACACAGGATTTTGACTTTTTTAAAATAAGGTGACATTTTTCAACCCTGTCTCCTAAAAATTACGTTCCCCCAGAACTAATACGCATTCCCAATTACGTTTGATCAGAAACGTATCTCCTCCCTGATTATGTTTGTGTTATTATACACGTATAGGTTGATTAAACACGTATGTTGATTATACACGTATTTTTGTTTTATTGTTTTTATGTTTGTGTTAGACGTATTACAAATACGTTTATAATCGTGTGTTTGTGTTATTATTATCTTGCTTTATTTAAGCATATTTTAATTTTTAAACTCTGCGGAGAAAAAAAGAAAACACAAACATAATCAGGGAGGAGATACGTTTCTGATCAAACGTAAATGGGAATGCGTATTAGTTCTGGGGAAACGTAATTTTTAGGAGACAGGGTTGCATTTTTATAATAAAAAGATACATCTGTAGGCTTTTGATTGTCAATATGTGACACATTTTTTTATAATTCTTATTCTGATTTCTAGTCCCGCTCTAATGGCAGGTTTAACCAGCTGAAGACACACAGCCATTCATTTGTGCACCATCTTTGCTTTTTTTGTGCCTCACAGGAAGCTGAAAATGGAGGAGTTTATTCCCACTACCTTCCGCATGGACGTGAGGGAAGAGAGGGAGGCTTTCTTTGCCCAGCAGGAGGGTAAAATGCCCAAACACCTCACCTACATTAACCTCCAGTCCAGTAGTACGACATCAGGAGCATCCAGATGCAAAAACAACACAACACTGGTTTGACTGGATTCGTGTTGATTTAGAAGGCTCCAGTTTTAAAATGAGATCAATCAAACTCGACTCGTCATTCATCCAGCAAAGCAAGAGAGAATAGTTTGTGCTAGGCGGCGTTAAGACAACAGTTGCCTTGGTGATTGTTTAATCAAGAGGCTGCGAGGACGTTGGAAAATAATGCACTTCACGTCCCATAAGGCCGATTAAATCACCAGGGGAACATGCTGTTGCCATAGAGAGGAGTCAGCAGAGGGCAGGGGTGAGACACAAACACGAGGAGAGACGCTGAGCTGGAGTCGGATGTGGATCGGCTTCAGCACTGGACACTAAAAGACATGCAATATTAAAACTGAAAACATTTTTAGGACCTGAGATGACGTGCACCGCTGGTTCCCGTATTGTTTGTAATGATACTGAACAGACACACAGCATTCTGATAAGTGGTGAGCGGTTTATGACAAACATGGTTATCACTATGTAAACAGGTGAAAGACACAAACAGCTGGTTGTGATCTCTGGGTGGCGGATAAATCTGTGGAAAAAAAGACAAGCGCAAAGAACAGATCAGAACACAAAACCTCTGTATAAAAAAAAGCATCATCTCTGTCAGTGGTGGAAGAAATATTGATAATTAGTTAAAAACCAAATACCTTAAAGTGAGAATGGAATCATCATGAGAAGTATACAGTAAGTATTCATTATACGGTATGGTAGACTCTATAGAATGATATTATACATATATTGTTTTATTAACATGTAAGCAGAATTTAAATGTTGAAGTTACTTTCTACAGCTGCACAACGCTAGTTTACACACCTTTATGACTGTTACCAGGTGCGAGCAGCAATGAGATTCACATGTGGATCTGTAAGCCGACGGGTCTGAACCAAGGCAGAGGGATCTTTCTGCTGAAGAGCCAGGAGGACGTAGCCACCTTCAGGCTGAAGCTGCAGCACACGGAGGACAGCCAGGCCAACGGGAGGACGCACCACCACCGGCCTCAGGCACAGATTGTCCAACAGTGGGTGAACACATACCTAACGATGGGGTTGTTAGAATGAATATCATGCCATATGCTATGTCTCCAAAAGAGGCAACATCTTGTCAACGAATGAAAAATTGCATTTTTCTATCTGGAAACGTTGATGTAGCTGTTGAATCTGGAGGTAAACTGACTTTTTGCCCTCAGTTACATCCAGAGGCCACTGCTCCTGAAAGGGAAAAAGTTTGACGTGCGCTCCTACCTTCTGATCGCCTGCACTTCACCTTATGTGGTCTTCTTTCGCCATGGATATGTGCGACTGACCTGTGACCTCTACGACCCCAGCTCTAACAACCTGTCTGCCCACCTGACGAATCAGGTACAGCTCAATGCTGTTTGAACTCTGCCCAACATATTCAGGGTTCACTTTTTATGTCTTAAAATAGGAGTCGTGCTATTATCTTACTTGCTGTATCCTGCCTTCTGTTCATACTGGCCTTTAAGTGTGCTTTCAGTGTAAGTGAAAGCAGTGCAAAAACATTTTCCAACATGTATCTAAAGCTACTCAAATTCAGCCGTCTGAATTAGACATAACAACTAAATCTCTTTCAAACCACAAAGCGGTGTGGGGTCAAACCACAACCCTGCATGTCAATCACCGACATGCCTGCATTGGATAAGAAGAACAGGGAACTTGACTGAAATCACTGTTCATTCATGGAGTTTAAAGGTATTCCTTTACACATGCCATTTAGCACAAATTAAAAAGGACAACAATCATTCACGATGACACTGGAGAGGTATTTGCGCCCCATCCTTCTTTGCGTACTTGCCCTCCATTATATACAGAGAGGTTGAGTGGATCAAGCATTAGCTGTGGCGTTAACGGTCTCTGTGCTCCTGCTGACTGCTTCGTGTGTCTCTGGTCCCCCTGCTGTTCATCTCCAGTACATGCAGAAGAAGAACCCTCTGTACAGCCAGCTGAAGGAGGACACTGTGTGGTCCATGGAGAGCTTCAACACCTACGTCAACGACAGCTTTCGGGTTGCCAAGGGTCTGCCCAGGGACTGGGTGCTGGGCGCCTTTGCAGTGAGTACAGTGTGTTGTAGCTCTCGGGGACCAATTAGCATTATAATGATGGTTGTTAAGGCTTGCAGCTTGAGATTGGGGGTAGGATTGGATGATCTCACTCCTATCTGAGCAGACGTCGTGTTATTACTAACATGAATATCATGTGCTTGTTTGGTGGTTGTGTTCATCCAAAAAATAACTGACGACAGTAAATTTAGATTGTACGGATCCAGAAGAAGACAAGAAATGACGAGCCTTATTTCTTCAGAGCAGTTGGCACAAATCAATGTTTCGACATACTCGGCTGAGAAAGAAATGAGCCAATCATTACAAAAGATCAGACAAATAAATCATTGAAGAAATGCAACCACAAATGTTCAGATAGCGGGCACAGAGGAGGGTCCTTTAACCACAAGGTTCACGGTTCGATCCCCAGCGCTTCCTGTCTGCATGTTAAAGTGCCATTGAGAGAGACAGTGAACCCCCAGTCCAGCCCATTGCGCCGGCATAATTAGGATGGGTAAAAGGCAGGTCAAACATCATGCATGTTTGTAATGATTGAATGAAAAGTTAAGAATATTGTTGTTAAGAGCTGCAGACATCTAAAATGGGGGCTAGTGGAAGTGCTACATTGTATGTCACCCTTTAAGTGTAATTTGACCATCTGGTTGTGTTTCCTTTCCTCGCATCAGAAGCGCATGCAGCAGATCATGACCCAGTGCTTCTTGGCAGTCAAATCCAAGTTTGACTGCCGACTGGGCTTCTTTGACTTGATTGGCTGCGACTTCATGGTCGATGAGGACTTCAAGGTGGGTGATAGTCGCTGGATGTCTGGATGGCGGCCAGCGTCCCACATGTGCGTTGACGTGCATGTTCTTGGACTAACCGTGTCTTCGCGTCTATGATAGGTTTGGCTGTTGGAGATGAACTGTAATCCAGCTCTCCATACGAATTGTAAAGTGCTGAAGGAGGTGATACCCCACATTGTTGTGGAGACGCTGGGTGAGCTAATGTTATTACATAACTCACATTTTTATTCAGGTTCAGGTAGATGTTTATGTCACATTTTCCTTATGTTATTTTTCTAATTTGTTTGCTCAACAGGCTAATGTGTGTTACCACCAACCATGTTTTATTTATCTGCTGTCCCTCCTTCATGCTCTAGATTTAACTCTGGAGATCTTCAACAAATGTCGTGCCAATCAGAGGATTCTTCCTTTAGCCAGTCAGAAGGACTTCATGCTGCTTTACAACAGAGTTTTCCCTCCAGAGTCAGTGCTGGCCTGCAGCAAGAGCAACTCAAACCGGAAAAGCACCAAAAAGACTGAGCCCAAAATATGTAAGTCAGAGGGCAACATTGTGCCCTCATCATCCCTTGATAGTGTGAATGTCTCAGCTAGTGGGGAAGGAAGAGGTAGTTCAAAGTCTGGCCAGTGTCCCTCCACCTCCACCGCCCCCTCACGTTTCCATCAAAACTCTGCATCAGTGCAGGGACCTTTGCATTTACACAGCGGATGCAACAGCAGGACTGTTAGGAATAAGAATCCCAGGCCTCGGGTTGAACTCAAGCTGAGCAAATGTGCTGTGCATCATTATTCAAAAGCTGCAGGCGACGAGAAGAACTCTAAGTCTATGCAGGAGACTATCATTATGTCGCTATCGTCACCAGGGATCCCCGCCTGTGGCTTTCCAGAGACCACCACACCATTCCCTCCTCATGCTGGACCTCCTCCACTCTGTGGAAAAAAACTTGAAGAGCTCGGAGAGGGGGAAAAAACAAACAGTTTTGTTTATGAGACAGAACAGTGAGGATCTGAAGAGCTTTGCCTAAAAAACAACAACGATGGTTTAATATTATTATATAAAATCACATGGTTCCTACGGTCCTAGCGGTCTTTGAATTTCTTGGAAGTTTGTGAATTTGAGGGAAAAAAATGTAGATCTGAAAGAAAGTTTTTGAAAATAGATGTGGGTCATTGAAAGTGCTTGAATTGATTATTGACGATTGAAAAATACAACAGAAATATGCTATGCTGTATTAGAGAAGGCAAGAGGCCACACATTTCAGCCTCTCTCTCTCACTGTGTCATTGGGCCTCATTCACAAACTCTCTGCCTAAACGGTATAACATGATTTATCAGGGATTTGTCAATATGTTCTTCCTTGAATATGTTTCAATATTTAAAAACCCTTTTTACATTTTTTATTTATTTAGTCGTATCTGTTTATCCAATATTTGCATCGAGAGACCAGATGGTCCTTGTCCTCCTCCACCTGTTTCCTTATTTTTTTCCTTATTTTTTCTTTCCATCAACCATTTATGTTTGTTAAAAAAAATGCTTCTTCTTAGCAGGCCTGTTTTGTTGCAATCCCTGAGCTGGGCTGTGACAATAGTAAGTAAAAAAAAGTTAATAAAAAGCCATGGTAGTCAGAAAAGGCATGAAAATGCCATAGTTCAACACGTCTAATCAAGTACTATAAAGCATGATATTCCATATTGTATATCCAAAAGCAGTCTGAGTGTAATATGTAAAAACATAATTTAAAAAAGTCATATACTGAACCCCCAGTTGAATATTATGACAAAAATGACATATAATTTAATAAATATAATTTGTCATAAAAAGTCAAATCATAGTGTGTTGAAGGAAATCATAAAAACCCATATAGTTAGTTTCCAAGTTTATAACAAAATCATAAAAAGTCATAGTCCTAAAAAGTAAAAATTAAGTAATATAATAGAACATCACAAAATGTAATTATATAGAATGTTGCAAAAAGTCACAAAATAAGTTTGATTCTATTATCTCATTAATACTGTAAAAAGTTACAGTAGTATGTCAGTGTCCAATAGATTATTGGTAGACTTGTTTACTTTAATCAAAGCAGAAATCAACAGCTGAGGCAAATGGAAAACATATCAGTCACTCATCTGACAGCGAGTTGCTTCACTTCACAGAAACAGCTCCGGCCTTGTGGAAAGCCAGAAACACTCAGACGTGAGCGTACAACACTCCCACCGTCTGACTGTAATTTTAATCACGAAGATCACAGTTGTTGTGGCATGTTGTTTTGACTGCAGCCCTTTACCTCGGCATTTCATAACTCGTAATTATTTCACCGGTCTATCAATATTCATGAGTTTCTGCATGTAAACAGGCTGGTTTGCTTCCATCCTTGCTTCACCTCCTAACAAGGAGACTGGGAGCAGCAGAGCCTCACGTATCAACATGAAGCGGTTTTAGTATCTGTAGCAGCTGCATTTTTTTACATCAACAAATGGGAAGCTTTAATTAACAATAGAACCAGTTTTTGTTCGTCATGGTAAAGCGTCAGCAGGTTCCCAGACAAGTTCAGATCGTCGACCACTGAGGAAACTGCTCAGTTCTCTGCAGACAGCCAACTGACAGGAAGGAAGGAGCAACTACGAAGCTGCGACTCAACAAAACCCTTTTTTTTTTTCCACTTTTATCTTCAATTCCTCTTCAAAAGCTTCAACACCTTTCGTTCTTGCAGCTCTGTTTAAATATAAACTATACACGCTGGCAAAAAAGGGGGAACTAGAGCTTAGCGACACCCCCCCTCCCTTCTCTACTCTGCCCACAATATCCTCTTTTGGACCCAACCAGCCCCCGTTTTTCGGTTATCTCTTTGGTTTAAGTGTGGCACACACACACGCAGCAGGGATGGTTGTCTGGGCAGATGGTGCTCAGTGTGTGGACTAGAAGCTGAGACAGGCGGAGAGGGACAGACTCCTCGTCCGACATGGGATGCTGCAGTGTGACCCAGAGGCATACTGGAGTGGACGAGGTGGGCCCGGATGAGATCGAGCTCCTGGAACTCTCTGGAGACAATTTAGGGTAAGACATGAATATAAGTTTATGTTTTAAAGCTGAGAAGTGCTCAAAAATAGGAAAAGTAAAAGGTGTGGAATTTACACAGTTATGTCTGCACTTGGATCCTGGAACAAAACATGCGGATTGGGTCAAATGTATTGTGTTTATCTTTACATCTTCAAAGAGAGAGTACCTTTTAGGGTTTGTGCATTGTGGGTTCTGCAGGAGGAAGCAGTGGCACTCTGGGAAGTGAATAAAGCATTTTAGCAGCTTCTCTTTCAACCTCTGTGGTTTGTCTTCAGCATGTCATGCATTTTGCAAATGAACATGTAAAACACAAGAGGAGGTAGCCTCCCGTATGACATTTAAAAAAAAATGAAAAGCTGCAGAGTATTCAATGATACCATTACCAGGACATGCACACTAAATGCTTGTTTTCACAGAGTAACAGGATGTGCTTTTACACAGAAACACACAGAAAAGAAAAGACTACATTCACTTGAACCACAATGAAAACAGCTGCAGAATAACCCACATTACATCCATATGATTTCCACTCATCAGCATCAGCAGAACAACAAGACTGGAGAACTAATTGGCTCCTATTTACTAAAAATGAACTTGGGGACTCGGTGATGCTGCACTGACGTGATAAGCAGCTTACTATAAGACAATGGCTGAGTCATGGAGGGGGTTAGTACAGAGTCAGGGCGGGACAAATCCCCTCTTGTTCTAAGGCTAGGGGATTACCAGAGGATAATTACAACAGTAACTACCAGTTCTTATGTGCGGCTGTTCAATAATTACTACTTAACTGGTCGATTACTACTTATGGTCGCCCATTCACAGGCAAAGATGAACACTCACATATAGGTATACTATATCACCAGTCACTGTTTATCACTTCGCATAAAGGACTGTCATGAGTACTGCTTTTGACTGCGTTGGTATCCGAATAACATCCTTCAAACAATCCTTCGAACTTGAAACGAGACTGCGAATTAAACTTTACAAATGGAAAGCGAAAAGCATTTTCTTATTTTGTATGTAACGCTTCTCCTCGCTACCGCTAACGTCTCATGTCTAATGTATGCACCTTCCGCCTAGAACAATTCCTCGTTTGTTTAAACATTCCTGGCAAATAAATGGTTTCTGATTCTGATTCCACACGTTTTAAATGTTTTTCATAATTTTATTTAAATCATGTTTATTTTTTACGGGGGCAAGTATATAGCATGGACCAACGACACATACACGCAATTATAGTTTAAAATTTCAATACGAGCCTGTAGAAATTAATACATCTCTATAAAAAAGACACAAAACTCAAGATGAAAATACATTCATCACTGGTGACCTCATGTCTGATACCTTTTTAAAAGCTGCTTTGACTCCAGTTTAAAATAATCCCACTCCATTTCGAGTTCCACATATTGATCCACCAAGCAGAGAACAGCAATCTTCCAATGTTCCCCATAAACCCTGAGGGGTCTCACCATGCCACTGCTTACTTTGGCTTTGATGGACGGGTTTAAAATCAGCAACATATTAGTTTCTTAAAGAAACAGCAGCAGTGGGATGTTGTCAGCTTTCTGGTCAAAATTTCATTTTGAGGTTAATGATATATCATCTATCACCAATTGGGAGTACCTCTGCTTCCTTTGCGCGTTGCATTGTGGGACAATAGATTACACAAACATCATGCTAAAAAATCCACAATTTTCTGCATACATGATTGTTTTGACTATACTTAATTTTGTCACTTTTTCTGTGTACGCCCAGCACATTACAGAACCTGCTTAGAATTAGTATGGGCCACATTGGCTGCAATATATGGCAATAAAGGTGGGGGGTCTTGTGTAATCTGATTAAGTCTGTCTGCTGCTCGGCTGCAGGAGGATCAAGGCCAGTCATTTAAATTGTGATATCCCAAGCACAAGCATTATTAGGGCACACACATAAGCAAACAAGGGTCCACAAACAGTTTTTCCGGCTGTTAAGTATCTCAGGGGCCTGCCTGAATTCGCCGCTTTGAACGGCCGAACAGAGCCAAACAGAACATGCACTTTGACGTTCAGATTGCTCAGACGGGACCATAAACTGAACCCACATCCGTGCAACAATGAGGCCATGACGCTAACCACGGAGCCAATGTGACTGCTGCTGTACGTGACTGATGAAATGTGTTTATTCAGGGTGTGGAGTCTGGGAGAGACCAGGCTCCAGCTGTCAGTGAGGAACAGCAGAGATGAGCCGCCCCCACCTCCACCGCGCCACCCTCCAATACGACACCTGGAACAAGAGGTCACTGTGCGTGTGATGTGTGTGTGTGTGTGATGTGTGATGTGTGATGTGTGTGTGTGATGTGTGATGTGTGATGTGTGTGTGTGGCAGAGACATCATGCACTTTTCACAGTATAAGAACACAGCATGTGACTCACTTTGGGCAAACACTTTTTAAGCGCTCAAGCAGAGTGTGGCGGAGATGCACCTCCCATGAATGTGAACAGTTTCCACTGTTCCACAGTGCAGTTATTTGTGTTGCGGGCCAGACACACACTGTTTACACACTGTGGGAATTTCCGCTACAAAAGTGAGAGATTCTGCATTCCCTGTTTGGTGTGATTCAAACTTTACGGGAAACAAAGGAGGGAGGAAACACTGCCACACACACTTTTGGAGTTTTCGCACTTCTTTCCACTTGAATGAGAAATTGTCTAAATAAGAAGCTTCCAACTCCCAATAGAACAACATTTTTTAGAAACCAAATCCCCTTTGCTTGTGCAATGTTTTGCTCAAATAACAATGGCTAGAGGCTTGCAACAGTGAACTCTAATATGCTGCGTAATGCACGACTCATCTTTGTGTGGCCACATAAGAAATACTGTTGGGGCAGTGACATGAGATATCACAAAGACATTTAGTCGCATGAGCAATTTCCACTAAGAACATACACAGTTTATTACAACCAAGGGAAAATGGCCGACCAATGGAAAAGCTCCAATGCTAAATGTACAAATCATAACCAATACATGTGGGCTGATGAGGTTTTGTGTCTGCAGGTGGTGCTGTGGGGCAGGAGCGGAGACGAGTTACGCCACAGGATCTACTCCCACCAGCCAATCAGGGAGTGGGAGGGCCAACCTGCCCACATGTATGGAGAGATCATCCACTCCTCCCTGGTGTCTCTCTCCAACAGCTACACACAGGTAACCCTGCCTCTACATGGGTGTCAACTGTTATGACGTGTGGCTCCACCCAGACATCATCCTAAAAGGGTTTATTCTGAAATCATCTTTAAGAATATGAGTCCTAATACTGCTCCAGTTGTTGTACTCAGTACACCTTAAACTCTGGCAAGCAACATCTTTAATTGGAAAAATAGTGAGACAGGTTTTTTTTTTTTTTGTTCTGCTTGTTTGGTGTTAAATTGTTGTCACACGTCTTCATTTTGTCCCCACACAGGAAACCAGTGAACACTTCCTGGTGTTATTCTCCTTTCACCTCTTGATACTTTCCCTGGACCACGCTCGACAAGACTTCATTTATGAGGTATTCTTTGTGTATTTTACTTAAAAATCAAATGTCAAATACTGGATTTGGAAGTGGAAGTGGAAGATTCAAACACAATTAGGGTAACTTCTGTACTTTTCAACTTGGACGCAAATTTCCCCCATTTTTGTGCCTAAAGGGACTAATGGAGAGAAATTGTTTTAATTGGTCCAGTTTTGGACGGCTCATGGGGATGAGTGGTCGTCCTGCAACCACAGGGTAGCCAATTCGATCCCCAGTCTCCCCATAGTTCACATGTCGAAGTGTCCCTGAGCAAGACACTTAGCCCTAAATTGCTCCCTGGGCGCTTCACTAGGGGCTGCCCACTGCTCCTTCAAATACTAAGGATGGGTCAAATGCAGAGAATACATTTTATGTATGTATGTAAAAGTATGTACTATGACAAATAAAGTTGTCTTTTTCTTTATTGAGCGAGAACACTAAAAACGTGCTGCAATGTAATTGCTCGAAGCAATTCTGCACCTTCAATGTATGTCTTGTTTTAGACTCTACAGAGAAAATATATTTTCTCTTTACAGTTCACTTGATCCAGTCTGTTTGTACGCTTGTAAGTCTGTAAGTTCTAATATCACGCCTCTTCCACTTTTATCCAAATTAGTCAGCCATCACATTTAAATCTTTTAGATAACACTAAGCTATTCTTTTCACTCTCCTACAAAATCCAACAACACAAAAACATTAGAAAATAGGTGGAAAAGTACAGAAGTCAGACAGGAGCATATAGGAGCTCAGTATATGCTTGATGTGTAAATGGGCATAACAGCTTTTTAGACAATAATGATAAAAATGCATCATGATCTCTTCGGAGGAAACTGAAGCACATTATTTTACTCTGACACTTTGTGTTATCTTATCTCGCAGGGCATCCTTCCCCTTTCTGGATTTTCTTTAGAAGTTGTCTCCACGGACCCTAAAACGTCACATTCACCCCACATGTTCGAGATCAGCGGTGAGTCGGCGGAAATTCAGCTCAGACACGGAAACACGGTGTAAAGTACTGAGCATGACTTATGTTGTTCCCTCTTTCATTCAGGTCCAATGGTGGACTCCAAGGTCTTCATATGCGCCAGCGCTGCAGAGCTACAGAAATGGATGCAACACATAGAAGACAGGAGATACAAGTCAATGGCACAACCCATGAGTCCCTCCCACTGCGCCCTCTCCTACCTCGTAATGACCAACTGCCGAACATCTGGTTACAACTCTACATTAAGTTAAATCGTAATGAATCAATTGATCACGTATCTTCTTTCTTCCATAGTTACCCTGTGATGAGCTCTGGAAAAGAGAAGAACTGAAAAAGTACTTACTGCAAGCTCCCATTTGGCAGTGGGAGGGCTCGCCGATACAGCACATGGGTCAGCCAGGATACATATCTATGGTCCAAATCATCAACACACAAAGAGAGGTAATACACACTCTGTCACACTGGATTAAGAATCTGCAAATGAGCATGGATAAAATAATTGGAGAGCAAGAATTACTCATTCATCAGCATGAAAACTAAATTACTTTGGAAACTGTCAAGCTCCACAGCTAACTAAACTGAAGAGATTTCAACTTTTTCTTTTTTTACCCATTTCCTCTATGGGAAAATACTTACCACCCGATGACATAATAATGGACCAAATTACAAATACAAGAGTCACAAGTTGTGATAAACGTCAGTTTGCTACTTGTGGCGCATGTCAATATGGTAAATAAAAGTGTCCACTCTATATTATAGGGAACATTATTTTAAGTGTCACAGTATTTTTTCAGTGGCCCTATCTGTATTGAACGGCTAATACAACAGTAGCAGTGACATGCCTTTGTTCTTTCAGGGACTCCAAGAAAGACTGATGGTCCTCTTCCCTCAAGATGTCCTGCTGCTGTCAGTTGACAACAATCATCTGAATATGAGATATGAGGTAGTGTAAAATGAAAATCCTTAATAAGACCTCCTTAACCACTGTGGCATAACGTTCCCCTGTAATCTTCACACAGGACTTGACATAAAGCATGGGGAGAACATTTTTTAACACACACCTGCCTACAGTAGTTTTTCTTGTGCAGTTATTGTATGATTGTAAAATGATTTAAAGTATTTCTATGTCTTCCATGTCATCTCTAACAGGGCAGGTTGCCCCGACACAGCATCAAAGCAGTTGAGAGGTCTGCACTGCCTGGACGGCTGGAGTTTGAGCTGATAGGTATACTGTGCAAACATTTTACATTAATACTTCTTTTGACTAAATGTAGCATTTGATGATAGCAAAGCTAAGTACAGCGAGAAATACAGTCATTTCATAATCGTTGCTGTGTTTTAGGTGAGCTGGTGGAGCCCCTGCAGGTCTCTTGTATCTGTCAGGAGGATTATCGGAACTGGATGTTTCAATTACAACAGGTGAGACTGTGCTGTCTGACATCTTTTATACAATGGTAAAGAATAGTGTTTGGGTATTAAAATAACGAGCCAAGAGATGCCGAAGACCTACGTAGATTAGAGGGGAACGGCAGAGTTGGTAAATTATTTTGTGACGTTGTCACTATTTTGTCATTGTATGTTACCTGCCTAGCTCCAAACTGCCATTTGCCGTTGGACGATTGGCGATTTAGCAGCTAAAGAGCCATATATTTCCCTCAGTAGCCCAGCTGATGTCGACCAAAACAAAGTTAAAAGACAGTGACAGTGACTTACATTCATCACTCCAAATAAATGTAAATTTTCCCCTGTATCTTCAGGATGTGCCAACTCGACTAAGATTTTCAGTACAACTTAAAAAAGGTGGTAGAAGATCGAGGTGGTTGGGGCCCAGGAGTTAGAGCAGACCTCAATTAATTACAGGGTTGGCAGTTCAATCCCTGGCATGTTTGAATTTTCCTTTAGCGAGACACTGAACCCCAAGTCCCGATAGGCAAGCAAACGCCTTGCATTGAACTGCATTAGTGCAAATGGGAACATGAGGTAGAAAAGCACAAAATGCAGTCCATTAACCGTTTAGTATACCAATGTCGTGTGTAATTAAAAACTAAAACGCAAACTAAAAGCACATCTTTTTTCGACTACACCTTGAATAGGGAAGGTAGCGTCGTAGTAGCACTTTAGTAGCACGTACTGAAAGGCACTTTGTGGTTTAACTTTATTGAAGAAATTGTACTTTCTTGATTCTTGTTGTTCTGAGTTTGTACTCATGGTTGAATTGCACTTCAGCTAAATTAAATGTAATGTAATGTAATTGTGGGTTTATATTGCCCCTAAGTGGCCAAAAAAAAACAACGTTTATGCAGGTTTGATAAGAACCAATGTTTTAGTCTAGCATACTACACATCTTTCTGTTTCTGCTGACTACTTTCTAAGGCATGCTTCAGTGCTTTACAGTTCAGCATGTAACACTCGCAGAGTGTGAGTGACTATACATGTTGAGAGAAACTTGTATTGTCTTCAGCCATTATAAAAAAGTCCTTTCTAACCAGCATTATCTAACGTGTTCAGAGAAATGTTCTGCCTCTTCCTATGCTCCACCCCCTCAAAAATGCTTCTTCATGTTTACGAAAAGAAAAGGGGTCTGTAGGACGTTATAATAACTTAAACATCAGGAAAACACCTCTACCTTAGAGCCCTTTTGAAAATAAAATAAAAATAGTTTTCTTAATTCTGGAGAAAAGGTTGTGTGCCAAGGTTACGTTGAATACCTCAAAATGTGAATCAACTTTGCACCAACAAGATTTTTTTCTTTGACCTGCAGCCAGACAGAAACAGCCACGTTACTGTGAGTCACAGCGCACCTCCAATCATGCCAAAGCTGCAGAGGAGCAGGAAGGAGTCCCAGGAACCGATGATACCAGCCGAGCAATGCCACATCAACGGTCGCAGCTGACTCATCAGAATGTGGAAAAAGCTTGACTTTTATTATAAATCTGAAATAACGTGTAGATAGTATGTACATATGCCTGTTATGTGTAATTGTGCCACAAAATGACAGCGGTGTGGAAGCTCTGAAATGTTCTCACCCAATATTGATGTAGTTCGGTGGTTTTGTTACACTTTTAGTTCCCTTTCAAGGTCATGACCCAGTTTAAGGTGAGACCACAGCTAAAATAAATGTTAGTCTGTAGAGCTTTAAGGGTTACTTACAGAAGGAAATAGTACTGAAGCAGCTGTACATATTTAGCTTTGATGGCTTTTACTATAAAATACATAATGTTTGACTTTTTCACAATAAACTTTTTAAAAACAATTAAGAGTTGTTCATTCAACACAACAACAACAAAAATGTAAGTATCTGTATTTATTTCAAAGGTTAAACATTTACAGTAGTGTGCAGAGATCCGGTAAACATCCAGTGTATTACAGTATTTATATGTTGGTGTTAGAAATGAATCAAACAGAAAACTTTATAGTTATGGAATGTAATAATATCTGTTGAATCTTTGTTCGCATAAATTACAGTCATAATAGTAAATTAATCATTTTCTACTCTTTATACATGAAGCCATCTGCACTTAAGTACATTTACATCAGAATCTCCTTAGAGAACAACCAGCTAGAGGAGTATAAATACATGTGCTGCAACAGCAACCAATTAAATTACAACTCACAACACAGACATAGAAGAAAAAAGAGGGGTTATAAACATTGCATGTGCCACTGGAAGAGTTTACAATTGAATGTGGATTATAGTGGTTCATTAGAAGGTCTCAGCTCAATTACACTGCGCTTTGGGTCATTCGGGGATTTTTGCAGATAATGAGGGGCACAATGTGGACGATTGAGGCCTCCATGTAATTCAGTCCCCTGATATATGACAGTATTACTTGATCCTGTATAATAAGAAGAATATAACAATTTCTAGTGTTTGTTCAACTGGGGTTATGTTTATAAAAGTTAGTTCACGGAGGGTCAATGTGTCCTGAGGTGAATTTGCTCAGTGTCCATTTCCTTAAAAGACAATTATTTAGTATTTTTCTTTCTGTCAACAAATGCAGTGAAAAGAACACAACTAACAATCACTATCGAGTCCGTGGCACTCAGCACAAAGCCCAACTTGTTTCCACTGGAGATTTAAAACGAGTCAAACATTTAAAAAAAGGCAAAAATGCTTCCCTAAAACACATGGGCACTGTAGTTTTTTAGCAAACGTTACTCAAAAAAAGAGTAAACAGTGCATTTGTTGGGGACTATTTTCAGCTGTGCATTAATACGTATTTGCATTAGTACGATGGTTTATGCACTCTGGAATCAACTACAGTGTGTGTTTGTGGTAACGAAGGAATGTCAGAGTTTAACAGTTTGGCTCATTAATGTGTTTAATTTTTTTGGTACACCAATGGCGGAGAGGAATACGATCTATCAGTCTTTAGCTACACAGGCAGTACGTCAGTGGGATGCATTGTTTGTTCTGTTGACAATAGCACAAATATAATAATATAGTCAGCTTAATCCTTATTTGTGTACTGTGGCCTTGTTAATGGGATAATCTGTCCTCAGAATCTTTGAAAGAAATGTAGTACCCTTGTCTGGACCTCCTCTTTAATAAAGAGGCAAGGATGTTTTAACAACCCACATGGATGGAAATAAATTAACTCCTGCACACTGATGCACTTCAGTGCATCAGATACTGGATGGACTAAAACACAAAATCAGGTTTTCGTTTCTTTTCCTAACTTTTCATCTGTCTGAAATTAAAGCAGCAGTCAGTGTGAACAAAGACAGAAGATGACTGGCCCAACGCAGGATCAATAGAAGCATCTGCCTCAAGTGACATTTTGCCTTCGCATCATCACGTGGATGACTTTCCTGCACCTCACAGAGCTCAGCTGACAGCACAAGACAGTCCAAATACGGAATCTGACCACAGGAGACACGACAGACGGAAGATGTGACAGACTTCGGACATGAGCCGAGAAATGTACTTATTTACCTTTGGATGCGATTACACTACTGCCTGTGCTGGTAAATGTGCAGGTGTTTCTCAGACTTAAAAATGGAAATGAAACGCATTCACAGAAAGCATGCACAAAGTGATTGCTCCCACAAAAAAATGTCCTAATGTGAACATGACTCGTTTTGTATGTAAAAGCCGTTTCAGCTCTTGCGCTGAATTTGCAGTTAGCTTGCTAAAGATAAACGCTCACACGCAGTCAAAAATGTGGGCTTGTTTTAGCACCTGCAAACATCCATCTAAAAGTAAAACTAAAAAGATCCAGAAGCTTAAAAATGACACACCTTTTACACACGAACTGTTGCAGTAACAGTGATTAGTCTTCCCCCTCCAGTTTCTGCGTGACACACTTGATGCGGATATTTTCCCGCAGGTTGCGGAGGCGAGCGCTGCGACTTGTGATTTCTTCCACGTAGGTTTTGGGGAACCAGCCCCGTTCCCCGTCAGACAGTCTGATGCCTTCCACCCAGCCTGGTGAAAGAGAACATCCTGTAGATGTCAAATAAACCACTGCACATACACATCTACCACACTATAGTAACCCTCAAATGGCCAGTGGGACAGACAGACCACACGTTACGTTAATCTAGGTGCAGGTTGAGGACTTTATCCAATCTTACCATCACTTGTAATGGTCTTCGCATGAAGAATGTCGGCCTTCTCCAGTGTTAACTCGTCATGCTCTTGGGCCTGATAGCTTTTGATGCACTGAACCTGCGATATATCTAAGCGGAAAAGACAAGAAAAAGATGAATGAGAGGATTAAAAGGTTTCCACTGAGTCATAGTGCACCCAAAGCTCTCAACTGACCATCATTCTCACTGGCCTGCTCGATGTCTTCGAGCGGATCAGATGGAAACATGGCTGTAATCCATCTCTGCTTCCCGCTCCTTGGTAGACGAGAGAAATAGCAGTTACATCACCGTCTGCTAAAGCTGCCCGTTTCTACACTTCATGATCGCTGTGACTCACTCAGTGTGCGACTTGAGCAGGATTTGGTGTTTGAGCTGTTGGCCTCCACACAGCTGCAAGTGGAAGATGAAGCCGGAGATGCCCTGCAGCTTCTGACTGAGGTCCTTCACTTTCAGCTCTCCCATCTTGGCGTGTACAAACACCATGAACTTCCACGTACTGCAAAAAAAGATGGCGGTTCATTATCAAGATTTTTTCTATCTTCAAAGCCACTATGTGTTGAAGTTGTAGTAGTAATGGTAGTATTAGAAGTATTGTTATATACTGTTTCTATTTACAGACAAGTGGTTTAACGTTCTCATCTAATTCTCGACAAGTAAGCGAATAAGAGAATTTCTCCAAATGTCAAACTGTTGTTTTTTACGACAATACTTGCATGGCATAAGTAGATTGAAAGCATATTGACTGTAAGGAGATCTCTTCCTAATGCAAAGAAAGAATAGGGGAAAACAAAATGAGGCTTCAGAAGTCAAAGTTACACTCGTTTTACTTTTTTTGTGGACCTACTCAGCGTTTATCTGCTGAACTGTTGTGGAAGGATACTCTAAGCAGAAAATAAGCCATTAGGTTTTGTTCCCTATTTTGTCAGAACAACCACTTTTTAAAACCAGCTTGCTACCTCAGCACACAACAATATATACAATATATATATATGTATATATATATATATATATACCCTTGATTCAGTCACCATCAATAACCCGGTTTAATGTAGCTTCTATCACGTGTTTTTATGTAAATCTATTTTAATGCGTCTTGTCTGGATGCGATGATGTATAATGTATCGTACCCTTTTTAATAGCAGATTTTGCACATGCCAACCAAAGAACAATTTATTTTGCATGCACGCAAACTCTATTTGAGTCATTACAGTGTTGTTGTGTGGGAAGGAATTGCTGCAAGACCAGTTTGGAGAAGGAATGATCACATCAACCAGTGTGCCTCTATGATATGTGAGCATTGCATTCAGACAGACTTATCCTTTAACCTAAATTGTCCTCGTTTCTTATCATGAGTCAGCAATCAGTGCACTATTTTAGCCGTTGGTCTCTCTGTATCGACTGTATTTCACTCACTCCTTCCTCCGGGACAGCAGTAGGCAGTCGTTGAACAGATGAAGGTACACAGGCTTGGTGGGCAACTTGAGCTTTGATCCAGAAATGCTCATCGTCTGAGTGTCCACTTCCAGGAGTTCACCGTGCTTCACCAGCCAGCGGGACTGAGAGATCAGAGGAAAGATCTACAAAGAAAGGAAATGCGTTGCTGAATAAGAAACACTGCAAAATGTCAACAACGCAGATACAAAATTTAAAAAAAAGAACAATTTACAATGACTTCGGTCACCTTTCCCTCAAAATTGATTTTCTTATTGAGGTGAATAAGTTCCTCCATCCTCTTCATTGACTGCACACTGGAGTTACATTCTTTGATGATCTAAGAAGACACATACCAACATGGTTATTACTGTTGTGCCTCACCGGCGATGATACTGGTACTCATCCAACTGGCTATTAGAGATGATAATCACCACCTTTTTCAGCTCATTGAAAGCCTTCGTGGCAGTGTCCTCATCTCGGGAGCCTGGCGTCGTCCTCTTTAAGATGTTCTGAAAAGTAAATTGTTTTTGTTTTTTTAAGATACACCAAGGAGTGAATAATACTCTTGTTGGGGGGGGGTAAAAAAAAAAACTGCTGTGGCAAATTGTTTAGCCGGTCCACACATTACCCATTTACAGCACGTAATTGGCTTTCGAGTGCGAACTTGAATTTGGCAGTGAAAGTTTAATAGTGTACCTCCACCAGCATTTTGAGCCGTGTGATCCTCTGAAACGGGAGGATTAGAAAAGAGGTCAGCGGAAGTCTTTGGCAGATGGGATCCTCCTCCAGACGAGCCAAGATGCCGGGGAAACGAGGGATCTCGTGCCTGAGAGGACAAGAACGAGCAGATTTAGAGAAACACTTTAATGACTTTTAGTGAAAGTGGGTGTAAATTCCAGCGAGCCTTTTTTTTTTTTTTAAAGAGAAAAAAAAAGCTCAGCCTCCTCCAGATGAAACATCTGCAAGTTAAGTCATGCCGGACTAAAATAACACCTGAACACCCTGAGAGGAAATTATGGACATCCAGCATGAAACCATTGGATTGTATGCACCTCAGAGAGACATTTACATCCACGTTTAGGTCTCAAGCAGATGACAGCAGTTACTCACAGCAAACGCTGGTACGTCTGCTCCTGGTACGCCTGGTTGGTTACGTAAGGTAAATAAACCCTCCGCAGAGCCGGGCAGTGTTCCAGGACGATGTCGCACACGTCGAAGCGCAGAATGTCTTCCTCCAGGCGGTGCTCCAGGTCCTGAAGAAACCTAAAAAGGCACGAGTGAGCAGAAAACACCCTCAGTGAAGGAGACGTGACGACCGAGACGTTAAAATAAAGAATTGAAGGGCAACAGCGGCACGTCATCAGCATAGCACTTCACCTCTCACTGACACCTTTGACTTCAGGCAGCTTGGAGAAGAGCCACTGCTTATCCTGAGCTCCGAGACACTCGGCGAGCTCCTGCGACAGCATGAAGTGGTCCACTGCGATCGTCAGACTACGAATGTAGGACGCCTCAGACGTCACCAGCTCAAACTTTGCCTGAGTTTAGGGAGAGACAGTAAAGGTCAGCCGGGTCATCTATAGCAGTGGTTCTCAATCTTTTTTCAGTCATGTGGAATTTTTTTTCAACCAACCCTAACCAGCTCAAAGCATTTATGGTTGAAAGAACAAAGTAATACACAGCGCTGCGCCATCAGTGTCTGATTTAATATGGAATATATACAATTCAGTTTAAGAGCTTATATTATTGAATATAACTATTTTAAAGGATTTTTTAATTTATGCTAATTTGTTATATATATATATATATATTTTATTTCAAGTACCCCCAGGGGAACTAGTACCCCCATTTGAGAACCACTGATCTACAGTACATGAACTGGCAAACAGCCATGGTGGTCCGCGTATGTCTTCATTCACCTCTTGTAATTTCCGCTCCTCGTTGCTGAAGTTGTCGAGCTGTCCGCTGGTTCGAACGTCGGGGATGTCCTGCCACAGTGCAAAAGCAGAGCCTCGCGAGGAGCGAAAGGAGCTGGACGGAGACAGGTTAGAAGGAGACGGGGTCCCGTCTGACTCATCCCGGAGCCCCTCCTCCTCTGTGCCGGGCTCCTTCCCTTGCTGCCTCTGGATCTCTCTGTTGATGGCGACGTCGCTGTATTCCTGGTACAGAATAGCTGCAGGAAAGTTAAAAAAAGGGGGATGTCACAGGAAAATTCAACCAAGTCTTGGTTTTAATTAGGTGCAAAGCTAGATTTAAATTAAATAAATAAATAAAATTGTCCAGGGAGACTTACAACTAGGCAAAAACCGTGATAATCGATTTGAACTAGCAACAGTTGGAAGTGTGCAGGAGTCCTCCTCAATTGATTTCTTTCTCATTCTGTGAAAAAAGAACTGACATCAATACACATCCTTTAACCTCTGCCATTTCGGAATAGTTTGAATCTGTATTTACCCGAGTTTTGTGCTCCACCGATGCAAAGGCATGGGATTGTCACTGCCGGGCGGAGGAGGTGCAGGTACGACAGGACTGTGGGGGGCGCTATCACCGGAGCCTCCCGAGCTGCGGTGCCTGCAGTTGGACTTCTCTAAAGAGGAGGAAACGCCCACGGTGCAGGTGTGAGGCACAGGGAAGCAGCAAAGCACCTCATGTAATGAAGGCTCATGAAACGATACCATCAGTTTGGACCTTTCTGGATGTTTATGGAGGAATAAACTGCAGCAACACTTGTCATAATAAGCCGCTACTTGTGCAAACTTCTTCTTCTTAAATCTACCAAACATGATGGGGGGTAACATATTTTCTTTGCCCCTGTATGTCTTTCGATTTTTTAGCATTTGTTTACAATTAATCTGTTGTTTTAATCGATACAATAAATAAAAAAATCCATCTTAATTACCCAGAGCCTAAAGTAATGTATTCTGTTTCCGTGTTTTGTTTGACCAACAGTCCGAAACCCAAATATATCACATTTTCTGTGAGTGGAATATTGTTGTTATAACACCTAAGTGCAACATTCTTTTTTTGAGAATCTGAAAACTTCCACTTGTTCCAAATGTTGCCCTTTGCCCTCTGGAGACAACGCTGAGCACAACAAGTTCACGGATGTTTTTCCTTCAACTGCGCAGGTGGTTGAGATTTGACATAGAGTGTAGTGCAGGAACAATGAAGCTGTGAACCGGAACCGGAGTCTTTGTTCAAGGAGAATGCCAGTGCTATGCTATCCTGGTGTTGAGTCTGTGCTCTACTCACGGTCGGCGTTGGGGCTCAGGCTGCTGGAGCCCTGTCTATCTCTGGAGGCGACCCGTGCCGACAGCGACTTCCCCAGCTTCAAGGTGAAGGAGCTCTTCCTCTGAGAGAGCTGCAGTCTAGAGATCAGTTCTGAGGCCGAGAAGCGCCGCCGCTCTTGATCTACTTGTCGGCTTCGTGACAAAAAGCTCCCCCCTGTGGCACTCGACGTCTCTACACTCCCGCTGTCTTCCCCCACCGCCGCCATCGAGTCCTCTATTATCTGCAGAGGTTCCTCAGGTAGATTGAAAATATCATCGTGGCTGAGGTTTGGGAGATCTGTGAGACCGTCTGTGGATGAAGGCCTTGAAATGGCCTCCAGGGAGGATAAACCACTGAGGTCCTCCTCCAGGAAAGATGCAAAAGGTCCCGGGAAGATGTAGTCTGCATCCAGGATTGGGCTGCTGAGAGATTCATCGCTCTGGCTGTCCGGCGAATAAACCTGCATCTTTCGCCCTGGAAACAAGAAAATAGCTTAATGTGAGATCGAGAGGAAGCACGTAAAAGAGCTTTTAAAGCCTGATTCATCACGTAAACACTGTCCATATTGGGGAATCAGCTGCACACTCACGGATAGACTTCTCTTTCAGTGAACCTTGTGATGTCCTCCTCTGCAGCTGGCAGGAGTCTAGGCTCTGAAACCCAGGACCTTCAGGGGAGGATGGAGAGCAAGGTAACGGAGATTCCCAGGAGTTTCGGTTTGTGTATAAAGAGGACAGCGGGAACGGCAGCGGGAGGCTGAGAGCAGCGTGGAGAGGACGACACACCGTTGTGACAGCGCGAGGTCTCTCCGTCTGCTCCTGCAAAGAAGTCCTGACGCCATTATGGCATTCAAGCTCACAGTCACCCGCGGTCGTATAGGAGTTCAAGTTCAACGCCATTTGGCGCTCATTGTCTGTCCGGAGGCAGCCATTCTGCATGCCATTCAGTTCATTCAGTGTGTGTGTGAAGCCGTTCAGGGGCAGGGAGTGCGTCGTGCATTGCGTCTCCGGAATAACAGCCGGCCTCGGCGAGCTAAAACCGTTTAGTTTCGGGGTCACGGGTGGTTGTAGCTCAATAAAAGCCAACGTTTCCTGCTGGCACACGGCAACATGCTTGTGGTGGCACGGGTGGAGGAGAGGCCTGTCCTCCTGGGCCTCGCTCAGAGCCTGGGACTCCCCTGAGCCAGGGATCCACATGCTGGGACCTTCTCCTCGGCAGCGAAAAGCGTGAAGGTGGGGTTGGAAATCAGGAAAAGGTGAGAGTCCATACCCAGGAAGCATGGCTGGACAAACACATGAGCGCTGCCAAAGGAGAGAGGGAAAAGAACGGTTTAATGGGATTTACTAAAAACTCTGTTGTCTGTGGTCTTTACTTAGACCACTGTTTTGCATGATCTTATTTATCATTTCGTTTAAATGTATTAATGCAAATGTAGGGATCAATTTATTACTTGATTATAATTTTTAACAAGGGACTGTATAACACTTATTGGTGTAGTTGGTGTGTATCTTGTAAATATAAATATACAATAAGCTCTACCAAATATCTCAAAATAATACTAATAATGTGTTGCATCACAATTAAACCGTAATAATGTAGGTTAACGGAATAGTATTTTTTTTATTTTCATCTTTAAAAATAAAACCAACTTTTTTTTTACAAATGAAAAATAAATTAATACAGTCCTTAATCAAACACGAAGAACATTCAAATGATTATAGTGGCACACTCAGTTTAGTAAAGCCATTATAAATAGTTGCAGCAAAATGTATAAATTGCAGGTTAGATGAGAAGAATGGATTCAACTTGCCAATGCATATTTTATATTGCATACTTTCCATATGCAGATAAGTGGAATGCACTTTTCTAAACTAATCAAAAACTCCCTTATACAGATATTAGTTAAAATGAATTGACATTATGCAAGAAGGTGGTGAGGTAATGTTTGAAAGTCTGTTTAAAATGTACTGGATTAAGTCTGGACCATAATATGCATATGAAACTCTGGAACCTCTGCATTGAATAAATTAGGGTAAATGTTGTTAAGTTGTTAAGCTGTTCATGTGGACAACATGTGTTGGGATGATTGAACTTTTGAAATATTTGAAGCAAACAGGAGCAAATGGAGAAAATTGTAATGCTCTTTAAAAAAAACTGCCTTATTAATATAAACCAGAACAGCGATAAACCGCAGCCACCAAATACAGTTGCCTGGACACAATTCACTGTCAGCCAAATTAAATTCTGTTATTTGTTATTCAGACAATCGGTGGATGTTTTATTGATGGAGAAATTACTTTCTTTTGGCTTTTGAAAATGTTTGTGATTTGTGTTTGTGTCAGCCTCATTTAAGATCTTCACACGCACATGCACACACAGACACACACACACACACACACACACACCCAAATGGCAAGATGGACTTTGAAACTATTGGCGCGTGCAAGATGTTTCCCAGTCTCACACACACACACACACACACACACACACACACACACACACACACACACACACACACACACACACACACTCCTACCTGCATGGACAGACTCACGCACACACAATTAAGTCTAGCTTAGTGTGTCTTCCTGCTCTAATTAAAGACCTCTCTACTCACAGCATACAGCCCCTGTACTTAACAACATCTATACACACACACACACACACACACACACACACACACACACACACACACACACACACACACACACACACACACACACACACACACACACACACAGGAAGAGAGCACATCCTCAGCACTCTCACCTTTCACCTGGGATCTCTACTCATCCATCACTCTGGCGGTTGGTTTGCCTTCCTGTCAGCTGGCAGCACCTCCTGTGATTGAATATATTCACAGTGAGCGTCTGGTAAATCCCAGCAGCGGGTCATGAAGTGAGCTCTCCTGACAGGCTGTTAAAACACACTTGTGGAGCTCTGTCTCTTTTTACCGTGTTGCTTCCTGAGCAGGTAATCCTCCACTCCTCATTTAAAGAGGCGCTTAGAGGAACTGTACAGATGCTCACATGCAGTACAACACTCACAGGGCCTGAAACATTTCATACCTGTTCTCCCAGCTGTAGACCTTTGTGAAGCGGCAGGATATTTACTGTAGCCTTTGACTCTTAGCAAAGACAGAATAAATACTTTCACAGATGATTTTCTGTCTGAATGTCTTTCTTTTACTGTGAATGTCTTTGTTTGTCTATTTGTTGAGAGGGCGCAGACAAAAACAACTCATAAACACACAAAGGCTTGCCATTGTCTCACATTTATCCATCACTCAACACAAAAAGTGTAAATCTCAATGAATTGTTCTCTCATAGGGTCATGTGTCTTAGGCCTGTGGCTTTATTTTTGGAGAACAATGTCGGCTAGATAGTCTTAGCAACAAGTTAGCTTTATCACAAAGTTCATTCTTGACCTTGGAAACATTAGCTGATAAAACAGTCTCACCACAAGTTCACTCAGCGGCTGTGAGGGAGCTTTTGTCATATCCCAGGTTCTTGAGTTCTTAAAAAAGATTTTTCAATATTTTCTTCTAATATTCGTACGTCAATAAAGCAGTAACTTTGACTCAATGACAATCTTAGGAAAAAGGAAAAAAAGTGTGTCATAGCAGTCACACAACTTTTCTTTTTTTCTCTCTGAGATTATTTGTAATTTAGTCTTAGCATTATGACACTGTAAATCTTTATGAGACATGCGCATTTTACATTATAGTAAGTATCACAATACACTTTACTCATTGGTTTGTGGTCTGCCATTTTTGATGAACATGATGCTGTACTGAAGAAAACTTGAAACTAGCTATTGAGACCATGAAGTTATGTGTACAATGATTACTGAAGTAAAAGAAAATCAGGTGAGAAGTAGAGTCATTTTCTCACAGACTTCTATACAATCAGACTTATTTTTCTGAGGAGTTGCATGGACACAAGAGTCTCTCTTAAAATGTACAGTATGTAAGATTTAGCGGCTTTAGTGTTGTTGCAGATTGCCACCAATTAAATACCCCTCTGCTTACTCCTCCAAGCCATCAAGTGCCAAACTGTGGCAACGCCATGTTGCTCAGAGGCCGTCCATTTCATTGTAACACGACTTTAAGAGTCGGTTTTGGACAGTTTTGGACTCTGCAGCTTACGTTCCCGCAGTTTCACAAGCGTATCAAAGAACTGCAGTGGCCTTCAGGTGACGTAAAAAACGTGAGGGCCCCATCTAGAGCCAGTGTTTGGTGTGTCCATTCTGGGCTTCTGTAGAAACATGGCAGTGCCACTAACTCCCTATAAGAAGAGCTCATTCTAAGCAAACAAAAACACAACAATTCCTATCATGAAAACAAAGTTATGAGCATTATAATCCATGTCTGCTAATAGATCCACCCTAAATTCTGCACACTGTGCCTTTAAGAGGATTAAATCATGAATTAACACTTCCCCTGGATGTCCAACTATGTTTAAAAGAGTGTTTGTTTGCCTGGGGAATCACAGACTATAGATACTACATAATAGTGTACCTTCCTTCTTATTGAGCTCACATGGTCGTGCTGTATGCTGTGAATATGAGGCTGTTGAAAAGCCACACCTGCTCTTGAGGCAGCCCAGTCAATCTGATCTCCCCTGTTTCTCTCCTACACTCACACACACATACGTTTGCATGCATGTATACACACACACACGTGCACACACACGCACTCACACAAACAGACGTGCATACACACACTGTAGTGCAGGTACAAATGGTTACCTGTTCCCTGCTGCAGACAAAGACAGCCTTTATATGTGAGCCTGGGCCCGGCTGCCCTGAGCACAGGACACCTGAGAGGGTGTGGGAACTCCTCATACTGATCCGCTCATACAGTGCAGCCACTGAGCCGTACACACTCATGCAGGCCTCTGCTGCATAATGACACAAACTCATTGGAGCCTAGATTTGATAACTGGCTGGTTATACGGTAATCCGGCTGGAGTTGTACAGTATTAACCAAACTTTACGATATATATCACATTAAATATAAATTATTTCCTAGTCGACAGTGTTCTGATAAATGATTATGTTCACATAATCCTCCATCAACAGCCAAGTGGTAATAAATCAACAGACTCTTTTGAAGATAATTTGTCATCTGCTTATTTGATCAAGAAACCTCAATGATCCCAAAAACTGCCAATAAGCCTCATCACCACATTCATCAAAACATGAAAGCATCCGATTACACGCACTGCACATTCCTCGAGCCGATACAATTATATCAGGCGATTAAAATCTCAATTCCAAAGACGTGTAATTTCCCTTGTCATAGCAGGGTGTTATTTGTGACTGTTATGGATTTTGTTGCCAGTGTTCCCCCCTGTAATTTCACTAGGCTGCTCTAAGACGCCATGTCTGCATGCATCAGTTAATGAATGGCACTCTGGCATGCCTTTAATGCCAACAGCCATACAAGGCGCATTTTTAATTGTGATATTTTTCATCTTGAAGCTCTCAGAATAATCCTTTAATGGAGTGTAGCACATAAATATGAGCATAAATCCATTGCTGAGTCAGCTTCACGACAGAGTCAAATGTTGTGTAATCGCATATTTAGAGCTTGTTTGATGTTTGCCGGGAGGGGAGATAAGAATGTTAAAACAAATGGATTCACTGTTGGAGCTCTTTGTGGTTCATGGGAGTGAAGAAATACATTTCTACACTGTTTACTTTTCTACTGTGAGGCAGTGTGATGGTAACGGCGCTCTAAAGCGGCAGTATGGAGGACGCTTATCAGTTCAGAGACGACAATGATAGTAATATATATCTGGGCCTGGTTTATAAGAGCAGTCTAACTCAGCGGATGTAGACTGCGGGCATAAGGACAATTCTCCCATCTGCGACCTGCATGTTACCATTTTGCAACGGCACCGACGCTGTATCCTTTGCTTAGCGCTGCACAAGACACATTTCATTGACTTAAAGAGACACACACAAAAAATAGTGATGTTTTCTCCCTATAGCAGGATGATAATGTGCTGTACTACTATAATACTGTGTGTGGATGTGGGTTTAGGTTTTAGGATCGATACAATATTATACAAATATATAAATTCTCATCTATCTGACAACATTTTTAGCCTGAAAACAGCAATCTACCTTGTTGAGTGTGGTCTGCTTTCGCATTGGCCCGGTACCGCATGCTTTAATAAATAAAGTAAGACATAATACATTACTTATTGTCAACAAATTCCACGAAAAAGATTGAAACCAACAATTAATTGAGCCAACAAGTTATTCCGACACCCACCCTGCTGCTGTTGGGACTCAATAAAGGACCACATGTGTATTCATCCACAGCTGAAAATAGTACCTCCCCCCAAAAAAAATACATATTTACAACTCTTTTAGTTACATTTGCTAAAAACCACAGTGCCCAGCTCTTTTGTGAATGAATTTAGTCTAAAAAAACAAAACAATATATTTAATACACCTTTTTAAAAGATGTCATCAGATGGAAACACACCCCCTTGTGTCTCAGTGCCACAAACACGGTCGTGGAGTCAGAAAGTACTGAGAGTCAGAGAAATGCAAAACAAAAATACTGAATGCCACCAGCCGTTTGGTTTCATCGTGCAACACGGTGAACACAAGTTTCACTGCAGCCTCACAGCGGGAGATAAAACTGTTTGCTCGGTAAGTGAGTCAGTCGCAGCCGACCCGTGATGTCTCCTCCCTCGAGACGTCACAACTTGGCACTCACTGTAACGTGAAGCGAGATTCAGATCTCATGAGGGTGCTTTTTGTTACTTTGGCGCTGCTTTCTGGAACACAGGTTCTCAGTGGATGTTTACCAGGCTAAAACTAAGCTTGTGAGATTAAGTCAGGGTTTGCCAGGACAGAGTTGTTCAGAGTCCCTTCTCTCTTGTGCGATAGGACAGGACATTTTCAACCACCCTACTTAGTTTTCAGCTGCTAAAGCATAAATGTTGCACAGAGGTGACCCCGGGATGCAACCCAGATCAGACTTAAAGCCTAAAGGTCCTCACCCTGAAGACAACGACGAATGCCAAAGCAAGTTATTTTTCCAGTAGTTTGTGAGGTGACCTGAAAGAATAAGTCACATGGTTCCAGACCCAGCCAATCAGAACTTTGTATACTTTGTCGTAGATCTTTATCTAAACGTTCCTTGCAACTTGTGCAGCAGAGGAGACGTGTCACTGCCTACGTATCGGTCAGAGCAAAACTAAACTAAATGAATCAGCTAACATCAATGTTACATCAGGCTGAATGTATGAAGTGAAACAAAACCTCACGAGACATTTGTATTAAATTAGAGGACACTGAGCTTCACTATGTTGTTGCAGTACCTTCTGGTCACAGATGGAAGTCCCTAAAAGCCATATTGGAGGAGCATTTGTAATGTCTGCAGTGCAACTTGTGTTTTATATCTAACACCGATCAGCCTGTGGAAACTCAGCGTCTCCGCCCTCCCCCGCACACGGTTTCTCTCCCCGAGCGTAGGTCTGGTGTGTTTGGTCAGACAGACCGGAGTGTCCCGACAGTGTGGTGTGACCGGCTCATGTGTGTGTGTGAGATCGCAGTTTAACTCTGTCACATCGGACCACTAATTGCCAAGCGGTAGACTAAAGAGCCCGGCATTGTCTGCACAGACAAGACATGACATCATTCAGCGTCACGTTATGGGAGAGCCACCCTCACGCTGTGTTTTTGGAACATTTTCTAGCAATACCGGGATAGGGATGAGCAACTTTTCAACTTGAATTACTCAATTGAATGTGCAATGTCAACTTATTAGTGTTGACTGCTTTTCGCAGTCTTGTGTGTCTGTTCTCTATTCAATTATTTGAATGCCAATTATGACGTGTAGACGTAAAAACAATAAAGGGCAACTGGGAACTTGTTGATGAAATTCAGACACTATGCAATATGTTGTTTATGCTTGTTTGAGGTTTTTTGTCATATAATGATATGGTTTTGCATATCTTGAAACGGTAAAAAGTATCTCCCATGTGTCTCCCGTTAAGATTAGATGATTGCTAGTTGCCAAGAGATTTGGCTCGACCCAGCTGATGCCAATGCACCTAATTTGAATTTTGGCCTTCGCACAGCATTTCAAATGTACACCTTAAATACCTGGATGGGAAGCCAGGATGTGTCTTCTTGGTATTTTAATGGGCTTCATCTAAATCTCTCAATCAAAACAAACTCCTCAGCGAGACTCGAATTCCAATGAGAGAAAGGGCACCACATGTCAAGGTGACGCGCTAAGCTGCATTTTCTTTCTTTTTTGGAAGATCAGACGCCTGAATGGTGTGAGAATGGTTGAGCAAATTCAGGTCAGGCAGTTTCTTGGTATTCGTTGCTCTCTTCGTTGGCCTCCACCCACTGAGACAGGTGAGCACCCCAGAGGCTACAGAGGAGGCGGGGGGGGTACCCAAATGTTTACACATGGTGCGGGTCCTCCTAATCCGCCTCTCCAGCCGCAGGCAAGTTACCCACGACCTTCCGAGACACTATGAAGATGCATACTGACAACCTGGCTTACAATCACACAAAGCTATGACACACACACACACACATGCACACACACACACACACACAAACACACACACACACACACACACACACACACACACACACGGCACACCTGAACGTGAGAGTGTGTGTATGAGACGCAATTTGTCTTTGATTGAAAGCGACGAGATGTAGAGAGGGCTGCCCCCCTCCCCTCTCCCCGAGACAGGCGGCAATCTCTGGTTTTAAAAAGTCTGGAAAAAAAATGGAGACCATCTCGCACGTACACAGCAACACTTTTGGACCTTTAACCTCTCCCACCCCCGCTTTGCTTTGCCACCATTAACAGCTGCAGCCACGACAGCGGAGACACAAAGGAGCTATTGACGAACTTGTGGAAATAACCTGGTCTAATTATGGTTCTTTGTCATAAGACGCGAAAGCTACCAAGTCGATGGAGAGCCAGGGATCCAGCGTGCAGTAAATCCACAAAATCTCATAATCAGTGCCTTCTGACAGATGATGGTAATCTGGATGCCAGGACATTCTATGAATAGGAGTGCTGATCGAGGATGCTTTGTCAGGTTACACGGACATGAGAAAAATTAACTACAACACATCTTACAAATAATTTGACAACCATTTGATGTTTCATACAGCTGTAAACAACAGCTTCTCCAATAACAGACATCTCAAAAGTGATGAGCCAGTAAGTAATATGACTAAATTACTGGGACAAAAAGTACAACTAATGGTCATGTTCATAATCAATTAATACATGTGTTTTGGATTATTGTTTAGTCTATAAAATGTCAGAAAGTATTTAGAAATTCCTATCACAAAATTGAAAAGCCCAGAGAGACGTCTTCAAACATTCTTTTGTCTGAACAGCACATCCTGAGCAATGAGCAGTGTTTTGGCAATTTAGGTTGGAACCTGACACATTTAAAGGGTAATAAGGTTAGCGGTTCTGTATTCTTTCTTGTGCTCATATATTTCCATACAATGTTGTTGTTGTTGTTGAGTAAAGCATGCTCAAATCTACTGCTCCAAGCAATCCAAGGAAGCTTTACAGCAAGTAAAACTAAAACATTTTTTTTAAGATTTACATTTTCAGCAGAAACCAATGGACTTGGGGAGAGAGCCAAAGACAGGGCAGGGACTGAGGGACGGACTGATGCATTGCCAGTTTAGGTCTTTTTATGGGACTTGTTGACAATAAGAAAACATAGAATATCATCAACCTTATCCTTTAAAAGCTCAAGTCGTTTGCCAATAAATGAAAATCAAGCCTTATCCTTTAATCCTTTCTCACAGTTACTTTTGATTAATTCTCTGTTGATCGACCAATCATATCAGCACTAGAAGTAAATGTCTAACAATATAAGAAAATGTGCTTCTTGAATCTGCTGTAGTTTATTTTTCTGTTTTTCTGTTATCTGTCTGGTTTAAATTCCCTGAAGAAGGAGGCTGCTGGGTTTGCTGGACTCAAACTGTCAATCAGTGCACTTTGATTCCAAACTGAGCTCTGAAGAGGCTGACCTACTTTGCGACAAATCGCTGATGCATCTCTTGCATTCATGTGATCCTGTGTTTACTTTGCATTCTCTTCCTCCCTAGCTGTCTGCTCGTCTTTTTCCCACCTAAGCACCAGCAGTTTCTGCCTCACCCCACACCTCTACCCTAATTTTTTCTTTTATTGTCTGGACAGGTATGGACAAGCCATCCACTGGGCTGCTTGTTGTTTTGAAATGTGATCTGGTAAAAATGGAACACACCTAACCAGCTGACCATCCAGACGTGATTCCACTTTAGCACAGAGCTAAAAGCTGTTATTTATTGTTACAGCCTTAACAGTGTCATCGGGATTAAAGCGATGAATAGGAGCTAAACGACCTTGAAGAAGCTGAAATTGTTTTTTTACTTGAGAGCAACACCTTGTTTGCAGTTTTTTTCTCCCAAGAAGAGAGAAGAGGCCTAAACCCCCCCAAAACATTTTTAGCAAAGAAGCAAGGCCTCCTGAGCACACACAGCGTCTTATTAGCCAAGTCCCAATGTGAAATAACCCGAGGCCTACAGTGCTAGACAGGTGTGCAGCGACGCAGCCGGGGCAGTTTCCACACACATCGCCTCTGGGCTCGAGTTTTTGTCTGTTTTAACATTCATGCGAAGGCCAAAAATCCTCTGACATGCACAGAACTTGTGCACTGCTGTGCGTATGGTTTGTGCATTCAGGGAATTACAGCTCTTTGTTTGTTTAGAAAAATAAACCTTTTTACTTTCAAATCAAACCCATCACATTACTGTAATTTTATTAAGTGAAGGCGCTGGGTGCAACTCGGTAGGTGGCCTCTCTTATAGTCCAGGTTTAAAAACAAGTTCACGTCCAACTTTAGAGGCGCTGATCCCCCAGATGAGACCCTCTGACCCGCAGAGACACATTCCCTGGATGACTCGGCAAGCTCATTCCTCTGAAATTGACCACTAAACCGAGGCAGGAGACAAACAAAGCAGCTCGACTATCCACGTGCAGCAGCGAGGGCTGCCATTATGGGCTATTAAGGCTGCTGCCATTTAGGCCACAAGCCAAAAAGCCTGGAAAGTGACAGAGCCTCCTCAAAATATTGGTGTCACTGATGTTTACAGGGCAAGTTGGCTCTCAGTCATTGATGCCTTATGATTTTAGCCTAGTCACATCCAGGTAAGCAACTGAGTGTGTGTGCACGTGAATGGAAACACCACGAGGAGCACAGGTAGCATTTGCAATGCTGGGCGAGGTGAGGGAGGAATGGGGTTGAAGGAGGTTGAGGTGTGGCATCCTGGAACGCTTCCCCACACATATACATACACACACACACACACTCAGACAGTCACTGTCTAAGTGGCAGGTGATGGGGCAGGTGCTCTCCAGACATACAGTTGTGGGGGGAGGGAGGAAGTGGGCGGAAGGAGGGGCCCTGCGGTGAGCTGAGTTATAAATCTGTGTGTGATATGAGCAGGCATGCAGAGGGTAATCAAACATACACCGCTCAGAGGCGAGACGTTCAATCACAGCGAAAGGACATCACTATGTGATGGCTATTCAAGGAAAAAAAGGCTCTCCAGCCTGTAATAACGTGCAGTAAAACAGTTCAAGGTCCTGATTTATGCTTTGTGCTGGTACACGTCTGCCCAACGTGCAGGTGGTGCGTTCCAGTCCAGACATACCGTAGTAAATCTGATAATCCGGAAAAACACCTACAGCTATCTATTTGCGCTCCAGCCAAAATATGTACCTCCAGACCATCCACACAGCAGCACCATCAGCAGACAATTCACATGACAATACGCTTAGTCATTGGGCCGGCAGACAGAGAAAAAAAAAAGGGTAGCCATCACCCCAGCCCGCCTCTCGCTGGCTGATGTAGTTTGGAAGACGTCGGGAAAAAGTCTGGCGGGGTGGTAATGTGTTTCACATGTGGGTCCCGACTGGCGCACTTAGGAGAAGGGAGATTAAAAATCATGACCTGGCTGCTGAATGTCTTTACTGCGCTGTCGTTTCCCCCTCGCGAAGCCATGTAAACAACTCAGGCCAGATGGAGGCTCCACATAAGTTAACAAACAAAACAGTGAGGCAGGGAGAAAGAAAACTTAAACCACTGTACATTCACACCTTTAACAGCGCATGCACACACACACACACACACACACACACACACACACACACACACACACACACACACACACACACACACACACACACACACCTCAGCAACCAATCCGAGGTCCTGCCTTTGACCGGAGCTACAGGCGGAGAGGGTGTTTGAGTCTTTTGCTAAAATGTCCCACGAAGGAGAACAGAGACGTTTCAGCCATGTACAGTTTTTTAACAACCCCTCATCCAACATACTCCAGACGTGCACTTACCTGCCCCGCTCTGCAACAACTCATTGCTGCTCTGCAACAACTCATTGCTGCACTGTAACCATCACATTCAAGGGCCCACCTCGCTCCGCACAGCCTAGGGAGCTGCTGGAAACATCATCGATGCAAACAGGGACTTGTTCAAAGAAGGAGCACGCGAGACGTGACGCCGACGACCCCACTGGCAAGACGTGTGCATCTACGTTGCTGCAGGACATTTTGGCAATTCGCAACTTTTGTGCCACAGGAAAGTGAAAATGACATCCTGTATTCCACTGCAATGCACATACAACAAAGGCCTATTGGGAAAAACTAATATTTAAACAGCTGCTTTTGTTAGTTGAGACAAACAAGTCCTGAGAACCCGTCTCATGCCTATGCTGTTCCCTGTATTCTAGATTAAAACCTTAGTTTTCAAAGCTGTCATTTCATGCAATGCACCTGACGGCTGCACAGCACTGCTCTCTCCCAAGTTGCACCACACAAAGCAGACCCTTCACTCTCAGGCAAATATAACACAGCTCAACTTTCACTCTGCAGAAGAAACAAAAAATCTCCCAACTTGGAGCAGAAAGCCCACGGAGGGTGAGTGAATGCCATGTGCTTGGTTAGTGGTTGTCGCCGTTACAGTACCTCATTGGTGTTTGCAGCCTAGTGTGTGTGCTGGATCGCAGCCAGCAGCTGTGTGTGAATCCATGCCATCCCAGGGTCAGGCTGAGCCACTCTGCTATCCATTGCTGCCTTGTGTTCCTCCCGGCTTCGCTCCCCTCCTCGTCTCCTCTTCTCGGTTCCTTTCTTCTTTTGAGACTCGGCTCGGACGTTTCCAAATCTGTGCTCCTCTGCCGGGTTCTTCTCCTCCTTCTTGTTCACTCGGGGAAAACAAAAACAGGTTGGGAAAAACAGCCACCACTTGCTGCTCTCAGAGCTACTTGCAATGCAGATCCCCTCTCTAAGCTCCTCTGCTCTCCCTCTCCTTTTCCCTCCCTCCCTCCCTCCCTGCTACTGTTGGGGAAGTGCTCTCTCATTTTCCCTCATTCTCCTCCCCCTCTCTCGCCCTTCCTCTAACTCTAATAGTTATTTAGTGTCTCATTTCAGCACCTGCTTCCAGCCAGAAAGACACACAGACTGGAGGGAGCAGACGGACTTGGAGAGGAAAAATGTTGCTCCTCGGTAGGAGTGTGTACAATTTGCATGTGCACTTTGTCAGCAAAACCCCTGGTGTGTGTGTGTGTGTGTGTGTGTGTGGTTTGCATTCACAAACCGCACAAAGACTAACAAGCAATGCAAAAGTGCACATTTGTACGTACAAATCGCTGTGTGCAGATCCATCGCTTGAAATGCCCATGGCTATGTGTATTTGTGTGTGTGCGTGTGTGTGTGTGTGTGTGTGTGTGTGTGTGTGTGCGTGTGTGCGTGTGTCTCTGTGCCTTCGTGCAGCTTTCACTAAACAACAAACTGAGCTCCGACATGCTTGAGCTTTCTCATCTCTTCCTTGCTGCTTGCTGCTGTATCAACTATATTCACTAATCAAACATGAAAAGAACGGTGGAGGGGAAGGGGGGTAGTTACCCCGGGACACTACTCCGGAGTGGTGGACGTCTAATTGTCCCCCTTTTTGTTGGAGAAAAAACAGGTCATTACAGGCTCGAGAGCCTTTTATATCACTATTCTTACTGGGAATTTCTTGGCAATCGAAAATATTTGGGATGGGACAAAATATAGGATATACATTACAACTATTAACTAATTTAAGATGAGTTAAACAAAAAGCACGGGGCACGTTTGATTGACACCAGTGGTTTGGGATGAACCCAAAATCATGAGATCATCCCAAATATCAAGCGTTTCAGCTCGGCTTCATCTCAGAAATAGACCAGCCTCATCAGAAATTCAGTGAATCCAGTAATTGTTTGGCGCATTTGACATGCCGTGTTGCAGAGCGCCGTTCGCTGCATCCATTACCTTGTAGCTGATTTGAAGCTTTGCTTTGCAGCCCGTGCATGTAAGCGTCTCCTTCCTCGGCCGGTGTCCACAGCGCATACCTGTGCTCGCTGACAAGTACTAACTCACTCTTCCTGCAGGCCATGGCAGAGCAATCACAACAATCAGAAGATGAATGCGGCTAAGAGGGAGGGGAAAGAGAGTGTACATAAAAAAATTATAATTAAAAAATAAGAGAGAGTGCAAGAAAGGGTGACGGAGTAATCAGGGGGAGAAAAGGGAAGGCGAAAAAATAAAAGCCAGGAGTTGCCTCAAGCAATTTGTTTAGCTTGTGAGAGGAGGAGGGAGAGGAAGAGAGAAATCATCAACGAACACCTGTCTGTTGCTGACTAATACATCAGCGTTCCTATTTATCTGTCTGCAGCTCTCTTCCGTTTGGAGAGGAAGAAAAAAAGCATAAAGTGAAGGCAGATGGAAAGGCGTGATAGCGTACAGTTCATTCCTACAGCCCAGTGAGGACAGTATATCATCCGCATTAGAATCTCACGCTGAGGAGGCAAATGCATTCATCAAACTACTTTTATTTTGGTCTAAAAGGCCTCAATGCAAAACGGCTCACACACAAAATGTGTCCTATATCGAGGTACTATTTCACTACTACTTACAGTATTTTACAACAACATCCTCCATACAAAACTCTGCAGAGAATTCAAGTACAAAAGATGGACATGCTCAGCATCCAAGCACAGTATACATGTACAGTATGTGTGTATATACATTGCATACATTGCAGACGAGTGTGCAGATGTCTATATGTGCTCTTCATTTCATTGAAGACATCAGATAAACTACGTAATAATATCAGCAAACAATCAATGCCTTTTTAGAAATGAACAGAAAAAAAGACCTGTTGGTTCTTGCCATCTTACAGTATCAGCTAGCGGTAAAAGGTAGGTGCACTTTGACCTCCAGTCAGAGGTCATCAGAAAGAAAACCACCACAATGTAAACTCTGAGGGGAACAGTTTACTCATTACAGGGAGTACAACACAGCCTGGGGGAACCGGCTCTTTAATGTCAACTGTTTGCACTGTTGTAGCTCTTTGTCAAGTCTGAGAAAGAAAAACAACCCTAATGATGCCATCGGGGTTATCTCTGGGATTTAAAGACTCCAAGTGTTGTTGGGAAGTGGAGTTTGGAGGAGTTGCAAATATTTGTTGTAATAATATCCTCAGTGTTCCAAACACAACAGTGTCCTGGACAATGTCAGGATACTAAAGGTTTATGGCCATCGGTTTGAATCCTTTCAACACGGTGGATGACTGTAAATACAGACCAGAGTTATAGTCAAATATAGAAGGAATTCATTGAAGCTGGAGATTGTTATCAGTGAAAGAATGTTAAGGTCAGAGATTGGATGTTTTCGGAATTAAATTGCACCTTGGGAGGTTTAATTACTACCCGCAGCCACCCAATGTGATACGAGAGCCAATTTGCAACGGCAAACTTATGCGTTACTCAACAACCATAACACTGTCAACTTTATGCATTATATTAGCACACTTGATTGAGGCGTTGAAAGAGACGAGCACTGATCGTCGCTGTGTGTGTGTGCGTGTGAGAGTGACTCCCTGCGCATCGATAACAGGCAGTATGTTTGATCCTGATATCTTATGCCGTGTTCACACCAAACGTGGCGCGAATTATTCGCACGAGTAGATTACATGCAAAGTCAATGCACAGACGCGACAGGTTGCGAAGACGCACATTTTCCGCCGGTCAACGCGATAGACGCGTTTGACGCGGGGCGAACAGAGCGAAGGACGCGGCGCGAATTCACGCGAGTTGAAATAACCCAACTCTGGCGAAAAAAATCACGTGAGTCATAGTTGCGTCAGTCAACCAGCGTTGAGAAGCTCCGCCCGTCATCACCGCCGTCTTGCCGTTGCTGAATCAAACTGTTGCTGCTCCGCCTGAAGTAGCGCTGGTAGCGGCCGTCATTCAGACGCTGATGTGGGACTACGGATAAAATCATGAACCCAGATACCATGGAGTTTGATGTTCCGACGTATGTAGAATTTACACAAGTATAAAGCAGAACTAGTGGTTATTTCCATGGTGGATGGCAGAAGCGGTATCCGTTTTACGGAGATAAGCCAGACGCAGTTCCTGGAGGAGTCGGTGAAATTCACCGAGCTGTGTGCGGCTAGATGATGTTATGAACCCAAACACGACGCGTTTGATGTTCTGACATTTTTGGGACTTCCACAACAAGTAAAAAGCAGAACAAGTGGTTATTTATTCCATAGTTGATACCGGAAAAGATAACTATTTTTCACGGAGAGAAGCGGCGGCGACAAGCCCCTTTGTCGCGATTTCGCGTTTGGTGTGAACACCCCTGTTTCACTCGTGCGAGTAAACTGAAGCGGTAAACGCGGCGCGAAAAATCGTGTTGCGTTTGGTGTGAACACGCCATTAGGAGAGTTTCTAAACTGAAAATGAATCAGACTTTTACTTCCTCCAAAAAAACTCCTCCAACTACCAAAACCCTACAAAAGACATTGCATGATGGGAAAAATAGGAGGCATTGCTTTTTACGTTCTACCCACACCAGGGGTATATGTCAGCCTCCATTGTCCCCTAGCGTTATGGAAGTGCCATACTAAAGGACAGGAGTGCCCCTTTAAAGAGTAATGAAACGGCTGAACAGTAGCGCTACCCCCCTGCCCCATCAGTGACACTGGGTGTGGTTGGGTGTACTCTGCTACACCTGCAACCACACCCATCTGTGATGTCACACGGTCCCTGCATCACACCTGTACATAACTGCTTCAAGATGAGAACTTTAACCACCGGAGGTCAGCAAAAACAACATTTTCAGGGGGATTTAATTGCTCTTTAATGTCAATAAAAACCAGATAGCATCAATGTAATACTACTAATACTCAGGTTGGGTTTGATGCACACTGCTGCAGGTATTAGATCAGTGTGAAATTGTAACTAGAGTGGACAGAAGTTGTAGTCTGATAGCATTAACAATTCATGCTGCAAATGTATTAGCCACAAGAAACATAACAACTTCAATGACTGGCGTAGATGTGGCTTCACTAATATATTATGCCACTTTAAGAGTGTTGCATTTCAGCCACGGATGTTATTGAGTTTTCCCCCAAACTAGCCAAATTAATGTCACTATTCATTAAAACATATTTTAAAAAGGGATTACTTAAACATTTTTGCCAAGACAAAAAAATTAAAAAAAATAAACCGAGATCGAAGCAAATTGTGGGCAGCGCATCAGCAAACCGTATAAATCACATTTTCAGGGCATTTTTGTTTTTCAGTTTCCTTCAGGTGCGCTCAGGCTGGGGCTGGGTTGCTGTCGGGTCAGTACCCCTCATGAATAAGAAAGATGTGGATCCTTTTTAGACCAAGGAGCGATTTTGGAACATAAATATAAGTCGTGGACTTACGTTGAAGCACTTGTGTTCTCCAGATAAAAAAGTGAGTTTGGCCTCCGTTACACACCTGCTTATCTAAAGCATGCGCAGCAATTTGCACATCAGTGAATTAAATTAAAACAAAATCCCAGCGCAGAAGCAGTAGTCCAGTCCGGGACAAAGTTCACTCAAAGTGTTTTCCTAGATGTGAGGGAGCGTCTTTTCATTCCTCCAATATCTCGTTTTCCGCACTGAAGTCCTAACTCATGTTTCCAAAGGACGCGTCACTTGCTTCAGGGGAGGCCGTTGTGTTACAACACAGAAGGAATGGGAAAGGAGCACAGAGGAGAGAATTAGTTCTGTCAGACTACTGCAAGAGGAATGGAGAGGGGAGGGAGAGAGGAAAGCTGACACAGACGATCTTTGCTGCAACATGCTACTAAGTTACAGCTGGCAGCTACTATCTTTTAATATATTGTGAAACTTGCAATAAACCAATAAGAATTTTAGTCAAATATGACCATTTGCGTTCTTTCTGAGAATGTCGTCACTATAGGCTCGATGTCAGTCTCACGTCTGCGTCTTATGAATGAACCAGAGTATGGTTGTGGTTAGCCTAGCATAGCATTAAGTACAACAGCTCACCTAGCAGCACCTCTACAGAGAACTAATTAACAGGTGGGCACAGTGACTGTGTGCAGCCTCCCAAACGGTTGCCAGGTTTGGTAAAAAAAATGAAATGTAATGATAGTACCTTTGCAAGAGAATAAAACCATGACCTGTGCTCACAGACTGTATCTGGCCATCACTGACGCACAAGAGAAAGCTCCTGCTGTTAAAATGAATGATTTTTGAGCAAAATTGTAACAAAACACATTTACAGTGGAACACAGGTGAACTGTGCTGAACGTTTTTTTTTTTTCTCCGTATAACACCTGTATCACCCGTCCGATGTCTTCGGCGACCATCTCCAAAACAGAAATTAGAATTATCGCCACTAGAATTTGTGTGCCACCCTGATGACAGCTCCAACACAATGAACAGTAACAGTATTCCTCGCACCACCTGCACTTTACAGATAATCTGTTCTGTTACTCATTGATCACATATATCAACATCATGATAATAGATGACATTGCTTTTGTACTGCATGTGTTTGTGTTGTAGCTTTCATGATTCAATGCCAGCGATTAAGTGAAACACTTAAGTTAATTTTCATTTGATCAATTGCTGCTGTGGTTACCGACATATTGACATCCTTCTTGAGAATGCCATTTACTCACGTGCCGTGCAGTACTCACCTGCCCTCCTCCAGCAACATTCACTACATGAGACACATGACAACAACATGGGTCAGAGCACAGGGACACACACAGACGTACAGAGGAGGATGACAATACACCCGATGGACTGTATTCTCTACGGAGGCTGCGATCCTAAAGTAAAGTGTTTGAACTGATCACTGATTACTTTCTTTTTACTGCTTTAAAAAGAGCAGCAGCAATACTGGAGGGAATTATAATACATGCCAACAGCCCACAAGCTCTATGGACGTAATCATATTCATCTGACATATTTGGCTCGGCTCCCACACAGATTACCTTTAATGATCATGTTGCGTGCAGTGTAGCAAGTTTTTAACAGCTAGTTGAGCCGCAGGTGCTCTGCAAATGCTCCATGGAGGTGTGTGCACGAGTGGGTGAGCTGTTAAAAGCCTTTGCAACCTGGAATTTGTTTATGAGAATCGACTGTGACGGCTTTAACGGCGCATGTGAACTCTACTGGCGCACCGTTTCGTTGATTGCCTGTGTGTTACAAACAGAACATCAGTATCAGCATCAACATCAAAATGAAAGAAATGGATTGTGAGATTTAGGTGCGGGATGATAGAGCTAGAGCTAATACGGACCCGCTACGTGAGTATCTAATCTAATAACCATGAAGAGTCTGTATTCTCCGGAATAACAAGGACATTGTTTCTGGAAAGAAACAGCAAAAACTAAATTCTGGTCACCTTCATTGTACTTGTGTGGCTGCAGATTTGAGAGTTTGAGAGGCAGATATCTGAAAACCTCAGCTCATAAAACCAAAATTAAAAAAAAAGTGTAGCTCGCTAGAAACAGGGCCGAATGAGAAGATACATTTGAGTGTGATTTGGGTAAACTTATTGTTTGAATTCCTTGTTATTTTATACATAAAAAAAGTTTGAGGATGACTCAGCCTCATATTTCCCTCTCTTTAAAATCTTTGAGGACCCCTGAACTAGAGTCTAAACTTGGCTCTTGACATAACTATTCAAACACAGAACTAGGTTTTATGAATGAATGTGTCTTGCACTGCATTGTGTGTGTGTGTGTGTGTCCCACACTCTACTGACCTGGGCTGGATGTGCCTGGAGTGGCGGGGGCGGCCCCTCGGCCTCGACTCACCAACAGAGCCTCCTGGTTTTCGGCCAGAGCCTGCTTGGCCAGGTAGCGCTCCCTCTTGATCTTCAGCTCCAGGGACTCGGGGACATCAGGCACGATCCAGTCGATGGCTCGCAGCACAAAGAACACCACATGCTGGCAGAGGGAAGCAACATTTTGTGTGTTTGAGCTTTGGGGTGGTTTGTATTTTGACAAAAACATTCACTCATCACAGTTTCCCCTGGAGTTTTCAGCCACTCCTCGCCTGCAAGTGTAAGTGTTTTTTTCCAGTCTCTGCTGGCCTAAACAGAATCACAAAGTTTACATTTTAATATTTTTTTTTATATATATATTTTTTTTATAATTAAAAGTCGCAATCAGCTGTTAAATTAAACAGCAGGAGTAAACTACTACGCCACTGTAAACTAGCAACGACAAAATAACACATGAACTACTGACATGGGTCAGCATGATGAAGATGGAAACACTAAAACACAAAGAAAGGGCTTAATTGCCAGTAGTTCCAGTATAAATCGCAACATGGATTAGAGACGTTGGTGAAAGGTATAAATGGTTAATATGTGGGCTTCAAAATCACTGAAACAGGCTGAAGGAAACAGATTAGAGCAAATAGAGACAAAACAGCTCCCTTCATACCTCAAAAGCAATGATGAAACCAAGCCTGACAGCAAGAAGCTCCCAGAAGAACAGTGAGAAGTTTCCACTGTTGTCTCTGTACGCTTTATACCTAAAAGAATAAATACAAATAAAGCACAGAGTTACTGCAAACAGAAACCAACTGAACAATGTGTTGAACATCGGTACCCTCTGATCTGAAAGGATTTAGAAAAAATGACAAGAAACAAACCATATTTGAGAGGCAAAATATAGAATTTTGAACCAAAGTGTTTCCCCCACTCATAGCTTACACATGCATTCAGACAATCAGCAAACAGTATACCTGCACATGGGGTTGTCAGTGTAGTTCAGTGGGGCGTAAGCTAAGGTGAAGTTGACGTATCCATGGAGATCGTTACCAAACTTGTACTGGTAGAGCAGACGAGGTAAAAAATCCGACGTGAAGGCTATGAGGAAAGCCTGCGGAGGGCAAAGAGAAACACAACAATGGGTGATGCTGGAGGGAAAAAAAGAGATGAGCATGCGGTCTGGCGTGGATGTCATTTCCAAAAGGGCTCACGTTGGCGATGACGGACAGGTGAGACAGGGCTTCCAGGATGTTGAACCAGACGCCGATGTTCTGTGCTCGCTCGGCCACCGGCCGGCGGTACTCGCACGCAAACTTGTGGGCGTCCAAACGGATCTCCACCCAGTTGTTGAGGAGGGCGAAGAGCGGAGCGAGAGGGAAAGCTGCCACGAAGATGGTGATGAACCCAAACTGGAGCACTGCAAGCAATTTAAACCTCTTACATTGTTCTTTTTACATATGTTCATCATAATCTATTTGTATACGAATTTGAATAGTAGTGATATCATGTACTTCGAATGCAGTCGCTGATACTTGCCCATTTCCAGGTACTCTTCGAACAGGCCTTCACACTCCACCAGCTGGTAGTCTTCCTCCCAGCGCCGAGGCTCATGGGATGCATTATCCCCCAGCACCTTGGCCACAGATCTCTTCTGGTGCCAGGCCTTCACTTTACTGGCAGAGCAAATGAAGATGAAATCAACACGACAATAGCGTTAATATGGACCTTTGATAGTCAACACATGGAGGTCAGAGGTCATGCACATTTACGAAGCAGCTGTTGATTTGGATGTTTCATCTTATTCTAGTTTAAAGTGCCTTTCATTTTCGTGAACACAGTTTTTATTATGTTTTGCCTCTACGGTTGTCATTTTGTATACCCTGGTTACAGACTATAATTCACAGATATTATGTTACATGGATAACTGTTAATTTAACTGTTGATGATTTGTAACGAGCGAGGGGTTTTCATTTCTTCAAAGCTGGAGCTGAAGTTGTTGTCAGAGTAAGCAGTCTCTGAGGCTCATTCCTTCAAAAGAAGTTGCAGATGGTTCTATTGTGGCTTTGCAACTGGCATCTTAGTAATTCATTCTCACTCTGCCTCAAAACTCCATACCAACTCACATCGTGTGTGCTCACACGCTACAATCCATCTCTCAATCAATCGAACAGCATCTGCCCGCAAAGCTTTCCTACTGCGGTTATCAGCATAGAGATCTATATAATAATAATATATTGCCTTGATTTCACCCTGACAGCCTCACGCTTATGTAAAAGAAGAGGCGTGCAAAATAGAACTTGCCATTGACGACAAACGATAGCGACTTCCAAAGAGGTAGGTTAAGAAAAGTTGAAGTAAAGAAAGCAGTAATGCCCCCGACACCCTCCGATCATCTATTTAAACGCGTCAGGTTGTGTGTTCATTAGCTTCACCACAAAGCCTCACAGCTCTCTGTCTTTGGAAGGCCCTACAGTCTGAAGGTTACTCCTTGGTTTACCGACGCTCTCTGAAATCAGATTCTTCCCCGTTACACACCCACACACACGCACTCCGTGCCAGTGCTGCAGAGGTACTGTACGTCGATGAGCTTCACTGCACCAAACAAACAAGCTGCAATCGGGATGCAGCGCCGACTGATGCAGCGCCGACTGATGCAGCGCCGACTGATGCAGTGCCGACTGATGCAACCCCTCAAAATAACAGGGACAAATGTCATGCAGGTAAAATATCACATCCCCTTATTGTTCTATTTAATTCTATTCGATGGTTCTGGTTGTTTTTTTAAGTGCTATTTATGAATTTGTAAGTATTTTCCAGTAAAACAACAGATGACTGATCTCTCAGAAAACAGGACTGGTATACGAGTTGTGTGGACAGGAAACATACGGGATAATGAACTCCTGAATGTTGTTGATGAGTTGCTTTCCCACCATGATAATGAAGAGTTGCTCAGCCAGTTCAATGAGGCAACCGCCGGGACCACACTGCAACACAGTGTGGAGACACGCAGAAACACAGAGAGATGTCACGTTTTGTTACATACTTAGATAGAAAAATAAATAAATACAAAAGCAGGGATATGCGATACTCCCTCCTTTTTACCATTTACTGGTAAATTATAGACTCACGTCTTCATTTCTCATCCCAAACAAGGTCCCATAGTTGCTGGGGTAACCCACAAACCTAACCACACAGAGAAGTGAGAAAGTTAAAGGCGGTCCTTCATTCATCAATATTGTGTGTGTGTGTGTGTGTGTGTGTGTGTGTGTGTGTGTGTGTGTGTGTGTGTTGAGACTGACTTGTGTCTCACCTTCCTTTAAAGAAAGCCACGTAGAAGGGGGACGAGTAGAAGTTGACAAACTGGAAGATGAACACCTTGAAGATGAAGGCGTTGTCGTACTGGGTTTGTGTTCTGTGCATCTCTGCAACAGAGAAAATAAGGACACGTGACATCAGACTGAAGTCACAGTTTTACTGCCTCTTCCACATACATAAGGGGTTTGATTCTAACCTTTAAACATGTTGTCATATAACGTGGTGAATATATTGTTCTCTTAACTTATAGAAACTGGAGACAAAACTATGTCAAAATGAACTGAGGAATAAACTGGAATCATCCTCTATAAAAGCAAATGGAGTGAAATTGACTTTGCCTCTCAGAGTAAACCGTATCAGACAGCCATCAATTTGAGCTGGACATAATCTGATTGACCTTTGAGTTTATTCTACTACGTCTCATGGAGAGAGATGACAACCAAGCCAATAATCATTTAAACTGAAAAGGGGATGTATTGCATGAAAAATCATCATCATATGTTAAAGTGACATAGGAGCTTGGGAAATTAAAGTGGGGGATGCACACACTACCTATAGATATCAGGGAAGCCAGCTTGCCTAATATTGTATCTCTTCACTTCAGCCTTTAACTCGCTATCAATGACTTTACTGATACAGGAGTCATTTGGGAAAAGTTGGTTCAGCAGACTGATCGTAAGAGAGTTTTCGTCTTCGAAAATTACAACTGATGTACAAAAAAAGAGATAAGAACAGAGCAGAAGAAAATGGAGAGACCATTTGATGATGCTGAAAATATGAAAATATGGGTGTGTTTTATTCTCCATCTTATCATTCTGCATTCTATTCATTGTAATATATTTGATCAAGTTTGTTATATTTTCTATCATTTTTTTTTACATTATTTCATTCTAACCCCGTTTTGATGTTCTTTCTATGCCTATTTTCTTTTATTTTAAAGGACTTTGATTTCTTGTATAAAAGGTGCTGTACAAATAAAGTCTACGATTACCATCCTTACTCCAGATGCTGGGATACAATTCAAGACCTCATCTGCTCTTTGAGGAGTCTCATCTTTTAGTTAGTGCACATCCAGTGAGAGGCCGATATCAATAGAGAGCATTCTGGTTTGAGGTGTTGGAGAGCAGTATTGATTCTTACCCCATTTAGTGAGCTGCTCAGCTAATGCGGTGTAGACCTGGCCCATCAACAGGATAAGGCCCAGACTCACAATACTGCTGGAGATGTTGGCTATTGTCCCTGCCTGGAGACCAGATCACACACATGTATGTTAGGTTAACACACACACACACACACACACACACACACACACACAGATGTTGATGTACACCTGTAGTCATAACACTGCTTTTAAATAGAACAAAATAGTCATAATAGAACAAATGAAATCCACACATCCATCGATGATATATATATATATACCTCTGTACGCAGGACGGGGCTCCCGGTGCGGTACATCATCAAGCTGATGATACCTCGGCACATGACCACCGTCACCAGGAAAATCATCACCACACACAGCTGAGAGGGAGAAAACGGTCACATTGTTTATTTTGTGAAGGAAAACAGCAAAGAGATATTTTGAATGTTTGAACAACAGAATGTCAGTGTCGTCATTTACAAATCAGATCGCACACCATCACGGCTAAATGGGGCGCAGCTGTCATCATCTACACCACTCCTCATATTTGGATGATTTCTCCAGATACCGGGAAGTGGTCATAGATACTATTCTATGCAGGCTGCCTTTACAGAGCTGGTACCATGGTAGGATTTTCCGTTTTCCACCTCAATCATCATTGTCAGTAGAAGGGTTTGGGGGGAAATGATCCTCAAATCCCTGTCCAAGAAACAAGTTAATCCTGAGACTGAACATAATGTGTAAGGTTTAGATTATCAGATCATATCCAGCCCTTTGGGCAAATGACCTGGATTCATTATGAGAGAAAGGCTCAGTTACCACTGCGGGACTCAGTGGAATGGCACACAGGTGTGAACTCCACCTCTCTTTCTCTTCAGGATCACAAAAGTAAGAGCTGAAAAAGACACTGAGATTCTTCACTGAATAATGGCAATGATTGTTTGACTTGATAAGAGATGTCCACAGAAAGACCAGCGGAGTAATTAATCACAGGAATCAAACAAACTGCAATGTGTTCATCGGGTTAGAAGTTGGTGTTATTGACTGGCCAATCTGAGAATCCAAGGGAAAAAAGCTAACATTAAAAGCACAACATCTGCCTTTAAAACACGTGTTAACAGTGTCTCACCATCATAATGATGACCATGGAGCCAGTGAACATCCGGGACAACCTGGTCTTGTCTGGAAAGTAGGGCTCTTTCACCCCAGTCACTGGGTTTGGCTCCATCGTCGGGGCCATGGCTGCAAACTCTGGACGAGGACGCTCCTGAGGGAACACAGTGATGACGTCAGCATCTACGGACGCACTCGTTGCTGTTTGGCTGACAACGATGCAGCCGCAGACTTCAGGTCTTGCGGCCCAATGGGTATGGACTAGAGCAGGTTCTCCAGAGGTGACGCTTGTAACTTCATTGACATAACAGCACAAAGATGTATTTTTGTTGTTTACTCAGGATGGGAAGGTAACAGTAGTCCATGGACCTTTAAGGTCTGCAGTTGGACTCTGTTGGCATTGCCAGCCCCTGAATCATGACCTACCTAAGAACCATGACGTTTATAGACCAGCATGGTCGTACTCGAAATGAAAACATGTAAGAAAAGGAGGATTGTGAAACCTCTTCTTCATGGAAGTCCATGCAGTCCCAGTGATGGGCCAGGGTGGCCATCTTTCGCTTCCAGTACTCCAGGAAGGTTACGGCCCAGAAGGACATGAACACACTGAAGAGGACTGTACCTGGGTGGTCAAATAAGTAGCCCAACTGCAAAGCAGAAAGTACATCAGCTTTAAGTTTTTTTTAATAATAATAATGAAGAAAAAAATGAAGAAAAAAAAAGGTTAGCGAGATGTTTTGAGGTCCGTCACCTTGGCCATGGTGCAGATATCCGACATGTTCCAGGCCTTGCATGTATTACAGAGAGGACACATCAGATAACTGGATCCGCTGTCACAGATGTCCTTACTGTTGACACATAGACGCCTTTTAGTCACAACGGAGAAAACACATTTGAAAAGCATTCAAACAAGGACTGCTTTTGAGATTGTGATGCATCACGTGGCCGAGCGAATTTGACAGAAATACACTCGTAGTTGTCAGTGTGAGAGCGACGCGACTTGGTGAATTAACTGTGATGTATTTTGCCTTCACACGAGGCCGAGGCATATTGATTGAGTGAGAAAACAGGACGGATGGAAGGTGTAGCGGCAATCTTGTCTCCGTCCGGTAATCCCGATTACCACTACTGTTACAGTCTGTATATGGGCAATGAGCTTGACGCGTAATGAGTCTTCATAGGCAGTAACTCCATTTTCAAAGTTTACTCAACAAAAAATAAAGATACAAGATTCATTCAGTGCTCAACTTGGCACAACAGTCAAAAAACTGTCTTGCCCCGCAGACTGATTAACCTCAACTGAGGGATATATGCTCTGACGTAGTCAGTAACGTAACTTAAAGTAGCATTTCAACACACTTTTTATAAATCACTAAACACATCTTATCAAAGTCTATTATGGCTCTTAAACAAGGTGTTGAAATTGGTCTCCCAGCCTGCTGCTGCCAGGAAGCAGAGCTGTTCAGTGAGTTACTGCAACCAAGAGTACACACATGCTGCACAGATACAGCCTGGACTCACTGAGACACGTCTGTCTTCCTTATTTACGTCCTGAGGAGATCATCATTCTGCACCAAGAGTTCATTATCACACGAGACGGCTGCAGTTTGTCTCCGTAGACTGCTCTCCACCCAGTCTACACCAATCGGGGGCTTTAATCTATAGTTTGAACTAACGAACCTCATTAATCTGAGAATCTTGGTGGTATTCTTTCCTGAGATATTGACTCGGCCTCTCGTTCTCTCTAACCGCCCTCGTTACTTTATAGCGGGATGGATTTTCTGCCATTGAAACCCGCAGGATGCCATAGAAAGAGCAGCATTAGGATACAAACACACTCAAGGATGTGTTCCACAATGCTGTGTAGGTAAAGTAGAGCCCACTGCGTTGATAAATAATGAAGAAGAATTTGGGCGCAGACATACCCATGTGGATTGAATAATGAAGTGGTTTGTTTTCATGCAGGGCGGACTTTGTAATTTCTGCTCGATTCCAGTATCTATTTAAGAATCTTGTGTCTGTGCGTTAAGTACGAAGCTGGACCACGACAATGGTGCTGGATTCCACATCTTTAAAGCAAATGTTTTGGAGAGGCTCTCTGTAGAGACGTTAGGGAACCAAACCTGGCAACTGCACTGCGGCGACAAGCCTCCAGGAAGTCACTGCCCCCTGTTGTTGTCTCCCTTTAATAGCTCCACCATGTGAATTACTCTAAAACTACAAAGGGTTTTATTTTACATCCACAAGGGACAATTAAGAGGGATGACACATTATTGAATTTCATTCACCAAGATTCTCTCAGGCCGACTGAGAAGGAGAGGAACGACACCACAAACACCTGATGATCTGTTTACTTATCCCTTTGACTTTTTTGTGTTACAACCATTGAACTGTCTATCTGTGACGTAAGCACAATATTAATATTCATACCACAAATATTCATACAAAGACAACAAACAGTGTCTCGCACTCAAATTTGCCAACATTACCATTAACTAAGGTCATAGCGGTACGGCTGTAGCAGTTAAATCCATGACTATACTGAATTGAGCCAGGATGTATTACACTACTTAAGAAGTCACATTTTCATTGGAAAAAGTGAGATTGTGTCTTTTGTCTTTTCTCAAAATAAAGTGATACATCATCTAAATCCGCTCCACGTTGCTCTTTCTCATACATGCTGTGTTCTGCATTTAAACGTGTAGTTTCTGTGTAGCGTGTGTGGACTCACGCTGGTGTGTTGGTCCCCATGGACATGACTCCAGACACAAAGACCAGGGTTCCAACCACAGCCGCTGGCAGCAGCCAGGCTGTGTAGAAACCTGCAGAGACATAAAGCTGCATTAGATCGCAGCTCTCGGCTGATGCAGGGATGTGCAAATACATTGCCGCGTCGCCTCATTCTGAGGTTGACAGTTTTATTGTCTCGAGCTTTTCACAACATTTTCTGTGCACAATGTGCCACGCCGAGTATGCCACACTCATCTCTGTGTTCAAATATAACGTATATTCATCAGTCCATATGTATGTGTTCGACAGTATGTTACATTGTTGTGGATTATTAGTTTTTTTTCAGATTTACGGGGGGCATAAATGAACTGCCAGAATTTACGAGTTAACATTTGTTGAAAGCAAAAGTATTTTTTCTGAGTTAAGAAAAACATACCAGGTTTTCTAAACCTTTCACCTCCATCTCATGGTCTTCATCATATAGAACTACCTATTATTATGTGACCAAACTTCCATACTGCTGATGAGTACCATGAGATGCAGATGAAAGCTCCAGAAAAAGTGTGTACGTCTCCCCTCCCCCTGCCAAACTACTAATTTCAACACACTCAACCTAATGTGTCTGAATACAGATTTATATTCACCCAGCCAGGCAAAGTAGAATGCAATCTTCTCTCCAAAGTACTCCCTGATGTGGTCCAGTGGTTGGTACTTGTACCATTTACACCAGCGGGCCCAGTAGTGGTAAAGAATCTGCCTCTGGTTTAGCTCATCAGGACGGATCTCATACTTTGGAAGCTGAAAGGGGCCCTGTGGAGAGAAAAAAAGAAAAACCTGTTGATTAGAGAAGGGAACGGAGCACAAGCATTTCCTCCAATTAAAGAGCAGATGAATCACATCGGACCTCGTGCAGTGGGAACGCCGCTGCGTACACCCCTTCGTTCAGCAGCCTGTCCACACCAACCTCAGCCCTCTTCCTTTTGCCGTACACCGTCGTGGCAAGAATCTCACGCACCTGAAATAACACATGAACTCTCACTCCATGAGGGGATCATTTCACTGAGTACATGCACTGCAGAGGGATTCCCCTGTTACTCACAACACTGTGCCTCTGTGTATTCGTGAAGTAGGACTCATGGTTGTCGCAGCCAAGGAACCTGCAGAAGAAAGACAATCATTCAGGAAAACACACACTTTTATACATTGTGACACGATCCTAACGGAATGCTACTCTTCATCATTGTCAATTAGAAGGCACCTGCTCATCTTGGACTTGCGAAAGGCACACGTGTAATAGTCCAGCGGCCTGTTGGGCACCGACTCCCTCATCACGTTGGGTATGCATAGTCTTTTCAGAACCTGAGCCGATGTGTTTAAGTCCAGGTTTGGCTGAGCCTGGAAGTCACACACACAGCAATTCAGGATGAAGAACATGTATAAAGTTGGAATCCTTAAACACTTTTTTTGGTGACACCTGTGGTAACTGGTCCCAGAGTTTTTGTTAGAAAATGTGGAAATCAGCCATCTGGCTGGGGCAGTAAACACATCAGCAGCTGCTCCGTCAGTAATGAAACAGAAAAATGTAAACTTGTATCCGTTTACGACACAACAGGCAGACAGTGGGCTGAGAGGGTTCAGTTTGAAGACCAAAAAAAAAAAACCGATGACGATTCTGGTCAGTTTTATATCATGTTTTATATAATGTATGTTGGTAATGCGTTTGCCGTCTGGACTATAATCAGCCCTAAACACACAAGTACAGCTGAGGCTGATGGAACTGTAGTTAGTTTTGTGGATATTTGTTCTTAAAATTGCTGTTAAAAGTGAAGGACAAATATTTAGACCAGATTTTGTCCATGATCGTCCATGATCCAAAAAGGGCAACCTCATGGTTGTGCAGAACAGGAGTCAAGTGATCACGATATAAATATATGTAAGAACTGTATTTCTGTACAAAATCCGATGGCAATTCATCTCGTACATATTTAAATATTTCTCCGGAAAAGTTACAACTTTGACCAGCTTGTTTCAATTGATGAAAGTTCATTGGATCCCCAAAATCAATAGAATAGCCCACGAGATGGGCATCTGAATGTTTGTTTGAATTGCAAATGTTCCATCTCAAGTCGTTGAGATATGTCAGTCTGGACTCACACCTGATTGGCCAAGAGTAATCCATAGAAATAGAATATAAGCAGCTTCACTAACCTGCAACGGCGCTCTCAGACAGAGTTCCTCAGCGTAAAACAGCATCACATCCCACGGAGCGCTAAGTTTCAGAAAATGGATCGTTTTCTTTTCGTTCGCCGTTTCCTCCTAAAGAACAGCGAAGCAACACAGACAGACTGTTAGAGTGAGGCCACAAACACAACGAGTAGACTCACCAAGACGCATCAACGAGATGACGATCTTTAATCTGATCCACTGCACCTTTTCCATGAGCAGACCGGCACTCTCCAGATTCTGAACAAACTTCTCCCTCCACTGGGCCTGCTGTGCCTTCCTTCGATCAGACCGGCTGTTCTCCTCCGCCGGCGGCGCTTCCCCCTCCTCAGCGGTCGCCCGGCTCTTCTCCTTCCCTCGCCGTTTCCTCCGCAAGCGAACCTCCCACACCAGCACAAAGTCTAAACCCAGATCAACAAAGAAGGTCCCAAAAGGTTAAGTGGAGGATCGGCTCCGTCATCCAATCAGCGAGCTGCTGATGCTACCCACCGATTTTGGTTCGTCCATCCCTGAAGTAATTCCCCAGCTGTGGAACCGGCTGGTCACTTCTTGTGTTGCAGTGACTGTACATGAGATCCTCACCGCCCGCATCGTCAACAGCTGCGGCTGCAAGCTAAGAAGCATCCAAAACAGCTGAGTTATTATCAAAATCGGTTCATTAAAAACAAGTTAAAACTGCTTTCTTCTGATCTGTACACATCCTTTGTTCAGTTAATTGGCTCTCAAAGAGGTTTAACCCATACGATCCCGTGCCATTACTAATCATAAAAGCCTCCACTTTGCAATAATGAGGCCAGAAAAACGATCACTGAGCTTTTTACAGTCTGATTGAGAACAATCTTTACAGTGCAGTTAAAGTCCCGTTGCACAACAAGACATTTTGGATTTTCCCAGTGATTTCAGATTTACTGCAACATCCCAGAGAAGTCAGTGAGGGGTGAAGGGATGAGCAGAGCAGCAGGGGTATGGCCGCTTTGTGAAAGGGCAGTCCCTTTTTTCGATATCTATGCGATTCCTATATGAAAAGGGAAACACACTGCAGCCTTATAGGGGGGGGGGGGGAAGAAAAAGTAAAATACTGCTCACCCATCTCGATGGGATGAAGCTCCCATTCTGCAGACTCCCATAGCCGTCTGTGGTTTGTGCCTCAGCCTCGTAGTCCAGATTCAGGAGGACCTCTCTGTCTCCCTTCCTCAACATGATGAGGCAGATGACGAAAGGTGCTGTGGAAGAAATCCGTGCTCATCACTGAAGTCACATGACATAACACTGCTTTAGAGAAAGAGGAAAGAAAAAAAGAAAAGAATGGTTGATACTGCACCTCCACTGTGGTGAAGATGGGGCTGCCGCCAAAGTCTGGATTCGCAGCAATCTGTGCCTCCCTTGTCCTCCGCCTCTGCATCCGTCAGGCTCCTCCGCTCCACTGCGAGATAACTGTGGAATACCGTAATGGACCGAGCATGCACGCAGCAGCAGCAGCAGCAGCTGCTTCACAGCATTTTTTTTGTAGCACAGTGCACATCCCCACTTTGTAAATAATGCAATAGTCAGTCGGGGGTGGAGAATGGGAGACTCTGTAGCAGTCTCATCATGCAGGATGTACCACGTGTATGGGGGCAACCTCCTCTTTGATGTGAACGGGTATTCCCTCATCCATACGAGCGGTTTTGCACATTTTACCTAATTGGTTTTGAAATGTACACTTGATTAACATAAATTATTACCAGCGCTAGAAGCTCCAGCCCTCTCAGCTTTATTCCCCGACGTACGTCACCACGGGCACACGACTGGGGGTGTGCACGCCTCCCACTTGCCGATGGCCGAAAGATCCCTGTTATTGGACAGAAATATAGGTGAACTGAAAATGCATCAGAAATATAGGTGATATAATTTGTTTTCTTCAACACACCTGCTTCTTTTCAGTGGGTCCCATTGCTGCAGTGAAAACAGAGGTAGAAGTAAGGAGAGTGAGTGGAGAGATAAGTAAAGAGGAGGAGGGAAAAGGAGAGCGGGAGGATGCGTGAAAGTGTGGCGTGAGAAGAGAGTGAGGTATTAAAATTGCATTAGAAAGTGAAAAAAATGTAGAGCATTCTAACATCATCATCATTTAATGGATAGAAATACACTGTGCTGTCTGGATAATTAAAAACCTCTTTAGAGTCCCCAGCTAAGACAGATTTTAACAACTATACAACTGCACATGAATGCAACATTACAGAGGTCATCTCAATCAATCTACTGTTTGGAGTGAAGTCTCTGAGAGGTTGAAATTGTTAATATAAGAATATGAAGAAAAGAACCATTGCAAAAAAAACAAATACATTCTAAAGCATAAACACAAAAATACTAACAATACTATATACATAATATAATAAGTAATATAGTCATTAATTTCTTCCAAAATAAACACAACGTCTTGAGACAAAAACAAACATATTATGCGGCCTTAAAGGCATTTCACCGCCCTACACGTGATGATGTCATCAGGGTTATCTCAGGTTGGGCTTGTTTTTTGGATTGATTGCATTAAGTGGGGGGTTTAGAGTTTGAAAGACATGGTCAGGGTTAGGGTCTAATGAAAGATTCCAGTTGAATTATGGGAAGGGATCCGGTGTTTTTGGAGTTTGACCCAAATTAGGAACTAAAGTCAAAAAGAGACTTTCCTGTCGTCCTCTTTAAGGCGGTTCTGTGTAGTTGTGTGCAGAGGAGACGATGCACACTGGGAAAGAGTTCACGGCTCGTCAAGTACACCCTAGGGGACATCATGCTGACATATATCATTATGCTGCTGAAATAATTAACATTTTTTATCTGATTCTGATCAAGACCCGCAGTAACTTGTTCCCCGAGCAACTACAACAAGATAATGACTAACACCAGAGGCGTTAAACGTTTCTATGCTGTTTGATATCGTCTTCTCGTCACTATGGACTCGTTACAGCCGATACTGAACATCTTACATTGCACCAGATATAAAGTTAACTAAACTAAACTTTTTTTTATTCTCAACATTGCTTGGAAAAGGACTCCGCTGATGTTAGAAGCAATGTTTTTAAAATATTTAACCTCTGTAGTATTTGAACTACAAACATTTTGATCAGACACACATATCTGAGTTTGCTTCACCACAATTAGAACAAATAAATAATAATAATAATAATAAATCAACAAGGCAGACAGAGATTGTGCTGGGTAGCTGCAACTGAGAATAAGAGTCATATCTAGACATAACAGAGTGGTTCTGAAAAAGCATGGCTCAATAATTGACCCTTTGTCCTTTGATGAATACATGTCATGGCCATAAGTATGTGGACGCTCGATTATACGCTCATACAGTATACAATAGTTCAACATCTCCTTCCAAAGCTATGAGCCTTCAACAAAAACAAAAGCCCATTTCTTGGCTGGCTTTGTGCACGTTAAAACAGGTGAGGGCACAATTTGAGATGATTGTATGCTGCAGCATTAGGATTTCTCTCAGCTGGAACTGAAGGAGACAAGTGTCTAAAAAAACCCACAAAGTAAGTTACTCAAGGATGGCCCAGATTCTTGTTTATAGGGTTTAAAGAGGAGGTTAATGTGTGCCCTCTACTGGTGACTGGAAGGAACTGCAGCTCTATTGAAGAACCCAGCGTACAGCAATAGACAACGCTTATCTGACATCTGAATATGTCATTTCCTTTTTGTTTGTTTAGAAAGCACGGTTTTCCATTTTTTTCCATTAAAAAAGGACAAAAATCCAACATTTGAACATACAGCACCTACGACATAAATGTAGACGTTAAGGCGGAGACGCTGGTTCATGTGTAGTGTATTTGTGAAAAACAATTACATTATAAAATAGCTATAACTTTGTGATTCTGTTTAGGCCAGCAGAGAAGGCTTAGCTGGCCCTGACGGCCCGCCACTGCATATCAGTGATATTGTATGCTCATTGGGATCTATCACTATCACTGAGATAAATATGAACTAACTTAGTTCAGTGTCAAATATACCATTCAATGGAACAAAAAACATGAACACATTTCAAGTACATCTTGATTATCGAATGATAAATATTGTATGATGGGCTGAAATGGAAGGCACCCAATGCATTCACTATAATAAAATCAAACTAGGATTGCAATATACAGTGAAAAACACTATAAGACGAGGTCCAGGATAGCATTAGAGGCATAAAGAAACATAAAAATAGCTAGCTTAGTGTTAACATAGCCCACTACAGTATTCCTTTTCATTTGCCTCAAGTAAACCTAAATTTAAGCAGGTAACAATTGTTAACAACTACAGATAGCCACATTGAGTAACTACCTGTACTTACATATTCCCTCCATGCATCATTTACTTTGAGCTAAACTCCTCGGCTGGTGTCCTGACTCCTGCTGTCGTGAGAGACGTTACTTGGCAGAGTGAGAAAGCCAGAGCAGCAGCCTCCCCAAGGTCCTAGTGCCCTAAGGCTAGGTATTATAGGCTATTTGGATTGTAATTTGAAGGGAGAGAAAACATACAAACCAGAACGCACGCACATATGTAGCATGTTAGAGTTATAAATGTCCATGTGAGATTTTTTTTTTTGGGGGGGGGCTACACCTAAAATGTTCTTCAGCCCCCCCTAAAAGAGGCCTGACGACGCCCCTGGCCCTGCCACACATATGTTAAAAAAACTCCCAAAGGGCGTGGAAAAACAAGTTTCTTTTTCTCATTTTCAAATTACTAGGTTTCATTTTTGTTTTAACCTCGACGGAGAAACTCGGATCAACAAACTACAGCGACCTTCTGCACCAAAAATACATTTAAGCCCACTACTGCATGTGAGTTTGCTCATCAACTGCATCGACTGTTATTGAGTGTAATTGCCATGTGTTAGGTTTCGATTATCGATGAGTGTGATTTTGCCCGTTCGATATACTTTCGCTTTCCCTTTGATGCAGTTTTCATCTTTTTAACAAATATAGTTGTGGGATGTTGACAGTATTTGCTGTAATGTTTACATGATGTATCATAAAAATGTGTACAAACTCCTAAAGAACCAGTTTGTTCAGCTTTTTAAACATCTATTCATCATGGCGAAAATGAAACTAAGCCTTCAATTATAGATGATAAAGCACATGTTAATTTGATGGAACACCATCTTACACGTGTTTTTTTCGCGTTAAATTCACATAATACTGTAAAGATTTCCTGACATTTCACGTGAAATTAAGCAGTAGTGTAAAGTAACTGGTCAATGTACTAAAGTACTGTATTTACAAATGTTTACTTTGATTTAAATCCTTACAAACCAGTTGAACTAGTTTTCACAATCTATCAGCTGCACAACAATATGTTTAACAGATAATACCGCTGCACTCCAGTTTCACATTTTGAATGCAGAACTTTTACTTATAATAATGTAATATCACATAGTTGTATTGGTATTTTGATTCCATCACTGATGGTAAGACATCACATTTGAAACATTTATCTTGTTGAATGCATTTTATATGTGGTTGCATGTGATATTGGACATATTTGGTTATCATATTTCACATGCCACACATTTTGCTTTTTGTTAGTAGTGAAGATCCTTGTTGGAAAACTCCATTATATCTAATCATAGTGCTGCATCCTCAGGTGTGTTTTGGACAGTGTTCCTGCCATCATGTCTGTCGTTACCTCAAGCCTGTCTGAAGATAAGCAGAAGGAGCTGCTCTCTCTCCTGGGTCATGTCAGACTCCACCTCCTCCACAAAGCCAGCGTCCACGGCTTCACCGCTTTGGCTTTTCATAACCACTGTGACAACCAGGGGCCCACTGTCCTCGTGGCCTACAATGCATCTGGGTTTATCTTCGGGGCCTACTCCTCTAAGGACTACACTCAGGAGGGAGGGGAAGTCTGTGATGAGGAGGCCTTCCTCTACAGCATCCACTCAGGAGGAAGCGAACCACTGAGGGTGGCGGGTATCAACCGAAAGTGTGCTTTCATAGATGGAGTCACCGGTCCGCATTATGGTGCCTTGGTGTTCCTGCATCAGGACACTGCTGAGATCCAGTCCAACCCGGGGATAAACTTCACCTTTCAGGCTGCAGAGATGCACGGAGAAGACTTGACACTGACTGAGTTTGAAGTGTATCGAGTTGAAGGTGCGTGATGATGAGGATGTTTTATCCACGCAAACGTTCAAGTGAATTGGTCTTTTTTAATACAGAATTGGCTCGTATGTTAATTTATATATGAAAGTAAATTAACTAAGAATCACGTTGTTTTATCAAACTAATGTTGAATAAAATGTCATCATGTTACAATGAAGTTGTATGAACTCTCATGCAGGCTTGGGAGATCTCCTGGACAAACCCTGGAGGAACATTAACTGGACCCCGGAGTACGTAGAAATATTTGGCAACTTTTGCCACGGAGAATGAAAAGGTTGTGACTTGAGTAAATGGCAAAAGTATTTCAGTTTCCAGGCTAAAAGAAAGACTCAAATTATTAAGTAATGGTACACCTAACTTGACTTTAAAAAGTAAAATATGTACACATTTTGTATTGTAAGATTGTTCTCACCTTCTTCAGGCTTCACCTTCTCACCATCTTAATTTTGACTTTAAAGTCCTTATTTTTGTCAACTTTGAATGTCTTGTGTGTCATTTGTGTTCCCTCCAGGAGAAGGCAGCAGCTGATGAAGACCATTCAGAGCTATAAACCAGACATTAAAACCGTCAAACAAGCCCGAGCTGTGTTGGTGGGGCCCGTCGGGGCCGGCAAGTCTACCTTCTTCAACTCCATCAACTCAGTGTTTCGAGGCAACATGACCTCTCAGGCCATCGCTGGAACAGCAGGGAGGAGTGTGACCACTCAGGTGCTGGCACAAGTTTCACTCTTTGTGGTACTCTGCAGATATGCTGAAGGTGAACTGTGTCTGTTGTTTTTGCTGCACCCTAATCATAAATGTCAGCTTATAACCTGCAACAAAAAAAGGGACAATATTTTATATTTTGTTGTGCATATGAAGGTTAACATGCATTGATTGTAATATGACTGTGAAACGGATTCCACATTATATAGTTTGTCCCATTAAACTACATTTATGTCGCACCTGCAGTTCCGCACCTACACTATCAAATCAGGGAAAGGTGGTGGAGCTGTTCCTCTGACTCTGTGTGACACGATGGGCCTGGAGGAAACCGCTGAGGCTGGTTTGGACATTGAGGACTTGGTCCACATCCTCAATGGTCACATAAAGGATCGCTACCAGGTTTCTTATAACTATCTCCCTAATTACCCACATCTTCATGGAACTAAGTTCGTGGTAAGAATGTAGGATGCTTTGAGTGATTCAATTCTGCTTCTGCTTTATTTGTTCCTCAGTTGAATCCCTTAACGCCCATCCAGGGAGACAATCCTGGCTTCAACAAGCAAGCAACTCTGAATGATGCGGTTCACTGTGTGGTTTATGTGGTCGACACCTGCAAGGTCTCCCTCCTCACCCAAAAAATGCTGGACAAGTTGGCTAGCATCCGGAAAAAAACCAACTACCTGGGTGAGCAGTGTATAAGAACGTTATTTCTATTATGGATCCACCATTTATCACTGTTTATATCTTGTTAGTTTTATTTATTTATGTTTAAATAGTTATATTACAGACATGTCTAACTTGTGACACCAGTCCATACGTTTTCTTTGTGAACAATTAATTTAGCTGAATTATATTTATCTTGCGGCTGGAATTAACTTTGCATAAACTTAAAATAATAATAAATAGTCAGTAAGCTTTCACTGTATCTTCACAGCTACTTCAATCTGGTCTTTTCTATGACCTTCTGCTCTCTTACAGGAATTCCTCAGATTCTGCTGATGACTAAAGTAGACGAGGCCTGCCCGCTGGCGGCAGAAGACTTACAAAATGTTTATCGCAGCGTTTACCTCCAGAGGAAGGTAACAGTCATGTTGGGAGGCTCAATAAATAAGGGCGACACTGTAAGCAATGACTTGTTTTTGTGGTTTCATTGAGTGAATTTAACCCATTTATTTCTCTCAGGCCCGGGAGTTGAGTGAGTCTTTCGGCATCCCCTTGTCCTGTGTGCTGCTGGTGAAGAACTACAGTGAGGAGCTGGAGCTGGACCAGGATATCGACATCCTGCTGTTGACCGCTGTGCAGCAGATGCTGAACTACACAGACAGCTTCTTTGAGAACCAGGTTGATGAGGCTCGAGAGGCGATCGATCCGCAGGAGCTCTACAGAGCCAATGATCGTATTCGTCCAGTTTCATTTGAATAAAACAGTAACACAATAAATGTGTGGCTGTTTAAAAGTTTATCCTTTGATACGTTTCTGCCAGCAGTATAACCAGAACAAAAAAAAAGGAAATGTGCTGGTTTCACACAACTGAATACGTTCATACTTTTTGTTTAGTTTTCATGTTTTCTTACTCCCCAACTTCAAAGTTACACTGTTTCTTTAACAAGCTTTCTCATCGGTCTCCTGTAACCTTCAACTTGTGAATCTGCTGTTGAGACCCAGCAACTTGTATCCTCCTTCCTGATAAGACAGCATTCTCTCCACCATTACCATAATACACACTCAGTGCATGTGTGTACTTCTTCATTGTCCTGCAGACTTGTTCCTTCCTGCGCAGGAATAAACCCTTTTAAAAAGTTAACACAAATTTAAAAAAATTGTGTTAAAAAAAACAACCACAATTTTATTCACCACAGGAGCCGAGGTTTCCTTTACATTTATTCAGTCACGACGTCCAGCCACAAAAAAGGTATATTTGTACATTCGTCACCATTATGAACAGTGTAAAACCTTCTGGACATGCACGTACTCATGTGTGTGTACAGTATGTTATATATGATTAGTGCTCTATTTACAATTCAATTTAACCGCTAAACATCATACATATATTACATGCAGTAATACTGTTGCGAACAAAATCAAAAAGGCGCTTTTCCCCACAATGCATCACTAAGAAGATGTTGTCCACCATTGGCCAGCAATGTCCCACATTCAAAACTCTAGACTTACTTTTTCTTTACACACACACACACACACACACACACACACACACACACACACACACACACACACACACACACACACACACACACACACACACACAGCTGATTCTTTGTTGTTAATCCAACAAACAGTTCAAGTCCAACTATTGCGCGCGTGTTCTCTCCCGGGTCAAAAGGTCCTGAAGGAATCCACTGGGAGAGATGACTTTAACGACACAACTTACCAATGCTATGTTGGAAACCCACAAATTATTAAAAAGGACTTTTACATAAAACCGTTTTCCAACATGTAATATTACTTTGCAGCCTTGTCTGTGTGCACAAAATAACTTCATAATGCTGCATCAAACCAAAATAGAAAAGAGGGATTTTAAAAATATTAAAATTAGAAGAAAAAAAGAAAAGAAAACGGCAGCGTTTAAAAACTAAAACACACGGTGAGTGTTAAGGTTCTGGATGTGACGTACCTTTTCCACCTGAGATTAGATTTTTTTTGTAAAAAAAGCAGGAGACGAATGCGACCAAGTGGCACTTAGAAAGGCTTAAAGCACTGATTAATGCTGACATGACGGTAACACAGTGGGACTGAGAAAGACATCTTGTACATACAATAAATAAGTGGCATATGTATCGGGCTGGGTGTCATTACAGAGTTCAGGAAAAATAAATAAACCCAAATTGTATTAATTGTACTAATTTAATAACAATGAGCAAGCATTTTGTGCCTGAATGTAATGCTGAATTCAGAATTCAAGGAGAGCGTATCTCGAGAGTGTCACAGTTGATATCCAGCCCCTACATACTTTGACTCATATTTTGAAAAGAAAAGAAACCAGAACGTGTTTTGTTTGAGTGCTACAATGCACAAGTCCCACAGTGCGAGGCCACCACAAAAAAGGAAAAACTGTGCGTCATTTAGTGTAAAGCTTTTTTGTCCAGTTCGAAAAGGCAACATTGTCATTGCAAAAAGAAAACCCCGGCTGATCTCAGCCTTGTAGTGAAAGCAGTTCGACACCGTCATTGATTGACTAGATCAGTGTGAATGTTGAGGGCAGATTGAAACACACGCACGACCATCAACTGACTAGAATTTGTATGGAAGGTTTGGTTTAGGGTCTTCTTATTCTTATTCCTTTTCCAAGTAAAGCTTTGATATCACAGGCTACTTAAAACATTAATCTGCTTAGAACAGCTGCAACACATGTCTGTTTAATGTAAGAATTTTCTTTTAAACAAATGTCTGCGAAGTCACCATCTATAGGGAGTAATCAGCTACTGTGAGGTGACGCACTGTGTTTGCGCATAGGGCCCACTGATGACAGACCCTTGCATTTCTAGTATTATGAATTCCAGGGGAAAATCACAAGCGGTGTTAGTGGCCATTAGTGGTTAATTTCCATCCCTCCAAAAAGACACCTGCAATTGCTGCTTACAGCCACAGGGTGCCGCCAAAGAGAGTGAAACAGAGGTTTTTGAGATTGTAACTTTAAGGATTCTATAACCATCAAACATGGTCTTGTACACACTAAATGACTTGTGTGGAAAGGGGTTTTCTAATGTAGTGGACTGGCCAGATCACACTGTACAGCACAGGTGAGCCGAGACAACCCGTAGCTCTCGGTCAGGAACATTTTCTTCACACTGACCGGGATTATTCCTCCATACTTGGACACGCAAAAGGGGAAGTGCATGTCAGACGTCATGTGAGTCACTCAATTAAATAACTTAGTAACAATTGTTCCCACTTTCTCTGCAAAACGTCATACAAAAAGCACGTTATGATATGAAAACAAAACCATAACTGGTACCATTAGAAAAAGACTAACAGGAAAAACAATGTGCAAGTCTGCATGGAAGCCTCCACTCGTGTCTACAGAGTGGAGGTAAAAAAGGCAAGTCTGTTGCATTTCCTGATAGGTGTTTTTTTCTTCTTTCTTCTGTTTTAATCAACGTGTGACAACGTTTAAATCGGTGAAGAAAGTTGTCAGATGGAGCATGAGCATGTCCTGTACAGTGCAACGGTTCAGCATCCAGATGTTCTTCGTATCGAGATCCTCACTCTCTCGAGCTCAGAGATTCAGGGATACACAAGGATTCAGTGTAGAGCCATGTGCCCTTAGACGACCTTAAACTGAATGTCAGACACGTTACACAACCATCAGTGATTATGCGTCGGTACTGTACATTGCTGTACATCTGCTCTTTCATTGTACCGGTTCGGTGAAACGTCTTGTAACTGGTACCAAGCAAGGAGTGACTTAGTATCTCCACACAGCTGTGTGACTTGTGCCGGTCAGAGAGCGTTGCCTCTGTGTGCCCAAGGCAAGGCACGCTGCTGGTAACGGGTCCTCGTCTTCCTCCCCGCTCAGCTTCCTCAATGTACTAAATGTGCGTTTCGTCATCGGCCCCGTTTACCTCTCAAAGTCGAGGCTTAATTTGCGGAGACAGAATTCTCAAACTCAATTCAGCGGGATATATTGGAACGCACGCTGTAACGGTGACATTATGTGCGTTCTACAATTATCCATCGGCATTTCCTGCAGGACATTTTCCATACGGAGAGAATAATGATAGAATAACGGGAAAGAGTCATATCATTTGACCCCAAATGTTTCTCTTGGTTCAACAGATTCATTCTGCGTCGCTGCTATATCTTGATAATAAATAAAAAGGACTAATGGCAATGCGTCACTAGAATCAAGTACAAATCTGTTTGTATTGTTCGGTTAATATTGATTCATTTCAAGTGAGAATGTCCTGCTGTTGCATCGCTACTTCTGCAGGAAGTTTCTCTGATGGAGACGTTTCATCAGGGAACCAGCGGTGCATCAGCCAATAACCGCGTCGGATTTTCAGCTCAGTTTACAGTGACAAAGACTGAATGCCAGAGTTAACTCTGTCTATCCCGGAACTATATCAGACCTCTTAACTATCAGCCCGTCTCAGTGACCACCCAACAGGTAAAAGTGTGTGCGTGCATGTGTGTGCGTCTGTCAGCACCAGGGTTCGCGCTGGGCTCGGCCTCGGGCCAGACTGTCTGCTCTCTGCCAGGCGCTATTCATCAGGGCGAGGGCTTCACTGCAACGCTTCTGCACAGGCGGATCCAACACTTCTCTGTGGGGAAGATTTACCTGTGTATGGTGAGGACATAAATGAGGGTTTAACTCAAGCCACAGCCAGCAAGATCGTAAATATTTTTCGGACAGCAAATACTGCAATATTACAGATTTTGTCTATCTTCCCACCTGGTAAACAGCCCTCCATGTGTGATCTAGCGCCTCCAGCAGTCGATCTCTCTCCTCACAGCCGCTGAAGTACAAAACCCACGGAGGAAGGAACTGGGTCCGATCTGCCGCAAACTCCTACAGAGTGGGAAAGTTGGATGGCTTTCATTAAAAGGTCTTAAATCCCAGGACCACATACTGGTAAACTGGTGTGTAATATATATATATATATATATATATATATATATATATATATATATATATATATATATAGTTCAATGTTCACACCTTTAGATACACAGAGTAAAACTACACTTGAAAACTAAAGATGCTACCTGAGGATGTAACTAATTAACTAATAGATAAAGTCTGTTCAGTAATGCACTACCTGGTCTCAATCAAGATTGTTCATGAATAAAATATTATACCTCACAATTTACTTGTTTGAACTAAAAAACGATGCAGTGGAAGGTACTTCATGATAAATTGTACTTTAACTAAACCAAAGACCCAGCAGGTCTCAGAGGTTTGAGGAGACGCCTGACCCCGTTAGCTGAATGCTTTTCAGACCAGAGTAAGTTAGTGCAGCGTGATGTGTGGCGTGTGTCTTAAGTGCTTATGAAGGCGGGACCCCTTGTTCGACAGGAAATATTATATTTACATTAGGATAGCATGGAGAAGCTGGTACTTTCTTGCATTTTTTTTATTTTTTATTAATTTATCTTCTTAATCTGTGAAATATCTGCAACAAATATATATATTTGTTTATGTTACCACTAAGAAAAAGCACGTTCCTGAGAACGCAGGAGAACTTAATAACATCAAACATTACAACTGTGTAGCATATACTTATGTACACATAAAGTAAGTCTAATATAAATCCATACACTGTACTAACTCCAAGAGAAGCTAAACAAACGCCCACTCACAATGATGCAGTACTTCTTGTCGGCCTCCAGGCTGACGGAAGTGACATCACAGATATCGGCGCTGCCGAGCGAACGGAAGAAGCTGGTCTGACAGTCCTGATGGCAGGTCAGCAGCTTCCTGTCCGTCATCACCAGGCAACATGGGATACATGGAGTGGGGGCCAAACCCTGGGGGATGACCTGCAGGCATAGCGGCTGTAATTTAATTATACCTTCATTATGGACACCAACATCTGTAGTAGCAAAGTCCTGGTAAACTTCTTTTTAGGGCGGAAAACAGCCTGCATGTGCCCATATGCAGGGATGGGCTGATGTAAAAGAAATGTCATTACGGATTGATATTTAACTAATTGCCGTCCTAATGAACAGACTGTGTGACATTTATTATGGTCCGTCTGTCTAGTGCAGGGGTCAGCAACCTTTCCTATCCAAAGAACCATTTTGCCCTTTTTTCCACCCAAAAATGCTTTGTCTGGAGCCGCAAAAGCTATTTGATATCACAGCTTATAAAGTTCATATATAGTCATATTATATAAACAAAAACTATAGTTTGTTGTTTTTATGAAATTATAGAACAAGAATAAAGACAATTCTTGACATTGCATTGGTATCTTACCTGTTATAACTATCAAACTCAAAAAAAAAGTCATGTGTCGGCTACATTGAGGTAAAAAAAACGTCTCCAACTATGCGGATCTTGAGTCCTATCTATATTTGTGGCTCATGTGGTAGAGTGTTCGTCCTACAATCACAAGGTACCAGATTTGATCCTTGTCCTCCTCACGTGAGGTTTCTATTTTAAAACTCATATCTTTTGCTACGTTTACACTGAGCGTCATCACTACGCCAGACTTTTAGAGCACCGCAAATGGAGGAGGACGAATCCGTTTTCACTAGCGGACGCCTCACTGTCTCTTGAGCTGCCACAGAACCAGCAGCGGTAGTGGAGTTTGGAGACTTGGTCCACTTCCTGAAAGTATGTTTACTTTACTCAGTTTGCTGCAGCAGTTGAGAAATCGCTCTTCTTCGCTCTTCTGCAGCTTGATACTTTTCAGCAAATGCCTTATGCTTGTTCTGGAAGAGTCTTTCAACATTACACGTTGCTAATTTCTCGCCACAAACCAAGCAGACGTTGGCAGTGAAAGCAAATGAATACGTCCACGCAGAATGAAACTCTACTTTTCTCTGTGACTTTTTTTATTTATCCGTTGATAGTTTAGCGAGGGCGGGGCTCTGCAAATCACGAGTAACCCACCTGCAGGGAAAGGTGCTTGACAGCATAATAGGATGTGACTTTTTTTTTTTAAACAATATTTAAACTTTTATTTTCAGTGACCCAATATCACCTCAAACTCCAAGATAAGAGGAGTTCCCTTTGGAAGATTTTCCACTGGGCAAAAAAAAAAAAACGACCCCTGGTCTAGCGTCTATTAAAAGTTTGAGATGCATGCAACATTAGAAATGTAATCGCATGATGTATGCGCGGTACAACTCGTTACCCCTTTGGAGACGGACTGGCACAGCAGCAGCATCCAGTCGGCCATGTCCTGCTCATTGTTGGCGCTGAGCTCCAGTGCCGGACGCTCCGTCAAGACGACGTGGAAGGCGTGGGGACGCTCGGTGCTGTTTGAGCGACGACATCCTCCACAGTGTTCTCCTCTGTTGGACACAAGCACGTGAAAATACAAATCAGTGTATACCATTTTCTCAGCGCGCTGTTTGCTGCTTTTGAACATATAAAGGCCTTCACATTTTAATCAGCTCTAGTCTAACGGGCCTTCTGATAAATCCTTGAAGGAAGAAAAAAGTGAGTAAAAAAGAAGATGGGAGACGATTGAATTCCATTTCACTGCTCCAGCTTCATGGTCTTGCCTCACTGCTCACTCGGTCCTGACTTACTGGGACGCTTGAATAGAGGAGAGGTGTGGCGATGCTATCAGTAACACTGCGTTATCCTGCGATGACGGGTCAAAATGTCCGCCGCGAAAAAGGGATGATCTTTCAGCCAGTTGGCGCTTACCCCATAGTGACCGACAGCAGAGGCGTCACATCAGTTCTTTCGGCATACAGGTACAGAATCCCCTTGCTGCAAGGAAAGAGAAGCGCTATTCATATATTCACCTAATCAGACGTTTATATTGCAAAAATATCGTTTGTTTTCATATTATATTCAGTTTAGGGCTGAACAATATGGAAACACATTGCGCCGTTTTTAAATGCATCAACCTGGTGTACAGAAAAATGAAGAGGATGATTCTATAAAGGACCTTGTGCTCTGGTAAAATATGTAATCATGAACACATTGGCTGAGTAAATGATGACTACACAACAGAGACACGCCACTGGACCAGGGCTGCTGTAAAGCTCCCTGTTCCCAATGCAATAGGAAACAGACAGCCTGCACTGGCGTTTTATATCATACAATGTGTACCTCTGGACAGATTGGCAGGAAATCTGCCGGACTGCTTTGCTCCAGACATAAAACAGAGCTCAAGTCTGCCTGGCAATAGCAGACAGCCTGAGGAAATACAACGTCGGCCTTTTTCACTTATTAAGTAGATTGCGGGGAATATGGTACATGTGAGCTACATTTTTGGCATTCGACACACACTAGTTTGTTAGCCATCAGTCCTAAAGGCAATAAATAACTATTCCAATGGTGACATGAGTATAGAACCCAGTTGATCTCAAGCTGACCGGGATACTGGTGTGTGTGTGACCTGCCCATACCTGAGCACAAGGTAGCAGCTTTTCCACAGCTCTTTGCCCAGGTAGGTGCTTCTCGCCCGGTACTGCAGAGCCCCCTCCTTGGTGCTGGAAGGCCGTCCAGAGATTGGTGGGCCACCCAGTGGTGACAAAGTCATGTCCATAGGATCCTCCCAGTGGACCAGTGAATACAGTTGGATAGACACTTCACATACCTGGAGAATCAGGACCAGTATTAGTTTGCCACGGCTTTGAAAGACAGCCAAAGAACAGGAAGGTGGCAAGGAAATTATCTTATCATAGGGGACCCCCAAAAAGAAATACTAAGATGTGACTGCTGCTTTTTCAAAGTAAATTCAAAGTGTAAATGCTATTTTTCAACCTTCAAGGCGGCCATTTTTTTCAATTCATATATAATATAAAAAAAAAAAAAGTATTTATCACAGTGAGCATCGTGTTTGATATTTTGTTGTCAATATTGCATGGCGATGGCATTAAAAAGAAATATATACAAATATGATTAAATGCATTTTTACCCATTGAATGCATCTAGAAATGTAAATCATGTGCATTTGTGAGTGTTACAGTTTGACACAAACTCGCTATGTGATTTGTGATTACTTGTGTCATGGATTTTTGATAAAGGTTTCTGTTCTTTCACGTGAGTGTCTCGTAGAGTCAAAGGCTGGAAAACTCTGAACTAGTAAAGGAAAACTTCACTGAGATTTTGTGAGTTTGTCTTATGATTAATGGTTGATTAGTAACATGGTTGAATCATTTTATCTGTAAAGACCAGAGCTGATACAGTAAATGAGAAGTTTAACGCGTCTGTACCTCACAGTGGGACTCCTGGGAGACAAACTTTGTGAGAGCTAGTTTTTCCATGGTAGCATCCGTCAGCACAGGGGGGTAAGGAGGCTCACGACAACCCTTCACCATGGCTGACTTGAGAACAGACAAGAACCACCTGTAGATGGAAAAGGATAGATAGGATAAGTTCAACAATCCATTTTGTGACGTGTCCCGTGTGGCTCACAACATACCATCATATAGACACATGAACAGGGACACGAAAAGTTGCACATTGCTCGCAAAAAACTGTTCATGCGAGAATCAAGAAACACGAGGCAGATACACACAGGTACACTCACTGAGTCAGAGAGGCATCAGCTGTGTCCAACAGGAATTTTCTCCGTCTGTTGATGCAAACCACCGTCACTGTCTGTTGGTCAAGGCCCACCTAAAGGAAAAATAGCATTGTAACTGATCCATCAGACACCAAACTGACGTTGTGCTCCACTACCCAGCTGTCACATCCTGCTGGAATCTACATAGTTCATAAACGTCCTGCAATTAACTCTGCATGGATCACGTTTCGGACCATGCAGAGCTGCCTGTGAGGGCTGCCGGCCAAACGGCTACTATATTATATACATCTTTTATTGTAATATAATTGGTGTAATTAACAATTAGCATTGCGCTGTGGAGTGTACCTCTGAGAACTACAAACCGCCACTTCAAAACATGCTCGCATGATGATAAAGAAAACATGCCTAGTAGTATTATACCATGAATACAGAAAGTAGCACTTTAGTAGCACTTAAATGGCACTTACTTATAGCACTTTCTAGTTTGGCTTTCTTGAAGAAATTGTTCTTTCTTGATTCTTGTTGTTCTGAGTTTGTACTCATGGTTGAATGCACTTATTGTAAGTCGCTTTGGATAAAAGCATCAGCGAAATGAAATGTATTGCAATCAAGTCCCACCCCCACAAGAATCATTGTCAGTGTTTCACAGCTAGCTACTTTCCCCGAAAGCCTATCAGAGTTGAGGTTCTCCCAACGTCAACGAGTATCAGAAATGGAAGACACCCGGAGCTCTATGGCTCAATGTCAGTACTGTACGGAACAAAAAAGGAGATGGCTTCGAGAAAGATTACGGAAGAAGTGCTCCCATTGGTTGTTACGGGGCGAATATTCCCAAGTTGCAAAAGACACCCCAGCAGCCGGAATCACGAAAATCAAAAAATCGGCTTGGCTTTTGGTCTCAACACACCTTAATTAGACCGTAAGAAGACAACATGAAAGGGTTTGTGGAAGCATGCGTGTGTAAAACAACAGCAGCCCCAAGCCATGGACACGTTCTGTTGTGGAGGACTCTTACTGAAATATAGTCCAGCTCATTATAGGAGACGGCCTCTTCCACTGTGTAGGGCTTCTCTGCTGCACCTGTGGAGGAAAACAAAAGTACAACCATGACGTGCAGTGAGCACATGTTAATGTTAAGTACTTTCTGCCTAAGAATAACTTTATTTAAATACAATGTCAAATAAACTCTCTTAGCATTGCTAGTACGGACGGACACCATCGCTTTACGAAGTTAAAATTGTATTCCCTAAATGTCAGAAAATGTAAATGTTTGTTTCCAATGTGTAAAAAAAAAAAATCAAGTTTGTCCTAATTTAGAATCTGCACTAGTAATAAAAGCCAATACATGCTGGTTTTTTTAAGCACTTACCCTTCCTCAGCAGGTAGATGTAACAGTCAGTCAGCAGCAGGTAAAGGGGCTGCAGGTCCCCCTCCATATGGCCTGTGCTCATTCTCATCATCTGAAAATAACAAAGACAAATGCGGTCAAACGTCTGCATCCTCCACATCCATCTGTGTCAAACTGTTGTGTTCACAAGTGATGGCTTCTGGCAACTGGATAGCAACACTGTAGTACAGCTGTAGGTTCTCATCATTTATCACAAACCAGTGCACTTGATACTTACAATATGTAGGCTAATTAAGCTAATAATAAATCTGCTTTTTTGTTTGTGTGTGTGCGTGTGGATGCTTAACAAGCGTATACCAGACGGGTACATTGCTACAGCCTGAGAAAAGGCAGTTAAAAGGAAACTGGCAAACTGAGACCTTGCAACACTTCCACTGAGCAACAGTCTCCAAACCACTTCTTCCATGTCAGAGTTAAACAATACAAAAACTGTCTTAAAGACGTGCAATAGATGATCCATTTTTTCTAGACGACTTTTCTGACTGAAAGACCATGACATTGCTGTGCTGCTTTATTTCTTTAAATGCTACGATTTGATTAATACGTTCAAATTTCTCCAAAGGATGTAACTTCAAAATAAATAAACAACAAGTTTCTGTCTTCACCTTGAAGAGCTGCTCCTCGTTCTCTCTGAATACATGAATCATGAGAAGAAGCAAGTGATTGTTGTCAACACTGAAATATAAATAATGAAGAACATTAAACATACTTTGAACAACATTAAAACAACAAACAATGTGTGTGTTTTCTTGTTTTTAGAAACTCCTTACGTAAACTCTGCAGGATGAGAATCCTCTGCTTCCTCAGCAAATGCATTATTGCCAGTGTCCTCTCCTTCCTCTGAGTCTTCCTCCCCTGACTTCATCTCGGGCTCCTGTCCTGCCGACGCTTTTGCATCTCCTTTATCTTCAAGGCCACCTGAAAGAGTTTGCGATTGGCTATGCTCTGCAGAGTCATAGTGGCCACCACCAGTGGGAGTAGAGTCTGAACTGTTGGAGGTAAAGCAGCATAAGTCTGAAGGCACAGGAGGGGCCTGCAGGAAGAGAGACGCCTCTCCTCGAGCGGGGGCGGGCGGCTCACCCCCGGAATCCTCTCGAAAGGGCTGCTGCGTCGGGGGCTCGGGACCCCGGTCACTGCTTTTCTCCTCCCTCTCCCCTAGTCGCTCCCAGGCCTCCTCCCCGTCCAGAGGCCCGTTGAGCCGGTCCATGACGTCACGGAGCGGCTGGCCCACGGTGTCCATGGATGTGTCCGTCATCTCCGGGAGCCGTAGGAGGCCTTCTACTCCGTCCTCGTCCCCTTCCTCCACGACCTCCGAGCCCACCCGGCTTCTCCTCAGCTCCGCCTCGGCATCCAGCTGAACTAAAGTGCCGTTTAGTGAATCCACATCCTCCGACGACATTTCCATGTGCTCAGAGGAGACAGAGTTTTGGAGGCTGCTTGTGGAATCTGTGGAGCCCCTCCCACGCCGCTTCTTGGCTGGTTTCCTTCGTCTGGCCATCCTGGAGGACCAGAGTGGTTAGCTGTGGCTCCTCCGCTGCAATACAACACAGAATGTGAGCAGACGGGCCTGAAACTGAACAGGTTGCTACTGTACCTGATGACCTCCAGCTCGTTGCCGGTGCTCTCCGTGTCATATCCAGCGGTCACGGCGTTGAGGCAGCTGGCCAAGTGAACCGGGGTGACGTTGGCGGAGGGGTTGGTGTCCGAGTCCTCGTTGAAGGGGTTGTGTCTGTAGGTCGGGCTGTGCGGAGCAAGCTGAGTGGCTGCCTTCATCTTGAGAGTGCCAGTAGAAAGGACCACCGTGTCGCTGATGACCGTCTGGGGATCAGAGCCACTGGATCGTGGGCAGCTGGCCTGGTCAGTCAGGTCACCTTCTAACATGGAAAGTGACACCAAGAGCTGAAGTAGTAGTCACCCACATTTAGTTATAAATATACATGATTACAAAGAACTTTTGCTGCCACCGTCTCGTCGGTAAGTTGAGTGAATTTACCACAGAAAGTAATTTAAAGTTAAGTTGTTTCTATCCACATTCTGAATTTTTAGTCACCAATAGAAAGTTGACCAACGAGACATTTTCACAAAAGCTCTGTGTGTTTCTTCATCAGCATCGAGCACGAACAAATGTTAGAGGCTGCGGCATCCTTTGCAGTTCTTTGGCAGGGTCAGAGGCACAAAACGCAATGCGTAACACATTAAGTAGCGCACGGACAGCAGCTTTCTTCGCGGCACAGGCCTGGGTTAAGCAATACCTCTGCAGTTCGAGATGGGTCCCACTAAAGAGCAATTTCACTCATGCTGCTTCCATTAACTACTTTTCTTAACAGCTATATGAGTCATCCAAACTACAAAACACTGACAGGCTCACTTCAAGCTGATGCAGTAATAATTTCAATAGAATTTGTGTTCTTGACTGCTACCGCACACTGCAGTGGAGCTGAACCGAGGCCAGTGCCACATGTCACACAGGAAGAGGACAACACACCAGACAAAACAGACAAACAGGGTGTAATTGAGGCAGACTGGATGAGGTGAGTACCAGGCAGGACACCAGGCGGTTATCTTGTTGCGGTAAATCAAAAAAGGACAGAGTGAGAAATTGGATCATTCCCAAGATGAGCAACGCGTGCAGAGCATGACAGATAACGGCTCCGAGTGACACCCAGCACTGAAGGCCCAGCGAACCGAAGCGCTGCTCTTCCTCCCAAACTTACCTGTTAACTTATTAACTGTGATGACGCCTCGTGACTTTGTTCCATAATTCAACTCATACAATGATCATTAAGAAAAGATTGGCTCTCACATTTTACTAGCCATTAAAACACTACTTAAGAAGGTATTCAGGTAGTTCATACCTCATGTTTAAAGGAGGTTAATGTAAAGGTTTGTGAATTAAGCCATCCCCCCTATTTAATGTCTATCAAATCTAGTTGTACAGTGATCAAAGTCATATGTCTTTATGTCAACGTTAAATCCAAACACACATCCCCTCTGACTGGATCCATTCCCCAAAATTACCCCACTTTTACCCCAGCCCGTTTGATCGCGTTCTAAGATCAGCAATCTTTTGCACCAGCTAGCTGTACTTTACATATCAACATGTTTAATTACTGACTGGCGTACACAGCATGCATTACGCACAAACTGAGGGATGGCCATGCCAGAAAGGAGGGAGAGAGGGATAAAACGTCAGGAAGGGGATGGGTTGACCATTGTCCCACCTTCCCAGTCTGCACTTGGCAATGACTGCAACACGGGGAAGATGTCACCGAAATCATAATCTAAAAAAAAGAGGAAGGATGACATTCAATATTAGAGAGAGAGAGAGATGTGGAGTGGAGAGTGGAGATTACAATGGAAGAGAAAAATAACATGACATATGGTATATGGAACAGCAGAATCGATGTGGTAGAATAGACAAAGTGGGAACTAAAACTAAAACAGGGAAACTGACTCAGTACTTTGTGCAGAGTGATGAGGAAAGCATTCAGTGAGCGTTGCAAATCACCCCAATGAGAACATTCTGGAACATCTGGGCCACTGGATGCCAAGTGATCCATTTGAGGAAATGAACTTTGGTATTTGTGAGTCACAAGAGTCTGCGAGGATCAATCTGACTTCTGCTTCTACATGCCATCAGCTTGACATCACTTTCTAATTTGTGCCAAAGCGTACGAATGTGTTCTTGTGGCGTGATCCAATCATGTACTCGAAATAAATGCTGCCAATCTGCGTTAAGAGTTACATCATGATTAGCACTATAGTGTCTAGACTAGAAGCACTCAGAGACATGTGGAACTGACACTAGCTTTAGGATGAGGCTAATTCAAAGGAGAGCAGTACTGGCTGGTCAATAGTGATTCAGAATTAAAAGCAAGTATGGGTCCAAATGATTATTACATGTATTAAGTTAATAACGGTGTGTGTCTCCTAAAAGTAGACAACCACTGGTGATCAAGTGACGCAAAGGGCCACAAAAAAAGCTTTTCCGAGCCGATACTGTGGATTGGTATCGAGAAATATATTATTATTATTATTATTATATCACTATCAGCAAAAATAAAAGGATTTAAGATTTGTTAATCTCTGACTATGACCGCCGTTAAACACTGAAGAACTTTGATGGCATCGAAGCCAACAAAGAGTTAAATCGGGACACACCCGACTGCTGACCTTCACTGGAGGGGGCGATGGCGCTGTCGTCCCACTCAAGGTTGGTGGAGGTGAGGGAGGTGAAAGAGTGCAGGGACAAGCTGTCTGAGCTGGGGAGCCTTTCCTCAAAGTCCAGCAGGTTCTGGGGTTTGTAGTAATCTGGCATGTAGGGGGCTACATCCAGATAGGGCACGTCCTGTACCAGACGGACCCAAGAGGAAAGAAAACGTTACAAACATGCTGCTCACATTTCGGAGCTGCATTTCTATCGATGTTGTCATGAAACGCATGCTTACCAGCTCCAGGTCAAAGCGAATGAACTCCAGGCCGGACACCAGTGTGAGGAAGAGCGCGAGGTGGTCATCACTGCAGACCAGTGCGTTCCTAGCAGAGAAGAGAATCTGTTAGCTTCAGGTGAGCGACAGACACCACAAAAAAACTAGAGTACATCCATTTGTTCTCTCACAATCACAGCAAGTAATGCCTGAAATGCAACTTCCACTTGTTACATAACAACAATTTGTAAATTCAGAATTCCTTTTCTTTTAGGTAATCAAGACCAGGCTACCTGGGTCACTTACTTGAAATAGTACTTTTGCAGTAACGCTTGGTTCTCCTGAAAGAGGCGTAGATAGCTCTCCAAAGAGCTCTCACTCAATGCCAGGTACAGCCATGCTCGGCCTACACAGAAAAGAGAAGAGTTATGTTCTATACATTTAACCCATTGAATCATGATTGATTCTAAATACTGTGCATGCAAGTGGGTTTGACTGAGTGAGAGAGACGTCTCACTTCGACCAAGGTTGGTTGCTATGTGCTGAAGCTCATCTATCTGACGGACAGCCTCTCTCCTGGTGAAGTGAAGGACCAGGACCCAGTAGCCCGAGGAAATGTCCTGCAGGCTGTAAAGTAGAAAAACAGCAAATAGGGTCACAGGCGTGAGACGGAAAAGGGAGTAGAGTGATGACACAAGAGCTACACCTTCACAGAAATGGAACAGTAATGTACTCTGAAGCAGCCCCTCCTGGATCAATTACTTGTAACGTCGGTCTGAGAGAAGTCGTGATACATGTTACAGTCGACACGGACATGAGGTTGTGCAGAAAATACAAAAATAGGATATTTAACCAGATTGTTTTCATGACAAATAAAACAAGTCAGATTACAATTTGGTCCGTGCCCCTTTCCTCTTTCCAGTGTGCGGTTTACTGGCAGCCAGTCTCTTACCCATACAGCAAAGCATGGTCGAGGTGTTCACAGAGGCGCTGAAGGACCCGGTCGTGATTTCGGATGGCTGGAGTCTCATCTTCGCAGGCGGCAAAGTAACTCTGCAACTACAGAGAGACATGGTTCCAGTTACAAATAAATTGCAGTTATTTCTCAAAAACATGTATTTGGAAAAGCTACTACAAAAGGACAGACCTTTAAAGTTACACCGACTAAGCTATTACATTTGTGAACGTATCGGTTGGCTTTATTAGGGCGGTTGCAATTTACTACGTGTGCCAGGGTCACCATGCAGTGGACACCGTCATCTGAACTATGTTCTTATCAGTGACTCTTCAGCAAACTTGGTATGTTGAATCGTTCTTTAAAGAAGTTGGTGAAAGAGCTTTGTAAAACATGCAACACTGGCAATTATTAAATAAAAGAAATAAAGAAATAGCTTTAATGCAAACAAGCTACACTGTTAAGTACATTATTTTGGCTATGATACATGTCTAACCTGATTATCAAGTCCTCTTATTATTTTTGGCTCTGTGCTCCTGCACACTGGATTTGAAATAGAACAGGAACTACAGTGTGAGCATTTGCGGGCCTTTAAGGGTGCTGAACGGTTTCTACATCAATATGGGGTGAACGCTGGAATTGGGGCAATTTTTCGACATGATCCAAGGTTTTAGGACAGTGCAGCAGGACAATGATCCTATAGTGCAACATGCAGTCAAAGCAATCAAGGAATTCAGTTAAGTCCAACTAAGTATGTGTTTCACTGTTGGGATTTACTGCTAGAATTGCACTGCTGTAGCTCAGACTGAAGGCAAGTAACCCACAAAACAAGTAGCGAGTGAGCCGGCTGCAGCACAGGTCTGACAAGAGCATCACCAGAGAAGATACCAAGTGACTGTCAATGTCTGCGGAGTGGAGCCTTAAAGCAGAACCTGGTTGTAAAGGATATGCAACCCACGTGTGTATTTGGTCCCCTCAAAGTGGGACTACAATTTCAACATTGTTTATCTGGTGTGAATGTAATGAATTATCAAAAAGTGCCACTTTCACCCCTAAAGTCATTTTCAATGTGCTGCCGCACAGAGCAAAAGCAAACACTAAACTAAACTTATTTGATTGGAATAATTTACATGTTTAGGTAATAATTTACCTAAACATCTACATTTCGACTGACATACAAAGCGCACAACGTTACATGCAGGCAGCTCTGCTGAGAGGTAAGTGGCTTGTGCAGATGATGAGTGGTGTTTCATTATCATCCATCATCATCATTCTGCAAAGTGCTACAAACCCTTAAGCATTGGAGTAGCTTTGAGGATTTTGACCGAAAGAAAAAAGGAATTTGTATCCTCTGACATGACTAAGCGATGTTTGTTTGAGGTCAATACTACTCTTTCTTGGAAGCTTGAGGCATACCCTAAGCACGTTCATGGTCCTTATGCAGTCTTTACAATAGAATAAATATAATACAGGTATAGCTAATACGAGTAAAATGTATTAGAAAAGTGTAAATTAAGGAAGTAAGATGCAGTGTTGGGCTTGATTTATTGCATTGAAGAATGTTGGACTAGTAAAGACCATTCATAAATTAAAATGCACACAGTTTTTGGAAAGTGAATGCACAAGCAAGCAGAAAGTCCAGGAAGAAGATGCAATGCTGTCTGTCAAGGATGAAGAGAAAGTATTTCACAATCACATCAGGCACAAATGGACTAAAGGAAAATCTAAAACCTCCCATAACTCTAATGGAAATTAGGAGCAAAGATCTACTGTGCAGCTAAGTATGCGTGTCCCGATATAATGTTAGTTGCAGGTGTGTTTACCACACATACCGCAGTGCTACCGACACAGGGGGCTTTGATGCGCTACTGTACACCGTGGACAACAAAAAGAGAAACAGAAACCGTACAACATAAAAGTGAATTCAGAAATCGTAGAGAAACAGCCCATGTGCTATTTGATAACACCAGTAAGCGAAAGGCCCTCCCGTGACAGCCAGCGGGTCATGTCCCACCGACTTGAAAGTTGCCCCTCTTTGGCAGACAAAAGATGACCCGTCCGTGAGCAGGAATTCACGTGAAAATACTTCCAGTTTGGTGACAACGTTTTAACAGTGCCGACCAAAGCAGCGCTTACCTTCTTGACAGACAGGGAGATGTTTTCCAATATGCGGTCCTTTACTTTCAGTGGATCCATCACTGGTCCGCTGGCAGCTCGCTAGCAGCCGGTCAGCTGACTCCTGAGACAGAGCTCTTGTTTTGCTAAAGCTAACGCCCGTCTAAGCTAGCTATCCAGCTAGCGGACATTATCTCGCGAGCGGGCTGTCAAACCACCGACCCGGCGTCGGCTGTCAGTTTGTACGGGTTCAACACGACGGCGCCGCCGGTCCACAACCACCACGTTAATGCGGGGCAAGTGGCGCGAGAGGTCAACCGCTGTCAAACGGACCCGGTTATCCGGTTAGCTTTAGCCACGGGACTTTCTTAGCGCTAGACCTCAAGGTGGGGGTGGCTAGCAAGTTCTGGATCCAGGCAGGGATAACTTTTAGTAGCATTTGTGGTTATCATACTCCTAGTTTCACCAATGTAGTTACCTATTGTAAACTACTCCACGTTGCCTTTTGTCGCACGTTTGCCTGTATAAGTTTACTAATAACACCAAAGTCCCGGATGCCTGGGTTACTTTTTGCGCTGCTCTTACTGACCTAACGCCGTTTGAATGAGAAGTCTCAGTCGGTGGATTACGTCACCACTAGCCCCCAAAACGCCTTATTAGCACGTGGGAGGACTATAGCGACTGAACCGCGTTCAACATCTTGACTATTTCAAGTTTAACTTGTGTTTTATTATGTTTTATTTTCGTTTCCAGGACAGTACATCACTCTAACCGACAATACTATATTGGTCAGTCATATTTCAAAGCATTGTGTGAAATCACAAAGTACAATTATGTCACGTTACAGAAATGACAGGACTTTCTACTGGGTGGAATGTCAATATTTTATTGTCAAGATGACTCCAACTTTTTTGGAAACACTTTATCAAAAACAAATTATCAGTTGGCATATTCAGTGCATGTAATTACCCCCAATAAACTTTCCTGATCCAGAACATGTGGATGCAATTTCTAATATGGATTTATCTCAGGTTCCAAGGCATGTGCTCTACTTAGAAGATAATTTATCAAATGTAAAGCGACTTCATACAAACGTTGACTAACTGCGGGACACTTATAAGCCTTTGAATCATTTCAGAGTACAAAAAAAAACAAAAAACCCAACCACTGCATTACGTTCACACCTTTTGGCCTCCAGCCCCTGATTCATTGACAAACCTAAAAACCAAAACAGAAACTGTATTTTCTTTCTGTTTTTTTTTTTTTTAACGGGAGGACTGCAGTCCAAGTCCTTGCGTGAAGAGATTCAAGCCGTTAAGACATTCAATTGAAACTCTTCACACCACCAGGTTTAATTTTCGAATGTTATCCCTTGCCCCGCCGTCTCTCTGCATTAGTCTGACTTCTCCTTCTCTTTCATATGCAGGAAGACTATGCTGAAGACGAAGAGTCCCGCCATCATGGAGAAGACACTGGCGTAGTACGGGAAGGCCGAGGGGATGAAGCGCTCGTACTGGGTGTGCTGCAGGGGACGCACGGATACCTGTGGTGAAGAAACGAAATAGCAACGGTTAGACGATCATACATTCAAGCGTGGTTGTTAAATGCATTATACAAGTAAGAAGAACCTCTTCCAGGCCACAGTACTCAGAAAGTACACTTATAAACATCAGACCATGATTTTTGGAAATTGCCCTACTGGTACTCCATGGGATACCTCATTAGATATTGGGGACAATAGGTTTTTCTTTTCTTCACATCTATTCCCATAAATTCAGAAAAAGTAAATCATTTGACCTTTAGTATTTCCGTCCATTTGCATTTGCCAAATTCCCCTTTGCATGTAGATCTCCATACCGCAACCATACCAGTATTTTGAATACGCCCAAGTTCACTTGCCTGAGTGGAGGAGTAGAGATGTGTGTATCCCAGTCGGTTGTAGTCCACCTTGAACTGAAAGACTCCGTACACGTCAGGCAGCGTGAACTGGACGCTGTATCTATCTCCTAGAAGACAGACAACGCCGCATTAGCAGTGGTTACAGTTGGCGATTGCGTTCCCAGCAAAACACACACACGAATCTCAAGGATGCAACACATTTAGACTGTAAGTGAGTGTGTGTGTGTGTGTGTGTGTGTGTGTGTGCCACAACCACAGGCGTACCTTTCCTCTTGAGATACGTCCTGACGAAGGGATCGATCCTCACAAACTCAAGCTGAATATCGTCTCCGTTGAAGGGAACCCAGCGGCCCTCGGACAACATCTCAATGACGATGCTGTACTCCTGCGTGGGAAGGTTTTACATCGATTGAGATATGCTCAAAAAAGAAAAGTACATAGCCCTTCATTCAGGCAGAGACAAAACATCTTCAGGGGGAGGATTGTTCACATAAATCTCTGAAATTCTACACTCACCACAAGGTCAGTGATTGTGTACGCTGCAGGGGGATGAATCTCTCCAACGGGATGATGGGTCACAGCTCCCACCCTGAGGACTCCGGCCTCCTTGAACACCCAGCGGGACAGCGCCACGGCCAGCTCCATGTTCCCCGTCTGCTCGTACCTGACAAAAGGCCACGACGGGAAGAGGAATTCTCATGAGAATTGATAAATAGATTATTGTTTTGCCAGTCAGAGGATGACAGTATGTTTACACAGCACACATTTGGGGCAGGTTTTTGTTTGGGCTGGTTCTGTTCGGACATGAAAATGTCAAAAAAGAACAAGGAGCGACGTGACGAACAGGGAAGACTACCTCTGGGAGCCGGGTGTGGCCTTTTGCACAGCGGAATTGAAGAAGGCATCACTGAAGAAGTCCATGGAGCCGCTGAACACCACTCTGGCATTGTTTCTGGCCTGAAGGCCGGCGATCATGAGGGTGTTCTTGCCAACAGCATGGGGGTACTGGAGAGGTAATACAAATATATTATTAGTCTGAAACAAAGACAATTATGTGAAAGCTTGTGTAGTTCCTTTCTAATCCAGAGAATCTAAAGGCTATCTATGGTTTCTGGCTCTCAGGTCTCCTAAGTTGTCCTGGATGTTCATAGATGAGGGAAAACACACACACGTATTTCCATTCAGTCTTCCTGTAGCTAATTCCTGCCCAAATAAACTTCTTTATGAATACAAAAAAAAGGCATAATTGTTTTTTTTGGTGATTTTACCTGTGAGATGGGTCTGTCAGGAAAAAATGAGTAAGAAGTAGATGAGCCAGTGAGGATGTCCAAGACAAGAGGGTTCTCTGGGTCTGCCACCATGCTGCAACGGAGGATGTCATGTTAGTCAGACTTTATATGGGTTCCTTTACTAAACAGGGCAACGTCAAATGCCAACGTCTCTTTCTCCAAAACCTCTGCTACATCCAAATACAGTAAGGATTCTGTGAAAAATGTAGTGGCGCTGCTCAAAGTAATTAAGTATTCGTTCACTTAATTGAATTAAGTAATAACTCAAAAACAATGAATGTTCAGCAATATCCCTTTAATACTCGGTTGTCAACATTTAAAAAAGGGCGAGTGGTGCTTACCCAACTCCCTTGAATAAAACAGGCCTGTTGGTGGGTTTGCCAACAATAGTTGGAGCTTTCATCAAAATCTCCGGGTCGGCAACAATCAGCGTGTGCTGGAGACGGGAAGGATCACTTGTAAGCGTCAAATCTACAGACCGGAAACTGAACGTGCTGAACTGAACAGAATTCTGCGTACCTCTCCGGAGTCAGACACGTCGTAGTTGTGATGGTCAATGACGGCAGTCTTTTCCTCATCGAACTCGATGCCGCACTCGCTGCCCAGCTCCCTCAGGGGGTCACCTGTGTGGCAGGAGAAGAGCGTTAATATTTGCATTTTTATTACATGTTTTATATAATAGAACAGAAAAACTGTTGGAAGTCAACTCACCAATATCTGAATTGGCAGCAACCAGGACGTTGCCTCCGCCATCAATAAAGGCTGTAATAGTCTCCACATTTATATTTCCTCCAAAGTCTGCAAACGACCAAAAAAGGTACACATGTTAACAATTGTTAATATTTCAACAAAGCAAATAGTAACATGTCAGCTATTTATTTTGAATGTTTTTGTATGTGCGTGTTAAAAGTGGGAAATTACCTTCAACTGATGGCGCGAAGATGACTAAATGGTCATACAGGAATTGGCCATATTTGATAAGAGACAGGGAGGGATCATCAGCAGTCTTGAATGTGATGTCGAAGCCACGATCTGAAAAGTAGAGAGACGTCCCCATTGAAATATTGACACACGTGTTGAGCATTTTTGCAATAACTTGAACAAAGTGGCAGTGGACTGCATTTCCAAAAGAAAATAACTCCCTTGCAAGAAGCATTGACATCACTGTTGAGAGAATAAAACTGTCAAGTGAAACCACCAACATCCTGTATTTTTTCCATTTGACTTTCTATGTATCGTCTTCCGATATTAGATAAACCCTTTTTTCCGGCTCGCAAATCTTTAAAAAAAAAAAAAAAAAGGGGACAGTTTGCCCCAAAAACTAAAATCCATAACTTGTGAGCAATTTCAAGTAGGAACTATTTTCCTTCAACCATAGTTGCTCCAAAGAGACATTTTGGTGATTTGAAAAGCCAAGTGCCGTTATGTTAGAGAGAAAAGAGGCAGACATTTGGACGATATCTCTAAAACTAAGGAAACCACACCAAAACAATCTAGGGTAGATAAACAAATAGCACAACAGGTGAGAAGGGATTTTGGGGGAGAACTGTCACTTTAAGAAAAATAGCTGTAGATAAAATGTCATACCTATTTACAGTGAATTTATATTTATATATATATATATATATATATATATATATATATATATATATATATATATATATATATATATATATACACACACACACACACACGAAGGTGTTGGCATGCAGATTATTAGTTATATTCTAATGAAGGTGATATAATGTAGCCTCCATCAATTGCATGGGGCATAATTGAATATTTGTTTGTTGACTGAATAAAAATAGGTATATAATGATCTCAAATGATTAATTATTTAGTGTACTTTAAGTATGCCGGAAAGTGCCCCCTTCTCGATTAAATGCAGTGTAAGCTAACACTACCAAGCAAGTACACCACTATCGAATAACGTGACAAATACATAATCAATACAATAATCAATAGATTTAGGACACAGCGAACACAATACAGCTAAGCTAATGTTAGCATGCCGGTTGAGCTGCATGAAGCTCGAGTACAAAAAGCCCTGACTTTACTTTACCTGCAGGAGACCCGTTATCAATACGAGGGGGTTCGATAACAGTATAGAGGAGAATATTTAGAGACGTAATCGTGTTATTGACTGACCTGCCAGACTGCGGAAGAAGATTGAATGGGTGTCTCTGATGTTGAGGTTGTCCAGGAGAACCAACGTTTTGCCGTCAGCCACAGCGCAATGCAACATGGACGCTAGCGAGAGGAACAAGAGGACACTGCTGTCCAAGAGCCTGGACCTCCTTTGGGTCATCGTTCCGTTACGTTTCTTGGACGATAAAGAAGAGCCGGACGGGCTCGTCTGCACGACTGCTGTCAACGACGCCATTTTGCTGCAGAAAGTCGACGTCAGCTTTAGGAGTCTAGCTAACTTTGACCTCCTGGGATCCAGCCAATCACCGAGAGGAACGCGTCCTTCTGGGCTCCAGTCCGCCAATGAGGTGGCAGCTTTATTATAAGACCGACAATCACGGAAGAAGTGAAGTCTCGAGACATGTCAAACAAGTTATGGTGCGTTATTTCTGGAAGCTGACTTACTATCCTCATTGAATTCAAACATTTTATTACGTAACATATTTTGAACATACCTTTCCATGATATTCTGTGAGTAATGTAAAACGAAAGGAAACAACAGCACAACACGAGGCTGGTCAGACAGTGCAGATGTTTTATTGATGAGATGATGACTTCCAGTGAGCCTAAGCAATGTTATTGATATCTACTAGCGCATCTTACAGGTGTTAATATAAGCAGACAAAAATAATGACGTAAAACCATCTTCACACGATTATGACAAGTTTACTGCAAACCTATAAAAGACCACTGTCTTGGTATCAATGTGAAACTGAGAATTGTTGACAAGGTTGTCATCTTACTACATAGTTATTTTTTTCTCCCGAAGCACAGGGTTAATTAAGACTAAATTAGGACACAACAAATATACAAATAATATATACAAATAATATACATGCACGCCATTTACAGTGTTTGCCAGTATACAAATCCATGACATTGCACTTCTGGAAAGCGGAGGTGGTGATAATTCCTCCCACCCTTCCTCCCATTTTAATCTTCAGTACCCCGACATGATCATGTCGATAATCTCTGTATAATGTGGCTTTCATGAAAATACTTACAATACAATAAAATATTTTGACTCTTTCAGGGAAAAGTACACATCTCTTCGGAGTGAAATGGAAAAATAACACACAGGTCTTTATCCGGGCGAATCGTGATGTAAATACAAAGGACACTGCAAAGTCCTGAATTTCATTCTAAAAATAAACAGACTATACAACGTAGTATAAACATCTCTGAAAGAATTATCAACAATATTTACCTAAATCACAGGACCTCACCTCATTTCTGGAATTAGGACTGCAAAACACATGATTTTTTAACATACAATCAGAGATACAATTGTGTATAAAGTGTTGTATATTATTAATCCAGTTTAGATGTATTTTAACATCATGGCATGTTGAAACTCTGAGGCCTCATCAACTCAATTAATGTGTTCATATTTCCTAACCCTGACTCTCACATTCCATCTCCTCTTGTTTTTCCTCCTCTACCTCTTCTGCAGCTTCATCTTTTCCTTCCGTGTGGATCTCAGCGTGAGCTTCCACCTCTTCATCCTCCCTCCCCTCCACATGAATCACCTCTCCAGTCTCTTCCCCTTGAGTCTCCCCCACTATCTCTCCCTCTCCATCCTGGGCACGGAAGATCAGGTCTCCGTCCTGGATGACTTGTTCAGCGGTGGGTTGCCATGTTGTGGCAGAGTCCCCCTCAGTGGTGGTGGCTGTGGTGTATTGGTAGAAGTCAGAATCGGCCTGAAACATGACCAAGGCCTGAGCTGTGTGGATGCGTACGTGCTGGGCCAGGGAGCTGGCGTCCAAGAATTTATCACCACACGAATCACAAGCGTACAAGATCTGGGTGTTAGGGTCTGGGAACAGAGGAAGAGTTGACAAAGTTAGGGATTCACATTTCCACCTGGAGGGTCTGACAAACCTCTGTGCCTTTCCGGAATCTGGCTTAGAATGAAACTAAAGCATGCATAACCATACTCACATTAGACAACCTTTATTCTTACTTCTAAAAATTTAGAGCCGTGCAATACCTTGAATATCACATTTGTGTTCTTGCATATTTTAGCCCATTTACTGTACCGACATACAAAAATACCGTGGTGTTTATTTCAGTAAAGGCTTTGTTCAGCTTTAAACTTGAATTGATAGTGAACATCAATATAATATTATAATAATATTAAACAAATTATAATATTTTAGTGACAAAAATATTTTCTTAGCTGCCGTTTCCAGGGCAAAGATTTAACGTTGAACCTCAGCTTTTAGACCAGCATGAGTCCTTAACATGCTCAGATAGAATGGAAACAGACAACTGAACAAACTCTCTCTATCAGCTGAAGAAAACCATGTGACACCATAGAAAGCTCCACAACAGCTCTCCAATATACTTGTGATGAGGTTGTGACTTTTTTTTTTTTTATCAAACTTGTTGTCATGCTGTAATGCAGTAGTGCAAACAAAACACAAATTCACATGAAAGTCACTTAAGTTACAACATACTTTTGTTTAAGAATTAATTTGGTACTGCCGTTAATTCCATTTCAGTGTATATAGTTCAATGATATTTAATTGAGAATCAAATACCTAATTTCTTCATGTAGCGAGAGTCTATGAAGCTTCATAGTAGGGCTGAATATATATATATGTGTGTGTGTATGTATGTATATATATATATATATATATATATATATATATATATAATCTTGTCATGCTGCAGCGATGTCTGAGCCTACACATCATATTCTACAGACTCAAGAAAACATCTTTGTTTGGAACAGATCCAAGCAAACGTTATCATCTGTAATATGTTGTTCAATGAAAATGAGAATAATGATAAAAAAAAGATTATTCTGTCTAATATCTTAAATCAATCGCAATATCAGTTAAAAAAATTGCAATATCAGATATTTTTTCAAAATCGCATCAAGCGTATTATTATTAATAACAATATACAGCTGTTTGAGTACCGTATATACTGGACAGTGGTATCTTTGCAGTCCTACCTGCTTCATGCACTTTCTCTACCGCTTTGTTTATTTCAGCTTTCAAAGCCTCCGTCTCATCTGCAGACACCGAAGCAGCCACTGGAACTACTGTAAACAGACACGTGACACAAAGTAAACAAACACTCAACACCATCTACGCCCTTTAATCCTCATGCTTCTTCCATTTCCCACAGAGGATAGCTGCAGCAACTGTCACACATCCATTTTCCCTAACATCACAAGAAGCTGTCTGACCTGTCAGCTGTGCGACCGCACTGGCAGCTAGGGCCTCAGTTGCCAGGGTGACAATGTCATCTGTGGTGACGGTGACGATGTTGATCTCGCTGTCAGAGGTGGACGCCCCTGCACACCCGTCGGCCCCCTCGTCCGCGCTGCCCCCGGCCATCACCAGCCGCTTCATCCCGGCCTTGCCTTGGTGGACGGTCTTAACGTGGGAGCGCAGGTTGTCCACCCGGTTGAACCCTCTGCCGCACTTATCGCACAGGAAAGGCTTCTCCCCTGAGAGAGCAGGAGGGAGAGAAAGAATCAACTGACGCGCTCTGCTGGATGTCTTCCCCATTTCCACCTTCACCCCGGGAGTCCCGTAATTATTTGACACTCATTTTGTCCGTACCCGTGTGAATGATGATGTGCTTGGACAGGTCTCCCACATTAACGAATGCCTTGTTGCACATCTGACACTTGTGTGGCCGGACATTGTCGTGATGCCGGATGTGATTGGCCAGTTGACTGGACTGCACGAACCTGTCCGGAGACAAACATAAAAAGGAAACTTCAGCTTGTAAGCACAAAAACGCAAACAAAAAACAAACAAACATTACTTCTTGCTGTAGATTAAGATCTGCTTCTGCAGCTTGCGATTAAATTACCGGTAGTTTTATCTTGTTTTTAGCTGATGTTTGCACATCTGTTCTCATTTAACGTGTTTTACTGTGATATGAGTCGGGCCTTGATGCAGCAATCACCCCTATCTCCAAGACAAATATCTCCCATGGTAGACAATAAAGTAGTAACCTTAAGAGAACACTTCAAATGTTCTCCGCTGTCTCCCTTCACACATTTCCAAATCTCCTAGTGAGATAAACTCAGGTTATATTCCCCAAGTGAATAAAAAAAAAAAAACAGCCCTTGTTACAGCACCAATTTATCTGCTAGCTGACCTTTTGCCACAGCGATCGCACACGTAGGGCTTCTCTCCTGTGTGCTGGCGGACGTGAGCGATGAGTGAGCTGGCCTGCGTGAAAGCCTTGCCACAGATAAGACAGACGCAGGGCTTCTCTCCTGTAGAACAGGAATTACAGTCTCAGTCAGTGGGGTGGGGTGTAAATGAGGTGGGCGTGCCGGAGTGCTTCCCATTCCATAGTCCCTCCGAATGTCATGGAAGTACCTGTGTGGATGCGTTCATGCCGCTGCAGCGCTCCAGGGTCACTGAAAGCTCTCTGGCAGTGCATGCAGACATACGGTTTCTCCCCGCTGTGGACTCGGAGGTGTCTCTTCAGATTTCCTAAAAAGCACACACCGTCAACACAAAGGTTCAAAGTGATGGCAATACAGAAGTCAACTTCCGTCAGGTAACGTGCAGACAGACTGAAAGCAGCTGGAATTGGGTTTGCTCAAAATAAATGGGAGGAAAAAAACAACTGTCACTGTCTTTTAAATGACAGTATCAGCAGGGGATTATACAGGCGCTTGGATTTCATGGATCAGTATATATTAAGTTGAAGCTCTGTTTGAAAGTTCTAGGTGAGTTCCTTGTTTATTGTCATCACCAATGCACCAGTTGAATAAAGTTCCAAACCCAAAGAAATACAACTTACAAACCATAAAACAAAAAAACTGCAAATCCTCATGTTTTAGAGAGTTTAGGTAGAATTTCAGTTTGTTGCGAAACAGAGTCATTTGTATCAGCAACAACGTCCATCTCAGCAAATCACCATATGACAGATGTACTCTCTTCTTACCTGAAGTAGTAAACTGTTTGCCACATTCCTTGCACTTGAGAGGCCCGTCTGTGATATGGATCTTTAAGTGAGCCTTCAGATTTCCTGGCTAGAAAAAAAAACTATTTGGTTAACACACTCAACATAATTTTGGCAGGAGCAAGTCACTGAATTGAATGTAAACGTGGCTACCAAACTCTACATTTCTACGCTTTAAGATAATCTGCAATCATAGGATTAATGTTTGTAGCACAGTTGCTGATACCAAAGCTTCACAAATGTGCTATTACCTGGTTGAAGCGTTTGTCGCAGTACGCACACTTGTTGCCCTTCTCCGTGTCGTGCGTCTCCAGGTGTCGCATCTTGGCGGTGGGGTCGGAGAAAGCCTTATCGCAGAAGTCGCAGAGGTACGGCTTCTCGCCGCTGTGCACCAGCTGGTGGCGCTTCAGGTTTCCGGACGTGGTGAAGAGCTTGCCGCACACTTCGCAGCTGTACCGCGCTTCGCCCGTGTGCCGCTTGCGGTGCAGGTTGAGCAGGCTGATCTGGCGGTAGCTCTTTCCGCAAGTTGAGCAGCAGTATGGCTTTAGTGGGCTGAGGGGGGGCAAGTTAGGACGTAAGTCAGACTGAGCAGGTGTCGCTAAACTAAACACCTCGGAGTAAAACAAAGTTATTCACCTGTGCGTTTTCTCGTGGGCTTTGCAGGCTGCGGGGTCAGAAAAAGCTTTGTTGCAATCCCGACAGCTGAACGGCTTCTCTCCGGTGTGAATACGCATGTGTCGCTTGAAGTTGCCAGTGTGGGTGAATTTCTTCCCACAGTCCTGAGAAGAAGAAGAAGAAGAAGAAGAAGAAGAAGAAGAAGAAGAAGAAGAAGAAGAAGAAGAAGAAAATGTGTAATGAAGAGTGAGCACAACCTATTCATGGAAAGATTTATTTGCAAAAAAAAAAAAAAAATTCACACAAAAAACATAATCTGTTGATTATTTTTTCGATTAATCTATGAATCGGATAAAAAAAATAAAAAAATGTATTCCAACCCTTTATTCAAAAACAGAACTGACAGTGCAAAGAAATCTTCAGAAAGCACAAACATATGTTCTGGTCATGCCCTGCTCTGACATCTTATTGGTGTACGATCTTTGAGGCTCTTATTATTGATCCCCAACGCAACTTCAGCTATTTGGTGTCACAGACAGACAACACTGCACAATAACAAAAAATAGACATAACCCTTTTTTTCTTCTTTTCTTTTATTCATGTTTTAATCTGATTGTTGGATAGGCGATAATTTGGGTGGGGTGGGTATGTTGTATGTTTGTATATGTCAAGAAAAAGATGGCAGTGTCAGTTGAAATGCATGTTTGCCATGTTATGTGTCTACCGACATTTCCAAATAAAAAAAAGAAAATAAAAAAAGAAAGCACAAACATGTTGCTCCTTGAATATCCCTGAGCTGTAAATTAAACAAATTAAATAAAAATGGACTACCACAAAAAACATACACATCTATGCTTTATATCTGTCAAATATATAGGCCTGTGAGCCCTTTTTTACTGTAATTGATCTCCTTGGAGCAGAGGCTGCATTTAGCATACCCTGCTTTATCAATATGTATGAAATACTGGGACAGTGGGAAGCTGTACTGCTCCTCTCACGTCTGTTTTGACCTCCAGCCTTCAGGCCCAGCTCCACCTCATCTCAGCCCTGCATCAAGCTGCGCTGCATATAGAGCGTCTTCTTCCTTAAACTCTTTCACTCACATCATCTTATCAATATCTGGGTCTCTTATGACCACGACATCACGTTGTTGGGTAAGCACAACTACGTGATTTGATTCATTCTACTTTGAGTTAAAAAAAAAAAAACCTGCAGCCAGATCCGCCGGTGTGCCGGTCTAACGTTAACGAGTGACAGCGTGAACTGAACCAGACCGGGGGGTGACGGCATGTTTCATCACGTCACGTAGACTGAACTGTAACGGAACAAAACTTTATCGACAATACCAATCCAAACACGTTAGCTAACGTAATAGCAAGCTGTCTAGCTTCCATTAAAAACAAGTTTGAGGGAAATGAAGCCGCTGTAGACATCTTAACGCTGGTTGGCCAAGACTCGACACATCAAAGATGTTTTATTGCGAAGATCACAATCTCAGCTTTTTTCCGTGTCTCACTCCAATCTCAGACACGCTGGAAGGCCAGTTGCTCTGCTCCGCTTTTTCTCTCCGCTATTTATTGAGTGGCGTAATAATCGCGTGACACAACGGATCGATAATGAAATTCATTGCCAACTCTATTGATAATTGAATTTTATCGATTTTATCAATTCGTTGTTGCAGCCCTAGTCGGAAAAAGGGTTCACACTGAAGTAAAGAAACTAGAAGCTGTAAATGCCCTCGGTCCCTTCCCTCCTGCACCCAGACTGATATTCCTCACCTCGCATTCGTGCGTCACGGAGCTGTAAGGCTTCGACTCGGATCGGCTGCTCATAGAAGCCGACGGAGTTTGCCCGCAGTCTGTTTCGCTGCCCGAATTGACTTCCTCGTCATCTTCCTCTCCAGACCCCTCTTCGTCGTCGGCTTCCCCGTCGCCGGTCTCCTCACAGACGCCGGTCTCCTCACCGTTGTCCTCCAGTTCACCGGCTTCTTCTGCCGGCTCCGCCACCCTCTTCTGCGCTTTGGACTTTGATGTGTCTTCTTCCTCTGAGTCATTGTCTACGAGAACAACAACAGAGTAGTCTTTAAATGATGATACTCAACAAATTCCATAACCAGTGGAAAGCTAAGAGTAAAGAGGAGGGTGGGGGTCAAACTATCTCGGCCTGCTCACCGGGTGGGAAGTTTCGTCGAGGAGGTTTTCTGATTCGTCTCCCCCGAGAGCTCATGTAGGATGAACTGCCAGCAGGTTTCGTCTGGGAATCTGCAAACAAATAGAAAATACATCTTAGTTTTAAAAAGAGCAACTCTGTGCGAAAATGTGCATTTGGAGCGTAAACGCCAAATGTACCAAGTCGTTCTATTGCCACGCACTTACTGGGAGTGTAGTCAGCGTCAGAGGGGTCATCCTGAAATCCAGGTGCCGCTTGTGCAGCACTTTCCTCCTCCTCCTTCTTTACAGATACCTTCTTTAGAGCACAGACAGGGTTGGTTTTGGGGGCTCGTCCTCGGCCCGAGTGGGTTCTGCAGGTGTCGGGCCGAGAAACAGTCTGTTGCGTCTCGGTTGGGATGTGCTCCATGGCGGTTTCCTGATTTTGTGTAGGAGTTGTATCTTCCGTGGGAGTGCATGGACTCTCCCCTGCTTGAGATGCCACTTCAACAATGTCACTCTCCACTTCATCCCTCTGCTCTACTTCACCTTGTTTCTCTTCTGGTTTGTTCATAAAGAAAAAGAGAAAATTGTTTCCTTTTTTTATATATGGTGGACAGTTACTGTACATCGGGCTCCATATTTTATACTTGGTGACTATGTTGAGGCGAATGACCTAGCATTAACAACAAAAGTAACGAGATTCGACCGATCAATTGCACGAAATGTAGAATTCATAAAATTGTACCATAATCATCATACTTCACTAGATGTGAATTCTAATAAAATGTAATTCATACGAATGCCTGAACAGTATAAGATGTAAAGCTACGACTTTGATATTCTACTAATTGGAGGGAAAGTATGCTATTTGTGATGACTGCTACTAACGAGGGAGATGATGGAATTACCTTGTTATAAACAACGTAAACACAGGAAGCCTCATGTCGTGGAAACGGTTAAACACATCAGATTGTTCAATTAATTCAACACAGTAAACGTATCCTGATAACCTCATCTGCCCCTTCTACACCAGCCACAAATGATCGACCAGGTTCAGCACTTGCGAAATTGAAGAGCGCGGATCGTTTAAAGGTTCAGACGTGAAGATGTACAGAGGTTTGACGCATTACTCTGGACTCACCAACGGCAAAATCCAGTGTTATGAGGGACGGAGCAGGATTTGCCATCGACTGGTACGCAGAGCAGGCATTTACAATCTCTTGCATCTGCAGAAAGTTAGCAACGGCCAGCACGTCTTCCACATTATGAGGACTTAAAGTCAGCTTGGCCGTGTACATGAACTCCAGGACCTGACCCAAACCTGCAAAGACAATCAACAATAGACAAGTCTGGTTACACAGCAGTAATGATGGGGTACGTAAACTATTATTAAAGTAAAGCACCGTGACGGTATGCAAAGTCAGAGCACTGGAAGATGGATATTACAAAAGTAAATCATGTACACAGTGGTACATGAAAAAGTATCCAGGGATACGTGTCCAAAGGCCCACAGGAACCCACCTGCTGCATTGCTGATGTCCAGGTGCACCACATCCTTCTGGTCTAGAAATAGGGTGCGGAAGTACACACTGCAGGCCGCCAGCACAGCTTTGTGGGCCTTGAAGTCCACTCCGTCCACAACAAAGGTGCAGTCACACAGCATGCCCTGTCTGCGCTGGCGGTTCAGCTGCTCCAGAACTTTCCCACTGTGCCACGGGAACTCCATCGCCCCAACGCCTTGCCGGGGGGTTGGAAGAGGCCGGCTGCTCTGTGGACACACCAGGAAAAGCTGAAAAGGGCTGATGGTCGGCTCGACCAGTTTGTCTTTACGCTGGCATGATATTGAGTCATTATCGTTCACCTCTGGTAGCTCAGTTTCTTCAATTTTTTCCCCCCTGTTAAAACGGTTTTAATGTGGGTTTTCTTTATTGGAATCAAGGGTCAAAGAACAGTAGCCCTATTTCTGACTGTCATATGGACCTATTGTATCTGACCACGTACAAGTTTTAAGAACTAGGACGGTGTGTCCTGCAACTCGCTTCTATCTACATGTACAACAGCATCAGTGCTTTCTGAATGTGTGTATGAATTTATAACGAAGGTCTATTAGACACACTACCCGTTTGAAATGTGTTTCACATTTGTATTTGGGGCTTGTCTTTTTGTCTGTTAATACAAGTCAAACAAGTACGATTATACATTTGTAAAAAGTGTCTTATTTGTGCTGTTGGTGTAAATGTCAGCACCAGGAAGAAACAGAAGATACGCTTTCAACCCCAAACTGCGCTTTAACAACGAAAACACATTAAATTCAAATTAGGTTAACGTACAAAATGGGTCACAGCCATCGACTAAAATGCGAGTTAACGTCAGCTAATAAAACACACGGCTGTCGAAATGAAGCAGAACAACAGCATAATGTGTCTTCCACTACTGTCACGAGGCAGTGCTAACTGGACTCAAACTGCCGGAATGGCAGACTGCAGAAAACATGTTAAATGTAAGCAACTGGATATTATAAGTGTCTTTATAAGTTATGACAGCTTGGTTTGACAGTGCAATACATCGATTACAATTCCTCAATCCTTGTAGCTTTGTTATCAGGGATTAATTTAGCGTGCCTTAACATGCATGTAGCGGAGGGACAAGATGGCGGAGCGACGAGCGGGGCCTGTCCTCGTCCCTTGTTGTTTCCTCAGCTAGCTCGGTAACTTCGCTCTATCCGGGCGCCATTTTAATAAAGAAGGCCTCCTGAATTACCTCCTTGCTGTCGCGTCGTCACTCCGGGTTCAAACCGCTCCTCCGGCGGCGATATAGAGTGTTTTGCTCAGTTAGGGAAAACAAACCCAATCGAGTTTTTCGGTGATCGATCCAGCCCCGTTAACTCCATCCACCGCCATCTTCCTCTCTCTGATCGATTGATAGGGACCGGCCGGATGTGTCGCGCGAGCACGCGCAGTGCGAACACGCGCTGTGCCCGTGTCGACCACGTGGTGGCGCAATGTGATCTACACACTAGTGATGATGATCAAGTTGCTCTGTATGTGACGAAAACGTCAGGTTACAGTACACACAGCAGCAGCAACACATTATATGTTATTAAACTGATCTGGAGCCATTGATGTAGTCTACTGAATGGGGAAAAGGCATCAAAAACAATCTGCCTTTTAATCTTAAATGGTATTAAACTACATCCTGCTGTACTGTGCTGCAGGTATACATCAAACTAATGTGCAGGGTATGCAAGGTCCTTTAAGGATAATTATGCAGAATCACGTCCAAAGCACTCTCCAAGGAAACATAAAAGGCATTCATGTCAAGGCTACTCAGTTACAGTACAACATGAAATGCTAAAATCATGCTGTAATGTGGACTTTCAAAGGGAGCAGCATTCCAAAATGCAAAGACCGAAGACTGGCTCAAAACATATCGTCAATTACAGTCACATAACAAAGGCGTCAAAATTAGTTTTGCTTGAATAGAGCCTTTGAAATGCTGGAAAGCAGGACAGATGCCTCATAAATGCCACTTCGCACAAAAGAATAGAATAAAAGCGCCACCTTTCCTCTAAGCTTTGTCTCATTCATTTTGAGAGTAGTTTGCTTTGCGGTGGTTACTGCCTACCTTTAGGCCTTTGTCTTATTTGTGTAATGATTGGGTCAGTCATGCTTTAAAAACTGATTATTATGTCATTGATATATATAAAGACAGGCATAGTTAAATGCAGTTTCTGTTCTAAAAAGTCTTGGACAGCGTCTGAGGACATAATATGACTTTATGTCAGTAGTTTTTAGATCACAAACCAAAAGGAAACTCCAAAGTAAAATTACTTTGACTGTTTTTGCTTTTCATATTTTTAATCAACCATTCAGTTAAAGTTCTTCAAATGAAGTGCTAAATGGTATTTCAAAGCAATATAAATCAAGGGAAGAAATTAATCCATTATCATTTTGTTTGCTTAAAAAATTATTACTTTTTTTTTAGCTTTTTAAATACCAAAGAGGTGCAGGTTTCTAATAATATAATATACACTCTCCACTGGTTGCTAAAACCAAACTCCAGCCCCTTTAATATAAAAAAAAACAATTTGTCATGCCAATACGTCAATCAAGAGACTTACACATTGATGTTTATTGTCAAAGCAGGATCATTTAATTCACACAAATAATAATATACAATAAGTTATTATTAACGTGGCAACCATCAATTAAGGTGACTCAGATTTTTAGAACTGTGTTAGAGGACAGGAGAAAAGTGTTGAACCATCAATTAGTTGCTGTGTGTGTGTGTGTGTGTGTGTGTGTGTGTGCGTGTGTGTGTGTGTGTGTGCGTGTGTGTGTGTGTTGTGTGTGTGTGTGTGTGTGTGTGTGTGCAAGAGAGAGAGAGACATACTGTACATGTCCAACCCCCGTGTCTCACTATGCAGGTGTGACCTCATTGCTGTGTGTGGTGGACTAACTCAGACTATAGATGAGCTGCAACAGGCATCCTTTCAGCCACAAGACGTGTTTTTATAGAGCCCAGTGGCAACTCTCTGTTGAGTGTTGAAAGTAGAATGGTTTCAGTGAAGACAGGAAATGCAGGAAGTAGCATGAAAACAAGAGGCTTGTGATGCTCAAACGGGGTCCCCCTCTAGATCTTGATCTCGGTGCGAAAGGTCTGTGCGAGCTCGTGCTTGGCCGGGTGTCGCCGTGCCGTGACTGTTAGGGTCCCTTCGGCGCCCAGCGATGATGTCACCGAGGTGGGGTCCACATCGTCCGGTAGCTGGCACTTGTGCGTGAAATTGTTCATGACCGAACCGTCCTGGGCCAACTGCCAAAGACAGAATATGACCGGTGACGTGATGTCTTGTGACAGAGGATACACACATGTGAAAAGAGATCTGCCTACTCCACAGAACCCAGTTTAATGAGACTTATAGTCTCAAGGTCCTGTCACGGGAACACTGACATTGTTTCAAAGACTTTATGGTACCATTCCAAATGAAAAAAAGAGGCCGCCCACCTTTTCTGCACGAACTTCAATCTGGTTGTTGGATGTGGTGACGATGACATCTTCAGGGGAGAAGTCTCGCACGTCAACTGTGAACTGGTACGAATCCCCAAGAGTTTTGATATTTCCAGATCCGCCTAACGCACAAGGAGAGGAGAAAGAAAGGATGTCAGATCACAGGAAACAGAAGTATATTTGTTTCTTTGACAAAATCCTTTTTAGTCAATTCTTATTCATGCTACATGCGAAAGAGGGTACATTTGTATCTTTCTGGTCTGTGTGGTTATAAAACCTGCAGGTGGTGCAGACATGTTACGGCTGTTCAGACTATATTATGTAATTGAAAGATTTCCAGTTATTGTCATTACAGCGTAGAATCCATCCTAAAATCAAACATTATTCAGGCTCATTATTTTCTGTTTTAGTGGCCTTTTTTCCATAAAATGGTCATAAACATACTAGCTGACCGAAAATAACTTCTATGTTACCTCAAAGGCAGCTCAGAGTTCAAGCTTTCTAAAGAGGACATAAAACTTAAAACACATAAAGGATCAGGGATTGTTTTTTGTTGCAAAAATATGTTTTGAAAAACGTAAAATGAGGACCAGTCATTACAATTAGTTAAAAAACAAAAAGAATCGATATATGTTTTTTTCCAAAAAAGACAAAGGCTGCAGGCTGAATTCCATTTTGCTGCTCAGCCTCGGGGTCTTGGCTCTTGCTGTGGATAGTTTTCACATCGCTGATGATACGAGATGTGAAGTTGCTCTTGCTTTCTTATTCTCAGTGCATCTATTTGACATTCAAGAGCTTCATATTCTTAAAATAAAGGCCCAAAAGTGATGATTGTCTATGGCTTCATGAACTATTTGACCTGCAATGTGTCACAGTGTGTGATATAGCTCTCTTTTATTTTATCTCCATCACAGCCCATAATGTAGTTCTGAAAGAAGTTTATAATGATGTATTTAGTGTCCAATGAAATGCTTGGCCGTAAGTAAAATACTAAAATAAAGTTTGTTACTGCTGTTTAGGGTTAAGTGTCTTTTTAAACTTTAACAGATTTGTACTGTAAAAAAAATACTTTGGTCAGTTTACCAGCTTTGTTTAGACCAAATAAGTAAGATGTATGATGTCATGTTTTCCATGGCATTGGTATTTATAGATAGATTTTTGGAATCTGTTCAATGCAAACTCTGAAAGTAATTTTATTATTATTATTTAACAAAATTAAAAATGTAATGATTAGGCAGTAACAGGGTAGAGTAGAAGCACATATGACCATCCTGCATCGGCGACTGACTGTCCTCAGTGAGAATAATGACCTCATACACAGACTGGAGATGAGTTTCTGTGTGTGTGTGTGTGTGTGTGTGTGTGTGTGTGTGTGTGTGTGTGTGTGTGCGTGTGAGATATTAGCTCTATAACTTTACATATGCAGGTTAGTTTGACTGTGTGACATCATTCCAAATATGTGTGTGTGTGTGTGTGTGTGTGTGTGTGTGTGTGTATATTTGGTGTGTACACCGGTCACCGGGCAACCATCCAGTCATTCCTCATGCAAGTGTCACTCCAGATACTCAGTGTGTGAAGTCACACCGCTGGCAGCCAGTTCAGCATTCCCAAGGCGTGCATTGTGTGTGTGTGTGTGTGTGTGTGTGTGTGTGTGTGTGTGTGTGTGTGTGTGTGTGTGTTGTTCTCCCTTTCGCTGCACCCTCCAACAATGGTTTCCAAACGATTCTGCTCTGCGCCCCCCAACGACTCACATGGGCCACATGGACTCCGAGTCCATTTTAAGTTTAGACGTCACATGTTCACGAAAACACACTGATGCAGAGGACGAACCACGCAGGCACATGCATGCAGAGTGAAAAGTGTCTCCTGACCCAAACGGGTATTTTAAACACACAAACGCCCCAAAAATACTTGACTTCAAGATAAGAGATCAGAGAATCCCATTGTGTTTTATTTTCATACTTTAAAAAAATAAGTTACTCCATCAAGCCAGGCTACACTCTTAATTAGAAACACAATTTGTCTGCACACACCAACCCCACCACAGAACCCTTTGACCAGCCTCTTGTCCCCTCTTCTCAACTTTCAACTATGACAGATGGATTTGTCACCACTTCTATGGAGAAGAACATCTTTAAACATATTGCTTCCAAGCATGCACACGCATCTCAGTCAAAGCTGTCCCTTCAGCCTGCTGTTATTTGAATACCCCCTTTCGTGTACAACAGGGCCTGAAGTTGCTTTCCAAACTTACTGGTGAAGCCCAAGGCGTCGCTCCCAGGCCGCATGAAGGAGCCAAAGTCCTCGGCGAACAGTCCCCGGCTCTTCTCCATGTATGGGTTACCAGTGGATGAGGACGAGGTCTGGTGGAAACTACGCTCCGTTCGATAGGCAGAGGAGTTGGTCCCACTCATGGATGGCCGAGAGTGCTGGGTGAGGATAGAGGAGGAGAGTGAAGGGAGGGAAGAGGGAGGCGGAGGGAGCCGGTTCTTCTCAGTGGTTGCTCTTGCGAGTCTTCCAGAGGCGTCAGTGTCAGAAACAATGCACACAGCCCGTCTGTCTTCCTTCTTTCCTTTTTCTTTATTGTATAAATGCCTTGCTTGTATTTGGTGTTTGGTTTGTATTGGACCACTCTCCGGCAGCCACCCCATCCACGGCCCTTATATACCGTGTGGTCCCACGCGCACTTGGGCGGGTGTGCACGTGCGTCACAGCTCATAGGGGAAAGAGTAATAAGTGTTCTATATTTATCACCAGAGCGATGGAGAGAGGGGGTGCTGTTGTTGGAAAAAGTTCTGGGCATTGAAGGGTCTGAGGTTAAGGGCAGGCGAGAGAGAGAGAGAGAGAGAGAGAGAGAGAGAGAAAGAGAGGGAGAGAGAGAGAGATTTGATCGAGAGAGGTAGAGAAAGAGAGGGGGGGCAACAGTTGTCATTTCACACGCACCGCCCCTGAAATAGCTTTCCTCACTTCATCAGTCTGTTCTCCTTCAGTGCCATACGCCTTTCCCCTGAAAGTGGATCCTCACACGGCTCTGCCATTAAATGACATTTTCATCCAACAGTTACATCTCACAAGAGAGATTTTGTATTTTTTTTTTATCATCCGTTTATTGATGTAATCTCTCACATGATAAACCTCTGGGCACCCAACAAATGACTCTATAGGATGAACTATAGGAACTTCTCAGAGGAGGATAAGTTGAGAGCAAAACAAAGATGGAAAGAATGTGTGAAAACAAAGCCGTCGGCGGGGAGCAGGGGATTTAGTGGTGACATTGCTTTGTGGCTATTAATATCATGAGCCACGGGCCATCACGATTAGAAAACACTCACTGATCCCCCCTCCCTCGGCGGTGCATGCTGACAGCCAATCCATTAAAATCCATTTATGGGCTCATTGACATGACGACATTTGACTTCTGCTTTTGTCTTTTCAGTCAAGAGGAGGGTGGGGGTCTGCCTTTCTTCTTTGGTTTTTACAGATGGTCTATGACAACAATCATGCTGCAATGGTACATGTCACATATTTTGAATTTCAGTACGCAGCTGAAACGAAACGCACAAAGGTGGCCAGCTTTGGTTTTGAAGCCACATTTGAAAGGTTACCCAGCGTTGCTAATGACGCCACACGATGATATGTGTGTCCAGTCTTACCAGTGTAGAGCTCAGAGTCCTCTGGAAGTCTAAATCCAGACCAGCAACTCATAGTTTCCCTACATCCTCTCAATAGTGACAGCAGGAACGTCGTCGGCTCAAATTGGCCTTTTTATTCAAAGTTAGACTGGAGCTGCCACCGAGAGCAAAGCTATGGTGGAGGTCAGCGGAAAATGTTGTTAATGTTCATGATGTTGGTCACATTATTTTCTCAATCATTTAAGGTCAAACTGATCTCAGTTGCATCTCAGCAAGGAAACAAAAGTAATCCACCCAAATCAGTGGCTCCCAGCCTGGCGGGTTAGGACACAGACGGGTCGCCAGATAAGTTTGAGGGGTCATGATATGCTTAAAATGTATAGAATATAATAATAGTATAGAAACATTTCTGATGCACAAATTATTGTTTGCTTTTTTGGGCACTTTTAAAACTTTTTCTAATCTATTTTGAAGCTTTTTATTTATTTAATTATGATTTAATTATTTAATTATTTTTTACTGTAAAGCACTGGCTATTCCACTTTTCTAGGCTTTATTGTAAAACTTGTCACATCGTGAAAAAAAAATAGAATAAAAAGGGCAGCTTTATTCCATCAGCACTGATTTAGGTATCAAACCCTCAACCGGGGCTGTCTGACCAAGCTGCTAATCCAAAGACATGACGGGACCCAACAAAGAAAGGACCACAATGCTGTTCTGTCTTTGTCATTTATTCTGAAGTGGAGCAGTTTAAAAGCTAAATATTGGAATCTGAGGCAATGGGGGCCACCATGATGGGATGATGCTGATGGGTCATATCATCGAACTAGGGGTTTTCAATAAGAATATATAAATTAGATAAAAATGTTGCTCATCATAACTTCAGAGAGCTGGCCGGTTGTACATGTATTATGAAAAACCCCACAGACATTTTGTATCTGCCAGTAATCAACATTGTGTCGAAGTGACTTTGAGTCACCACTATGTGTGTGGGCTTGTGTTTGCATTCCTATCTGGCCACATAGAGCATGCACACACAAACGAACACACACACACACACACACACACACACACACACACACACACACACACACACACCCGGGTTTGGGTTGTGTCTGCCTCAGCTGCTGCATGTTACGTAATGTTGCAGAGGGTCACGTCCCACAGTGATAGACGCGCAGTGGCTGAACTGGAAGGTCATCTGCAGCTGATTTATTTTATTAAATAAGATGGTCAGCTTTGTGAGCAAATTATAAAGGTATTCATGAATGACACGCCTCTCAGACCGACCGGGAGCTTCATTCACCGGCTTCACTGACCTTCATATATAAATGATTTCTCAAAGCTGCCCTTCTCTTGAAGATTTATTGGAATGAGTAAAACACAAATGACATTTGATTAATATATATGTATATTTCATACAAATATTTACATTTAATCGGTTCTACAATTTGTTTTTCAGAGTTAAGTAAAACAATAAATACTGCCTGGCTCTCTGGTCACCTATGTGTGCCGTTCCCATGGAAACAAGTTTTTGCATTGACAAAATCAGCCTGTACATTGTTATAGTCAAGCGTCTTTGAGTACTTAGAAAAGCGCTATATAAAATTAAAGTATTATTATTACTGTAGTGTGTATGAGTGAGAGTGTGACTGATGCTCACAGCATGCAAACCTCCTCTGTAATAACACAAGTGCTTATTGAAAGCCGAACGGGAAGGCAGAACAAACTAAATAAACAGTAATCAAAGGCTCATTTAAAGGGTGTGTGTGTGTGTGTGTGTGTGTGTGTGTGTGTGTGTGTGTGTGTGTGTGTGTGTGTGTTCTAAGATAAGAATAATGATTGCTTTGACCTTGAGCAATCCGCTGGAATTAACAAAACCATGACTTCCGACAAAGTGTCGGACATTTACAGGACTCATGATTATCCTCCAGGGATTTTCAAAAGAGTCTTTGAAGCCAATCACTGACATAAGAAAAGTCATCTGCAGATATAAATCTTCAAGGAACTCGGTTTCTCATCTATTTCAATTCTTTCCTTCCCTTTGTTCAACATCTTCCGCATTGTTTTTATCTCTCTGCAAAGAATCCTGTCATCACTGCTAATAGAAATTTATGTTGTAAGACTGAGATATTATAAAGCAAGTTTGACAATATTGGTCCATCAAACCGGTGTATACTCATAATCACCAGTACCAGTTGCTCTTGCTCACATTAAGGGATTATGCTACACTGGAACAGCTGTGAGAATTAATTATTGCAGTCTGGTTTATTAAAAAGTTGAATAGCGTGAACATGTCTTGCTCACTGGCTCATCTACAATCACGACAGATGAAGGGCACTTGTTCCACCAAAGAGTTAATATTAGCTACCCGGTCAACCATGACTGCTCCATTACTTCTATGCCGATACCTTGACAGAGGTCAGACCACCAACACTTCCAGTGCAACTAGAAGCTAAGTCTACCTGTCTTCTAGCTTTGTTTTGCAGCAGCAGCAATAAGTGCAGCCGGGCATTCATCTTTTTTTCCCTTTCCATCATTGAGCCTCAGTGTTTGATTGAGACCACAATCACACAATGACGCCGACACTTGAAGACAAAAGGAAGAGCCCGGAGGAGGGGGAGGGAGAGGAGGAGGAAGAGGCTGCTGCTGCCGGGAGTGGAACCGTCGAAGAGGACGACGACTGGGAGCAGAGAAATCAATCAGACACATCCTATAATAAGATTCTGCTCCTTGCTGATCAATGGAAACCATGCCGACGGTCCCGTGCAACTGTCAAAGGTCAGACGGAAAGTGGAAAATCATTAGGACGTGATCAATACCGATCCGATCAATAGATCAGAGAGTAGGATTTCAGTGTTGGGCCTAAACTGAGAAGTCAAGGACAAGACTTTTAGGATGTGATATGTGGTGCAAACCCCATTTCATATGCGTTATAGATTTCTTTACACCGTCATTTCAATTATAGGCTGTGTGTTGTTTTCTGTATAATATTGCTATTTGCATCTGACCACGTTCCCAATGGAAATGCTTTAATGTATTATATAGCCTTCTTCCAATTGACTAATCATAGCAAACCATAACCTTTTAAGAACACTGAGGCCTTGGTAGAGGTGGCTCTTTTTCGTTTCCAAACTAAGTCCCATGTATTAAGGCAAGAAACTACAAGTAAAACCATTGTTTTCTTTATGCACTGGTCAATTTTGAGATTTTTGGCTATTTGCTTCCATAACATCATGTCTTCTTTCAGACTAGATTCCAAAATACACATTCAAGTGTTTTCAAGTGTTCATTTATTTTACGACTTTGGCTATTTGCGTTTGTAGATTTCTCCTAAATTAAATTCACCAAAAGTCAACAGTAAATAATGCCTCATTTTCATATTTGGGAAAAACAAATTCAGAAAAGATGCAATACAAATAATGATCGTCGTAAGTATTCACCTGTGGCTGTTTCATGGTGCCAGTTATTTTGTGTATTCTTTTCACCGATAGTGTGTTTTTTTTCAACAGGAGTGTTTTCTCACACTGAACCAGAAATGGCCGCAGCAGTAGCACATACATACATGCCTGTTTCATTCCTATCTATATTCTCAAGGTTTCTATTCAGGGGTTTGTCCATATTTCATTCATAGACACCTTTATAAAAACATTGAATTCCTAAAAACATGGTGAAAAGAGATTTTTGTTTTGGGTTGTAGACAGAGTTTCTAAAATACCCACGAATAACCTTGAACTTTGTCATGTCAACAAACTTTAAAAAAGTATTGTTTAACCTCGCTTCATCCTACCTTCAGATTTCTGTTTTGGATATTTTTGAAAATTAACACTTTAGCCAATGCATAATTTGCATATTTAACTAATATTTCAGAAAACTTGCAATACAAATAAATGGTTTAATGCAAGAACGCAAGTAAACTGGGGAGGTTTCATGATAAATCTGTGTTGAAATATGCACCCTATTCATCTGCAGTCACCAACATTTTTATTTCCATATTTCTATTATTTTTGCATATTTTCTAGACTCATAAGACCCAAATGAAAGTGTAAGAAGGCTAACGCATATGTTTGCATCCGTAGAGTGGCTGCTGAAGCTCAGGTGCTGTTTGGAAACATGCTGTGGGATGGAGTGGTATGGCTACGTTGCTCTGGGCATTTCAATGGCCATCCTCAGCTTTCTGATGGACCTCACTGTGGCGAAGCTGCTGCGAGGTATCGACACACCGATTGCACAAGACCATCTGAGCGAGCAAATGACAGGAAATTAATGTTTCTCTTTCCCTCCACATGTAGCTCACCAGTGGCTGTATACGAAGCTGCAGGGCAACAGTCTGCTGCAGTTCTTCTGCTGGACTCTTTACCCAGCATGCCTCTGTGCCGTTGCATCATCGTTCTCCCACAATATCTGTCCCTTCTCCACAGGTCTGTAACAGCAGCAGTTCAAGCTCAAGCACTAGTTTCAAGTATTCTTCAATCAAGATGAGGATTTAGTAAACTTACGATCCCATTTAGAGTAAAATAGACGATAAAGTATATGTTTTCATCACAGAAATACTGTCTGAAGAAGACACAGACACGTTAAGGACACAGGACAGACGTTTTTTCACAATGGTAAACATTTGTATTGAAATAATCAAATAGGTAAGGACTGGAGCTGCCGGGGAGGACAATTTATTATTAATTATTAATAACCAAAGGAAATTGACTGAAACCAATAAATGGAATAAAAATAGTTACATTTCAGTGTACACTTGAGACGATCGCTAGTTAGATACTACGAGTGCGTTAGAACGCTACGGTTCATGTGCTGAATGACAGGCTACACTAGCCAACGAGAGTCCACGTTGAAGAAACGTGTCTGCCTCTTCTTCCATACAGCTCGGATGACAGCCTGTATAGCCAATGAAATTGCGCAAAAAACAAATACAAACTTGAGGGGGTTGACAACAGGCACAAGCTTCATGGAGAACAAACTGCTATGACAGATCCAGCAGTTTGTCATTGAATAAGCACGGAAATGCATTTAGGCTATGGTCCCATTCTGTTTTCCAGTTCATAAGTCCCATTTATAGTCATCTGCTGCAGGCATCTATTTACAAAGAAATGTTCAGGTAGAAATAAAAAACCTTATACTTTAGTGTGTTAAAACGTATATAAGGGGGAAAAGCTTCAGAGTGTTACCTTTCAAAAGACCATGCAAATTTTACAGGAACGCTAAGAGGTTTTAAAGAGCCTCAATTCCTTTGAACAACCATTGCATCTCAAACTGCCAGTCATACCACACAAAGCACACATGTGAAAGTGGGCTGAGGCCCCCAGTGGAGAGGCAGACTACACTGAGGAGTGCCCATGGGGGTCACTGCTTACTCACCACAGCAAGAATAGTGCAATGTGTGTTATTTGCATCCATAAGGTGTAGAGAACTCACAACGAGGGCCTTGCTTCCCAACAACGCAACGCCGCTTCACTGAAAGAAAGGGGGGTTCTTGAAAAAGTTGAGAACATAGACGCGTATCATTTTTCCTTTTAGAAACATCTTTCTTTTCCCATCTAAAGCAAATGGAATTGAGAAAAAGTCTAGTGGGATATTATCTTTGAAATTCAGTGAGGGGTAAAAGGAGAAGTACAGAATGAAAAGTCAACCGTGATCGTATCTGTCTCACAGAAAATATTAAAAGCATGATGTATCTCCAGGAAGAAGGGATCTCTATGCTTGTTTATAGGGTATGCAGTGCAGGAGACTTGGTGTGATTAAATATGAATGACGCGGAAAGCATAGATCGACCTTTAAGAGACGACCTCAGCGTGTCTTTTTCTGCTTGAGGCAGTACACTTAGATTAATCCGAAAAGGGCAAATGTGCTTGATTTATTTGACCAAGATCCCTGAAGAAGCAACTTTAAAACTGAAAACATCACAACATAACTTTACGAATCACAAACTAAATTGTGCTTCATTTTCTTTTCTGCTGATCGCATTTGCCACCCACTCAAAACTGTTTAAATATTCTAAAATCATTCCTGCGCATTCATTTGGAACAGCTTCACCTTTTGATTGCTTCAGTACGCCTGAGTCTTTCAAAGAAATACTATCCTGTCACTTCATTTCTCTGCAGGCTCGGGGATACCAGAGGTTAGAACCATGCTGGCCGGCATTGAAATGCCTCATTACTTGTCTCTCACTAATTTGTTTTCCAAGTTCCTGGGCCTTATCTGTACACTGGCAGCCGGCAGCACTATTTTCCTGGGCAAAGTGGTGAGAGGCGTCTCAGTATACCTGTTTGTCATATAAAGCATCAATTTAAAATTGTATATCATGAGTTATGAACACAGTTCCTCTATATTTGTCTCTTCACATTAGGGTCCGTTTGTGCATCTTTCCACCATGGTTGGGGCCTACCTGAGCAACCTGTGCAATCTCATGCAAGCCAATAAGAAGGTAGACCTTAGAAAGTAATCCAGAAATGGTAGACCTGGTGGAGACTAAAACAGGGCTAAAAGGAGAGTGACTAGTGGACTCAGAATTGACTTGTTGCTGTACAGCGCGACTCTGAATCAATGCTAATGCTGAGTGTGAAAGTTCAAATCCAAATCCTCTTCAACTCAAGGTCTATTCACTAACTGAACAGTCTCATTGGCTGAGGAAGACCATGACATGCAGTTGAAAAGCCAGTAATTACACTTAGGGGTTCTAAACCAAACACAAATGATCAGGGCAAAATATTGCAAATCTGCTGTTTCTTTGCCTTGGTTATAATAATTTATTTCACATGTGCAACATGACCGCTCGAGTCAAAGATTGGGAGTGAAGGAACACTGTGCAGGTCATATAATACCACTACTACTACTACTACTACTCCTACCACTACTACTACTACTACTACTACTACCACTACTACTACTACCACTACTACTACTACTACTACTACTACTACTACTACTACTACTACTACTACTACTACCACTACTACTACTACTACTACTACCACTACTACTACTACTACTACTACCACTACTACTACTACTACTACTACTACCACTACTACTACTACTACTACTACCACTACTACTACTACTACTACCACTACTACTACTACCACTACTACTACTATTACTACTACTACTACTACTACTATTACTACTACTACTACTACTACTACCACTACTACTATTACTACTACTACTACTACTACTACTACTACTACTACTACCACTACTACTACTACTACTACTACTACTACCACTACCACTACTACTACTACTACTACTACTAGTACTGTCTTTTTTAAATTCAAAATGCTAATGTTGTTTTGTGTATGCTGGATGTGTAATTAAGCAACTATTTTGTTTCCCCAGGCAATTATTTTTTTTTTAATCAAAAAAGAAAAAGGAGATTTAGGTATTTTCAAAAATGCACTCACCATGGCTTTGTTCTACTTCTTGAACATGTTTCACAATATGTCAAGGAAGGTATAGCCTATAAATAAATGTAATTGTAAAATCAAGTTAAATATGGTATAATAGGTTCAGCTCCCACCCCTACTTTACAAAAAATTTAAATCACATTGAATGTTATTGTTACTTCCGCAAGGATATTATGGACATTACGGCATCTTTCTCTCGATAGGAAAACGCTGCTGGAGAAATGCACGTTGTAGCTGCTGCAGTCGGAGTCGCCAGCTGCTTCGGAGCGCCCATCAGTGGTGAGGGAGCCAGCACGGGTTCAGCATGAGGAATCATCATGTATCTGCTCGCATTATATCTGTTCTTCTCACACCTTTCTGGTTAAAGCACTGACTACATGCAGTTTTTCAAAGAGACATTTGTATTTTAAAAGTGTTTCTACGTAGTAATAATGATAATATATTGTATTTGTATAGTGCTTTAAAAGGTGCAGGCACTTTACATGGTAAAACAAACAATTGAAGCAATAACAATGTACACAGGAGAGATGACAGAACAGTAAGAAACCAAACCAAAACATACTTAACGAGCAAAATCAGAACGTAGATTTTGTTTTCTGAGGTTCATCAACAGAAGTGATAGAAACAGGACGTTAGTGATCAACTAACGTCCTGGTGATTGTCTGGTGATCGTCTCTCTGCTGGTCCAGCTTCATGTATCCAACACAGAAACCAGTGGTTCACATTCACAAAGAAAACATGTTTAATGAATGAATGAATGAATATATGCTTTATTAATCCCCAAGGGGAAATTTAGTGTCGCGTAGCAGCCATTTACACAGAAAATAAGATAAGATAAGATATAAAAACAACAGAGATGAAAGATATATGCAATAATAATATTAATAGAATAAAGATAAAAATAACAACAACAATAAAATAGCTGTATGAAAGAAAGAATAACAGAGTATTAATTTAGGAATTAAATTAAATTAACTTAAACAGTAGAAGTGCAAGAGTGCAACTATGTATGTGCATATTAAGGTGTAAATAAAAATGAAATAGAAATAAAATAAAAATAACAACAACAACAACAAACAATAGGAGAGTGCAAAAATGCAATACATGTATATAATATGATATGTTAAGTGTTAAGTGTAGGTAACTATGAACATGTACAGTGTTTACAGTGTTTAATTCACAGAGGAACTAGCAAGCGGTGACTTGTTGTAAAGCCGTAAACTGGTTTACAACTCTGTTAATAATTTTATTATAATACCGGGTAATAATGCTAATATAAAAAATATCCATAAACCGTCAGTGATGAAGGTCACATGTTTCTTACTGTCGAATATCATCGTTTATTACAGAGCCAGCTCCTTTTTCGTTAATCTAAAAACTTCTTTAATTAAATTGATAATTTTATTGATCAGCTTCAGTTTATTAAAATCACAACTTAAACTGCAACCAGTGCTTCTTCTTTAAAGTCACCATCTTTAAAGACATGCATTTGTATAAATAATGTATATATTTAATCAGAGAGGCGGGAACATAGAACATTGATTCAATTGTTTATTTTTATTTTATTGATTTTTTTGGGAAACCTGAGCACCAGGAGAAAACCCAACATGATTAGGACTAATTGGAGACACATCGACATGATTGAAGAACGACCTTGCTCACCACTTAGCCACAGTAATTGGAGATGATAATTTAGAGTTTCCAATTAGCCTGAGGGGAATATGTTTGGATTCTTTGGGAGGAAACCAGAGCGGACCCAAGGAGAATATTTAAACTCCACACAGAGAGAAGGGTGGAGGTGTCCAATTGGTTATCTACAGGAACCCTTTTGGAACTTGGCCAGTGATGAAGCCGATGAAGCCGAATCAGATAACCGATCCTTTCTCTACACCCAGATTGCAGAGGGATTCTGGTGAAAGCTCTCTATAGCTTATTCACTATGAGCGACACTTTTCACATTGTCATTTGATACATTGTCATAATGAAATATAAATTGGAGCTGCTTTGAAAAAGCAATAGCAATTTATAGCATTCAAAATATTTGTCTGTTTGCAGTTTGATTAGCAAAAAAGGCTGTAAAACTTGAGTTGACAAAAACATTTTCAGCAGCTCAGCTTTGAACTCCATTTGTGCTCAAATGGCAAGATCAATTAAAAAGGTTATTACAAATCATCAGAGATTAACACTTTGAATGCAGAGTTTTTTTTTCACTTGACTGAGAATAATTACTGATGTTTTTGGAACTGTCCAAAGTGACTTTTCTCACACTCCTCTGCTCCTGTAGGTGTGTTGTTCAGCGTGGAAGTAATGTGTTCTCACTTTGCCCTGAGGCATTACTATCCATGTTTCTTCTCAGCCGCCTGTGGGGCGCTGACGTTCCGCCTGTTCTCCGTGTGGAGTGGAGATGGAGGTAATGGAGGCCCTGATTCTGCCCTTCCAGATTAGTGAGAGTGGCTACAGCCGGAAAATTAAGGCCCATGGTTTTGGAATGTCCACATACTTTTGGCTTCATAGCATATGAGCTGAAATGAACCCTAACGATTTGTAAAAAAGCAAACGTAATGTTTTAGTGTAAACATGTTTGCCAATACGCATGGTTCTATTAATCCAAATATCAATCATAACAATCCAAAGACGGACTCGAGCGAGAGCCTTTTGCGTCTTTTTTTTTACGTTACCTGAAGGCCACTGCACTCCAAAGTGCTTGTAAAGGTAGGGGTGAGGAGGATTCAGTCGTTTGCAATCTGCCACCTCACCACCAGATGCCACTAAATCCTACACACTGGTCCTTTAAGTATTCTTCTCCCATGGGAGAATGTCCCATTTGAAGGCCGACTGACATGCTCATTTCAAAGTAAATGTAAGGTGTTGTTCATTTTAGCTTGTCAGCGATGTTGACAGCCATCTGATTACTCGTCATGACAATAACTGGGAGCATCAGCTTTGTCAAAATGAGCAGAAACATTTTTGCTGACAGGCGGCGAATTTCAATAAAATCTCAGTGCAATAAAGAGGGAAGATTAGATTTTGAGAGGCCGTGGGAGAAATAAGAGGGATGACTTCAATTTGTTTCGTGTCCACAGAGACTCCTCAGGCGTTGTTCAAAACTAATTTCCCCTCTGCTTTACCTTTCTACCCACTGGAGATTCTTCTGTTTGCCTTCCTGGGGTGAGTGTATTTTTGACAGCATCTGCATATAAACAAGTCCTCTACCTGTCTGAGTCCCACAAATGAAAACTGGCATTTGGTATTCATATTCAGTCACAATGAAAAGTCTTTGTTCTAAGCAGCATTCAGAATTTGTTCTTCTTTTTTCAAGTCAATCATGTCCTGGCCTCCTCTTCCCCCTCCTCATCCTCCTCCTCCTCCTCCTCCTCCTCCTCCTCCTCCTCCTCCTCCTCCTCCTCACTTCCCCAAGAATCATGACTTCCGATAGCCGACTGATGCCGAGGGTTGAAATATGCCTCCTGTCGCCCATTGTGGACTGAGTGGGCTTTCTGTCTACAAACAGGCTGCTGTGTGGAGCCGTGAGCCGCTGCTACCTCTTCTGCCATCGGCGGATCCTGCAATTCACCAAAACAAACCCTGTCCTCATCAAAATGCTGACGACAGAGTGAGAGCTCTTTGCGATGTAAACGCCAGATAGGGATTCAGTGATGAGTCATCCACGGTCGGAGACAGACTCGTGAGATATTTTTGGGATTAGTTAAAGCAGATTGTCGGGCCAATGTTGCAGAAACCTGGTGTGTTTTTCAGTACCTACTGTATTACAAGTCTGTTAGCCCCTGAATACATTTTCCCAATGTTTTTTTAAAAAACCCTAGCTATTTCATATATACTCCAGATCTAGTGTAAAAACATTGTACACTTTTGAAAGCATAAATCTGCAAAGCACCACAGCTGGTTCAGTGCTGATGTTTATTTGAATGAAGTCACAGAGAGGGTTCAGTCCATTGAAACACATTTAAATTTCAATAGGAATCACCCAAATGAAAGTAACATTATAACAATGGTGCCTGTATATCTGACCACATCTCTGCAGGAAAGGTCTATACTCCGGCATGGTGGCCCTCTTCCTGGCATCTCTGACATTTCCTCCCTCTGCTGGTCAATATATGGCTTCCAAGGTAGGAATGAACACAATTAAAGAAACAGTTCATTTTGGGGTTTTATAAACACATAATTGATGACATGATGATATAGGAAATGTTTTTTTTCTCTCAACCAATCATCATTTACAACATCTTTACGGCTATGTTTACAAACATTATTAATGTAGATACAGATTTATCAAAAAGCATAACCAAACATTTAAAGGATAAGGCTGGAGTTCAATATTTGTCTATATTTTTCTTATTGATAACAAATCGCACGAATAAGACACATTTTCTGACTCAACTGTTGTGAAGAAACTGTTAAAAGCACACACCAATGAGCCACACTGTTGTTTGAACGCTGACTGTTTATATTGATCCAATCCTTTATACACCTTCCTGCTGTCGTAAATACTCACTGCAACAACAAACGGACGAAAATCGTCCCCCGACAAATGCCCATTTACTTCTGTTTGAGTGACTAAAATGAGTGGATAAACACAGTCCCTGAAAAGAATGGCGGGAAATGATGTGAGAAATAACTGTAACCATTTAAGAAGAAGCTATTAGAGTCCCTCGACGAGGAGCTGACCAGTGTGAGAAAATTGCTCAACTGAGTAGCAGTCAAATGAACAAATGGGAATAGGGACGAGTGCCACCGACAGGGTAGAAGTCGCACAGTATTGAGAGGCGGATTGTGAGATAAAAGTGTCTTTTCATGAGACAGTAAGAAGAACAATAGAATAACGCCAGCCTCGCCCTCTATTGTTCACCCTTTGTTTAGTTTTTCTCTGCCCTCTGAATGCCGACATCTCGTTCACAGCTCACCATGAAGCAGCTCCTGACCTCCTTGCTGGATAGCAGGCCGTGGAGCTCTCAATCCCACAATGCCTCTGTCCAACTGGGGCCCGAACCTTTGTTGGACTGGGGCTCATCGGGGAGCCCGTTCCTTTCTCTGGCTGTCTTTCTGCTCATGAAGGTACAAGCAATTGGAAAAGCCAATTAAGGAGTCTTTTTATAGATTGGTCTACCTGCACTGATAACCAACAAAGCCCTCACTCCTCTGGTTGCCTTTGGGTCACATTGAGCCCATAATTGACATACAGTAATTGACATTTGCACAGTAGCGAACTACAGACTGTGTACCCTTTCGGGCTGAAATGTCTTCTGATATCTGATGCTCGCCGATAGCAACACTGCAGATGGATTTTGTGATTTTTAACTCAGCATGCCAGACAAGTAATGGAAAAGGAGACGGTATTGATAAAAAAAAACATCAACCACTGCACATATCTAATATTCTCATTTGCACCCCAAGCGGATGGAAGCCTTACTTACTGTTGCAGAAAAGATATTATTCAGAAAATTATTATTGCATGTGGACATTTCACAAGTGACATTAATCTGTTTGTTTTTGCAAAATTGAGTCGCGAGCAGTCCAAACATCTCCCTGCACACGGCTTGACATGACTCATGCTGTGCTAGTGGAGCTGTTGTGTCTGTTCAGATGTCTGAGGAGAGACATGACAGGCTGTGTCTCTGTTGTTTGTCCTGAGATGTGGATGTTGATCGTCGCCTGCACTCTGCCTCTGCCAGCTGGATACGTCATGCCAGTGTTTGTCTACGGTGAGTGAGTGAGCCTCCTCTCACGACCAGTGAAAGCTGTTCTGTTGTCTGAAAGATTAAAAAGAAAATCCTCTTGTATGTGTTTTCTTTTCTCCTTCTATTTCTGCTCTCCAGGGGCAGCTTTGGGCCGTTTGCTTGGAGAAGGGGCAGCTTATGTGTCTTCCACTGGATTGACTTCAGGCCAGCAGTGGGCTTCTATAAATCCGGGGGGCTATGCACTTGCTGGTTGAAGACATTGATCACCACTTGTTTGCGGTTGATATAGCAATGACATGACCTGTATATCGACAGTGTTTATATCCCTCTTCCATCCACGTATTTTGAATGTTGTCCTACTAACCACTGTACGTTTTTGTGAGCCATTTCTTATGTTTTCACCAAATTGGTCAAGAGTTAGTATTTTAGACCAATATCTGTGAATTTGCTCATTTTGATGTAAACATAATCCAGAGAATTGCACGTATTCAGTGTTTCATATCAGGGTGTAAGAATCCTATGAAACAATATTATGTTGAAAAAAATGTAAATTTGTGCTATCATGTTAAAATACTGACTAAAGGGTACTAAAATTACACTTCTTGGTTATTTTTCAATCAAAGGTGGCGAAGACAAGCACTTTTAGTGGACGTACATTGACAGTGTGGAGATGTCCACAGCGATTACATTGCAGAGTCGTCTCTGCAGCATACTTGAATAAAAAAATAGTTGTTATCGCTCGACAGCTTAGTTCTTCTGTTACTGATGGATTTTACGTGCGCCTCAGTCACCGTCGAACTGCTTGAATTCGTTCCAACATATAGAAAACAAGTTGTGGCAGTTAATGTTGTCCTCATTTGTCACATAGACACAAAATATGGGAAACAGGGTCAATGTTGAAAACCGGCCTTAAAGAAGTATCTTAATGTGGTTTCCGCCTTTGTAGGTGCAGCCGCCTTTTCCGGGTCTGTGACACACACCTTGTCCCCAGCGCTCCTGGCTTTAGAGTTAACGGGTCAGTTCAGCCACGCTGTGCCCATCATCCTCGCCACGCTGCTGGCTAATGCCCTGGCTCGCTCTGGGCACCGCCCCTCTTTCTATGATGCAATCTCAATCAGCAAGAGGCTCCCACACCTGCCCTCTCTCATGAAGGCATGCCCCGGGTAGGTACTGACTAACACGGTGGTCTAATGGGTAGGGCAAGCGCCTGTCTGTGGAGTTTGCACTAATCCAAGCACATCTTTTTCACATTTGTTCTTTTTTTGTGTGTGTGTCTTTCTATCCTTTCAAAACCGATATCTGGTTGCTCAGTTGAGGAGAACAAATTGGTCATAAAAGGACATAGCATTTTGAGATAAAGTTTATATTATAATTCATTCACATGACATCATACCTTCTCGGTGACAGCAATTAGCAGCCTCACTGAGGTTTTTCCCTCCACACTTGATTTTCCGCCTCTAATAGCACGCTTAGATGGAAGTTAAGTCGTCATCACCCACAGCTCCTTGTGGACAGCATTCAGGCTGAGACAGCTGCAAATATTCTTCTGACAAACTCACACTGCTCGTAATGTCTGACAGAAGACGCTACTTGAGAAACGTTCATGGAAATGGGTTTCAGTCGCCTGTGTACCTTGTGAATTTGTTGACAGGAGTAATTTGCTTGTGTCTGTACCTGGCAGTGGCGGGCCGTGGATTTGGTACCTACGCTTGCTGTTTAGTTTAACAGCTGATCTCGGCGCGGCGCAAACCCCCCAGCAGAGAAGGCTTAGCAGGCCCTGACGGCCCGCCACTGGTACCTGGGCACAATCATGTCAGATCCGCTTTTGTCACCACCGTCAAACCATACCATTGATTTCATGAATCCTTCCAACCTGAGGATGGTTTTGAAGAGGCATTTACCTCCAGATGTATTAGATTCAACCACGGCTACTTTTGCTCCAGGTGTGTGACGCAATTCCTCTCTTCTTGCAGGCTTCCCTCAACAGCAGTCGGACAGGTTTTGGGAGCGAGATTAGTGCAGCTCCAGAAAGCAGCTGGGCCAGTGGAGGTTCAGAATGCTGTCAACACCAGCACTGACACACAAATCCCTGTGGTGGACTCACATGGTGTGCAGACAAGGATGTTGAGATTTAGATTGTTTTACCCCTGCCTTGTGCCAAGGAAATTTTATTTTGTCGAAATCTTCCCCCCCAAAAAAGTAATAAATATAAGTGAGGACACGGAACATTGGCACACGTCAGATACATGCTGAATAAACACAGTCCCTGAAAAGAATGGAGGAAAATGATGAGAGAAATGATTGTAAGTTGTAAGAAGAAGCTGTTAAAGTCCCCCTCAATTGCGTCGGGGACACAATTGAGCCGTCAATTGTGAGAAAATCGCCCCGCTGAGTCGCAATCACATTGAATTATTTTAACGTTTGCTACAGAGGACTCACAGCCCACCAGAGAGCCGCACACACACTCTAAACTGGAGCACAGACTGTGGGAAAATACAATTGATTTGCTCTCTTTTCTTCTGTTGAAGAGTCGCAGGTTATACTGGGCTTTGTTCTCCGGTCGGAGCTGCTGATGTTCCTGCATCACTGCAGGACTGAGGTAAAAAACTGGATGGAGCCACACAGGTGGCTGATGGGCTCAGGAGAAGGTAGAGGGGTGCACTAGCTGATGGCTAAAAGCTCATCTTATGACACCTGGCATCCATTTTTTAAAGCTTCATGATATATAAATAGACCAAAAACTATGACCATATCCAGGATAATACTTTACTCCTGAATGCTACTGCATGATGAAAAGCATGCATCTGTTAGTAAATGACATGCTCAGTCATTCTGTGTTCTTCTGTTCAGACTCTGGAGAATCATCTGGATGAGGTCTGCTGCATTTACCCGACATCTGTCCTGTTATCACCTCACAACACCGTTCAGGAGGTAGGGAGACGCTGAGCAATGGGAAAGTGGTTGTGTTTGTATTGGAGTTAGTTCCAAGGCCAGTGCATGGGTAGCGTCTGTGGTGAGGGGCACTGACCAAGCGGCTGTATTTTAAGCAATGAGAGCGAGAATGCGTTGGCTCTGCACCAATCAGCAGATGGGCAAGATTAGCAACTAGCTGGTGAACATAGTCGAGCATCTAGGAGTGCAGAATAGTTCCCCAGGAGTTGGTGGAGACCAAAAACCGAACTAAAAGCCATTGCCTATTCCACTTAAATTCCCCTGGTGGCCAGAAGCATCATAATATTGCACATTAACCGCTAGTTATTGCAGGTTTAACGACTCAAGATTGGTTTCAGTCATTTCAGCTAACTCTCGGAATGAACGTGAATAATCACATTTCCTAAAATGGTGAGCAACCTTTTTTTAGGAACCAGTTACTTCTAATCTGGTTTCCTTTGCACTTCACAGGCCCACAGTATCCTGAGTCTGGTTGGAGTTCAGACCTTGTTTGTCGCAGACAGAGGAAGGCTGGTCGGGATCATCACATGGCCGGAGGTAACACGTGTGTGCGTGTTATGTGTGTATTCACACTCACTAACACTCTCATCATATAATACTCATTGTTTTCCTCATGACACACGCAGCTTGAGTTTGTTTGGTTCTTCTTTGGCCGTTTGTCTCACACATATGCACTTTGGAAACCACACCATGTCCTCGTATGGATTAGTCATCGGGTGTAAAAGGCAAAATGGCGACTAATGAATTCTAAGCTGTCTCTTACCTCCATCCCTATTTCTTTCTCCATGTTCTCCTCCAGATGAAGAGAATATTAGAAGACTTGGCAAAAGAAATCTAAGCAGCGACACACAGGAAGTAATGTCATCCCTTGACCTTTTTCTTTTTTAAGCAAACATAAATCCGTCTCTTTCTTGATTAGCAGAGGCACAAATGATAATGATATCACTTCTTCATTGCCCACAGGAAACAATATTTGCATACAAACAGAACTGTCATCAGCTGGAGGCTCCTTAACATGTAATAGAGGTTACTCGTGTATTTTATTGTAATTGCAAATTTCCCCCGCTGGGGTAGTCTTATCTTTTCTGTTGTGATAATTCAAACTCAGGAAAAATGTGATACAATCACACATCAAATCCAATAAACATGTTTTAGCAAGCAAATAACTCGTAATCTAAGATGAAATCAGCCAAAAGAAAACATAATGGGAAAATTCTGATGCAATAAATAAGGTAAGATATGACAGATGAAGCTGAGTATCCATATAGTTTTTTGTCGACAAATATTTATGACATATTCTATCCTTTGGTGAAAAGTAAATGTCTGCTATGATATGATTATCCATCGGAGGCAGATTTTGATAGTTTTGGCCATCATTTTGATCGGTTATGATTAAATTGCTCGCTGCAGTAATACTTGAGAGACTTCAACTGTAATTATTCAACAGGATACTCACACTTCAGGATCAAGGGGGATTATTAACTAAAGGGATGACTAAATGTGTGAAACGTGTTGTCTAAGAACATTTAAAGTCAACTAAAAAGGAAAATTATTTCCTAGAAATCTGCACGCAACAGGACTGCTGTTTGCTGGTTTCAGACTGAGAGTTCAGACACTATATTGATTTGAATAAAAAAATGATTATGTCTGTACAACAAGACTCCCTTAACTTGCAGTAAAGTGTCCAGTTTGATGCCGTCATACTTCCTTCACAGAGCAAAGCTACGACAGCTGGTGTTGTTCCACTGTAGAACAACCTCAGCCTCAAATCAGTTGACCGTTCTACTTGAAGGGTTTTGCTTCATGATGGATGTGAGAGACTGAGAGGACTAAAAGGGGAAACAGCTTCATTATGTGTAAACCCGTGCTGGAAAGAGACACCATGACAAGTAACACTGACACCTCCAGTCTCCAACCATCTCTCAAAACACACACTTACGCTGACTTAGGTGAGGAAATACACACCGACCACATGCACAGGTTTGGTGTTTTTCGACACTTCGTCCTGCACTTAGACAGAAAAGTGTGCCTATTAGTGAATCATAGTTAAGACCCAGACGGATAATTGGGTTTACGGTTTCTTTACAACGGACGTCTTCTTCTCTCTGGGTTCAGCTGAGAAACCTCACAGAAGACACATTTTCCATTTCTTTCATGTTATTTTTCTATACTGTGGTTTATTGTACGCTGAATACAAAATTGTAATTAACAATGGAGCTATGTACATTCACAAAAGCACACACCTCAACATGGGAGAAAATACAATTTGGATTCTTTGTATCTGAGGACCAGGCGCCTGACACCTCCCAGGCCTCTGCCATTTGAGGGAAATTGCCTCTTGAGATATCTCACAAATGTCTGCCTTTATGTTTTAGATCAGCCATTACAGGCGGATGGGACACAAGTCCTCTCAGTAGGGTTCGTTTTTCAGAGATTGCCATCAAGATGGCTGGCTCGCTTTCCTGTTAAGCCTAGTTGTAAAAAACGTCATCCTCGGAGAGCGAGCTGCTGTCTACGTGTCGGACAGCAGCCTCTGCAGTCACGGTGCTTCGGTCCTCGAGGGGACGATCTCTGTCCTGCTGGGCGTTGGACGTCGGGGAAATGGTGCAGACCACCGGCGGACAGACCAGGTTGGCCGCCCTGTTGTCACCATAAATCTGGGCATGGATGCTGTACAGGTGCTGAGGAACGCTGACGCTTCCACCATCCAGCAGGAACTGGGACAGGAAGTGGCTTTGTGCAGCTGAGGAGGGAAAATTACAGTATTAGTCAAACGGTTGTGACTTAAAAAACACTGGGGAAAATGATTTGAACTATGCTAAACAGTGACAGGTTTTAGAAATGTTAGAAACCTTTCACACTAGTATATTCTAGAAATAGAGATGCACTGAATACAGGTATATTTCGAAATACATTACGAGAATTTTTTTGTGTAAATCCAAAATGCAAGTATGAACCTACCAGTATAGTATGTCCCCTTTAAGCTCAAAGCAGGGATGTAGGTGATTATAATATGGAGCTTAAGCTTGATGACAAGTCATGGTATGACCACAGTCAACAGGTGTCATCTTCTGGAGACCATGAATGTGTGTACACAATTTCATGGCAGTGCTTCAAAAAGTGAGAAACAGACTGTGTGACATTACAGCAATGCCATTAGTGAGGTTAAAAACTGAATAAAAACATCTGCAATGATGCACATCACGCTCATGATTCGTCCGCTCCCGTGGGTAAGAGCAAACCTGGTCTTTGAAAATGTTTCCATATTTTCAAATAACATGTTGTATAACATATAATATCATATATATTTGCATTCCACATAAAATCAATGAACTTGTACAGCAGGTATTGATTCGGTCTGTTATGTCCATCATTAGCATTAAAGAAAAGATTAATTTTAATCGTTTGGTTCTCTTGTTCTCCACTGACACACTTTTACATGACAAACCTTGTAAACTGGTGGAGGGTGGCTCTAAGCTGTCATTCAGGGACCACACGTTCATGGATGCCTCGGCCAGGGCAAACTGCTCTGCTACTCCTGTGAAACAAACACGTTTCATCTTCCTTTTCTCAGAAATTGACCCCCACCCCCTTTTTCACAAACAAAGGGAAAACGAATAAGTGCTCTAGATTTGAGTCACTGTCATGGCACATCTTAAGGGACATTGATTTTTGTAGACACTCTCTCTGCACAAGCCAATCAAACAATTCCCTCAGGGATCTGAGCGTCACTCCATCTCCGCCGACCTCGGCTCCTTTTTCTTGAATTGAATTCATTCGTCTGTCTCACCTGCAGCGAAGCGGGCTTCCTTGATTTCGTCCGTCATTTGGGAGTAGAATTGCTCGTCCTCATGCAGCTCGGCCCCCATCCCCCCCCAGCCTCCTCCGCCGCCTTTGCCCCCGCTGCCCCCCCTGGCCTCGCCGCCTCCGCCCCAACCTTTCCACTCAATCAGGTGAGCAACTCGGCCCTGTGCCATCGCTGTCGGCTTGGTGATGTGCTCCTTTATCGTGGCCACCAGACCTAAATAAGAGGAAGAGAAGGAGTCCATGATGAAGTGGATTAGATGTGTGATAGCAGAGAATATAAGGAGACACTTTGGGGGAAAGCTATAGTGATAGGCAACATGAAATGGTGTGCAGTAGGTGATGAAGGACGAAGACAAAGTGTTACATTAAGGTACAGGAATATGGAAATGGCAAAAGAAGACACATAGAGCGAGAAGAAAGAGTATAACCATGAATTTTGAAGAATACTTTAGCATAATTCAGACTTTGAAGGTGAACATTTTCTCCTGTTTTGCATAACTTCAAGCGTGAAAGACGCGTTTCTGCTGCTGCAGTCTAATGTAGAGCTCCATTAAGGATGAAAAGGACAGTGTAACGGCACCCAAGATGATATTGGGTTGATACAGGGATAGAAAACCATAAAAATCCAAATGTAATTTGACTAACACTGACACAACACATACTGACTTTAAGCACAACAAAGTGTTTAGTTAAACGTTCTAAGCTGTGTTTAAATTGCCTCACAGAGATAAACAGAGACCAAGTCCTTTCGGTGCATACTGTAGGTCTCAAGTTTTGTGCACTGGCAGAAAGCAAAGCTAATGTTTGCCTTGCGTCATTTGTATGATTTTGACTTCTGCGTGTGCAGTCAGTGTTGGTCCGCTGCAAACAGCCGCAAAGTACCGACTGTGCAGACATCAGATAGCTGACAGATTGCGCCCACCTGCTTCTTTCAATTGACTTTTTATTCAGTCCTCCTTGCCTCTTATACTCGCTTCAGTTTTTGCCAGAACACAGCTTAATAATTAAATATTCAAGCTGGGTCCCTATGCAAACCCCGCTTTTTTTTCATTATAAACTTCAGAAATACAGTATAGCTCTTTGTTTTACAAGTTTCAAGTCTGAAGTAAGTCAAGCCCCAAATCCTCATTATCGTGACCAAGAATCCAATCCTCACATTGTCAGCACTGTTGCTTTAACTGAATGGACTCATGTCTAATAGAGGTGCTGTGACCCTGCATCTCTACAGTAATATGTTATTCATAGCCCGTAGAATCACTGGGCAAAACTACAATGGCGCCATCATTTCTTTTAATTACAAGAGACAAGGCTAGAAAGGTCTAGGGGAATGAGGGGTTGAAGTGAACGTGACAGGACAGGATACCTTGGGCATATTGCAGAGCAGGTAGATTAAACAAATGTGAAAGGACCAAAAAGCAAAGGTTGAAAAGCCAAAAAGTGGAAAATCAGAATGAGGGAGAAAGGTTGAGCTTGGAAGATAAAATAGGCAGAAAAGAATTGCACAGAAGAGAGAGAGAAGAGGACAGAGAAACACAATATTGAAACAGTTAATAAAACAAGCGAGCCAAGAGAGTTAGCATCCTAGGCTAAGTGAAACAGATAAAAAACATCCCGACATGTTATTTATGTTTGAGCTCTCCTCTCTGTGTTCTGCTGTGCACTGTGACACTACTGCTGTCTCAGCCAGCGCTCACACTGTGACAATGAGAGATGTTCTGGCTGACACTCGACGGTGAGGAAGCAACGTTTGCATTTAAGTCATGTGCACACGGCGGGAAAGTCTCATTTGTTTGTCGAATTGGATATTTTTAGCCTTGCTGTCCACACTGCGCTGTCAAAATGACCAGATCACATCAGGTTGCCAGCACACCCCGTGCACAGAATAATCATGTGTTTAATGTTTCTCCCTCTGAGTGCAGTGGGCAACAGCAAGCCAGAAAATATATATCTATAAATACAGCAAACAGTATTAAAAACACGGTACTGTTTTGTGATACAACTGCATGTCCCTATTTAGGCCTGATGGGTTAGTGTTACTTTTTTATAATCCAACATTAAATATCATAGTTGACTAGAAATTATGTGGATTTGTTTTGGCAGTTTGCACGTGAGAATAACTATTGGATTTGTATGCCAAAAGCTGTCACAAAAGGAAAACGTTGCATGATGGTAGCATAAAGCTTAAACCGGCATTAACTGATTTTGGCCACTTTGGGGCGGCAGAAACAAGATGTTAATGACATTGATATATCATAAAGGTGATCGGGTGGTTAATAATCAATTTACACAACCGGTAGACATGGAGCATCATTAGCATTCATTTGGAGTCGTGCTAGTAGCCACCGCACAAATGTAAGTCCAGCAATCACTAGCTCTGTTTCTGGGGTTTTCACAAACTCTATAAATGCTCCATTTTGTTGACTTATCTTCTGTTTGGTGCTGGGCAGGTAAAGCCGTTGATTCATAGCAGCATTTTGATGAAAATGTGTGCCTACTGTGTCTGGAATCATGTGAGACTGAACCAATGTAAAGATGTGGACATTAAAACCAAACAAAGGGCTGAAAGACACCAACACGCTCCATAGAGCTGAGAGCGCAGTACACATTCTCAGTGGTTTTATTTCTAGAAGCGAGTACACATATGGAAACAACTACTTTCTGTTATTTAACAGGAGCTGGTACTCCTCACTGTGTCGCCAACATTTTGTTTTATCAAATTGAACCAATCAATCTTTTTTAAAATGCCCCACTGTGTCACAGCTAGATTCAGTATTTTGAGATGGCATTTTAATGGAAGAGGCAGGATCAACAATTCTGACAGACAATAAATGAAGGGGGGGGGGTTCATGAACAATATTACAGACGTGTCACGGGTGGAGCTCCGAAAAACAAAGTCAGTATCATAGTGTGTCACATGCAGTGAATGTGAAGCGAAAGCTTGGTCCACTGTGCTAAACTTTCTTCATGTGCATTAAAAACAGTCTAATTGTGAGATCAGATCCCGAAGGTGATTACTGTATGCCGACACTTTTAAGTTGACGTGCTTGTCAACACACTCAGTCTTTGTTTATTTACAACACAGGGTTACAGTTAATAATGTAACCAGAATCCATTCGGATTAGGTCCCTTTACAATGATAGACACATATCGAAGTGAGGCGTCACTGCCTGCTGTTGTTGTGAGGAAACAAATGGGATGAACAAACATGGAGTGTGGGTGTTGCACTCAGAGCTTTGTTATTTACCAGCCAACGTGGGAATAGATAGGAAACAACATTTGATCACATCCTTTAAGGGGGTAATTAGCCTGTTTGCAAGCAACTAGTGTTGATCTAAAGTTGTGGGAGACAAAAGAAAATCAGAGCTGCAGGTGACAAAAAACATTGAAGGCTGCTAATGTCAAAAAGATACAGGTCCAGTTTATGTCTACTGTGTGGATTGAATCGCTTTGGAGTCAGCCTCAAGTCTCCATTGGAAGAACTTCAGTTTTTGGCACTGGTTTAGATTATTAGTATTCAAAAATAGAGCTGTACACTCTGTTTAATAGCAATGATCATTATATATATATATATATATATATATATATATATATATATTTACTGAACAAAATAACTACTACTGAACCGTTTCATTGCTTCGTACATGTGTTGAAAAAATGAAGGACGATTTAACCAGGAGCCTATTTAGTTTCCCATGTTCAGGCTGATGGGAATGTTGTTAGTATTGCATGCATTTGGTCATATACCAGTGTATTGGACACATTGAAAGTTTGAGCAGAGGATGGCGCTAGATTACAAGTTTAACCCTAGAACACTAACGTTAAAAATAGTAATGTAGTGATTAAAATCCCCTTCTTGTCGTCAGTAAATATCTCTTGACATATTCATTCATTTAACCACTCTTAGACGGAAAGAACGAGTCTACGCGTGTAGTGTGTTTCAACAACGGTAGAAAACAGTGAGTTCGCTCGGTCCTTTTTACTGAATTCTGGTGCCACAGTGAAACAAGTCCGCCCGTTGATACATCAATGAGCGAGCTCAATACGTCACAGCTCACCTCTGATTATTCTAAACAATGCAAACTATTACATACAATTATGCAATCACTATAATGAACAATCACTAAATATGAATCTAAATAATATAGTATCTAAATCTGAGTCTAAATTATAATTACAATTACAATATGGAAAATGGCCCTAACAAGTAACACTAACGTCGGGTATATTTCACAATCGATATAAAGTACCTGATAAAATATACTTCTCATCAAAATATATTAAAATACAACAATACAAGGCAAGTTAAAGTACTCTTTTATTTTACCCTATATAACTTCTCATAAAACGATAAACAGGTATCATGGGTATCATACCTAAAAAAAGGCTTAAAATCGGGTGAAAAATTTGAGAATCGTCAATAAAAAAATATTAAAAATATAAATGAAGGAGCTATGAACTTGTTCTTTGGTCCACCCGTTCCTGGGACATGTGAGTCTTGTCCTGTGAAGGAAAAGTCTCCATTCAATGTTAAAAACCCATCCAGAATTTTTTCACCCTCTATCACTAACATCGGCTGAAAATCACCCGAACACGTGACTGTTGAAAAAAACAGGGATCGGAGCAGAGAGACACGCCTACCTTCAATAACGTCTGTGAGCAGGATGAAGCTACACAAGGACCCACGCAACTAAGACAAAAACAACACAATGAAAATAACAAAACCACAATCGCTCGGGTGAAAATCACCCAACGTTAGTGTTCTAGGGTATCAGCAAACGCCAGTTCACCGTTATTACAACTATCTATCATTACAGTTGTTGAAACGTTTCCTCTGGTGGCACCAAAGGAAAAGTCTCGAGGCTTCATCCTCCTTTCAGGCACAGCGTTAGCATAAATAAACACCAATGCACATTTGTGCATATTCATGTGGACTCTGATTGTGTGCAACAGAAGCAGCATATCTCACTGCTTGGCAACCTGCATCCTCAAGACAAGCTTTGCATGTTTACTCTCACTACTGTGAGGTTAACACAACTGTTATTAACTCGTTTGTTCAGTCCAACACGATTGAATTAGTGGAATCTAACTCTTTCATTTCAGTTTCTTGGTGATGCCTGCAGGGCCTTTTAGCCATTTACTATTGATAAATTCACATCAGCTCGATACATCGATCAAATAGCATCATACACAAAGAACAATAACGATTCGCAATAACGCCTGCATGATATTCCTCTATATGTAATTTTATTTGTGCAATATTAATAAAGTTTGCCGCAGTGTGATCTGATTTCAGCAGGCTGTCGGTGGCACTTTGTGACTGCTCCACTCTGCAGAACTTACTTTTAAATGATGACTGAGTGATTAAGTCTGAGTAAATGTCAAAAAGCATTTTTCTTCTTCTTTTTTTCTCTTTTATTGGACCGGTTCTGTCAAGTCCAAAGCAGGTGTCAGCCTCTCAGCTGTCTGCCTGAATGTCTGTATTTGCCGAACATATTCATGAGGTTTTCACTTGCTTCATAATTATACTGTCAGGGTAATAAAAGGGGCTTTCATTGGGAAAAGTTCAGCAAGGCACAACACATTAAGTCAGATAATTAACCTCCCGCAGAGGGATGGAACCAGTGGAGATGGGGAAGAGGGGATGAGAGAGAGTAGCCAGACTCAAAAGTGAAGTAACAAAAAGTGAATGGGTGAAAGAACCGTGTGTGTGCTTGTACCTGACTGTTTACTCGTGTCTGGATGGGTGCAGTACCTACGGCATTACAGCATTTGTGTGAGAGAGAAAAGATATGGAGGAAGAGGGAAATCACAACACCAGCCTACAAAGGTTACTAATGCAATGTCCTAGCTTGCTGTTTCCCCATGTCTGAGCATTTATTATGAAACACAACATGACCTAAACCTGTTTATGTGTGTGTGCGTGTCCGTGTGTGTGTGTGTGTGTGTGTCCGTCCGTCCGTCCGTCCGTCTCACCCATCAAAGAGGAGGTGGCCAGCTCGCCGATATCGTAGCCGTTGCTCTTATCTGACACACTGCCGTTAGACGGATTCTGGACATCCTGCACAATATGGTGCACAGGGAGAGAGAGAATGTCACCTCTTTATCATTGATGGAAGCTGAAAAGCTAAAGATGGAAAGTTTCCAATGGAAACTACGAAAATAGCTCTAATTTTGCATTCATGACATGGGATTTTGAATGACGAAGAGAGATATTTTTTTTCTCTATAAATGCACATTTATATACACATCCTCCTCTGGCAATCACGTCCTACGTGTAATATGATGACAATAACAGCCAGCATTTGTTGAAACATATTTTAAATTCAAACCCATAAGCTGTTGAAACCCAAGTAACAATCGATGTGCAAATGCATTTCCCTTGGTTTAGTATTTTTTTTTCTCAAAGTAAAACCGTCAAGCTTTTTTTCCAAAGATGTTCGCAAGGGAAATGGAATTATAAGTAAGTTCATGTTTACACATTAGTGGATGGTTCCCCTTCAAAGTGCTGGAAACCATTCCAAATTAGATTTTCCAGACGATAAAATTCAGCATGAAAGTCAATTGAATGTAAAATGAGAAAATTGGGGAAACCCAGCGGTCTCTTGGGCAAATTAAGGCCGTTTCTGTTTTTGACATCAAGAGCTTCGTTGCCAGATGTGTGGTCACTGCAAACCATTAAAACTGCTCCTTTTTTACTTTTTCATTGAAATAAATCCTTAATTAATGTTGAAAAATTCTTACTTAATATCATTAAAACTGTGAATGTAATACACATTTTGGCAGGTTTAATTATTCTATTTGTAATGCTTTAAATTTTACTGCAAATGAGAAGGTTATAAAAAAGGCAACTCATCCAGTGCTCATAAACTTTACAACCATATCCTACTTTCGTGAAATTTTTCAATGGCAGTAATACCTTTAAGTTTTTTTTCGCTAATGGCTGTCCAGTTAGCTTGCAACACTAGCTACAGTTAGCTCAACGACAAACTGTTAAATATAAAACGATAACTCTGAAATCGTTTGTTGCAACTTAGTTGGTCTTTTTTTCCACAGAGAATTGGAAACAAGTGACTCACATTTCACCAGCCTCTAAAGCAACGCTGATGGAGATGCTAGACATGTGAAGGCTGTCGGCCTACTTGAGCTCCCACTGCCGTAGAAGGGTAAACACAGGTGCAATTAATATAATTATTTATAGTCCCATGCTATTTAGTGCGTCAGAGTCATCCAGTGAGGCAGTTTGCACAATACCAGGGCCATGGAAGAGGGCCATAATTAATATAATTAATTACACCTGTGTTTACCCTGCAACATCATGTTGAAATGTCTGCTGTGAAAAGAGCATTTTAGCCACAAGACAGAAGAGTAAAGAGACACATTTGACCTTTGGCAAATCTACATTTTTTTTTTCCAATATTGAGAATTTGTAAAATGCTATATTCATTTTAATAGCGGATGTTACTGTTTGACATACACAAATACAGAGAAAGTTGTAATCACGTCGGAAATTTCACTCTGGAAGCATGGAGAGTGTGATGCCTGCCTGAGGAGCTGAACATGTTATGTGTGAAAGGGATATTAAAATCAGCTACTCTTATCTCACTGTGCAATAAACATGCCGTGGGCAGATAATCGGCTAAACTACAAGATAAATCGTGCTGTTTGCGTTGAAAGAATTCCAATGTAAACGTTGAATATTCTGCTCATTTCTTTATTATTCAAACAGCAGAACTCTGGCAGCAAACACTTAAAGTGTTGGTTCGCCCAAATCACAGAAGAAGAAAAAACACATTTTCATGATGATCTCTTATAGTATTAAGAATGCACATAGTTTGGGATTCATTTACCCAGAATTTGAAATATCTGTCTCTGAGATTTCTTTCCCCACCCAATACAACTTGAATCAACAGGAATGTGTTGCTTACAGCATTGAACAAACTGTTTTCAGAGGGATAGATGTTATAATTCTGCTGAACCGACACTGCAAAAAGTGACATTTGTTGCTTTCAGTCCACCTTTGGGAGGCAGACACACTGAAAGGTCCAACGTCAGGTCGAAAAACCTACAAGGTAAAGGTGAGGGCTGTTACTCACCTTGACAGAGGACGACTGGACCTCCTCAGTCAGGTCCTGCCGTGCTTTCATGGGATGGTGGAGCTCTGCGGGGAGCCACACACACACACACACACACACACACGTGTTAGATTCATGCTCTACATGTGAGTGTGTGTGTGTGTGTGTGTGTTTGTGTGTGTGTGCGCGTGCGTGTGTGCGTGTACATGTGTGTGTTTATTGGCAATGGTGATGGTCCTTACAGCCAAAACCCAGTTGACCCAAAGACAACAAGAGGCAAGAGGAAAGGAAGCGCGGTTCAGAGCGATGGAGAATTAACATCATTAGAAAGGCCAGTGGACACGTGGACACACACACATTTACAAACCCACCTGGGGCTTCTCCTGGGAGGTGTTGTCAAGACAATTGTCTGTCTCCATGGATACGCAACAGCAACACGAAGCGAGTGATAGTCTTCGATTTACTTAAATCACGATCCGGGATCTGGCCTCATCAAACACTATTAGGTCAAGAAATCCATCAAGATTCAAGAACCAACAGGCCGTCATCATGGGATTAAATCCCACCATGACTCACTCTCTCACACCACACACACACACACACACACACACACACACACACACACACACACACACACACACACACACGCACACACACGCACACTGCTGTTCTCTTAGCTGTCTGCCAGGAGCCTCACAGCTGCCTTCCCTCTTTCTTCCCAGCTTGAGTGCTGCCCTCATCGCCCTCCAGCTTGTTAAATGGGACCCTTATGAACAAAAGCAGACTTCTTATCTCACAACATATTGTGAGACTCACAGATCCAGGCTGAAAATAAAGTGTGAGAATGTGACGTGACGTTACATGTCGCGCGCTGATAAAACAACAAATAGAGTGTTGCTCAGAGGCATCACAGATGCTGCTAGGCTACACCATTAATTGCCCTTTTCTTCTTGATCAGGTCTTTTGTTTTGACAGCACGTATTAGTGCTTGTGTTCCTTCTGAAAGAGGCCTCAGCTGCAAGCCGAGCCGCCGTCGTTTCATGCAGATCCCAAACACTGCCTGATTTCCACCTAAAGCTCCCTAAAGCTTCATGCAGACAGCAAATATGAAAGAGAAAATTGCAACCCAAGTCACATCCTCAAGTCACGACAAGTTGGATATGAGCTCTTGGATGGAGCCGTCACATCCTAAAGCCTCACAGCCCTCTCATCAACCTCCCGCCCCCGGAGTCGAGCTTCTAAAGCAATATCCACGGATTCACTCGGATCAATAATAGCTGCGAAGAAGAGCAGATGAAATTAGTTTTCGGATGCCGGCTTTCATTTGTGCTCTGCATCACTTTATATACATGCAAGCACTTCAGCCAGGCTAGAAATGTGATTCAGCGAGTTGTCTTTGCCTCAGGGATCTTTTTAATTTCCCCGCGATTGTCTAGATTCTCACCTACAGAGCGATCCCTCGAAAGCGTGATGTAACTTTCGGAAACCGTCAACACTTCCTGCGGGTCGAGCCAAGCCTCAAACCGACACACGGACTTGGACACGCAAACAGGTGGATTCGGGCACTGACCTTTGTGACCTTTGCAGAGGCAGGCGCCCATGGTGTCAGGACGGCCGGCAGGTTATCTGTTCGCCATGGTGCCTTTCGGGTGAGGAGGATGAGGCGCGGGTGAAAGGGAGGGAGAAGGAAGGAAAGGAAGAAGGAGGTATGAGCCAGCAGAGGAGCAGAGGGAGCGAGGAAGTGCGAGTGGATGTCAGATGAGCTGCAGCCTGATGCATTGGCTGACTTCTCTGTATAGGAGGAGAGAGGTGAGGGAGCAACACAGACAAAATGTGGGGAGGGGAGAGAGAGCGAGAGGGGAGAGAGAGAGAGGGGGGGGGGGGGGGGGAGAAATCGGGGAGAAAGCATGCCTGTTTGCTGACGATTTTAAATCTCCTCCCCTCAATTTTCTCTTCTCCTCTCCTCCCTACTCTTCCTCTCCATCCTACTTTATGGAGGAGACTGTCAGAGCGGAGCTGTATGGTAAATATTTTAGAGCTATTTTGATATGGGAAACAATTCAGCACCTTGAATTAAAGTACCAAATAATGTCTGCTTGCTGCTTCAAATGTAGCAATGCGGTTTTTGATGCCTGACATGAAAGATTATAGAAACTGTTTTTCTCAAAATCAATATCTCATCAAAGGCCTGGCACTTTATGGCAACACATGGTATTGGAAGTAGAAACACAATACGTATGTCACAATAATAATATAATAATATAATAATAATAATCTACCACCGCGGTTACAGTAAAGGTTCACAGTGAGAGTATCAAATGCTCAGAAATGTGGCTTTCCTGTATCGAAGAGATGCAATCTGATTGTTGCTGCATGGTTATTCGGATGCTTCTGCTCCATGAACTCTGAGATGAAAGTTGACTTTCTAGTTTTTACAGATTAAAGTTTAATCAAATTAAATAAAAAACAGACATATAGGCTCAATAACACACATTCACACCGTTATACACAGCACGCGGCGTCTCCTGTGGCCTCTTTAGCTCTGTCACGCACGCACGCACGCACACACGCACACACACACACACACACACACACACACACACACACACACACACACACACACACACACACACACACCTGTAATGAAATGTGTGAATGCCGGGACAATGCAACCAGGGCTCTTTCCGTGGGGAAAATTCTGTTGCCTTGGCAACCAAGCCACTCCATTTTTCTTTTTCAAAGCTTTTTTTCTTTCTTTCTTTTTGACTCATTTTTCAAAGAAAGGAGGCAGAGAAACATCATTTGAGGTACAGGGGAAGATGGGGCTGATAAAGTTTGCAAAAACCCTGGATGCTGACATCCATTGAGAGGATTAGAAGGAGCTGTGTGTGATGTGTTGATAAAAGTGTATTTACCCTTTACAGTAATAACTTTACTTTACTTTTTTTTCCTCAAACACGTCCTCCAGACGTAGAGGAGTGGAGAACAAGAGGTTTGAAAATGAAGGGACAAAAAGTGTCTGTAGGGTTGCACCAGTATCCCGGTATACCGCAGTATTAAAACTGTTGCATGCCGAGCCGGTCCGAACCCGTTAGCCAGTAATTATTTGACCCCCAGTGATCCACTCTCCAATCCACCGTCCTTTAAAACACTAGGCTCCATCTGTAGGTCTAGGAACAGGAGAAGTAGACCTATTACAGAACAGAAGGATGAATGTACAAACATATATCGAATAATATGTTTTCGATTGAGTCCAAGATAAGTTTATGAACATTAACAAGTCTTTTATTTTTTACCAAATAATAAAATATAACGCTGAGCTTTGGCTCTGCTGTCTGATAATTAGTCCTCATAATCGTATACAATTAGCTTTGGCTGCATAGCACCTGTAAATTATATTCAATGCTATTATTCCATATATTACTTCAGCTGCATTAGGCCCATTCAAATATTTCCTTTTATCCTTTGATACTTAAAAAGTTATGGTGGATATTCTGGTTCAAAATAATATGGGGTTATTATTGATGTATATATATATATATATATATATATACACACATGATATCATGATAACTGGCCTCCATGGGCGGAGGCGGTGCAGTTTGTGTGGGATCAGCCTCACATTGGTGAGACTTATGCCTGATTAGAAGTGTTTTCTGCCCGTTTGGGTTTTCCAGCTGCAATTAGGAGCAGCGTGGAGTCGCTTCTCTATACTTTGTTTCACGCAGAGAGAATCCCATGTGTCTGTCAGTCTGAAGGGGACACGACCGTGTCAGCAGAGAAATAATGTAACGCACAGCAGGCCGTAGAGCAGGAGGATTGTTTTCATTTTCATTAAATTATGACCTTCACTTCAAAATATGACATCTATAGTCTTGTATTCGCATAGAAAGTAGATCTGTGGGATATGTTTCGAATGTGCAGAACATTTTGAGCATGAGCAGAAAGGGAAGCGGAGGGAAGAGTAAATCATCCCTACGTGTGTGTTGATTCAGCAGAGATAACATTATGAGAAAAGTCAATCTACAGAAAAATACATATTTGAAATACAGAATGACAGAGCCTTACTTTACAATATTTCCATTACATTTTGAACTGTCACCTGGTGCATGGCTGATGCCGATGTATTCCCCCAATTTATATGTGGTCTGATGTCTAAGGAATAGCACATGTGGAAGGACTCTCCCTGAAATTAAATCATATCTTCTTGACTTTTCAATTTGTCTTTTGTGTCTGGAATTAAATCCCTCCCTCGTTCTCATTCATACATTTGCTATTTTACATCTTTAAGAGACACTCAGTATAGCGAAAACAACAGCTGTAAAAAACAACAACTGTGAAAGCACTGCCAGCATATGATTTCCAGACATATAATGTCAACATTACAGCAAATAGCCATTCCACAAAATTACAGTGCTAGATAGTTTTTAGAGCAAAACGGAGAGTTGCAAGTAAGTGTGTAATGCTCACTGCTGTGTACTTAACACCTTCACACCATACAGAGGCAGCTGATGCACATGGAGGTACCTGTTGAGTCTGGATATTGAGACCAGGTTAGGAGCAGCCTGACCTCTAGTGGCAAAAAGGCAAAGGTGCAGCAGTTATATTAAATGTCTCTCGCCCTATATTTTTTGGAAAGCAAGGCCACAAACTTCCACTTGTGTTTTCTGTTGACTCCTTTTGCTAAATGTGTTGTTCATCCAAAACAGCAAAGCAAAGAATAAATCTTGAATTTCATGAGATGAGAACTTTTTCTTTGTTTTTGCCCAGTAGTTGAGGACTGGATGCTCCTCACTGGGAAGCCGCAGACGTTCAGAAGCAGACATTTCTCTTCCAAGGAGGGAGTTGGACGGCGTTCAATACCGGATGCTTCTCAAACAGCACCGTTTAGGTATAAACACTTTTACGCTTCATAGTGTTGAATTGTGATATAATACAGGTGTGATTACTTTAATTCTTTAATTGATCTATATGATCCAGCTTCAGGGGAAGCTTACCTTTTCTTTTGGTTTTAGTCCGTGTCAATGTGGGGATTTCCAACTCGGATAAATGTTTAATATGATGAGGATTAAAAAAAGAAAAGAAAACTTGGAGGTATGTTATAAAAGGTCACGCTTACAGACCACCATGTTTTTTATAGAGCGCCCCACCCTGCTTCACATTCACACAGCTCCTTGTTTCACACCCGGAGCAGATCCTCACGGTTTGGCTACAGTCGCTCTTGAGGTTGTAGATCGCATGCAACAACAACACCAGTTGAGGCTCAGATGAAGGCGTGAGCCTTTAACTGAGATCAGAGAGTCTTGAGCATTTGGTGCTTTTGGAGCTCTGCAATGGTTTTTACCCAAAACATTTCCCAGCAACATGAATCTCCGTCAGGCATTGTTAAATCACCCGCACAAAGCAGAACAAGCGATATGTTGACATAAACACGATCATCACTCAGCTGATTGTGTTCTGTACAATAACCATCTACACTCAAGTTGGGCCAATCAGAGCAGAGCTGAACAAGCTGGAGGACGTTTCACGTGTCCTCCCAACAACATTCCTCTCCGAAAAGAACCTGGAAATATCGAGAGCAATGTTCAACAAGCATATATTTAATATAACATATAAAATATACATCATGAAGCAAATAAATCATCTAGAAAAAAGCTAGTGTCATAAAAAATACTACAATGAAAAATATTTTTTTTCTAAAAAGTTATAAAATAACAAACCAAATAAAAAATTACAAAATTAATTAATAAGCTTAGCAATTGGCCCTATTTATTTACTAATTGACATAAATCATCCCAGAGAAAACTTTTATAGTATAGGAATACATGTGTTTGTGTCCATAAGTAGCTTGTTCTGCTGTGTAGTGGTGATTTAGATCCTGATAGAGATCTTTTATAGATCGAAACGTTGCACAATGAAAAATACATTCTGGGAGCTTTTGATACAGTCTAGGGATCTTTTGTTTGATATCCAACACCTGTTCACTTTTTATTTATTGTTATGTGCGTAGACTACATCCTGTTTATCTCAAATTCTGATCTTAAAAACAAGTCAGGTCTAAATGTCAAGTTGCTCTCATGTTTAAGGGTTGGAGAATTATGGAATTGGTGACTTTATGTAAAACAAAATCAGGAAGACAAGAAATACATTTATATACAAAAAAAACATTATTGGCTCTTGTTTAAGAGAGGTATGCGCATTGTTCTATAACTTTGGTGAGGCATTTAATGAAAATATGTCAAGAATGAAAAGCATCAAATAATCTGTGTTTGCTCAGGACCAAAAGCTCATACATTTAGGATGATTTAATATGGATATGGTAAGTATTAAATTGCATAATTTATTGTAAACCAACAAGTTAACTCCTCTTGATATGTTCTTGGTAAATTCAAATCAGCTACCCTCGAGGGAAAATCAGTTGCAAAGCACACAAATACAAAGCTTCTCCACTGTACCTTGTTCGAAGAAATAATTCAACTTTTTGGGAAATGCGCTTACTTGCGTTCTTTCCGAGAGTCGGATGAGAAGGTCGCCACTCTCATGTATGTGCGTTAAGTACAGAGTTGGAGTGGGACTAACAGTTCAGTTAGCATAGCTTAGCATAAATTCTGGCAGTTTATTGATGAAAAACAGTTTATCCACAGTTCCTCTGTGCAGGTTCTGTGGCGGCTAAAACCTCAAACTCAGTCTTCCAGACTCACGTCGTTTTTACATCGTCTCCTCATGTTCCATTCCTTGTTTACTTTCTTTGATCCACATTTTCTAACTTTGGAGGTTCCAACAGCATTAACATCTGGTTAAAAGTGTTGGCTGGAGCCCTGCTCGTCATGACCTTATCCTCAACATGCAGGATTTGATACTTTTTGTCTTTGCTTATATATTTTGGAGTCTTCACAAGATTTTACTTTTACATGGTATTCACGAGGAAGCTGAGAAAACCTGTGAGGCCGCTCCTTGTTTCCACGCTGGCTTTCACTTTTGCACTCTTTTGCAGGGTTTCGGCGACACACGGGCCAAGCCAAACATGAGGAATGCTGGGAAACCGTGTTAGACTTTCCGAGGACGTGTGAGGGACTTTCTGTGGCTTGCCTGCACATTCGGACATGTGACTGCAAGTCTCGGTTCCATTTGTCTCAATAACTAAGTCATTAGAGTTGTGTGTCTTGTGTGTTCGCGCCTCACTCTGCCAGAACTCCCTCTGTGCCCGGCACTATGAAACCATAATGTTAGCTCGAGAATCACATGATAGATTGAGCATGTTGAAAACCACTGTCTGCAGACAGACCACGCTTCCCTCTCTTCCCTTCCCGCTTCTGATATCTTCTTCTCATTTTCAGAGATTTGCCACAGAAAGCATCAAAATAGCCCTCGTAGCCTTGAGGAAAACGTATTCTGATGACATAAACCCAAACGACTGCTTTGTCCCACAAGAAAGGGATGTGAAAATGGGGAGGACTTTTGCCAGCTAATGGCTTTGGTTACTTTGCCTGCAGCAAAGTTGGCAAGGTCTCTCAAGGCTACACCAACAGGAAATTGCATTAATCCAGTAATTTACTCCCTTCTTTATTCAAGGCTCTGCCAGGGTTTTCAGCGGACCACCTCGGCCGTCCTGGTAGGAGAAGAGCAGGAGTGGGAGGCCTGGGGGCCTGGCTGAAACCTCCCCTCCATGTGCTCCCTAATTGGTTTAATGACCGTAATTATCTGCCGGGGTGCATGTTGTGCAGGGCACGATTAATGGCCTCCAAAGCATATGCAGACAGGCGGAAATTAAGAGAGGGGGGCGCTGAGACAAAGAATAGCTCTGCAGAAGAAAAAAAGAGAGCTAATAAAGTCGCAGAGAGAGACGCATCCTGCTGGGTAAGAGAACTACAATAATGACACAGCGCTTTTTTTTCTTCTTCTTCTTTATGGGGATTTTGTTGCTGTTAAAATGCCACATTAACTTCTAAAGCTTGGTTCTTCGTTTGATAGAAAAGAAACTAATAAAAAGCAGAGTGCACATATTCAAGACATACCACCCACGCTGTGAAAAGGTAGAAGCGAACGCTCCAGAAAACATCCACACATACAGTTTAGTTTGTACAGGAGCCGCCACAGTGGTTGAGAGCTCAATGACGTAGGTTGCAGTACCACTGATGTCCTCTAAAGGCTGGCTCCAAAAGGTCTCTGACTGTATTGAATCCCCCTTTTTTTCTTCTTTTTTAAGATCAACTTTTCAGTAAAAAAAATAGTTTTGCAACACAAGTTTTGCGTCAGGATGGTCTTGATTCAACTGTTTTCAGCATGGAACAATCTGCCAATTATTTATTTTAACCTTTTTCTCACTGCCATACACTAATTTCACACAATAGTCCTGTTACCACAGTATGCTGACCTGTATATAGTATATACATGTAAACTGTGTGTTTGTTTTTTAACATAATAGCTATATGTTTAGGTGTGCTTATCATTGCTGAGCCTTGCAATCTTTGTTTAATTGTATGTCTGAACGTGTACCTCCCACGTTCAGACATACAATGTGTGTGTGTGTGTGTGTGTGTGTGTGTCAACATACTTGAACAATAGTTGACTCGGATGTTGTTTTCTTAACTCTTGAACCTGCGTGCCCCCGACTGAAAGTCGCCAGTTAACAGGGTCACTTGATGAAGTGAAACACCGGGGGCAGACACCAGATAAGCACAAGTTAAACATGTAACTAGCCATATATTCCTCCTGCATGCCCACATAACAAGAAGAAGCTCAGATAAAAGCTCTCGATTACCAATTTTACCAGCTGCATCATTTCAGAGGGATATTCAATCTAAAATCAATCAAAGTTTTTGTCAAGCGCAAATTCAATCTTTCATTCACGTTGTGTTCCACTTTCTTTCTCATATACCATTGATGCCCTGACAGTCACACCACTGCAGATATCTCACAGATGTTACATTTATTATGGAACCAAGAGTATTCAAGTAGAGCTTGTAGTTGCAGAGATACACTCTGTTCATCACTCGTGGACCAACAGTAATTCTGGACCTTATGGGTCTTTTGTTTTTATACATTGGTACTGATTGTGTCAAATTAGCTGTTTTAGAAATGATTTGTGTTCTTTAATTCATTGCAAGATGCTCCTATTAAATGACTATGTCTGAATAAAAGTTAAACAAATTACATTTACGTTCAATAAGTTAAGACTACTGCACGTGCCGATCTCAAGGGAACTTCATCTCCTAAAGAGCAAAAATGTGCAAAAGAAATATGTGACCTTTTTCATTCAACGCTCGCTATACCTCAGACCTTTTAGGCAAACAGTTTTAGGATGAATTTGGTGTAGTAAGACTGCAGTTTGACCTCCGGCAGCAGCCAGAAAGGCACCTTTAGAACAGCAGCACCGAGATGTTTATGGGCTCATGTGAAGACGGATCTGTGCGGATCTTTTATGTGCTGAGTGACATCAGCGGTGCCATGAGCAGGAGTATGGAGTGAATTAGGCCGGCATTTCAAAATATACAAAGAGTCTGCAGAAAGACAAGGCTTATGTCAACAGCAGCTTGTGTGTCTGCTCGCCACTCCCCCCACATGTCGCCTGGTGCTGACATCAAACAGATCGCAGCCGCACAGTTTGGGAAAACGCTGGCTGCTGGTAATAATTATTTGCTCCTCACTGTCTCATTAAATGAGTTCATTAAATCATTAAGTTCCAGCAGCTTAGTTTGTTGATGCGCTTTGGCAGCATTCGGAGCGTAATCTAGGATCAGGACGTATAAAATCTTTGAGTTGAGAATGGAGTGCAAATAGGAAAATTGAGGGGCTTGGAGGAGACGAAGGGAGCAAAGTAATCTGCAAAAGCCCTGGAGGGCTGGTGAGAGAAACGGCAGCGGAAAGACGCAGGAGGACCAATATAGACAGAAATTGGAGGATGTGTTTTCTGGTCAGGAACCCATTGCTAAAATTAGCGTGGATGTAAATTCCTCAGCGTGGCCGGTTTTTCGAATCCCCGCATGACACTGCGAGCTGCTAGGAAAACACGAGGCAAAACATTATAAATTGAAATAAAAATGGAAGGGCGGAGGTATAGGGAGAGGTCATACATGTACAGTGCCATGCTGGTGTTGTCCTCCTTCCTTAAGTCTTTTCAAATTGACCTTCGCCCCGAGAACAAAGACATCCAACAAGCCACAAAGAAGGAGGAGAAAAAGCTCTGAAAGCGAAAGCCGGCGGCCCCCGCACACAACAGTCCACAGGGGGAGGCCCCGGACGCCAAGCCTTCAACACAATCACCACACATGCTATTGTGGCCTGCAGTAAAGCCCTGGTATGGCTCAAATCTCCAGCTAGCCCCCCTCACCACCAGGCCACACTCTCCCCACCTCGTCGACGTTTCTGTCTCTCCCATGAATCCCTGTCATTTACAGTCCTAATGACAAGACACAAACTTCCACACATTCAACCCCCGCAGAGCGAGGATAATCACATTACAGCTGACGACATGGACAAGAACCAAGCTGCTCCAGCAGTCAGTTTGGACGCACTCAGACGTGGATTTGCATAAACCCAAACAGTACAGTCAGCAGCTGTACGCTGTGGTGCGCTCCTCTTTTTCCATCGAGGATGGGGTGAGAGAGAGAGAGAGAGAGAGAGAGAGAGAGAGAAAATAAATCTGCCACCCTGTGAAACACTGGAGATGGAAAGTGGTGGAAGACTTTCTCAGTTTACAGTCGCCGCACAAAGCCAGGACTATTTCGAGGCCTCCTATTGGCTTAACAGAGGCAAGAACACACATCTAACTGGAAGTCAAGGACAAAGACTCACAAGTGTCAGGTTCAAGTTCCCATGCCCCGTCTCCGCGTCGGGCTTGTTCTTGCTGCTTCTCTGCTGAGCCGCAGATTTATTCAATACCTAAATATTGACATTCATCTTTCTCTCGTGTGCGGCTCTTATCTCAGGAATGCATTTACAGCTTTGTCGCTTGCATCAATCAAACAAAGCCAATCATTTTCAAAATGCGAGGCGCCAAAGGACTTCCCTGCAAGGTCAGAGCGAGTGAGATAAGGCAAGGTGGATGATCCGTCAAGGGGATGCACAGAGTGAGCCGGTGGGCATGTCTGGACTTGAATTCTCTTGCATGAACGTTTCCATTTTATTGCATTCTGTTAGTGTTTCTTGTCATCAGCATGTGTGAGTCTTGCAACATGCCGCTAAAGCAACATTTGACGCTGACATTTGCTCGCTTGACTGCTCGCCCGCTGCTACGATGCATTCCATTCAAGGTCAGACATTGACATGGGAAGTTCCCAAATTAGAGGTCTGACCTCTGACCTCTGGTTTTAATTTTAGGAGAAAAATAGGTAGAGAGAGAAGTGGGCGTTACACCAAATTTGTTGACATCAGACTGAATGCTGACTCATGCAGTACTCCAGTGGAAAGTTTAACACAATTTTGGTCCTTTTTGTGTAGTTTTGACCATCACATCAAACGCCTGTTGTGATAATACGCCTATTCATATTTGGCAACCTGTTCTATCCACATGTTCCACATTCCACATGTTACAATATTTTTTAGAGAAATGTGTTGATAGTCATGCAAGAATTGTGAGCATATTCAAAATATAATAGTATTGCATCAAAATACAGCCTATGTGAGGTGTATGATGTCATAATCATGCCTGGCAACTGTATCTCCCAATATAACACAGTTCTGGTCCATATCTTCCTACACAGAATTCCAATGGAAAGAGCCGTTCCACTGTGAATTTCTAAGCAGGAAGGCAGAATTTCTTCCGTCCACAACAGAGGAGTTCATGGGAAAAGAAGTCATTTCCCCAAGAAGGATTACAGTCTGTTAAATTAATATAAACATCCGATTTTACAAGATTTCTTTTATCTCACGTGTCTTGCTTTAATATCTGGTTGATTTTATTACAAAAGGTTAAGATAACAATCTCAGTAATTGCTGACGGAGGAATGTTGACGTGCATGCGTGCGTGTGTGTGTTCTTGATATCAGCAGGGGAAGAAGTTCAATACCACGTCAAAGTCCTGCATTTAGAACCGTACTGAAAGTAAATTATGCAGTTTTATTGCTTATAATTATTGTTTTACTATTATAAATTATGTTTCTAGATTAAAATATGCATGTTGAGTTTTACTGGTGTAGATGTTTATGGTTGTGCTAATCTTAACCTTTACATAAAAAGAGGTAGTTTAATCTACAGCGATACATCGTATTGCGCAAGATTATCGTGTCCTTATGGCGTATCTCCAATAAAAAAAGACAACTTTTTAATAAACTTAGAAAAACACCGCTGTTTTCAGCTTTGTGACGATATGCTGACCCAAGAGGCTTTTTAAGAAGTTTATTTAGCTTAAGAAGTAGGAGCACAGGATGTAGATGTAGTATCTCCTATTTGCACTAAAGTACACTCGACTACATACACTTACAGTCACACCACTGCTGGACCCCAGTCCCCCCTGTAGGTAATGAAGCACTTGCATGTTTATTACAGGTTCAAACATTGGCATTAAACCATGCCGCAGCATCATGAGGATATCCAGGTGGAAGCATAAACATCCTGGCACAGTCTAAAACAGCTGAAGCATTCCTCTGTTCTACTTTGCAACAATCATACAGCAGGCTTTGCTGATTTAAAACGTAAGACTTTATTGCGCCACAAATGCAGTGAATTTTATTTCATTATTATTGAGAATGAGAGCACAACCTTCAATTATAATCCCAGCTCAGTGTTTTTCATCATAAATAAATAAAAGTAAAAAATAAATAGGCTATTAAATACAGTATAAAACCGGCAAAAAGGAAGGAGTTTGCTTTCTGAAGGAGGAACTCTCTCAAAAAGTTTGGAAAGGCAGCAAAAGGTAGGAGTCATCATTTTGGAAAGTGATGAAAACTTAGAAAAATAATCAGTTTGGTAATATGGTAAAAAGTGAGATCATACAAAAATGTACAAAAAGTAATTGCAACCTGTAAACCAGAGTTATAACAACAAAAATCCCTTTTCCAAAGATGGATCTATCAACTACAAGAGAATCAGATGCATTTGAAAATACAGTAAAAATTCAAGTAAAGGAAGGTGTACATCAGTAACACAATGATTTGCAGTCGTCAATTAAGAGCACTGGGGAAACTGCCCACCACAACGGCACGCTGCTCCATTAAAACACAAGACAGAAGCAAACTCCCGCAAATGTTCCACAAAAAGGCACTTCAAAATGTCTTTGAATGTGTGGAACGAGGCCGGCCACCTAGATGTCAAAGAATATAGTTTCATCCTGTCAACGTGTCACACAGAAATATGAATCAATATCGCTGCTACAAAACCAAATGAGATATTGAAATTGCAAACCAAACTATTATTTAGTATGAAATCATCTCAACCACAACAAGACTCATTAAATGTCAATACATCTTTTTTTTCCTTCCTTCTTTTCTTCCCCTCTCTTTTTTTAAACCGAGGCATTTGCATTTTTTGGCAAACTTCCCCCTCTTCCTCTTCATTACCGGCACGCTACGAACAGATGGATTTCTTTCCAATTGAAACTTATTCAAGTCACACAATTTCCCCATTTCATTTGGTTCAGGATGTTGTGTGTAATCGCCTTTTCCATGCAATTCTGAGACAAACGAAGACAATGAGATTCTAGATCCAAGTGCTACATTATAAATTGTTATCCCAAGGTGTGTTGGTAATCTGTACACAAAGAGTACCTGATGTATATCCTCTCTTTTTCATATAACATCACTTACATGATTATAGCTTAATTTCTGCACAGAGGAAGCAGAAGGCCAGGAGCAACACCAGATTCGTCTGTGTTTATAGACTGTCTCTTTAACTTTTGGCCAGCTCAAGCTATCGACACTCCATCCTCATCGGTCTGACAGGAAATGGACCAAAGTGCCATTTTTTTTTAAAAAGGGAGACGGCGCGACATCAGCGCCAACCTCCACGTAAGCGAGAGGCGGGCTCCGCTCCGCCCACACTATCACACTTACGTTTGTTTGTTTGATACTCGATGCAACAGGGTGCAATTTTGTGAAGTTGAAGCCGTTCCCAGAACTGACTTGATTGTTGATTTTTCTTGAAGCAGGAATGCGAAATGAGGAGCAAAAAAATAAATGCCGGAGGAATGGATTGTAACTATACAGAAGACGAGGACAGTAAAAAATAGATATCTAAATACACAGAGTCTACTTGATACATCTATTGTTGTATATTTGCTCAATTCCTGTGTGGATAAGATGAAGAAATCAAAAATGTACAGCAAGTCAGTCGGATTCAGTCGGCCCCGATGGATGGCACATGTCTCTTGGTCCTGCCGATTCAAGGCCGTGCCCACAGTTTCGCTCCTGCTCAGCTCAGAGTTCGAAGGGCCGCCCGCTTCAGTGCCCGCATTGAATTCCCTTCGTTGTCACGATCACACTGCAAAGACGCTCAGGGTGCTGGTCTGGTCCTTTAAACCCAAGATGCTGTAGGCAATTCTTTTCAAATGGCCAGGCAGCCTCACGCCGATGTTTTTAATATCCCTGTAAAAGAAAAAGAGACGTGACAGAATATAAGAGTCATGGATTTAAATGTTGGGACTCGTTCAAACAATTTTTCCGCACATCCTTCCTGCCTCTCGGGTCTTGTAGTAACCGCCGACTCATCCAACGCCCCACAGCGCCAGCCTCCGCGCCTCTCTTGTGTGTAGCTCGCTGAACCAGCACAACGAGGTTGGGGGCGTGTTCCAAGTTAGCAATTTGCCGAGGTTTCAATTCATCCTCGACATTAAAAGGGTAATGACTGGGGGCTTCTCTCTTCATGAGCACATGACGCAAACCTGCAAAAGCTTCGAAAAGCAGCAGCCTTAAAGTCAAAGCCTTAATTACAGCCTTAATTACTTAACGAGGATTCTCCCTGTTGACCATGAATCACTTGTGTCTGGCAAGCAGAGGGTGGGTCGTAAATAACTGCTGGTTTTCCAAGAGTGCTACCAGATGCCCCGAGATGGAAACATGGGGGCCATGAAATCACACCATTCTGCATGACAAATACTTCAAAAGGGCTTGTCGTCTGCTTTGCAGTCTGCCCATCTCCCCAAATCAGGAGCAAGACCTGCTGAGATACTTACACATGGCAGAGGGAACGGGGGAGGGGGGGTCCAATTGGCTGGTCATGCGGTTAGGAAAAGCTCTGGCCCTGATTATTGCTCCAAAACAACCATATATTATGTGCTTCACTAAAGGGTGAGTCCATTTCATTAAATTGCCCCCATAGCGCCCCTACACATGGCTTTAAACTACCGTGTGATAAGTTCAGCGGGTACATTCTGAGTGCACCTCTTCAATCTTTCTAGAAGTACACATGTCTGGACTACGGGGCCTTTAAATCTCATCCATCTATTTCAGATCCTTAATCCCCTCGAGATGCTCCTGCGCCACAGGCCGCTCTCCTCTTCCTCCCCTCCTCTCCCTTAAAGAAGCCACAAAAGGCCTGGTTGGTTTTTCGGGGCTCGAGCAAAAGTGCTGCCCAGAGCTGCCTACAGTGAAGGGAGGGATGAGAGGGAGAGAATGGAGAGAGGAAAGAAGAATAAGGACTATCGAGACCACAAGCCTCCGCCACCAGCCTACCACAAATGAGTCCACTCCTTCTCCTTCCCTCCATTACTTTTTCCATCTAAAACATTTCCCAAGTTGTAACTGAGGTCGGAGATTATATTGTGTGCAAACTATTATGCAGGCTGTTTTTTTAGAAAAACAAATACAAACTACAAGGGGGGAGTCCATAACGGACTTCATCATGGGAGGAAAAACATCTTTGATGGTTTAAGTTTATGCCATAATTAGACAACAAAATGTTCCTCTTCTTTACCCGAAAAAACATACAGAACAAAATGAAGTAAATGGATCAAAACTGATCTATTTACAGATGTGTGATGTCACCAAATCTGAAATAATGTCCCACTCACTCGTTCTTCATCTGCAGGACGTGGTCCATGGTGACGACCCCGGCGCAGTTGAAGTTCTCACTGTACTGACTCATCTTGATGGACTCCAGCCACTCGGACACCGACCTGAAGGGGGAACCGTCCGAGCCGCTGGTGCTGGGCAGGCGGATGGATACACTGCAAGCAACAACAAAGTAGATCCAAATGAGAATGAGTTTCGCAACAGGCTTTCTCACATTGAAGGCCGACGGTGGACGGCTGTGCAGGAAACCAGTTGGTGATGAAAACCAGTCGGAGCAGTCAAGGCGAGAGCCAGTTAAAGTACGAGCTTGACAGCCTTTGTCCTTTCTCACCGTTTCTGGCTCACTCACAAAAAGTGGAAAATATGCATTCAAGCACACAATCTCACACACACACACACAACACGGGGCTTTTGTAATTCCCTGCCAGGAGTGTACACACGTTTTTGTCATTATCCTGGCAGGCAAGGTGTCAGTGTGTCCTTATAATGGTTGAAGTAGAACATCTTAAAGCTATTGCCTTTCTTCCCCAAACTACCCTAAATACTCAGCCCATTTTGAGCTTGGCAGTAAATGGGGAGCTGCTTTTTTTAAGCAGGTCCAGGTAAAGTCACACGACATTCGAGAGAAGACAAAGTCAAGTTTCAAGTCGGGAGGGAGACGAGACCGGGTTGCGAAAGAGATGACACCAGAATACCACAATGTCACCGGTTTTGTTCCAGCCTGCATGTCGTCTCCTGTCTCTATCCCTGCTTCCAGTCTTTAGCTCTACTATCAACTTTCTTAAAAAGACAACTATATTTTCTTTATTTTCATTTTTTCTTCTCAGGGTTCTCAAGAGCATTTTTACATAAACTCAAACCATGATCAAATACTGGCCATGTTTAAAAAAATATATATATATACACACACCGTTTCTTTTTAGGCTCAGAGTTTTTCTCAGGAAACCACATGACTTTGGGTGCTTATTATCATATTTTTATGCCACATATATACCAGAACCAACAAGAAGGGAAACTGAAAAAGTACGAAAGGAGTTAACCGAAGTGAGACTAGACATTTTATTTGAAAAAGAAAGATTGAAAAACTTTTAGTTGTAAGGTGGTTTCCAAGATCTGGTTGCATGACAGTGGCAGCTGCTGAAGGGTTGGCACTGGACAAATGTGCATTTCCAGACATTAGTCCATGTAACAAAATCTTACCGTGGGTCAAAATCTGCGATGGTCTTCAGGGAGTCTGGGCTCCGCAGCAGCTTGTCCAGCAGGTTGACGATGTCTCCGAAGCGCGGCCTCTTGGAGCGATCCTGGAGCCAGCACTGCAGCATCAGCTGATAAACAGCTGAGGGACAGTCCATCGGCGCCGGCAGCCTAAACGCCTCGTTGATAGCCTTCATCACCTGCCAGAAGATTTTGATGTGATTAAATCTCCTCTCACTGGTATACTTCTTTTGTGAAATAAAACGTTGGCTTGATCACCAAAATCGCAGAGAAAAGTGCAATCTGTGAACTTGCTGTAAACACTTACCTCATGGTTACTCATGTCCCAGTAGGGCCGCTCGCCAAAGGCCATGACCTCCCACATGACGATGCCAAAACTCCACACGTCGCTGGCTGAGGTGAACTTCCTGTATGCGATTGCCTCTGGAGCAGTCCAGCGAATTGGGATCTTACCTCCCTGTTTAGGAAATAAAAGCTTCAAGTTAGAGACCAAAGAACTTACAACACTCATCTAAAAACCAAGGTTGAGCAACCATGCTGTACCTCGCAATGACATGACTGAGGTGTGGACCTTTTTTAGCTTGAAGCTAACAGGAAGTTAGCTTCAAGCTAGACTTCAGGAAGTCTACTTACACTTGTGGTGTACGTCCCCTCAGGGTCGTCCTCCAGCACCCTGGATAGGCCGAAGTCGGACACTTTACACTCCAGGTTGTTGTTCACGAGGATGTTGCGGGCTGCGAGGTCGCGGTGGACGTAGCTCATGTCAGAGAGGTACTTCATGCCCGCAGCGATGCCATGCATCATGCCCACCAGCTGGAAGGAGGGAAACTCGCCATCGTGGTCCTGAAGGGAGAAAGTGAACACAGATTAATTTCGTTCTGGGACCAGAAACAATTAAGATATTACAGTAAATAACAAAACGGATATCATAGCCAAGAAATAGATCTAAATCCACGTTTCCATATTGCAAATATTGAGTGTCGTCTTACCTTGAGGTACCTGTCCAGCGCTCCGTTCTCCATGTATTCAGTCACGATCATGGCATGTTTGACTACACACACACACACACACACACAAAAGAACAAATCATGTCCCTGAACTGGCCCAAAAACAGGTGGAAAAATTTGAAATATTTTTAGAAGAAAAAAAAAATACAAAACTCACAGAAATCCTTACATTTGGTGACCACCCCCTCTAAGCGAATGATGTTCTGGTGGGAGAACTGGCCCATGATGGAGGCCTCGCTCAGAAAGTCCTGCCTCTGCTTCTCTGTGTAACCCGGCTTCAGCGTCTTGATAGCCACCGCCACCTCTTTCCTCCCCGGCATCTTCAGATTGCCACGGTACACCTCACCGAACTCCCCTGCAGGAAAAACATCATCAATGGGACGATTGATTTAGGACGGCGAATGTCAGGTGAAGGTAATGTTTGATATGTCTCCTCAGGTTTCTAGCTGCAGGGTTTTGCTGTGCAACAGAGTGAGAATAAGGAAGTCTCTGCGGCTGTTTTGCCTGAGGCTCTGAGGTGTGTTCTGGCTGGGTGTTGAGAGAGAGCCTCTGTTGTATAATTGGTGGATGGCCTGTGGTGTGGAAGCATGGGAATCAGCTGTCACATGAGGAGAAAGGAGGGGGGGGGGAGGGGAGACCACAGTCGTGGGAACTTGGGAGGGGGTACATGTGGAAAAAAGACTGTCAGTTCAAAGGGTAAAGGTGGTCACACTTGAATAAACGTCTTACGAATTAAAGATGTGGGCAGGGTGCTCTGACATCCTTCCAAAAATACTGTTCCTGCAACACTGCCTTTGTGTAATTGTACATGTCAACTGGAGCCAAAACACATTGATCTCACACCCAAAAGTTGCCCCACAACAAAATGTCTCAACTTGTTGTGCGAGAGCCGAGCCAGATAGATGATAATCTCACTAAAGTAACCTCTGTCAGTCAGCCTGCTAAACTGTGGAAAATTCAGAATACAAACAGCGAAATTGGGGATTTGAAAAATCTTTCAACATCTCGGAGTTAAGCCCCAGCAGATCGTCTCAACAGCGTTGTCACTCACCAGCTCCAATGACTTTCTGTTTGCTTATGTGGCTGGGGTGGATTTCAGTGGCAAACTTCAGGACGGCAATGTTGGGGTCCTCGTATGTGTGTGGATCCACGTAGGTCTTCAGAGGCTTCAATTGCTCTGTGAGACACAAGCAAGACGTCGTTGAATGTTAATGAAGGAATTAAAAACATTGAACAGGGGGACATAAAGAGATGAGAGACAAGTTTGTCTACCTGGGCTGGAGAAATAGGTGTCCTCCACTCCTTGTCTGGAGTGAGAGTTTCTTTTCCTGAATAGAAATAAAAACCCATCTGTAAATTAACATCCCACTTTCAAAGAACAAAAGGGACATTTGTCTTTACATCATCTGCCCGATTTAGTATAAATAGCACATAGCAACCTTTGTAACCACTTTTTCAAAACGTTCTAAGGCTTTCAAAAGGATCCCAACACTGGTGCAACGCGTCCATTCACACAGAGGCGGCTCTTTGATAAAGGCTGGCGGCAGACTGTGTTTGCCAAGCCGATTTCAAAACTGAAAGACAGACAAGCAGGCGGGGAGGGAGGTGGACAGACGGGCTGCGGTCCGCTACAGTATAGGCCCAGGTCACCTTTACAAAGTGCCTGCGGTCTGGTAAAGAAGGAACCAAGCGCCTCTTATCACCAACAATGTACCACCTCGGACCAATTTCCTTTCAAAGGCCCCCAACACTCACTGGAATATAACCATTGAGTAACGACTAAGACACATTCAAGGCAAATTCTTCCCCAGTGAGTGCTGGGACACAGATCCAGATAAAGAGAAAAAGAAAGTTGGCTAAAGGAGGAGAGAAAGAGAGAGGTGAGGAGAGAGTGAATGCAAAGGCCACGAGGAGGCCCCACAAAAGGAAAGGCAGAAGAATGAGAGAGGAAGCCAGTGAAGGAGGGCCGATTAACAGTACAGAAAGACGAGGAGAGCGGCAGTGGGGCGGTTACTGACCGTCTGCGGAGGAACAGGACCAGGATCACGATAAACAGCATGGCCGCTCCCACGACTGCTGCGCCGAAGATGACCGCCGTGTTGTTTTGAGTGAGGCGTCCTGGAATAGGCAAAAGAAAAAAAGATATTAGAGAGATCCCATTCTTGAATGAAACCTGTGAAACTTTGTTTTCTGGTTTGTTCCCCTCTGTACCTTCGGGCGACGTCTCAAATTGCTCCTCAATGCTGGAGCCTCCAGGGCTGCCATCGCTGCCGAGGGCCTGCACCCTGAACAGGTAGGCCGTGCCGGGGGCCAGATCGCTGATCTGTACAAAATTCTTCTCCAGTATGAGCACGATGTAGGTCGTCACATCCAGGTTATCGTCCTGCCCAAGGGAGATCGGGGAGAAATTCAGTTTATGTTAAAAATGGGGAACAGATTCAATTTTAGAATTCGGACATTTAAGATAGCAAGTCCTCTTGCTGCTGATAATCAGATCAGGATCTTCGGTCTTAAAACGATGCCACGTTCATTTCATTTGAATATGTGAGAGGCAACTTTAAACGTGTGCAGCAGTGAACGTAGAATAATACTATTCATTTAAACAAATTTCGGGAGAACAAACAAGAGTGAATTACCTTCTTGCGGTAGGTAAGTTCATAGCGGATGGGTCGTGGTTGGACCCGTATTCGAGGGGATACATCCCAGGAAAGAGACAAGCTGGTGGAGGTCCTCTCAACAAGTCGCATCGTGGTAATCATGGGAGGGTCTGGGAACGAGGAGAGAGAATACTTCAGAATCTTTAGGGATGCAAAAACTTCCCAAAATACCAATAATACAGCTGAGCTCCCTCCTGATAAGAGAGCTCACCGGCAAGGTCAAAGTAAAGGACGGATGAAGGGACGAGAGGAAGGAGATGAACTTGGTGGAGGAACTCGTCCGTTAAAGACGGATTGATCTGCAGTAAAGTTAATTTTATTTCATCTCACTTCGACTTGCAGCTGTCACTGCTTATGCGATAGATCTGTCATTATTGAAGCGCCGACATCATCACACCACCGCCTCTTATCAGCAGCACTCACCTGTGTAGTGCAGCGACGTTGTCAGAGCGCTGGTGGATGGCGGTCTATTCGAACGCGGCGTTGCCTGACTCGCGAACAGCGACACGCCGCTGTGTGCCTCCACGATGAAGGTGTAGTTGAGGTGAGCATCCAACTCGCTCACTGAGACCTTGGTCTGGGTCAGGCCCGTGCTGGCCGGCTCGTAGCGGACTTTCTCTCCACAGAGCTGGCAGACGATGCCCTCGCAGCGCTGGCATTCAATGCTGTAGGTGATGTCGGTTCGACCCCCGGTGTCCTCGGGCGGGCTCCAGGAGAGGAGGAGATTTCCGGTGGAGAGCTGGGTGGTGGTGGCCACGAGGTCTCGGGGGGAGGAGGGGAGACCTGCCGAACACAGATTGGGAAAGGATAGGGGAGTTTTAACAGATGCAGGGAAGAAGAGAAATGTGGAAATTCCTTTCTGAATATATCCAAAAATCGGTAAAAATAAAGTTTTAAAGGATGTCTTAACATTCAGGGTTCTTATTCTTTATTCAAACCCCCATAAACATGAATCAAGAAAATAAATGTTTAATCCCTGCACATTCTGTTGGGACATTGGAAGCTCATTGGCAGCAAATATTTCCAAATGTTCTTATTGCATGGTTCTCATTAGGGATCAAGGGGACTTGTTTACCTGAGCAGGGCCCACTGGCGGGGTCAGTCGGGGCCCGGTAAAAGCCATCCATGCAGGGACAAAACAAAGCCCCAGAATCCAGCCGCTGGGTGTTGGCAGGACAGATCTCACACTTGTCACCGGATGCTGCGGCTTTGAAGAAGCCCGGCTGACATTCTGCAAGCAAAAACACATTTGCGTGAGCAGGTGAACGAGGACAGTGGTGACTTCAGGCAACAGCTCATACCGCACAACCAGTTGGTCCAGATCAGTCGAGCCCCTTTGAAAGATCAGTAACGCTTGTGTGAACTCTTCACCTTACGAGCACTACGACAAGGTTGAGTGGACACGTTATTTTGTCAAGGCTAAGAGGTTAGATTTGGACAAGTCACAGATATATGGGAGGGTAAACAGAGGCAAGGCCCTGCACTCTACTCATTAAAACACCGTCCATTCCAGCAAAGTCGCTGCTCTCATGAACCCAACCCAGAAAAAAAGAAAGAAACGCAGACTCCTGCCTTGTCGGCACTCCTACGCTTTACTGTTTAAACCACCAACCCCCCCCTCTCTGTTACTGCTTTCTTACAGTCTCTCTCACACAACAAACACAACCAGTCCTCCTACATTCCACAACAGTAAGTACGTCTTCAATGCTGTAAAATGAAAGACAAGAGAAATCAGGAAAGTTTTAAGATTGGAAGTGAAGCAGCTCAAAGCAGAGCATCCATTTGTGCTCAACGGTCATTATATGCTGTGCTGTTTTTTTCTTTCAGAGACCCACGTGCAGACCCACATTTGAAACAGCATCGCCTCCATTAGACGACCTCTGATTTCACACGTCCAACTATGAATGAAGCAATCCAGGTAGAGGATCCAGCTGTGCGTAGCGGTGGTGAAATACGAACTTAATACGGTGTGAAATTTTAGAGAGAGCGCGCCATAAAGGAGAGTGAAAATGAGACGACCCCCCTTTAACTCTGCAAGAGCATTCCACCGGCTGCTGCTCTTGTCCTCGCACCATCACACATTCGTGTATGCACTGCATACATCCACCCACAACCATATGTATGCACAAAACACACATACATGTATGCAAAGCACACCCGTGGACACATGGCTAAATCTGACATCAGAAGAGGGATTATGTCCACTGCCTGTCACCTGTTCATGTCCCTCTGCACAGGCACACACAGGCACAGTTTAAATAGCCCATAACAGATGTCATGAGATGTTGACGATGCAAATGAGCGGCAAGATGGAACAGAAGGCGAAAGACGCAAAGAGAGAAAAGACAGAAAGGGTTGGCAATGAGGAAGAGATCAGACAAGTGAGGGAGAGGTGTGAGAAATTGAAGTTCACGCCAGAGGCCGAGGCAAACGCACAGTTTCGATGTCAGATTCCAGCAGAGAATAATTGAAAAGCAGAACCAGGGACAAAGACAATATCAGATTCAATCGGAGATACTGTCTCGGTCTATGGGAGCCTTTCACTGCGGTTCACACGAATGACGTTCGTGCCGCGAGTGAGCACACACACACACACACTTTAAATGATAAAGGGGATTTCCTTGATTGACCGTGAGTTTCTCTTCGATGCCGTCCAGCTTCTTCTTCTGAGAGGTTTGCATTAGCTTAAGAACATGACAGCAATGGTGTCAAGAAGCATGCTCACAATAGGAATATAGTTTGTGACTCAATCCTCCCCTCTAGACTGCATCTCCTCTCTTTCTTGGCCAGCTGTTTCACTAAATAGCCACTGCTACTCATTAACGCGAACAAGGCAGAGGTTGGGCGAGGCCGCAGAGAGGTGCTATGAAGGAACAGAAGGTTCGAGAAAAGACAGAGAGGAACACTGTATCCTGCCGAGGCCTGAAGAAAAGAGGGGAGAAAGAAAAGAGACAGGCCAGGACGAACGCTTCCATTGAGAAGGGGGAACAGCTGCTGCCTCAAACCCCGATTCATAGCCCTACCTCTCCTCCTCGTAATCCCTAAATTCCTTCCTCCCCTCCTTTCTCTCCTCCCCGTCCTCACTAAAAAGGCTCCCAGCTAACCCATTAACATTGCTATTCACCACTGACCAGCAGGCAGGGAGAATGCCATGCCATTCAAGTGCTGAAAGAAACACACACACACACACACACACACACACACACACACACACACAGCAGATGAGAATAGCCGAAATGCCACATGGCAACTGAATAGAGGAGGACTAGCCTCTTTTTGGCGCTACAGTGCAGGCTGCAATGCATCGTGGTCAGGTCTGCGGAGATGATGGCCTTACACTGTGAGCCGCCTCTATAATCAAGATGCATTCCAGTGCACACCACCCAACAGGAGGCCTGTAGCGGAGCAGTGCCACTGCAGCTTCAGTTTCCGCCCAGTTCTCTGTTATGAGTTTGTGTTTCTTGAAAATAATGAGTCACAAAGGCGGTAAATGGAACTAGGTGACGCTCTGCAGAGGTATCCAACGAGAGGATTCCTCGACAAAGGAGCAAAGTCCGGTGAGAGGAAACTTCATGGTTCCACGGAGGAGGAAAGGCTTTGAATTGTTGTTGGACACAACAGGAAGCAGGAAGTGTGAGGCTGATGCAGCCTTCCTTCCTAAAGCAGCCAATCAAAGCATGGAAACACAGGGAAGCGGGACCAAATGAAGACCCAGAGCGGAGACTACCAGAGTCCTGAGACAGAATAATAACCAAAAAGGAAGCTAAAACGTGTTGACCCGCATGAACGTGGGCACTAGACAAAGGGGGGGGGCTCCTGGGATGAATGCTTTCCCGACCATAAACAAAAGTCGATCAGCCTGTTCGGACTTGAAACATCTGACAAACTTAAACCGGTCTTTTTTTTTTCCACCCTATTTGCTAAAGAGCAAGGAACTGTTTGTCATTTGAGAGGCCCTGTGCGCCTTGAGTGGCTCTGTGTTTGTTTATTGAGACTGAGTGCAGGGGCCTGTTACATTCTGGGAGCCCGAGTGGCTCTGGAGTGGGAGCCCCCTAAGGGGCCCCCCTCCCGGTTTGTCGGCAGAAGTTAAGATGGATGAGATTGGCGACAGTGATGAATGCATGGTCGGAAAGATGGATGAACGGGTAACATGGGGGCTTGACAACAGAAATGGCCCTCAGGACTGGAGTAGTAAGTGGTAGAGGGGCCCCCACAATCGAGACCGACGCTGGGCTTTTAAAAAGGCAGAAAGGTCATGTCTGCCTCGGGGTAGTTGTGAGTTAAACTGTGCATGGCTTACAGGGAGTCAGTGGCCAAGTAAAACAAACACATGTTCACCATGAGGTGGAGGAGGAAGAGGGAGAAAGAGTTGCAGCAGCCGGTGGCTTGCCTCATGAGGAGGGAGGTTAAATTAAAGTACATCCAGTGAACAAAAAAATAAAGCATCTTCGAAAAATAAATACATGAGAAACAAATAGAATATCTCGATCTTTATCAGGGTGTCTGGAGCAAGGGAGTCCTCGCTTTGTCTGTTTCCTCATCTACTAAACTTCTCTTTCCCCAACCCCCCCCCCCCCCCCCCCCCCCCCCCCCCAGTATCGTATCCGAGTGGGTCTGACCCGTAATTGCAATATGTCATGTCATTTTGTTTGTATGCGGGGTGACAACATGTCATTAGCCTTTTGGGGGAGTCGGGCTCCGGTGGAACAATGGGGGTTTCTGATGGGGGAGGTGAGCTGGTAACATGAGCCAGGGGTCACTGAGGTAGAGGAGGGGAGGGGCGAACAGGGGGCAGTAAAGGTGTAGGAGCTGATGGAAGTGTGTGTGTGTATGGAAGGGGGGTTAGACATTAGTCAAAGGATTAGCTGACCAATGGAGCAGCTGTAAGGGCATTACATCTGTTTTACAATTGCACTCAGGCTTTCATCTGGGGTTGTTAACAAACACAATAAATTCCCTGATCCCCTTTCTCCTTTCACTCCCTCTGTCCAGCAACAGGAGGAGGGATACCGGGAGTGAAAAGTATCAAGGAAGCACAAAACTTAACATGGTTTGAAATAGAGTAGATAGCTTTGACAGTACCAATCCTGGCTGGCGCGAGAGTCACAGGCAGCTTCCAGAGCCCTCAGTTGGACTGCAGGCATGGTCATTTGGCCACGTTTCTCCACGTTGCTGGTGAAATCCAGACAGCCAGGTGGCAAGCACAACACCATTTTACTACAGCACGCAGAGCCAACAGGTCACACACTGGATGCCGACAACCGTCTGCTTCCTGGTTTGGGGAAGGGGCCAAAATGGGACCAAATGCACCAATAAACAAAATGACTTATCAGGCCGTACAACAAAATGGAAAGCGGCTGAGCGAGGCCGCTCAGAGCGGATCGACAATAGAAAGCCCTGAGCCAACGGGTCGGGGAGTCACCGAGGGATTAGGTGACCTCCGGTTTCCGCTGCGGGCTCGTCCTGTTGGCGGTGATGGGTGGGGCGGTAGCTGGTGGGTGGTGCTGGGATGCGGGGGGGGGGGGGGGGGGACTGACTGACATGGGTGACGGAAAGTGCTGACCTCACACCAGCAGTACAATACAATGTGCTTCACATTGCTCTGGAGAACCCAATCACAACACACACACACACACACACACACACACACACACACACACACACACACACACACACACACACACAGCCCCCAGGCTCAGGAATGTCACCAAGAGGAAATATGTCCCAACTTCCCCACCGCAACACACACACACACAAAATTGCTGAGGTTCAGTTATTTCACTAATGACAGACATTCACAAACTAAATAAGGAAACTGAATTTAAACACGTTCGATTGAAGAAACCAACACCAGGTTAAAGCTGCACCAATCAATATGTATTTTTATATTTGCAATAGATTAAATAACTAGGTGAAATGTAAGATATATTATGTAAGATATTAGTGGTTCAGAAAACGTTCAGCCTCCTTTCATGCACCGTTTGGGTTTTCCAGTGTGCACACTCAACACTGTTAGCGGCTAGCTGAACAAATGTGAACATATAGCAAGCTGGAAACCTAGATTGTTGGTTATTAGAAGCCAAACCAGAACTGAAAGAAGAGAGAATATTGGACTTGTGTTCATCCAGTGACCAGAAACAAAACTCCAAATTAATGCATACGTTGCTGTGCATATGCTACATCTGTAAATGAGCTAACATTACCGTTTGCTAACAAGTTTGCCATGTCAACTTTTTAAAGGTGGTAATATCTGAGATGTTGTGTAGCCAAAATTAGATAAATAAAACAAGTAATGCAGCTTTGAACTACTTTCATCTCGAAAACAAAAATTTTTATCCGCTAGTCATGATGTTTGCTTGCAAGAAAACCATCCGTTTTCCGCGCTAAATGATGCAGTCAGTGTGTAGGCTGGTAGTGCAAAAGTAACATATCTGATCAAAGAGTTGATATTGAGTCTGACACCTCAAAGGCTCAACCAAGAGACTGATCCCACTTAAACCACAACAGTGCTATTAGCTCTAATCCACATTAGAGAACCATAGGGGCCACCAGATCTCCTCTTTGCTACATTTCCTGTCATCTCGTTCACAGTAATTGCCCGTATTCTGTTCACTCCAAACGCGGCCCAACAAGACGGTGCATGACACCACTTGAAAGTGCCTTCAGAGTCCCCCCGATTATCTAGCCAACTCCCTCAAGTTCAGCCCGCCAGGCAGACGTTACCTTGGCACGAGATCTGAGGAATCCGCTAATTCAAAGTAATCACGGCTGCTTTCGAGAGCAGAGGAGGAAAAAGAGAGGTTATATCAAGCCCGTGCATCTAAAGGAGCAGCGCTGTCCGATAAGTCGGTGACTTACGACTTATCGGAGACTTTTTTTCAGAGACTGGCTACAGGGGTAAAGAGATGGGGGGATTCAGTCGAGCAGAATAGTTTGAATGTAGGCTTAATTCTGCAGCATAAGATGATTGATGTGAAATCCATCGTAAGCCAGCAAAATCAAATCCCTGAGATCCTGAGGTGTGGCGCTGCCTTGCCGTGTCTTTGCACACTCTTCATCAGATAAGCTGAAATTGCACAAGACGTTTTGGTCTTAAAAGGTTTGGGGTGATGATGATGAACTGGTTGGCTAAAGGTACGAGCGGATTTAGAGACTATTGGCATTAAAACACTTGATTTCTGGCGTGTATTTCCAAGGGAATAATCAGTGTTCCAAATCTCAAACGCCATCATAAAGTTAATCAACAAAAAACAGAAGCTAACAGCTAAAGTTTAAACTTCACCTCCACCAAATGTTTATACCCAAACCACGATGAGAACAGGGCCTGTTGTTTTTTTTCTCTCCATCTCCACAAAAAAACAACCTCCGATTGGCAGCATTGTTCAAATTTAGCCTCTATTTATCTTTACGAGTCAGTTGCAGAGAAATGTATTTACCAGTGAGAAAGACGAGAACTATACACAGTCTAAATAGTCCCATCAGGGCCGTGTGAAACGGGATGTTTAAACTCTATTGGTGTCATATTCATGACCTGCACGTCAGCCAAAAACAGCAGTGGCTCTGATTTCATGGACAACAAGAACACAACACACAAAAGGAACAACTTTTTGTTTGTTTGTTATACTTGGGACAGCTTGTGCAGCAGTGTACGTCGGAGCAATGAGCATTAAGAACTGTAAAATTGTGACGGGAATCGAGTGTTGAGATAAGACACTATCAAATAAATACAAGTGGAGAGGCGGAAAATTGATGCAAAAATAGAAAGGCTCTCCAGGGACTGCCAGGATGTGGGGAGAGAGGTATAGAGGACTGCAAAAAGGGATTGTACAAAGGGGAAAAAAGCATGCAGAACCTGTAGTTACTTCACTTAAAAAGCACAAACACACCCAAGTCAATTACTACCCATACAAATCACTCACCACAGTCACAAAACTACAACTTAGTCACCAACTGTTTGTTACATCAGCTGAGGATGAGTTTGGAGACACGGGCCGAGAGGAAAGGAGGGGGAAAGAGAAAATGGCTTACTGGAACCTCTTTGGCGAGAGGAGTAAATACTTTACGGGAACTCAATGGACAGTTCTACCGCGACGCCATTTTTCACCAAGACACTAAAAGTGCCCTCAGCAGTCCAAATATATCACATTGTGTCTCCCAGCCTTTTGGAAAGCATGACGTGGGATTAAGCCCTATTTGTTGAGGCTTTAGAGCAGCTGATGAAGTGTGGACCTGAGCGGTTACACACTCCTGAGGACCAGCCAAAGCAGCCCGTGGTCCTTTGTGGGGTGACACACGGTATGCGGCTCTATTGTGCCAGGGGGGATTATGGGTAAGGAAGGGGGTGATAGGCAACGGAGGAAAACTGTGTCAGTGTCAACGGTGAGTCACAGCGCTGCTGTCGATTTAAAAAGCCAACCGCTTAATTGCAAAATAAGTTACGATTTTTCTTTTCCAGAATGAAAAAAATGTTTATTTTCTCACTAAGAAGATTGACTGCATGACATCCTGGTGTGGAGCAGGCGCCAATGAAATAGATTTCACCACTTAAAAAGCCATTTCCACCATGTTATGTTTTATTGTTATAAACTGATTTATTTATTTTTGTTAACAAGTTTCAGTCATACAAAACTTGACTAATTACATTTACTCAAGTACTGCGCTTAAGTATAGTTTTGAGGTACTTCTATTTTATGATGCTTGTGCTCCTACTGCATTATATTTTACTAAATATTGTACCAATATAGTTTACAGATTTGTCATTTAAATACATACATTATAAATATAATGCATTGTTTAGATACAATTATCATAAATATATATTATTACGTTTGATACTTAAGTACAGTTATTGAAATAATTCTGCACTTAAAGCTTCACTTACAACATTTTGAATGCAAAATAATTGAGTAAATGTATTTAATAAAATATAACAAAAATAAGAACATGATGCGTCAGCACTGTTGCAGCAGGTTAAGAGGGTTGGGAAGAAGAATAACAAATTGGCCTTCAACATAATACAAGTCTTGTGTGGATTTTGGCAATCATCATAAATCTTGAGAGCAGCTTTCACTGTGCTTACTCTATTTCTGATTAATTTCATAATTGACATTCATGTATTTTGAGAGCCAAAATAAATATTTTTTCATAGAACTCTCTACTGTTGACCGATATGATTAACAACCAGTTCATAACAGCTTTTCACATCTGCTGCTCTAAACACCGAGGTAGGTTTCTGCAACGCCGGAATGATGCGTTGTCTTTGCAGTTTGTCCGCTGCCGTAGTTCACGTGAGCAATAAGGGCCACCAAGAGAGGAGCGCCAAAAACACCACCTGCAGAAACCTCAACTGGAGTTTAAGACGGGTGGGGTTGGGTGGCGGGGGGGAAACCACTGCGGGACGGACTAGTGATCTCGAAGCCAAAAACACCATCGCGGTAAGGGCCGATGAGGAGACGCGGACGAAAACCAGATAGAGTCACAGATTGCTACTTTAACAGATCCCACGGGGCCGAAGAGTCATAAAACGGAGTGAACACATCACTGAACATGGAAACGTTCAACCCAAGTAAGAAAGAAAAAAAGAAAAACAACACCACAATTGAAGTTTTGCGGCTTCTCCCCAGAACAGCACGCAGCACAGGAAAGAAGTCGGGAGAATGATTAACTGTGTGTCTGTATGAGATTCCACTTAAAGCCCTACGAACCATTCATCTTGAACCCCGCTCTGCAACCCTGTGATTCATTTCCAACATCATCTACAACTGGCCCTCCCGTGTCTCCGGCTTCTCATTTGACTTCATCTTGGTAGGTTTTTTTTTGGTGGTGGGGGGGGGGGGGGGGGGGGTCTTTTTTTAGTCATTTTTATGTGAGGGCCTGACCCGGAGCTGTTCTCCCCCCCTGGGAATTCCACAGGTCTGGAGTAATGTTGGAAGGCTCCTCCTTGGCAAACTGATCAGGAATGTACCAACCGAGGGGGAGAGGAGGTGGAGGTGGGCTCCTCCGGCCTCACGGGGGAAAACACAGCTCCTCATTGTTCCCTACCTTTGCATTCCATTCCTCACCTCTCTCCGTTTTAAAATCACACCCCTCCGCTAAAGCAAATCCTCTGTCGCTTTTGTATGACTTTTCTTTCACTCCTTCCTGCCTCTTCTCCTCAGTCTCCTCCTCCTCCCCAATCATCTTACCTGGCACTGTCCTGCAGCTAAAAATTATGTACTGACAGAAAACTTCATCACTTTTATCGCTCTTTAGCCAATGAATCTATTATAAACAAGCTGCGTGTGGATTTACAACCGCAGTCCAAAGTGTGCGTTCCAGAGTGTGATTAAGGATATTACCTGTGTGTGTGTGTGTGTGTGCAAGATATTTCCAAAAAGAAAAGAGGAGGAGGAAGAAGTACTTGGGGCTGATGGAAGTCTTTAGGTGTTCTGTCATGGAACACATTCCAACATGCCCTTGCATGCCAGCCTGTGTTGTATGTTGACATACACCGCTGGAGTCACACAATACACCCCAAAGCTGGGGCTCAGTAGATTCACGAAAAACAGAGGGGAGGAGGGAATGGGAGACGGATGCGTCCCCGTTTTCTGTGATGAACAAAGTCAGTGAGCTCAGAAGCTTCCTCCTGCCTCCCATCGCCAGCCTTGAAGATGCTAATCCATCACAGTACAGTAGTCTTCCGGCTCCTTTGATCATTTTCTGTCACTCCGACAGCCCTTCCCACAACAATAAAAGCCTTATTTGCAGGACTTAAAACACAGGGACACCATGGCAACGAAGTCCAGGGACGGCATTATGGCTGGACTGCGCAGCACGCCCACATCGAGATAAGAGAAGCCACGATAATGAGGGAGCAGGAAACCACCTGATGCAACAGGCTGCAAGTTATGGTCGATGTGAGGAGTTGCGAAAGGTGAAGTGTTTGAGCATGACTTCAACGTTCATTTGCACTTTTTTTTTTTTTATGTGTTGTTTCAAAAGACGAAAAAAGATTTGTACACAATGTCTTCAGAGTTAATGAGAATCTTCTTTCAGAACTAAATTCCAAAGAGCTAATTGAGGTTTTGAAAACCTGTAGGTGTAACCTGAATGGGAGCTGATTCAGATTGAAAGCTTTTCTCAATGCCCAATTTGAGCCGTGCTGACACAAGGGGTGTATCACTTTACGGCGCGAGCAAATGATCGGTGCTTGTGCAAACACTCCCTCAGGAGCTTCGAATCATAGCTGAAACTCGAAAGCACACATTCGCTAATTTCGTAGGTATCGGCTCAAGGTCAGGGATGATGCCGGGACATGCACAAGTAACTCGAAGCATTCCTTCCATTGCAGAGGAGCCTTGTTAGCCAAGGGGAGAATTCCACTGAACAATGATAATCACATGTACTGTACGGTAAATACCCGCAGCATACCTTACAGGCTCGTTTTACAAACCATGGCAATTAAAATAAATAACGATTGCCAAAATGGCCGTCCTGGGTGCCTGTGGGGGCAGACCTTTTACAAATACCAAAGACCAACCCTTACCTTGACACGCATCTTTGACTTCTTCGTAGCCCGGTTTGCACTGGCACTGTCCGACTGGTACCACCCACTCCCCGTCCACAGTGCAGTAGATGCGAGGCAACTCCTCGCTGATGGCGTTATCCACGCACGCCCCGCTCACCTCCCTCAGCGCCTGGTTTTCACCTCCGGCCACGGTCTCCGAGAACGACGCAAGGCTCTTCACCGTGGCCGGGCACGTCTTGTAGTAGACCCTGGTGGAGAGAAGAGCGACGCAGGCCCCGATGTCTTGGAAGGCCAAGTAGAAGCCTTTGCGCGACAGGTTCTCCACCACTCGCGTCTCAGTGTTGATGCGCAGTTCGTTTTTGCTGGTGATCTCGTCGGGCGCTATGGTGGCCACTTTCTTAAACTGGCCCTTGCGGAAGGTGGTGCCCACGTCGGCGTCAGACTCGGACGTGAAGAGGTTGAAGGTTTCCTTGCAGGTCAGCGAGGTGGCGTCGAAGGAGTTGCAGTCGCGTACGATGAACTGGATCTCGACGAAAACCCGCGAAGCCGATGGACGCCGCTGGATGAAAGTGGTGCGCAGCCAGTTGTCCTGCTCACGCTCCCCGACATTGCAGACCGAGTAGGTATAGAACTGAGAGCCGTTCAGGGTCCTCTGGGTGACCTCCCACTGAAACGAAACCACACAAATCAAAAAAGGTTAGGGAGGTACGAGCACTGACCCCTGGGAGCCCCAAAGGAAGCGGGGGGGAGGGGGGCATACCATTTCACATTCAGCCGCAGTAATCTGAACCTGGGTACCCACAGCTCTACATGTTGCTAATTGCTCCCCCTGAAAATGTTAAATTATCCTCCACAGACAAAATATATTCCTGAACATGGAAAACTCTACTATGAGCCTTTATGAAAACCTCAAGGATTGTGAGGGATAAAGCATTTCTGTCATTGCAAAGATGCCAAATTACTGTTGGCAGAGTGAATATTAAATGCTGCTGCAAATACATTTTTAAAAAAAGTGACATGTTTTAACGTAACCTTGGCTCCTGAGGGAGAAACTGGCCCCCACGGGTGCCGAGCCTGTGGTTTGCTCTCTGCATGTAGCCATTGGGCTATTAATTAAAGGAATGTGCTTTGTTAGCGGACTGTGTGGTTCCTGCATATAAACCAACACCTCTATTAAACAGCTGGCAAACATTATTTTATCAGAGGTCTTTAAAACTAGAAATAACAATGGTCATAAGTGAATGCAGTTACATGAGAAAACTGTGCACAATACAAAATGTTTCCAACAAACCTCAAGGAAAAAAAAAACACACCTGATGCTCATTAGTGCAAAAAGTGAAACATAAATGTCAAAGTGATTATTTAAGCAGTCAAACCCTGGAGTCGGTTGAGCCACTGGGAAGCACGTCTGCACATGCCTTTGAGTCATCAGCACATGAAATGAGGCTATTTACAGTGAATTTGCATGAGCTTGACTGGTCAATTACTTTGCAACCACAATATGGAAGAAGGCACACATTCCTCCTGAATTCTGGCAAGGAGATAGCCACATCATTTGGGTGCAATAATGTAGCGATTATCAAGAGGCGTCTCCAAAAACGTAGACATTTTTCCCCGGTTTAAGGGAAAAGGTAGCTGTCTAAAACCCCTCCCCCCTAAGAAGAGGTACCACATGCTGCAAACTTTTAAAGTTAATTGCCATCTAACATACAATTCTGGAGCTAAAGCCCTGAAACCACAAGAAGCCACAAGTATTCCCAGTGCAGAGCTAGCAGCTATTCTGTCTCCCTAAGCCTTGGTGGAGCCCAGACATGTTCTGCAGGCAGCGCCCGATAGGATCCTACAACTCTAATATCCATACTCGGGCCACCATGAGGCAGTTCCTGCCAGATATTATAGCAACCTGACATGTACTCACACATACACAAGAGGCCAACCGAACGGCTAACCACACACGTCAAATTGTCAAATAGTTTTGCTCTGGAGGCCCTCAGTTCGGCCGGGCCCTTCCTGTGCATGTTCCCCATGCAGTTTTTTGTCCTAAGGCAAATTCCAAGTGTAAACGTGGGAGCTCCAGGAAAAATTGAGGCGTTTACTCACCCCGGACTTCTCTCCCTGGTCTAAGGGCCATGTCAACCAGCCCAGTTCACCTCCCGTTGCCTTCATATCCAATAGCACCTCTGTGGAGACATGAGGACACGGTCAGTATATGGAAATAAACCTTTAAACTCATCAGCAAGGAAGCGTTTTGACTTATAATTCTAGTTATAAAAAGAAAAACACACACAGATGATTACAGATGGAAAATGTACAAATGACTGATTTTAAATGACCTGCATAATAACCCAAAAGCTGAACCGATTCAATTAAAAAAGTAACTACACAAAACTAACACCTTTTCAAAATAAAGGTTATGTTAAAAGTTCTGGCTTTTCACTCGGCAGTAACTAGAAATAAACTTAATACACTTTGAGAGTTTCTGAATGACAAACTAATGGGTGTAAAAATAACACTGCGCAAACTACTTGAAAGGCAGATACAAAAAAGGAACAATAATTATTCCAATGTGACCCAACATTTTCAGAAGCAAATTGCCAGAATTCACCTGCCGACTAAGTTTAGATCAGCGCACTCGCAGGCGTCACTTTCAATTTAGCGATTAGATATGAAACGTCAACGAAATAATATCTTATGAACTTAAAAGGATTTCTTTGAATACGACTTTGAGAGACTAGAAGACTGTCACAGGATTAAAAGAGTGCGTTTCCTGGTTTTAAAGTTCCTTAAAGGAGGTTCCCGCATGGAACACGCGCTTCACTTCACTTCACTTTTAAAAAGATGTAGCCTCATGCATTTTTTGGGGGTACGTTATTTCAAAAGACACTCACCTTCTTTAGTCTGTAAAGTTATTAGTATGCCGTTAATGAGTACATATGAAAATAATAAAGGTCTGACTCCAGTAAAGAAATCCATTTGGCAAACTTTTCCTTCCCCTCTCTCTCTCTCTCTCTCTCTCACTCCTGTGCTCGCTGGGACTCTGAGAGAGGAGCGCTACTCTGTGCAGCTCATTCACAAACGGGGCAAGGACGTCACAGACTCCGCCTGCTGGAATGCGCGTGTGTGCGCGTAAGGGTGGCTGTGTGCGTGCGTGCGCGCGTGTGTGTGCGTGTGTGGGTGTGTTCAGGGGCGGGGGTGGAGGTGGAGGAGCCGGAGAGTGCATTGCAGCGCATGAGAAAGTTTTGCAGCTTTTTTTTTTTTACATTCGAGGTACAGCCCGTTGCATGTCTATTGAGCGGGGAAAAATAAAGAACAAAAATAAAGAAATAAGTTAGTTGGGTAGTTGTTCCTTATTGTATTACATTATTACATTACATTTCATTTAGCTGACGCTTTTATCCAAAGCGACTTACAATAAGTGCAATTCAACCATGAAAAACAGACGAGTAGCAAACAGTCGCGAGTGTTTAGCTCGCAGTGACGGAGCTACAAGCCGATTGACAGAAGCCGAGCGGAACGAACGAGCTGGGGTGTACGGTTTTCCCATGTCCTGGATGTAGACTGGACCCGATCTGTTCGTAGTACGATACGCAAGTACTGATAGAAACAACAAATTATGTGGGTTCACGCAATATACAATGTGCTTATCTCGCCTGTAGTAGAGCCATGCAGACCTGGTGCAGCATTATGATCATAGATTAACTTAATAAATGAATAATTATGTGAATATCTTCTATATAATTAGCTATTGTTTGATCCCAAAAATAATAAAATAATTAAAATAATAATTAAATGCAGACATAATCTGCACTATATCGTCTTCATTTAACTTATATACAACTCCTTGTGCACTCTTCTTATATCAAAGAGTTTTTCTTTTAGGCACTTGAAGGCACCATGGCCTTGGTTACAGTCTTGCATACCTGGGTGTAAAGCAGCCTGCAGGGCCACAGAATAATTTGCATGAAGATATTGATTTAGAATTGTTTGCCCCATTGAATAGGAGAGGAAAGGAGCGGGGAGCTGCTTTATTTGACGCCCCTTTGTTCTGAGCATCCCCACATACAGAGGTAGAATCATTGTGACAAGCGAAGAGAGATGTATTCATACAAGCATAATAGCAACCATGAATGCAGAATGGAAGAGTACAGCTGGCCTACTGATAGCCTGTCATAATTTATGGAAAATATCCCAAAAATGTTGCACCCCGCCAACCCTGTAGATAGACAGTCGTCAAGTTATGAACAAAACAAAGTTTAATCTGCTTTTTTCAGTCCCAGGAGGGCCTGTGGGAGTGGGAGTGTGGGAGTCTAGTATGAATATGGGGGAATTAAGAAAAGTCCTTCACCTAGCAACTGGTGCACAGTGGAATTCACTGTCAAGCTTTATCTGACTTACTTTCAGTGTTTGTTGCCCAGTGTTACTATGGCATAGTGTTGCGCAACGGCTATGGAGATGATAAGGAGATGCTATGCTTTGCATCTGGCTTTTAAAATCCCCCCTCGCATCCCATCCTGTATATATCGCTGAACGCAGTGCTCTAGCCAGAGGGCTGTACCTGGTTCCTAAGAGTTTATTCTCTATGGTGTTTACCTTTGAGCGCCAGCCTTGTCCCCACAATAGAGGATTACAATACAGTGTGTCATTGATTGGACATGGGTCTCCCTCTCAAACACACACTTGCTTTGTCGTTCGCACACCTGTGACGCTGACACTGCGGGAAAAGAGGTGTGTGCTTCTGCTGTGTCCCAGACCTCTACATCCCTCACTTCATCTCCCACCCCCGTGCCTTCTGGGGGCTCCGGTTTCACAAAGGCCCCTTCCGACTGCAGATGAACGACACGGCTCGCTGTGAGCTTTTGAGTCCCTAAAATCCAACCGCTCACCCGCCCACTCTCGCCTCCACAGCCGTCCTCGCATTCCCTTCTCCCTCTCACTTCTCACACCTCGTCCTGATGAGCAGGAGTGGAAGGGGAGGTCTGCTTTTCAGTTAAGGGTTGAGGTCGATGTTGAGCAGGGGAATGAAGAAACCTTTGATATGGTCCCTTTTCCATTTTTTAATGCCATTAATATGAAACTATAAGACGTGCCTGAGGGGCCACATGTGCATTATCTGTCCTGGTAAGCCTGTTGAATATGCATTGTTCTTTGTAGTGCAGCATTAAAAGCTAATGCAGGATGTAAACTGAGAACTAAAGTGGATTGGGACGTGTGGTGTTTGAGGGAGGGGGGCGGTGGTGGTGGTGGGTAGGTTGGGGTTGTGTGTGTGTGTGTGTGTGTGTGTGTGTGTGTGTGTGTGTGTGTGTGTGGAGGGGGGCTGTAAGCACAGGTGTAAGGCAACTTCAGCAGCAGTAGCGAATGGGCCAACAGCAGGGCCATTGTTCCCCTCCACACACACACACACACACACACACACACACACACACACACACACACACACACACACACACACACACACAAACACACAGTGCATCAAGTGTGAGCCAGAATACAGCCATATGTGAGAACAGGATATTGGCTCATCTGTTCGTCTGATTACCTACATAGCCCGGTGGTGCTTCTATCTCCTGCAAATACACCCCCCCCCCCCCATTCCACACACACACACACACACACACACACACACACACACACACACACACACACACACACACACACACACACACAACCTGGCATGAGAAAGTAGTTCCATGTGCCTTGTACTAACTACCTGATAAGGGCGACGGTGGTGGGGATTGAGATGGAGGTTCACGGTACATAAGGTTTGTATGGATCTGCAAATGACCTGCGGAAGCCACGTTCAGCGTGGACAGCTCGCAGTTTAAGGAAAGATAACGATCACTGAATTTTAATTCGTGCTACACTAGGAGAGCCGGAACAACCACACGGTGTTAATACTTTACATCAACTAAGAAGCCACAGACATGGCAGCTGGATTTTTGGGAATCAACATACAAAGGAAACATCTGTACAATTGTATATACTATGCATACAAATGTGTGTATGTGGTAATGAGCAAATGTTTTGTGGTAATGTGGCCCGGGTGTGTGTATTGAGGTGAGAGAGTGGGAAGCTCGAGGGTATGTGTGACCTATGTGTTGAGTTGTAATGTAAACCAACCATGAGTAGTTGGCTGCAGTGTGGTCATTTGTATTTCAAACAACTAAAGACACCATTGCTGAGGGGAAACATTCGGTGACAGCTGACGCTGAGATTAATCTCCCATACTTTCAAAGTTGCGCCTGTAATGCCTTACATGGTTTTCACGTTGTGTTTGTCTTCTCAGAGCTGTATATGTTTCGTCAGTCACGTTAACACTAAAAAAGTGTGCATTTTACATTTTAACGTTTGCTTATCTTTTCTTCTACAAGCATTTGCCACATTGTAGGTTATAGGATTAACTGGTAATATTATTACAGTTGTTAAACTACCAAAATCAGGTTAAAGGGGGTGATTTTGCATTTCAATAAAGGTGTTGGAGATACAAAAGACTGTGAAAGAAACGACCGGTCAAAATAAAAGCAGCACATGCAGAGATATCCTGACTTACATCCTGATAAAACAAAGAAGCTGCGTCCTACATTCCCATAATGCAACCATTATGTTGTAGTTATTGACGAGTTCATGTCACATCATCACATCCTCCATCCATCCTTCCGCTATCTGTGACCGCTTATCCTATTCAGGGTCAAGGCCTACGGGCAATTTAGAGTCATCAATCTACCTAAGCTGCATGTCTTTGGACTGCGGGAGGAAGCCAGAGAACCCGGAAAGAGAACCCATGCTGCCACGGGGAGAACGTGCAAACTGCACACAGACACAGACCCGGGTCCCTCTTGCTGTGAGGTCACAGTAGCTATCAGCGCGTCACATCACGCAGACCATAATTACAAAAAATGCAACTTTGTCACATTAGCCTCTTTCTTATCATTCTAAAGAGATATCTAGGATTGATGGGAAATTATAGCAGTTACATCCAAACAGAATTCAATATTTAAGCTTTTCGTTTTGTGCGGTTTCTCCGTCTTAAGAATTTGCCGTCATGAGCGCAGCATCAGACTAAAAAGTCCTCCAAATTGAATGACAATACTAGATTTGTCACTTCCTTATATATTATATATTATATTCTTTATATAGTAATATAGCTAGGCTGCTACATGTGACCAGCAAGCTCAACTTTATCCAATAAGTAAAGTTGGTTTGAGTTTTCCTTTAATCGAAATATAGTTGATTTCTGAGAATAATTGTGGGCCAAGACATTCTTGCGCACAGCCACCTTCAGTATTCAACGTGTCCGTATGATATATATACTAAAAGTTACACCTCGTTTTCTTCATGGGTACAACAGATGGATGAGAGCCTGCAGTATTTATCTGATTTTCTCTGCAATGTCAGTGACTTGAAAAGAGAACAAGTGTCAGCCTTTAGTTTCTTCAACCCACTGTAGTGAAGTGATACTTGAAAGCAACTTACATATTCAACGCAATGATGAATGGTTTATCTGACAGAAGGAAACAAAACGCTCTCTGGAGCAAATCTTTACCAGAGACATATTTCAGACATTCGTATCACATCCTTATGGTATCCTTATTTCATTCAGTTTGTTCTGGGTTTTAGGACTAGGATTTGCTGTTCATCCTGAAAACTATACTGAGACAGTGTTAAGGGACTTGGAGCGACTAAAGGTTTCCTCACTCTTCTGCTCACACAAAAACTAAAATTTAAGACATTGTTTTTCTCGGTCGCCCACAGATAGTTTTCCCATTACCCATTATCCAATGGCTTTATCAGTGTAATTACATATAATCATAATTTACACAAGCCATAGTCCATATTTAATCAAAACGAAATACCCTCTTCCTTCCCTCCTGCTTCTCCTCCATGTGAACAGACAGCTAACTGTCCTTGGAAAGTGCTGATTTACTCAACAGGAAGAAAAAGCAGAATAGATGCATCGTACCATTCATTCAACTCCTTATCACAACATTATCTCAGCATTCCGATGCCCTGAGCTGGAACATGCTCATATTCTCAGACGACGCCTACGGTGTTTTTTTTATTGGAGACATGGGTCACACTGGAGTGGCAGATGTTCCCATTTGCTCACTCAAGTAGAATGACCTGCTCCTTCAGGCACCTCCTTCCTCTCCTCCTTCCATATCGAGTAACTGCCAGTCTAAAGGCCATTGTGGGCATTTTAGGAAGCGCAGACGAAAGAGCAAAAGGAGGCAGAGCTTAGAATAAAGTCAAAGTGGATTCCTGGAGGAGGGACCCTGGGCTGCTGAGAGCCTCCATTGAAAGCCACCTGTTGATTCAGTTCCAGATGACCCTACTGGGCTCACTGGTATCAGATGGGATGCAAAGAAGGAGGAAATGGAGAGGTGTGCTTGGACAAGGAGTGTGTTTTCCTGCAAGCCTTGATTTTCTTGCGTCTGGGGCCTTGATTTTGTTCTGTTGGTCCAAGACAAGATCACACGTAAAATAATTAACCGCAATATTAAACAAAACCCAACTAAACGAGGCTAAAAGTCTACAGCCATGCCAGCCAGTCCTCCTTTAGTTGCAGCTTGTTTTTTGAAACAAATTAAGCGTTTGATACAAATAGATCACAAAGTTATATTTATCTCCGATGACAATTCAAGTCACATCTTTCAACCGGCATTCAACAGGGTTCTACTTTAGGCCCCTTTTGAATTTCATTCGAACCTGCTTTCCACATTAGGCATCCTTTTATTTTCTGTTGCTCCTCCAAGGTTGAGCTGCGGTGGCAGAAGGTTATAGGCAAGTCAAGCAAGATGTCCTTCCTCCATGTCCTCCAGTTACTCATATAGTCGATCTTCAGGTGTTCCCAGGTCAGATGGGACATCCCTCTCGCATGATCTGGAACTGGTCTCCTCCATGTTTCATAAACCTAAAATGATTTCTATTGACAGAAAGAAGGTTAATTCCAAAGCTCCCTCCGGATCTCTGAGGTCCTCGCAATTGAATTGTGACCAATATAACATTATTTTGGTCATTACCCAAAACTCATGAGGGTTGGATTGTAAATTAGCTGATTGTAAATTTGCTGGTAATTTGAGAGCCTTCCATCTCAAAGCACCATCCCCCCCCCCCCCCCCCCCCCCCCCCCCCCACACACACACACACACACACACACACACACACACACACACACACACACACACACACACACACACACAAATCAAGGACCCTCTAACCCATCCAATTACTAAATCTAAAATTGCCTCTTTCAGTCCAGCTGACTAAGTACAATCTGCAGTTAACTTGTCTAAAAAGGCTCCTCAGATGTTGAAGCTGTGGTAGGTAAGTTTAAAGATCAACTGTAAGATAAATACTTGTAGTTTCCGTTCTCCTCCTCCCTCCACCCTCCCTGCCAGTAGCAATTAGCAACAGCCGATTGACAACACGGGACACCCTTCATGGCTCACTGTTGATCCTACTTGGTCCGATTCCCAAGCTGCACATTTTATTTTGAAAGCAAACAGAGGTTTGTCTACTCTGCCAAGACTCCGACAAATTAAATCAATTATGTATGTTCACACAACGTAATGTTTGCTCAGCTCACACTAAATATCAACTTGTGAAACCTGCCTGCAAGAACTTAAACTCTAAGCTAAACGTTTTAGGCTGCTCTTTTTTTCATTTGAACTGATAGGCAGAGATGATATTAAAAATGAAACAACCCATATTCAGTTAATGTGTCAAGGATGATTCATGCATTTTCATGCATAATTTCCTTCATGCATCATTTCCATCCCACAAAGTCATGCCTGACTCATAAATCCCTGTCATGGCTGCAGTTAATCTCTACTGCTCCCAGAGTCTAAAGAGACTATGGCGGTGTATTGTTGGTCACACTCTCTTGATTATTATATACCCATTATCTCACAGTCGTAGCTGTCAGCACTGCTCGGTCCCGGATACGCGAGAGGTTTTCGAGCTGCACCCACCCACCCACCCACCCACAGTGAAGTCATATTGGCAGCACCTGTCCGGTTGGTAGGAGACCACCTCCCCGTGGTGGGTTGTGGTTAGAGGTAGGCATGTGAAGCATGTCTAGCTCTGACTCCCAGTAGCAAAGTGTTGTTATCCCAAAGAAAGTGTTGGGACAGCTGTGTGCTTGTCCTCACTGGCTGGATGTGTTTTTTAGGAGCTCAGTCTCCTTCTCTTGCATGCTATTTTAACATAATTGTTAACACATAAGTGTTAATTAAATTGAAGGAGTTATACAGATAGTGAAAAAATGTGTATGATTGCCAAGAAGGTATTAGTAGTCAAGTATTGAATATTGTAAATATTTTACTACGGCCTCACCACTCAATATTGTTATGTTAACAATGGAGCAAACATAGTGACCCATTCGTATGTGTAATGTGAAAGCAAGAATTATCATATAACTGTGCAGTTTGTTTTCAACAAAAAAATTCTGACTAGCACAGTTTCTTATACATGTCTTGAAGACAGGCATCTCATTTCTCCAGCCCTTTTTATTTATTTAAGTATTTGTTCCTTTTAGTGTTCATTAATCATTAAAAACAACACTGGGATAAACTGATGAATTAGTTAATTTAATATTTGTAAAAGGCGGCTGCACCCATTGCATCACGATCCTTCACAATATCTTTCTGAAGGGATTCCATTTTGTTCCAATTTATGCTTGCAATGCATTTGTGATTCAGCCAATACAAATACAGTAAATCACAGCCTGTCAGCACAATGAAACCTTATGTCAACAAAGCAGTATGACAGGATACAAATTACATAATTAAGAAATGTGCATTAGTCATCAACATAACTACACAGACAGCACTCATGTCACCACTACGACAGATCAATACAGACAGAATACTATGGGGCACTATACAAAATGATATAGGAAACTATTCATCCTATGGTGCTATAATTATGACAAAGGTTCTAGCATGTAATATAGACATGGAGAGGAGCAGGCCTTGTACCGCAATGCCCCACTTTAGGGACAGGCCCAGATGAACTGTTCAGCACCAAACGGCTGGCAGACACAGTAAAATTAGCAACTAGCTGGCCAACTTAGTTTAGGATTCAGCTGCTAAAGAGACAGATATTTCCCACCGGTAGAGGTGGAGACCAAAATCAAGCTATAAGAAGTGTGAATTTGATTAACCTTCGCCAAGAGAAGGTGATAATATATCAGTGTGTATTTCCATCTTGCTGTGTTGTCCCCAAGATTAAGTAAATGCTTCTAAAAGCTCTAAATACTTATTATTACTTAATTATTGGGGAATTGGGCAAGTCTTCAGTAATTGTCAATGGGACGCCCTGGATCTTAAAGGTGCTATAAATGAGATTGGGAACATTTCTCAAATGGCGTAGGCTGAGATGGTGGCTTGCAGCTATCGGGGCTAACACCGCTAACACCGCTAACAGCGCTAACAGCGAAAACAGTGCAAACTGCAAACGAAAGTGCTGTATATTGTAAATAGTTGTTTACCGCTATATTAATGGTCTGCATATTGAATTTAGCACTTCTAAGTCTGATCATGTTTCGCACGTTTTGATAGCAGTAAAGGCAGTCCCAGCAGTTGTAGAGATGCAGAACCACCAGTATTAGCAGTAGACACTGTAATACTATCCTTGTCCTGTCCTATTGTGTAAATACGGTTTCAGTTTCCATTTTGCAAGTACAAAATTCCTGTTGTAAACCTTAGATAATAACATAATATTCAAAAGTATCTTGGTGGGCCAGTGACAATGACAAAATAGTCGGAATGAAAAAGAAAAATGTTTGTGTGGGCAGCTCCAAAATGTCAGTATGTTAGATGCTAACACTTTATTTCATTGTTCACAGACGCATCTCAGTGGTGCAACTGCCGTCTCTTAACCTCTTGCCACCATAAACACACCTAAAATGACCTTCCAGATGGCAAAATTAATACGAGCACATGTTTGTCCACTTTCACTTGCAGCACTGCCAGTGGAAGTTGTCACATCGCAGTTTTTAGACATTCTGCCTGCAGCTGTTACATCCATAGATTCAAGAATGGGAATGCGGGGCGTGTATGCATGCTTGCATGCATGCATACATGTGTGAGCACGCACAGTACAGGCGGGTGCATTCGTGTACCTGCTTGCTCCTTTGCCACACTAGAGACCCGAGCGCCGAGGGAGCTGCTGGTGCTGGTGATTATGGTGGAAGTGGTTCAGTGGAGTGATACGCATCACAGCTGTTTGTGGAATGGCACCTCATTTCAATGCCTGTCTGTCAGGGCGGCTTCGCCGAGAGCCTGTTCTTGCTTGTTGGTGTCTTATAACAAAACCCCAAATACCGCAGTGAGTCTTTCCCTGCACCTGTGAGGCTGATGACGTGGACGTGGGGCTGGAATTAAACAGAATGACTGTGCACTTTTGAGGGTGATTATCGAAGTTTCCTGTAACTCCGGCCTGTTGGGATTTGACCAGTCCCAAGATCCCCACGTGGGCCTGTTACATCATTTATTTAATTTCCTCACATACCCATATGGGGAGTAGCCATGCAGATAGCTTCCGTTGTATCAGCTGAGGTTTTGAGATATTCATCTGTGAGATTTCTGCCACCACCAAAATACAATGGAGCCTAATGAACTGCATTTTCATTCATTCATTGTCATTCCCAAAATGGCGTCCTGGGTGCTCTGGATAATCCATCACTCATGATCCTACAGTTGTCTCAGGGACTGCTTTGTATTGAAGACATCATCTGAGCCAAAGTGAGTAAGAAAGCCGTACCCATGTGAGTCACTTCAGTAAAAACGATTTAATTCTAACTTCAAGTGAAAATACGGCTACTTACATTATATTTCAACAGCAAAATGGGGACTTTTAAAATGGATTTTAATAGTGAGAGCTATCCTAGAGCCGGCATCTGCTAACCATTAGTGGGACTGCACCTTAAGGCAGCTCCCATGGTGGAGGCAGCTTTAAATGGCCCAGATGTGATGTGGGGGTCTGATCTGCTCCCCTCTGTCCGGGGAAAGCTATGTGTACAGATTTAGAAATGAAATACATTTATCACAAATAAAAAAGTTAACAAATGATGTGCTTTTTTAAAAAATAATCAATGGATTGAATTCAAATATTCCCACTGCCCAGTTAATCCAACCACTTTATTAATGTTAATGTTTTAGGGTAAAGGATATTTTCCCAGTGATCCCAGAAGTGCCATGTTAACTATACAGAATGTATTGAAAAGTGTTTGAGTGACATCCTGTTATGCTGGTGATATGATATCGGGTTTAGTTGCAGGGGGATTTTTTTGTCAGTAACATAGTTGATAGAACATTTGCGGAAATAAATAAACCTGGAGATTTGTATAATTTAAATGTGAAACATCAATAAAAAAATATATTCTAAAATATTTTTGAATTTTTAAATAAAGAAAAAAAGGTGTTATGCTAACTTTAATGGTTGTATTCATTATTATGAGGCTTTACCCATTCAAGTGCAAATTGAATATTACAAAACCCATCAATTGCGTCTGATTTCATAACAACTTTTCCTTTATCACTGCCGTCTCTGTGTTGAGAGCCATGTGGAAAAAATAGATATGCTCTGAATTGCATAATGAGCACCTTTAACCTCTCATGCCCCCTTTTTTTGTAGAACACATCAGAGGGGCTTTGTATTGACGTTCAAACTTTTCAAAGTTACCTCCTGGAGCTGCCTTTTATGATAACAAAGATTCCTAACTAATGACAAAATGGATTAAAAAAATTAAAGCGCATTGTAGTGTTTCTTGGTTTACACCTTTTTTCTGGTCTCACTTTAAGCAACAAAAGAGGTGCATATTCACCTGAAAATGTGGAAAAAAATGAAACATCAGTGGTTGTTCTGGTCTTGAGGTTGAAAGATAAAAGTGATTTCATAAGACATACATAAGTTAAATCTGGGAAGTACAAATAAATACAAATATGTTTCACCAACTTTCTCTCAGAGTGTCTCAGAGTGACTATTGTCCGAGGCCATAGAGTCTCCCACCAAGACATACATATATGTGAAACTAGACTTTGGTAACTTCCTAAATATCTGGTGAGACCACAGATATCCATAAATCATAACATGAGTGAGGTTTGAGTGCAGCACTGATATTCTTGTAAACAGCTTGATGTTGCCCTGATGCTGTGAGAAGAGAAGTTTCAAAACCCGGCATTGCAGAGACTGAACAATTAGCTGTCCAACAAACACAAACAGGCCCACGGTGGGAAAGAGCACTGCAGAGGAATCCAGATTGTTCTTGTTAAATGCCTTCCTTTGTCTATTACCTCTTCCTTAATTCCACTTTTGCATTTCCAGTCTTAAGAAATTCCAACCGCAATCATTTTCTCTGAGCGCTGTGCAGGCAGAGCATGCTGAATAATCAACACACCCTGACTGGCATAATACCTCTTTGTACTCCCCCACCTCTGGAAACCTATTTCAGAATGAGTCAGGCACAAGCACTCTGCTTTCAAACCTACACCCACCTCAAGTGACCTATGTCCAGTTTTGCCAGCCGAGCAACCTGAGGCACAATGTGAAGTCTCTCACACTTAATTCACACTGACTGACGTATTGGGTTCTGGAGGCGTATAGTGGTTGAATCCAGAATAGATGGAGGGTGAAAAAAAGAAGAGAACTAACAAGTCAGCCTTTTATTATCCTTAAAAAGTGAGAGAACCACAAATCAACTTCACATCTCCCTGGAGCCAGATCATGACCCAAACCTGCCGGAAAGAGGGAATGGAAAAAGAAATGTCCAAAGTCCCACTACAGTAAATGGACCATAATGCTCATACTAAAAAATGCTGATTTAACATATTTCATCTATACTGTACATGTGTGCTTGTTTTTATTTTGAAATGCATTTATGTAGCATTAAAAGAACTGTCTGCGCTGATGCATTTGGGTTCTGTGAAGGTTTCATGCAATTCCACTGATGGCGCACTGCAATGTGCAAAAAATGAAACGTGAAACTTAAGTTAGCAGGTTTCTAACGTTTTGAGAAAAATCGTCTTCATCTATTATGAGGAATGAAATGCATTTAACAGGGGTTTTTTAGACCTCAATGATACGTACAATCTGTTTGCTGAATAACACTGAATGTCAACATAACTTACGTTTAAGTACAAGAGAGGGCAACTTTAATCTTGAGATCTGGGAAGGGCGTGACAGTGCTCAAAAGAAGTCTATTGTCGGGACAAGAAACACGTGAATTCAGACAATCAGACACGTTTTAAACAGACTGGAAGAGAAAATGAAAGTCAATGGAAAAATCCCAATATAATTTCCATTCTAAACATCCATCAACTTGTAACCTAGCATACCTTTCATAATTATGTGCGCCAAGTTTCTGTTTCAGCCATGGCATTTTTTAACCAAAGCACTCGAGTCGACAAGACACCATACAAGCTATTTGCATTTTAGCATACTTGAAACTATTCAAATAAGTAAATAATGTATTTACATGCATACAAATAGAGAACAGATTAAAAAAATAAGTCACATTTACATATGCTATCTGTCTAACGCAGTACAAAGACACCAAATGAAGGAAGTGAGAACCAGAACATGAAAGCTCAAGTATTACATCGCAGATATAAGATTGCAACTAGGAAACCAAGCCATGATTTCAGAGGAAGGTGTTGTGTTTAATTGGCTTGAGTCACCATGGTGAGGCCATATAGCTGCAGCATTGCCTGTCCACGCCTAGCGTGTACTGTGACCCCATCAGTCACTTGATCTAACAGATCATTGCTTTGCATTCAGTGGTGTTTGCCTGGCGCTGACCTTTCATATTCAGTCTTGAGAAGCATTCTCACTTCAAGTGAACAGGTATTATAAGTCAGCTGTGTCGTATTGTTTGCATGACGACTCATTTACAGGGTCACAAGATGAATCGAATGTCGTGCATTAAGGAGTGTTTAAAGATTCCTAAATCAATGGGAATTTTACTGGGAGAGCCTTGTAAGAATTTCCAAAATGACTTGATAGAGCCTGTTTGTATTTATCTCCATGAACTTTGCCTCTTGTTTCCCATGATTGCAATGCTCCAGTCTAACTCTAGAAGGGCATGTTATCTAACTCATTCCTTTTTTTTTTCTCCACAGTTTATGTTCACGTTAAAGCTCTCGGCTTTTTGTATCTCTTAAACATACTCTGATAATGTTCATGAGCAAAGAGTCACGTTATCAGAATAAACAAATACCACATTCTGTATTACAGTACCTTATCGTGCTAGCATGCAAATCAACCGTGTCTAGTTTGTGTTAGTTCATTTGAAAGCGACATCTGTACTCGTGCCGTCTTTGGGACGGGTGACGCCAGTGGACACAACATCTCACTGGTCCCTGCTTTGGGAAGAGGACATCTTTGGAGTTTACTCTGTATATCCTGGCCCTATATATCACGAGGGACCACCATCTAAATCATCTCCCTGACCCCACTAAATAAAAAGCTTTTTCATGGAATATCCATGCTTACTGTTAAAAGTTTCAGTATACAGTATGCTATATTGAGCTACCCAGAATCTTTAGGTTCTGGTCCAAAATTGTAACACATAACACATTTTGCAATAACTGAAAAAAAAAAAAGTATTTCCCACAAGCCCACGATGGTTGTGGGTGGAATGCCTCCAGACTGAGGCTAGCCCTGTGGCAAGCTGTAGAAGGCCAAATAGTGCAAACTAAATAGACATAATAGAGCTGATATTAGGGAAGTTAACATTAGAATGGCAGACCCATGCATTGCAAATTGTCCATGGGAACTGGAGTGTTTGGAGTGTTAACAATGTCATTGTGGTTTAACTTTACTAAAACCACAAAGGGTTCAAATAATAATAGCAGGTGCTGTGGCAGATCTATTTTTGTTAGAATACTAAAAGTAAATCCCTTTGACACTTTTTTATTTAAGAGAAACTGATTGCAAAAACCTTGAATGAGAGACTTCCCAGAATCAAACAAGGTAGTGGAATGGACCGGCTACTAGCATGGATTAGCATTGGGTATCAACCCTGTGGTCTATAGAAGTAAAATAGATCATACTAGTAGTGATAATATGCAACACGAGTAAAGCATGTTGCATAAGTGCTGCATTATCGGCTGAAAGAAGCACAACATTCAGTATCACATGAGGGAGTCAGTGTCCACATAAGAGTTCACACAAATACAAAAAGCTTCCAAATGGCTAATACCTGGAACAAATCACAACACTGCTCTATTAAAGTTCTCCCATGCAGTTGCAGACAGAGGTGAGCCAACATAGTCCAAGGAGCAAGTTTTCAACTGCAACACTTCAAGCCCACAAGTCTGCAGTAAAAAAGGCTTCTGAAGCACCTCAGGACTTCCTAAAAGGATGATATTACTGGTGCCTCTGGTTATGAATGATAAGGCTGGCATAGGTTTCTGGCATGAAAACCAGCATGGCAGCCATCTGTTGAGCAGAAGTTCATTTAAAACCCTTTGAGCTTCTTCCTTTGTTTAACTCAGCAAATCGATCTGTGAGCATCCTTATTAACAGTTTGATAACTGCTAAATGCCTCAACAAAAGCATGCGTGTACTTGTCTACAAAGACTCGTCATGACCATGTCGATGCAGCATGGACCACTTCATTCCAGCACTCTGACATATGCAACAGTGTAAATCAAAGTAAGTAGTGTATTTAATCAAAGTATCCCTTTTACCCGGTTTATTCTTTGCTCGCATGTACGGACGTATTGTCCAAACACCAGCATGGAATGCATGCAGCTCAATGCCAGAAGGGCACAAACAAGAAAACAAGCACTTATCAGCATCTGAAAAACCAACCTCTGAATTTTCCACATTCTTTACATTTTCTAGCTCAAATTGGGCTTTTAAAATGTCGTCTTGTGGCAAAGAATTCAAGAGGAGAACCGCTCAGAAATATGAATCTACTTTAAGGACAACGGCACCGGACTCCCCCCTCGACTGCGCTTCATCGCTCAAAGGCAGAGCCTGTAATCTTAGAAGAACTACGAATCTGGAGAAGGAGGGAGAACAGTGTGCAGGAAATCCTCTTGAATTTCACAAGTCTTCCTTGTCCTATGCCTTTTCACTGTCAAAATCTGATCTGCTTCTTCTCACGCTGCACACAGGGCGTCAATTAAAATTCCAAGTCTTGGCCTGCCGGGGCACTATAAATCACTTGTGCCTCACCTCTTCTGCGTGGTCACACTCCTTTATTTCTATAGGCATAATGACAGGAGAGAGAAAATGAGCGAAGCATGGTTATGGCCCTCTTTACCCTCCTTTGGTTGCTCAATCATCTTGTGCTTTTGCAGCTGGTTTTCCTGTGTCATCCTTTTTTTATGGGAAGTCCTGAGCAACTGGATAAGCCTTGAAGATGGAAAATAATGGTCCACATGTCATGCAGTTGTTTTGCTGCATGAATGTCTTTTGATAACTAATATTGGGAAGTTTACTTCAAACTAAATACAGTAAGTTGGTGTCTCTCTCACGGGCTGCCTGCATTTGATTGAGATGAATTGCACTCTTAGGAATACAAATAGGGAAAGATCACGCAGCCTTGACCACCAAATGTTTCCAAATAGAATTCCAATCACCACTAAATCCCCAAAGGCCTCCCCGCTGGGGAATCTGTCAGCTAGTGTACTCTTGAATTTGACTTGTGCAGCCGGAAACCCTAACCTTCAAGCCATGGTTTTAAAATTCCCGAACCCATGGAGCTGTTTGCCCTCAGGGTTGAGCCCATAACTGTAGCTCTGACAGCCATGGTGCTCATTCGTCTTGCTGCATAGACATCTAAATACCACTAGAAAAGGTGAACAGCAAGAACAATTTGATTATTTGTCATTGATGTTCAGGTTTTGGCATTTAATAAATATTTGGAAGCGCTTGAGTTAGATAATCCTATATCCTACTAATATTTTCCTTTCTGCACACCTATTTTCTCTAGTGATTTTTTAATGTAAATTTGATTAGTATTTAATATAAGAGTAAAGAGGGAATTGACTATGCAGTGAGACAGCCAACCCATGCATCCTAATACTTAAAGTAGGATTAAGAATATTCCTTGTCCAAAACAGACATGTTTAGCCATAAAAGATCCTCCACAAGTCCCTCTGGAGCAAAACAGAATTAAATCAATGTCCTGCTGGCTGCAAAAAATAAAAAATACAAGTCCATCAAAGACAATTTTCTTACTTGTGTAGTTATTTTTAAGGTCCAAGCAAAGGTTATTTGCTTTAAAAGTCGCACATTTACCCTTGACACATTCACATTTGGAGATACTAAGCTCCAAGGAAAAGCAGTCGTATCAAGATGAAGGCAGGGCCCAAATGTCAAAGAATTAACTCACTTTTACGGTGAATTGAAATGACAATTGACTTGTGTGTCGGAGCAATGTAGTGAGGCAAATACTGACATCTTCTGACTGCTGAATGGACTGCAGCACTATATCTCATGTGCAATGATATTTTGAGCATTTTCACTATTTAAACTGTTTCAAAACTTGAGGCTTCCAGACAATGAACTGATTAGTGTGCATATGTTAGATTACAGCGGCGCAAGTCTTCTCATTTTAAAGTCAGTGCTTTGAAATAACTTCAGTTTCTAAAAGGCAGGTCACAAAAACACAAACCAAGAGTGGCAGACCATTTAATGATCCTCATAAGTAAGTTAAACAACCATTTATTTTACAGTCTAAAATGTCCTCATGGAGGAACAGCAAAATACACTCAAAATGAAGATTGATCAAAAGACAGTTTTCATACTAATCACCGTTTTAAGTTTTTTTTTTTCTCTTCTCATTTGTTTATCAAAAATTATAAGTGCCTTCAACATAACCATGAGAGTACTCTGCTTGCAGTCATATACATATTTACAACACAAAACTGACGAGCATGGTTTTACTTTCAGCATCGGTTTCGCACACCTCATCCCCTGTCTCTTTCAGACTGCTTTGTTTTGTTACACAAAACAAACATAAGGACCCTGAAGAAAGACAATTATGAAGGGGAAAAATACACAAGAGCACAGATAAGGACATTAGTATTTACAGCTTGGCTCAACACAGTTAAGGGGAGGGATGGAGACAGATGATTAACACATCCAATAGCGGCATGATGTCAAGTTTAAGTCACATTCTTTACTTATGATTTCTGTTTACCCTTTAAGATTTGAAAATAAAGCATGCTATAGCACATCTGTTATGAAGTCATGGCTTATATGACCTCAGGATGCAGTCCTTAATATGTGAGGATGATTTTCAGACAGGAGGGGGCAGTAGAGGACCACATCAGTGAGAAGGAGAACAGGAATACTAACAGAAATGCAACCTCTACAATACAATGGTTCCTTCAAAGTGAGGATACAACTTCATAATGTAAAAGCACTGTAGTAACAGAGTTGGTTTGATGAACAATACCAAAAAAAAGGAATCAAGTCTGCCCTCTGAGAGGCAAAATACAAAGTCACATATGAAAATAGGTTCTGCTCAATTTTTGTTTTAGATACATTGCGTGTGTGTAGAGCGTTTGCAAAAGACATTTTGGCACAGAATCAATTTTTAAAAATATTTTTTCTTGAATATCACTATCCTTCCCACCATTCCCCTTCTTGCCCCTGCCCAAAAGAAAAAGGAAAGAAAAGATTTGATGATCAGTCTTGTAAAATAATTCACTTGGTCTCTCCACATTGCTTCAGTCTTTAAATATTTATAATATTTACAGTTTCACAATTGTCCACAATAACCTTAGGCTTAAAGAAGATGCAAACAAAAATAAACAAATTAAATATTCTTTATATAGTCCCCTATTGAGGCATTGAGTGTAACTGTACAACTCTTAAGTCCCCTCTCGAGTTCCTGGGGTAGAGAACACTTCGGGATGGAGAGTCGAGTCCGGAAATGATGTAGAAGTTGGCTGATGGTGAAGGAGCAAAAGCAGTATGATAGATCAGGCTGAAATGATCCTTGATCCGTGATCATTTTTCAGGCATTGATTTTTTTATCCTGCACAAGCATGGCTGATCACGAGAGTAATTCCATAACATGTATCATTTTATACTCAAATCTGTACAGAGTTCACAATTTTTTCCGTAACATAGTGCAATGACTTCCCATATTGTTTGTCTTTAAAAAAATTATCACAATCACTTTTATGAAGGTACAAAATATCCCATAGGAAGGCCTCAATCCATAGCTTTATAGGTGCTATGAATTAGGAAAGGCTGCACAACACCTCCGAAAATGGCAAAAATTAAATGATAAATCAGAAATGATCATAAAAAAACAGTTCAACCCTTCAGATCCTTCTCTGTAGAGGTAAAGTTTTTGAAATTCAATGTCATTAGGGACTTAAGGACTTGGTGGAGAAAAGGTGAGTGCATGCTAAATTATATATATTTTTAAAGTCAAACTCATAAAAATATGAGGCAATTCCCAGTTTACAAAACTCAAAATGGGCTGGTGTTGGCTTTGTTCAGAAAAAATGAAGGTAATCAAACAGAGGCAATGACAATCATGAGGTGAGGGGAAATGCTGGAGATGCTGTTGAGAAGGTCTGGGGCTAGGCGCGAGAGGTGGCTCTCCGAGAATTCACAGGGCGGGAAAATCTGTACCACATAAGCCGGCTGCGAATCAAAAAATTAAAATAACATGATTAGACATGACTTTGATGACTTGGACACAGGCACAATTTAAAAAGAAGAAGAAAAAGTTAAAAAGACCACAGACCTGATTAGAGCCAGGGTTGGGCACATTGATAATGCCAGCTGCCTGTTTGGCTTGCAGGTAGGTGATGAAGCCACTTTTCAAGGCTTCGGTTTGACCAAGGACGTCTTCTTGGTCTCGACCACAGGGTAGAGCCAGTAGCAAACAGTAGTCATTCTCCACCTGCCATGAATGATAAGTCTTTTTCATAAATGTAAACATAAAAGCAAATCCCATAGAGTGTTAATCAGGTTATAGGCTGACAATCCATACATTTGCAATACATCTCTATTTGATCAATATGTATGTTCATCCAAACTTAAGCACCCAACAGTCCAAAGGTAGTAAAAAACAAAATACTCACAGTCATTCTGCGTGCCACACTCTCCAACTGGGAAGCCTCAAGCCTCATTCTCTGGACAATACGTAGGAGAGGACCTCCCTCTGTAGGCGGCAGGGAGCGCTGGGCCAGTATAGTATTACCAGAAACGAAGTGCAACTGGACGGCAGCCTGGTCATTCTTCAGTGCCAACAGGCCTTGCCATACAATAGGATATTTCTGTAGAGCAAAAACAAAAAAATGGGTTTTAAACCTCTTTCCTCTTTGGCAAGGTCTTGAAAACATATTCCATATATGATGACATTGCTGGTCAATCTGTCTTCCTACCGTCATGAGCTGAACCATGTCAACGGAACGATGTCCCGAATGTTCCAACTTAGCATCAGGTCGTGAGTGCAGAGAACTTGATGGGGATACTGCTGGCAGAAAGGCTGTTGGGCCTTTTTGTAGAGCTAGATCTGGCTTATGAGTAAGACTCATTGGGGACGTCATGGGAGACTGGTATGAGGGTGAGACTGAATCCCGTGATATTCTGGAAATGTGCGAGAGTTCCGTAGAGGTAGGATGGCGGAGATGGGAACTGTCAGGTTTGGAACCACTTCCTCCCACAAGTGACTGAGACATTTTACCCCTGTGGCCCAGCTCAGGCTCCGGAGGGACCTGGTTAAGGACCTACCAAATGAAAAGAGTAATGCATATTTTGTATGTGTATATGATCTATGAAATACAATTATAATAAAATGCTGAAATATTTGCAATATGTAAATAAAAAAAGCATATCAAGTGACCTGTGAAGATGTAATGCCTTGGTTAGCCAGGTTGTGTCCCGATGAAGGATGCCCTGGAAACTGTGATGGAAAGCCCCGCATGTCCCGATATACTGGAAAGGAGCCCGCACCTCCTGGATGCATCAGCTGAACCCCAAGTGGGTGAGGAGACACCAAGACTGGAGAAGATGCATGGACTCCCCTGATTCTACTTTCGTTGGAGGGTGCGTGTATCAGCTTTCCTTCTGGTGGTTTGAGAGATTCTTTTGCAGAAAGGTCAATGGTCTTTCCCACTATAGGACTCTTTGAAGGCCCAGAGATGTTGGTTGAAGACGTTCCAGTCTCTGAGGCGCGTGACTGTCTTGTCTCTACAGCGACCTGCTCTCCCAATTGCTGGTGCATGAGGATGCGCTGGTGCATGTCTCTGTACTGGTCCATGCGTATACTTGGGTGGAGCCCTCGGTGATCACTGTGAATCATCCTTACATCTGATTGGAGCTGGGGCACCGCAATTCTATTCAGGGCTTGGTTGAAGTGTCTGGGGTCTTCTTCACTTACACTGCTGCCACCGCTACCGGATACTGAACCCTGCGTACTTGAATGGGACTGCAGTACCAAATCTCGAATGACATTCGGCTGAGGCGTGTTTGAGCGCTGTGAATGCCCTGGGTGGGAAGACAGGGAGTCACCTCGCCTTCCATAGTTCATCCCAGATATTGGTGGGGTGTTCATTCTGGCTTCATGAGCCATTGCCTGAGTGACACTGTGAGGTTGAATGATGACGGAGGACTGTTCCGAGTGAGGGTGATGCATACCAGAATGATATGTAGAAATTTGTGGTATGCCGTGACCTAGAACGACAGAAGTGCCTCGAGGAGAACTGCTTGGGGGACAGGCTTTGACAAAGTGTGAAGGCGAGTGGACGGCTGTTCGTGGGGAATGGGGTTCTTGCTTTAGGTGTAGAGATGAACGATCAGTTGGCATGCTTGGGCCGGGGCTCATGCGGGTTCCAGATAGTGATGGGTGGTGTGGACTCATGTCCATCTTTTTGGGTAGGGGTTCAGACCCCAGTCCTCTCTTGCCATGCTGCTGCTGTATCACAGCATGGTTGTACATCAAGACTTGAGGAGAACTAACTGGCTGTTGGTACATCTTTACAACACCACCCTGGGACGCTGTGTGATACGGGGCATCAGATTTGTCACACCTAATACCCTCCTGCTTCATACTGGATATAACAGGTTGAGAGTTATAAGACTGACCTGACAAGAGAACCCCTGTGTGCCCATAAGCTGTGGGAGTCGGGGTTACTTTTGGCGTAGGGGACTGAGAGGATGTGATATGTGGGTCTTGCTTTATTGAAGATTTGGACACAGATTGCTGAAATTCGATATCACCAGCACTCGCTTGAGGAATTTGACTAATTTTAGCTCTCATTCTATGAGGTCCTTCGGTTTTCTGACCAGAATAACTCAAAACAACAACACCCTCTGATGTATTGACCCTTAGGCCAGGACTGGTGCCTGTACTGTAGGGAGTGGTCTCAACAACAGAGCGCCCTCTCGTCGCATCTTCTACAATATCCATGCCATGGTAGCGATTATTCTCATTAGGGTTTGATCTAAATTTTTGCTTGGGAATAGACAGGCCAATCCTGCGGTTGCTTAGAGAAATTCGTGGAGTTTCCTCTGTATCATAAGGCATTGGAATTCGACTTATTACTGAGGTAGCAGGAGAAATAACTGTATGCTGGATCTTATCGCCACAGTTCTGTTGGGACTCTGTCAGTGGAAAGGGTTTGTGGTGTATGGGCTGGGGGGGTAAAGGTGGTCTCTCTTCGGGGTGTAAGTGTCTTGAACCCACTATATCAGAGGGATTTTCATTCTCGGACATCCGTGCAGGATCTGACAGTGCAGACGTCACCATGGTGGTAGGCATAGAATTGTTGTTTGGTGCCGAAACATATTTAGGTTCCATTAGGATTTTTCTTAATGTACTAGAACTAGGGTCAATATCTGAGGCCTTTGTGTCAGGAGGCATTGGGGGATTTGTTGAAGGGGTTATAAGTGCAATTGATTGTGGTGGAGAAGGAGTTACCACTGTAACATGACACGGAGGAGCAACATAGATTCTACTTTCTTCAGTTCTAGGAGGCCAGTCTGGCGAAAGTGGATTTTTGGCAGGCCGCAGCAGGGGTACACTGAAGTGAGATACAGGTTGTGGGCAGGCACGAGCAAGAGTAGGGGTAGATGGCCCTTCTGCTTGGGGATGCTTTTTACTACTGGAGATGTTGCTTGTGCCTGAATGAAAGGCAGATTCTTTGGGTACAGGCTGTTCAACTTCAGGCTGTTCTGCCTCTTTGGGTGTGTCGACGGTTATAGCACTTGTAACATGACGTCTACAAGTTGCAACGGCAGTGACCACAGAAGCTGCTGCTGTAGCCCCAGCTGTAACAGTGGCTGCTTTTGAATTGTTGGTTTCTGGATCTTCTGGGATCGACTCTGGTAACTTGACTGGGGAGGGCTCTGGATGCGAAACAGCTTCAGCAGTATTCCCCTTCTTATTAGCTGCACCTTTGCGACTTCTTGACTTCTTCAGAGTTTTGGCTCTAACTCTGCCCGTTTTCTTGGGTGTTTCAATTAGAGAGGCATTTTCAGCTGCCTTTGTCTCCGCTATTAGCCCCTTTGGTGTGGGTGTCACAGGACCATCATCTGAGTCTGCAGCAAGAATATTGTTGATCACCATGTGTGTTTCAGGATCCATAATTTCATTGGAGGAGGAAGATGTCAATGAATCAGGGGTAGGGATACGACCAGTGTAAGTAGGAGGAGCTGTGAAACTATCTGTATCTGCACATGTTTCTTCAGCTGTAATGGAATCAATAGCGGCTGCAAGTTCAGTTTCGCTTGCAGGATAAACTCGCTTCTCCTCAACCTCAACTTCTGGCTCCACTATGACAGGAGGCAATGCGGCAGGTTGCTCTGAAGGTGGTTCCTTATATGGTCGAGGAGGTTGCTCAACTGTGAGTTTGGCAATATTTTCAACTGCCTGCTCTAGTTCCATCTGCCTTGCTAAGAGAGCTGCTGGATTAGCAGGAAATTCAGGCTCGGATAGGTTGTCTTCCTCTTCCTGTGTGTCAAGTTCTTCTGATTCTTTTAGAAAGCCTATAATATTTGTTTCCTCATTCCCTTTTATTACCGTTTTGGTTTGTGTCATGGTGGGAGCTTCAAATGACTCAAGCTCATCATCCCCTGAACGTAGTAAACCTTTTACATCGTCAACACTTACACGGATCTCAAGATTTTTTAAGATGTGTGATTTATCTTCAGTAACTTGCTTGGCATTTCTTTTCAGTCTTGGTGTCTTCATTTTAACATTCTTTTCAGGCTGTTGTCTCCTCTCAAAGGAGGGGGTGTCTACCTTTTCAATATCCTCGTCAGTAGATTTCTTTCCACCAGAATCTTTTAAGTCTTTTTCCCTCCTGAGCACTTGTGAGCTTTCGTTTTCCACCTTTTCTGATAGCTTCACAAACAGTTCAGAATCAGCTTTAGGATCAAGTACTGACTCATCATGACTTGCCAGATCAGTTTGTTCAGCCAACTCTGAAGTGCTCCCAGACTGTTTGTCTATTCTACAACCTTTCTTGTTAACTGGAGCAGGAGATGTCAGTTGTGTTTGTTGTACTTTCTGGGTGCGGGGTGAACGCCATCCCTCAGAGGCTTTTATAACCTCAACAGTAGTGGAGGTCTCTTTGACCTCTGTGTCTTCTTCCATAATTTTCTGCTGATCACACTTAACTGGTGATGCATCTTCACCTCGTTTGACGCCTCGTTTAGGTGGGCGTCCTCGCCTTGCGTTGGTATGTGGCATTGGAACATCTTGCTGTATTGGTTCTTTATCTGCACCACGTTTGCGCATGGAGCGTGCCGACTCAACAACCTCTTTACCAGCTGGGTCGTCTTCATGTAGTGTGGCGTAGACTGATCTTACATTCCTGCGACGTGTTCTGCCATGGATCAAACTAGACTCAAGGTTCTGCTCTGAATATGATCCATGAATTGGTGACTTGGATGTGGCTTTGAACTCAGACACTTTTGGTACTTCTGCCCGAGGAGATGAGGCCCTTTTGAGTTTCTCTCTATCAATCCGTTCACTCTTTCGTGTTGCAGGTTTTTCAGTGGCAACAATTTGGGAAGGTTGGGAAGTACGTAATACTGATAATGGTTTTGCCCTTTTACTCTTAGGTTGTCTGCGATTTGGTAATGGTTTTATTTCAGCTTCTAGCTCTGGCATACATGTCTCACTATCTGTCTCAGTTTTCTGAGATTCCTCAGAGTGTTTTGATTCCTGATTTTCTATTTTAGGCTCCGTCTTAATAATTTCAGTTTTTTCTTCAATCTTTGGATAGTCAGAGTAAGTGAATTCGGAAGTATCTCTCTCTAAACCACTTAGGGAAGCACCAAGAGTGGGAGGCTTATCGTCCACAAGAGGATTATGTACCACTGCCAAACTATCTCCAATTTTTGCTTTGGATTCAATTAACTCAGGTTTTGTTTCCATTTCATTTTCTGGCCCCAAAAGGACAACTGGAGGGGTTAAGGTTAGTTTAGGAGCACCTGGTTTTAAGTCTTCCTGAGGGAAAGAATGCGATGGCGATAGCTTAAAAACTGGCTTTTCTTTTTCTTCTTTGACAAATGACACGGGTTGATCTAATGATGGAGTTAAACATTCTTTCTTTTCTGGTGAAGACATTACTTTCAGGGCAAAAGCAAATGGGGAAACTAACATGGTTAATGGGGGGCTAGTTGATTTGTGATCAACCTTCACTACTGGCTCAGATTCCTTATCAGACAGCACATTATCACTATTCTGCCCTTCTTCTCTTTTAATCTCTACCAATATCGAATCATTCTCAGAATCAGTTGGAGAATGGTCTTTGTCCTTCTGTTGTTGAAGCTCCAAAAAGCGACTATGGAAAAGCACTATGGGCTCTTGTGGCATGTCACCTCCTCCAGATTCAGGCAGTGCCTCAGTAGCACCTGGCTTAGCAAAAGGTCTACTAACGCGAGTTTCTAAATCTTGGTCTTTACGTTCAAGATGCTGCAAACGGCGGGAATCCTGTTCAAAGATTGAGCTGTGCAGGAAGCGAGAGGCAAACAGGTCTCGTCGTTCTTGGTCCTGTGGCTTAAGTTCCTCCTTTTTATCATGCAGCTTTTCGACAGAGTCAGTGCGAATCTTTTTTTTTTTCATATACCAAGAAGGAATAGGCCGAGGTGCTAGCTCTACCTTGTCCTTATCCGAACAGCTGTGGGAGGTTGGAAAACGTGAGGGGAGAAAAGACCAATTATCTTCCCTGGATGAATACAGTGTCTTCGCTCTTTCAAGGAGTGCTTTGGTATCAGGAGTTATAGTTTTATCTAATGCAAAAGAATAAAACTTGTTCTTTTCCAATGAGCCTGAAAGCTTCAGGTCTGTCATCCTCTCGTCACGTTCCCGAAGGATAAAAGACAAGGAACTATTGGACTTGGGAGATATGTGTTTGTCTTCTCCGTCCTCATCTGAATCAGACTGCACTTCTCCAGGTTCCAAATCTTGGCCAAGGCGTTTGCGGATGGTTTCACGTTTTGCAATATCACTTGGGAAAGTCATATTCATTCTAAGTGCATCGGACTTTATCCTTCTTTCCCAGCGGTGCATCAACTCCTCGTCACAGCCAAGCAAAGTTGTCTTCAGCTTTGGGAGCTCAGTGTCAGAAGACTGAACATGTGTCAGTCCCAAACTGTTTTTTAATGACTCTGTGTGTGAACATTTCTCATCTTTTGTTGGAGATTTTCTGTCTTTGTTTATAACTGATACAGAAATATGGGCAGTTTCATCTTCCTCATTTACACAAAAGTGACCATGTCCTATTGAGGGTGTTATACTCTGATAAAGGTCTTCATTCAACTTTTGGGAACTTGGAAAGTTGCGCTCTCTTTTTGCAGTGACTATTTCAAAGCCCAAATCCTCAACTTTCTTTCTTTTACTGGAAGACAAGTCATCATTGACCATGTCCTGAATTGATTTTGAAACATCGTGCATGATATAATCCTTTCCAAATTCATGAGTCTCAATACCTGCTGGGTTTTCAAACTTGACTAAATTATCAGGATCGGTAAGCTTGGGTTGGAGCCAGCTACTCTGTTCAATTTGTTTTGTGCAAATGTTCTGGTCAATGTGCACATTGTGTTCATCTGTGTCATTTGAGTCCCTGCATTTCCCTTGTTCATTTTCAGACAAAACCGGTTTCTGTTCTTTTAATTCATCCAAATAAAAGCTGCCATCGTCTAACATCTTTGTGAGACTGGAGCTGTTTTCACTTTTTGATTCTGCTAAATCCATTTTTAGGTAAGTAGAGTCCAACTGATCCAAAGAATCTTCAGGCAGCTCCCCGAGCCGTGACTGCTGCTCCAGAGAAAAGTCTACAGAGTTGATTTCACAGTCTCGTCCATCATTAGGACTGATAACTGAAACCATCCTGACACATTTATCCTTGTGGTGCTCCTTTTTATGCATCCCTTTTATCGAAAGATTCTTATCCAAGTCTGTCTCTTTAGCATTGTTCCATAGTTTGTGTAGTCCAGGTTTAACAACATCCTCCTCACTAGTTCTCTTCTGCCTATCAGCTTTCCCAGAGTCTTCAAACCGCCTTTTCCTTGCTGCCAAACGGTCAATATCGACAGAAATACAACTGTCAAATCCCATTTCAGATTTACCATGTTTTTTGGATTTGATTTTAGCATCCTTGTCAATAATCTCCACTAAGCTGTGCATATGTTTGTCTCTGGGCACCTTTACATGCTTAGTAATATCACTTTTTGATGGTTCTGAGCAGAATGGAGGAGTCCTCTGGTCAGCTGAAGGTGATGCCAATCTAGGACTGTCACTCCCACCCCTCGGTATTGTTTTTTCTTGGACAGATTGCCCAATCAATTTTCCTTCTTTCTCTTTCACGCGTGTTAATTGCACAACACACGGCAGAAGATCTAACCTTCCTTTGCTCAAGCCTTCCTTTGGAATTTTAGTGCTTTTGCTTCGAAGGACAGACTCAGGGCTAGCATCTCGTTCAGGTACAAGTTCAGGTTCAGGTTCCGGTTCTGTCTCACATGCTTGGATAATGGGTGATGCAACTTTTAGCTTCTTAAGCCTCTGCTTCTCACTTTTGTCTTTGTCCCCTCGATCTTTACGTCCAACCCGCTTCTCCTTTTCAACCAAATTCCCTCTTTCAACTTCAAAGACTCGATCCTTTTCAAGTTTGTCAGTTTTAATATATCTTTCAGTGCGTGCCTTTTCAACTTTTTCAAATCTGGGTGGGGAGATTGAACTGCAGCTACCACTTCTTTCAGAAGATCGGCAACAAACACGACGATCTGAATCACTTGGTATCCTCTCAGAGAGCGAAGGAGATGCAGTAGGGCTTGCAGGTCGACGAGCGGCCACGTGAGATGGGCTTTGGCTACGCTCAATGGTCCTCCGTCCATGATCCCGCCCACGATCCGTTTCAAAGCGCTCCCTCTCTCTTTCACGTTCCCGTTGCAAATAGCTGTATTTGCGAATGTCCTGCTCATATGGGTCAGCTCTGAATTCTCGATATTCACGGGGTTCTTCAAAGTATTGTGGATCATAGTAATCTGCCTGATATGGGTCCCATTCTGTGTAGAACTCCCGACTTCTGGCAGGGAATTTGCGACGTGGATCTTCAGTATATGTTCCTGGTGTTCGTACATTTTCGTAATACTGTCTTTCTGCTTGAAACTCGTATTGAGTTCGTCGATCATCCCTGCCAAGAGATAAACCCAAACACCAGGATATCAATTTCTCACTCATTGACATGAATAATGTTTAACACTAGACAGTATTAAGCCACAATTATTATTCCTGAAGAAAACTACAAACCTTCTTTCAGAGAGAATGTCATAAAAGTCTCGAATGTCCTGCCCAGATGCCTGCATTGAACGATAAAACGCCATCTGACTTTCCTGATTGGCAAAGTCCACCTAAAAAAAAAAGGGTCAGTTGAAATTTTCACATGATGTCCGGAATTAAGAAAACAAAAACATTACAGAGCAAAATTTAAGAGCAAAGTTTTGTTTCCCCCACCTTGATTTTACTGCCGCCTATCTTCCATCCTTTTGTGTCTTTGACAGCGGCTTGTGCATATTCAATGTTGTTATACAGGATCAACGCCATTCCTTTCATTCTGTCAAATACAACCTGCGCAAGACAGAGGAAAATAGAGTCCAATGTTGCCAGAAAGTAAAAAATGTGCAACTGTAAGGGGGAAAAAAGACTTACCTTGACAACATGTCCATAGCGGCAGAAATGACGAGTAAGAAACTGCTCAGTTGTGTTTGAAGCCAATCCATCCAACCAAACACACGTTGTAGGCATACTCTTTCCAAAGCCCAGCTGAAAAAAGGAAGGATAAAATAAAAAGATTGCAAATATTTGATCCAACATCAAAACTTAAAGAACAGTTTTTATAAATCGAGCTCATAAATAATACTAGCATGGTCGTGAAAGACAAGAATGTGGTAGTTAAGGCAAGATTCTAAATGTAATTAATGTGATAAATCTCACCTTTAATCTATTGTTACCAAGGTACTCTCCATCCATCTTCTTTATAGCCTTACAGACACTGGCAATGTCGCAGTATTGTAGAAAGGCATACTGTGGGGCTCCATTCACCTTCTTAATGTCAATGTCCTTTGCACAATAATGAAAACAGAAAAAGGCTTTTATTAAGCATTGTCATCTCAAACTACGCAGCATGGTAACCATTGCCTATATGGATATATTCCCAACCACTTCACAGCATTAACCTACCACTATTTCTCCAAAGCGTTGAAAGATGTTAAGCAGGTCATGGTAAGCCGTGGACTTCTCCAGGTTTCCAATAAATAATGTTCGTGTGGCCTTTGGATGAAACTCGTCTATCCTCTCATCCAAAGGACGAAACTCGTTCTCACTTTCAGTCTCTGAAAAAAATACAGCAAGTGACCATTTGAATCTTTTGCGTTTTATCGCTTCATGTTTGTGCTGCAATACAGTTAAAGATCAGAACTTACCGGGGCCATTCCAGGCTGTGACCTCGATTTGCATGCCAAAAAAAAGCTTTCCCTTTGATGCTCCAAGTGCTTTTTCTTGGTCCTCTTGCTGGCGGAAAAAGACAAGCCCGTAGCGCTCCTCTGAAGCTCCGTGGATTTGTACGGATGTGACTTTTCCATGTTTCTTAAATTCATGGAACAAACCATCCTTCAGGCTCGTATCTGTAGTAAACCAGTCAAATGAGGTATTAAGTATGTTTATTGAAAATGTAACACACTATCAAATGCTAAAGTCTTGATCTTTCATAAAATGTGTCATTATTTGAAGGGATGAACAGAAATACAATGCACTTCTATTATTGCATGAAAAAAAGCTATTTGTTGCACACCATGGGAGCACCTTATGACTAACCTGTAGAGCGCACAGGAAGATTTTGGACCTTGATGCCAAAGCTTTTACGTGGTTCATCCTTGTCAAGGGAGGATAAAGGAAGTGCTGAGGGTGCTGGAACAGCAGCAGATTGCACTGAACGTGCCGGGGAGTCATCACTTGAGCTACTGCTAGAATCACTGAAGCAAAAGAGAAACATGGACTTAGATCTTGTTGCAAGTGTCACAGTCTGTCATCGTTCTGTTACTGGAACTGGTTGTTGCCTTTGTTTTATGATCGTTTTATATATATATATATATATATATATATATATATATATATATATATATATATATATATATATATATATATATATATATATATTTGCAGTGTCTCACTGCAAAAAAAGATTGATGTGTATATACAATATATATATATATATATATATATATATATATGTATATATATAATATGTATATTGTATATACACATCAATCTTTTTTTGCAGTGAGACACTGCAAGTGCATAATGCCCTGCCCCTGAAAAATCATTCATAGATTGGATAATATTTGTTGAAAACTCTACCAACAGCAGTTAAAATGTAATTTTTGTGAATAAAAAAAAATGACAAAATGCATTTGTTTGGTCCAATCCGAGGTAAAAAAAACAACTAGAATACTTATTGTATTGAACAGGCAGTAATATGCACACATTTCAGATTTAATATATAGTGATGCATGTGCACAATATATCATGCAATGCACTGACAATGAATGTGTCCTTCTACCATTGAAAAAGCACAGAGGAAAAACACCTTCTTCCCCCCCCCCCCCAATGTATCATCATCATCTGGTTATCAGTATAAAAAAGATGGATTTGCACGTCACTGACAAATTCATGGCTGCCTTGGGCGCCTTTTTAATCCAACCGTTCCCATGCCTGTCTCAGCGTTCAAAGCCCTCTGCTGTTTGTTTCCTTCTCACTTTCTCCTCCTGTGCTCAGACACTCCCGGAAGTGCTGCTGACGGAGGCTGGCCTGTGGGAGTGGGCAGGCAGCCAGCACTGGCCAGAAATTTCCAGTTCCAACTGGATCTCACGGAGGGGGGGTGAGCCATTACACATACAGAGGTAGGCAGTGAAAAAAATATATATACCAGCCGTCTCCTGAAATTCCCCACAGAGCACTACCTCGTCAAACCACATGTGTCGCTACACGCCACTCAGAGCCGGCCACTCTGCTGTGGCCAAAAGGTGATGCGGTTATCCAGAAAATAAACAACTGGAGCGAGGAGGGGGGTTATGTAGTGGAGTAAATCTCATGGCCAGACACGTTGGTTATGTTTTTAAAACTGCAGATCCCACTTGATCATCCCAGCCTTTTGTTATTTAGGCATTTCTTGAACAATTACTGTACAACAATAACCCAACATCTACATTCACAAGAACCTGGACACAAATGTAGCAAAACTCTCCGGTGCAAAACAAATTGCTCTGTTTTGAATTCAACATGCTAATTTAGCTGATGCAAGATCCACATGCATCACAAAACTGACAGACATGTAGACTTCAGTTCAAAGTATAGCGCTAATAAACACATTCAGACTCCGACCAGCAATCAATTACTCAGTCAACAACCTTGTAAAAGCAGATTTGTCATTTGAAAGATTCACGAGTACAAAGTTCACTCACAGAAAAAGGGTGGAACGGAATTTGCACACGCAGCACTGCTTGAAAGGTCTACAGAATTTGAATTGGAAATTCTATGCAACGTGAAGTTCGGCCATGTTGTTGGGTAAGATGGTTCTTTTATAACACCATTTGAAAATAATAAAATAAATGCTACAGTATCTTTTGAGGAAACAGACGTGACCTGGTATTAGGAGATATGATATATTGATGGTTATTGTTATAAAAATGTTGTTTTAACTTAAAATAACAACAACTCTGCTGCAGTGTTCACAACAGCCAATATATATGTTTGGGAAATTGCATCAAATCGTAGAAGATGGTATTATGCAGAGATTACGACATTTTGTAATAAACCCCAATTAATGTACCCGTATAGAAATCTTTCCTCCCCCTTTTCTTCTCTAATGAAATACTTCACACCTAAATACTCTCTCCCAGCCACGTCACTGGTCTCATGGCTCCAAAACAGCGATAGCTCAGCAGAACGGAAAGCTTTCCTTTAGAGCGCCACGACATGAACACACACCACGAATCTGCCCACAAAGACAGATGGAGTTTTTATTTTCCATAAGGCAGTCGGTGATGGAAAAAATCAAGACATTGATTTGGTGAATGTGGTTTTATCATAAACACACCATCTTAGCAATAAATTCCTATGTATTCTGCCTTGTACATGGTCACATTGTTTAGTAATTAATGTTCCACAGCAGGGTTTGCACTGCAATGTGCTTCAAGGCTGCTTTCGTTGAGGCTATGATGAGCCCTGGTAACCAAACGCATCCTTCATTAAAAAAAAAGCAGAATATCGGGTTATAACTGAGCAGACTGGTGTGCGTAAAAAACATCTGTATGGTTATACTGTAGCTGCCTGGTGCAGTCAGGCGATATAATGAAGGCAAACGGCCGCTAATTTGATCGCATGGTCAGTTTTTGTTGACTAATGTATGTCAACTTCTCAGCGGAATAGTGGTTACATAACCTTCAAAACGAGCCATGTTGCACACATTAACATTAACTTGGATGTGTCCCTTTTTGATTGGCTGATTGGATTCTGTGAAATTAAGGATTACAACCAGATAGTGCAGATTTCCTTCTTAAAGTACTCGGTGCTCTGTCCAGCCCTGACTGGGACGCACAAAGGTAAACAACAGCCACGCACAAGGGAAGAAATCTTGACAGCTTCACTCACCTGCCACTCGTACTGCTGCTGGTACTGCTGACTGAGTCGGAACTGGAGGAGCGGCTGTGGGAGCCTGACCCACTGTGGGAGCGCGGCGGACGGGTCGCCTGACTCGCCAGCCTCTGAGGAGATGGATTTCGCGAATGCGTCGAGTGTGGGGACCGGCTGCGACTGTGGCGGTACGACCGCTCCCCGCGCCGCCCCCTGTCCTCCCTGTAAAGGTCCCTGTGCACCACACTGGCCAAAGTAAAGGGTTCCCTGGTGCGAGACTCGTAGCGAGGCTCCGGCGTCTCAAAGCGACACGGGCTCCTGCTGTGGGAGCGGAAGAAGCCGACCACGCTGGATGTAGATCCTCCGCTTCCTGCCGGCGGGGCCCCTGCTGGTCCTCCCGTTCCCGTGGTGCCGACAACAGCGCTGACGATAGTCCCACTGACTCCCGATGGCGGCACCGTACCACCTCCGCTGGAGGTACCAGACCCGCTCCCAGCTGTGCTCAGAGTCCTCTCTCTCGCATCGCGATAATAGTCTGTTTCGTAGTGCCGCTGGCGTTCAAAACTGCTACCGGGACGCTCGTGATGTCCGTAGGCACTGTGATCGTACGCCCGATCCCGACTTTCAGCCGTCCTAACAAACGGAGACAGAGCATCACGTTACGGTTGCATTCAAGGCAGCTGCTAGCATCAGACACTAGGCAAACAATCATCAGGTGTCTCTGGTGGGTTTTCACTTAATTAGACACATGGGAAGACAGGGCACTTAAGTGTTTAAGAGATTGTTCTTCTTTTAGCCTACACACTGAACTACAAGAGGATTCAATTGATGAACTGGTTGAGACAGCTGAGCATGTCTGAACCATCTATGGCTTGGAGATGAAATGGATCAGAGCCGTCTGCCACAAAGATGCTGTCAGGTTTTTCCTGGAAGTGTTCACACAAAACTGTTTAAAACTACTTTTCTCTGAACGCAAATGTGTTATAAGTCAATGGTTTATCAGTTCAAAGCATCAACAGAGATGTATAACTATACCCTCATGAAAACTGCACACACTGTGATGAAAATACAAAAAGCAGAGAATGACCGGAAGAGATTTTTAGCAAAAGGCATGCATTAAGTGTTTAAAAAAGGGAGAGAGATCTGGAGAGTATTTTAAAGTATTATTGCAGGATGTGTGACTTGCAAAAAGCTGTATTTGAATAAAAAAAAGAGAGACGAGAGATTCATGCCTTGATAGATTGTCGAGTCATTCTGGTCTTGTAACTACAACAAACGCAAGTTTGTTTCGTTTTATCGGTTATCTGGGAGGCTTTGTTGAAGGTTTCTTGGATTTGACTTATGACAAGCCTTTTGTTTTATAATGTTACACAATTTAACTCCACTTGTTCTCTTGGAAAAAAAGGTCTTCAAAGAATCTTTTATGGAGACGCACACTTTAAAAAAAAAGAGATGCTATTAAGGACATTCTGTTCAGACCCGAACATCCGCGTTCTGAATAAAGCAATCAGAATTTAATTTGATAATACGACTGTGTCATTATAGCAGTCATATTACCAAACTCCCAGTAATGAGCAGGACAGGACAGCAATTACCTCTGTTTGAATTCAGATCAAATTATAGTCAGCAAATTAGCGATGATGTTCCAACGCAGGGCGGTTTATGGTTTGATTTAACAAGTCTTACAAACCCTCGATGATTTTATTCTTTGTCCGGTTCAAACAAGAGGACGGAAAAATATCAAGAGTCTCAAAGGTGCCGGATGTTAGCGGTAAATAATTTCTATATTTGAACGGCAATTTCTATATAATCCTTTCTATATAAATATATAGAAAAACCTTACTTTCAAATCGTACAAAACCAATTCCAAATGCTGTGTTTTTTTCAAGTGTTAATAAATTGTTAATATAAATGTGCCTATGTAATCATAGAAATCAAAGCTTCCTATGTGGGAAAAACATAATGCGATGTAGCGTTCAAACCAGAAATCATGTAAATATGGTTGGTAAAACCAACCAATGTGCACAGCGTCTTGTTGGACTCGTGTCTTAATGCCTGTATCGTCCAACTGCAACTTCCTAGAAGGTAGCGAGGGCATATTTTAAGACCCTTACTTCCTCCTTCTTCCATCCCCAATATTTACAGCTAATGTCTACTTATAATATTAATCTTGATATATATAATTAATCTTATAATATCAAGTGTGTATCAAGCCAATTCCCTAACTGGGTTTCTCCTTGCTGATAATTGATGCAGACATCCAAACCTTTGGATCTTTTGATTGATTTGGACCACCAGAAATGTTTTGATTACATCCGTTAGGATATGTCTAGTCAAATGTTGTGCCTGCTGAGTTGCATGCTGCTTTAACTGTCTGTGCCAACAAAGAACGGTACGCCTCAAAGACATTTGCAACATGAAGAAACTTCTGAAAGTGTTGATCTTATTAAAAGAGAAGTCAGCCACATCCTTTGGTTGTGGAAATGGGGCCACAATGCTTTTTGTTTGGAATTTCAAAGAAAACATGTGTAATTGATTTTATAGGCTTCCTTGTGTGGTGTTTTTTTGTTTTTTGATTTCCCAACCTTCTCGTGCTACAACCTTTAAAAGATGTGCAGTGTTGTCTTTTCACGAGAGCTATGTCAAATGCTTTGGGTGGTGTAAGAAATCACCAGCTGATGGGGGAAACGGGTCCCAGCCTGAGCTTTAGAAACCATGTCCTGTGGGTTATACAAGGGGCGAACAGGAGGCTGCTGGCTGTTCTCTGAAGATATATGGCTCAAGCATCTTCCTCTGCATCACTGATGCCCTGCGATGTCTTAAAAGGCACTTTGGTAAATGATCCATAAGATGAGTTTCCTAAAATGCCCAACCTGACCTTTACAACAGGCTGAGAATGTGTTCCTCATAATCACAAGCCTTTCTTGAGAGGACTTTGATGGACTGCATTCATCCGCTAAGCTTAACCCTTTGTCACATTTGTTTTTAACTCTTTTAAGGATACACTATTTAGGTAAGTGCACATCTAATCTCAATGACAAGGGTTAGTGAGTGTGCAATAATTGAGCACTAAATTGTGTGGATGCTGTGACGTGGCCAATCTGTGTAAAACATTGGAATATATGTATCGTATAGACACAAACAACGTCAATGTATTAGCTTATAAATGGAAGTCTTTCAATAAGTCTTTCCAACAAAAGGCCTTTGCCATAAGGCGCGAGAACAAAAGACTGCCTGGTCTGCAGATAGTCGACTGGATGCTGAGGATAAATTGGTTGAAGGAGCTGGCACTATGTCTGTATTTCACTGCACTATACGTAAAGTACAGCGGGTCAGGGGCAAATTCTGTTTCATCTTATTTGATTTAATCATCCGTCTGCTGGATTCATGAATAACATCTATGGTATAACGATGTATGCAGTGAAATTGATGGATTACCTTGACCCCTAGATGCTCCCGAAAATGCTAATTTGGTGGCGCAGACTCACTGCTCAATAGATAGCCTTCAATTTCACTTTACACAAAACAGGTTCTACATTATTCATGAAGCTTAAAATAATTCAGTTGGACTTTTTTTTATTTATTTTTTTCATCAGATTTTCCATCAGTGTTTGATTATTAGTCTGCTCGGGTGCATGCTAAACACATCAACTGTTTTGGGATTACGGGGACAGCATAATCATATGGATGCATTCCAGCAGCATGCTAAGAAGGTATCTTATGTGGAGACTCAGTCGCGTGAGAGCAATACATGCATACAAATTACAACTATTTATGTTAGATATCCTTCTGCTGTGCAAACCAAGAGTTAAACTGTGCAGCTGTGGGGCAATTTGCAATAACTAGCAGACTAAAGCAAACCACAGAGCCTTGGTTGGATTCCTACCATTTTGTCATTTTTTATCATGATTTTGAGATATATATATACATATATATATATATATATATATATATATATATATATATACATATATATATATATATATATATATATATATATATATATATATATATATATATATATATATATATATATATATATAGTGACATAGTATAAATTATCAGAAACCTTAGGGAAAAATAGTGTATTAATCAAATAATTGAAGAACTGCTTTTGGTTATTCCAGTAAATAAACTATGAATTAAGGTGATCCATCAAACGAAGCCACAATCCTGTAAAGACAGCACTGCCATGAATCAGTCCCGTTTATTGATTTGCAATGTTCCCATCAACAGTCCAATACAATCAGAAATTAAATAAGCACTGATAGCGCAGTATAAATGCTCGAGAAAAGTCTCTGACCGTTGGGAAATTTCTACCATCTCACGGCAATTATCGTGTTATTGTACATGGAGACATTAAAATCCAGTCAGGGACTTGTAATCTCTCTACCTGCACATTTCCCGACAAGGACTACGACCAACTCACTAGTAAGAGTGAAATTCTACACAAATAATCTTAAATTAGTTTTATTTCTCAGGAGTTTAGGAATCAAATGTAGAATCTGCACCCTGTGGCATTTTATACCAGATTCATATTCTTCTCTTATCCCAGAAAAAGGAAGCTGAAGACGTTTTAAAACTGCAGCTGCAAGGCAGGAACAAAAGATACTGGTGCTGGAACTAATGATTGCTTTCATTATTGATGAATATCATGTTTATTATTTTTAATTAAATCAATCAATCATTTGGTTTATGAAATGCCTTTGTCAATGTATTTTCCCTCCAGAGCCTAAAGCAACATTTCAAATTTGGTTTTGTCCGTCCAGAAGCCTAGACTTCAACCGTGACGTATTTAATTCAAAATGATGAAAAATCATTCAATTGTTTTGTATTTTTAGTTGATAAAAATGTTTTTCAATTAAATGAAATAATCTTTCTCCTTATTAATCAACTGATATTTTTTACCATCAAATATAGGGAGAAGTAAAAATCCTAAACTAAGCTAGACAAAGCTTGAATTAGAAGCAATCTAAAGGGTTGATTTAGAGTTATTTCATTCTGTCTCACTGTTTAAGACATTAGGGGGAAAAAAATCCTTATTTCTTTAATTCTATTATTATTATTATTATTATTATAATTATTATTATTATCATCGTGGTGGACCACCCCCACTTTTCCCTGCACATATTGTAAATACAAGTATCTGATGAATCTTTGAGTCTTCAAATCTTTTGAATCTTCCACAGCCCAGTCCTTTTGTTATATTAAAGACAGCTTTATAAAATAAATAAAAATGGAGGGTGGACAGGAGCTGAACGTGGGGTCAGGTGAGAGGAAGAGAAAAGGAAAACAACACAAGGTAAGGTTAAGATTTCGGCATATAGACACACTGGCAGTAATAGCAGCCTATGCACCGGCTACTTCGGTTAGTGGGGGAAATGGAGAGAGACAGGGGTTCAACCAGGGGGTTAGAGAGGACAGCTAAAATACACAGGGCAGGACATACCAACCTTTTGAGAGAGTGGTAACTTGACCTAATATTCCAAATACAATCTAGGGAGACAGAACTTTGTGAGCAGAAAAAAAAAAAATGGGCAAAAATGTTGAGTGGAGAGGAGGAAAATACAAAGGAAGCAAAATTGTTCACATTAGAAAACGTAATCCTCATCTTCAGGGCAAAGGACCTCTTGCACTTAACGAGACGAGTGTCCGTTTTAACGACGAAAAAACAAAGTTGGCCTTGTACGGATCCAGGGTAGGATGTTTTGTATGCTGGAAAATGTCAATTTGAGTTCATATAACCATCCAAATGTAGGGGAGGGGGAGGAATGAGTCCAGTAAAATGAATGCATGATATCCATAAGTCCCTCTTCAGAAGGTAGTGCACAATTGATTCCCCAACGGCAATGAAGGACGTGATGGGGGGAAAATCTTGCATCTTCAGTTTGTGAAGTCTTGGGCATTCCACGACGGCCACACAGTGCGCCGGAGTAGAGTAGAGTAGAGTAGTGTAGTCAAATTCCTTTTGCAGAGGGAGGGAAATCTGCCCGTGACAGATGAAGAGTGAAAACATGTCTCTTAATGGTAATCCAGATTCTTGTTCGTAGCACTGTATTCATTCCCGGGGTGGAGAACATTCATAACAGTTCTGAAGCTCGTGGATGTTTATGTCTGTTGTCTATCTCCGTGACAAGTCCAAACCGAAGCCCAAGTCAATGGGGAAATGCCGTCGATTGGTGCAACTTTGTTCACCGATTCTGTGTGCGTTTGTATCCGTGTTTAAATTATAGTTCCACGTTCAGGAAAGGAGTGGGTAATCTGGGTAATCCACAGACTTGAGGTGAGGCAGGTTATCTCCAGCAACTACTTTTCAGTCCCGATTTCCATCATTCTTCTTCGAATTGTACGATCCAAACATTAGTCCGTGTTGGTCTGCATTAGATTTGGAAGTCTCATTCTTCGAAAGGGAAAAAATAATCTCCACAAAAATGAGGCAAGGAAAAGAAAAATGAGAAAAAAAAGTTACTTGCTCACTGTTTTTGTTGTCTGTACTTAGTTGGATCACCAGTGGAGGTCTCCCAGCACTCAACTTGTAATGCCCTGATTTTAGATATGATCCCAAATAAAACAACGGAAAAAAAACAAAAGAACCAAGAAAGCAACCCATACCTTTAGCATGATAGCTTATCCTTAAAGTGTCTGGCCAGCGTTAATCCAACAGAGAGGGATAAATATCCTGTGTCGGTTATCCTCATGACTCCAGCTTGCAAGAGGCGTGAACGGTAATCAAAAACCAAATTAGACTAATCCAAACAATGTTGTTTTTTTTGTTTTGTTTTTTTACATATAACGTGTGAATCTTGGTTGTTTTGTTACATGAGGAAAAAGAGCGACATTAATCCACAGAGCAGGGCGCGTAACTCCAGATTAGGGGAATCCCAGGGATGGCTGCTGGACCACTCTCTTTTTCTCACCACCCCTCCCCCCACCCGCCCTCTCCAGCAATCTCCTATAATCCTGGGAAATTTTACCATATCCAATCTTTTTGCCCCGTACTTTCCACCTAACAGAGATGCTTTAAGATCGCAAAGATAATCCCGACGTAATAAACTATTGGCTATTCCTTGAAGTAATAGATGCACTTGTGTATAATCATGCTTTCATCACTTATGGAATATATCCGTGTCGACCCGAGAACGCCCCTCCCCCGCCCTAAACAAGTAAATGAATAGATGGTGGGAAGATGCTTGGAGGTAAGGTGTAAGAAACCACGGTTTCCCCCTGTCTTCAGAGAAACTTTGTCCACTTACCCGTCTAGTCTGCGTTCATAGCGTCCATCTCTGCTGTGGAGCGACGTGGGGGGCCCATACACGGTCCCCCCTGCCGCCCTTGTGAACCCTGATACATCCCGGCCACGAGAGCCTAAGGACAGACTATCGTCCAGCCCTCTCGCTGCAGTAGGAATTGTGCCTGGTTCATTGTAATCAGTGCGCAGGTCTCTGTCCCCCATCTTGTTGATAGCATTATGAGCCTTCTGAGCACTTTTAATGTCCACAAAATCCACAAAGGCTGCGACTCCACCTTCTGAACCCCGCTTGGGCAGGACCTTGACACTCTCCACACGTCCATATCTGCAGAGAACACAGTGGAAAACACGAGGTGATCACCAGGTTTTCAACTGCAAGTATGGGGCTTCAGTGTTTATGAATTTGCAAAGTGTACCGTTTTTAATTCACAGTAAAAATTGATGACACCTTTTTTCAAACGTAATACTGTGTGTGTGTGTGTGTGTGTGTGTGTGTGTGTGTGTGTGTGTGTGTGTGTGTGTGTGTGTGTGTGTGTGTGTGGTAGGATTTAAAGGTGGCATTGCTCCCCTTATTTTCTGCTCTGTGGTACTTTCTTCCTTCAAGGCAACAGTAACCCAGCAACTGGCACATTGCACGTCAGTAAATGTATATATTTTCTGACATTAGCATGTTGTCTATAGGAGGAGGGTGTGCTCATAATATAATAGCTACTGGAAAGCGCACATATGAGGTTTGGGCAGAAGAAAGAAGAAGAAAAAAAGAGAAAAAAGAGACGTGACATTTCCTGATTTGCTTTGTGTGGGTTTGAAAAAAAAAAGCAATTCAAATTCAAAATGCATTATGCATGTCTTTATAGCTTCTTCTGTTGCATTATTAGAAACGTATTGTGGTTACATGTTACATTTATAACATCATTCAACCTTTTTTTCCCTCCCTCAACAAAAAACTGGTAAAAAGATTTATCATTTTGCAGTAATATGTATTTATTATTACAGGAAGGTAAGGGTCCCATTGTTTCCTGAATCATTCTCTTGCTCAGTGATGGTTGAATTAACTGATGGAAATGTGCGAGCCCAGTCTGGGGTTACAAAGCCTGCCATCATCTTTGTCCGTTGATTTCCCCTCCTCCCCCTCCTCCCTCACCCCGCCTTTCGGGACTGTAATTTCGCTGTCCGACGGAGACAGTCGGGGTGCCCATAAATGTATTGGCAATGCCAGTTCCCAACATTGAACAGCCTCCGACGACGACGCCATTTTAGAAAAGCTGTTCTCACTGCTTACTCATTCTGCCCGTCCCCCATCTTCAATGACTTCCATCACACATCGGGGATGTCGTGCACCTGCAGACTCCGACTACCTCTGCATGGGTTCAGCTGCAGCCGAGGCGGCGCGCTCAACGCGGCTCCAGATCCACCCACCCCCACCTCCGCTATTGCATTAACGTGCTGCCTCCCCAAACATACGCACATCATGGCACGGGCTTATGTAAAGAAAACGGCATATAGGTAGAGCATTATTGTGCGAGGCGGCATGAATCAGAGACATTGACCATGTTTGCAATTCACCCACTGCATCCATCCCTCTGGAAATAATAAGACCAAGAGAGCAGGGGGAATATGCATCATCCTTTGGAGAGAAATAGATCGATAGAGATGTATTTATTTATTTTTGAGGCACAAACAAAAGATCCTCTCGGTGACACTTTTAAACAGACATGATTTATTATGATTAATGTTGGTGATTTGGCAGCCTTCGTCCGATAGGCGCCGCCTACACCGTAACACTAAGGAACGCAACGTTGATCGTATAGACTGCTATTTTTCAGAGGTCTGGTCTCCGGCATAAGGACGGAGAGGCGGGCTGCTATTTCCTTGACAGCCGAGGAGAGAGAGAGAGAGAGAGAGAGAGAGAGAGAGAGAGAGAGAGAGAGAGAGAGAGAGAGAGAGAGAGAGAGAGTGAGCGAGAGAGGCGAGGGCGCGCAGACAACCGTAGCCACACACACACACACACACACACACACACGATCATATTTACATGTTTCTCTCCATCCGGGGATGACAACAAAGAGCCGAAAGCCCCATAAATGTAGCATTGGAGTTTTAATATGCACCAAACAAAAAAGCTCGATCAGATTATCGGAATTAAAATATCGATGTGTTTGCTGATTTTCTTTCAAATAATCAGACCACGCTGCGGGGTTGCAAGTCAGCAGCTGTGGGGGTGTGTTAGGGGGGGTGCAAACGCGGTAATAATGTAGCGAATACCCCCCCCCACACACACACACACACACACACACACACACACGCGCATTGTATGTGTTCATACGCGCACAAAGTAAACACGAGTAGCTACTGTAACGTTACGATGTTGCATGCGAGTTAACGCGCAGCGCCCCTCCTCCTCCCTCCCAATTTGCAAACAACGTTGTTGCAGCGTGGATGTCGCGTCACCTTTTTTTCTTTTTTGTAAGCTTTCACTGACTTGTGTAACATTTAGAGGAGGACACCAGAGAGAAAAACAAATAGATCCGGTTCTTGGAACAGCTACAGCGCACGCTGATAATAAATAGATACGTAGTGTGTCGATTGACTCTCTCCTCTGTGTGTGTGTGTGTGCGAGGTGGGGGGGGGGAGTCTACTGGAAGAGCTGACCCGACGAACCGGGTGGAACGCCGGGTCCCCGGTCGGCTCGCGGGCACCAGGACGCACGCGGCGACCAGACTTTTCACACCGATGTGCCAAACGATGCGGACTGCGAAGTGCACGATGCGAGCAGCTCGCCGGGCAGCCTGAAGTTTGTTTAACGCGCGCCTGCTAGCAATGTAGAAAACACACAGACACACAAATTGTAATAAAAAAAAACAATATTTATATTTTATATTTCACGGCACCCAGGTGAGATGACGGGGCTCCTGACCGGCCCCGTGGTCACCTGGCGGGAATGAACAGCCGCGCAGCACGAAAGTTACCGCTGCACCTACAAGTTATACTAACCGTGTCAAAATGACAACAACAACAAAAAAACATATGTCCGCAAGCGGGGGGGCTATGGACGTTTGTGTTTGTGTGTGTGTGTGTGTGTTTTTTTAAATCTCAGCTGAAATGCAGCGCAACGTTGTCGCTCATGACAGCACAGTTGCCAAATGGGACTTTGCTACAGGGGGAACCTCCTGCTTCATCCAGACTTCACTAAAAATGTGACACAACAGAGAGAGGGAGATGCTGTCCATGCACTCGTCGTTACATTATTACACAAACCCTCAGACACACACGCAACGCACATCGTTCATTTGTGTTTCCACTCACCTCTTGAAGTGCTCAATGATTTTCTCCTCTCGCACATTTTCGGGTAAATTTCCCACCCATAGATGTCTGGTTTCCCGGACCATACTGTGAGCTCCTGCTCCCCTCTCATACAGATGAGTTTGCGATGTCAGTTTCTTCCCGTGCAAAATAGAAGAGAAAAAATAAAAAGCTTTGCAAAAATAAAAACGCCAGACGGGAGAAGAAAAAAACACACAAAATTACCCTGGCGCAAATCATTGACTGGTCGCTGTGACCCAGTGTAAACCATTAGGCTGGATCCCCGCACACGCTGTTAAGATACTCTTCACTGTTGAAAGCGCGATCTTGCACCTCGTGAACGCGCTCCGGACTGTTCCCGTGACTAGGCGCGTCCCTGACACCATGCGACCTTTTGGGTGTCGAAAGAAAAGCATGTAGCTTCCTAAAAAGATGCAGCAACTTCGCTCTCGTAATGAGAGGCGCACCGCGCAGGCGTGGCTTTGTGTGTGAACTTCTTTTTTTCTCCCTGATGAGATCGTCTCCCGCCCCTTGCGCATGCGCGAGAAAACCCCTGGTTGAATGAAGGTGCTTTGACATCTGAGAAGCTTTGACTCTGCAAGAGGATCCCGTCTCTGCTCATCTGGTGTGGCAGTGTTGTTGTTTTTGTTGCACTCCGCATACAGTAACACACTTAATGAAGCAGATTTAGTATATTTTTTTGAATGTTTTGTTAATATACCCTTTTTGTATCAATGCACAGCAACATCATCACCCCACATTTATCAAGTGAGTCATATGTCTACATACAAAATAAAGAGTAGCAGGCTTGCTGCATCTAGGCTGTCAATCATTAATCACTGACTAAATACATGTAATTACTTGGTGCTGGGATGGACGCCAGCCTTCTGTGAATTTGTACAGAATATGCTTTTTAAACCATGGATGGATTGTCTCCAGAACTTAGGTTGACATTGTACATCAGTGAAACCAAATTACATGCAGGGATTTCATACATACGTGAGGGTTTGACGAGTTGACTCCTTCATTTAAAGTCTAGAACATTTTAGAACTGGAAACGTATGCCTGCAGGAAACGAAGAGCCCATTGTAGGTCCTTCTGAGTGTTAACGATTAGAACATTGAGGCTGTGATGAGCTTCAGTAAAATAATATGCTGTGACAAACTGTAAATTAAGATCTGTACAAAGTGCAATACAGTCATTGCTCTGCGGTTACAGAGCAGCCTCGTGACTCTGTAAACAGGATAGATTACGGTCTGGAAACTGTATTTCTCTGTTTAGGAGTTTGTTTTCCTCACAAACTGTCCCATAGATTAACCAGGAAATACATATATGTTCAAACTCATTTTTCTTTAGGCTGGTTTGTCAGCTGTGGGATTGACGCGTGGGGCAAAAACAAAGCATTCAGTCAAAACAAATGCCTTTGATATGCCTTTGACTCGATATATTTCAGAAGAAGAAACCCCGTAATATTCTTGAGCAGTGCATTGTTAGATCTGCTAGGATAGCTGCAAAAAAACGAAAACGAAAACCACAAAATGAAACAATCATGCTGACTGACATGATGACACATTACAACAATATGCAAAACTTGACCCAGTTCAACACAAAATTGGGCAATGAGAGCAATGTAACAGGCGTGAGACAACAAAATGTATTCATCTGCTCGTTGATTCATCAAAATTAGGTTTATAATGTCAGATTCCCTTGTCTGCCATTTGCTTGTAGTGCGCCGAGTTCATAGGACAAATGACGCTTGAACTAATTACTATATTACTACTATACTGCCAGTGGGCTGCAAAGTGGCTTAAAGGCTCTTCAGTCAAAAACCTGGTGCGAGCTCTTTTGTAAGCTAATAAGTAACATGAGCAATCAGGTCCATGTCCAAAGGTACAAAAGACAGTGATAAACATTAATGATGGGTAAATAAAAGCGCCGCTGTATTTTTTTCTGTGTCTCTGTTTTCATGATACAATCTTGTGTAGCCTAGTTAAAATTAAAATAAAAACGTTGTTTATATAATCTGGGGGGGTCCACATCTGAATTATGGGGTTAATTTACTCCTTTGTGAATTTTTGCCCATTGGAGCAGATTGTAAAAAAAAATTTTTTTTTAAAAAGCGATTTTTGAATTGAAGTTTGTTCCAGTCAAAGCTCTGTTACTACACGACGGCATTATTCTGCTTCTGTTGCTATATTAAGCACGCATATGAAAGGCCGAAGTGCGCTTGCGCTGAAATGCGGTAACAAGGGACACGCGCAACCGTTCTGCGCATGCGTCCGGCGTGCCTATCAGATGAGAACAGAAGGGGGGGGGGGAGCCTGGAAATGTACTGAGGGGGCTGACAGCGACTCCTCAGTCATTTCAATGGGCTGTGGCGCCGTGCTCGGCCGCTCGTGGAGAACGTCCTCTCCGTGTCGACTCGTCCTGATGTGGAACTTGTATGCAGTTTAAAAAAATAATCTAATAAACCTATCGGAGTACAATTTCCTAATTTGGTGGATCGACTAGACACCAAAACTAAAAATCCGCTTCAGTGATTCTCAGACCTGGATTATCTTGGGAACTGGACCCGTCAGGCTAAATGTGCCCACTGTCATTTCACACGCCTTTTCTTTTTTCTTTTTTTTTGACAAGGAATGACGGGACTGATAAAACAAAAAGCCATCTCTTGGAATATGTTTGTGCCGGTCCACAGCTCTCAATAAAGACACATCTATTTGGGCACATGAGGATGAATCCAACATGAGGATTCAATGAGATGCGGCTGCTTCTATAAAACAGGCACAACAAGCATGCATCATTGTTATTGAGAGAATGTCGCAAAGATGTGTTTGAAACAGCAATGACAGTTACAAACATCTCTAAAAAAAAAAAGGCGAGTGCATGAAATGAATGCACGTTGGCGACTTGTCTTGTATTATTATTATTATTATTATTATTATTGTTTTGTATATAGAGGTAGTTAATTTCAGAGGAACACCAAAGTAACCGATCCGTTTCTTTGTCTAGCGCCATTTTGTGTGTGACTTTACAGCACTAATGTTGTCGTCAGCCATTTTGCCTTTCCCTTTTTTTCTTTCTTTTTTTAAGTGGACAGCCACGGGAGAGACGAGTCGAAAGCGGAATGACAGCCTTTTTTTTTTTTTTAGGCCCATAGTGTTGTGTTGAGATGAAGCGCACTGCGATGCAATGCAATTAAAATAAACTCACCCGTTGCCTAAACTATTTGGAATGGACCTAATGTCTGCGTTTCTTCGTGGTTTCAGCTTTCTGTGCCTGCATAATGAGCTGTGGCGTCTTTAATAAATGATACACGTGTTTTGTTTTACTGTAAAAGAAAGAAAAACAATCTCGACGTGAACCATGTGTGATGGTCTTTTGAAATTCACAATGTATGTAATGTGGCCTACATTATAATAATATAATAATAAGATGTTTTTGTCGACTATATTTGGTGTGGTGCCGGTAGCTCTCTAGGGGGGAGATGAAAATGGGACTTCTATTACTGGAAATGAAATACAAAACATCCTTGAGCCTCCTTAAATCCCACCAGGTTAATGAGAATCAGCCGATTGAACATACACCCAAATGCAAAACTGTCTTATTTTGACCGACACCTTATGAGTAGGCTGTGACAAAAAGGTGTTGCAAGCTCTTGGGAACAATGAGGAGTTTGTAACTGGCACAGCAACATCTCCCAAAGATGACAGCATTGCTTCATCTAAGATGTAACACAGACTCCTAGAATAACGTCCAGCCAGAACTGCAGGCTTGTCCCTTGAGTCAATTAATGAATGACCAAGAAAATCAGTATGAAGAGAATAACGGACAGGAAGATCCCCAATGCTGAGGCAAAGTTTGAAAAGAAGCACAAAAAGCTGATTATTCATATACCTATTCCACATTTTATTATATTTTTAGATAACCTTTAAAAAAAAAGATATTTCATTTCAGAGTCGCTGTGCTATGATCCTTGAAAAAACATTACATTCTAAATACAAAAGTGTTCATTGTTGGTGTATATTAGGCCTTAGTGACATTAAAAGGAGACGTCTATCTCCGATGCTCCTTCTCTTGTGTCTGTGGTCTTCGTTGAGGCTCTCCTTTCATGTAGTGTGTGTGCTCCTCTTCCTCCTGTGTGTACAAGTATGACAAGATGAACCAGCATTACTCACCCAAAATGTTATACATTATATAAGTACAAACGTTGTTATATTGAACGCTTGTGTCGGGGTTTCAACTTGGCTTCAATGTATTGTTGTCTTTAAGGTTAAACCATGTTAACACAACTTGTATCAACCTATATTTGTGCTAAATATGTTCAACCCACCTTTCAAAGCAAATTCATATAAAGCAAAACTTTCTTTTAAGCAGGCTAACTCAGTGAAAAAGGAAAAGTAGGTTCAGTATTCTGAGTCAGGTGATACTTTGGCCTGAATCTGTCTTGGGGATCTTATACCTTCTCCACCAGGGACACAAGTTTGAGAAGTTCATTCTCATCCTGGGACCCGCTGCCTAACGCACACATTGATATTCCGCCCCAGTTCCGGGGTCCCGGCGGACAGAGAGCGCGTTCGGCCCGGTGCGCCGCTTCCAGGGAAGAATCACTGACCTGCGATAATGCGGCATCGAGCAGATCCTTAGTGGGGATTAGACAGCTGGCCTCACCCAGGAAGCACATTATGATGTGGAGCACGTCAGCCCAGCGTCCAACAGTCAGCATCAGGACCATCAGACCGCCGAGACGCACCACCACCGTGTTCAGCACCGCCTGGCTGCCGGGCAGACGGTGCTGCTCCTCTGCAGAACAGAGATGGAGTGTTATAGGGGCATATGGTGGGGATTTTACACAATTTAGGACAGATCTATAAAAGTGAAAGATTGATGCAATAGTGGTCAGACACAACAGACGCGTGATGAATTATTGATTCGTCTTCGGTCGTGAGAGGGTCCCTCCACTATAACTCTGAGACCAGATTGAACAGTGTGTCTCATGTTGCACCGTAATCGCTGACACGTTTTTTCACACGTTTCTCACCCTGCATGTACACAACCAGCAGTGTGTAGCAGATAGTCAGCGGTGTCCAAAACCTAAGGGCCTCAGATGCAGAGAGGAAGTGCTGGTTGATGACCGACACGGCGGCCACCGCAGCCACGGAGAAGGCCACGAGCATGGTCCTGCACAGCATGGGCATCAGGCCGCGGCCCGACGTGAGGAGGCCGATGCAGATGCCGCAGTAGCGCTGTGAGCTGTGGAGTTTGTACAGAGCCAGGACGTGGTGCAGCAGCAGCGTGGCCCGTCTCGCCAGGAACCAGCTGAGCGCCGCGGCCAGCAGAAGACACAGCCAGCGCTGGGCCGCCCCCTCGTGGAGAAAGTGCAGACTGCAGCTTAAGGCGCAGCCGAGGGAGAACTGGCTTTGAACCAGCAGCTGCTGCACAAATTTCTTTGAGTCCTGAGGGTAAAGGGGCGGTATGATCAAACAGATAATTGTTATAATAGATGCTATGAGTCAGAATTCCAGAAGTTAACTCTACACAGGATACAGGAGAACTGCTATTAGACTTGATAAGTCACCTTTGGCCAGATCCTCCGTCAATTGACTCAACGTCAACATCAATAGCCCTTGCACCGCTTTTGTTGTAGTTAGTCACTGGACATACTTATATACACTTCATATACACCGCACATACTTTGCATTTTAGCACTTTCTTCATGGTTTAATTTGCTCTGCTGTTTTGTTGTATATATCGAGTATTTTGCATTCCTGATATTTCTTGTGTCTTTTTTGTGTCTTGCTGCTACTGCTGCTACTGTGACAAACTAATTTCCCCTTGGGGATAAATAAAGTATCTATCTATCTATCTCTCTATCTATCTATCTATCTCTCTATCTATCTATCTATCTATCTATCTATCTATCTATCTATCTATCTATCAATCTATCTATCTATCTATCTATCTATCTATCTATCTATCTATCTCTCTATCTATCTATCTATCTATCTATCTATCTATCTATCTATCTATCTATCTATCTCTCTCTCTCTCTCTCTCTCTCTATCTATCTATCTATCTATCTCTCTCTCTCTCTCTCTCTCTCTCTCTATCTATCTATCTATCTATCTATCTATCTATCTATCTATCTAAATTGGGTGATCAGGCATATTTTCATCACATGGTTTCTTACAGGTCCTGCTGTGGCCAATCCCGAGACGGCTCGAATACAAAACTCCAGCACCACCAGGGAGGCGACGCGGGAGCCCACCACAGCCAGCATCCCAGTCACAAGGACAAACTGGAGCTTCCCAACAAGTCCGGTGTTAGCTCTCCTTCGATGACTGGGAGCCTTCTCGCTTGATGCGTCATTTTTATCACTCCAACTGTGTGGGTTGTGGGGAAATAAGTCAAGAAAGGGACATGGTCGTGGAAGTAAAAATTGATCTGTACTAGCATTTAAAAAGGATTTTGTTGAGAATGGTGAACGGCATCACATTGATCTTCATGCGTTGATCTATTATGGGTCATTCCCTCACCTCTCCTCTTCTAGAAACAAGTGCAGTCTTATCATTGAGCATAGCACCGAGATCCCACAAGCACCGATCAGTCCTGCAGGTCACATAGCACATGTCAGTCAGTGACACACTCCAACACCCCAAACACAGACAATAGACTGTAGCAATGTGGACGTCAAAGAAAATAAAAAGCTCACCTTGAAGTAAACTATTCACTGGATTTGTATCGAGAGTCAACCACTCCGGTAGGAAGTAGGAAGTAGGAATGAACGATGTGATAAAGGATAACATCGTGCCAACGTTTGACTTTTAAATGTCACCGGTTTGAGGAAAAAAAACCTGCATTGATGTAAATGTGATCTTAGCAATCAAACACTAAGGACAGAAACAGAAACAGTGGAGTATCAGCTCAGCTCTTCTCCAGAGCGGTGCCTGCATGGGGCAAAGGTCGCCAGGAGTGTCGGTGGAGCAGAGGCCCTCGGCCGTCTGACTCGTAACCAGATAGTGGAGGTTATTGCGCCATGGGAGAGGCTTCTCACAGAGGATGGCTCTCAAGTTGTCTGCAAGCTACAACTAAAGCATTGCTCATTTCATAGATTATTGTTTTTGTATATCACAGAAGGCTGTATTATCTGTCTATTTTAGATATTTAATTTGGATAAAGAGCAGTTTCACGCGGCACTTCAAGGGATCCCTCGTCCAGGACAGATCGACATGCAAGAGGCCAGTTGAGCTACATTATGAACAAGTGACAATACAGTGTTGAATAATACATACAAATATCATGTATGTAGTAAAGGGTTTCGGGAAAAATTTAAGTATGCTCATCTTCTGAGGAAATGGACCTCACATATAGTTTTGGGTCAAATGATATCTGTAGGTACAATATATGCAACACAAAAGTCAAGCAAATGTTTCTGAGAATGATTTATGTGTTGCCTGATCCTATATGCAACATGTGAATGTGTTTCAAATGTTACACTATAAGAGTAAATACAATATACAAATACATGCTGAAGCAGGTGTTCAGAGCAGACTTGATGTATGTGCATGAGGGGGCAGCAGTGTGCAAGTTATTATAGTTATGTTATGTGCATAGTTATTGAACTGACATCCGTCACCAGCGACCAATGGGCAGCAACAACAACACAACTACAGTCTTCCTCTGGCTGCTTTAGGCTTCTTTCCACCGGCCGTCACTCTGATGAACAATTAATCAGACACCTCCATCTGCACTACTCTGACTACTCTGTTGTCTCTGTTGTCTTTCATTTTTTTAATGTGTTTGTCTCTGTTGTCTTTAATATTTTTTTATAGTTATCTTGCTGATTGTATATCAAATGTATATATGTACAACGAGAGCTACATGAAACTTGAGTCAAATTCCATGTATGTGTTGACACACATGACCAATACAGCTGATTCTGATTCTGATGATGCCTGTGAAGCTCTGAGCCCTGGAGCAACCGGTTAACAGATACTACACACACTGGCAATACGCTCCGATGTGTCACAGAGCCTACATGATTTTCTCCTGAGTGTTCAAATCTAATGCAACCTGAACAAGTGGCCTTCTATTCAATCAATTCACATTTTCATACACATTTCTGGTAGTAAGTATTTTTGCTTTGTGATCCATTATCGACACAGGGTCTGATGAAACTAGACAAACAAACCACACAGAGCATAACTTGCCCTTTTTCACTGAGAAATAATCATATAAGCAGAAAAGCTGAAGTACAACTGATGGATTTATGAATTTATTGAACAGGCTGTTCCAGTGAACCACGACCAAGGTCTCATGCTAAACTTTGTGGCTTAAAAGTGGGCAGCAGAGCTTTCTGGGCAGGCTCATGAGCAATAATTAAGTTTATTGAAGTTCACATAAAGGTTGTAAATTAGTATATTTGTTATCGGTTGTCTTGATCAAACTTTGAGGTTGCAACCAGGCATCGACAAAGAGTCAACTGAATATTAAAGACAAAGAGTTTTAAATTGCGTCTCGCAAGTGCATGGGAATTATGTCGAAATGCACATTCTGATATTAAGTAGTCAAATCAATCAGCACTGTTGAGAGCGCTTTGTTGCATGTCACATCAACACGCTGCTGTCATGGTGTCTAGGATCACCAGTGCCATAATGATTGTTGTCCATCCAATGAATCTGATGCATCTCTGAATCCTGTACTGTGGCTTTATTTTCAGCTGCAGGAGCTACAGATATATTTTAAATACATTTATTAGATGATATTCATGTTCATGCTAAACTCAAGTTCGGTCACCGGACTGATGACATCACCTGGAGCCAGCTCATTCCATCTTCTGCGACTATCCTCTCATGTTCATGTGGAGGGAGTTGCATTATATTCTGTAACTTCAGCAAACTATGATGGAACCTGTAGAGCATTTGCCCAGTAAATGTCACGCCGATGTAGAGGAGTGATAAAGTAACACAGCGTCTGTGACCTGTTGCATCCCTGTAAGGCAGTACCGTCATCTAATGACTGTCTTTTAACATAACACAGGTATTTGGAAGTCTAGAGATTTTATACGATCTTAATGTGACATCATGGTGATGGCTTTGTGTTATTTTGTTTGCATTTAGTTACTAAATCAGGTATAAGACTTGGGAAAAGAGCTACCCTTTTGGCTGTTCAGGTGGTGGCTGCAAAGCTTACATTTAGGACTCTCTGCAGTGAGGCCAGTGGCTAACATATCATGTGTGTGTGTGTGTGTGTGTGTGTGTGTGTGTGTGTGTGTGTGGTGCTGTCCTGTTGAAGACTTTAAAACTATCTGCATTAAAGGTTATTCTTAGTCATTCAACAAAGTTTTTGCTTTAATACACAACTGACACAGATATTTATAGTAGTGGTACTTTAAACAAAACTTCTTTCTTTTTTTAAATTACAGTTAAATTTTTCTTTTCACATAGTTATCAGCAGTACAACAGTTCCTTTGTCACAACATAACAACTTTAAACTTGTCACATAAGGACGGAGTCAAACAATACGACTGGTTGCATGAATGAACACACATTATTTTCATAGTAACCCACCCCACAACTCAGTGGGACATTACAGTGAGGGAACAATTAAAAAAATCCTCAAACAGAGCAAGACGGCCTCACCTCTGACCTCCCAGTGGATGTGAATAGACAACCTCTAGGAAGCATGAGCACACACGTGAGGGTTTATCTGTGGTTTAAAGACGTTGTCGACATTTGAGTTGATATCCGGTCTACTAGATTTACGCTGGAATGTTATTGTCATGGTGCAGCAGCTACATTCGGATCTGCATGGAACTTAAAGCGATCAAAACACAAGACATGGCAATAAAATGACAACCGCATTCATGTGTATTTTGTATGACATGCGATCAAACCGCCGGAGGAGGGCAAACTATCTGAGCCGGGTCCGATTCTTAATGGAGCGTTGCATCTGTCCGACCCCCGACGCCAGCTGCAGCACAATGCACACATCTCACCCACACACACTCTCATTCCTGATGATCCATGATCCATGTGTTCAACAAAAACTCAGGTTGGGTTTTTTTTGTTTTGTTTTGTTTGACTGCGTGATCAACTTTGCTGATGAGTCAACGTCATCGCAGGCCTACGTTTTCTGGGCTCTCTCCTCCACGTAGAGCTGCATCTGTTAAAGACAGAGAAGGATCAAAGAATCCGTAAGAGCAAGGGGGGGAATTTCAACATGACGTAATGAAAACTGACGACATGCTTTTGATTTGGGGGCGGTGTCGCAGATCACGACTGTCACACGCTTGTTTCTTTTGAGTGGGAGGTTTCCGCACACCTTCACGATGTCCGACGTCATGGTCTTCAGTGGGATGAGTCTCGGCTCCTGCATGTGGACCTCCTGCTCGTCAGCGACTATCCATGGAAAATCCTGGAGAGGGAAAAATCCATGAATGTGACGCAACAGGTACACATTGTTGTTCAGCGTTTACATATTATTGGAGCAGATTACAATGCCGCCAAGAAGGAAGACGGGCTGATCGGTTTCTATTCGCAGTCGTGTGTTGATCTGTCAGAAGCTCACCTTGATGACTTGAACCTTCTCCATGTTGCGTGTAGCAGCGTCTCTAGTGTGTACCAGTACTGTAAATGAACACCCTGTGACAAACAAGGTCACAAATAAGTCTATGATTTAGTACCTGTTCCTACGCGACTATAACTTATGCATCATTAAATTCCATCGTTGATACACGCTTGACTCATTTATTTTGTCAATCCGTTTATTTGTCACAACTTTCTGGACGTGAAGTTGAAAGTTAGTCTTACAGAGAGGGGCTTAAAAACATTTTGGAGACCACTCGGCTGAATCACGGCAGGGAATCGGAGCAAATGATTTTTCACGATCCTCCTGAAAGTTTTAAGAATACATATTTGAGTGTGTGTGCCATGTGTTTGCGTAATCCTCGGCGGCGTTACCTGGTGGGTTGTTATTTAAAACTGCGTCACACACGCTGATCTTCAGGATGAACGCCCTCAGCAGCTGCTCCACGTGCGACAGTAACGTGTCCGAGCTGCAACAACAAAACCACAGAAAGTTAGGTGACCATGATCACCCGGGAAATGTATGACTCAAAGCACGTTGTTTATACTCACTACTATTTTGTGGAAAAAAAAGAAGGGAAAAAAAAACCTGATGGACAGTAGTGGAGGTTGGGAAATCTCAAACACAAATCTCTCGACTGGATGATGCTCTTTGTCCATGATGACCACCGCAACCTTCTCTGCGTCATTCTGGGAGGGAAAGGAAAGACTCAGAAGTGCAGATAGTCATGTTTACCAAACAAACCTCGGTGTCAGGTCATGACTTACCTTCTCAATGAGGGGCTTCACACAGTGAAGTGTATCTTGGATATATTGATTCAGCTCCGGGTGACATGACATCTGGAAAAAAGAAACACAGCAAACACTGAAGACTGATTTTTGTGAGATCCAACTAGGTGAGCTTGCCCAGTGGCGTGAGCTTGTAATGATTAGGCATTATATTCATCTGTACCTGCACGGGTACATTGTATTTCTTTCTCTTCTGGAATATTCCCGAGGGATAAACTTCACGGACGTACAGGATGAGATGAATGGCGACCTCCAGGAACTCGCACAGGATGTCAGCAACCACTGGAAAAGAGGAGACAAACTGGTTGATCACGTCTCCATGCATGTCGTTTGTCCTCGTACAAAGACAAAGTAACACCAAACTCAATGCAAACATCCGGCAATTTATTGTTGCCGTATTATGTCACAAAAAGCGACATCAAGGGAAGAAGAATTTACAGAAATAAACTGCCGTTATTCAATTAAATTCATTTTGTAGAGCCCAAAATACACATTGTATACAGAAGATGTCGGACACATACGACTTCCTCTGTCCCAGGACTCTTATTGGTTCAGGAAAAGAAGAAGAAGAAAAAACACCAAAATAAAACCTTTTAAAGAGCTGGAGGATGGAGACAAGTACAATATATATGTCACTTGTACAGAATGAACAGTTACAACACGTTCAATGGATATGACAGAAATGCTTAAAAAACGAGAGTAGTTATGTATTATGCAATGCCGAACAGGACCGCATGTACCCATAATAGGACAACGTGTACCCATAATAGGACAACGTGTACCCATAATAGGACAACGTGTACCCATAATCCAGCGCATCTATAGATGGTAATAGTCTCTATTCATATGCTAGATCAGGTTTAATTGCCAACTATATCAACTTAACTTTGTCAAAGCAACGTTTAACAAATCAGGGGCTATAAACTACCATTAAAGGACTGATGATTGACTGCGTCATGTTGTGTGTGCGTGTGTGCGTGTGTGTGTGTGTGCGTGTGTGTGTGTGTGTGTGTGTGTGTGTGTGTGTGTGTGTGGTGAACTCACCTTGTCCAAAATTAAGATCTTGCCTCGTTAAAGTTGTCATGTTGTCTATCCCGCCCTCTCCCCCAAAACAACAACTGTGAGGTGAAACAAACACACTGCAGAGGAGCTGACGTTATGGAAGCGGCGCTCTGTCAAGCGTCCATTATCCCGAGGCGGTTTTCAGTTGCTGTCCTTCTGTTGTCGCTGCTGGAGACCGACGATGACAACCGACCGGAGGGGACGACGAGGAGTAAACCGTCTTCACGGAGATGTGGACCCCGAAACGACCCGAGGACATAATCCGTTTTAACAACCCGAACCGAAACGCGGCTTTTTCGTCCCGTTCACCGAGCCGTGTTCAGCGCTTGGTGGCGCATTTTATTGACGTCACTATTTGTTGACAAGTTGGTTTACCGTCCACTGGTGATTACGTTGTTTGTCGCGCATTTCTGGATTTACTTTCTTGTTGGGTTTATTGAGAACTATTGAGAACATGTGAATAGCTAGAAAAAGGATACATATCATTGTGTTTGTTATTATATATTCAACAATTGCACATGTACAATTTAATAAATTGTCAATAAGAAACGGAAAAATGCATGTAAACCAACATGCTATGGGGCCAACCGCAGAGAATAAAAAATAGACATAAAATACAGGATACGAGTTGTCGGTTGTCCGACGGGATCGGTAACACCGGAAATGCTGCTGCTGGAGTGCACGTTGGATGTGTCACTAAAGCGCAGCCGTTCAAGTCTCATGTTACACTCCTCACTGCTGCTTATCAACAGTTGCTTTATTTCTTTGTATCTCAATGTGTGGTATTTGAATGAGAATACGGCGCTCGGTTTGTTTCCTCATCCAACCAAACAGTTTCCTTCTGGTTGCAGCGATTGTGTGTTGTTAACTCATATTACTGAAGTTTGTGAACACGTGATATGACTTGTTTGACTTTTATAAGAGTTAAAGCTGATAGCGACGTTTGATGTACCCATGTTACATGTAACGGGTGTCCAGTGTTCGAGTAGACAGACTGAAAGACTGATCCATTACTATGCATTTGGGCAATAACACGTTTTTTTTCTGTTTTTATGGCTCCACTTAAGCACATTTAATTCTAAATGAAAGAAACAGACCTTTTTTTTGTAGTCATCATTTTTCAAATCCTCATTCTGCAGTTTCCCTCAGCCTCTCATCATCAGTAGGCATTGTTAAATAGTTAGTGAGCATACGGAGCAGAGTAAATATTGGACTTGGAGATCAAAAAACAGGACCTGACTTAAGGCTTTTTCATTTCACAACACGTTCCTTGCATGCACACAAACAAAACTGCTCTCTTCTACACTTCTGAACTTTTTAATGATACAAATCTTTTTGGACTTTCTTCTTGAAGCAACATTCCAAAGAATTAAAATGAAAGAGAAGATGTACAATATATTTTCTTATAGGTATCAATATACAAAATGTAAGCCCAGGCTTGGGTTTTATAAGCCCTTTCCCCAAAAAACATTTTCAAAACAATAACAGGTAGAATGAACATGTTTATGATTGTTTTAGTTTAATATATATATATATATATATATATATATTTGTTCAAGTCAGACAACCCATATGCTCATGTTCAAAACCAGATGCCGTATGAGCACAACACACCACCAAAAAAAGTTTGCTTCTCGAGGCACAACAACTGAAGCCAAGTAGAACATTACTAAACCGATGATTGTCAGACTGACAATGATTAACACAGATGTGTATCAGACGCCTGATGGATTTAGTTAGAAAAGGAGGAGGAGACTTGAGGCCATTAACTTCACAGTCATAAGTTCATTTCAGCATGCAGAAATACATAGAAAGCAGAATAAGCTTCTCACTGTCCAAATACTTATAGACTAAAGAGAATACTTCTTTGTAAACGCGGTGCAGCGCAACAATCAATTAACGGGCTCAGACAATGTGGGCACAGTGTCTGTTGTCTTAATGCCGTTCTGCCAGATGTGGCATTATCAGTATAATATATGCCAAGGAATGAACCCGATGCATCGATTTCTTTGCTAAAATTTCGGAATACAAGACGACTTCAACCACGCCTGCAAAGATCAAACTCGGAAATCTTGTGATTGCACCTTCAAAATAAAATACACGCACCTGGAAGACAAGGTGTTGAAGAAGAAATGTAATATTTAAGAAAGAAGCCCCGCTATTTGATCTTAATCGAAGGCTATCCCAATGTACAGTATATGTAATCTCTCACTTCTGCAAGTGGTTTGCTGCATTTTGATTGGTCTTGAATAAAGTACGCTATACTTTCAACTGTTACTGTGAACTGACTGGAATGGAGAACACAGATGGATGTATACAACTGAATGCTGAGGTATTCACTCATATTTTATGCTATTTTTGATCAATTTGATTATGTGATACTTTTCCTTTTCACTTTACTGTATGTGATGAAGGTGCTGGAGAGGCTGGTCTTCGCCCACTGGATCACTGACTACCTCACAGGTAGACCACAGTTTGTCAGAATGGGCCGTGTGCTGTCTGGGACGGTGGTCAGTGATGTTGGAGCCCCACAGGGAACTGTTCTGTCTCCCTTCCTGTTCACCCTGTACACCACTGACTTCCAGTACAACACGGAGTCATGCCATCTGCAGAAGTTCTGATGACTCTGCAGTGGGCGGTGTATTAGGGATGGACGGGAGGAGGAGTACAGGGCAGTGGTGAGTGACTTTGTGGAGTGGGCCGGTGAGAATCACCTGCTTCTGAACGTGGCCAAGACCAGAGAGATGGTGGTGGACTTCAGGAGGAAGACGACGGCTCCGAGTCCTCTGAGTGTTCTGGGAGAGGACGTGGACATAGTGGAGGAGTACAGGTACCTGGGTGTTTCCATCGACAGCCGACTGAACTGGAAGGCCAACATCAACGCTGTCTACAAGAAGGGGATGAGTCGACTCTTTTTCCTGAGGAAGCTTCGATCCTTCAATGTGTGCAGCAAGATGCTGGAGATGTTCTACAGTCGGTTGTGGCCAGCGCCCTGTACTTCTCCATTGTCTGCTGGGGGAGCAGCATTGGAGCCGGTGACACCAACAGACTTAACAAGCAAGTGAAGAAGGCCGGCTCCATCATCGGCTGTAAACTGGAGTTTCTGGAGCAGGTGGTGGAGAGGAGGACGCTGAAGAAACTTTTTCCATATTGGACAACCTGGACCACCCTCTCCACCACCTGCTGCAGGGACAGCGGTGCACTTTCTCTAAGAGATTCATCACGCTCCGCTGTAACAAGGACCGCTACAGGAGAACATTCCTGCCCACAGCAATACGACTTTACAATAAGTCACCTCTTGCTAGATCCTCTGTGGATTAATTATCACTGTACACGTGTATGCTTATTACACTTCACACACTTCAAATACACTACACATACTTTGCATTTTGCACTCTCTATTGTTTAAATTTAATTTGCTAAATTAATACACTCTGCAGCTGTACATATATTTAATTCCAGTTATTTGTATTCTATTTTATTTGTGTATATTTATATATATATGTATATATATATATATATATATATATATATATATATATATATATATATATATATATATATATATATATATATGTATATATATATGTATATATATATATATATGTATATATATATACATATATATATATACATATATATATATATATATATATTACTTTATCTTGTATATATCTTTCATCCCTGTTGCTTTTTATATATTTTATCTTGTGTGTTTATTTATATCTGTAAATTGTAAGGCGCTACTACGACAACAAATTTCCCCTTGGGGATTAATAAAGTATCTATCTATCTATCTATCTATCTATCTATCTATCTATCTATCTATGGCTATATTAACAGTAATGTGGTAAATGTTGACATGCTTCCATCCAAATTGGGTACTATGGATGCATGCTATACCTCCCTATATTTGTTAGCGACACATGTGCCAATAAATAGATTAAAAAACATACTAAATTAAAGTGACCACATTCATTTTTCAGGGGTGGTTTACAAACACACTAACATAGTTTTGGGTTTAAGCTATTACACTGCAACACACTAACGTTGTGCCTTAACCAGCTGGCATATTATTGTATCTTGTTACTTTGTACATCAACAGGTACGCTATTAATGGGGCTTTTATTGTGACAGGCAGACGCGTCAAAGAGGAAATGAGCTAAAAAAGGACTTTTTAAAGACCCATGCATGAATATATGAAACCCTCAGTCAAAGGTCGTTTATGACCCGTGCTACTGTGGGAAAGCGGAGATGAGGTTTACGTTGAGAAGGATTATTGTGAAGGAACCGGTATTCTAACAACGAGGTGAGTCTTACAAAATGAATAGGCAATGCAATCTCATTTACATATCGTATTTTTTTTTTTGCATGATAATGCCATTGTTGAGATAGCGTGAAGATAACCTAGATGTGTAAACGAAATGTGTTTATGTTTTAATCTAGACATACTAACGGTAAACACCAACGTTTAAAGCAAAGTCACGTAGAGTTAACGTGTGGAAAATGAAACGTTATGTCATATGATGGTAAATCCTCTACTCACGTGTCATAATAGTTCTACTTTTTTTTGCAGGTTGTGAAATTTTTGCAAGACATGCCTTTCATGGAATTCATAGCTGGGAGCGTTTCCGGTAAGAAAAACAAAACAAAACAAAAGATGCTTTATTAAGTTGACTTAATGCAGTATTTGTAGTCACGTGGAGACATAACATCTTGTTGGTCATTACAGGTGCACTGGGACTGGCAGTGGGACATCCATTGGACACCGTAAAGGTTGCCTGATCTACATCATACACACTGAAATCTGTAAAAATAAAATTAAAAAAAGATTTTCATCCTGATACCTTGTGTTTACTTCTTTAGGTGCGCCTGCAGGCCCAGTCTGCTTATAAAGGGATATTTCACTGTATGTCTAAAACATACTCCAAAGAAGGGGTAGATGTCACGTCAGCCTCCGCCAGCAAACAGTTACGACAGAAAGTATGAATGCATGCTCATTCATCTGTTTGTTATGCTTTATTATTCCAGCTCCATGGGTTCTTCAAGGGCATGTCATTCCCAGTGCTGACCACCGGCATCACCAACTCTGTTGTCTTTGGCTCTTACAGTAACGCCTTAGATTACCTCACTCAGTCTCAGCACGGGGACCGCGAGCAGGGCAAACCGGCCTCCGCTGCGCAGGTCTTCGCTGCCGGCTCTTTCTCAGGTCTGATGCAGGTAAGAGCACCTGGCGGATGTTCACTGGCTGGAGTTTCATCCAACGTATCTTCGCGGTACCATTGCTGCGGACAGTACTGGCGTGATGACTGTTATGGTTCCACAGGGCCTCAAGTGCTATGGGACAGACCACTTTCAGGGTGGGAAATATCTCCATCCACAGAGAACTGCGGTCAAGTGAGCCCACATCCGCTGAGTGAGCCGCAGTTGCAATTCTAAATGCACCTCTATTCAAGGTGTTACGGTACGGGGGGCAGCTACATTTCGCAATATTCAAACAACTATAAAAACAGATCCTTAGATTTGTATATTGAAATACCACTGCAGTACTGTTCAGGTGGACGTCTGCTATGCCCATGTGCATGGGCTCCAGATATTAGTGTACAGTTTTGGAAAAAATTGAATTCAAAGTCTGCTTGAATTTCATAATGATATTCATAATTTCACAATATTCAAACAGCTATAGAAACTGATCCTTAGATTTGTATATTGAAATTCCACTGCAGTCTTGTTCAGAGGGACCTCTGCTATGTCCACTCCCACCTCGGGAGAGTTGAGATATTGTGCACAGACAAGACATGCTTTTGCCGTGGATGCCGTCGTGCTGATGGACAGATATGCTTTACATTGGTGAATTCCTCATAAAAATGTAAAAAAGCAGGAGGAATCCACACTGTTGCCATGCAATTAGGTGTTTGTGTGACCATGGTAGAATAGAACAAAGAAGAGTTATTAGTCAGACAAGTGTAGCCTCTATCCACTATATCTGTGGGTGAACCAGTGGAACCGGTGAACAACTGCTTCAACATTAATATGTGTTCGGCTACAACAGGCAGAACTTGTCTTCAGCCTTTGTTGGTTTTAGTCTTTTCATGTAGGTCGTTGTCAGTAAAAAGAACGCATATCTCCAGGATATCCTTTAAGAGTTGCAAGCTATATGTCATAAAACCTTATCCTACGTTCACTCCAAAAGCGTTGCGAATTATTCGCCTGAGTAGATTCCATGCAAAGTCAAGGCACAGACACGAATGTTTGCGAAAAAAGCAAACGTTGCGAAAATTCGCAAAGCTTTTGGTGTGAACGCAGCATTAGAGGAAACCTTAAGTACTGAATAGTGGTGGAATAACACTTGAACCTTGACCTGCTTTCAGGTGTGTGTCTATGTACCCATTGACCTGGTGAAGGTGCGTCTGCAGGGTCAAACAACAGTTCAGAGATACCGGGGGCCGGTTCATTGTGTCGCCGTCATCCTGAAGGAGGAGGGGCCCAAGGGTCTGTTCAGAGGCGGGCTGGCCATCGCCCTGAGGGACGTACCCTGCTACGGACTCTACTTCCTGCCCTACGAAGTCACCCGAAAGGCCCTGACCGAGAGCGGCAAAGAGCCAGGTCAGTGTCGGAGGGACAAGTGTGAACGTTACAAGTGTGAAATGTGGAAGGTCGTGAAGGGATGCAATGTTAGAAATAATAAAAACAAATATATTCATGGTAAATCATAATTAGGACATGGTCATAATTGTGAAATGTTACGAAAATCCATTATTACAAATCCTGAGATAATACCTCATAATACATTTTAGACTTAGTATCTCATGATATTGATTTAGTTTGCACATAGTTTTGGTAAAGTCATAATTTATATCAGACTTAATATTGACTTCTGATTTAGTATGGCATACATTTGACTTGCAATATTATGTCATAATTGATCTAATTTAGTTTTGTAAGAGGGCTTCTATAGTTTAACATACAGGTAAAACAGATTAAAAAAAGGATGGTGTAATGTTGGTGGGTCCAGCTTCTCTCAGAAAGTTTGTTTTTAGTTTTCTTTCAGTAATTCTAAAAGTCAAGGGTTCAGACACAACTTTGAGGATCCACATTACTCACGAGCGGTTTCTGTTCTCAGGTACGTTCGCAATCATGATGGCAGGCGGCGTGGCGGGCGTGTTGACCTGGGCCTTTGGCACGCCCATGGACGTGGTTAAAGCCCGGCTCCAGATGTCCGGCGCCGGCGGCCGGGAGTACACAGGGGTCCTCCACTGCATGAGAGTGAGCTTCAGGGAGGAGGGAGCGAGGGTCTTCTTCAAAGGCCTCCTGCTGAACAGCCTCAGGGCTTTCCCCGTCAACGCCGTCACGTTCCTCAGCTACGAGAGTCTGATGAGGATGTACTGTCCACCCACCAGATGACCTCACTCTTGATGGCGAAGAGGGGCTCTCCTCGCCGTTAAAAATCGAAAAAAAGAGCTTCCCATGGTGTGGATATTTTAATATGTGTACACAATTTGAGTGTAGGTCTCAGGGTTACAGTCGCAGTTTTAAGACATATTGAATCACTGGGGACATTTCTGGAAGTCTCTGTGAAGTGGGTCAGAAACCTGAACATACCTCGGCCCCCTCGTGACGTGACCCGCCGGTTAAGCTGCTCAAATACACTGTGCGTTTATAACCTTGTTGCGGACTTGAGACTTGTTTTTCACCATATAGGCTTTATTCAAATTACAAATGCATCTTATTCCTCTCAAGTGCACAGAAACAGTGAATTATTTCACAATAAAATAAACAATACAAAGAATGTACATGATTCATTATCTTGATCATTATTGGTGACTGGCCCTGTAAGTTGTACTTAAAGGTCACACATAACTAAACACTGTGTATATAAACAGGTGGAACGCAACTAGCCCTTCAGAAAGTCTCCAAATGTGAATACTCAACTTATTGTTAATTAACAGCCTTCGTGTCATTCTAATATATTGCTGTCTGTATACATGCTATTTATTTTGCATGTGGACATGAGCTCCACCATCTGTTGCTCAGTTCAGTGTATCGATCTGCTGTTGTCATCCATGCAGTGTTTTACGCAGTGATGTCAAACTTCACTAAAGTTTTCGTTTGGTCATAGCAGGGGTTCTGTTTCCCCTCATCAGTTTGTGCTGTTTGCACCAGCAGTTAAGCCCCACCTCCTTGTGACTTGAGACTCGCGGTATCGGTCCTGATCTTAAAAGTCGGCCTGTGGTTGAGTTACAGCTGCTGTATTTACATCATGACATAACAATAGGTCAAACGACTTGGCCTTGTGCAAAAAAGGGTCACTCGTAGTGAGAAATTCTGAGGGAAAAAATCCTCAATCGGTTCTGCGGTTTCCTTCAGCTCAGCAGGTCGTCATCAGTAGAGAGAGAAATGTAAATAGTTAGTGAGCATAAGGAGCGGAGTAAATATTGGACTTGGATTCGCCTGGAGACCAAAAGCATGACTACCTGAATCCTAAGGCTTCTTCATGTCCTCCAACCTGTTCTCATACACACCTTTTATCCAGGTACTAATGTCAGTGTTTTGCATTTACAGCTTCATCTCAGTGTTCACTGCAGGTTTAAGAGCGGCGAGTGAAAACACTCTTTCCAAGTAGAAGAATAAATGAAAACGTATGTTTTACATCTGCAAACACAGGATGAATTGTATATATAGATAGTTATAATCACAATACTAGCAGGTATCGAAATCAGCAATGCAACCTGAGATCGCTGTAACTCAAAATACAAAAACATTTACACTGTGCTGAAGAGAAAATACTTTATTTTTATTTCCTGCAGTGTTCATCAAACATCTTCACTAACGGTTACATTAGTGAATACTTTTTACACAATTGATTTGCACGTTCACAAAAAAATGCTTTCTTCTACACTTCTGATCTTTTATATTTTAAGTCATTTTTATTTATTTTTTTTACTTCTGAACTTTCAATGATACAAACACACACACACACAAAAATAAAATCTGTATTTTTGGACTTTCCTCTTGAGGCAGCATTTTAAAGAATTAAAATGGAAGAGAAGATGTAAAAGATATGTTCATAGGGTATCAATAGCAAATCAAAGCCCAAGCTTGGGTCTTATAGCCCTTTCCCAAGAAACACATTCTCAAAACAATAACAGGAAATAACCAGGTAGAAGGAAAATGTTACGTTTCAAAAAGTCAGACAACCCGTATGGTCACGTTCAAACAGATGCCTAAGTGTGAGCACATAACACATCACAAAAAAAAGTGCTTTGAGGCACAAAATCTGCAGCAAAAGTAGATGATTGTCAGACTGACAATGATTAACACAGATGTGTCCTGTCAGATGTCTGATGGATTTAGTTAGTTACTAAAGGGATATATGAGGAGAGAAGCCTGGACGCACACACAGCATGTGAAGGAGACTTGGGGCTGTATGACTGAAGCATTATGGTCAGAATAAAATTCACATGTACATCAGATATCGGAACCATGAAACCGTTTTTTGGTAAGGTGTCAATGTGGGAAAACACTTGGCTCACGTGAATTTAAAATGATCACAGACGTATTCATGAGCAGCCGATGTGCGCTTGAAAGTATCAACGGCAGGGCGGCTCACAGAGATGACACCTTCATGAGTGGTCTAGGTCTCACACTGAACCGCACTGGGTTAAATCAATAGTGGTTTGATCCATGGGACAGGACGCTTTTTTTTCTTTTTTTAATTAAAACTATATATTACAAAACATGTTTTTTGTTATGCAGGCCATTAGTAAACGAGCAGTTTTGCCACACAAATTGACTATTTTTGGTGGAAAAAACAAATATGAGTCTCTCACAGTCTCCCTCTTTGCACAAGAAAACTGGATGCAGAAAAACATCATGTAAGGTTGGGCACTGAACCAGGAAGTTGGTTTGTAGACGGTGACGGATGTTTACGACAGACTATTTGAGTATTCATTCCAGTTTGCCTACTGATGTGAATATCTCGGTGGTCTGTTTAAACCCGCTTGACTGTCTGACTGCTGGACGGAGTTACGAAAAATAAAACCCAAGTTGTAATAGAGCGTTTTTCTAAAAGATTAGGAAAGCGTGATCTACAGCACTTCGTCAATCCATTCATTCATTCTTTAAGGCCCCTTAACTATTGAAGGCTGCGATCCCAGCATGCACTGGGGGAAGAGTCAGTTTACAAAGAAAAATGTTAGTACATAAATCCCTACATGCACCAGTCACACTTAGTGATTGGAGGATGAGCATTCCTGGAATGCAGTATGTGGCTTTCAAATGTTCCACACACAGTTTAAAAAAATAAAAAAAGAGCCTCCAAAAGGCCTCCTGGTCTCAGGCACCAATGCCTTATTTACATCTCAATTCAGATGCAGTCAAGATCTATTTTTACATTTTATGATACAGTGTAAGCGACACAAACACAGAATTTAAAAATCTTACAGCGTCCATGATTTACAGATATTCACAAAAGCAAAAGAACCACAGTTTGATATAAACCACACTCTGGAGGACACGTGTAAGACAAAAGAGGGCTTACAGAAGTCACTCCCTGCAAAATGCTGAAGGACACCCTGATCTTTCCCCCTTTTTACGGTCTCATATCAGACAAAGCAAAGGATCAAAGATGTGCAAGAACGTAATCCAGTGAGGGACAAAGTCAGTCCTCGAACTCTACCGTAAGCTCGAAGACAGGACAATGACACCTGATGCATCCTGGGAAAGCAAAACGCGAGAGGGTTCTCTTTAACTGGAATGTGTGCACGCTGAAGAATAAACCAAAATCCCGTCATCCTCGCTGGACAGACACAGGAAAGGAAATGGATGTTTGTTCACACCTTGATCCCGTTTCAGGCAAGCATTTCATCCGGATGTTCTGAGTCCTCAGTGGGCATGGGGGGCTTGGACGTTCTCGTCCTGCAGAAATGTTTTGTAGCTCTGCTCAGCAGCCATGGCCTGCAAGGTCGCCCTCTGGGTCTGCCTGGCCTTGTTGTACAAAAAGACCCCGATGAACACGAGAAAGGTGCCGATGGCGCTGAAGACGCTGATCTGGTTACTGAAAATGATGACGCTCAGCCAAACCGACAAGGCATGTTTGACGGTGCTGGCCACACTGAGGAAGAGAAGAGGGTTTTAACTGTTGGCATGAACTACAAATATGATCAAAATGCATGGCCTGGATAAGATTATTATCTGCTCTGAGAAACATGATGAAGACGCCTGGCTCATATCCATTTGGTTACAGGCCTGTATGAACAAAAACACAGTATTGTGTGGAGAGGGTATGAATGCATACATGCACCAGAAAACAGACACTGATGTGTGGAATCGGTGCAGTTCCCCTTTAAGATTAGTTGAAAATGATGATTTGCAGCATGCGTGCGTGCTTGCATGGCTGGAAAATTAGCACACGCAGCATGTTGTTATCCACTGATCACAGACCACTTCCAGCATGTTGATATACCTAACCAAAAACTTTGTACCGAGATAAAAGGGATAATATTCAGGTAGGCTTACCCAATAAAGGAGCCAACAGGGTGTATAATTATCTAGCTTTATCAGAACGCCAAAACCTGCAGCTGATATGAGCGAGTAAGGGAGGGGACTAGAAGAGACGAAGCGTTGTGGACGGCTTCAGTAAAGATTGAAAGCCGCGTCAGGAATGTCTCCCACCTGAAGGTAACAGGGGAGATCCGTCCCATGAGAGCATAGGCAGTGATACTCTGCAGGTGGAACAGGCCGCCGTCGAAGAGCAGCAACAGGATGATGTCCTGATTGAAGATGAAGCTCCGACCGCTCTTCCCGATCACTGGGATGTCCTGGAAACAAATGACGAGAGACTTTAGCTTATTAACATACTATAAACAGTGATTCAGTAGAGCAATAACTGGAGCAGTTGTGTGTTGACCTACCAAGAGGAACACCCAGGCCGGTATAAGCATGATGACTGCCGCTGCACTGGTATAGAACTGCAGTTCTGGAGGGCTGAAAAAAGTATTTATAACACGTGTTTGATTGCACACAATTTGGTTATTTTTGCAGTCGCAAATCGGAGGGTCCGCAGTCTTTTACCTGAACTTGTATGTGTCTCCACTGAGCAGTTTTTTGGAGAACACGTTCTGCAAACTGAGATCAGACACAGAGGGGGTTAAATAAAAGCATCACACTGCCGTGGGATAGCTGCGTTGAGTGCTGCAGTACCAGTCCATGATGTTGGTAGAGAGAGCGGCAGAGAAGCCGAGCATGTTGAAGCTGACCTCCGTGGCGGTGCAGAGGGCCAGGCCCGCCATGACGGGGAACAGGGAGAGGTTCACCCACAGCCCTGCAGATGGGAGGACACAATAATATAATAATTCATCGCACTCATCCGGACAAAAAAAAAGTGTCGTAACAGCTGACAAGTTAAACCAGTAGATCTGGTTTGTGGGATTTGCTGTGTTTGGAGCCGCAAAAGCTATTTGATATCACAGCTTCTGAAGTTTTATATATAGTCATAATACATACACAGAAAACTATAGTTTGTTGTATTTATGAAATTATAGAACAAGAATAAAGACAATTTTTGACATTGTATTGCTATTTTAAATGTTTAAATGTGGCTCATGTGGTAGAGTGTTCGCCCTGTAATCACAAGGTAGCAGGTTCGATCCCTGTCTTCACGTGAGTTTTACATTTTAAACGCATATCTTTTGCTACGTGAGCTCCGCAAACGGAGGAGGAAGATCCGTCTTTATAGCGGACGCCTCAGTGTCTCATGAGCGGCCACAGAACCAGCAGCAGGAGTTGAGTCTGGAGACTTGATCAGCTTCCTGAAAGTATATTTACTTTGCTCAGTTTACTGCAGCAGTTGAGGAATCGCTCTTCTGCAGCTTGACACCTTTCAGCAGATGCTTGTTCTGGAAGAGTCTTTCAACATTACATTTTTAGTTTTTTGCTAATTTCTCGCCACATATCAAGCAGACAGGTCAGCAGCATCGTTGGCAGTGAAAGCAAATGAATACGTCCACGCAGAATTAAACACTCCACTTTCCTCCGTGACTTTTATTTTTTTCTTTATTTATCCGTTGATAGTTTAGCGAGGGCGGGGCTCTGAATCACGAGTAGCCATCTGCAGGGAAAGAGGCTTGACAGCTACGTGACAGGATGTGACGCACATTTTAGTTAAAGAAATATTTAAACATTTATTTAGATTTTTAGTGACTCAATATTACCTAAAACTCCAAGATAAGAGGAATTCCCTTTGAAAGTTTTTCCACTGGGCAAAAAAAAAAGAAGAAGAAAATAAAAACGGCCTTTTTTTTTTTTTTTTTGTCAAAGCCTCAGGGAGCCGCCACAGACGGGCTAAAGAGCCGCATGCGGCTCCGGAGCCGCGGGTTGCCGACCCCTGAGCTAAGCAGTGACAATGCTTTCAGTGTGTCTTAACGCGTTACACGTTGTTCAAGTAAGATTCATAAAAAGTCACAATAAAAAGCCGTTTAATTATATTTTTCTTTTCAAATCCTGATCGGAGACCAAAACCAACCCGTTGGATCAGAAGTGAAAGATATACCATTTCCCCCAAAGCCCCTGGGATCCTGACATCTGCTGCCCTGGCCCCTTATACATACGTCAGTGTGTCCTCTACCTGTGTACTCCCCGAGGATCAGCCGGGACATGATGACGGTGAAGATGGGTGCCGAGCTCTTCACCGTCTCTGCAAAGGACACCGCCACATTTTTCAGGCTCACCAAGCCCAAAACCACTGAAGAGAACCTGACAGACGGAGAGAAAGAGGATGCAAATACTGGACTTTGGACAAATAAAAAGAAAGGGGATTGCATCAGGATTTGTAAATCTATAAGCAACTCTACAATACTTTATTACTTAAATTACTAAATTACAAAAAAAAGATAGAGAGGGCACCCACCTCATGAGCCCAACAAACAGCATGATCATGATGAAGTTGGGGGGGTACTCAGTTCTGGACTTGTGGTGGTACAGGCAACAGGGCACAAACATCTTTAAGAAGCCTATGACGGTGGTGGAGAGCATCTGAACGGCCCCTGGGAAATCGCAACAATAAACATAAAAATGCATGATTTAGAACACAATCTGACGTATTTAAATACTCATATTTTAAGCAGTAACACAAAATACACATGCATGTGTAAAACCACCAACACGGTTCTATGAGATGTTACTAAATCACAACAACATACAAGGCGATAAGGTTCCCTGCCTTATTGGGTCTAGTTAGCAGAAGCGTAATGGGTGCTTTTCTTTACCCAGCATGCTGGGCTCGCCCTCCAGCAGCGACAGGATGTACTTGTTGAGGAACAGGGTGCAGAAGCTGAAGAAGTACCAGAGGCACAGGTAGGACACTGAGCGCCAGTTCCACACCCCGGACTCCGCCTCGATCACCGTCGTCTCGGTGACCGTGAGCTTCAGCACCTGCTCCCCCGGCAGGCTCTCGCTGCGGGCCAGCACCACTCGCTCCTGGTGGGTGCGGAGCGACGACAGGAGGCCCCACAGCGGGTGCGTCTGCTTGCTGCCCGGCATCCTGCCCCCTCCCACCCCAACCGACAGGTGGGTGATGAGAGGGAGGTGAGGGTTCGCCGAGAGCTTCGAGTGTCAGTCCATCTCCTGAGCGATCCGTGTGTCTGTCTTGCAGTCAGCGTCTGGGATGCTTTACGTCCTGGTGTCCCCTGAAGAATCACACAGTAATGAAGAATCACACAGTAATGAGCTTTTAAAATATTACACACACATATATAACCACCTCTTCTCTTCAAAACAGCCTTTGCCCCAGGGACATTATGGAACTGATGTCCACAAACCCCTCACAGCACAGGACTAAAGATGGACTATAAATGACGAAACAGCACTGTAGTGTGTCGTAAATATGTCGTAAAGTACACGTGTATGGGCTCACACACTGATGCCGCACACACCTACAATATAGAACGATCTCGCAGTCTCGTCTCAGACACACAGCCGCAGCATCTCATAGCTGCTCCTGTGAACGTGAGCAGGGGTTTGAGTCAAACATGCCACTGAAAGAAGCCCGAGAACAAACCCAAACATGGACCACTTTTCACACAAACTGTGCCGGCGGTTCTCTCCGCGCCGTTAACTGTTAATACGCCCCCAAGTGGCGGTTCCGTGTCATTACGTGCTAATGAAACCATACGGGCTGTAAACTCGGTGTATCGGAGTTAGCTAGGACGCAAGGTATCGGGGTTAAATGCAAACTCACAACGCAAACTCCTCTTACCTCCGAGACGACAGGCTTCAACTTGGACCGCGAGAGAGCAGAGCGTAAAAGGAGGAAGTTGCACGTCGACGTTAGCCGTTGTGTGTTTTTGGCGAGAGCGTGGGGTCAAACCGAGCGGAGGCTCCAGAGCCGGCTGTGCTGTCCGCCATGTTCCTCAACGCTCACTATTGCTCAACCGTCACCTGTCTGTCGGGGTCACCCGGGTCGAGTCCGTGCACCTGCCTCTGAGACGTGGCGGCTCACAGTCAGCGCGTGCATACCCGAACACCAAGGGACCGAAACGGTTCAAGCGGAAAACCCTTTCAAAATAAAACCGACGTTCGCGATTTTAATTTTGCTCAGTTGGACACATTAGGTCACCCGTGGGTGAAGCCTAGCGGGGGTTCAAACTCACCCTAAGTAATGTTTGCTCTGTAAATGTTAACATGGTATTCGTGATTATTAATTAGTATCTTTCGCCGGAGTAAAATAATATGGTTTTATTTTGCAAGATGCAATATCTGCGTTTCCGGTCAGACTCACGTTTCGATTGTGTTGCAGCTGCCACGGGACTAAATACATGGTGCTTAAAAATGATGTCTTCAACCCGCTGGTCAATGTATATATGTGGTAATATTACTTTTTTTTTTTTATTCCATATGCCATATTACATTTTGTTTGAAAGAAACGTAAACCAACATAACTAATTAGAGGGGCTCTGCATGAAATCTGTACTTCATCACTGTGACTACTATGGAGGTTATTATTCCAAATACATTACATTACACTGCCAGCAACCACAATAATAATAATACAATTGTATGTTTGCAGTTATTCTGTATACGAATACATTTTTGATGCACTACTACACCTATAACTGACATTAATAACATTAATATCTGTCGGCTTATTAATTTGTGGTGTACTTTACTGTGACCACAAAGGGGGAATCATCATCCACAATCTATTCATCTCCTCAACTAATACGTTTTTTTCTATCTTTGATTATTTAACTAGACCTGCCAACTTGTTGCGTTTACCAATATATATGTTGCTGTTTATATTTTTCAATTTGGTATAATCAAATTTCTAGAAAATTTAATTTTTGATGTTTTTATAATATATACATTAAATAATTATACCAATATTAGGACTGTAAAACATTCTGAGGAGTTGTAGTTTTCCACTGTGACCACTGTAGGGCAGCATGCACTGATGTTTTATATTTTGAGGACAGTAGTGATTAAAATGTTTTTAATGGTCGAAGCAAGGCGACAGAAGATAATGTCTGCTGTGATGCTGAACAGCCAATAGCATGTTTAGACCCTGCCTGGTAAATCGCCACCTCTCTCAATCTCAATGCTTCTGGTTTATAATCGAACAAACCAGTGCTGTAATAAAATAATAAAAAACAATCACAACTTTCAAATTAATGCAGTCAAAACCAGAGTAAAACCTTCACGATGATTGTAGGCTATCTATTGCATGATTATTTGAATACATTCAATTATATGTTTCGATAACCAAGTGATTATTATGACTTGAATACAGGTAGGCTACTCTTGGCCCAACTAAAAGGCAGCTACAGATTTATTATGCTGTTTAGATAAGACAAATATTGAATTATGTCACTATTCAAACATTGTATCCCCAAATAACAAAAAGTCCCCAAAGCACATAAAACATATGCAACTCATTTGTATGCTACCTGTACTTCTACTTCAGAGGAAAACAATGGGAATTTACCGGCCAGAGAAATGGTGCAAGGTACGTTGCAGATTCAGATTTTGAACTTTTCTGCAACCGTTTTTCGGAGATGAGAGAGACGCTATACGAGGCTCATAACTGGCCGCAACTTTACATAGTGTGAACGGTCTGCTGGTAAAAAGCAAACTTGAAAGGTCCACTTCGTAGGATTTTAGTGGCATTTAGCGGTGAAGTTGCAGTTTGCACCCAACTGAATATCCCTTCCCCTCCACAGCGTATTAATATTCCCTCTGGTTTCACTGTAGGATCCCTTTCAGTTCCCTCATAAAGACACCGGGACAGTCAGCAGTGTGGACTTTTCAAATAGCACTTGATACGCTTGTGCACTGCAGACACAACGTTTAGTGATGTTTTGTCTTTGTTTGTTTTGTTTGTTTTGTTTGTACTCACCTTATTTCTCGTTTCAGGTTAGTAATCGGGCTGGTAATCACACAGACAGGCAAACACCCTTGTGTGTTTGCCTGTCTGTGTGATTACCAGCCCGCCTTCATCTAACATAAGGATAAAGCAAATGAAACCAATGCAGTTCCAGTATCCGGACTATAATTAGTATAACACATGACTCATAAGGGCTTAACATTCCGATATGTGATATACAGAGTATAAAAGTGCAAATACAAAAGTGTATCTTTAAGAAGAAAGCATTACTGTCATAAAGTGACTCGTGCCGTACGTGAGCATTGTATGGTCTGTCCCCTGCGTCACTGAGTAGCAGGAGAGTAGACGGAGAGGCGCTGGTGGTGTTTGCACTCGGCGTGTCAGTGATCAACTTCTGTGTGCCGGGGTCAAAGGTTGAGCAGGAGCTGCTGGTAGGTCGCTGTCTACTGGTGTTTATAATTAATTATCATTATAAAAAAAAAAACTTATCACAGTTTTGGAAGTGCTGACTCAAAAATGTTGAGACGGAAATGTTTTCATGACCTAGTTTCTTATTCATTTCAATGATGTATTGATTTTACTGAAGGGTTTACAAAACAATGAAGAACCCACGATATACATGTTGAAATTACAACTCATAGTTCCAGCAATGTATTAAAAACAACAAACTGCAATTGGTCTTCTAATTCTTTATGTGTTAAACTCTGCTTCATTTTCTTAGAGACAATTAAAAAGAATATATAGATGCATGATTAAAAACTGGGACAGTGGGACACCAGTATAAATAAGAGAGTTTTAATGTTTTCTTTTTTCAGTCGCAGCTGTAACCAGTTGTCAATACCATTGACTTCTATTTAAAACAGCAGACCATGTCGCCTTGGTAGCTTGGGCAATGACCTGAGAGGCACAACCCAGGGCAAAATGACTAGCAATCAGTTACGACTGCTACTTCAGCACACATGCTGATTAGTGGAACTGCACTTGTCCACCATGAGAACACTGTAGATGAAAACAATTAGATTCATACTAGCTTTCTCCTGTTTAGAAAATGGTTTGCAGTGTTACCAAACACCAAGCAGGAAACACCAGGTGAGAGGCATTTTTGTTCTCTGGGTGGCATGTGATCAGTCAGTCCATCACTTTGATCCAGACAGTCGTGTGTATTAAGTATCATCCCTCATCACAGCTGCTTAAAAGGATGTTTCATATATGTAATTGAGAATCAACCAAAATTGTTTTGCTAGCTGTGATCTGTTCGTGTGTTTGGGCATGATCCCAACATGATGGCTTTGCGTGTGGGCGGGGCCCTGGATGGCCTCTAGCAGCAATACTTCCTGCTGAACCGGTGTTTTTTCCATGATGACCTTTTGACCTTCAGTTCAGTGTCATGTGCATTCCTCTTGACAGAAATGTGATAGACAGCCTCCACTGAGATTCTCACCACTGTCGCCTCACAGAAACAGGGGCTCGGGTTCGATCCCTCTCTCAGTAGATAGTTGGAACCAGTGGTGATGAGCAATTAATGAGGGTTAAAAAAAAGAAGGCATGTCATCTGCACTGTGGAGTCTGTCTATCACATTTCTCAGGGTTCGATCCCTGGAGATTGCACGTTCTCCCCTGGATATGATAGGATAAGTGGTTTGGATAATGGAATGGAAAGCAAGTATGTTGAAAAAAGTAATACTATAATGTGTTTCACAATTTAAATGACATGGTCTGCTCTTCATGGAGTAGCGCTCGATGTTTAAAGGTATTTGTATTTACTCATCATGACATTCATGCAAGACGCTTGTGAAGGCAAATTTCCCCTTGGTGTTGAGTCTTTCTAAGCTGAAATCATGAACACCGAGAAACCAGAACTTGTCTATAAAATCATTTATTCCCTGCGCAGAGAAGAGGCAATCGTTACACAGAGTCTGGTCAAGGATGCACTGAGGACTGACATCTTACATGAGCATTTATATACAGAGAACAAAGGTAGGTTAGAACAGTGGTTCTCAAATGGGGGTCCGCGTACCCCTGGGGGTACGTGAAGGCACTCCAGGGGGTACGTGAGATTTTTTAAAATCTATTTAACATTAGCATCCATTCAAAAATCCTTTAAAAATAGTTATTTGACAAAGATTCAATACAACATAAGTGTAAGTTCACAAACTGAATTTTATATTAAGTAGGCTATTTAATTTAATTAACCTAAAAACCTAGCGTCTCCCCCATATCAGGATGGTTTGACCCAACCTGGCACACGCCACCTGTCGTTACCCGTCGATCTATCACTGCCGCCTTAAAACTCAAACGATGAAGTCGTGGTTGAAGCGTAGCTGCTAAAAACACGGAGGGACAAGTGCCAAAGAAGATTTGTATGTCATTGTTTATGTTGTCATCACCTTCTTCTGTGAAAACGGAATGAGCTGGAAATCCTGCAGCAACATCTGCACGGACGCAGCGGCCTCGATGACGGCCAGCAAGAGAGGATATATATATATATATATATATATATATATATATATATATATATATATGTATGTCTGTATGTGTGTATATATATATATATATATACATACATATATATATATATATATATATATATATATATATATATATATATATACACACACATACATATATATATATATATATATGTATGTATGTATGTATGTATGTATGTATGTATATATATATATATATATATATATATATATATATATATATATATATATATATATATAGCGTACTGAATGTTTCTCTTTGGGCAAAAGAGACCAGCATGTTAAACCTGTATGATGAGGTGGGTCAAAGAGACCAGCATGTTAAACCTGTATGATGAGGTGGGTCAAAGAGACCAGCATGTTAAACCTGTATGATGAGGTGGGTCAAAGAGACCAGCATGTTAAACCTGTATGACGAGGTGGGTCAAAGAGACCAGCATGTTAAACCTGTATGACGAGGTGGGTGGCTTCCTGAAGAAGGCAGAGCTGTGGAGAAGGTCCTCTGCAGAGGGAGATTTCACCTGCTTTCCTCAGGTGGAGGATTTTCTCTCTAGTGAGGATGTGGACAGAGCTCCAGTCAAGTCGGTCATAGTGGGACATTTGACCAACTTGATTCAATCTGTACAGCTGGATTGGGTGAGGAACCCATTTCTCTTGTCTGAAGCAAACGGAAGCAAGCTACCTGTCACTTATCAGGAAAAACTCCTGGAAGTGTCATCTGACCGTGGCCTCCAGATGAAGTTTGCCACATCCACACTCACACCGTTTTGGGTGTGTGTGAAGCAGGAGCACCCTGACCTGAGACGGAAAGCTTTGAAGCAGCTACTACGCTTTGCCTCCACATGTTCATGTGAGGCCTCCTTCTCTGCAATGACTGATCAAAACAAAGCAAAGAAGCAGACTGTGTCTGGAGAAGAGAGAAGAGCCTGATCACAGTAATGGCCTCCCTGCCACCAAGACTGACAAAGGTCCTCAGTGAAGCACAAGTTTCTCACTAAAATGTAAATGCAAAAGCATTCAGTTCAATGCCATATTCATTCTTGATAGTTTAATAAATCCAACACTGACGACACGGCGCTGTGTATTACTACTTTTTTTTTTTTACCAAAAATGATTTGCGCTGGTTAGGGGGTACTTGGCTGAAAACATATTTCACAGGGGGTACACCATTGAATTAAGGTTGAGAACCACTGGGTTAGAACATAGAAGCCTGTGGTTTCAGGTGGATGCTAAAACAAAGGACCAGACCGCCTGAGTTTAAAAGGGTCTTCTTCCTTTCCTTAATTCATGTCGGCAGACGTGAATTGATACTTGATAACAGCTACGGGAGTGGCATCCAATTAACATTAGACAGATGCAGGAAGATGATTTGTATAAAAGGTTTGTAGAAGATAAACTACAACTAAGAACATAAAATTCCCATTACACGCTACAGTTGTGTTGGGTAATAAAGCAGTTTTTCTTGTTGAAAAGTCATAAAAAGTAATAGTATTGTCGCATTATAGTATGCAGTGCATGTATGAACATGGACAGAACATGTCAGTGAGAATAGCAGGTGAGTTAGTTTTCTAGTTGAGTCCCACATTGGCTCATGTTTTGTGGCATTAATTTAAGTCAATTGGTGCAACCTTTTGTTGAAGGAACTGTTCTGTAAGCCTTTCCCGCAACACGGTTCTCCTCCGGTTTGATTATTTTTATTTTATTCCAGTATTGTAACATGTTAAGTTATTGGTGTTTGTAGACGTCAACAATCTAGGCCAACATCTTTGATATCAAAAGCTGCTTTTAATTTGAAATAGCTGTTTTCTTTCTGTAAATTACATCCAATGTTGACTAACTTTAGTCTGCTTTTTGACAGCTTGAATCTTGTGATCTGCATAGTCTTGACTACTTCTTTGGGAAACACTGGAATATTTGTACATTCTGCAGCACGTTTTTCATTTCTTAATAAAATAAAAGTTATGTTTAAGCATGTTGCTCAAAAAGAGGTAAAAGGAAGTTCTTTGGATGTAAATTCCCTTCAATATGTATATACCCACAGAACTGGAGTTACATCCAGGTGACTAGTTTTTTCATTTTAGTGGCTAATGCATGACCTCCACTACATTCCAATGATTTATAGCAAACATGAACCCAAGGACTGGTTCCAGGAGTGAAGCAAAAGGATCAAACGGAAAGAGACTCACTCCCTCGTTAAATGTTCCGTTTATTAAAGTGCTTTGGAAAGAAAAAAGAAAAAAGCAGGATTCATATTAGAAACAAAAATACAATTACAAATACAAAAGTCAGAATTACAAAAGTGAAAAGCACGAGAAGAGTTCACAATGCCTCATAGAAAATAGAAGTGAAAGCTGTTTTTCTTTTTGTGGAGAACGTTAACAGTTCAGACTGTAAACAAACCAGATCCTTTGACATTTTGTTTTGACACATGATTAAAGAACTTCTGAAAATTAGACTTCAAGTTGTCCTGGAAAGCATTTTGAAAGTAGAAGTACCTTTAAGAAGAAATTCTACAAGTACGTCTGATATATTACAAGCTTCTGGACATTTTTGCCAGACTGAGAGACTCATTGGTCGACAAAAATAATTAATTATAGAGCTTATTAATGTAAAAAAAAGTATCAAATAGATTTATTTGCAGCAATGATACATTGTAAACGGATTAATAAACATGTTAACTTTACAAAATACATCTTATTCAAGCAACACATACAATATATACATATACCCAAGAGTTAAAGGAATGATTGCCTTTTCAGAGCTCAGTTGGTCCATTTGAGCTAAAACAGGTGATGCCACGTTCACGATCCGACACAATTTGTTACGCCAATTTATAAAGTATATTTATATATATTAACATCTAAAAAAACATGTGAACAGACATGTATGGTAGGCCACAAGTATTCAGCAAAGACTACACAGTGGCAGAGTTGTAGCAAACTGAACTTAGAGAAAAACAATTTTTTTTTTTAAAAATCACCCACAGACATTTGGTCTATAAAACCTACATAGAGTTCAGCTATGGCTTGAACGGCATTTTGAAAAGCGAACGTTAAAAAGACACTGAAGAAATGGGAACGGGAATGAATATCACCGTCTTGCGTTCCCAACACATGATCCAACGCATCGACTACAGAACCGGTTACGCCCCGACCCAAATAGTCAATCAGGTGTCGTGTGCAGCCGACAGCAACGGTCAGCATGTGGCGACAACAGAGACGCACAAGTGTGTGATTACGCCATCACAATGATGTAAACCTTGAAGAGTTATTTCTATAAATGAATGATACCAGTGTTTAAGGCACAGTCTGTACATTTGGGTCACTATTGCCAAGTAGATGTACTGTAAATCTGCTTTTTTTTTTTCTCCCCCCAAGATGCACCTACAAAATGTGTAAGACAACATTTGTCATCACGATATTACATCAGCTTTTCCTGATTTGATTAACAATTTCAGGTATATTTGATTTAACAGATGATTTAGAATTTTTTTGAAAATCTGTAACCTCTACTGAAATAACTCACTTATTTATAAAGTACTAGATGTGTCCCTGCCGTCCCTCTTAAAAGACTAAAAAGTGCCAAAACAGACCCAAGAGTAATGCAATAACTGCCATCCACCTTCAGAGCTTTAGTCCAGGTTTATCCCACGCCTCACATTTCCTTCTGATAAAGCCCCGTCTCTTCAAGCGGCCTTTTGATTGTCAGAAGGAACACACAGGGACAACCCTGGACCAATAGTGGGGCCAAACTCCATTCAAATAGTCACTATTTTAATGTGCTTACTCATTAGAACATGACAAAACATCTTCTTGGTTAGTCTACAGACTTATTAAAAAAGACATTTATACAGCAGAAAACCTGCTATATAAAAGATGTAGTGGAGCTATGTCGACATGAGCAGAGAATCATTAATGCTGCTTATCTTAAAACATACAAAGGTCGCTAGATTACTTGTGTAACCCCGGTTCTCTGTGGTTGCCTAGTAAACAGATCTAAATGTTGCCTAATCAAGCTACTCAAAGTGTCCATATTGTGAACATTTTATTTTATTATTACATTTTTATCTCAAAACGCCCATTTTTCAATGTTATGTCTTTCTAGCCTTTGTTTTTTTTAAATTATACTTATTTAAAAATATCATGATTCAAGAGTTGAGTTGTCACCAGTCTCCACCTCCTCACCTTTTACCCAATAGGCTGTAGATAAACGTCCTTTCACTCACGAGTTACGTGTATTAAATTAGCAGCTTTCCGTGAGCACTGGCTTTTCTCTTTGATGGTGAGTAATAATCAAAACTAGCTCGCTAGCATTTGTAGCCTTGTTGAGCCAAATAAAAGCAGAGGCTCGTGTCGGTTTTTGTCTTCAGCAGCTGCAGCTCGGTGTTTGAGTCATAAATTCCACTATAAAAAAATTGTCACGCTAGTCAAGTGTTTTCAGTGAGGTAACAGACATGTAGAAACTGTAGGAAAACTGTCATATCACAAACTAATAAGTCTGCATTAATAAAAATAAATTAAAAAACAGGACATTGGCCCAATGGAATTTAGAGAAAATACAGGCCAACCCGGCAGATCAGATGAGGAGGGAAGAGGCTCAAAGCTCTGCTCAGCTGACGAGAGCTGTTGTAAAGTCGGTCGGGTGATTGGCTGAGGGATGACAAGGCTGTGACAACTCCACTTTCACCATGAGGGAAATATTTAAATTAAACTGTCGTTGGGGTAAATAGAATTATAAAATAACAGACTTGTGAAAAAGGGCCTTTTGAAATAAAAATAAATTAAACTGTTAGCATGAAAACAAGAATGCTTAAATATACATTTTTAAATATTGATTTGAGTTTTTTTGAAAATGTTAATACAATTGTCAACGTCATGGGTAACATTATTACGACGGACGATTCTGAATGGAGTTTGGCGAGACCTATCCATTAAAGACGAAACAGCACAGAGCACGGTCGAGCTAAAGACCACGGCTGAGGGGTCCTTGAGACTTTGGAGAAGACCTCGACGATGCCTCGTGCCTCAGGACTCCTCGTCCTCTGAGCTGAGGTAGTTCTGCTTCTTCCTCACATTCCAGTGTAAACACTGGGCCAGGCTCTCGAACCAGTCATTGACCGGGTCCCGGAAACAGATGGAGGGAACAGGGAAGCAGGAAGTGGTGATGGTAATACTGGAACAGGGAGGGAAAGAAAGAAAGAAAGAAAGAGATCAAATTTTAGTCTCATCTATTTAAAGTCCAGGTATTTGCAATCAAAAACACAGAAGAGGACGTGTTGACATAAGATGCATTAGCGCAACTTCCTTATGAAGCAACACTGGGCTTTTGTTTAAGTTTGCCTCACTGACACAGAAACACTGGGGCTCATTTCAAGAAACAGGAAGGGGATCTCTAGATGAGTTACCTAAAAGGGGAAAAACTGGATCTGGCATGAGGCAAACTCCTTGGGTCACACCCGTTAAGCAGGTTGATACGGTTACGTAACAAAGCCGGTCAGGGTTGAACTCATCTATTACGGAGTCTCTGGGCTTTGTTTTGCTTCATTTACTCAGCGCCACTCCCATTGTCTCCGAGAAGCGATGGCCCCGCTCGTTATGTGGACTGACCTGTCTCCGTGGCAGATCTCCTGTCTCTTTCTTCCATCGAATGACACCCAGGCTGTGTTTCTTGCGTCACGCGACAGCATTATCTAAAATAAAGAATTAGAAAAAGTCACGAAAAGGGTACAGAAAAGTCACAGAAAAGTCACAGAAAAAAAGACAGGGGTTGTTTTATTGTCCTTACTGCCTCAATTTAAATTAAATGTACTTATTCTTAAATCACAAACTTTTACTGAAATTAATCCACCAGTCGCTTTCATTTACCTTTAACATAATATATATAGATATTTTTTATAAATAACATTTGTAAAACCAGCCTGTCTCTCTTTGGACAATTGATTAGAAAAATCCGATGTGTACAATCTTTATGAAAATGTAACTTAAGTTAATTTAGTATAGCATTTGCAGGAGATACACATAAGCACCATATTTGGTAAGACCAGAGCAAACCCCTTCCTAAACAAACTCAAACAGTGTATTTACCTTGAGCTCCACCCCGGCAGGCACTACGATGGGTCTGAAGGAGAGCGAGTGTGGGCAGATGGGGGTGATCATGATGGCTGGGACGTTGGGATGGATCATGGAAGCTCCCGCTGCCACCGCGTACGCTGTACTACCCGTGGGTGTAGACACTATCACACCTGAGGGGGTCACAGAGACACGAAGAGTTAAAGGACAATGACGCATCTGGGTGACAAATGCTTTTCCTCAGTAGGCTGACAGGTCGAGTGCGACTAGGAAACATTTGGATCTTTTACACTCCGTGCAGGTTTCTCCTCGCGACAAACTCCTCAGAGTCAAAGTTGTCAAATTTCTCCGCCCACCCACAAATAAATGTTGGATGTGCATGGACAGGCGAAACCTGCCGCACGGAACCCCCATAAAAGGTGTCTCGTGGCTCAAATTAACCTTACATTTCTCCTAAAGCCATTTAAGGAGTAACATCTCTGTGAGGGAGCAAGTAGCAAGTCATCCCTCACAATAAATCATAATCTCCACTAATGTCAAGTAAGCTGAATATGGCACAAAAGCAAATGACTGTATATGTCAAATAGGAAACACACCTATTGGCCTGCACCTTAATCCCACACAAACTCTAGACTAGATTAGGACTGCAACCAACACTTATTTTCATGATAAGAGATTCATTTTCTCATCAGAGAAACTGGAACCAACAAACATTTGGTATTTTGCTTTATAAATTATTTAAACTATGGTTTGAATATCCAACGTATGCTCAATTACCTTTGCAATTGTTTTAGAACTTATTTAGACAAAAGTAAGCATCAACATTCCAACAGGAAGTGAACACTTGCATCGAGTTGCAAAAACATGTACAGCGTGTGACGGATTTAAAGGGCGGTGCAGAGGTTTTTTCTAACAATGGCCACCGGAGGTACAATATACTTTGATATCACATTCTTAAAAAGTAGAGCATGTATTATTGTTAAATGGCTACATTTTGTAGTGCAACATTACTTCCCCGGTGTTGAGGTCCCTCCTTTACAGTTTTTAATCAGAACATGGAATTTGGGCCTTAACTCACACGGTGGAAACGTTTGCATATTTAGTTACAAGTAATATCTCAAATGAACCCACTAAGTGAATTTGTTCCATGCAGTAAGATACATGAACCTCCTGCAACCTGCAGTTCGTCTGTGCGAGCCAAAGAAACTCAAAGATATGCAAAAGTCACATTCAAATGCAACTAGAGACTTGTTGGAATAAAACAGTTTGCTGGCTGGAAGGTGAAGCCAGAAAGTAAAAGTCGCCTTGTTTGGGCCGTCAGACTGGTTTTACTCAGAGTACAGATTACCACTCAGCTGTGGAAGTGTGAACACTTGCAGCCTAACAAAACACTGGTTTTACTCAGAGTACAGATTACCACTCAGCTGTGGAAGTGTGAACACTTGCAGCCTAACAAAACACTGATTTATGTGCGTTTACGTTTCCCAGAAAGATTATCCGCCCACTCACCGTCTCCCTGCACTGTGGTAATGAGGTGTCCATCGAGGAAGAGGTCGACATTGGAGAGATATGAGGAGGGTCCTCTGTCCACCACCACCTCGTTCAGTACCTGAAACGCACACGCGTCACGCATTCACCAGTTTGTCATGAACTCCTGCGTCGACACGGTTTGTCGTGATGTCACCGACACCTCGCTACACTCTGCACTAGACAAGACACCAGGCCTCATCATGGGATTTGTGTCAGTAAACACACCTGTCAATCAGTATTAACCACCTACCTGCAGTCAGAGCTACATTTCTTGTTGTGGAGCTGACGACAGTGTTTACACTCGTGGTTCTTTAACAACACGTTGTGAATCGCCCAAAAAGCCTCACGGTGAAGTCAAGCGAGTCATTATAGTGGAACCACATGGCTTAGCTGGTTTGTCGTGTTCACAGTGTGTACTGACAGCCCATTGGCTGTTACCGCAGTAACTGGGTGCAGATATTACCTGATACTGCACGGCTTTCCGACTGCTTTCAACGTCCCCATTAGTCAGGATGATGCAGTTCTCGTCAACTCTGGCCTTCTTCTCGCAGTTCTCTTTAAGCACCCGGACTTTCAAGCGACTTCGCAGGACAATGGCAGCATTACCTACAAACATAACATATACGAAGTGTCTTTTTAATAAGAAAACCGGAGCACAACACATGCTTTGCAAACAGAACCAGAGCGGTTCATGCTGTAGAAGGACAGAGGTTAGAGAACATTTACTACCTTCAATAATTTGCGTGACCTGAGACTGGTAGGTGTCAAACTTGAAAGGGGTCAGGAATCCCAGGGAGCCCAGGTGAAAGGCCATAACTGGTGGAACGCTCTCCTACACAAACAAAAGCAAGGAAGGGACTGTTGTGTCATACCACTGAATGTAAAAACACACAAATGCCGATTGTAAAAAGTGACAGGAGGAACACTCGACTGAATACCTGGAAGAGCGAAGACGCATAAAGCAAAGTTCCATCCCCACCGAGACAGATGATGAAGTCTACGCGGTTGGAGATGTCATCAAGATCTGAGGAATATAAAGACAAAAAAACTTTTAATAATTAAAAGGTTTATCTAAGCTCCTGACTGTTTACTTCCATCCATCCATCTATATCTATCTATAATGTGCATACAGTCATAACAAATATGACTAGTTTTCATACCGTCTCTGAAAGTGCAGAATTTCTTCGTAATGGCCCCAAAGTTTTCATCGTCTGAAATGGCTGGGTCCTCCAGGACTTTCTTTTCCACATAAACAATCAAGTCTTTCACCTACAACAACACACACACACAAACAAACAAGATTAGCAGCTGACAGCAAGGACTTTTAAAGGAAAGACAGCACGTTGATCCCTCAGCAACTTCGCACCCTTAAACCCGGCGAGTTAGGCTTATAGTTGAAGGCCGCCCCGTCACATTAAGCATCGTCGTGAATGTGTTCATACCTCAGTGAGGAACATGCAGAGCTCCTTGAAAGGCTGAAGCAGACTGGCGTCTCGTATCTTCTTGATGACAAGGACACTTTTTGGTGGCTTGTTCCAAGTCAACCTCTGGCTGGCGGGGTCTTGAATGTGCCTGAACACACAAAACACAACTTTGACCTCAGGAAGGGGAACACAGACTCGAGCCCGACTGAACGGCCCTCGACAGAGGATTACCCCCCGATGTAAAGAGGTGTTAACGATCCGAAGCGTCCCACTGTTTATCATAATCAGGACCGATTGGTACCAATTAGAGTCACCAGCTTAAAGTCCACTCTGCAGACGGCTGACCCTCGTGTGTCGTCTGCGTGGTCAGCCCCTCCCCCCTGATCTCAAGCCCTCTCAGCGAGTCGGCGGTATTATTGGTGGAATGCAAAATGGTTTGAAAAAGAAAACACTGTGAAATGGGCAAGTTTTGAGGATTTAAAAAAAAAAAAAAAAAATCGCTCTTAAACTCAGCTCTGAAAACCACAGGACATTCTGAGCTGGCGAGCAAAGAGCCACGAGTTGTGAGGACGAAACCAGAGAGAACACCACCGCAAAAAAAATGATTAAACAAACAGGGGGCACGACAAATCGGAACCCCCGAGGGATGAAACTAATGAAAACCATAACGAGATTTTAGAAATACTCAAGCCGTGAACAGCCATGGGATCCTAGTCTAGGATTTAACAATACTTTGGTAAATCCTAGACTTTGGTATTGTTAAATCCCAGATAACCTCTCTCATTAGTTACAGCTCCGACATAAATACAAGGTTAAAGAGTCATTTTTTCTTCTTCTTTCTTTTAGTTCTTGCAGGCATGATTGAACCATCAAAAGACGCCCACATACCCGAACACAGTCAATGCTTTACTTACAATTTATTAGCTGCGCTTTACACGGCTTGTAAATTAGCATCGGTTACACACAGCGACATTTACACCAATCACATGTGGAAAATTGCAGTTTCAAGCCGGGTTAGAAGCGGCCGTACCATTCAGCTTTAGTTCCACTCCACACTTGTTCCCTCTGGTCATGAAATACTTCCACGCAGTTTGAGAGCCAATTTGCAGTGTCAATGCTGCATTCATGTTTAGTCAGTTTTACTGTGAATACCAGCTGACACCCTTACATTAGCCTTCTGATGGCGATTTACTGCACATATTTCTTTTTTGTTGTCGTTTGGCTCAGATGTCTTTGCTCGGCTGAGCAGGTTTCAGCAACACGTCAACACCTGCCGCACATGTGGCAACAGACTTTCTACTACTGTAAATATTAAAAAGCTCAGACCCCATTCAGTCATTGTGTCAAATACCTGTGGCATTTAGACTTTGAAAGAAAAAGTACCACAGGTGGAGAAAGATGTACAAACAAAAAAAAAAACTTCCTAATCCAAGTGAGCCTGATTAAACCAACCGCGGATAAGAACAAAAGGAAAGCTGTGCGTCCTGTTTTCCAACACAAATACAATACAAAGCAAATACTGCATTAGCATTTGAGGCGGTGCCGAGCTGGAGCTGTGATCTATTCAGGACAGTTTCACCTCTGTCCACCTCAAAGCATGCACACCCTGACCTTCCCCCTTCATTAAAAAACAACAAAAAAACATCTCTCTGTCCAAACCACAGAGCCATGCTGTTGCAACGTGTGCGTGTGTGTGTGTGTGTGTGTGTGTGTGTGTTACATCTACTGCATATCGCTGATATCGCATATCAGCCTTAAAAAAAAAAAAACATATCAGTCCAACCCGGAATTCAAGCCAAATATAAAAAGTCCTTTCTTCATTCAAGCCAAAAACAGCCCTCCGCTTGTCAAACCCCTCGAAGCATGACATAAGTTTAACGCCGCAGCGAAGCTCTGTGATCATCAACACATTCTCTGTTGAGAAAGAGACATGGTGGAAAAAAAGCTCTCACCATTTCCACACTTTGTTCTCGCCGGGGTTCCCAGGAGTGTCCTGCGGTACGCACTGGTTGAACTTCATGGTTGTACACATGTAACAAGGATGCTGCTTCGGGGTCGGGTTCAGCTGGAGAACAAGACTCTGTCCTGGTGGCCCGCGCTGGCAGAAAGGCTCATTTCTACCTCGAACAACTTCCACAATTGCGACACATAGTAGAGCGGCTGGGGCAACAGAGTTGGTTCACTTCTTGCAGTCAAGCTGTGAATCAGCTGGCTGTCTGAGAGCGAAGAGCAGGCAGAGAGTCTCACCGCGCGCTGTGGTCGGCTCCAGGATCGGCTAGCGAGCCCTCGGGCTGAATCCACCGGGGCTATATTTGTCCCGATGAGGACTTAACACTAAACCTTCCTGGTGCATTCTGCTGCTGAATTAAGGCTCTCACTCATCTTAAAATTGACTTCATCTCAGCTCAGCCCACTCGACTGTGCTGCACACGCCCATTCCAGGGGAAGACTCTCCTCGTAGGACGGGCGTGATTTACTGACACACAACAAAGCTGTTCCTGAAACTAGAATGTCCACTGTAATGGATCTATTAAGCCACAATTATTCTGCTCTATTTTAAGAATTAATTACTTAATCAATGAAATGAACCTAAATGACACAGGATAGATGCTGCATATAAAATAAGATATATATATTTAAAAAAAGCTTGATATCCTCCAGTTAATAATAGGACAGTGTTGAAACGTCACCCCTAAAGTAGCAACAAGTAGCCTTATCAAGCCAGGAAAAGTCCACTTCTTATTTTATGACCCATTTCCAAGAAAAGAGAATGGTGCCTGACGACCTGCAGGAAGGGGAAGTGCTGGGTGAAATATATCAGTAGGCGGTGTCATTATGCAATGGAGGTGGCATCTGTGTGCAGTCTGTTTGTTTATAACAGTTACACATTTCATGTCGGCATCTTTCATGACACTATCACTGTCACAAAAAAATATCCAGGGACAGACAGACATCAACACCCTCCCCCATGACAACACCCAGACACCAATGAGGAACATAGTGTACTGACAAGGAGGCTAACGAAACGACTGGTTTTGCTACTTTTAACCCGTCTAGCAGCTTTGAAGAAGCTAATCCTTCAATTACTGCTGCCGAAAACAAACAGTGCTGGGAGAAACTTATGTGACCGAGGGAGTCAAGAGGACAACAGTGTGACGAGGCTTCGACGAGGCTTCGAGTCCTGACTCGTTAGGTAGATTTATGAAAGTTTGACACATTATGAGCAACACCTGCGGCCCACAACGCTATCCAAGCGCGATAGCTCTGCAACAACTTGTGTTTGAGGTTATATTCATGTGTATTGAAACCCCAGTCCTTCAAAACCCCACACAGCAAAGAATACATTTCAAGATTCTCCTCATTAATATTTATTAATTAATAATCTGCTTTTAACCTGTGATGCTAGTTAAGTATGCGTTTGTTTTGTTTCTTACGCTACATCATCTCTTGGTTACATTGTTATTGCTTCTATTTTTACCATGTAAAGGGCATTGGAGTACCTTTTAAAGAGCTATGCAAATAAAATGTGTTATTATTATTAAACGTATACAAATTTAACAAATAAAATCCCAAATTTGAAAATGTTATTCGTTGAACATTAAGCCGATACAAATCAATGATAAAGGAAAATGGATCGAGTCGAGAAATGATGTGAAACATGAAAAGTTGTAGGGCAGATTCCTGGCTCTTCTTGCTGTAATGTAATTTAGGATTAGTGTCGCCCTGCTGCACTGCCAACCTTGCGGTCCCCGTTCGATCACACGGTACATGAAACCGACGTGCTGGAGTCGAGCCAAAATAAGGAAACACGTCACCATCACCTTGCAACATGACGATGCGACGTGCGAGCGAGCTCAAACTCCTCTTTCGTATTAGCGGGGATCGTTTTCCCTGTGCACGTCGCAAGCTGACAAACACTGTTTAAAGCCACAGAACCCAAAAGTTTGGAAATCCATGGTGCTGAATTTAGGGGAAATGTCACAACAATAAACAACGTTTGACGCATTCGTACTGCCATGAAGCACGTCCTCTGTTTTCAATATTTCTAGCCGATCAGGAACGTGAATGCAACGGTGACATAGGGCACGGAATGTTTGTAGGTTTACCAACTCTGAAGTGACTTAAGAGGATATGAGGACATTGAAGTGCAAGACTGGGCTCATGAGGTTACACGCTTCTCAAACAACAACTTGAGGAGAAGTACTATGTCGACCAGTGTGCTGTATTTACCGGCTACAGGAAGAACGGCTTTTAATAATTGATCTTTTAAAGTCGGAGTGATGTCACTTTGCCCAGCCGATGCTCAGTAGCGCGGTCTGTTTGTCTGTTTGGTGTCACGGTTAGTTCCATCGTGGCTGCCACTGTGAGGTCAGGTAATGTTTAAATGTTAACCCCATTCAAGTTAAAACTGAATCTTCTTTTTCGGTTCACTAAAAGTTTAATGAGGAGAAGATGGACGGTTTATTTTTAGCGTCAAGCAAACTGCACCTGCGCGCCGACGAGGAACGGTTCTGATGTTCAATACTTTTGTTTTTTACAAACCAAAAGGACGTTAAGAACTTTAAATTGGGAGGAAGCTTGTCGTTCCAGCGACATGAAAAGAGAGTCAAACCATTAATAGACGGGCAGTTTGTTTTTCACACAGCGTCTGCTGGCAATCAGCTGCAAAGGCACCGGGTTGCTGAATGTAAACATCTCTTCTTTTTTTTCTTAAACAAGGAGGTGTTGGAATATTGAAGATATTGCCAAATTATTTAAATAAAAAGTGTATTTATCTAGTATGGAGAAAGTTTGTTTTAGATTACATTTCCCCCCAATAGTTGTAGTTAAAATGGTGGAAAGAAAGGTGTAACAACAACAACAACAACAGTGTTACAATTGACAAAGCAACAGTTTTGCCTCACGAGATCTTAAAGCAACAACAGGTGGCTTTCATAGCTTTTGGTGCAACACAGACTAAATTGACAACGTTGTACACTGACTCTTAACCTAAAAAACAAAACAAGTACAAACACTCCTTGTGATGCCGAAACCATTGGCTCTGACTTACATTACTGTGTGTGGATTCTGCAGCATGCATGCCTTCGGACCGAATGTGGTCACAGGGCTTGGTCCATGAAGCGACTGGGGCCTCCTAAAAGAGAGGATGACAAATGTAAACATTCGGGTTTAAGACACAAAATGCATGTGATAAAGAAAAAAACACTGTTTTCAAATATGAAAAAAAGAAGAATTGCATTAAGTTTGTTTCCATTGTGATGTTTGTGTGAAGTGTTACATTCCCATTATTTTGAGGAAAGTGTAAGCTGAACTGGAGAGCAGCACGTGTTGCTGATGGATTCCAGCATTTCTAAATGCCTCTTTATGCTTTAAGATTGACAACTTTCATTTCCCTGTTTAAAAGAAAAAAAGTGAAGGCCCAGTACATTAACCATGAACATTTAACCCAAGGCTGGCCACAAATGTGTTACTTGAGCACCTGATCGCGAGCATTTGAGCTGATCATTTCTGTTTAGCTATCAAATTCCACAATCAAGGGAATACACGGCCAAGATTACAAACTTGCCAACCAATAGGAAGGGAGATCCAATGGGTGAATTACATTTACCTGAGCACCGTCTAGATCTTAATCTTTCATTTCATCCCATAATGATGACAGATAACGTCTCTCTAAATTGATTTATAGCGAAAAAAATCTCCCTCTACAGCCACAGCAGTGTTTTTGACAGCTCTAGGAAAGTTATACTGCAGTTGTCACTTCTATCTAGTCCACACAATTCACGCAAAAATGTTTGGATGGAAAAATGGTGTCACCTCAGAAGGGCTCAGTACGTGGTGTAAGCGTAGTGAGTGTGTGTTGGAGCGAGAGACGTACAGAGCGAGGGACGGTGGAAAATGTAAAAAATTTACACGATTGTATTGGGGGGTGAAAGGTCAGTGACACAGCACCAAGAGACGACTGCCTCCGACGACAGAAGCCTTCACGCTTCGCCACGTTGCTCAGCCGACAAATCCTCTTAGCAGTCGGATCGCACCCATCTGCTGTTTACTCGCTCTTAAAGCTGCCTGAGTGCGAGTGTGAAATGAGTGTGTGCAACGAGACAAGGGTCGTCGCTCTACAGAGTTGTGACCCTCTTTGAGCCTTTTTGTTTTGAAATGAGTCACGTGCTCTGTGTGTGTGTGTGTTTTGTTTTTTAGAGTCCTTCGGCCTATTAGAGGATAAAATGTTTCTAATGCAGCTTTAACGCTCCCATGAAACAGCTTCCACATATTTACATGTTTCCTATAAAAATTGTAACAAGGTGGATAGAGATGCATTTCATAACTGATATTTAAAATGGGTTTTACTTTTGTCCCATAGGGGTATTTCAGTCAATTTGTGTTTTTATTGCCGATTAACCTGACAATCATTTTTAACGATTGCTCCTTAGTCGATAAAACATCAATAGTGGGAAAAAAAGAACACAAGAATCCAGGATTACGTCGAAAAATGTTTTGAAAAAACCTTTACAAAAGGCAGTCATGTGGGTCAGTCATATAACTGAATTGCATCATGCTCCTGTCAAGACCAAATACCATCCTGATAAAAATCAATGTTTCATTTTTTTTTTCTTAGTTTGGGTGACCAAAGAAAATCGGAGAGAGCTTGTGATCCGCTTGTCTTATTAATCTCTGACTTTTAACCAAAATTTGATTCAGATGCTTTGCACCTTGACGACCAACTTCCCCTCATGTTTGATATTCATGAGTCACTTCATGAGCGCATTTCGACATCTTGGACAAGTGAATGATGGGTCACTTCCTGGGAAAGTCCTGAGTGGTATTTTAAGGACATATAGCTAGATATAGCCCAATGCCGTTCAACTTTTTTCCTTGTAAGAAACCTCATCACTATTGATAAAATGTTAACGCATATCTGCAGGTGGAGCTACGCAAATCAATTCTCCACTTCAAATATGGTTGCTAACACAGTTTAGAGCAACAGCAGCCGTTTGTTCATATAGATTGCACAGCAGTAAATAAGTCAGGTTATTGTGTTGTTGCAACGTGCTCTATGAATTTAAAATATGTATGCATCCGACCAGCCACACCTCAGCACGTCTTTTCAGGTGGAACCAGTTTTGTTCTCATGTGAATTTTGAATTGCTGCTCACTCCAAGTGAGAGTGTGCGAAACTGAGACACAAATACCAAAGTGTAGATGCATCAAATCCAGGCATCTTCGTTTCAAAAATGTGTTCATACAAGGCCAGAGAGATACAACTGGAGAACAAGTCCAAGTTGGCATGAAGCGCAAACAAAAGGCTGTAACATTACATCGGGGCGATAAACAGAGACTTTATTTCAGGCATGTAGCCAAAAAACTAATTAAAAAATGTTTTGACTTGTTCCTGCACCACACACTAGGACTAACTGGATAAAGGCAAATAACGTGACAGCTAGAACAGTCTGGTAAGTTTAGAACATGACATGACTTTATTGTAACGCAGGCAGCCTTTACAAACCAGGAAAGGACAACCCGTCCCACAATACAATGTCCATAAACTAAGACAAGATCTAGTTTCACCACTATACCCAATAAAACATCGATCCCTACCTCCAAACGTCATCTATATAAATGATGTCCCGTGGTGCGTGGTGTCCGCATGTGCGCGCGTGTGTGTGCATCTACAATACCTGTAGTCGGAGGAGCTGCCAGCCGAGGAGCTGCTCAGGCTTCGGGTCTTCCTGCTGCGTCGAGCCAGGCTGCGTCCGGCGACCTCCCCTCCTCCATCACAGGTGGAGCAGCAGTACGGGGCAGCGTCCACGCGCACCTCCTCTCCACCGTCCATCTCAGACAGCCAGGCTGCGAGTAAACTGACCGACAGGGAGAGTCAAATAACCTCCGGTCAGTTCAAAGTCTACGTCAAAGCGAAATAAAGTTAAGACCCAATTCATTATTATTGATTTTTTAAACGAGAGAAACTCTAAAGTTATGCAATTCAAGTGGCAGCACAATAGCGGAGTTTATGAAGTCACGTGTGTCATTAAAAAAGGTACTCGCGAGTTCCGTCACGCGAGGTTATCGTTTAGTCCGCAACACCTCAGCTAGCCTAACCTAGCTGAGGTGTACTTTGCGACACGCAGGTGAATAACTAGTTGAATAACTAGCAGTCCCGTTGTCACTTAGCTAGCTGGCGGTGACCGTTAGCCTACCGAGTTATCAAATCCCTCAAAATGTCGAACGGTTGAGCAGCGTCGGCTCTATCGAGACCTCCACGGCAACGCGCGCGGCGTTAAGCGGATGAATAGTGACGGTCCAGATGGCAGAAGATCCACAGTGAGCTAAGTGGAGCTAGTTAGCGAGCTAAGCTAATAGCTGGGCACGCGCAACACACAGAGTCATAACATTCACGTCTGTTGCCACCAAGAATACCTTTCACCCACAGTGGGAAGACACAACTGTTTTGGAGCGCGACAAGTGATCCGTTGGATCAAATCCTTGCCGTTATTTCATGAGGCAACACTGTTCCGCCGCCTTACTTTGGGAGAGCGCTGTCAACAGTCAGCTCATGGCTTCCTGATACGGACCGACCAATCACGGGCTTTCTCCTCGCTGACGTCATGTTGGACGATATCTCCGGACAGACCGACAGGCCAGGGAGGACCGGGATATATAACTTTCTGATTGTATCAGAGGGGAAATTGGGGAAACTGGACATTTATACAGTTTGTCTGAATAGTGATTCCATCCGGGCGATGATCCAAATGGACTGATTGTTTAACTGCTGTACATGGCCAGAATTACCTCGCCCTGAGGTTAATAATCAGGTGCTGGCCCCTGTTGGCCCCTGGGGAGTCTGACTAGGGGACGTAGTCGTCCACTTTGTTTGGTTGGTAATCCGTCTTTGCAGTTTGTCACACTTTGAGCCCTTGTCTCCCAAACAGGCAGTTATATGGGCTATACAGTAAATACGTTATTGTACAACCTGTTAACCACAGTGCGACAGCGCCACTGTCTGGCTCATTGCACACAAATATACCACTTCATGGTTGTTTATTTCATTCATGGACCAAACCTCTGGAATAATGCTTTTAAAATGTAATAGAGCGATACAATAAAATTGCATTTCCTCTTCCAGACATGACAGATGGGACCTTATGTGAAATAAGATCAGTATTATTCATTAAAAAGAAACTACATGACTGTAATTAGATTTGCAGTATACTGCGTTAGGACAGGGTGAATACAAATCTGATCAGTATTGAATGTGGAGCAAAAAAGTATTTCACCTTTTAAATTAACATTATCTATCAGCCATTCATTAATACTTGTCAGGCACATACTGTATTGTTCAGGCCACGGGGTTGTCATATTGCTCAGAACACAGTTCAGGGATGTTCATTTAAATTCTCACATTTTGAATTCTCCAAAGTCTAACATAGCTTTTGTTACATGAGTCAATATGAATATGCTTTGATGTAATAATTGAACATGCAGTAACGCTGCTAGGATGAAAGTGTTATCTCCAGATGTCATACCTATACTTACACAGAAGCATCCGTATTAAATTGAGACTGTTTCATAATCCGTTTAAAGTTCCTTACAGTAGCGAGAACCGTATGATGGTTAAAAAAAAAAAATCATACGCTAGGAGGAGTCCAACAATCAGGGAGTATTTCCAAGAGATCTCTGAAGTTGTGCTCAATACGGCAAACATACAGGATGTAGCTTTTCACTTCATGTGTCAGGTCACCGAACGGTTGATGGTTGTAGTCTGCAGTTCTATTTTCTATCCTCACAATAGCTACACATACAAACAGGAATATAAGGTGTCCCTTTATACGAGTGTAAATGCTGATAAACAAACATGGCTATCAGGGTAACTCTGAGCAAATGACTGGACAGAGAAGCCAGGCTGATTCAACAGTGGATAAGAAATTGTTTATTTGACTTTAACATAATTACAGGGGAAACCAAACAGTCTGCAACATTCTAGCTTCAGTGGCAACCGCTCTAAGTGAATCACACTCAACACAGGAGGTCATCTCAAACTGCTTTTTATTACATCTTAAATAACAGTACATTTTAATATAGTTTCTATCTTGCATCCAGCTTTCGGTTGTACACTGACTGACTTTAAAATTAAATACAAAAGGTGAAAAGGGAAGAGTGGGGGTGCAGAGCTCTACAGTTATTTGATGGAGAAAGAGAAAAGGAAAGGGAATTTAATTAATTTTTAATATTTTTTATTTCATTGTATTTTTTGCCAACTCCAGGCCTAACGCACAATTACAGCACATTTTTTTGTACAGAATGTCGCAGAGAAAAAACAGAATGGGAAAAAAAATGTCACTACTGCTAAAGAAAGAGCGTCTCTGTTTACAAGGAGAAGGGAACAACAGAAAATTCTGCCATTCAGATGCTGCAAGATTTTTTTAAATTTTTTTTTATTAAAGGACAGAAAAAAACCTGTTATAAAATGTTTTTCTTTGTAAGTGGAATTTTGTTTGCTACAGAAGGAATGAAAATTCATTTGTTCCATTTGAGATTGTGTATGTTTAGGTGAATGAATGTACGTATGCATGTGTGTACAATTTTAACATTTACGTTACTTCTTAAATTTGTGGAATCCCTCCCAAGTATGGACCAAGTAACCGTTTATGTTGCAGGGTTCGCTCCTCAAGTGCATAGCTTTGACATTTTAGTTGAATCATGTATGCACGGAGTAGCCAAAAACAAAAGAGAAGAAAAAAAAGGAAAAGAAAAATATAAATACCATTGTATTGATATATTCAACAGGTTATTTTCTTAAAGAAAAACATCAAAGGACTTAATTCCATATGCACCTTTTTAAGCAATTCTACAGCATGCGATTCTAAGAGATAACCCACCCATGGCAGACAACCAAAATCTTTTTTTTTCATTTTTAACTTAAAAAGTTTCAATATCATTATTTTCAAACATTGATTTATACAACATGTCATTCACAAAGTAGTAACTGCATTTCCAAGCACGGCATGGGCACCTCTGTTAAAAGAGAAACATCCGGATTGCAACCGGGCTAAAGTGGAGGTACTCCCTACCCGACCAAATCACATCACCGGTCCCAACCTCGGTCAACAGAAACCAGGGAAAACAAAACTAAATTAAAGGAGGGGGAAAAAATGAATAAAAAAAAAAGAGGGCCGGGGTGGATTATGATCCGATGGGTTAATCTTCATTTAATTATTCTACACTGTTGCCAGACAAAAAAGGTGTAAGAATGGTTAAAATAGTTTTGTTGTGTTTTTGTTGGTGTTGTTTTTCGTTTTAAAAACGAGCATTCATCATCATAAACAGCATGTGCTTGGTTAGTTAACTTTTTTTTTCCTTTAGACATAATTCTATATATGCAAAGTTTAATTTTTGTGCAAACAAAGATTTGTGGACTACACTGAAAAAAAAAGAAAAAGAAACAGTCAAAGTATCATGGGACTAAATATACAGAAGGGCCAGAAGTGGCTTGAGGACTCCCTGTTGAAGCTCAATTCTCTCACTTTGTTCTCCAGTGGGATAAAGCTGGATTTAAAATGACGTGATCTGGAGGTTCTTCTAGTTTTCAACTTAAAAACAATCTCTAAAATGTGTAAAGACAAGGAAATAAAACAAAGCTTTGATCCTCATTTTAAACATGAACTGACAGTTCACTGATCTACTTCTCTTTAACAAAAAAAAAGAAAGAAACATTGCCAAAAAGCTAGTAAGAGTTAGATCACTGTCATGTAATAACCTTCACTCAGACCTGTGTATAATGAGGACGCAGGACATGGATGCTTGGAGGTGGCTTACTACAATACCAGACCATGGTCATGGGAGGAATGCACAATGTCCCCCTCCACTAAATTCCTCAAGCCTTTTCTTTTATATTTTTGTAGCTGAATGAGTGACAGACAATTGTGCTCTTTCAAATGAGAAGGGGGGTCGGGAGGGGGAGAGAGAGAGAGGGAAAGAGAGAGAGAGAAGTTTTGCCCTTGATAGATTTTTGGGGTGTTTGGAGTCAGTATCATGGTGTTTTTGAAAAGATTGGATATGCAATAAAATTGAACATTGTGATGTTGGAATGGTCTTCCACTCAACTTTGGAGTCCAGATGTCATCTAAAAAACAAACAAAGAAAAATTATGTTATTAAATAAATCATTGGTCGCCGTACAGTAAATCTCATTGAATCCATGGTTGATCATATGAGCATATCCATTTATTTGATTAACGATTATAAATATTCACAAACTGCAGACAGAAACGGCTAACTTCACTATATTTTACTCGTGTTTGTGCTAAAGTGCAATGTCAAAAACAATATCACAAGATAATCTCTGAAGCTCTGCGAGCAAGAAAAGGCGTCCAGAAAGAAAGTGGCACTGCATGGCAAAAATACATGAAAAATAGCTGATGTGATATTATGTTTGGTTTCTCTGCTAGTTTTATATGTTGCACCTTCATTCCCAACCTCCAGATGGCAGTCAATACAAACTCTGGCTGAGGTTGCATGTAGCTGATGCTGTTAGTAAACCATTACCTCCGTTTCACTCGCACACGCACACACACACACACACACACACACGTCACCATTTACCTTCAGACTCTAGTTCCAGATCTTGAGGAAGCTGTCCCAGGACCCTGTTGCCACTGCCATGCCGTCGTCGGTCACACCCAAGCAGCTCACCCGGTTATCGTGACCAGCCAGGACACCTGTGGAGACACCAGAGGCTGATGAATACCACTTGCCAGGATGGACGTGGATAAACAACCTTATTGGACATCAGCGAGTAGTGCAAGTGACAAAACAGTAAAGGTTTCAGGGCATTCATTGTTGTGACACTCAATGTGTTTTCGTCGTTTGGTTCACACCACAAAGAGAAGCCAATACTCCTGATTAGACTTATTGAAGGCTAATACTGACCTAATATGCTGGTAATCAATATTCCACCCACCAAAGGATCAAATAAGTGTATATTTGAAATAGCCAGCTCTGATGGGGGCATCGTCTGATCCCTGACCCCACTATACAATCAATAGCTGTAAAGTATTCATGCCTCCACATGGGCTCCTGACTGCCTTCATGATGTGGTTTCTAACAGGATATTGTTCAGCTGTTCAACATTCCAGATAAAGATATTCAAAGTAAAAAAAAAGATCTATGGTCACATCATGACAGTCTTGGAAAAGGCACAACACAAGATGTGTACAGTGGAATAAACAGATTTACCCAAACACATTTAGCAATTGGATAAGCCACGTTAAACTCAATCACATTTTTGTAACATGTCTTTAGTCTTCCCTGACAAGCCCAAAACCCAATGTATAAATTATTATTATGCATGTCAGGAGGGTCATGCGGTTTGTGCACCTCTGTCTGTCCACGGATCATCTCGCATTCTGCTGCAGCAAACTGCATAATATGTTGGGTGGCAAGTTAATGCTCCAAGGACCCATCGTGGTTGCAGTGACTCACTTTCTAAAAACATCTTTTATTGACTGTTTTATGCATTGACCGCCCGCCCCAGTAATTTATATTTCAGTATACACACTTTCCCTCAACATGCTTCAGGTAATATTTTATATACAAGACCTACTGTTTGGAGAGCTTGATGGTTGGCTGTGTACTTTAGTCCCAACAAAACCAAACCCACAAAGTGAGGGCCCCGCCCACTCTCTTCTGACCAGGTGCACGGAGTTGTGGAATCAGGGGAGCTAAAACCGTGCTATAGATTAATTCTCCACATTTCTTGTGTTTGAACTTCACCCACTGTCCGTGTTTTCTGCTAAATTGAAACGTCAGCTTTACTTTAAAAAGACTGTGGTGGTTCTGAGCAACAGCTGAGACAGATATGGTATATTTCTTCCCACACCTCTTCTCCACATTTTTGACTAGGACTGACACCAAACTGACATTTACTGCTGGTTACTCAGACGGCCCACAAGCCACCACTTTAATGGAGCAGACCTGGAAATATTGACTCATATTTTGAAATCAGTTGAAAAGATCTCTACTCTTTTGTCCTGCGTGGTGGCTTACCGGCACGGTCGGCCTTCAAAGTGTCCCAGACGTTGCAGTTGAAATCGTCGTAGCCAGCCAGCAGTAGGCGGCCACTCTTGGAGAATGCCACGGAGGTGATACCACAGATGATGTTGTCATGCGAGTAAACCATCAACTCCTGGTCAGCACGCAGGTCAAACAGCCGGCAGGTAGCGTCGTCTGAACCCGTGGCAAATGCATTGCCATTGGGGAAGAACTGCAACAAAGGTCAAGGGAGACGTTTCAATGTTGGTACTTTTGTGCAAACATCCTTTACTTCTGAGTGATGGATACAAATTATTAAAATGACTATATTTAGTTGTTGTATATTGTTATTGTCCTGGGGTTGTGTAACAGTAACTTGCCACACCCTTTTCTGTGCTTCTTGTAATAATTGAACAATGAACTCTGGAGTTTATAGAGTTTATTTTTGACCTACATTTTGCAGCAAGAAGTTATAACAATTTATAACTCAGCTATGTAGGAAAGACTATTACCACTTCTTTGAAAAGAAAACATTCAAATGCAGTGGCATTGTAATGGCCAGCATCCACAGCATCTTGAATTGCAATTTACTTATAAAACATGTGACTTTACTTGAACCGGACCTGACTTGGACATGCATAGAAAAGATTTGAGACTTGACACCCTCGTACGATTCGTATATAACATGTCAAAGAGAGTTTGCGTGTGCAGCCTTACGCAGATAGCATTGATGTCCGACTCGTGGCCAGTGAAGGTCTGTCGGCACATTCCTTCTCTGATGTCCCAGAGCTTGGCCGAGGCATCGCAGGCTCCAGACACAAACAGCCTGGTGTCGGGCGCCAGAGAGAGACTCATTACATCACCAGTGTGACCAGCAAATGTAGTTGTCTGCTGACCAGTCTCAATGTCCCACAGAGCACTGCAAGAAAGCAGAAAGAACCGTCAAATTAAGGTACGGGTATGGTCAAGACTCTTCTCATCAGTTCCTTTTCATTGCACAATTATCCATTTACTTGTGTTTATCTGTTTGTTTCGAGAGCTGCGAAAGTAATGCTTACAACAGCAAATTGACAAAATAAAACCAATACAATCTCATTGGAAACAAATCTAAAACGGCAATGAAGCAGCTTTTGTTTTAGCTTGTTTGTAGCAATTGGCTATTAGCTGAGCTCACGCACTGTGCTTCTATAAAGGCATCGCAGCGGTGGATAATAAACTGCTGATGGAGCAGATTGAAATATCGCTTTTCTACTTGTGTATTAATCCACCTGTACAAAAAGCCTAAGAATTGGTAACGAGCCTAGTTGTCGTCAACTCAAGTAATCTTCGGCGGCCTCTCTGCTCTGCTGCCCATCTACTTCTCTCTGTGTGTTTGTTTGTGCGTGTGAACTTGTAGCTCAGTCTCAACACATAAAGAAGAGTACAGGCTGCAGCGGGATCATAAATTACACCGAGAGGTTATAAAGTAGAGATAAAAGAACGTCAGAGTTTATCAATACCACAGTCTTTAATTATTTAGCAGGGTTAGGGTTTGACCTTTGCCCGTTTAATACCGGTTTCCAGTAACCATGCCAAGTGAAATTACAGCTGCAATATACAAAACAACATCTGGAGCGCTTTGACATTTTCAAACATTCCAGAAGGAAACTGATCGAAGTGATGCTGGTAGCTGTGTGACGTCTGTGTAGCACAGGCAGACCCAGCACTGGAGGCTCACGGTTGACTTGGCTTTAAGCTTAGCAGTATATAGATTATATTGACTGAGAATCTAAATATCAATCTGAAAACTTAACGTCTGTAATGTTTCTGTATATTGTGTTGACAAGGCTGGAGGGTAAGGAACATCTCACAATATAACAAACAAATACAACGGCCTTGTATCTAATTATATATTTTGTATTAAACAAGTGTTGAGCTAACACTGTGTTCATTTTTAAATCGGGTAGATCGTCATGTAGTATTGGGTTGTATTGAGTGCAGTACCACAACTCACCAGGTGGTGTCTCCAGAGCTGGTGACGATCTGGTTGTCATCCAGGAAGCGACAGCAGGACAGGTAACCTGACAGTAATCAAACACACGGATTGAAGAACTCATTTATGACAGGTCTTTTCTATAGCATTAACAAGTAGAGGCTTCCTTCTTTACTGTCTGTAGAGGAAGAAGTTATATTCAAAATTACCATCACACCCTTAGAGTTAAATGTGCGTATGGGATGTGGAGGAGATGAATTGACTAATTCACTCCCAGAACAAAAAAACAAAAAAAAGCTGTGTGGTATCTCTCGGTTCATGACTTTCTTCCATAATTCATCCTTTCCTTACTGGCAGAGTGTGCATGCATACCCCTCCCTATAGCAAGAACTAAAATGCTGACACACTTCCTGCATCATGTGACACTGATCAGATGAATGCTCCTTGCCCAAGAGCTTAACACTTTCATTAGTTTGAGCTGGGATACGGCTCAACCAACTCCTATTTTTAGGGAGAAAGACACAACATGTGACAGGCATCTCTCTGATATGAAAATATGTGGTCTTACATGAGGTTAAAACAATGTCACTATCAGACATTAATAACTGAATGGCTTTGGTTCATGCGTTTATCTTCTCATCACATAAATTAAGACTAATTTAAACTTCTGGAAAGCAAAATTTTTCCAAAAATGCAGCGGATAAGTGCTCCGTCATGATGACATGACGACAACATGATATTATGTAAAAAGCAGTGCACACTGGCTGGGTGAAAATGATCCTGCCGAGTGTTGCCTAATCATGTTTTGCATTTTCCAGTTACTTCTCAGTGACATTTGGACCATCAGAACACCCTGGGATTGATGGTCAATGGGTTCATGTTAGTGGATGTGTCCAGCTCACCTGTGTGACCAGCCAGCTCGCGGCTGACGCGCACATTTCCCTCACGGGTCTTCAGGTTGTAGATGGAGCAGATGTTGTCCAGGCCTCCACAGGCAACGTAGTTCCCAGAAGGGGCATAGGCGCACGTCATCACCCAGGAGGAGCGCAACGGGATGGCGTGGACCTGGAAGACAGAAGAAAGATTTAATATTAGATTGCATGCAGTGACAGATGGGGGAGAGAGAAGGAGAGAGAGAGAGAGAGAGAGAGAGAGAGAGAGAGAGAGAGAGAGAGAGAGAGGGGGGGAAAGAGAGAGAGGCATGGGACAAGTTTGGTCCGAAATATTAACTTAACCTTTCAAGGGCACAATGCTCACTATAAATAGCATTACTTGGCACCCTCAAACACTCACAAATTATTTTATAATGAACCCGACAATTTGTCAACCTAAATGAAACTAACTGCCAGCGAAGGGGGAGTAATGGGTATTGCTGACTTAAGCTTTGATTACCAGATAAAAACTATGCGCTCTCCGCTTTGAGATCGTTACAGTTCTTTGGAAATGTGGAGTTTCTTACCTTGTTTGTGGTGTAGCTGTCCCAAATAATGAGTTTGCCATCCTGGGAGGCGCTGACCAAAAGCCTGATGGAAATAAAGATAGTGTAAACTAAAGAACAATTCAAAATGACCAGTCCATTTTAAATAAGCAGTTTATCAGCTCAAAAAATGGCATCTTGCATCCAATTCCGTGATGGATATGTTCATGTATATATTAGTTATATATTGGCCCTCAGTTCCTGTCATCTCTGACCTTCATAATGAAAATAACAGTGGTTGATGCATACAAAATGTGAGGGTATGGCTATTCGTGTATGAACATTTTGAATATCTACAAAACAAATTGTTGTGCAGACTATACTTTAACTTTCTTCGGATAAAGAAAAACTGCAAAAGCTACAACAGTGAATGAGGAAAAACTTGGACTGACTAAAGGAAATGCACCACGCTGCATGGAGTTAAAGCAGGTAATGAATATAAAAGCTTTTAATCCAGCACCTGTATACCAGATAAATCTGTCACGGCATTATTTTTAAAGCTGCTGCTGCATCAACAACACGGTATTCCACAGAACGCACAGTGCTAATCCTAAAATGGACCGCCACAGAGAGCTGCGGCATACTGGCTCAGTTCTGTGTAATTCTAATATACGATTGAGTACTTTTTATGGGCATCAAAGACCCAACCTGCAGTGTCTGTGTGGTAAGCACAGTCATTCTAATAGGAACTGTTACAAACCCTGCTTTGCAGTCTAGAGACAGCTCTGCTCTCTGGGTGAATCCAACCAGAGTAACCACAGTGAGAGTCCCAATACACATAGGACCAGGAAGAGGAGTGAACACACCAAGGCCTGATGGGACTTTGTAAATCTTAACTACCAGGCTGGCGGTAACACGCTCACATGTGCACACTCCCGCTGATAACAAGCCAGAATGGACAGAATGGTCTGTGCTGGGAATTTTAGTCTGACAGAAAATTAAGTGTCAACTTCAGAGCTTTAAAATTAACAGATTAACCACAAATAAACAAAGAGGTTGTCAAAAGCAAGAAAATGTATTAACTTTAAAAAGGCTCCTTTTAAACTTTAGGTGCAATGCCAGCGAGAGAGTACGGCTACATCCACACTAATATGTTTTCAAACTCCAACCTGCAACTGCAACCTTTGAAAATGCATATCACTTGACCATTCACGTACACTGGGCATACGCGTGACTGTGTAAACAGGAAGCAGTATTTTCTACACACTGCAGTTGGTTTAGTTGCAGAAAATACTGCGGAGGAAGAACGGCAATGGACAAAAAGAGGGACCAGAGATTTTTTAGCTCAGACGAGGTCCAAGTGTTGCTCAGTCATGTGATCGGGGCGTGACGAATCAGAGGAGGACACGTTGTGACTGCTAAGGCCCAATCAAGTAGGGAACACGGGCGTCTACGTCATCATTTCCAAACTTCTCCGTTTATGACCGTCCATACTAGGACGTAAGCATGGAGTTTTCAAACTTAAAGGTATGCGTTTTAAAATGGAAACTTAGTGGTGTGGACATGGCCTCAGAGTGTGTGTGTTGGACACTGAATCGCTGTGTGCGTGCGTCTGTGGGACACAATGATGTAATGAGACGCTCCCTTTCTCACCAGAGCAGCTCTGACAACATGGTTGGGAACAGAAGCCCAATGTTTGGAAAGCCCTGATTTTGAATACCCAATCAGTTTGTGTGGCTCATTACTCATCAGGTCTGTTTGAGTAACTGTGATGCTGTCTAGTGACAGTCAATCACAAGGAGAGGAGTTTTTGCTCTAATGTAGTTCTGCAAAGCTCAAGTTAGGATATTTTCTCTTGTCATGAAGACATTTGTGCAAACTAAAAGATAAGTTTCAATGTAAATTAGAGAAAAGGTTTAGATGCATGTAGACAAATAAAGAGTAATCATATAAATATAATAGTTTGATTAAACTACACTGTGGTATTCCCATTAGCAGCATTATTATCAGCATGTGCTTGTCATTCTCAATTTAGACAACATAATTGTGTATCTTGAAAAAAGAGTTAATTCAATATTATTTATGATTTTTCAATGGAGTCGTGTTGTGATTATCGCCCAGCCTTCACTGAAGTGAATAGCAGCAAAAGAAAAATGAAAACATAAGATGTAGCCACAATTTCACATATATAGTGAATACTTAATTACAAAATCTACATTGATTTGAAAATGATCTTAATTCGCCACCATAGAAATAGAGGTAACTATCTATGGTGCAGTATTATATGAGCAAAGCCACACAGGCGACAAAAAAAAGGGGTTATGAAAACGCTGAAAACCTCCTTATCACGTCATACCAAGTCCTATTGTACCAAATTTGATGAAAATGGCTCACTTTTTCCACCAGAACATTTTTTTGTGTGAAGACTGCAATGTCAGCTGTCTCCCAGGCACTGAAATAAAACTAGAAAGGAAGAACCCAGATCTTCACCGGATAAATAAGGGCAGTGCTTTGGCTATTGAGTAAAGTTTGACGCTGAACCACTGACTAATAATATTAGTGAGATGCCGGCCTTGGAACAGCGCTGTCCGACTGAGAATAACTAATAATAATAGTTAATTTTGAGTAATGAATAGTGTAACCGAAAATTTAGGCCACCGATTTTTCTTTTCTTATAATACTATAACTACAAAGTTTTGCCTTTTTCAGGCATGTATGATTTTTTTGGGTAGATTAGACTACAACACCCAGAACATTTAACTCAATATAAATTAAGGTTTACGAGGGGAAGTTGAATTAACGATGGTGTTCTTTCTCAAACTGTTGGGCGACCCACCACCACAGACTGAATCCAAGTAGCGCCTCCATAGGGCTAAAAATAGCGGACTTAGCTTCAACTGTGGGTCAACACATCTTTATGTGACCTTTCTGGGTGGCTGAATCTCAGCAGGTGGTCTAATAAATACCCCAACTCCTCCAGAAGTGAATCATTAACAGATGAAAAAACAGTTCCAACTACGACTGGAAGGATGATGAGGTGACATGGCAGTTTGCAGCGGTCCCTCTGTGGACTGACGCACACCGGCACTACAGTGATTAACTTGTTGGTTGCTGAGGTGAAAGGTGTACAACTCCTGGGAAAAAGGTGTTATATGTGAAGATCACTGGAGTGTTTGCTTCATCTTCCTTGTCTATCTAGCCTTAACACAGCTCTAACAAAGGCTGACTCCATTTTGAGTATTTTCCCTACCCACATACCCCACCCCCATTACACAAACACAGCACACACAGATACACATGCACACACCACAGTAGACATACTCAACGATAGAGTGACTGATGCATGCCCGATGTGCATAAAAAAAATTACCTATTGTGCGTGTGCACAAATATCCTGCTTTTGAATCCAAGAACACCGAGTATATGTTAATCTGATAGATCGCTTTGTACAAATGTCGAGAGTGAGCTATTGTAGGATGTCATGGGATTGACGAGGACCCTCGGGAGAAGTGACGAGCACAAAGACGGTCAAGCTTGCCTTTATATTCATTTCCTGTATTTAGGCGAGGGGGCTGGGCTGATGGGATGACATATTTAGTTAATGGACAGAATTGAGTGGAATGAGATTACCTTGAGTCAGTGCCCCAGTGCATGGCATAGATTTTAGCCAGATGCCCCCTCAGTGTCCGTCTAGTGCGCATCTGAATTCGGCCAACAGGGTCGATGTTAGCTGTGATCTAAACAAGATAAAGATGAGAGGAAAAGTCACTTTGAGACGGCTATATGTATTTCTCTGCTATTTGCACTCAAACTTTAAGAAAAACAAAAAAAGAATGCAGTCTTAAAATCCCACACTCGGTATAAACACTACCCACGGTCAAACATCAAAGCTTATTATAGTATATTGTATAATATATTTGATCATAGTGAAAAAATAGTGAGGTTATTAATAATGATATTTATCTTACCTGAGACAGGGTAGCATCCGCACACGCTTTCCTGGCATCCTGAAACACAACAAACCATTAAAATCCATTTCAGCCCACAAACTATTCACAATTAGTGACCATCAGTGCATCAAAAGGTTCTCACAACTGAACACTTTGAGTACCACCTGATAAACCAAATGTTTATGTCCTGAAAAAGTATGGTTTCGGTACTGGTAATATCATTTGTCCCGTGTAGAACTCGTCTGTCACAAACTGATAATATTGTGGTTCCTTCATTACTAGATCAATGCACTTTGTCAAAATGGAAAACAAATATATAATTGTGTGATCTCAGTTTAAGTGCATTGTAGCCATAATAGCAACCATTTAAAAAAATAAATAAATGTCATTATGCAATTATGGAGCAATACAAGTAGGAAAAATGACAGCATTTAAACTCTGCATCATAGCAATTAAGATGAAATCTCATTAGGCTGCATATCACTACAATGACGTAAATAGAAACCCTGTTTGGGCTTTAGCAGACAGCTTAAAGTCGCATTAATCATCTGTGATATATAGTATAGTGGCACATGATGGAATATTGCCATCCACCGCAGTCGTTGGTGGCTGATTAACGGCGTTGTCGGCAATGAATTCAGGGAATTTGATCCAATGTTAACATAATGTCATTGGCTATAAAAACTGTAAAAGGGGTTTTGATCTTTTAGACACTTAACCAAGACAGACCTGTGTTTTGAAGCACAAAAAACAAAATGGCTTAATGTCGGCTATGTCTTTATAATATGGAGAGGCATCACAATAGGAAGCTTCTTGGTGAAGAATCTGCTTTCATCAACACCTGTTTGAAACATAAGTCTCTAGAGCACCAAATGTGGATTTGTAAACAAATATAAAAAACAAACAAAAAACCCCTGGCAGGTTTAAGGACTTGAAGGCCTTACTCTGATTTGGTTCTTGAGCTGCTCAGCCTCCTGGCGTAGCTGATCCAGTTCACTCATTTTCCTCTGCTAATGGTGTGCTTCGCTTCGCTCCGCCGCCTGGATTCTTGCTGATCTGGGGAGACAAGAAATGAAAGGCATAACATATATTCAAATGTACAATTAAGTAATTTACTCTGTAAACCTTTTCCTTTCTTTCTTTTTTTTACTCCGAACGCGCCAAATCACATGCGAGGCCTCGACCACAGTGCAAAGACCTTTTGTGCTGAATCTTCCGTGATGGAATTATGGACAAATTGCAGCCGAGTATCACAGAGTCTCCTAAATCCCTTCCAGACAAAAGTTACAGGGAATCACAACTGCCCAACACTTTCGAGACGAGACTCAAGACTTGTCCTTGCCATCATCAAACTGTTACCTAGCAACAAGCGCTCTGCAGCTACTTTAAGCTTAAAAGAACATTTTTGAAGATGATGTTGAATTTGTTCTCTCTTCCCTCAAACAATAGCAAACCCTTGGGCAAAGATTAGGCAACACTAAGCAGATGATAACCATTACTCAACAGCCAAGGCAAAAATAAATAACAAAAATAGGTTTAAAAAGAAAATATCCACTTAGCCATATGAGAGCAAAACATACCCCTTTACTGACAAAAGAAGCAAGTATTAAGTCCAGATATTGAGAAAGCAGAGAGGCACTACAAGAGACCAGCTTCGGATTTGGTGCACGACTGGAACCCCAAAGTGCTCCGATGATGGGCAAGGTTTGACGAAGCCGTCAGTGCTCTGGCCTCTGGACTCTAAACTCTCCTCCAATGTCATCCCTGTAATCCTGGGACACAGTTGATTCAGCTCCTCCAGCCAAATCCGGTTAAGACAAAACCTGCTGATGATCCTAAAAGCAGTGGCTATCCTGCTGACCTCAATCCTCTGGTTGACACTCTTAGCACTGACACTTTCACTCTCCATAAAACGAAGACAAATTCTAATCAAGAAGAAAAATACGACTGGAACAATTATGACCTCTGGCCAACAGGCTTGTTGAACACTGATGGAATACCTAGTGTAAGCAGTGCAATCATTATTACTAGAAGTGCCTGTGGAAGACACAGAAAGTCAGATAAATCTCTAAATCAGATGTTCATATAAACAGTTAACCGCAGGATGACATATTTTCAGTGACCCCCGTCCGGTGGAAATAAGTTCAGGAACTGTCTTCCTTTGATACTCTCTCCTCTTCCTCATTTCAAGGACTAATTACCTCACAATTTTTTTTCTAAAAATAAATGTCCTTATAGCAAACTATAAGTAACGTCGCTGCCCATCTGTCAAATACAAGCCAACTACAGCACCATTTGCAATGCAAACACACCTTACCTCCCTGTTTCGATACAAGTCCTTTGTCTTGGGGAGTGTTGAGACCTTCTGAATGAACACCTTATCCTTCAAGCCCCTGACATCTCTGTAGCTACCCGTCACCTGATTGGCCAGCGCTGTAAAAAATGGGTCTGCACCTAAGCAAGGCGCATTAACCCTTAATCTTGGTGATAAAAACATCTCATGGTCATATCACAGGCCAATTGTTCTTTTCTCTGTAATATCCCTCTGATTAAGAGGTAATGTGACCTACCGGTGTGTTTTTTTTTAAGGAAAGACATCAACTGGTCAACAGATTTTGAAATTCAGGCATTGTGCTTGAATTGTTGTTTTTAGAACACTCAAGTAACGTAATCTTCTACCGCCAGTCCAAACGTGTTCATTGTAAACACTCTGTTGTCCTTCTGATATTTTCACCTAGCTCTGTGCAGAAGCCACGCAAAAGGCTTCTGCTCCCATAAACGTACATGATCTGGGGGTAGCCTCTTCCCATGGCCCAAGAACTATGGGGTGGAGTCTGCAGTGCTAAACATTGCCAAATTGTCACACATGCCTTGTGACAGCGACAACATATGAACCGCATCATTTGGTCTGCATGCAAGCGCTGGTTGTCCTGGCTTTAAATGAACCAACATTCAGCTTCGACAAGTAGCAGAGATGTTTTACTCGCACAATAGCAAAACGTACTTGTCCGAAAATGGAAAATGTAGGCCTATTAATAAATAAATAAAAATCAATAAGAGATTTAGACAACTTGAAAAGAAGATACAAATACACACGGAAAGCCACAATTGTATTTTGAATGAATTGCAATATAACAGGCCTGATAACGTCCAATTAAATTTGCTGTTCCAAATGTCGCTATGCTGTTAGCTCTGGCTTTAGCCAAGCAGGACTGTGCCATCAACTCACGTTAGTCTTATCTTGCAGATTTCTACCCATTTGTTGTTCATAATGTGGCATTATTTAGGTGTAGTAGATATATCACATTACCTATACCAATTGGAGGGGTGACTACGGGATGGTAAAAAGAAAGACATGGGTACTTTCTGGAGGTAAAACAATGGCTTAATGGTTAAGGCTGGTTTCAGTTTCCATTCAAGGGTTTATACATATGGGTTCCTCTTAGAAAATAACCTGCCAACTTTAGTGCACCAAACCTAATCTAACACATTTAGGTAAATATATTGAAATAAAAAATATATTTGGTTGCAAAAAGTCTAAATCAATAACTGCGAGATATCTACAATCCATTTACACGAGTGAAGGCTCGATATCCTTCCTGGTAATGCCCTGCCAGGCCTGTAGTGCAGCCATTCTTCACTTTATTCTTATTTAAAAAAGGGACTTTTTCCTCTTCACTTTTGGTTAAAACAAGTGAAACACATGATCGGTTGGGCTGTGGTCAGGTGATCAATGTAGCCTGTCAAGAACATTCCACTGTTTGGTCCAGGGAAAAAAACATTTCTAAAATTGGGTTGTTTCAGACTGCATTGCATCAATGCATTGCATATATTTCCGCTTTACTCATCACCCCTGTGCTAAAAAATAACCTTGTCTCTAAGATAAAACAATTCACATAACAGGTTAATGTCTAATTGATGAAATGTAGAGATTTGAAGAATAAAAGAATTTCTACCGACAAAAAAGTATAATACGGTAGCAGTTGTTACTGCCGTTGGTATTAGAGGTGTGATTTTAGATAACTCTCTCCCTTGTGCTGCTGGTGGGAGTGTTGAAACCACTGGCAGCCCAACAGATACAGCCTCGACTGCGCTGCCTTCTCTTTCTGCCAGCTATTTTTAGAGAGGTGGTGGGGGAGGAGGAGGAGAAAGAGAAAGAGGAGGAGGGGAGCAGACTTCACATTTTCCAGCCACTCCTATCAGCGCCGACATCTCGAGCGCAACACAGTGACAAGGAGAGAGGAAGTGTAATTTGACTCCACGCTCACTAACAAACTTGGTTGGTATTTCTCCTTCCTGAATGGCAATGATCATGCAAGCACCATTCATTTTCTCACCATACAGACGATTCATTGGGCTAGATTGCGTCTTAGTCGGCGAACATTTCAACTGAGGTTTCGTTATACAAGGCACAGAATGAGGGAAAAAAGTAGACTGGTAATCAAGGAATTTCACGATTGACAACACGACTTAACAGACAATATGTCCACCTTATTAGCACAATAACCATCAAAAGGGGACTTCTGATAACGAGACTGACTTAATATCAAATATCTGAATATTATTTTATGAATTAATAAAAACAACAACAATGATGGCTAAATAAATACAGTAGGGCAGCAGGTGTGAAGGGATAGAGATCACATGATGGTTTAGATGGGTCGGAGAGTAGATTTCTTTGGGGAAGACAAAAGGCTCCACCCTGATGACATAAGGAGTCGGGTAGGCGGTGAGATGTTCTGGTGCGCAAGAGGATAGAGGCAAGAGAGGCAAGTTGGAGGACAGAGCCAGATTAAACTAATGAGAGTGAACAAGCAGAGGACAATTGGGAGGGGAGCTGCTAATTAACCCCTTGGTGAAGAGGAGCAGGCTCAGTTAGCTTTCCAACATTAACAACTGAGCAGAGACGGCCTACACCTACGCCGCCCTGTGTTTTTTGGCCAACTATCGATCTTTTTTTTTTATTAATGTAATCAATTATGGGAGGCATCGGATAATGAGATGAGAAATGCGCCATCCGCGTGTAAATCAAACGTCTGGACTTCCTGTCACTCGTAGCAGAGCTGTTGCACGGCGCACAGGACAAAGTCCGCGACACGGCGCTGGTCAAAGACGTTAACTCAAGCATGAATCAAACTGGCTGCTGGTACTCTCGTAGCGGCCGTGTTAACTGGTGACTTCCGGCCGAAAGTCACCAGTTAACACGGCCGCCTGTTAATCCGTAACACCGTCATCCCGACGCAGTTCCTGGAGAAGTAATATTATGAACCCAGACAATACGGCGTTTGATGCTCCGACCTCTTTGAGATTTCCACAACAAGTATGAAATAGTTATTTTCGTGGTGGACGGCAGAAATGGAAACTCTTTGCACGGAGGTAAACCACAGAGATAAGCCCCGCCCCCTCTATGACGCGTCCAGCTCGAATGACGCGACTATGCAGACTGTAACACAAGCAGTTCAGTTTGTAAGGTGCAACATTTATGAAAGTGTTGGTCAGTTTGTCTGCTTGACAATCACATTTTGCTGCAATAAAAATTATAGAAGTGAGATGAACAGACTGAAAATGGTATCTTAGATGCAATTCTGTGACAAAGTTTTCCTTTGGGGACAATTTGCGGTGAAAAAAAGGGAATAAAATCGCAATACTCAATATATCGCAGAATCATGATAGTATCGAATCGGGACCCAAGTATCGTGATAAAATCGAATCGTGGGGCCTCTGGTGATTCCCACCCCTACTATATTTTTAGGTTAGACCCACACTGAAGAGATTTTGTCGTACCGTGTACTGAAAAACAAGTCCTGACTACTGTGTGTCTCCTTTATAACACGTTTAAAGTATGATATTTGAAAAACTGAAACTTTTTTACTATTTTATGCCTTAAGGTCGCTGGGCCCTCTACATTTTGCTCGTCCACCATCTCCTGGATCACTGACTACCTCACAGGCAGACCACAGTTTGTCAGAATGGGCCGTGTGCTGTCTGGGACGGTGGTCAGTGATGTTGGAGCCCCACAGGGAACTGTTCTGTCTCCCTTCCTGTTCACCCTGTACACCACTGACTTCCAGTACAACACAGAGTCATGCCATCTGCAGAAGTTCTGATGACTCTGCAGTGGGCGGTGTATGAGGGATGGACGGGAGGAGGAGTACAGGGCAGTGGTGAGTGACTTTGTGGAGTGGGCCGGTGAGAATCACCTGCTTCTGAAAGTGGCCAAGACCAGAGAGATGGTGGTGGACTTCAGGAGGAAGACGACGGCTCCGAGTCCTCTGAGTGTTCTGGGAGAGGACGTGGACATAGTGGAGGAGTTACAGGTACCTCGGTGTTTCCATCGACAGCCGACTGAACTGGAAGGCCAACATCAACGCTGTGTACAAGAAGGGGATGAGTCGACTCTTTTTCCTGAGGAAGCTTCGATCCTTCAATGTGTGCAGCAAGATGCTGGAGATGTTCTCCAGTCGGTTGTGGCCAGCGCCCTGTACTTCTCCATTGTCTGCTGGGGGAGCAGCATTGGAGCCGGTGACACCAACAGACTTAACAAGCAAGTTAAGAAGGCCGGCTGCATCATCGGCTGCAAGCAGGAGTTTCTGGAGCAGGTGGTGGAGAGGAGGACGCTGAAGAAACTTTTTCCATATTGGACAACCTGGACCACCCTCTCTACCACCTGCTGCAGGGCCAGAGGAGCACTTTCTCCAAGAGAATCATCACGCTCCGCTGTAACAAGGACCGCTACAGGAGAACATTCCTGCCTACGGCAATACAACTTTATAATAAGTCAACGCTTGCCAGATCCTCTGTGGATTAACCACTGTACATGTTTATGGTTATCTACACTTCACACATTATATTACATACATTATTTGCACTCTCCTATTGTTATTTTTATTTACACCTCACACACTTAATATGCACATACATACATACTTTCACTCTTGCACTTAATTTAATTTCTAAATTAATACTCTGTTCGTCTTTCTTTCATCCAGCTATTTTATTTTATTGTTATTTTTATTAGTATTATTAGTGTGTGTGTGTGTGTGTGTGTGTGTATATATATATATATATATATATATATATATATATATATATATATATATATATATATATATATATATATATATATATATATATATATATATCTTTCATCCCTGTTGTTTTTATATCTTATTTCCTGTGTAAATGGCTGCTACTCGACTCGAAATTTCCCCTTGGGGATTAATAAAGTATATATTCATTCATTTATTCATTCATTCATGTGCTATGGGTACACCAGGTGACATAAATGCGGCACACTACTCTGTTAAAATACAGAGTAGTGTGTGTTTTACTACAAACGAACATTGTTTGTGAACTGCTGAGCTCACAAAACAGACAACGAGGAGTTTGACCATATTCACTTTGACTGAGCCCCTTCGGTTTTGGAGTGTGTGTTTTTCGTGTGGTATTTGGGGTGAGGGTGCATGCGGGTGTCAAAAACCCCAAAGAATGTGATTGGAACATCTCTGCTGCCTGGGTTGGGTACCGAAAACCGGTGTTTCCTTTCGAGGTAACGCCCGTTTTACACGCTGGAATCTGGACGAGAAAGCTGCAGAGTTTCTAGAGAGGGAAAAGACTATCGAACTATAAACTCTAAACTTCCTGCTAGAAACTTCTGTTTCCCTGATGGAGGTCCAACGTCAGAGCAGAGGAACCGCAGCTGACCGGCAAGAACACCGGCTGGGAGCTCTGCAGGAGAAACGCTCCAAGCCGCGACACAAAGGGAGATTAGGAGACGTGTTTGTTCCTCGGTTCATTTGGTGTTTAATTGGAGTTAAAAAGTTTGAAGCTGTAGTTTGAAGTAAAGTATTTTGTATTTATATTTATAGTATACTTTAAACAATTAATATATTGTTCAATTTGAAGAAACATTTTTTGCCTTGGCAATAAAAAAAATTGTCAATCGTTATTTTGTGCTTCTTTTTTTTAAAGTATCGGTTGAGGCACCGGTGTCATTTTAAAAGTATTGTTTTAGCACCGGTATCAGAAAAAACCCAAACGATACCCATCCCTACTGGGGACACCGTGCACACTGGAGCAGCGCCGATGCAAGTGAAGAGAAAATGTATAGGACTATATACTCCTGCAGTATTTTCAGTCTAAACCATGATGATTTATATTATTCTTTACATATTGCCCAGGGGGTGAGACAGACAACCTTGTAATTAGTACACGGTACTGTAGTATTCGAAAAGGTGGAGTAAGGGTGGTGGGCTTAATAATTTACGCCCTCCTGCTTGGATACCATCTTCTAACACCCCTTGCCTTCAGGAGGATCACATTCCATTTCACCGGTCTGATTGTTCCTACTCACTCACCTCTCTGTCCAATCTTACAGCCTAGCGTGTTAGAGTGACATTAAGGTCGCGGTAGATTGGCTGTTCCTAGAGCCATACAGTACGAGGAACAGAAGGGGATGGAATGGACGTTTTGTTGTAGTGCTGTGACAGAGCTTCGCTACCGATTGTCTGTCAGCGCGCTGCCTCCACCTTAACGTGAGCACATAGCCTCTCGAAAGCAGGCGTTTCCTTTTTAAGGGTGTTTCCCTAGCTGTGCTCGTGTGTGTGTCTCTCTCTCTCCCCCCCCCCTCTCTCTCTCCCTTTGTCAAAACATTCAGCGGATGTGGCGACAGCACACACACTTTCTGCTACCTCCATTACACTCGTCACTGTCCATCCAGGCTTTGAACCAGGCTATGCAATCAGCCGCATTACAATAACAGGTTGCACAGGACATCCTGACAGGCAGGCTTATGCTAACAGACAAACGTAGGGATAAAATCAGGAAGGAGGGTGGTGAATCAGCAGGAGGCGCTGTGTGTGGTGGTGCTGCTGCAACACCAGAGGATCGGCTGGCACCTCACTCAAAACTAGGTCAGTCTGACTTAGATTAGGCCGAGCCCATACTCGTAAACAAATAATCAAAACTGACTGTCAGCTAGAAGCTGAATGTACCGAGTGTAGATGGCACGCAGGGCTATGTGAGGGAGAGACCCTGTCGAGCTGGCCACTGCAATAACTCAGAGTGGCAAACATAGAAATGAAATACAACACGTGTCTGATAAAGTTAGTTGTTTCCTCACGGCTTATTTTGGACTTGCAGTTGGGATTAATTCTGTGACACTGAGTCCCAAAGTGTGGATATGCACAGAAACCTCAAAAGCAAACAAGGTTACTGGATCTCATTCAGACCTGACAAAAAGCCACGAAAAGCGGTTTTATGTGCAGTTTTAAAATGTTAATTTTCTTCTGAATGTCGACACCAGGATGGTGAAACGGCAGATGGCTCCAAAACTCCTATGCCGGGTTTACAATGGGACTGCACTTTCAGGTCTTGATGCAACCGGAAAGGCTTTTAGAAAAGCACTCTGTCTGGAGAGAAACCACCTCATTTCTTCTACTCGCCATCCAGCCATCGGAAGAAAACTCTGCAATATTTAAAAGCATTCTCCCACCGCATGCCCTCTCAATTTGAGATAGGCCAACCCACATTATGTTCAAAGCCTCCAGTCTAACCAGTAGTGACAGCTTCACCACTGACCAGCTCCGACTACCAGACTGGCAACATGATGATCAAAGTGATGTCTAATTTAACAACTAGCAGTTGTCAGTGAGCTTTCAGTGAGCTGCCCTGATCCATTTGTGATGGATTGTTTTGGCTTAATAACTCCCAATCCATTCCTTGTTGTTGTTGTTGTTGTTTTTTTTAGGGAGGCCACACTTCTGAATTTTGCTCTTGGCTTAATAATGCATTTGAACTACAGGCTGGGAATGGAGAGATAATGTCCAAACCTTACTTCAGAAATTTACTGTTACCCTTCTTGGACTGAATGTGCGCTGTGAAGCTGGCTGATGTAGAAAAGAAAAGGCACAACAATCAGATCATATTTGGTTACTCAATATGAAATGACTAGGTAATAAACTATAACAGATAATTCCTGGTAAAACATGTAATATTAACTTATGTCAGTTCTCTTTTACCATGTTTAAAGTGATCCAATTTTGAAAGTTTTGACTAGGGCAAAACAGATGCGAGATGATACTGTAAGTGCATGAGTCTTTTTGTCTGGTTGGTGGATGGGAGTCTAACTAAGTGCTGTGGGGAAGTGATGCATGGCAAATGTAGCTGAAACACAACCAGGTCACAAAGAAGGCAGGAACAAGGGAGCTGATGATGCAGTACAAGAAGACAGAAGAGGATTGCTCCTGGACATTTCTTAAAAGCCCTGTTCAATCTTACTCAATTCATTTTCTCCAACACACACACACACACACACCAACACACACACACACACACACACACACACACCTTTTTTTTTGGCACTTGGGGACTCTACCTGCATCTCACACTTTCGTTTGTTTCTTTTGTTTTCTTTTTTAGTTTCAGTATGACTAAAAAGAATGAAATGGACATTTCATGTTTAGTAAAGTTAAAAGCAAGGTTGTGGATCCACTTTGTGACTAATCTAAAATGACATGTGAACCAATTGCCATTGCACACTGGGGCAGTAAATGACTGAACGTTCTCTCTGGAGGCCTGAGACTACTTTTTTGGGATCACAGACTTCTGAAAACAGGGCAGTTTGGATTTTGAATGTAGTGTACGTCTGGCCTTACTTGTGACTAACCTGCTGTTGAACAAACCCCACCAACACTAACTCTACCCAGAACTGGTTGACGCCAGGGGACAATCCATTTGTAGCGCAGACCACATGTGACCAGCCACATGTGTGCCTATATAATATAACATATTGCAGTGCACATACCAGACCTGTTCAAGTTGCAAATCATATCATAGCAAGGTGGCGGCAAGACCTGCTAAATAGGGCTAGGTATTGGTACTCCATACTTTTTTTTAAAGGAATTGACTGAAATAACGCAGTAACAAGTAGTATCAAAACTCCTCCAGTCCGATGATCCCTTTTGTGCCCAGATATAAGCAAATAAATGACCATTTGTTTGGTGTTGCTCCACAAGCGATCTTAAAATGTACAACCCATACAGCCTAGAATGACTGCCTCCACACGGCTCTGAACACAGATATGTCTGAGCAGGTGGCTAGCAGCTAATGGTTCTAACAGCGCTAACAACGTCAAAAGAGCTGACAGTTTTTACCTGGTTGGGGTACGCCGTGCGTCTGTGGTTAGCTAGCTACTGGGACACACTGATCTTACATTCACATGATGGATATCGAATGAAGTACTGGTATCATAATTGTTTTGATGATACTCTATGTACTTCCAACCTGTTTATGCAATACCTTTGTACAGTAGCACACAAAACATTTGTCTCTGTTTCGCTAAACATGGTTGCTTGTTGGTTTGAGGTCTCAAAGCTATCACCAGATTCAACATTACTAAGGAAATTCAAACTAAAGTTATCCCAGTGTGTAGTTTGACTGTAGTGCTTTTCTGCATTCATAACTTCTGGGTTGGAACGGTAAATAAAATCCATGGTTTAGTATGAACCCCGGTTTTAGGGTCATGGTTGGCTATGTTTTTTGATACAGCAGGGAGAACAATAACAAAACTGAAAAAGTATCAGTTTTTCATTAGTTACAAAAACTCGGAAAAAAAAATAATCCTGAACTGCAGCTTGAGCTTGTTTATACAGACAGGGCAGTAGGGCCTAAAATGTATATCGCAGTATAATTTTGAAGCATGGACGATAGCGGTATATGCCACAGTATACCAATTTCTTAAATTTCATCAATACTTCTGAAGGGGTAAAGCTTTAGTTTGGCAACTCCATAATTTAAACCAACTTGAAGTTAATGTAAACTTAAAAAAGTCAATGTTATCTTTACTTTGTTACTGTCACCTCTACTAGAGCTAGTGTTGGGAAGTTAAACCGGGTCATAATTCCTTTTCATTCATACATAAATATGTTGCTGTGAAAACATCTCCTTCAAACAGCCCAGAAAGATGTTGCATGTGGATGCTTGGTTGCATCGAACCATACATCCTGTCACGAAAGTTTGGGAATTAATGGACATACTGTTCAACCTCTAATAGCTTGTCAGCACTGACCAAAAGGTCTTAGCCACTGTTTTGAATAGTCAAAGTAAGTTGCTCCAGGGCAGCTTTGTGACCCGCACACAAACCTGTCGCCACTCTGACACGGTGCAACCCTGCTGAAAGTGCTTTGCCTATGCACCTCAATGCTGGCCCTGCTTTGAATAGAGACCGTCTCGCGGTTTATTTACATTTTAACTTTTACATTTGGCTGCCACATGTAACATGTGACCAAACCTGAATCCTGAGATAACGGTAGCAGATGGCTCATATTAGTGAGTTTTATTTTTGTCTTTAAAAGCAAGAAAGGCAGTAGTCGCTTGAGCAAAAGTTCCCTCTAGAGGTGCTTCGGAGGGCATGCTCCCCTTTTTTAAAACATTTTATAGTAAACAATTACAATTTAAGAGCAAAATTTAGAGCCTAGATCAGGCCTGGCCAACCCGCGGCTCCCGAGCCGCATGCGGCTCTTTGCCTGGTTTCATGCGGCTCTTACGTTCATATCAAAGTTTATTTTTTTCTTTAAAAAAAAAATCTTTTTATTGATTTTGCAAATACTTTAGACCACTAGTGTCAAACTCAAGGCGCGACGGCTTGAAAGCCATGAAATCGCGGACCCGTTTTCAGTCTTTCTCAGAGCCGTTTTCAGTCCTTTACGGGCACACAAAAAAAAAAATGGGAAAAGAAGGGATGGGGTGATGTTCATGTGTGCCCATGTGTATGATGTGACTCTTTGTGGTAACACAGTAAAAAATGTGGCTCTTAGTCTCTAACTGGTTGGCCACCCCTGGCCTAGATCTATGAAGAACTTCATATAGGCGTCTTAAGTACTGTACTGAGGTACAATTTTTCCATTCATACTTCTACTTGCCTACATCTCAAGAAGGAAATATTGTACTTTTAACTCTACTTGACACTATTAATTACTAGTTAGGCTACTTTGAGGATTCAGATTCTTAATACAAAATATAAATAAATAAATAAATATATATATATATATATATATATATATATATATATATATATATATATATATATATATATATATATATAGTATTTTGTAGACTTAATACTTACAATATGCAATACTGCTGTACTATACTGAATATTGTTTTGCAACTACTACATTTCACTTCATAATATTACACTTATATGCCATAATATGTATAATGTACCAGCCTTTTTATTTTATTTTGACCATATTATGTCATACTGTTATACCACTTTACTTTGAGGAGACGTCACTGTTGGTCTAAGATAATCACTGGAATAATGTTTCCACCAGGTAAACCTGAACATGCACACCTCTCTCGACTGTGACAGTGATTATAACCGCATAACTATATAGATCATAATTAACTGGAGGATACACTTTTTTTCTACACGTAGATCTTAAACCCTTAAATATAAAACGGGAGCCCGGCCACCCTACGGACTAGTTTGGTAATCCATCGGCGCAGAGCTTGGCGCTGACTTCAGTAAAGCAACTTCCGGTTTGATTTAACCGAGATGCTTCTTCACGTATCCACATGAAAAGGCTTGTTAACAGATCAATATTGGGGTTTTTATAAGCCGATATTGGATCATTCATGATGAAGATTGATTTGAATAAGGAAATACAGCCTTAGTGGGCTAGCTGTCATGTGACTCTTCACACACACGCTTGTTCCTCTCTTGGAAGCTTGGAGAGAAAGCACGGGGGGAGGAATATGATTATTAATGCAATCAAAGGAGTGTATTTTATGTTTTAAATAAAGTCATGCTTTTGGCTTTAGGCTAGCCTGACCTTCCCTTCCTTTTTTTCCCTCTCCTTTTTTAATTTAACTCATTCATTTATCTGTATAAGAAGCTGGTTGTGCAACTGTCCGAAGCACAAAGTATATCTTTGTTAATGTATGCGACTGCTTTTTCCCCTTTTCAACTTGAACTGTCTTCATGATAGTCACAAATAATCAGCCAACATGAGTGCTAGCCTGTCTGTTTGGCATGAGCCCTGCTGCTCAGATTTGGCTTTTCAGAGAATTGCATGACAGACCATCTTATCTTGAATTATACTGTCAGATATTGGTTTTCATTTAGCCAACTCTGCCTGTTGGAGTCACTTATTCTACAATAGCCAATGCCTGCCATTTCAACTAGCAATGCACCCTGTCTAGTAAGGGCACACCGCATCATGGAATGTTTCACTAACCAATCAATTAAACTCCACTGTCAGTCCCATTGATGTTATGTCCCCTATCATCAGACACTACTCGCAGTAGGCAGCCGCATTGAGGGAGCCTACACAAAATTGTGCCCAGTTAAAAAGGGACCGCATTGATTTGTATATTATACTGCGGTGGAGCGGCGATTTAGAAATCGAGATTCTGAATCGATTCATTCAAATATGAAATACGGAAAAATTATATTTTTAAAATGAAAGTTTCAAATGGTGTAGAGATGAGTTAAATATATGACGAAGGCAACAGGAGGAGCACCAGAGCTGTGAGATCTAAACGGTACTTGCATCTTCAGTGACTGAAGTTGAACTAAATCCAGTCATTTCAGGCCCTTACAACAACACTTAAATACATAAAACTTTGATTCATTCATCTAGCCATCCATTTTCTGTACCCATTTAACCCTTGAAGCGCATGAGCCGGGAGCTTGTGGGGTACACACAAGACAGGTCGTCAGTCTATCACATGGCAGACGCACACAGACGTATAGCATACGTTTGTTTATGGTTGTAAATTATTTAACCATTCATACACCTAACCTTGAGCTGAATGAACATTACATAGGAGGCAAACAAGGGGCTTAAACATTGCACTAATTAGCATATGTAAGAAGCAAGGTTTCTGTGCACTCTGTAATTGATAGTATGTTGTTTTTCTTTAACTTTTAGGTAAAGTGACGGTTGTTCAGGAAATGCAAGGGTTTCACCATACACTTATTGCCCCTGGCTCCAAGTCTGCTGATGTGAAAAGGTTTTTGTGTCACGCATACAGCTCCATGCGTGTCCTATAAAAAAAAATGCTTTTTCTTTCTCTAAAGCCCCTCCTTTACTATGAGGCTTCAATTGACTGGAATTTTATCCCATATTAGCTATCTTGTTAGTGCATGCGTCATTCTTCTTGGCCCATGTTTGTCTTGTATGGCTATTTCAGTGGCCAGAGGTTGCCTTGCCACAAATAGCTGAAAAATTAAACCATCTTTCTGGTACGATTCCTCCCAGAGTTCACACCAGAATGGACAATTCAGAGAAACGGTAAATGCAGCCTTTTCAAGTTAGAAAACGCTGAACTGTACTGTTTCCCTCAAATGAATTGTGCACCCAAATTCAGTGGAACATCATGAACAGAACTGTGTCAGCTTATGCATACTCATTTGTAGCCCCGGGATTTTGCTCCACTTTCAACGGAGAAAAATGGGTTGTGGGGCCCAAGGCTATTCATTTTCAGTTCAGCCATTCTTCTTAAGACCCATAAAGATTTGAAATCCACCTACTCCTCAGACTGTGATGAAAGGAAGAATCCACATTGTGTCAACCCTTACTCGTGGCCTGCTGTATGACATTAGGAGGAGTGGCCAGTACGTGTCACAGTGCTCATCACACTCTGCATTGTCAGGGCAGAAACTTAGACATATCGAATTGCCTTTATGGTGACGGACATTAATACCACAACTATAGACACGAGGGACACAGCTGGGCTTGGTAGTTGATCCGAGTTCAGCCAATTTAATATTTCAGTTACTTCACTACATTTCTTTGTACTGCCTCAACTTAAGTGTTTAAGAAAGTGGGTCTTTGTTTTCAGCCCCAAACAGTCCACCATAGAAATGCCACGACGTACCCTTGGGAAGTGTTTTACCAGGAAAAAACATCTCAAGAGAAATGCTGTTAAGGCTGCTTGTCATGTTTAGAGAATTGGGAAAAAGAATAATGGAAAGTAACCCATCGGAGCTGACATGCGTTGTACAGTTAGATTCAGTATTGGCATTGAAAGTTGTAATTTCAAACACCCTCATTAACACTTTTCACAAGATATTCATTCATTCGGATGCAAGCCATATAGGGAGAGCTAGAGTCTTTGTTCACCTGTATCAGATGTGACTATTAGTGCAGTCATAGTTTGTATTGTATTCACAACTCCACCTTCTGGTGTAGAGGAACAAATCTCCTGTTTTTGTGAGTGTACTGGCATTTCCACCCTGCGGTGTAGTCCACCACATTTAGGAATACACCCAAATTTGAGTTGGAAAAATGGTTTACTGGAGCCCTGAGCCATCAACTGGCATTTAGGGTTAAAAATAACAGGAAGACCTACAACTCGTAATAACGTGGTGTGTGTGTGTGTGTGCGAGTCTGTGTGTGCCAAACAGATGTTACGTTAAGCAAGTATAACTTAGAGTGAAACTAATAATCAGCTCAACTATATACAGGTCAATCTCAGCCGCCAGCAGATCGTTTAACAAACAACTTTCACAGCAACCTAGCAACAGAAAGCTGCAATAAGACAATCTCCAGCCCCACATTTGACTATGGACGTGCAACACCCCTGACGAAACAGTTTCAGTTGTGTTCTGAGAGAAGCTGAGTGAGAGAAGAGGAAAAGGATTTGGTTTGCTCAACTACAATACACCATACCTAAGGGTGAAGTAACGAGTGCCATGATGCAGAGGCAACCAGTAATGGCCAATAGAAATGAAGGCTACATCCACTTTAACAAAAACGTTATCCGCCCAGGCGAAAACGTAAGCGCCATCTCAGAAATAATCTTAGTCCACACTACCACGACTGAATACGTATATCACATGACCATTCACGTACACTGGCCATGCGTTTGTTGGCCTATGGCCAATAGTGGCGCTGCAAACGGGAGTTGTTGCAAAGCGCTCAAATAATAGCTTGCCTCCTGTGCTTGAAAGCCGTAGTAGCATTATAAAATGCAGACTTTAACTGCGAAACAACTGCAAGCATTGACAACAATGAAGTTCAGCAATGCTTGTAATTCTTTATTCACATTGATATCAATCGGCGGTAGTTGACGATGATGTTTGTTTTATTCTGGAAGAGGATCATGCAATTAGGGAAGGACATCATGGCTATTGGATAATACCCAATCAAGAAGCAAATTATTTTTCAAAGGTCCGCCTATCCAGACTAAAACACAACCCTGGAGTTTTCAATCATATGAGATATGATGATACATAATTACATGCTCGAAACTGATAACAGGCATGTAGGCTACTTACTCAAATGTATCAGAAAAATCTGATTATTTTGCATAGAATGTCCTGAATAAATAAGAAAACATGTAGCACCTTTCAGTTGTCACGTATTTAATTCAGGCAGGAGTACACACAAAAAATGGCTTTTAGTATGTTGGTATTTCATATAGATTATTTCTTGAATTAACAGAAAACATGCAATATGATCAGATTAAAGCGTTACCAAGACCTATATCGGTACTGAAGATTTTGGCCATATCGCCCAGCCCTGTAAGGACTGATTGCAGTAGAAACATTTCCTCAGAAATTGTAACATTTGATAGTGTCAATAAGCGAAATAAACAAAGAAAGTTATTTCTAACCAATCTTACATCTTTCCGTATTGGACAGTCCAATTCACTAACGGCACGCGTTGAGCTAGCTTAACACCAACGCTAGTGGGGTGCTTCAAGTATGAGCACCTAAAAACCTAGTGTGTCCTAGCGTGGACGGTCGTAAACAGAGAAGTTGGGAAACGATGTCGTAGACACCCACGTTCGCTACTTGATTGGGCCTTAGCAGTCACGGGGTGTCGTTCCCTGATTGGTCCTGCCCCCATCACATGACTCTGAGCAACAGTTCGACAAGCAAAGAAATCTCTGGTGCCTCTTTTTGCCATTGCTGTTCTTCCACTGCAGTATTTTCTGCAACTAAACCAACTGCATTGTGTAGAAAATACTGCCTCCTGTTTAAACCGTCACACCCATGCAGTGTACGTGAATGGTCATGTGATATGCATTTTCAAAAAGGATGCCGTGTGGATCGAAAAGGATGCTGAAACACCCGTATGAATGGAGAAAACGTATTAGTGTGGCTGTAGCCGAGGTAACAAGACGTCAGTGGTTTGGTAACAATTTGGCGATTTAAGCATGTTTAGCCACACTGTCGATAAGCCCATCCCAAACAGGATCGGGAGAAACAAAGCTTGCAACAAAACAGAGTGGTGATGTATATTGTAAACTGTGCAGAACAGCAGTGCCAATAACAAGAAAGTGCATCACCTGATGCAGCACTCGGGCTGCCACTTTAAGTTGATGTAATCAATGACGACAACCTGATGTTTTACGTTATTCTTCATATCACTACGTAGCCAAATTGCAGCTTCATGACATCAAGTCGTTTTTGGCTCCAGTCATTGGTCAGCTGCATAATTAACAATGACGACTGGAAGCTGAGAAGCTATAGTTTAACTACTATGCTAGTTGAAGAGTAACACACTGCAGTGATTATTGCATCCTGGACTGAAACAACAATTTAGAAGTTTGGAATTCCTGCAAGTCATATCAAAGCTGTGGTGCATGGTAATGCAGCTAATGTAGTTGCAGTCCTCAATTTGTTGGATGAAATACATGGAATATCTACAGTCCGCTGTGCTGGCCACGCATTACAACTAGTGGTAAATCATGCACTGAAGAATACAGCTCAAAGCTGAAAACAAAACAAAAACAAATAAGCATCCCTGAACACAAGCTAATTCAAGATGGAATAGCGCTTAACACATGATCAGCCGCCTGCTAGAGCCGAGGCGGTCTGTTAAAGCAACTCTGTCAGACCCAGAAGTTAAACAAAGAGCAAAGCATTTCCTTGACCTCAAACCTGAACTGTGCAGCCTGTTGGAGGAGCTGAAACAGGCTCTCCAGCCATTTGAGTATGCTCCTGTTCATCTCAGCAGGGAGTTATACGAGACCCTCTCCTCTCCTCCCGCACTCATTATAGGACTGATGAAGTTAGTCCACACAGAATGCAACCTTGGACAACACCCGTGAGCAGGACAGGAAATCTCAACAAGGTGGGAGGTGGAGATGGCCTACAAAGATGCTTCACCAAACAGTGTAATTGCAGCTGCCCTGCATCACAGACTGACATTCCTGGCCCCATAAGAAAGCATGTGACAGTGCAGGCCCTTTGCACTAGGAGCAAAGAGAAGAGTGACAGAATCAGCCACAGCAACGGCCCGTACGTCTATGCTGGACTCCTTGCTTGGGTCGGACTTAAAAGAAACATCCAGCCAGACATCAGTCAATCAGTGAGAACCAAGATTCTCAAATAGTTTGGGGAACAGCATCTGCCTAAAAATACAGATAATTTGCAGTGGTGGAAAGCAAATGAGGCATGGTTTCCCTCTCTGGCAAATTTCTGGCAAAGTCTCACTTGTGTGTACCTTCTACATCAACACCTTCCAAACGTCTGTCCTCTGCAGCTGGAAACAGTTTCCAGGAAAAGAGCCAGGCTAAGTCCAGAACATGTTGTAATTCTTACATTAAAACACGCATCTAATGTCTAACAGAACTTTGATCCCAATATTTGAGTTGGGCAGCGCTGGGCACCATCTTATACTCTAAACATGATGCACCGTTTGTAGAAAATCTGAATTATTTCTTTTGTTGAACTGCTGATTTAAATAATAGGCCCTGCTTTAAGGGATTCATTGTTTGAATTAATTGACTAATCATTAAAATAGTAGATATATTGAAATCGATAGAAAATGTGTTGTTTGTTGCAACCCTATACAGCACCATCCAGTAATTCTAAAAAAGCTAAAATCAAAAAGTCTTAATGAGTCATTAGACCCAAACTGCTGGAGAGAAAAAAAACAGCAAGGCTCTCAGAGAAACAAATCTTATGATAATATCTGCTTTTTCTGATGTCAGTAGACAATTTCTTTTAAATGGTGCTGATTCACACAGTAAAATATGAGAGATTTTAACTAATTAATGTGGCCAACCCAAGATATGAGCACCCACCCAGTCTGTAAAAATGTCCCACTGAAAGGTTTTAAGTTAAGTGCCTATTAGCTAGCTACTATTTGGTACAGTCAGTTTTAAATAGGCTGTGTAGACAGTTAAAAGCAGGATAATATCAGAAGTGAAGAAAAATCAGCACTATCACTGACCAAATCCACATAATCCCAAAGAATAAAATCCCCAGAGATTTTAATCCTATTCATATCCTGCACTCGCAGATTAAAAAGAGGAAAAAATACACATCAGCGGGATAAAAACAAAGAACCCCCCCTCCACTACCAGCACAAAAGGCCAATGACTCGGGCTTTTGACACATGGTCATTATCTTGTGGTGACACTCATCCTACTGACAAGCTTGACTGTGTACAAATCCAGGGACAAAAGTATTTCAGACACATTACCTGCTTTCAGATAAGCTCGCTATACACCACTTGTATCATTACATATATAGATACACAATTTCAAAAATGCCTGCAGATTATGCCATCATTGTCCACCAGGGCCACTGGACAGAATATCAAATACATTCTGGGTGACAGTATTGTTTGGGTCATGGCCAGGTCATGATTAACATGAAATGGAACAATGTGTTATGCCTAGTTAGATAACTGGATGCTCTTGGGTGTCCATACAGGTTTTTCCTCTAACTAAACTGATTATTGATAACAAAAATAAAAGACATTTAACATGATCTGTCCAGTGCTAAGTATATACTTCATATTATATTTACAGTGGATTCCTAGGTGAAGAGAGCCATTAGACTAAAAGTCTCAAGTTCTGGACTAATTCACTAGGTCACAAAGAAATACTTGATAAAAGAAAGCACAATCTTAAATTCCAGTGAAGCTGAGAGACATCACTGAGGCAGCAGTTGCTGAGCTCTCAGGTGGTGTGGTACCATCCTGTGTAATTACAAGGACAGAAAAAGAAAAAAAATCAGAATTTGAAATTTGGGGTAAATGCAATTGGGCCATTCAGCGGCATTGCAAATTTGTAAAATGTCATCCCTTCAAAACTGATAGTTACATAACCAACATTAAATACATACTGATGGACATACTATGAACTGAAGAACTGCGCCTGATCTTTTTTTTTTTTTAAATAACATAGAATAAATAAGTGTTTTAAACAAATAAAATCTGGGCGGAGAAAAAATAAATAAATAAATAAAAAAATCACTGCACTTAAAGCCGAGCGGAAAAACTTTTTTTAGACTGTTCATTTACAATTGGAGATCTGTATTTTGTATCTATTCAGTTACATTTGACTGAGTTCTTGTCAGGATTGAGGATGTGTCCCACTTCCCTGAGGTGTGGTTGCAAATACTTGAAATATGCCATTAAATTTAACAAAATGTCACACAAATGTCTATTTCTTATAAATCCTTTAAACTATTGATCATGTTGCATGGTATTAACGTTCAGTCAAGCTGTACAACACCCCTTTCCCACCATGTTGTCCTGAATCTGGGATGCACATATTGGATTCAACTGAGCAGGATTCTCTATCAGCTAAAAATAATAATCCCGTTTTGATACAAATACATTCTGTACAATTTTACGATGGGGGAAATCAAAGAAATCTAGTCTGCCAAGCCTGAACTCATCCGATGCTCGGCATCTGTCTCTCTCAGTCTGAGAAAAAGCGGTGATGAAAAAGGCTTTGAACGCCATCTTGTTCATTGCAGCTGCTTGGGCCCTGAATACAGGAACCCATTCATTCGAGGAGGCGGAGGGAGGGGGCACACTGGCAAAATGAATTCATCTTTGTGAACCAGTAAATACAAATAGCTCCGTTTAAGAAAACACCGACAATGTCATGTAAACGATTAGAAATCAGATTGTCCTCCCCAGTAGCGGGTTCTTTAGGTGCCATATCTTCCCAGTGCTGGTCAATAACTTCGGCTAACGAAACAAATCTATCTCGCCTCGGTGCTTGAGGAGGCGGCGGCGCTCAGCGAGACTTCCTGCGACAGCACGTCTGACTCGCTGCTAAAGCATCTTTCGGATTGTTTAACACTAAATACACATGTCCGAACCCAACACCTCGCGCGGGTGTGCTACCCAGGCGTCTGCGGTTTCACTGTGGGTAAAGCGTGCCCGTTTTCCGGAGCTCGAGACACTCTGGAGCGGCGCGGCCCGGTGTAGCGGCTAACAACTTGGCCCGCGACAGACCCGTGATCGAGATAAACAGATTGTCTAATGATAATTGGATTTCGACAATCTCATTTTCGCGTCATTAAAAGAAGAAGTTCGACTGTAGGTCGAACGGTGTGTGTTCGCAAACTGACGGCGGTTTTGACACTCGTGAAACTAAAATGGCTATTGCTCCACAGCGGCGCTTATTTTCTCAACGCGATTTTACAATCTGCGTCCCGGCTTGGTAGTAAACGCAAATGTCAGTTTTAGACATTGTGCATTAGAGGAAATAATCGCGTGGACGAACCCCCCTCCCCACAGTTCCTTTCCAGTACTTTCGGTGGACTGGGTGACTTGGTGTGCAGCCCAAACGTGGGAATGTGAACATATAGCGTTAGCTGTGGCACACAGGGGCCATAACGCATGATGGGTTGGTTTCGATTCACTGAATTAAAACGCTGCGAGGTCAACGAGCCCGTTTAAACCCAATTTGTAAAATAAGAGTTTGCAATTGAGTAATTCGACAGGCACGTAAATAATCAGAGAAAGGCAACTATTAGCGATCCAATGCACGAGTTTGGCATAAAAAAAGCGGCACCTCGACAACAACACCGCTCACGGCGGAGGAGGATCGCTACGGGGCAGATTGTTCTGGCTGCCATGTTCGGAGTGTGCACACACAGATCGGCCATACCAGGATGCAAACGTAGGCTGTGGCCCCGCTGCTGGCCGACTTGTGTGGACTAGCTATGCAACCATGGGGGTGGCGGCGGCGATTCTGTTGGCGAGGCGGCCACATTTAGACTAATTCCGCTGGTTATTTGCATGATATATGCCACGGAGTTTGCAACACGAGAGGAAGTAAATCCGAAACCCCGTTCGTTTGAGTTACGCAAGTACAATAAGTCGCAACTATGAAACGACCACAGCTCGCCCAGGGGTTAGTCAACACTATTCGGAGGAGCAAATGTGCGGCTAGTTAGCTCACCGGGTGACGTGAAATCAGGAGTAGCGTAAAAGATGTGAAATGTGTGCCGACATACAGAGACACTATGTTTTGGGGGGATGGCTGGGATCAATATTACGATTAAAGTGAACCCACAAATTTCAAAACTGCTCGGATAAATGAGCTATAAAGCAACGCTGATACAGTTTAAGCCGAATTAGCTGAACCATAGAGGGAGGAAGATACCCGGACGTTGGAGAGGGGTGCTGGCTAACCTACCCAAGCTTTCACCAACTAACGTTACCCTTCTAATGTACATGAACACAAGGCATTATCTAACGCCGCCAGCATACCGGTTAGAACCGTGAGACATAAAACCAGCTAAATGTCACCCCGCTGAATAGACACCTGGGTTAACGCAATGCTTTGAGTTTCTTTAACAGCGACCCCCACCCACTCTCTTGGCAGCGACGGCTAGCTAGCAGCCCGCTAACGGCAGCTAACGGCTCTCGGGTTTAACCCCTTTCTGCTAGACAGGCTAGCCGACTGCACAGACACTTAACGCCAATGCATTTCCTGAAGCGCCATGTAAATCATTACATATAACTTACCCGCTTTCAGTCGAGGGTATCCGTCGTTTAAATCACATTGACTGGAAACGACAAAGTCTTGACGCTCCTCTCTCCGCCCAGGCGCTAAGATTGAGCTAACGTTGGTTCAGCTACCGAGGAGCGGCACTCCCCGAACCCAGTTTTTGACCCGCCGAGGGGGGAGACACACCGGCACAGAGGCGCAGAGATAAGGCGGTGTTCACCCAGAAAGACGTGTCACAGTCCCGTTGGAGCGTTCTTCCGTTTCGACGCAAATTCCAACTCAAAGCAAAAAAATCCCTTCTCGTCTTTCCCACCGTCGTCGTCCCTCTTTTTTTCTTCCTTCACGCCAGGATCTCAGTCGCTTCTTCCTCCGGCCATCAAACAGCAGAGATGGGCGCGGTAACCCTGCACTCAGGTCTGGGAAACCCCACGTTACGCAGCGTCACAACGCACGGCGAAGGGGTCGGCGACTAACAGATCAGGAAATACTGCCATTTTTGGTAACACCAACACACCTAAATAACATTTACCTGCCAAAACGCTTTTTTTAAATTCGAAAACTGTGCCCATTTAATGAGTTCTAATCCGACTTGACACGAGAACGGGCATTTCTCACGCCAAAGTAGGTTAGAACAGCTTTTCTATAAAGCCCAGTAGTTCTGATATGTGGCCTGCACAACTCTTTAGGTTCTGTAGGGTACTTTTATAATCACTTACCATTAATAATTTAGTAACATATTTAGGAACAAGTGGCTTTGTTTACTTGTGTATTCTACCACTCATATATATTTATAGTATATACTCCAGTAGTATAAAATCCCAAATCCATGTTACACATGAGACCTTTGACTCTTCGGGAAGCAGATGTATCGCCAAAAGAGGCTTTCTGTGAACCTGAGTTTGGGAACTTTAAACAAAAAAAGGTGATTTTTATGTGGGTATAACAACTGCAACTCCTGACTTTTCATGTCAGTGCAACAACCGCTACCCCAGGCCAATAACACAGTCTCATTTGCAAACCAAAACAGACTGTGCCACAAATTTAACTACAGCACGGCAGGTTCTTTTCTGCCAGCAGGCATGAATCCAAAACACTTTTCACTGCATGTACAGTAAATATAATATACATTGGTGGTTTGATGATCTATGCTACAACATTTACTCTGATCCATTAGTAATACCACAACAGTCATTATTCGCTCCCACTGTCCCCAGACATGTGGTCGACATAGGCTGGCAATTTGGCTGTTTTTGTTGACAAGTCGTACTTTATTTGTATGAAGCGATGTGCCCTATAGTTCCAGACAAGAAATCAGTGGGGATTGGCCTCCTGCGCCTGAGCGCTTGAGGTTGGGCCTCACTCTGCAGCACAGAGATGACTTGATCATTATCACCAGTGCTCTTGGTAGAGTGCTCAGAGGAGGGGATAATGCTCAGCGGGACAAGTCGTTACTTGGAGACGTGGAACACTTTGGCGTCCACCAGGACCGCAAAGTGTGTGTGGGGCTTGGTGCGATGGGTAAGACAAAAGCATCATCAGCTACGGTTTGCATGAAGAGCGCTCCTGAGAGAGGTCCGTTCTCTCGGCTGTGCAGCCCCAGCATTTGGGGACGCACTGTTTTGTGCTTGATCTGGGGTTTTTTCTGTCGTCTCTTGACAGTCGCATGTTGCAGTAGAAATGGCAAATAAGCACGTATCTATTAAAATTATCCTTCAATATGTATATATTCTGTCTCAGTCGTTTTAATTTCCACGCGGTTGTGTGCAAATTGTCAGTTCTTTGAATCTCAAACCCGTAGGAGGAAACTGGCCTGCTCTCCTGTATGAACAATCCTTTGCTTTGGGCCAGAGATGCCTTCCCCATAGTAACTGTGCTGTATGGAGGGTACTGCATGGAAGGTAATGTATGGAGGGTTACTGTATGGAGAGGTAATGTATGGAGGATTACTGGATGGAGGGGTACTGTATGGAGAGGTAATGTATGGAGGGTACTGTACAGAGGGGTACTGTATGGAGAGTACTGTATGGAGGGGTACTGTATCGAGTGAAAACCCACCAACACTGATTCACTCACATTTTGGCACACATTAAGGAAGAAGCAAAATGTTGGTGGAGGATTAGTTAATACCATTATTAGAAACCAGAATGTAGCTTTCTTTAAAAAAATAATTTTAAAATCACTGCATCATTGCCTGTAACTTGTGTGTGTGTGCGTGTGTGTGCGTGTGTGCGTGTGTGTGTGTGTGTGTGTGTGTGTGTGTGTGTGTGTGTATTCTGGGTGTGGCTTTCCACCAGGACTCATCTGCTCAGGTTAATTCTGGTGAGATTCAGTTGCCCCTGGATACGCCCCTGCCCGTCTGCATGCATGTGTTGTGAAGCTGCAGAGCCTCGGCCCGTGCACCCGGGGGAGAAGGCTTACTGTCGGCAACGAGCACTTTTGATGAGGAAAGCGGAAAGACAACAAGCCACACCTCGATGTGCTTTTTGGTGTCAACACATGCTTTGATTTAGTCGAACTAAAGTCAAACTATGTCAAACAGTCATCATCATCATCATCATCATCATCGGGCAAACCATTAAAAAGAGATTTCAACAATTGAGCCATTTTATTCTGTAAGAAACATGACATATTATGTTTATCGTCAATAGCATGACTATACTGCATATAACAGCCTCCTGTATGTTTTCATATAGTAATTGTGTAGAATTGAAACAGTTCACATGGACAAGGCCCCCAAGAACTTTGACTTTTAATGAGTGTTTCACACGCAGACACACCAGAGACACACACACACACACACACACACATGCAGAGCAGGGCCCGTAAGTAGCACTATCTCACAGCATTAGCGAGAGATCAGAGAAGGAATCAGATTAGGAAAAAAGAGGTAAAATGGCAACACAAATATGACCTAATATGATCTCATACGTTTCATAAAACGAGCGACATTACACGAGGCTAAGCTCATAACGACCTTGCTTTTTATAGGCAGGTTGGGGGTACAGTAATCTGATTTAGCATAATCTCCTCCAATCTCTGATAAATGCTTACAGCGGGCATCTCTGAGAGGTCAGATCCCATTGGTCCGTTCTGAGGGCTTTACTGATATCTGCTGCTCACGTGCGCTGCAGGGCCCGGCTCACAGGGCTGGACGCCGAGTGGGTGCACCGCTTCTTTGGAATGAGCAATTAAAATGTGACAGAGCAATGTGGTAACAAATAAAATAAAATCTGGATGAGAGAGATTGTTCGTTAGTGGTGTTGTTGTTGGTGTTGTTGTTGTTGTACTGGATCATCCGTGATGTCAAATAATCCAAAGGGAAATGTTTACTTAAATGTCCAACGTGATTGGAATTGTTTCAGGATACAAGTGTGTATATGCAAAAGTGATCACACGATCTGAGTCTACTGTTTAAATGAATACCAATAATTTGGACATTGGTCCAGAGTATTCCGGTGTGTGGAAAGCACTCTTCATCGTTTTATCTATATGGGTCGAAGCATATACAAAAGAGTAGTTAATGCATTTCATAACCATTGACGAAATATTGACTTTTCACCTTTTGATCTTTTTACACATTTTGTCATTGCGCCAAGAAGTAAAATTTGATTAAAACAACAACAACCATATATAATACACCGTGCATAGAAAACACCCCAAGGAAATTCAAATGATGTTAATATAAAGAAATATATAACAGTATCTAGAACCACTACATTTCAGTCGCATCCAATACTCAAAACATACCTCCTTTCACTAAAGTTTACTTAATTCCTGTTATTTTTAGAACAAATGTTATCCAGTGAGCTGTATAGAAAGAACATTTTAGAAAGTCCATTTGGAATAAAAGAACTGGGAACGAGAACGCTGTGTGCAGGAATGTTTTCACATTTTGTGCAGATTGTTCGTAGTAAACTAGTTGGTAAAAAAGAAGCTCCTAAAGCGACCCTTTTATTATACGGGACTTTCCTCAGAGGCGAAGGTCAACTTCCCTCAGCGTCACTATTTGAAACACACTACTGCTTTAAATTCCATGACATTCCAGGAATTCCATAAGCACTGGGAGGACCACTGGGACATCAGGGGGCCTCCTAGTGGCAGGTACTTGTAAATACAACCATCCAGTTCAGTACCGGCCCAGGGCCAGTCCACGGGTCTTAAGGACGGGCGTCACAACCCAAGGACTGATCGGAGTGATCTCCCTCATGTTAAAAATCAAGTGAAATCTATTGTTTTTAATCTTCATTCACAATCAGTTATCAGGCAGTATGTTCTTTTCTACGAGTTTTAAAAACCTGTGTTTCCTCATCAAATAACAACATTCACTCAAGACCAACTCTGAATAGACACGTGAGCTGGAAATTTGAGGACTGAATGTAAAAGTGTAGTACTTACACATACGTATTTGGTGGCTATCCGGAGTACCATTGTTAAATCAATCAACTGTGACTTTTTGACACTGGCCCTATTATCTTTGGATTGAAGCTGCCAAAAGTGTATAGAAAAATAAGAATATAACGATAATAATCACCAGCCTACTACTAAGATGAATAACTGTAATATTTGTGATACTTCCACTTTTACAGCAATCAAGCTAACAGCACCAACTTCTATTATTAACACCGATATGCAAAACCAAAACGTCAGCCTGTGCCTGATCAATAGGTTATCATTGTAAACATGTGGCCTTTATGCCAAACTAATGTTATCCTTCATTCATCTGTATCAATCTTTGCAAATTCTGTGTCATATTTGACGAACTGTGTGACCCCGGCCTCCTCCCACTTTATGGGTATAGTGCCGGCAGTGCTACAGTATGCAGCTTACTGTATACATCAGCTGGCACACCCTTAACCATGATATAACACAGCTGCTTAGTTGACATTATATACACCCCCTGGTGGTGGAAGTAGGTTCTACAGCTAGATGCTTACGCTAGAACTTAACCTGGGCCCCATGGAAGCTATAGTCACTGGAGAATTAAATGGTTCAAATCAGATTTGCAAACAGTTCTTACACCAATACCAACTTTATTAATTAGATTAAATAAGTAAATAATCAATGAGTACAGTGTACCACATGTCTTTGGGTACCAAATGTCTTTGGGTTTTGTTTCAGTGTGTGTGTGAGCAGATTTCCCACTGGCCAGCATCCAGACACCGTAGAGGTCAGTCAGCAGTGGCGGAGACGAACGCCATCAGGGTGACTCTGTAAACATTCGTCTCATCCCCCTTCAAGGTAAGAGGTAAACATGTCTGCACTACCTCATGGGGCTGAACACACACACACACACACACACACACACACACACACACACACACACACACACACACACACACACACACACATACACACACACACACACACACACACACACACACACACACACACGGTTAGATGGTGGTATAGCTATAAAAAGGTACTGATATCATTAAATATTCATGACCTTAAAATTCAATTTCTTTATTAAAATCATTCAATTATGTTCAGGGTGCAAAAAGGCCAAAAGAAGGTGGAACAGATTGTAAACATCAGAATACCAAAGCCGGTGACTCTTTTTATTGTTTTCACTGTCAATGAGTAGCTTTTTTGTGTAGTTCTTTTTTTGGAAAATGGTAATTAAGTAAACTAGCTGTTCAACAAATAAAACAAAAATGGCCTTCACCTTGTATCCACTGTGAGGGGTCCATGTGACAGTGATGGTGCGTTTGTGGCCTGACTCCACAGTGCCTTTGCTGGGCTCCACACTGAAGCCGAGCTGCTGCAGAGATGCCGAGTTATCCCAGAGAAACTCACCACTCTGGGAAAAACAAGAGAAAAAAAAGACAAAATCGCACACAAAAAATGTAAACCTTCACCAATAAATTAAATAATTTACAGGGTAGCTACACAGTATAATAATGATATGGAATTTCTCACTGTTATGATGATTATGAAATGAGTCCCTGCCTCGGATAGCTTATTAACTGTCTTATGATGAAACATTCTGCAGTTTCCATATCCGATGACATCACGGTACCTTCTTAATGGGCGGCGTGGAGCGGATGCAGCCCACCTGCAGCTCCCTCACTGCGGCCGAGACGACTCCTGCGCTGTAGCTGGCCCGCAGGGTCACGAGCACAGGGTTGGTGGGCTTCTTCACCAGCTCTGACTCTTCCAAAGAGAGAGAGAGAGAGAGAGAGAGAGAGAGAGAGAGAGAGAGAGAGAGAGAGAGAGAACCGTGTAAGGATCAGTTTTGCTCAACAACTATTGGATGGAAATTGTATGAAATTACAGATATTCGTGGTGCCTTTAATCCACATAAAACTGTCATCAGGTCAAACCCTTTATTTGTCCAATACTTTGCGATTTAATTTACTTGTGCACTTCTACTGTTCACGTTTAATTTAATTCCTAAATTAATACTGTTTTTTTCTTTCACCCCAGCTATTTTGTTTTTTATTATTATTATTATTATTATTATTATTATTATTATTATTATTATTATTGTATATATATATCTTTCATTCCTGATCTTATTTTGTCTGTAAATTGCTGTTACGTCGACACCAAATTTCCCCTCGGGGATTAATAAAGTATATATTCATTCATTCATTCATTCATTGTTTCAACAAATCCAGCTTTAAATCACGTGTAGAACTTGCTGACTGTTCTCAAATGCGCAACTTTAAAAAGGGCAGATAAACAGTAGTCCAATTGGCTTGCACAAGAGTCTGCTGATGGATTCTCACACTTCATGGGAATTAATGAAAACCGATAGCTTCTAAGAAGGATTGGAAAAATACGCAAATTTTGCTGGTTGTCAATGGGAGGCATTCAGAAGAAAAAAAATCAATTTATTTTTGTTATTCCGACTACTGGTGTTATTTTTAATGCAAAACACCGCTTTGATTTAGTGAAATTTATAGTAACCTTGTCCAGGAGCTGTGCCTGTTTTGGATCTTGTGCTGAAATCTTATCTAAATGCTGGTGAGAAGCACTTTGGGCTGTCAGCATCCTTTGATTGAATAGCGTAAATCACTAAAACATGTACCCTGCCCCCGCTGGCATAAATTAGGCAATGTGTCGAGGAATTATAAGTCATGTCCATAGTGTCAGAGTCTGAATTTTCTCTGCTTTGATGGAGCCTTCAGTACCTTTGAGCTTGAGTCACTTTAATAATATCGATCCCTTCCACAATGACTACATGCCGTTAAGCTACATCGTGTCCATTGCACCGGGGGTGGATAACCCTGAGGGGGAGATGAAGGCAGAGGCCGGGGTACCTGTGAGGTGAGGTTGACTGGTTATCAGTGGAGGGAGGAGGGATTCAATGGGCACCGTCAGCGGGTCTCCCCCAAACAGATACATGTTGTGCGACGAAGCGGCACCCTTCAGATCCACCACACACACTTCACTCTGAGAGACAGGAACGGCACAGGCTTAAGGTGGTTTCGACACATACGCGGTGCAATAAGTACACTTGGAGGGCAGCGTTTTTTTTGCCTGGACCGTGTCACGCGTTTAAACCAGCGATTGAGCTCAAGGTCAAGTTGGGTGTTCTGTTCTCGGTGTATCTGTTCGTGGTGGCGCTGTGCTGACCTTATTCATGCGCTCCACGGTTAGTCTGTCAGAATAGTTGACGGACGGGTGGTCGGGCTGAAAGGTGATGGCGATGTCCAAGCTCTGTCCCGGAGCAACGCTGCCCCCTCCTGGCACCACGCTGAAGACACTGAGCCCGCTGTAGTTCTGGGTTCCTGTGTGGGAAGCAACAGACTCATCTTTCCATGATGGATGTGATGCTCTGGTAGAACAGCGTTAGACTAGAATGACCATAAAAGTACTCTCAGTGTGTCCTAGAGTTGTTTGCATTTGTTGTTCCTCTCATTTATTCAGGCTTTTCCTGCACACCTGTATGTCATGATGCTTGGTGTTGAGGTTTTCAGGTTCCCTGCTGAATCCCTGCAGTGTTAGTTTTGTCTTACCCACAGTAGGCTGGACCTGAGAGTCGGGGGAAGTCCCCAGCAGAAAGGCCACACTGTCAGCTCCACCCTGAGGCCTCGAGGGAGCGAGGCTGGCCAGCAGCACCCGGAAACCCACGGCAACCGCTGAGCTGTTCTGCAGCTGCAGGCAAAACAGGACTTGATGTCAGTTCCAACACTGCAAACTTCCACGATAATCTGTGCATATGAACATCAATCCATTTGAAGAATGGCCCGGAATCAGACACACAAAACGAACAGAGAATGTGTTCAAAACCAAGATGACATTTTCTCCTCTTCCCTTCACTCTTCACTGGCTGACCTTCAGGACGTGCGAGGTGCTCTGCTTCTCCAACACATAGCCAAAGTCAAGGAGACCTCCAGGGTGGGAGGAGGTGACGGCAGGGAACACACCCTCCCCACACAGTGTCATCTCCAGGGTCATCTTCTGGCTACACACCTCCAGAGTCTCACAGTACTAGAGAACAGTAGAGTCATGCTCAATATTTGTAACGTTACTAAATTATCTTTGAAAATGGAGAGGCACAATGACAAAATCTTTTCGAGGACAAATCAATGGATTCACCCGATAGTGGGAAAAGTGTGACACACTCACTCGTTAATTAAGTTTGAGAAAAATTCCACCGACCTTTTTTTCCAGCGATGGACTGAAGGCCAGAACCAGAGTGTGTTTGTCTCCGGGTCTAATGCTCCTGAGAGCATTCAGAATGGAAAAAGGACCATGCACATCCAGCACCGATGACCTCAGCTTGGAAATGGTCAAAGAAAAAGTGATAATATTATTATCTGTAGTAGTAGTATTAGTAGTAGTAGTAGTAGTAGTGGCAATTTAGCATTAAGAGGTACTACATTTAATTGAAGTAACTAGTATAAAGAGGTCCATGTGGATTTTATTATTCTTTATTTAATATTTTCTTCTCTTGAGCCCTCCTGAGATTTCTGCCTCCTCCTCAGTACAATGCAATAGCACAAAATGTCCTTTATGGTGCTCACAGCAGTGGACATTTGATAAATAAAAGCAATATGTATGTCCAGTGGAAGTGTCCATGTTACTCTGTGTAACTCACAGTGCACTACACGTCAGCTTTCTTTAGAAATGCTTACAGAAACTGTGGCTGAGGGGTTAAAGGCTTTGGCCATGAACCAACACTTCCCAAGTTTGACTCTGACCAGAGACACTTCTTGCGTGTCGTTCCCCATCCCTCTCTCTCCTTGTGTCCTTTTTTTCCTCGACTGTTTGTTCTCAAAGGTACAAAGACATTTTTGTATTCAAATGTTTCATTGCTGTGAGCATTTAAGGTTAAAGTGACAGGTCACCCCAAAATCAAGTAAACATATGTTTTCTTCTTACTTGTGTGCTATTTAACAATCTAGATTGTTTTTGTGTGAGGTATTGGCTGTATAGATGTCTCTCTTATCTTGTATATAATGGGACGATATGGTACATGTGGAGCTCAAAGTGGCAAAAAGAAGAACAAACATTTAAAAAACTCAACAGCAATTTGAGGTAAGAAATATGTATTTCAGATTTTGAGGTGAACTGTCCCTTTAAGACAGAACGCGCACATCAGTTTTTCAGAAAGTCTGTTTAACATTTCTACAGACATCAAGTGGGGATTTGTGAGAATCGACAATCTGTTAGCATTAGCAGTTCACAACATGACTCTTAGTTGTCGAGCTAACTGAAAGACTTTGTGTTTTGTTTTGACAGGATACATCCAACGTTTCCCTCGAAATGTTCTGAACTGTAAACCTCTTGATCTCTTGTTCACCTGATGACAGAAGACACAAATAAAAATAAATTAATAATGTATGTATGCTGGATGACCAACTGAACATTAACAGGATGAGAAGACCAAAACCACTCACCCACTGCCACCTGATGGAAGTCGACTCTATTATTGCCACTGTTGGATACGACCACTAGAGGGGGCTGTATAGCAGGACACTGCAGCTTTAGGTGCAGCATGTCGAAGGGCCTGTGGAGATATGGAACAAATAAAGAGTATGTGCCACTCCCCATTCTTTGTTTCCTTCACATCACATAGATCCGTATATCCTTGGGGATAAAACCGGATTCATTTTAATTCCGTCTCCACAAACGGTGTGAGGAACACACTTTGGTGAGCCACACTTCAAACAAGAATGTTTACCATTCACAAGTGGAATGGCCTCAGGATATGTACTTCCTTTGAGCCGCTTAGATTTAAACCAAAGGTGAAGCACTTTCTTCTTCCAGAAGGCATTTTCTACAACATTTAGACTCACTGGATAAAACCAGACGTTGTAGAGAGAAGAAAGAGACAGAGGGGGTCAACAACAAGTTTGGATGCAGTCTCTCACTCTTTCTCTCTGATACGTTTGTTTCAACAGGCGACCGCACCAAACTGCAATAGAGAGGTCATGGGATACTGCCTTTTTAGTTTTTTCACGAATTATAAATAAATACAAGACGAGGACATCAACACAGAGGTATAATCACCGCAGTATTGAAAGACATAAGAACATTGGTTCCAAGGTTTCCAAATACAAGAGGAACGCCCTGCGCCTGCTCAGTTTAGGCCATTATGATGACATTTTTAGATGTGTATATAAAAGGACTCAACGGCACATTAAGGGTGGAAACATTACAGGGCACAAACATGTGACTTCCACTGGTTCATCGCGAGAGCTTGACAAAGTACAGCCAGCTCGAAAGAGAGACGTGTTTTGACATCATCTCTACATGAAATGCGCTCGCCAGCATATTGGCTTGAGCATAAAGTTATCAACACTGGCGCACATCGTCGCCATCACATAGATCACTCCTGATGATGTCACCTGTTTTTAAATCTGTGAGATCCTCGAGTTCCCTTTAATCTTGGTGGCAAACACAGCTCATGCTAAATGATAGTCCTTCCTCTATTTACTGGGTAATCAGTACTGTGTTCCATACACATGGTGTTAAAGTGATGATATATATATTTGTTTCCTTCCAGGCAGCCTAGATGTGTCCACTATAGCAGATGTTAAAAAGGGAAGAACATAATCTATGTAGCAAACAACAAGATCATTTCACGCCCGATCCCACACATCGGATTCACTATAAGAAGGACGCTCTAAATGCAAGGTGGTGCCAGAATTCACAATGGACATCGAGACAGCATCACTTGATGGGCACCCAGACCCTGGGGCCGCCGGGAGAGCCAGGCTTATTTCCAAATTTTGGAATGTGCACCACGAAAACACAATATCAACTGAACTGCTTTAAAGGGCCTTCAACGAATAATGTACATGTTTGTGAAATAAGCTTATTGGTATTTTTAAACTCAATATGTTCATTTAGCCTGCAGAGGGCTGTTGACTCTAGTGCTACTACCTCCATGCCGGCTGGGCCTGTCGGTCGTCCTCCGGAGGGGCCCCGTCTGACACGAAGCAGGGGACGGTGCACTCCCTGTAGCGGGGACTGAAGGAGTGCAGCAGAGAGTTCCTGGCCTCCTCATACTGCTTCGACCTTGAAAGAGAAAGACTCGGCACAATGAAAAAAGAAAAAAATCAACAGCATCAACTTCATGTTATCACAATGAAACCCTTTTATCCTTTCAAACCTTTCCGTCTCTGCTGAGATAATACTGTGTGTACATCTATATATAAGATATATATTTGTTGTGATCACTGCAAACGAAAGAGAAATGTGAGGACTGATGAAGTCACTTTAGCACCGGAAGAAGAGGGAATGTTTAAGCGAAAGCTTTGTATTCGTCTTTTTTCAGTGCTGTTGGATATCAGATAATAACTACCAAGTTTTTTTTTTATATATATAAAGAGGCTTTCAGGCAGAATGTGAAAGATGTTTCCTAAAGAATAACTTATTTTTGCAGTACAACTCTTTGATATTAGGTGATAGAATATTGATAAAAAAAAAAATTGCTTCATTTGCATGTTTTCAAAAGCAATTTTGTGCCACAAAGCGAGCAACAACATTGATGACATTAAAGAAGAAAAAAAAATCAAGTCTTATATAAATAAAACACCTCCTACCACGGCTGTATGTCGGCAGCATCTAGTGTTTCAGTTAGTTGGTCTCTCTTTGGGTCATCTGACACCTTGCTGCTCTTACCGGCTTCCACTGGGACCTCGTTTTTAGTTTTACAACACACACACACACACACACACACACACACACACACACACACACAAGGTTGATTGATGGGTTCGAAGGTTAGACAAATGTAGAGTCTACTTGCTATATAAACACCAGCATGAGAGTGAGAAGAAAAAAAAAACAGTAAGCTGGTGAGGATGAGTTCCCATTCAAAGCCCCTGCGGCGGCACAGGCTGACCCTCACAGCAGCAGGAGGTGACCGGAGTGTGTGTGTGTGTGTGTGTGTGTGTGTGTGTGTGTGTGTGTGTGTGTGTGTGTGTGGAGTCGTACTTCCTGTCCAGCGTACTTGGCTCGCTGGAGGATACGCAGCGCCTCCTCCTTGATGTCTTGGTCTGACAGTCTGGGTCTGAACGTCACTTGGACTAGACGTCTCTGCGCGAGTGGGGAAAAAAGGTCTCATGTGAGGAGGCTCTCAGATGTAAAAGGGTCCAGCAGTAACACTGGTTGTTATTCCGTTGTGTGTTGTACACATTTCCAGGAAGTGGTGTATACATCCCAGTGCTCTTCCTCGATGGTGTTTTATCTATTGAAGCCTCTGCTTTTTTATTACAAAGCAGAGGTCTGAACTATTTTTGGGCAGTCTCCTATCGGTGTGTGTGTGTGTGTGTGTGGGGCGGGGGTCTCTAGAGTGGACGATAATCCCTGTATTCTCCCACCGTGCCTTCGTTACGCAGTTTGAATGTTCCTATGAACAGAGTCAACAGGATTTCTAATTCAACTGTGACAACTCGCAACAATAAACTAAAATAATTTTCAAAACACCTGCACTTTGAGATGATGCTGCATCCACGAATACAAGATGAACATTAATTCATTAATTTCGTTGTATGTTTTACAATGACAATAAACTCCCTTACCTTACCTTATTAAGACTCATTGTTTTGATTGTATCATGTTCTGTACTCATGGATATTGCAGCATAGACTGTGCAAAATACAATAAAAAAGGCACTTGTTCACATCCTACAAATGTCCAGTAGAGTGCATCATTACACTGTGAAGGGATCTGTTGCCATGACGGCTGTGTGTCTCGCTGTAGCTGAAGATATTCCCCTCAGACCCGTTTGCTCTGTGATCATTATGTATTTGTTGCAAATTGCCATTCAAAGTAAAATGTATTTTTACCAGTCCCAGGTTTGGTTTCCCATCAAAGTAAAAATGAAAGGCTATGTTCACAAACTCAACTCAAACTATTTCTGATTAGTTCAGAGTTTAGAGCAAGAGTCGAAAACTTGAATTGTGGTTTTGCGACAATGTTACATTTAGATTTTGGCCATCCGTAAAATGAGAAACACAACTTCAGGAGAGCCGGCTCCACCGGAATACTAAAACAGAGGGTGCTGAGGTACGGAGTTGAATTATTATCATTATTATTTGGGCTGAAATATTCTTCAGCCGCCCCGATAGCGCTGAAAACATGCTCGGTTTGAACAGGTCCATTGTAAAAGGGGCATTCAAGTAATTTACTATTCACAAGAAACACATTAAAAAGACTAGTACTCTGCAGTTTATGTGCATAAATGGCAGAGGGCCCTTTAAAATCCCTGTAAAGGAAAAGAGGCGCGCTACTCCACCTCTCCGGGCAGCAGGCCGCCTGCTGAAGGAGTGATGCTGACATCTGAATCCTCGGGTAGGGCGAAGGAGAACAGCCTGGGCGCGACCACCGGAGGGATTGGCTGTTTGGACCGGCTATGGGCGGTCTGAAGGTCGAGCAGGTAAAGTACGGCAGTGGAGCGGTCGCCTACCGCCGTGGCCCCGAACTGAACCAGAGAATGGGAGAGCTGCAGCAGAGGGCGGACACCCGCCGCTCGGCATGACAGTGGGAAATCTCTGTGGACAAATACAAATAAGTTGTTTGCTATTATTTAAATGATTGAACCCAAATATCATGATAGCAATCATGGATATATTGGTCTTTTAAATCAACAAATCCATTCAATTTAAAGAGGTAACCTGTCAATTCCTGATTTGCAGCTGATCTGGAAACTGTATTCTTTGGCCTTGTTGGCACTGAAGATCAGATCTATCTCCAGGGTCTCTTGGGGGAGCAGAGTGCCGAAGCCATCATTAGGCTGGAGCTCAATAAACTGCAGTGTGAGAGAACAACAACAACACAAATGTCCAATTTGCAGTTATATAAAGATTTTCAAGAAAATTAAACCCCATTGTTTCTTTCTGCAATAGGCATTTAACGTGCCTACATTCAGTAACCATCTTTCAATTGATCATATGCGTTTCAGCAACAAGGAAGTGCTCCAACTTGTTTTGTTTTGTCTTTTAACTTCCTGTTTACATGGGAAGTGAGAATGTGTAGTGTATCTGCTGCTGGTGCTGGTGCTTCGGCAAATATCTGAACAGTTTTACACTTGGGAGGCTCGAACGTACAACTTTAAGAACTGCCAGAGCTGCAAGGAAACAAGAGACTTTCTTCTGCAGCAGCCTGACAGACAAAGGCTGCTGTTTGTACAGCAGCATAATTAATTAGATCAGTGCTTTTAACAGCACTATTAATCCGGTTAAGTCAAGAGCAAAAACTGGAAAATGAACCAACCCCCAAAACTGGCAGGGCGGGTAAGAACAGTTGTTTTATTATTAGTGGCGGAGTACGCCATTCCTGCGTGGGATGCTGCGTACCTAAACACAGGGGATTCACAGCTAACAATGTTTGACTGAAATCCAACATAACGTTGTCTCATTGATAACGGTCTCACTGTTTATTATTTACTTCCTTGACACGTATGAGAGCTGCTGCTTCACATTGAAACAGCCAACTGGTGTTTTATTTGCTGTGTTTTTTGCCAAAGTAGCGACTCAACGAGTGTTTGCTGTGGCGCTAAACTGCATTTGCTGTTGCCTCGGTAACTGCAGGGGATGCCAAAATAGACCAGCTCTGAAATCTTCAGGATTACAACATTCAGGGTTGAACGAAAAGAGATGAAAACTCCCCAAAAAATAGGAAGCCTGTGAACTGAAGGGTGAAGCTGAAAACAGTGAAGAGTGAAAGTCCTATTTATGTCCCAGACTAAATGTGAGTCTCCTACATGTGTGACATCATTGGGTGATGCAGTACTGATAAAAACATTGTTCTACAGTATCTGGGCTTGTATGGATCCAAGCAACTGTACTTTACAAACACAGTAACATATGACACAAGGTGTTCACAGCCCTGCAAACTAACGACCCAGGAGTTTCTGCTCCATGCAGTACCTCGGGAACGCCCGGGAAGCCAAAGTCCTGCGGCAGCAGGGACAGGTTGGTGAGGAAAACGCTGCTCTTCACCGACTGGTAGATGGAACAGAAGCCGAAATCCACCTCGGCCCGGTCGAACCGCAGGTCTGAGGAGGTCACGACAGCCTGGACTGTGAAATGCACCGGCTTCACCTGAACGCACAGACGGGGCAGAGAAAAAACAGCTTCATAATAACAATAATGATCAGGATGGGTATCACCTTTTTGTACCTCATCAAACATTATTATAAGCAGATTGAAGGAAAAAACAACAACATTGAGTAGAACAAAGACTGCAACACAAGACTGAACAGGACGAGCATGGACTGATGTTTCTTTTATAGAAAGAAAAACAAACACCTTCTTAAGTCTGGGATTTTCACAGATATGGATACACTTACTCATCTGATGAATCAAATTAATTCAGGGCGAGTCCCCTAATTGGGCAATGCTTTTAAGCATAAAGTCATCAGTCATCACTGAGCAGTTGAGATGCAAGACGTGTACAGCACGTGTGTGTGTGCGTGCGACTACGTAATCCACATCTAGTGTAGGTTCAATGTGAGATTTCATATCAATCATGCTAGGCTGGTGTTATTCTTTATTTTTCTCATTGTCAACAAGTCCCGTGAAATGAATTAAAGCGATGGTATGCTCTTCCCTCAGCCAGGAAGTAAAAATCATTAAACACCCGTCACAAATATCCTTTCATTCAAGAAGAGACTAAATAATTCCGTGAAACAGCAGGGTATTCTGTTGATTTTTAAGCAAACATTACTCACACTGGTGGGCATTTCTCTGGGACTGTGTTAATTACTACATATGTTGTGCTGGTGAGTATTTACTGCGGCATGATGCAGGTGAGATTAACTCTGAGGCTGAGCTAATGGTCATTGAGCAAAGTGTCACCTCACTGGTGTGTTTTTAATCGCTTCTGGACAACAATTGAGGCCGATGTCACGGGGGAATAAGCCAAATCGATCTTTGGATGCACGGAGAACACTTACTGGGGGGATTCACTTCATTTGTTGATTTTGGTCTTTTTCCCCCTCAAGATAACATCTTCTTTAATCATGTCAGTGCTCAGCAGATGACCTTATTTATTGGTCTCTGCACCATTGGCTTTCTGGCTGCTGTGACGCGGCCATACAACAGTGTGTGTGTGTGTGTGTGTGTGTGTGTGTGTGTGTGTGTGTGCACAGTGTGTACATGCCAGGAGCTCAGGGCCTGCGGCTGGGGGCAACAGCTTTGGTGCACCACAGGAGCATCCTGGCCCAGTCTTTGGCCCAACACACACACACACACACACACACACACACACACACACACACACACACACACACACACACACACAGACACAGGATGGAGGCGAGATGAAGGTGACGATTTGGCAAAAAAGACCGACCAGATTTGAGTTATTTAGAAAGAGAATTGGCATCAGTGCAACGCAAATGTCTAAGCAGCTGCTCTATGTTCTTTAATAAAGGCGGCTGCTGACAAGCTGACGGAATTCAGTTGCTGTAAGCTATTTATTTTCCACTTCAAGGGCTCCAGCATTTACTGGCATATTTCTAAAGTTTTCAGTTTGCAAATTGGACCTTGTGAAGGGGATATTGAGATTTGTGTCTCTTGAGGGGAATTATTTATTATGTTTGACAGTGAATAGCAAATAGTGTCCTTATCAGTGTTTCAATGCACAATAAAGCAACATGAAGATAGTGTTATCAAATAGAATCTAATGATTCCAAAAGTACACCGCATGGTACCGCCACATACCGTTTTGTCTCACGTGCCGTTGTGCCAACCCGCCCCTCCAAGTTTTTATTTTTATGGGAAAGGGAGCAATGCTAACTTGCGGTCCATAAAAAGCACCACGAGAGCAGTAGTTAACATTTATATTTTTATGCACAGAGGCTTTTGTCATTCATGAAAGAATGCAGCTGCTCATCTTGTGAGAGTTTCAATGCTCAAACTCTAAACTTTATTCCTGGGTACCAGAGGCACCCAGGGTATGATAACTCCTCCCACTTTGCAAGTGTGAATGTCTGTTTAAGTATTATCTACGGCAACAGCAGCCTGTGTATATCGATACATTATTTGTCTTAATTTGTTGTCTTTTCGTCTTTATTACCGGAGCACTTATGCCACATGGCTTAAAAACTGCATTTGGTTGCTCAACCCTGTGTTGCGTAATGACAATAAATTATCCATGTTTTATGTGTTATATTCCATTATGCACATGTCAAATATGAAAACTGTACGTTATGCAGTATGTTGTATGCCATAAATGAAGGGACAAGTAATTCAGTAAGCGATTGTACGCATAACCCCATGTTAAAAGGGATGGCATATAATACAAATAAATACACCAATAAATAAAGAATAAAATGAATGTCAGCTCATCATATGTACTCCATGGAATAAGAAGACAGCGCATGGATTTTTGCTTTCCCTTTTAGAGCTCCTTCTAGAGAAATTTTCAGTGAAACAATTTGGGATAACCTTTACGCTCGGCTTATTAACGCCCATGGAGTAACTAGGCCTTGGGGGTGGGAGATAATTTTAGCTTGTTACCAGCTAAATAGGTTACAACCTTCAGTGGCTCCGCTTTCTGTGAGGGACGATGCACGATAACAACAGTGTTTTTCCCCAGGATCACAGGGAGGTTTGGTGTGAAAGAGACTGCAGTGTGTCACCATAATACAAACCTGGCCTGCTACTTGAACCGCCACCGGAACCTCCAGGACTCCCGTGTCGCTGTCGAAAAGCCTCTTGGCATCTCTGGATAAAGAGCTCCTGTGAGAGCGAGCAGATCAGGCAGGTACGCCGTGAGAACACACACAGTTACACTTTCTTATAAAACATTGTATTTTTGCAGCATGTCCAAGAACAGAGAAGAGTAGAGGCAGCAATTAGAGGTTGGTGACAAACACGTGATTTTAACAATTTTTCTCAACACATCAGTCAAAAAGCCGCGAGCTACCGTCGAGCTCTTCAAAGAAAGAGTTGGAGATTCAGACCCTGAAGAACCACCACTTTGCTCTAACCCACGGCTGTAGGATCGGCTCGCCAGGGAAAGCATGGGGAGAGAGATGTAGAGCGCGCCTCCACACTACTGTAGGTTGTAGCCATGGTGATGGGAGACGTAAGTATGATTCAAAGAGGCCCAGTAGTCATGCACAGGCTTATGTAAAACTCCAGTCCTTCAGTATAGCATGTATAGTTAATTATCATGTAAACAGTGGTCAAATGTCAGATGCAGTGTTCGCTCTCTCTCTCTTTCTCCCTCTCCTCCCCATCCTTCGCTCTTTCTTCCTCCCTGTTTCCCGCTTCTTACAGTATCAACTGTCTCCTCTGTCTTTTCTTCCCTAGGCTCTTAATGCCGGTTGAAGGCTTGAGAGCTAATGCTGGAAATGTCAGCGGTTTTAGGGCTCTCCAGATGCCGGTGTCGGTTCTTTCAAAGCGCTCACAACCAAGCCTCGCCTTCGACAAATCTGTCAGCCGCAGGTTCGAGGATTCATATCCCCCCCCCACACTTTTCTCTTTGCGGCGGCGGGCAAAACACATGCCGCTCGAAACACCCGTCATAACTCAAAGCTGGAAATCACGGCGACGTTAAATCTCCTCATTTACTATGGGGATTAACAAAAAAAGAGAGTTTTCCCCCCCCCTCTCCAGCTTTAACTTGACCAATGGAGCACAGGGGGTGTATTTAACAAAGCACTCTTGTTCTGCCTGCAAATAACATCGCTGCTGGAGAGTCACTCTTGAATTAGCTTTGGCAGGACAGAGTGGAAACGCGTGGTGGGACGTCGCCGGGACCATATGCTCGGGAGAATTTTGCAGATGGGTGGGGTTGCAGATTTGTCGGTGTCCTGCACAGATTCATGTGGGTGCTTTTCTTCTCTGAAGCCAGATTATCCGCACCGCCTCGACCAGAAGCAATTCTCCTCCATCTAACTAAAATGAATCTGTCCGTCTGTATGTCTGTCGTCCCTTTGAGTTTCTCAACAACTGACAATCTGGCCCATGGAAGTGCACTGTTGAGTGTGAAGTTGTTTAAACGAGCGACTTCAGAGGCCAAGCAGTAGTGCACCACACAAGGAGTCTTTAATTATACTTCTGAGATTAGTAGGGGACATAGTCAAATCTTAAAAGTTGTTCCAACGTTGTGGTACTGCTAAGCGAGCTGCAGTGCAGCTCTCCAAAGGATTTCACCAAGAGATACTAAAATAACTTAGTGAAATAACTGAGCTATTTCAGTAGCTCGAATGGACACAGAGAAATCTAATCTCGGTGTGTATTCCTGAAAAACCTGGAAAGTCAAAAAAAAAAAAAACGAGAGAGGAAGGTTGAAAATACAGACATATTTCTCAGGAAAACTTGAAGAGCGTTTGATTTTAGGAAAGTGGCTGCTGCAGTGCATCCTTTTACCCGATGGGAGCAAATTCAATATATTCCTTTTTTAGAATGGACTGCTGCTTGGATTTCATCACCATTAAAAAGTGATGATGAAAAGGATTACAAAACAGATTAAGAGGGTTTAGGGATTTTCCTCTATGGGGAAAAGGATTGGCAAAAAAACTAAATACAATAAATGACTGTGGAAAAATCTTTTTAAAATCAAATAAGACAGACAGGTTATTTTCTTTGTTTCTGTTTGCAACTTATGGCATTATTAAAGTCCCTGTTACTGTAGTGAGAAGTGAACTATCAGGGAAAGCACTGGTGGAGCTGTCCGGTGTAATCTGTAGCAAACCATCCTTGTAATCTCCCTTTTATCAGCCGGAACTGCCGGGAAGGGACACATTACCTCGCTCTTCAGGGATTACAACTAAAACCGATCATTCAAGCGATTCTATCCAAATGAACTTGTCACCAGGTTTAAATTATTATTCTGGTCATGTGTGTCAGATTGATTTTCTCTCCGTTCCGACCCAACAAGCTGAATTGTTGTTCTTCCAAAGTAAAGTATGTATTTCTCAGTTGTCTAGATAGTAAATACATTCTCAAAAGTCTGAGCCAAAGTAAGCCAGGTTACTTCGTGTCATAAATCGGTGTCCATTTTAATTCAAATGATTCCTCTTGGCTGAACAGGATCTCAGGAACATGTGAACCATTGGCCTTGATGTTGCTGAGAGGGGATTATGTAGCCAACAGAACACGGCTCTGGATACGTGAGAGAAACATGTGGGCTGCATGGTGACAAATACAAGTGGAGGAAGACGGGCAGAGAGGGATGAAGCAAAGGAAAGATGTGGGCAGGTTGTGCACAATCCTTCAGAGCTTAGAAGCAAGAATGTGCTCACCCTCTCCCAAAAGCCACAGGAGGGGAAGGCAAGAAGCGAACACCTGTGTAAAGAACGAAAGCTATGAGTCATTTTGAATCCAGATTTAACAGTGTGTTCGTGCGTGAGTGTGTGTGTGTGTGTGTGTGTGTGTGTGTGTGGATGAGACAGTGAGTGAAGGCAGTGCTGCTAATGAGGATTTGGAAATCCAATCACAGGCTTTGGCTGGGAGGACTTGGCAGTGCCATTTTAAATGACACACTGTCACTGCCTGAAACAAAAGCAAACAGAGACGAGACATGCAGGAACCAAGCTTGCTGACATGCAGGAAACACTGTCCATTCCCAGCGGGGGTTAGAGGATAATTCTGATCTTATTTCTTGGTCGCTCCGGGCCCACTATTTCTATTGGTCACCATAGCCCCAGCATGAGCCTCTCAGCATTGTCGTTGCTTTGAGCAAAGCGTTGTTGGTTTTTCTGAAAGATAATCCCTGATGATGTTATAATAACACAGAAGGTAGTTCAGCAACACTGCTGTTTCAGAAAAGGTATTTCCAGAATCCTCAAAGCCTGAAAGACACAAATCACCGGCACAATAAAAAGCGATTCTTAAGCCTTTCCTCCGGAGTGGTCCAAACAAGGATTGGGTACCCCAAAATGGCATAACATTTCTTCTCATATGATGTGAACCAAAATTCAAAATAATTAACTACGTGAGTTCAACGCTATCATAATCTATAGATATAATCTACGAAATAAGATCCAAGTTGTAATAAACTTCAGAGCAAATAATGAGAGCACAGGGAACTGGGTCTGGTGTCTCGGGTTACGTAAGCAGAATCGGGGTCAGCGATGTATAAGCAGCGGTGTGGATGCTGGACGCATAGAGGGATGAGAGGAGTTTGAGAGTAACAGAAAGAGGCAGAATGGATGCAGAGTTCGAGGGGGAAGTGGAGGAGCACAGCGATGGAAGGACTGTGGAGATAATTTGAGAAAAGCAAAGAGAGAGAAGTGCAGTTAAGCATGGAGGTGAGAGGCCAAGAAAACGAGAAGTATGTGTGAGCGAGTGGGAGAAGACAGTGCAGGAGCGAATGAGAGAGAGAGAGACGGAGAAGGAAAGTGTGATAGGGAGAGAGGAGGGAGGGGGCGGTAGCTGTTGCTGCGTTAGTGCTTGTGAACGCTGCACTATCTCAGCATCAGAGTAATGCTGTACACTAAGCCTGGCATTAAAACCTCTGGTGATTCACTAAGGCAGATTACTGACATGTCCCCACTCCCACCCGCCGAACGATGACCACCGCATGCCCTAACTTTTGTCATGTGTGAAGGAAATATCCCCCTGTTGTCATTATTAGTATCATTATTTTTACATCAATATCCTCTCAGCCATCGATACAGAGCTGCTGAACTGTGAAGGGAGAAAAAAAGAAGAAGGGTGGGCAGAAGAGTACTGGCGCCCACGCTGGGTTTTTACATACTGCACTGCACGCCTCTCATATCTGCCCCAGGTCCCCAGTCCGCTTCTCCTGGCTTTCACACTGCAGTTCAACTCCTGCCTCTCCATCTAAATATAGAGCCGGTATTGTTGTGGAAAGAATTACCATGTCCTTCAAAGTCATTAGAAACCATTACCATCGCGCTCAGAGTGCAGGTATGTGGAAGCAACACTTTGAGACCCGCTGGCTGCACATCTGGAAGACTCCACAGCTTGTCTCTATTGAAAAGCAACACTATGAGTTGTAGTCAACTAGTAAAAGATAAATCCAGCTGATAATATCCTTTTATCAAAAGTTAGATAGTTAGTTGGGTCCAGATTTATCCTTTCCAGCTGATCCTCTAAGAAATAAGGGTTTCCAAAAGGGTTCTTTTTGAAGGGCAGAAGGTCCAACCGGAACTATTTGCTCATGAAGAACCCTTCTTTGAAAAAAAAGTTGTTTTCCTTTAAGGGTTAATTCTAAGATTAAGGGTTCCTTTAAGAACCCCTTTCCATAAAATGTGCTGGCTGATCTTGTGTCGAAAGAAAGAGGAAGTTGTCATCATCCCACCCCTACCCATGTGGTATCAATGGAAAGCCCAGGATGTGCTCTTTAGAGATCAGCAGGGGTTGATAGGGTAACTCAAATGAGTAAAAGGTGAGATGCAAAACCAAAGTGTCCACCACAGAGGACACAAATGAATGGGCTGGGTCTCAGGAGGATATGACAAGTCTCCTTTGGAGAGAAGCAGTTTGCACTCTTAAAGAAGGTGGACAGAATCCTAACAAGGTTACCATCTAAAATAAGATTATGAATGCTCCAGCGATTCCATTATCATTGCATCCTTCGTGTGTCCTTCCTTACCTCGGCAGGAACTTGAGTTGGGCATTAAAGCTTGATTGGGCCTGGACGAAGCCCGTCTTTGGAAGGATCTCCATGTGTCTCCTCATTTCCGGGCACACCTCAAAGGTCAGCTTCAGGGCAGTGCTGGCTCTGTCATGCAAAATATATTAGCTTTTATTAGCTCAACATGAACACACCCAGTGCATTCTCTTAAAAACGGGCCTAATTCAGGGCGATATGTATTGTTCAACAGTTCACAAGCAGCACCGCTGCGGCAGTGATGCACAGGAAATGAGGCCGGCACGAGTAGTCCATCAGGTGGCGTAAAAGACGCGGCACGGGCAATACTTTTTGTTTGAGTGACACAGAAATCTCCCTCGTATGGAGCGATGTACCCCAACTCCAAATCATTTAGGTGACCCAATTTTCCAGGAGCCTCAACAGATGGTTGTGCCTGTGGCTACAAGCCTCAGTTATAAGCTGATGCTTGTGATATAAACGTCTCTTCACCTTGGGGAATTCTCCAACACGTCCCAACCACAGCCCACACTCATACACCTTCATGAAACGATGACAGTACAAACACGTTGAGGTTTTGCTGGAGGTGATAACGGCATATGGTGATAACATTTTAGTCGCGTCTGCAGTCCTCCTCAAAAGATACAAAGGTGAGCGATGAGCGAGCTGCAGCCCGACAGAGCGAGGGACACCTCGTTGTTTCGATTCCCCTCTCAAATGGAACGACCCACTTTGAGCAGCGAGGTCAACCAGACGGTTGTTTCCCCGAGGCAAGGACTCTCAGGGACACTCGGGGATATGAAGCCGCTATCTCTATTCCGGCCAAGTGATAACCTTCAAGTATTCATGGTTACATAGTCATTTAGGGCAATTAGACATTTTAATTAACAGGGGAATTTAACTGATCCCTTTTTCTTTTTTGTTATACTGGCTGCCTGCGACCAGTTCTTTGCTGAAGCAATGTTTAGTGATTTAAAGGTCACTTCACAGCAATTCACATAATCTGCTTCCTCAGGGTAAAAAAAAATCATGATCATGACTATGTAAGCATCACATTATACTAATATTCCTGTTTCATTTGGTCGCAGATGTACAGGGGTTGTTTGTTTTATGGGTCGGCATCGGCCCTTTGGTTCCTATTCAGGGACATTTTAGTGCTGTTTTAATGCAGAACCCTTTCCTGTTACAACATGACAATGACCTCAATAAATAAATAAACTGTTTTTCTCCCGGTGTGGAGACATTGTCATCCCAAGAAAAGCGTCCGCATCAATCCAGCAAGTGTACCGAGACAAAATGTGTCCGCGTTCATGTGACGAAGCCCTCTGGCAACCGGAGTAACTCTGGTGTGAGAAAAGTGCGGCGAGCCACGATTACACAACCACTGGTCGTTAAAATAACCATCACTGGAACTGGAGCTCGACGTGATTCCCTCCCTGGGTTTCGTTCGAGGCAGTTTACTGTTACAGACATTTGAACCTTTGCTGCATTTCATACCCCTTTCTCTGTATTCTACTGCTTCGGTAATATTCCCCAAAAACCCTTTAGTCGTAGCAACATTGATAACTCATAATAACCATTGAGGTTTCTTGGCAATTGAGTCGGCGCAGTGTCGGACGCGCAGTGCCCACGGCTGCAGCACAGCCTCTTCCCTTTCTTCAGCGGGCCAGGTGACCGTGCATGCTTACTCCACGTGCATCGCGAAGCCTCACGGGACACCAAGCCTTCTAACCGTCCCCCACAATGCAGCACTGTCTGCTTTATATGGTGTATTTCAAAATAACCAGCTGGAGGACCAAGGTTTTTAATTAGCAACTACGGTTCTATTATCTCCCCAAAATAAAATAATAACACGCTCACGTTCCTCTTGCCAAACAATACAGGACTCAGGTTGGATGGCACGTTATGCACGGGAGGCATTTTAGAAACACAGTAAACAGAGAAAGGACAGAAGGCTTTGTGAAGGAATAAGAGCTGGGTGAATGTGTTTGTGTGGCCATAATTTGGGCAGGAATACTCAACTTCCCAGCATGAGCTAGTGGAGGAGGGATCTGAAAGTCCAGGCTTCCTGTTTGAAATGAATAAAAAAAATCCTCACTGCTCCCAAAAAGAAAAAAAGCTCTGCCAACTGCCGGAAGAATATTGCAATCATTGGCTCGAAGGCAAAAATCAAACAATGCGCATTTTAAAGTCTCCTGAAAGAAATCTTTCAATTAGTATAGGAGTAATATTCAAATCACTGGCTCACAGACAAGAGAGACATATTCAATTATGCTTCGTGCCGTTCTCTTGAAAAAGCTGTCAGAAACTAAGGAGGACTTGTGGGATATCTACTCATCTACTCAAAGGGAAAAGTGACAAATTGCACGATGGAAGCAGCAGCTCTCTTATTGTTTCCCCAAAAAGCCTGCCAAGCTATTTGTGTCCAAATTACTGTCTTGGAGGAAGAGTGACATGTTGCATGGTTCTCTGGTGCAAGCAAACATTTTTTCATTTTTTCTCTTCATTTTTTCTTTCTTTTTCTACTTTAAAAGCTGCCGTTCATACTGATGCTGTCATCGTCATCTTGTCACATGTGCTGGTGTGCCAGCGCACCAGATGGCAGTTGTCACAAATCCCTCGCGCCCACACATGCTCTCCCTCCCCCACATGTGACACAACGACCGGCGAGGTGGTGGACGGCACGGCGCCTGCAGATGTTACTGACCCCCCGGTGAATTATTAACCTCCCGGGCGCATCATAATGTATCACATCCATAATCATGGGGGGGATTTACCATTTGTCCTGTGTTATTGTACGGACCAGAGAGGATTGTGGGGATGTGGGTTTACCGCTTCGTCTGGGTGTTTAGGAACATTTATCAGCTAATGCATCTCTATTTCATTATGTCAGCACGTTCGTGGAATATCTCTATACTTGGCTCTGAGCGGAGTTAGGCTGCTTTGATGCGGGGCCAGCTGAAAAGTAAGCTGGTCCCGTCAATTTTAAGGGATTTCCATGAGCCGGTTTTCTGTGATAATGTCTGTTTTGGCTGAGACTGAGTACATGAGGGAGTTTTAGTATTGCATTCAGATAAGCCAGCGTGCCACATCAGCAGTCTGTGCCACTTCCCAAACTCTATTCCAAGGATGTTTCCAAGCATGACAACAAATAAAATGGAAATATGACAAGCACCACTCACTGCTGCAATAATCTTATTGGGCTGTGGGGTTCTACGCAGCCTCCTAAATAGTAATATCCTAATATGTGGTTCATCATAATATACCAATTATTTTTGTCAATATTGTTTTAAATTGTGAGTGGAATAGCCTGATGAAGGTCTGTGACTGAAACACTGTGCTTTCAGTAAACTTCTGAAAAGTGTGAGGTTCACTGTTCGCTTTTGCTTTCTACCAGGTGTGTACATGAGACAACATCCACGATTACTTCATAATAAACTAATAGTACGCACTCTGTGGTAATCACATACTGATTTGGCCTATTCTATGCTTTTAGTTTGCCCACGTTTTGTTTGATGTCTTTATCTGGGCAAATTGTGCAGTAGAGTTTTCACAATTACAGCATTACACAACACAAAATAATGTTAAAACATTTACTCTCAAAGATAGTGTGTAGCATTAAAAGGGACTATATTCGCATAAATGGAATATGATATTCATAACTATGTTTTCATTAGTGTATGAAACCATACATTTTTTCGTTTGCCTAAAATGAGCTGTTCTCTAGGTAGGGAGTGGGTTCTCTTCACTGAGTCCACCATGTTGCATCACCACATTTCTACAGGGGCCCAGAATGGACAAACCAAACACTGGCTCTCAGAGCCTTCCACGTTTTTGCTTATAGTCAGTATATAGATGGCTATGCCCCAGCTGTCTGTCTACAAAGGCTACATTTTACCTGGAGGCTGAAGAGGTCTCATTAGAGAGGTCTGAATCCGACATGTAGACTGTGTGCACCTGTGGTGGCAAACATTTTGGTCTCATTTAAGTAAAAAAAAAAGAACAATTGGTGAATACTGTGCCGTTTTTTGGGGGGGAAACGATTGTAAGTATGTGTGTGTGTTTGTGTGTGTGTGTGTGTGTGGACCATCTGCTCAAATTTTACATGAAAAACAGCTCTGACAGTGACTCTTTTTCTCGTGTCCTTGCTGTTAATGTTCATGCAGGTGAACATTAACTCATTTAGCACGACTACAACTCATAAACACTGATACTGCACTCTCTTTTATGGGCACCTTGCCGCGAATAACATTTTCTAATAATTTCCAAGAAAGTGACTGCATATATGCACTTCTATTATGCAACGACTAAATAAATTAGGTGCCACTCACCAACTGCACCTATTCCATTTGTTATAATCAGTACCACATTAGTACAGTTGTCCAAGAAAGATCCTAAAATGTAACAAAGTGGTTTTGATTCATTAAAAATAACGTGTTATGAAAGAAGGGACCTGTAAAATAAAGGGGTACCCCTAGGTAGCATAATCTGTGACTAGTCCTTTATTATTACTGATTACTGAACGTGCACGTCACCTTGAGAACTAATGCAATTGAAATAAGGCTTTGTACAGTTTCTTGGCACACTATGTTTGTCCTTGATCCAATGTCTCCAACTGTTACAGATGATTATATAAAGTGACACTAATATTGTATTAAATGATGTCTCGCGTCCCTTAATTTGATGCGTTGCCTGTTCAAACAAGGTTGTTAAACGAGTCTCAAGTGTAAACCAATTGGACATCAACTAGGGATAGAACACTAGTTTTGTTCAATTATAGGGCCAGAGGGACTTTTCTCCATTGAGTTACACGTATTGTTGGCGCTAACAAGGTAGGCAGTTAAATGTTTTTTGCTTTTGTTTTTTTTTCTCAGAATTTACTTTAAAACTATTTGACAAATGTGTTATTACTGTACTGTACAGATGTACACAATAAGTGGCACAATCAGTGAATTGTTGGGTGGATTCACTAAGACCCCTCTGTAACACCCTTTGTATTCTGTCTGTTCAGTTGCAGGATTATCCTCTTTGTATACCCACGTGTTTGCATCGTCTTTGAGCTGTAGTTGTCAAGCGTTAGTTTCCAGGACCAGATTGTTCACTTGTTTTGTAACTTTGACTAGTAAAGTACTTTTTGATTTTGCCTCACCGTGACTCCTGTCGTTTCCTCTGTACCCAACCACACCTGGTCATGACACCCTCGCGTGTTACATTCTGGGTTTTGATTTCGAGCCGACCACAAAACATGAATACATTTCTAAGAACCACAGTGCAGATGTGCAACAACGTTTCTCTATGAAGGGTGTTTACATATATGACAAATCTGTCAGCCATCTCAGGTTGTGGGACCAACCTGCTTTGCACCATGATGCTATCTTGATAGAGGCGGTCAAACATGCAGATCTTCAGGTCAATGCTGGGCTGAACCACACACACCGGGACACTGACTGCAACTCCCCTCACCTGGATGGGTATCTGTTTGTTTGTAATCACAAATTGGTTTGCATTAAATAATGGCAATATGGAATCTATGGCTCTGTAAACTTTTAAAACTACTACCTGTATCCTGTTTTATACTTCTATTCGCAAGATTTTGAGTCTTACTGGTTTGCTGGTTAAGTCAGAGAATTTGATGTGGAAGTCCAGTTTGGCCTCTCCTGGGATGGTTGGAGTGAAAACAACTTCCAGTTTGAGGCTTTCAAAGGGTCCAATCTCTCCTTCTCTAACCTGAGGGAGGGCACATCAAACCAGTGAACATTTGATTTAGTAAAAAATAATTTCTGTATTCTAAAAGAATTCTACAAAACAAAAGTAAAAGTGACAGTCAAGTGAGATGAATATCAGACGTTTCCGCCAAACACAAAGTCCAACTATGACATTTTCAGTGAACTTCATGAGCTTTCTCTGTTTTGATTCTGAAGCTGATTAAGTGCACGCAGGACACACTTTTGGATTAACCGTTTCACTTCACGACACAAAACCTATAAAACCTATTCTATCCATGTAGGGGAAGCGGAGATCTCTCACAAGTGTAACTTTAAACGGCATGCAATCAAACTACACGGAAAAGCTGTGTGGTTTTTCTGCTCAGCAACAAGGTGGTGGAAGCCATTCGTGCAGCAACTGCTTCAACATAGTGTGACCGCGATAGCTTGATGGATAATCTGCACATTGAGACACAAGCCTTCAACCACACAATGAGAAAGTATCAGTCAAAATGACAATAGCCGAGCAGAAGGCACCCGGGGACATGCAACACACAAACACAGCCAGAACAGGCGCAGAGGAAGAGGCGTTGCACCATTAGCCCCCACCAGAGAGACCTAATGAACCCTGAACAACTCCAAAACTTCACATGGGCCACAAGGCACACACAGCATCGATGCTGAAAACAAGACAGAGAGGCAGAAAAATGGTCTGCTGAGTGTAATAATCTGTCTCTTTTGAAACAGGCCAAGTGTCTCTTTGCTAGTACAGGTTGAGAATTATATTCTTGCGTTAGATCTGTCAAAAGACATTATTATAGCCAATATCTTCAGATATGATAATTGTCATACCAACAGCTAGCAACGTCCCCTATATTGGGTTAAATTGGTTTGTCCTATATGGGACCTTCATTTGTCCCGTGCTGACTGCTATTCTACTCTGATCAGCAGACGGCACTCTTACAGATCCTAGATCCCAGCAGTAGCAGAACATGTGTCGATCACGTCACAGGTGAGAGATAATTCAATCATAAATATATACATATATTTATATATGTATATATGTATATATTTATATATGTATTCCAGCAACATTTTAATAATGGCATGTGCAAATATGGAAAAACCTGACAAAAGAAAACACTGTGCAGCTACAATAAATGATAGGAATACAAAAAAAACTTGGGCAAAACCTGTCAGCAGTGACTCGAAGAAAGCCTTCAGTACTTTATGCCGTCGAGAATTCTCAATTGGCCATGGAGGTGCACAGAAATGCACAAGAAGGCCACACTAGCTGAGGATGCAAGCAATATTGGAGCATTCTTCGTAACATCTGCAAAGGAAAATGAAGCCTCCTATATGTACCATACGATTAACACAGATTCAGCTACAACAACACTGGTGGTCTTGTCAGGCTCAACAGTGCTTTGTTGGGTGGGAGGTGGTTTTCCAAAACATAGGGAACACCAAATAGATAATCATGTCCAGGAAAAATGAACTTCAAATATATGTGAACGCTTTAATCTGTCAAAAGCCCCAAAACATATTTATGGATAAAGTAGACTTGGTGAGTCATGGTGTTCTTCTTTTGCATTTGAAATGTTTTTGTATTTTATCTGTAAAGGTCAAAAATGATTTCTTATTCACAGAAGCTTACATTTTGATAGTAAATACGATTGAAGCTAAATTGAATGAAAATAAAAAATATACACTGTATCTACACCACAACCACACTGCCATGGTGTCAGGGACCGAGGCTCGCTACCTTTTTGCCCCTTATTGGCAGTGAGAAAGTTGGCAATCCTAGTCTTCAACCATGCTAACAGCTTGAATGCTAACATCAGCATGCTAACATGCTCACAATGATAATGCTAACGTGCGTATGTTCGGCAAGTGTAAAGTTGACCACGACCACCTTCTTGCTTTAGCATGTTAGCACGCGACCATTTGCAAATTAGCACTCAACACAAGCTGTCATCAGTTTTTCATTTGGTCTTTAACTAAATTATTGGACAATAATAATTTAGAAAGGTCACATTAATTGTGTTGCCGTTCGACATAACTATTTGCAATACTTACATTTCCTAGAGTTATGTCACCATAGTCTGAGTGGCTCTGGTCCATCTGGACATCATCGGTGGACACACAAGTCTCAGGAATATCTTCTGGGCTGGAAGCTGAAGCCTCTGATTCTGCCACACACACACACACACACACACACACACACACACACACACACACACACACACACACACACACAAGGCAAAAGCTGATCATAGGTCATTTCTACTGTTGCGTAGTTGAGTGGTCAAACTGTCCTCAGGAGCTACCAACACACCAAACACAACACAAAGGAAATACCGTGAACTCAGGAGATGAAATAATTGTTCCATAAGCCAAGATGTGGCACTAAGGGAGACCTCATCATCAGAATCCTCGCAGTTTGACCTAGAAAATAAAGTACCGCTTATGCTTCAGAGCATGAATGGGCACGTCAAATGTGATGCCAATCTGGCCTTTAGTTCAAGAGATATCGGTGGCATAAAAAGCAAATACAGTAAAAAGAAAATGTATAACATCAACGACTGCCAGCAGCCTAAACATTTGGGCTAGATCAGACAGCCTCTCCCCAACAATGGTGAATAGATGAAATAGTCACAGTCTTTTCCACACCAGCAGAGCCGAGGCAAAAGACTGAACAGCTTATCTGTGCATCTGTGGAGAAAAGTGCTGAGTGAGGCGATGAAGACTTCTGATCTGAGAGAACGTTAAAGAGAAGATGCCTTCTTGTCATCAGCTGTGAGAGCAAGGTGAACTGCTTTCTGTGTGTGCTTTTCTTTTTTTTTTGTTCTTATACCAGGACCAAATGGAATAGAAAGATGAGAGAAATCGTCAACAATGAGGAGATTTTGTCAGTCCTTACTTCCTGTATTTCAGAGGCTGTTTTAGGAAACACTGTCCTGATGTTCACATACAACTGCAACTACATACTGACTTTTCAGTGTATTTCTTTTCCCTACAACACCACTTGTTGTAACTAAAGCATGATTGTGGCTCAGTTTAGTCAACTCAAAACACTTTGCTAAGACCAGGGAAAGATGGTGGGTGTTGGTTGATACCGAAAAGGTCACTACATCCTACTGCACACTTTTAGTCGGCATAGATTTTGTTCAATACTCTAACAAGTATTATAAAACAAGACTAGGACTCTCCAGCCATGCAAACTGCTCTGTGAGGCTGCACTTGAGATAAATGCTGACATCAGTATGCTAACATGGTCACCCCTATTATAATATAATAATAATAATAAGTCGTACTTCCTCTATCAGAACACTGACAGAGAAAACATAATGCAGAAGAAAAGTGCCATGCATTGTAATTTAAAGATGTTTTTCAGGGGACAAGGTTCTTTTGGGATGGGGACTTAGGTTCAGGGTTGGCTAAAGGGATCCTGCCAATCGCCTGTGTCCATGCTTGTCCACGTGTGGTGAGCAGGTATAGAATGTCCAGTGGGAAAAGGGAAAGAAATGGTTCCACATTAGGCAGTGCCGTTGGTAAAATGGGCATTATGTGTACATGCTGTGTATAACAGCTTTACCTGGGTGCTCTTGCTGCAGCGCCTCAGAGAGTTCTTGACTCTCCTGCTTTGGTTGGAGTTCTCTGGTGCCCATGGAAACAGAGCTGCTCTGGTCGCCAGATGTTGTGTTTTCACTGCTTTTCTCCTGTCAGCCAACAACGCACACATTGGAAGTTGTACAGTACATGACACTTTATTCAAATGTCTTTTGACCTGGCAATGAAGATTGACTACATTTGTCTTATGCGCTGTAGGATTTTCTCATTTAAAATTCATTTTGTAGCTGCAAATTTGCTCCATCAAAGGAACCAGCAACTCTTTAAGGTCCAGAATGACAGTCTGAACTGGCAGGCGTTGGCAGAGACCTTGGGTGCCATCTGGGCATGGCTGGTTTCTGGACTGAGACGTGTGGAGGTGTCCAGGCTGAAGAGGGTGGCTAATGCACCCTTGTTGGTCAAGGTGATCGTCCATGAAATAGTCTGGCCCACCACGTGGGAACCGAAGTCAACGAACTGGCTGTCAACCTCCAGCTGGAGAGAGGATACATTCACATTATTGTGTATATACTCACACGCTCCCAAACTATAGCATGCATACCATGTATAGCAAAAAGAAGAAAAAGGCTGACATGAGCAAATTGCGAGACATGAAAATGACATTGGTAATCATTTGGAACACTAAATTGGCGGTTGGCGACAGCACACAACTCACGTCACATCTCTTTATAGTGCATCTGACGGGCACAGAGAAGGGACCCACCGCGGACGCAAACTGGACCTCACCTTCCAAGTCCTCGTTGATCTGAAAAGGGATTGATTAATGGACACTGAATTCAGAAATAAACCTTGCTTCTAAGACAAAATAATTAAACGAAATCGGGCAGAGTATGAGTTTGGACTCGGCTGATGGGAATATGTGCATGCCGTTTTTCACAAGGATGCATATATGTCATGTTTTGGCATTGACTATCATCTTATATCTTATTTGTTAATCTTGGGATTGACTATCATCTTAATATTTCCGGCCTCTGTACCTCTTGTTGTCTTGCACTGCTCACACAGGCAATGAGAGATGAATAGGTAACATACAAAGGCACGACAATGAGCAGGTAGTCCCTTGTGTGATTCTGACACTCTGTTTATCTGAGGTGGATGTGAAAAACCTCAAATTAAAGCTCAAGAGTCAGAACCTTGGCTTTTAAGCATTATTTCATTTTAAATCCAATGTGCTATAGAACACATGATATTTTTAAATATCATGAAAATAATTAATTAAAAGGTGCATTGTGAAGCTATATAAACTATGCTATATGAAGAATGAAGCAGAAATAAAGCAAAATGGTGTAGAATTATATACAGTTTATGTACATGCAGTTACATGTATTTATGTACTGACACTAAAAGTCTCTCACATGCTTTACTCAACTGGACATTATGCATGCACCGTAAATGCCTGAAAGGAGTTGTGATGTTACTAACCACAGGTTGAAAGACAGCCTGCATGTCACAGGACATCCCAGTGGATAAAGAACCAGGAGGCTCAAAGCTGAAACACAAATCACAGTGAGTTATGAATAAGAAAATCTTGTTCTTTTTATATATAACTTAAAATGCACTGCATTACCGCATATGGAAAACAGAATGCCTTTCTTCTGGTTATTTAACTGGATATTATACAGTTAAGACACATTGTAAAATAGTTGATATATTGACATATTTCTACTGAGTAACACAAAGTAAAAGCAGTGTTTATTTTTGTCTTTGCACGGCCTCACACGTCGGCAGATTAATGACATGAACCACGGTGGAAACACTTTGGCTGTGAAGCCCAACAGAATTTACAGTACGTCCATGCTGCATTCAACAAGAGATCAGCAGCTTCGGATGAAATGCGGAATTGTGATGGATCTCCTGAGACCGGGAGGAGAAGCGAGGTCAAGAAAACAAACAAAGGAAAGAAAAAAGGTTTCGTTCCATATAGAATTATTTCAGCATCTTCGACCGTAAACCAGAGCAGAAAACCAAAAGTTTATTTCCAGACAAGAAGAGCAACACAAGGACTGGGAGCTATTTCAAAGCAACATGTGTATCTCACAGCACATGTTCACACCAACCCTAATGCTGCCCCGAGGAGCTGCACAACTCGCGAAGAGAGAGCCGATCGATATGCATGGAGCAGGCAGCCAGCCAGAGAAGCAGGGAAGACTCTCAAGAATTCAATAAATTAAGAAAAAGGTTGGAAACATGCAACTGTGAGCATAATTAGAAACAGAACATCACGGATACCTAACAACCTTGTTGTACGGTCTTGGTAATGGGGTTATCTTGTTACAAATTTGGAAAATTTTTAATCTGATTGCAGTCGTGCGTAGATTATGAGATATCTTTTGTGCCAAATTGACCATTTGGCCTTCAGATTGCAGAAGACGAAAGCAGAGTTCATGTCAGCGGGATTACGTAAGAACGACCAGCCGGATTTTCACCAAAACTTGGTGGGAAGCTGTGGTACGGGCCAAAAACAGGAACCCTTTCAATCTTTGAGCGGATTTACTTTACAGTTTTTCTTCCTTATGTTAAACTCTGTGAAAGAGAATGCTTTCTATGTTTTAGTGGGTAATGGAATTTAGATTCTTTTTTTTTTCTTCACATTTCTTGTTCATAGCGATCATTTTGGGGGCTTTGGAGGGAGGCCTTTCTCGCTATATCTAGCAACCTTTGGAGCTCATGCTGCCAGCTACTGTCACTGGGAAAGAACCGGTAACACTGGGCTGTTTTTTTTAATTTTCAGTTAGACACCTTTTAAAAACAACCATACTCTTCCTGGTTCCTCCAATGTTACTTAACCAAGTTTGAGTTTACAATCAAGTATACGCAGATGGAAAAACAAATAGCAGGCGACCTCATCAAATTCCATTTGATGAACCCAAAAGGTGCTTTATGTGCCATTGTTAGATTAATATAATACATATATAATACACACATAATAGTATTTGTAAGCTCAAAAATGGGGACATAATTAGAAATCTGTGCATAATATCACAAACCCCAGTGTGCAAGAGACCGTTCCATTTTGGTTTGAGCCAACTCTTTGAAGTTGGCGACACAGCTGTCAGGACGGCTGGTTGAAGCTGGTGTCCGTGCTCACCACTGTGACCTGGAAGTGTATGAAAGCATTCCAACTTTCATTCCATTCCAATCTGGTGGTAATTATGAACGTCACACTGCACTTTCAACAGAATTACTTTTTTTTCTTCCATTTGGTTGATTCTCCTTTCCTTATTGCTATACCTGTTATTTCCTAGCTTCAAGATTCAGGTGGTATGGATAGACACGTGAAGAAAAAAATAAATAGAACAGTTCACTTGGGATTAAATGCTGAGTGAGGCAGAGTTTGAAAACGCCTGCTCCAGCCCTATTTAGACCGCTTCAAACGAGGCCATACTGTACAGTATATCTATTGCAGCAGACTGAAGTGGTGAAGCGGAGACTGTACGGTACTGTACTAACTATGCCGTGCTCTATTTTACCTCCAGGCCCATTGGCTTCTCCTGCAGTAAATCAATAAGCCCTCTCAGTTTATTATTTAGCTCAACAGAGCTAAAACACTGTCACACTCGGAAAGCGCTTTCCAGTGAAGCATCCAAACTCTGACGACATGTGAGAATATTACTTAAATAATCTTGTTTCACGGAAGTGAGAGTTTGCTCTCTTTACATCTAGTGGCGACAACATAATGCATATTTCTGCACCGTAGTTTAAGGAATTATATGAAATCAATGAAGTTTTGACAATGACAAAGTGTTTTTAAGGGGAGCTTTTTCGGTCAATTCATCCGAAACGAGATGTATATTTTCTTTTTGGGGGATCTTTAAGCAGGTGGAAAAAGTACCGCAACATGCGGCTAATAGCCAACAATCTAGCTGTATTACAATGGCACAGGAAAATAGGATTTTCTATAAAACCTGGTTGTTTGTTGTCAAATCTAAGAGCAAATCAGCTCTTTGATCCGGCGACAGCTAGGCGTTTCCCATCATGCCCTGGGTCATGCAGTCGCTGCCGCCTGGCTCTAAAAACTACAACTGTGTGCTCGAGCAGATACAAACATCCACATTGATTCCAGTTGGACTTTAAGGTTCCTTTTGAATTTGTATACTGCGCTCAAACTAAGTAGCCCTTTAAGCCCTAACCCTAACCCCTAGTCCTATTTATTGTTTGAGTTGTGTTTAGAGGTTGTACATCGCGATTATATATTATTGTAGCCATAATTTTTATGTTTAATTTGATACCTTACATGTTTGTTTTTTTGGGGGGGCGGGATTTATACCATGATTTTTTTCTTGATTTTCCTGATATAAAAGGGTCCCCCGATTGGGCCCTAGGGCTCAACAGGTTAAAGACATGTCCACACACTGGATGTAAAATTAAACGATGTATCTCAATCTGGTGCTGCGTGATTTGGATCAAACTAAACAAGTTGTACGTGTGAGTGCAGCCTCAGATGTTGTCGAGTACCATCATTTCTACTCCAGTCTCAGTTTTCATTTTCACAACACAGCTCAGGAGCACGCAGACCACAGAAGGGTGCCTTCCGCCCATCATTTACAGTACATGCGAGGAGGTGACTTGGCGTACTTGGAAAGTTATTTGCAACCTTTGTTTTAATAAGTGCTATATACATACAGTTTATTATTATTACTATTATAACTAATTGCATAAACACTGTTTCCTAAACAATACTTTTCCACCCGGTCTGCCCTGGGCTGTTGTGTATTTAGTCCCAGCAGTGAAAACATAGAGCAGAGACTATTCTGGCACAAATACACAAAGCGGGTACGCTGGGTGAGGGGGTGGAGGGGGATGGGAAGACATTTTTAGAAATTCAGGGGGCGTACAGGGAACCATGGGATGACGTGAAAATACCCAGTGCGTTCCTCGTTCACATTCCTCTCTCTCTCTCTCCCTCCTGATGTGCTAATAGTTTTAGCTGGGTGAGCCACGAAGGGTTTGCAGTTGTCATGACTGATCTCAATATTGTAGGTAAACACAACAGAGAGTGAATAGTAGACAGAGGGTTGCATGACAGGTACAAGGGCAGAAATATAGGTCAATTGAGTTTTCACAATAGACACCAAACTATTTGACTCCTCCACTATTGTATATATTATCCTGTTCCAGTTATGGTGGTGGTAACAGTTACACTAGTTGAATATATACAGTTTATAACACATGATACAAAATATATTTAATCCTTATTTTTACTTTTCTTTTTTTATTCAATCTATTGTTGGGTTTATCATTAATCCACTACGTCTCACTGAGTTAGAAATATGCCCGGTCAATATAGCACCAATGGAGTAATGGGTTAATTTGACCCAATACCCATTGGTGGAAAACTACCCCACACAAGGGGTTGTTTCTCCAACAGTAATACAAGAATACCACACTGGGTACTGGATTCAAGAAGACCCAGTATTGCAGTGGTCTATTTTGAACCCAGAGGTTTTTGTAGAGAGGATTGTTCAAGAAAAGAAATGCCTTGTTTTGTGTTGTTCTTTAGCTGAATGAGTCATCCAGTGGTCACGACTACTTCTAATATTATGTGAACAATCAGTGTGATGCACGTAAACACAACATAATGTAATAGTAGATCTTCGACTGTATGATGGACCCAATGTATCGGCAGCTGTTGACTGATGAAAGTAGGACTATGTACCAAAGAGCAGCCACTGCAGCCATAAGCAATGACAGGATAATGGCACATTGACTTCCCCTTCATTTCCCAAGACTCTCTTCTGTCAGTTGCTTCAATGACATCATAAGTTGACCTGTCGACAAGCAGGAAATAACAAAAATGGCTCCTGGTACTGCACGGTCTGTTTACTTGTTTTTTAAGTTTTCAAAGTGTTCCTAACATCAGCCACTAACCCTGACCCAGAACTACTACGTACTATCACACTGCTGGATCTTCCTCATTTGAATATTTGAGTCACTCAGCAGCTCATAAAATTAGTTAGTAAGCATTTATTCTTACAGAGGATTAGATGACCACATACAGAAACGTCAGACAATGGAAAAAAGTTATTTTCCATTAAAATGAGCAATGTGCTGTACTGAAGCTGTATTATAACAATAATACTCAATAGAACTGTTGTCTCCTTTGCTGCTGCTGAAGCAGCACTCAAGTCGTGGGTGAGGAATAAATACTGCACCATCTTTGACTAAGCATAGTTTGGTGGAGTTTTTCGCTCCCAGGGTGAAGATGTAACAGCAGCTCTCCTGTGAGGAGCAACCGGAGTTCTCCTCGCACCGGAGCAGCTCTCTGAACCCGGAGCAGCTCTCCTGCTCAGGTGAAACGAGCCACGGTGCTCGTGTCTTCTACCAACAATGAGCTGCTGGCTTCACATATTACAAAAGTACAAAGTACACGGATATAAAACTAAGTCGTTAATAAATACATGGACAAATGCCTGTACTTTCGGGTAAATGGTTACGGTACGCCGTTAACAGGTTACGCTTGTGCATGCGCGATTTGACGCGACGGCGTGAGCTCCGTGAGCTCGTCTTTTCCTGCTGTTGCGTTTCTCAAAATAAAAAACAGACCTAAGCTCAATATTGAGCATGAATTGAGAGAGGCCGTATCAAATCTACAACCCCGTTTATAACATATGTGTCGAGGAAAGCAGTTCACTGCAGCCACTAATACTGATACAACGTGATGGCTCACATATCTGCACTCATTCTGTTTTGTTTGGCAAACAAAATTAAAAGCTTATTGTTTTCCACAATGAGCTATTTAGTAGTAACTAAATATGAGTATTTTTTTGCACAAATAGAACTTACACAAAACATTGTCTGATGGGGCAATCTTATTTACTTGAAAGTGATTGCAATTTTCTTTATTCTGTTATTTATAAAAGCACAGATGAGTCACACAATTATGTTATTTACAGAAAAAGTTTGAGAACCACAGCTTTAAGTGTTTGTGTCGGAGTCGCCGCCGCCGCCTATTTTGCACTATTACAATACTTATAGGCAACTAGTTATCATGTCTTCCGCTCCATGAAACGCATGTTAATGCTCAGTAGTACACATATGGTACTTTAATGTATTTGCATTGTAATAAAATGTGATCATTTTAAATGGGCATATATGCAGCTGAAACGGGTAGCCTAGTGCATTCCACATTTTTCAACATAACATTTTAAAACATTATAGTCATTATGGCCTTTATAAAAATGATTGTTTTGGGGGATATGGGGTAGTGCACTATAGGCCCCTGAGACGCGGCTTAAGAGTTTGTCCTTAATGGAAAAAAAACATTCCCCTTACATTACTTTTCCTTTTATACTTTTAAGTAGTTTTTAAACCAGTACTTTTACACTTTTACTTAAAGTAAAAAGCTTGAGTTGGTACTTCAACTTTTACAGAAGTATTTTTTAAACCCTAGTATCTATACTTCTACTTGAGTAATGAATGTGAATACGTTTGACACCTCTGGTATCATGTACACTCTGCGTGCATTCACCCATATTTTTTTGTTTTGTTTTGGAAAGTGCAAGTTTGCTGCTTGTGAGTTAAGATCAGAGGACTAGAAGGTGATACGTTCGGACAAGTATCCCAGCACGAAGGCTCAAGAGCGGCATCAGTAGTTTCCAGCTGACCCTGCCGTTGCCCGGGAGACTCTTCACCCAGTCAGGCAGAAAGAAGAGAGAGAGACGAAGAAACCACATCGAGTCACGGGGGAGCTGATGGGAAAGTGATACACAGCGAGTGACCTGGAGAACAATGCATCTCTGCTCGGCCTGTGGGCTGCTGGGAGAGATAGAGAGAGAGAGAGAGAGAGAGAGAGAGAGAGAGAGAGAGAGAGAGAGAGAGAGAGAGGCGCAGACTGACTCACTGAGCTGAGTCTCATAAGAGGAGCTGCGATCGTGGCGATACAAGCTGTCGTCAATACGTGGGAGGACAGGCTTTGCTTTCACGTCCACTCCATCGTCCTTTAAAATGACAAGAAGTGGTTGCATTGAATTCCCACGTGGTGATACATCAGCAGATGTTTCCATGAGATAATTGAAGTGACCAAACACACAGTAGCTTCACAGGAGCTTCAACTTGTGTTGTTGTACACACCTCGAACTCTGGTGTTGTCCCAGTTCACTGAACAACAACTGTGCTAAATTGTGTTTATTTGGGTGTCTATTTTATTTCTTTTAGATGAATATATCAATATTTGCCTCAGATGGGATTAATTTTAGGTTCTGGTGGGCTGCTTGGTGCAATGCTGTGTGTGTTTGTTTGCCCCCCACAGAGATGGATTTGCCTCACAGTGGCTTCTTTCAAAGTCTAGTCTGTTAATGTCGATGTAGAATCAACCTCCTAGTGGAATTGGGAGTGATTGACACTTTAAAAAGGGACAGTTCAACAATTTCAACAATAAAGATAAATGTAATGCCAGTCCGTCCAGTAGAGTAAGGTCCAAGTCACGTATCACCTTCCATCATCCAGACTTTCATGGAATTTGGTTAGAGAAGTAGATGACTCTATCTGATGTCCTAATGGCATTTTTTAAGGAGCAGTAGATTGAAAGACCCGTTTATTTTTATTTTTATAGCCTATTAAAGGGCAATTCCACCCATTCTAAGCATCAAAGTCTGTTTCCAGGTCCTGGGGAGTACGTCAGAGCGTTGTCAGAGTTGTACCCCCCTGTGCCCCTATCGTAGTGTGTTTACAATGTAAAATCTTACTTGACAGAGAGGAAATCCTTCAGTTTGACGGAAACCCCAAGGAGCTTGCAGTGGTTGGTGACGTAGCTGATGTTAGTCAGGACGATTCTTTTCTTATACATTATCCCAACTTCAAAGTCCTAAAAATGAACATTCACTGTCATGTCAGTACGTCACTCTTAAAAATCATCAACAAAAGAAAAAGAAAATCAGCTGTTGATTAGACATACATAGTTTTAAACAGGTAAAAAAAATGCAAGTTCATTATTATTCTTTGAAGACATGAATTCCTATGACAAATGTCAGGATGTGCATTCTGCAGAACCAGTGGTGAGGTACCTTGAAGATGATGACCTCTGGTTTACTGATGAATGGAGGCCCTTTCAACTCCTTTCCATGAACCTTTTTAGCAGGAATGGTCAGCTTTCCACTGGTCGCTGCCAGTGCTTTCTGGTTCACTTCTGTCTGCACCAATGGTGCTTTCACATTCAGGAGCTTCTGTAACCACAAAGAGAAGCAACAGCTGGTTGAGTCTTTACAATTAATCCCATACTAAGACTCTTGATTATGCATCTTTAACGTATTTTGAGAGTGTGCCTGGTGACTGTGAAACTAAATCTAACCTTCCATCGTCATGAATGTTTTCAGATCTATATTATTACTTGTCAGTTCCTCAGATGATCCCTTCTACTCTGAACGTTATGTGTGAACAAGAACCTGTCATCCGAGCTGTATGACGTGACAGGCTTGATCCGCGTAAGAAAAGAGAGGCTGAGCCTGTACTTCAACGTAGCTTCTGGTTGGGTCATGTAACCTGTCAGTCAGGACATGAAGCTCCTATTGGTTCAAGTGAGGATTCATAAGAAAGGTTAGATTTCTGCGGTCATTTAGTTTTCGTCTGTGCTCTCATGCAAACTTGCTTTGAGAGTGTAAATACAGAAATATTGTTTAATATCTTCCAGCTGATATGAAATGATGCAACAACAGTTGGTGGATATTTCTGGATGTAATCATGTGTTTTGGACTAAATCTTTCATGGGATTTTTTTTATTGCACCTTTACGACGTAACAACGCCGTTGTTGTTGGAATGTTATGGATTTATAGATCAATATGAGGCGTCATCGGTGAGTTGCCTGGCTTTTGCTATCGTTTGTTTGTTTGTTGTTGTCTGACAAAAGTCTTGTTTGTAGCTGCTGTGGTGGTCTGATCTTGAAACGGATTGCACAGCTGGAATCACAAGAATCGTAGGTTTCCAGAAACATGTGGCACTCGTACCGAACTCGTACCGAACTATAAATAGAGGCACAGTGTACAATAGAATGTACAGTAAAGGACGCCCGCGCGACGGCAGAACGTTAAGAGGTAATCAACAAAGTTATTATATTTCAGAAAATAATATCTAATCAGCATTCAATACGAGCAATCGACAATTTTGACATAAGACATAAGGTCGACAGCGGGGCCTGGTCGGAATAGGCTGATGCAGAATACATGAGAAGTTGTCAGATATTGTAACATTTAAATTATTTAAAGAGAAAAAAAAAGAGCTGAACTGTGTGTTTAGTGTTCAAAATGTGAAAGTTTCTTTAAGAGCCCCATTTGACTGTTCTTCCTGTGTTGTAAAGCTTTTGATGTGAACTGATCATCATTTGCCCCCCCCCCCCCTCCCCATCAATCATCTCATGCCTTTGATGAGGGAATGAGTCTGATCCGTTGGGAGGAGGGAGAACACTTCTACTCTACTTGCCACTGGCTCAGAGCTGCGAGCCGCTGTGAGCGGCGCGTTTGCTCGGAGGCTCCAGCGCAATGAGAAGCGATGCCTTAACGTCCCGCGTTTCGAGTGTTTCGAGTGTTTAGACGGACTGGATGAGCAAGACAGACTCACCTCCACGGCAGCCAGCCAGAGAAACACTATCAACAACTAATAATAAATCATATAACAATACCAGGTTTGCACTTCTAAATCTGTAGTGTTCTCAAACTGTGTTAGAAAGTCAGTTCTAGTTACCTACAGGCGCTCTAATAGTCTACTGTTAGCTAATGTGTTAGTATGACTTTGGCCCCAGATATCAGTGTGATACTTTTTTGCAACAAGTAAAACAAATTGGCGAGTAACTCTTGTTAACCTCGTTAACATTTTAACCAGACTCTAATAAGGCCCTTTGATCGGGTTATGACGTGACCACATATTTATGGCGACGATAATAATGCTGATGATCATCATTGTTATTATATCGCTTTCATCGTTATCCTATTAATGAAGGGTTTTAATGGATTTCATAAATGCAGCCACAGATCATTTTGCAGGGGGAGAAGTTTGTAGCAGCAGTCACAATGAGCTGGACAGATGACGAGCTGCAGGCAGCAGGTGAAGTCAAACCTCCAACCAAGACAAATATCCTGCTGTGAAGGACCAGACATGCACAGATAGCAGCGAAGATAATGCACCATAATGTTATGATAATGTTGCACCGTCTTTAAGAATTAACAGTTAACGGGTTCTCGAGCGGTTGTTTGATTAATCAACAGTTGAACTGTAAATAACATTATTTGAATATTTTTCATGAATGATTTGTTTGACCAATTAATCAATCGTGAGTAATAATAAAAAGAAAATAGTGAACAATACAATCTCTGAGTTCCCAAGGTGACGTCTTCAAGTGTCTTGTTTTCTCTGGCAGTCCAAACCCAAATGTATATAAATTTAGCTAAAACGTAAGACCGTAAAAAATAGCCAATGAAAAACTTTGAGAATCTGGAACCAGCTGATCATTAAGCAGTTCAGCTTGATCACGACTTTGTCACAAACATTGTTGTTGAATTGCCAATGAATCATGAAACTACGTTTTTTGGTTCCAGCACTAATTGCTCACATCCGTAATTGAAATCTTCCGGTCAAGCGGAACGTCGAGCCCTGATGGCGGTGTGAGGGTCACAGGAAGGATGTGGAAGTTCCCCCTCAAAAACCAGTGCCTCTAATCTACCTGAGTTTGGAGTGCAGGAATGAGAATGTGATCCCTCACTGACACACTAACAAGCATGCAACCTCCACCCCAATTTCTAGCCAATCCGATTAAATCAGTGAACAAGAATTTAGATGAATCAGCTTTGTTGTTTACATCGAACCTGCTACGCAACTATTCCCTATCGATTAAAAATCTGCTTTTTAGTGGAATTATTTTCACACAAGCTGCTTCAGTTTGTCGGCAGGGAATTCAGCTGTCTAAAAATAGGAAATAAGCGTGTCCATGAAAAAAAAAGTTTTTATATGGCTGCTGTGCATGGGACATGATTTATGAGTGTTTGAATTTACGGTAACAGCTTGCAAGGATTTGCTTTTGGTTGGCAGGGGCTGGTTTCAGTGCACCTTGTAGTTCTGGTCCCACAGCCCGGAGAACTCAGGCTCAGCCAGGCTGTCAGCAGGGCTCTGGTGGTCCACTTCCTGGTGCACGGTTTCCTCCAGGTCCTCAACATCAGAGGAGGCTGACGACGAGCTGCTGAGGTCACTGAACTGTCTCAACTGCTGAACAAATGCGCACACACACACACACACACACACACACACACACACACACACACACACACACACACACACACACACACACACACACACACACACACACACACACACACACACGCGCGCACACTATTGTTTCAATTCACTCGACCTCTGTTAACAGCCATTTCACAAATGTCATCTGGGATGCTTCGAACCACTCACGACTGTGGCTCTCTCTTCGGCGGCTGACGGGGGGCTGGGATCCAGGTAGCGCAGGAGCTTCTCTCTCGCTCTCCCCAGAGATGGGAACTTGTCAGTGGTTGAGGGTTTGGGCAGCAGCGCCTGGTGCCTCTTTCTGCTTTTTACCAGCTGTTCCTCCTGAAGGATTTTTGCCACAATCTCCACTCTCTTTGACTTCTGCCTCTCCTCGAATTCCCTGAGAAAGGCAAATCAACAACGGCCGCATTATACGGAAATTGTGGTTGTGTATTCCTCAGCGCACTGCGAGAGAAAACACCCACACACTGCTGCATTAAGTGGGAGTGGAGGACATGCATGTGGGAGAGGAGAGGAGCGGAGAAGAGAGGACGTACTCTTGTTTTCGTTTAATCTCCTCTAGTTGTTTCTGTTGGTACATATGCTTGATGCTGTTGATTCCTTGGGCCTCCAGGGATTCTCTCAGTTGTCTCTGTCGCTGCTCTTTCTTCTGGGCATTTGCTTTGGCTCTGCTTTGTTGGACCCGTAAGCTCTCCTAAAGAAATTAGATTAATGATGCTATATTTGACCACATCGCAGGTATCTCACAGCGCTATTTTCTCCGAAACTATTAAATGTACCTGTTGAATGGTGAATTATAAAATACAGCATGATGATGGCTGCATTGGAATATTATGATACTGGCGAAAAACAGCTAGCATACACAGCTCGGAGCTGAATTTACTGCATTCTGGGATCCATGAGGGGGTGTAGTAATGACAATGAAATGGAAATGTGGTTTCTGCTTCACATCTCTCATTGCTAAGAGGAGAGTTTGGTGAGAGTGGTTGGAATAAATAAATCCAAATCCTAATGGCGAAAAACAAATGCCCGATGAGTTCCTTTAATGGAGTTGACCAAATGACAGTCTTGTTTGAATCTACAATGAGTAATTTTGTAAGATACACATGATCGGATAAATTAATGTAACTTCAATAAGTCACACTCCACTCTTATACCTATGACACTAACGCTTCTCCCATTTTGTCTCCTAGTGGCGGTGCTTTGCTTGAAATGAATTTTGACCCTTGACTGTAATAATAATTTGTCAGACAAACATCCAAAAAAGACATTCAGTTTGCATATAGTTATAAGTGTGCTCAAGTTGACATGTTTGCGCAAGTAAAATTAAGCATAGTTGTATCTCTGTCTACGATGTCTTGAAAGCTTCATGAGCTAAATACACTAAATATAGTTTGTACTTTAATGTTGTTCACTTATGCCCTTTGGATTTAGTCTTTCTTATATTGCACTATAGATATGGCGGCTATAGAAAAGGTTAATATTACATAGTGCTACAGCTTGTGTTTCTTAATACTTCTAAAACAACAACAATAATGCTGCGGTATCAGTGTTGGAAGGTGTCGCTCACTTGGGTGGCCGCTATGTTGGTTTTCAGTGACTTGACAGCCTGTATCCTCTTCTCCAGCAGCTCCCTGCTCTGCTGCTCCTTCTCCGCCTCTTGCTGGTGCATCCTGAATGAAACGAGGACAATCCAAAAAGCATGTGAAGGCTCAAATACAGGAGATAAAAACTAATCGTCTGTTACTGCTTGGGATCGGCATGAAACATTGCGGTTCATTATTATGACATGAGAAATGAGCATTACGCAGAAATAACATTTGCTTCCGGTTCTAGGTGGCATACTGTTAGAGAACACTGTTCCAGATACATATACACATTTATACAAAATGTATCTATTTAAATGAACGGATACAAATCTTTATATGACAACACAGATTTTTACATAGTCTAATGACTTTCATTGGGAAACAAAATGGATGAGGAATGGCAAGCAGATGAAGGAATCAGGCGTCTGATTGGCTGATGGCTTCTTTCACTCTTCGAAGCAGGACATTTATGTTATTCAAAAGTAGAGTATCGTAATATAAATAGATTTTTTATTTATTTTGCATGGTGGCACGCTGTCATGGTAGAGGCAATGCTTTATTTACCATTCTCTGCTTGATTATCTGACTCGTGGCCCATTGTTCCTGCCGAAAATGTAAATCTTAAAAATCGAGTCTAAAAAAATATATTGCATACTTTTTTTAAGTTCAAGTAATTTTCTAAAACAGCTGGGCATTGTTGCTTATAGTAAACCTTATTCCGGAGTACATAGTGATTGTGTTGCAGACTATTTCGAACCGCTGATTAATATACTATACATAAGGTGTATGCATTTGCCTGTATGATGCTATGCATTTAGGCTTGACTCCTAGTAAACTAGTGCTTATGGTCTTGGTAAGGAAGGAACATGTGACCCATTGCTGCAGCGTGGCTCATTGATGTGTTTTTAATAGTTTTTTTCAACCAAAATGACGCTCAATAAACTTCAGTACATCTACTTCTACTCAGGGAACACTAGCAGTGATCAGTTTATTGTTGGAAAGGGAAATTTTATCTTGAACTCTTCTGTACGTATTTTAGCGCCTTCATGTATTCTGTCCATCCCACTTTTAATATATGTTTGCCAGTGTGAGCGAATGATAAATAGGCTGTGTCAACTCTCCAAAGCGTCGTCCGACAAACCCCATATTCCTGTTCTAGTCCAATCCCTGTTTATTGGCTTAAAGCTGATTACCTTTTAATGGTCTCTTTCAAGTACTTGGCAGCTATCTTGCGGCTCGCCCGACCCTCTTCAATCTTCTTCTGATATTCAGCCTCCTCTTTCTTCAGCACGGCTTCCTGTTTACTATCAGAACACAATCCCAAACACTTATAGAACATATCAGTCATCACATGGCTTTTCAAGGTTGATGTAACTGATTCCCCCATACAGCCGTCTCATAAAAGAATCAATAAGAAAATGCTGTAGCACAATGTCACAGGACAAACATTACCTCCATAAGGGGAGTGATGCGTTGCATATACTTTAAGGCACTTTATGTTTCACTAATAATCATTTACCCTGTGCATATAAGTGGTATTTTGCTGAAATCCGATGTCACATCTTCTACTTACTTAATATGTTAATGTACTGAGAGAATAATGTTGTATGCTCAACAGAGTAGCTGTCACACACACACACACACACACACACACACACTCACACACACACACACACACACACACAGTCCCACTCACACACACACGCACGCACACACAGTGTGCATGTAAAAGATGATTGTTTTCCCTACTCCCTGAGATGCTGCATCTTGAGCTGCAGGTTCTGGCTGGTTTTCCTCTCCCGCTGCAGCCTTGTCGCTGCATTCTGGCTCCTAAGGGCCTGGAAGACCCGCTCCTCCTCCTGCACCTCCTGCCGGAGCGAGGAGAACCTGCCAAGCTCCACCTCCACCTCAATCAGCAGCAGTCTGAGAAGCAAAGATGGAGAATGAGATGGATGTAGATAGGACACGGAAGTTAAAAATGTTGACTGGTGGTGTATATTGTCTCCCAGTCGCCACTTACTGTAGCAGAGGTAAAAAAGCTAGAGCTATATTGGGGTTTTGAAGCGCAATGCGGGTTTGATTTTGTAGTTTTTTTGTTTTAACAGATCAGTCAACTGAATCAATTAGTCCAGGAGGCAAACACTTAACGTGCGATGATTGGAAAAGCCTAGAAAACAGCTAAGCTTTTTTTCTGAGTATTAGAGGATATCGTTTTCCTTTAGAACAACAAGCAGTTCCTTAAAAACAGAACGAGGCAGCTTTACTTGCACAACAAGCTAGAAGATGATGGTTTGCAGCATTTATAAATCACTGTGACGCAGCTGCACGAAATGTCAAATGAACAGGCTTTCTGACTAAAGAGAGCACCGTTTTAGAAAGAAACACAAGGGGCTGCATTGGCGTGGGCGTTTTGTTTCAGGTACCGCTGAGATGCTGAAATACGATCCAGGAATTCTGTTTTGAGAAATAGATCCACGGGTTTGAAGTTTTATCAGACACCTAAACGCTGGTTTAAGCCCTCTGTGTTTGCTCCCCACAGTGTTAATGTAAGTGGTCAGCCGATGCCTGTGTCCTCTCGGAGCCCCCTCACACATACACACACACACACACACACACACACACACACAGACACACACACACACACAGACACACACACACACACACACACACACACACACACACACACACACACACACACACACACACACACACACACACACAGAACTGTGAACGACTTCATGTCACCCCCACTACCATACTTACAATATTTGAAACAATACACTTACTGTGAAACTGATTGTGCAAAACTGTTTTTCCTTATTTTATATTAGTTTTATACAATTAGCATTTACCTCCTTTCTTGGTATTTTAATTTTAATTTTAACTGAAGTCTAAGTTATTGTCATTCTGTGTGGAAGGAGGACCTAGCAAAGTAAGATTTTCATTGTACGGAGTAACTGTCTGTTAACTGTCCTGATCTTGATCTTGACTCACTGCTGTTGCTTCAGCCCAGTGTTGATGTGGCCCTCCAGCTCCTCCTCACTCTGCAGCTTGTGACACAGATGCTTATGTTGGGCTCGCAAACGAAACACCGCCACACTGCAGATTTAAATAAACAAAGAGCAGAATACACAAAGGGGTTGGAAAAAGCAGAAACATTTCATGTAAAAAAAAGGAAAGAACAGACCAGTCACCAACTCACCTGTTGTCCGCTGTTCTCTGCTGCTCGATCTCTTTCTCCAGGGCATCCCTGTGCGCCACCAAGCTTTCAATGTTCTGACGACAGACATTAAGCTCTTCTCTGGCAGAAAAGAAAAAAAAAGAAATGTGAAATAACACAGAGCAGTTCAAGTGTTGAAACAGAACACTTCCCAGATAAAAGCCAATCAGATCATTTTCAAGGCTGTTAAAGTACAATGTACACACAGCATCAAGCTCATGGATTTCCTTGTGGCTATTGCAATAAAAGGAAGGCAATTCTGTGTAACAAGGTAATCCGATGAAGATATTGAAAAGCTGAGAGTGGACACACACACACACACACACACACACACACACACACACACACACACACACACACACACACACACACACACACACACACACACACACCTTAACAGCTTTGAATTGCCCAATGTTTGCAAAAGGACTATCTGTAAGCGGGGGGGAAAAGAACATCACAACACGGTACAGCAAGGGCTGTGGTGTGCTTATGTTCCATTACATTACACTTGCATTTGATCAGAGCACAGCTCTATAGCTCTACTCTGACCTTTGATGTTTTCTGCTAAAGGAAAATTACATAAAATTTTTTTCATCACAGTTCATCGGGCGTTTAATGGCTCGCAGTGCAGACAAATAAAAAGCGGGAAGAAAAAGTGAGAGGACATTATATAAAATGTTCTCTCTGCAGCTGAAATGACTTCCTGCAAATAGCTCAATCAATTGGTATAGAAATGATTAGTTCAGAGTGAAGAGGGCAAGAGGGGAATGACCTGGGAAAAGTGGAATCAAACTGAATATGATCAAAATGAATAAATAAAAAAAGATCGGTCCAGAAATTGAAAAGATTGTGAACAATTGTTTGCTTTTTCTTAGCTCTACTGTGGCTCTATAGTGGTCTGTTGAAAGCCAGGTACGGACCTGGCTTTCAGCACGTCACACTCCTTCTGTTGGTGAAAGCAGTCCAGCTGGTCCAGGTTTCGTCTCAGCTTGAACATCCGTGCTGTCTCGGCATTACTCCTCTTCTCACCGTTCACGGTCGCAACCGCAAGGTCACCGTCACCGTCACCGTCGCTGTGGTCATCGCTACGGGCAGATCGAAAACTACATTCAGGAAAGGTTGCATATTTAATGCAAAAAATCTGCATTAAATGCATTATGTACATGCATAACATTAGACCACTCATAACTGGATGTGTTTGTACTTATCATAATCACAATGAGCTTTGGTATTTACTATCAAAATATCTTAATGAGAACAATACAGAGTCACATTGACTTGATGTTCGACATACTGAGAGGGAAGTAACAGGATTGCTATTAAATATTGTTATGATATAATCCCCAGAAAAGCAAGAAACACTCACTCATACAACTCCTCCAACCACTTCAAATCAGGAGGAAGGGCTGGATCTTCACCTTTAGAGGTCTCCCGGCCCAGAGCGTTTTCTGTAATAAATGTGTATTTCAAGTGAGGGATCCCAGTCTCTTTAAAACTTGGCAAAGCAGACAGTTATATGCATGATTGTGAATTGAAGAGATCTTAAAAGTTGAGGCTACAAGCTGCATTGTGTAACAGCAAGGCAGCAACGGGGGCTGACACTCACCATCACTGTCCTCCTCATCGCAGCCGCGGTGGACACTCAGCAGTCTACACCTGTCTGACGTCACACCGAATGGACTTTCCCTGTCTTCGACGTCCATTTCGCCTGATTCATGAATGACACGCGCATATTAGCCCCCCCTCCCAGGACTTCAACATAAACTTTTTTTAAATAATTTCGACGTTTGCGCCTGTTGCTCGTCACAACGGCCGCTGGTCTCGTTAAACAAATGATACAAATGTTTCTTTAGTGGATTAGTGTCGGCCGAATTAAAGACCGACTCTCGGTGGTTTGCAGCAGGGGTTAAGTCGTATGTTTGAGGTGTGTGACATTCCACCAAGTCAGACGACATTCAATGACCACATTTCTGAATGGAATTTGGCGGCTAGCTTAATTTTAGGAAGCTAGACAGCTCGGCAGCTCGCTACGTGAATTCACAATTAATGCTGAATTTAGGCTGTATGACATTTATAGTTCACAACTTAATTCAAAGAACATTAAGCCGTTACCTCGCTTGTCCGGGGTTACCGCCTCTTGGCAAGGTATATCTTCTCAAAATTACTTTTTTTCTCACTACAAAAGTTAATCCGCCATGTTCGTTAGTGTTGCCAGGGAGACGGGACGCAAGGGGCGAGGCCTCGCGGTCCCTCGAGACCTTACTGCTGTAAAGACGTCACATCCAACTGAAACCCGAGGTAGAAGAATATAAACTATAATATAATACATCATAATTTGTCGTTCTGATATACAAATCCACTGAAATAATAATACATTATAGTTCTATGTTTAGGAATGACTGGTTGCATAAGCTGCTGTTGGTCTTCTTCTAAAATCATTTATTAGAATTGCATTTTGTGACTTCCTGTCTGTCGCTACCTTTCAATGTAATTTCCCTCACCAACACTGGTTTATTTTATCTGATTAATATCAGTCGAGCCATGCTCAGCAGCAAACATATGAGCTGGTTCGGAGAGAAGAATGACGAATCTGTGAGTTATGCAAAAATCCTTTGTCAAGCATGCAAGACCGCTATCTGATTCACACTGGGAACATACATTGATTTGTAGTTGATCAGTGTTGCACTGGCATAATGGGCTTTTTTTTTTACTGGAAATATTCTCTTTCATGTGACACACGAATGCTGTCTCAATTCACCATAATGTCGAAGAGGAATTGAGAAGAAGAAGAAAAAGGACAGATGTGTGTACTATATAACACATTGAAAGCTTGGGATACGCGAATATCTTTGGATCCCCATGGGAGACTGAATAAATAAATAGTATCTGTGTGTGTGTGTGTGTGTGTGTGTGTGTGTGTGTGTGTGTGTGTGTGTGTGTGTGTGTGTGTGTGTGTGTGTGTGTGTGCGTGTTATGTAGGATAGAGGGCATGATTTGTTGGAAAGATGAAGGCAAAGCAAAGGCAGCTGTGAAAGGAAACGAACACTCCAGCTGACATAAAGGATGGATAAACAGGAGGAATGCAGATGGAGATGGAGAAAGGGAATGATGGTGAGAGGAATAGAAGGAAATGAGGAAGAGTTAGTGTTGGAGAGACAGGCAGAATAAAATATCATGCAGTGCTGTATTCTGGTGTCTTTGTATCAAAAGAGCTTGCAGAGCAAATCCAACTGGAAGGTCTGGAGGGAGGGAGAGACTCCAGGTCTGCCTCTGCTCCCCAGGGCGAGGCAGCAGGAATCAGGCCGGTGTACTGCTGCAAAGTGCACTCTCCCCACAGCACATATAGGAGGTTTCTTTTAATGAGGATACAAAAAAGGCCTGCAGAATGGAGGATACAACTTTTGTCAATCATACAAATATATATATATATATATATATATATACATTTTCTTTTATCAAAGTGAGAGTAGAATAAAATGCCCACCTCTGGGTCTTATATCTCTATAGTGAAATAATGTACTTGGAAATTTAAAATTAAGTGAGCTATGTTTTTGACTTTACATTGTTTTTCCTTCATATATATAAAAACCTTAAATAACACTATATTAGTTGTGTTACTATGCAGTGTTAGGATTACTGCATCAATGTTGATGATTCTTTTAAAAAGCTGTCCTCCACCGACACTTTCAGAAAGGGCAACACTGAATCGAAAGAAAAAATAAAATAAACTTTATCACTTTTGTTATTGATTAACCTGCATGTTTACAGTACTACAATTGTAGCATTGTTAATCTTATTATACTGTGAATGTTGTTGATACACTGTATATGTTATGTATATAATGGTTGGTGTTCTTTATATTAATGATTTTTAGTATCTTGGGGTAATTTCTACATTTTTAGTCAACAGTTGAAAAAGATGACAGGACAGGAGCAGGGTGGGAGATGGACAACAACATCCAGTAAAGGTCCCTGATGGACGTTTTTTGTTCGGGACCTTAACCCCTATATGGGCCACTATAATGGCCCCGTCATATTTATTTTGTGTCTGTGTGTCTCATCTTATACTTTGTGATGTTACATTGCATCTCCACTGGGTTCCTGTGGAGACTATATCGCTTCAAATAGTGGTCTTTGGTCCCATGTTGGGAAAAGTGATATAACCTTCACAGTAATAGGATCCAGATACAAGAAATATTCAGATATACATGTTTGCATTAGAACAGCATTATATAACAGTATATATAGCAGTACAATATAACAGTATACAACAGTCTGGGGAGCAGGTGTTGAGCTTGCAGTATAGTTCCTTCCTCACGTGATTCTGCTGACCAAAAGCCCAAATCAACTTGGTGCAGTCAGCTGTTGCAGAGTGAGGAATTGTTTTCATTTTAGGAGAACTCCCCACCAGTTGGAGGTGGACCTCCCTGGGGGAATTATATATCACATTAGTAAAAACAAAAAGATAACAAAGCATCCTAAATGATTTGGTTCGAGAGATAGTTCAGACTTTCTCTGAATCAGAAACTGACATAGTGAAAACTCATTCATATAATGAATGAATGGGGGTTGGAGTCCCTCAGACCAACTCAGGCACCTCTGGGTGCCCCCTGCACACGTTGGGGCCCCCTCACTATTTTTTTCCGGTTAGTCCCTGAAATACGACGTTATTGGAGACAGTAATTACCACAATGGTCTTGATGTGTTCAACATTACATAATATGCTCCTGGCCCCTCCCTTCCCTGGCCAGATTGAATCTGACGTTTAGAAACGTTTAGCAAGGGAGGAAATTGACAGATTAGTGACTCTCTCTCTCTCTCTCTCTCTCTCTCTCTCTCTCTCTCTCTCTCTCTCTCTCTCTCTCTCTCTCTCTCTATCCTCCCTCCCTCCCCCCTCCCTTCCCTCTCTCTGCTCTGCTGCCGGCGGACAGACGGCGGCGGCGGCGTTGGATCGGCTCGTTGTTGCGGACCGGGACTTTTCTTTTTCCTCGGTGCGCTCCGCTTTTGTGCGCTCCTGGACGCGGAGGACATGGGGAGCATGACCATGGGGTCACCACCATCACCACCAGCACCAGCACCCTCTGCTGCATCAGCACCAGCGCACTCTACTTTCTCCTCCACAGCGCCGGATCACGAGGAGAGCGCGTTGAAATAAAACTCTTGGCTGTGGCTTTTGTCGTCGATTTCCATTCTGGGAAACTTTTTCTTTCTTTCTTCTTTTATCCTGAATTATTAACCACAACGCGCGTGGAATGGAGATCCCAACTTTCCTGGCCAGTATTGGTCTGCTCTTCCTTGGAGGGGATATTTTTACCTGGTGAGATCAGCTTTGCTTTTTTTTAAATGTTTTTTTACTTCTAGGTTATTTCTACTTCGCACCACAAACAAATATACTAAATTAATACAAAATAGGTGAATAAAAAGTTGGATACACCATAAAACTTCTGATCGGAAAAGGCAAACGACCACTAAAAATGAGAATACCATTACGAGGAGATCAATATCTGCACCTTGTGGACGGTACATCGCGAGACAATCAACATATGCATCATACGTTTTGAATAATCAACATAAATTAAAGCTAAAATATCGCCGGTCAGTTTGATCTCCCTCGCGGCGTATCGCCTCCCATGACGTCACCTTATTAATATTAACGTGCGGTTATAACGCTTTCAGCTGAGTGAATGTGTGTGTGGCTTCTGTCTACCCACAACCAGAAGTCTGCTTTCTCCTCTGCTTCACCTCCAGGCACAGAGGACTTGATGACGCTATTTGCATAATGCATATGCATAGAGAGTGTGGTTTTTATTTTATTCATTTATCTATATTTTCATTTTATGGAGATGAATTCGATTTGAGGTGAGTGGGTGCGTGTTTGTACAACGTCACCCACCTGTAGGCCTGTTCCATCAGGGTCAGAGGGTGCCATCATGCTCGTGGCGCACAACAAACAGTCCTCTGCTATTACCACCAAGACAGAAGCCCAGATTGGAGAGTTTAAGGAAAGGGAAGGAGTTAACAGATGGACATCTGCCGTCTCAAATATCCTGCTCACGACGCCTCCTGTTTGCTCCACATCAAGCTGAAACCAGTCTTTTAGAGTTTATTTTAACGCATTCATATTTGGATTTATCCTATACGAGTTAAGGCAACCTTAAACTGACTGGCATTTAAAGTGTACATTGAAATTGGATACAACATGACCTCTGATTGTCAGCATTGTAAATGACCTTCCCACGTAGTGGTCTTGCATACAAAACAGGTGGCTTTTGTCAGCTGGGTAAACCAGGTGTGTCCAAACTACTGTGGCGAGTTTTAGCGCTTTGAACTTTCTATATGTGTTCAATGGAGGCCTTCACGGCACATTCATGTGCGTGTAGTCGAAATGCCCCTCGTGTTCTCTTCCATGAGCTTTCACAAGCATCCAATTCTTGGGATAATCAGCATCCACTGCCGAGCCCCAGTCCCCCCCCTCCCGAAGGCCATATTCTGGCAAGTGCCTCCACTGAAAAAGGGCAAAGGGTGAAGCTACTTAAGCTTTGGTTGAAATTTGGACAAATCATTTCTATTGTCCCTCTTGGCCGTCCACCAGCAGAGGGAGTAACAGCTATTGTAATTGGATTTTCCCTGCCCCAAGTCACTGCTGGTATTATTATTTTGTTTCCAGTACAATGCAGAGTGGAGGCTTTTTCTTGCACCTCATTATGTGCGCTCTCTCTCTCTCACTCACTCACTCACTCACTCACACACACACACACACACACACACACACACAGTTTTGCCTTTGGTGGTTGAAAGTTGCAAACTCTTTCCTTCCCTTGCGCCCCGCTCTGAACAGAATTACTCCAGTTCCCTTTTTAGCTCCTCATTTATCCATTTCACCAAAGTTGCTTTGCTGAGTTATGCCTCGCCGCCTTTGGTGTGGCGTCATTTTCACAGCTTTTCTTTTCCAGCTGAAGTGTCACCCTTCACAATTCACAGAAAGGGATTTAGAAAAGCACGACAAATACTAGGTGCTGGACAGAAGAGCGTGTAAAAAAAAAGATGTTGCGCTACGTTGTTTATATACTTATTTTTAGCCAAACCATGATGTTGGACCCTAATGGAGCATCATAGTTTGACAGTGTGAAAGTGGCATCAGTTTAAGGGTCCAGACCAAGCGACCAACTGACAGGTGTTGTGTTCAAATCCATAAAATGATGGGATTGTTAGCAGAAAATGTCACAAATGTTTTGGTTTCATCGCAGAAATGTTTGAGTGCATCAATTTACTGAGACTCAAATGAAATAGAGGACATTGATAACACAGTAGTAAATATGGAGCGATTTTGGACAAGTAGTAAATGTGTTTACACTCAGAAAACTCTAGAAAAGCTTCAGCCTCACCCGACGATGTCAACAGACCTTTGTCACAGCAGAAGGTTATTGGCAAAAAAGGCATAACTGACTAACTGAGATATGAAAGGTTCTCTCTGATATTCAGCGCATTAATACAGCGCCACAACAACTGTTGTCTATTGTTGACATATTTCGGGCCAGCTGCGCATGTTTTTAGTGCGTGTTCGTGCATGTGAGCATGCACCAATCTGCTAGCTCATGGTCGCCGCTCCGCCCGTCACTCACACAGAACTCATGTCGGGGTTAGAGCTGATGTTGTTTGCACTGTTGGCGTCGTCTGCACTGTTAGCAGCGAGCGGCCGGCTCAGGCGTTGCCACGTTGAGAGTCGTGTGGAGGCACTACGTGCTCTCAATTCTCCAATTCAGCAGCTTTTTACTATTGCTGTGCGCTATATGCCCTTCCTGCTAGAACACGCCAACATGTCTGCTGTGAAGAAGGCCTATTGGTAAATGAAATCATGCTTTTCCAAAGAAATTGAGCAAAGAAATAAAACTGCACCTTTTTTGTCAAACCAGCTCACTACTTTTTTTTTTATTTATTTGACTATTTTCTCCCTTGCAATATTTATAATATACTGTATTTGATCACAGCAAAACATGAGATTATAACCACATTCAATTTTCATCAGTTGAGCTCACTGTGGTTTGGTGTTGCCTACATGAACACTTCCGGCAGCTGGATAACATTAGAAGTTATTTGATACATGGGGGGAGGTTAATAAATCACAACTATGCTTTATGCATACTGAAAACATATAATAATAATAACTTTATTCATATAGCACCTTTAAAAACAAAGTTTACAAAGTGCTCTACAGAGAAACAAAGCATAGTCATACATAACTTGAATACCGGTAAACAAAAAGGACCATACCATAAAGGCAATGAATACAACAAAACCAAACAAATAACCAAAAAGAGCAAATGGAGTAGAAAACAAACTAACAAATAAATAAAATAAACAAACAAAAACAGGGGAACAAAAGAACTGCATAATAGATCATGAAAGGACATAAAAGGATGACACAATTTAAAAGCAATTCTATTCAAATGGGTTTTAAGAAGTGATTGAAAAGGAGTTATTGATTCTGCAAGCCTTATCTCCTCCGGTAGGTCGTTCCAAAGTCGAGGGGCCCTGATGGCAAAAGCATGGTCACCCTTTTGATTTAAGCCTCATATATACATGTTTAATACTTGAATGAGACCAAATACGTTAACAGGGGGATATTTATGAATCAATTAGCATTTAATTGAATGACCAAAAAACTAGCCGACACAAAAACAGGTGAGGCGGCGTAATATTTTGGTGATTCGTTTCATTGCGTAGTCGGCTGTGGACCAGATACAGGAAGCATTCACAGTGCACAGAGAGGGTTGAGGGTCAATAGGATGAGAGCTGATGTTATTGAATGTTAATAATATTCAGCATATTTTATCATCCAATCTAATAGTAGATGCTAATTCATCTTGCAATATGGACAGAAAAGCTCAGTCGCATGTTTCAGCTTAAGACAAACAGCCAGAGGAGTTGAGGGACCGCACACATTTTGTTTGTATGTGGTCATATTATGGTTTAGCAAGATGTGGCAGCAAGATTTAATCCCAACATGTCATGATCTCTCTGATCTGTCACACTCGTCCTTAAACGGCGAGTGACACAGTGCTCCCAAGCAATCTGTGTGAGAGGCTGAGTCGGCGGATAAATCTCTCCTGCTGCCCGAAGAGTACATTTCCCAATAACACAGTGATCTGGCTGCATGAACTGTCCCGACTCTGCTCCTGCAGCGGGGTGAGATGGTGCAGGGACACTTCAGTGCTCCCACTAAAAGCCTCCCACTCAGTTTAGACGACAACGAGAAACACTTTATTCTAAGTCTACTGTCCAGTCAGTTCAATATGCTCAGGAGCGTTTGGAATTGGATTATCAAGTAGTGCACGTGTGGAGAATCCTCTGATACAGCATTTGGAGCTTTATGTTTGTAATTGCAATTCAAATTTAACTCAAATAATTTAAGAGCGGAGAATGTTTGTTGTCTGGTCAAATCAAGCAATTCATTGCGGAGCAAATAAAATACAAAAATTAAGGAGAACCCATCACATGTCCCATGAGTCACTTATTTGAACAGTTAAAACCCCACACAAATGTGTTTGAGTGGGGTTTTGACCCCTCACACTTTTGCAATATGGGAAAAGAAAAGTACAGATTTGAGAAGCTCGCATCATCAAATGTTTTCTATTTTCTAACCTGATCAGTTACTGAAATAGAACATGTTGGTGAATAATTTGACTTTAATCATAGCATTCAGGAGGGCATGCCTTTGATAATTCAATAACATATTGTTTTAATACTACCAGTTACTCCCTTTAAAATATATCTCGTCAGTTGGCCAAACACAATTGGCATAGCAACTACTGTAGAAGAAGAAAGTAATTCAATAATCGTTTTTTCAACTCCAACTTTTGTCAGGATGTGAATATGTTGTGTATGATTTGCAGTGTAGATCTTCTCTGGCCTGTACAGTACTGTATGTCCATCCAGCAGATCCCCTGAAGATCTCTCTGTGTTTATGAGGAAGGAGCAGAGGCCTCGTGCTTAGAGAGAGCAGCCTGTATCTCTAGATCAGGGTTCAGACATCACACTGCTTAAGTGTCCTTGAGCAGCAGAGTGAGGAGGTGCAGGGACACTTCAGTGCTTCCACTAAAAGCCTCCTGCTGGATCTGAGGCGACGCACCACATGCAAACGGCAACACTTCCAAACACAATTATTCTGTTTTCTAATTAGTTCAAATAGGCTTACAAGCATTCACATTTGGATTAATAAAATGTATCAGACATCTTGAAAAAAATAAATCTCTGACAGCAATCTGGCACTGGTCTATTGGAGATACAATTTCACTTTGATACAGTGAGTACTTATAGCACGACCATAAGCCTATCAAGATATTTTGACTCTTTTCTTTCGACCCTCCCTGCTGGGTAAATGTCCATGTCCTTAAAACTCTCTGGAGCAACAGAATATGTTATACCTCTGTTGCAAAAACTTCATACTGAATATATGTGATATAAGTATGGACTCAGCACACTTTGGTAAAAGTTAGGGAAACATCAGCGCCTTGGCTTAATATATGTTTTAAAAAGTCTCCACAAACTATTGTGGGACTCTGGATGCTAACCCTGGGTCATTGTGTACACTGAAAGCCGCAATGCCTTCCCTCTGATTTATGTGCGTTGACTGAAAGAATTAATAAGTATATAAATGTAATTTGGATACAGGGTTGCTGGGACACACTTGCTCAGAGGCCACTCACACTGTCCTTGGTCCATTGGTGCACACTTAGTTCACGTGGTATGTTTTTTTGATTCAAAATACAAAAAACTGTTAAATCTATTTTTCTCCCCTCCTTGTTCATATAGCACACTTTCAATTGTTTATCCATTTCCTTTTCCCCCATATATCCTTTCAACACTCTCCATTTTCCTCGTTGCTTATATAAGATTAGATGCTAGGATAGAGGAATAAAAAAATAAAAAATAAAAATAAGCCAGTATGTATATAAGTCAAAATGATTGTTTTGCTTAATTTTGTCAAGTGACTGGATAGAAAGATAAAAATGCAGTATTCATTCATTAACATGTCAAATATATATTATGCTGCTCCTTGGACTCCTTGGACACCTAAAAGCAAAACAATATACACAGATTGTTAATGTAGTCCATTAAACGATCGTTTGCTAAATGAAAAGGGATCTATTATTCACTGTTACTGTCAGTTAATGCAACACACACACACACAAACACACACACCTACACACACAGTCATATAAATGGGGCAGCTGCCTGTAGACTTATTTATTGTGTTTTTTGATGATTCATCCAAATGGATTGTGCAAAGCTGCTCATCTCACGTCGATGCCATTAAACCAAATGACCCTGGTGAGCATCAGATGAGGATTGGGGATCAGGTAACTAGCAGTGACAGTGTAAGAAAGCAATTAGGCTTGTTAGTGCGTGCTGCACATTGAGTAAAAAGAAGAAAAAAAAGACGCCATAAATCTGAGAGGGGCTCTTTGTGCTCTTTGTCTTGTTCTCCTCCTCCTGTCTCCTCTGCGTCTGTTTAATGTTAGCTCATAAACAGACGGGTGCAGATCCGGGCCTTTGGGAGGGACGTTTAATGAAAGGGAAACACAGAAGGGAGAGAAGCGTCTGGAAATGCACTCTCTCTACGCTGTTTGTCATGGATGGAGGGCTGAGAAAATAGAGGGGTTACGTTGAATGTTTAGAGAATCTCCACAGAGAGCGATGACACACTCGAGCCCTCGCATGTCTTTCAGCAGCAAACAGTAATATTTCACCCCCCCCCCCCCCTTGGAGAGCTGCGTATGTTGTAGTTCAGCTTTTTGTGATCGTAAAATGCATATTCAGGTCGGGAAATCTCGTTTTTCTCAAACGACATCAATTTAGAGAGTCAGATGAAGTCGGAGCTGTTCTTTAGAGCAGCGAAATGTAATGTTTATCAAAGCAATATGTCCGTGACATTTTAAATACATGTCCATTTTGTTACTTTGTCACAATCATTGTTCAGGCATCAGGGATACAAGGTTTTGTAAGTTTAGTAACTAAGTGTTCGCATTTAGTATTTTGGATTCAATAAATAAGATGCGCTTCTAATAGGAGAAGAGCAGCCACCAACAGATAAACAGATAAGATGGCCCCTACAAAATCCATTAACAACACGTCTAAGGAAAAGAGATATAGGTCTTCCACTGGTCTGTGACATAAAGAGGGCACAATGTTACATTTCTGTAATCTGTGACTATAAATACACCTCGTAATGTCAGGGATTGCAATACAAAGAATCCTGAAAAATGAAAAGGAACACAGTACGGTAGGCCTCCTCCCTCGTCCCTGTGAGGAGGCCTGTTTAAAATGGTGTGGTAATGGATTTTTTGAAGGAAAAGCTCTTTATTTCCATATTTAGAAAGTACCAATTAGTGAAGAAATCCAGGAGTCACACAGTGATTAATTAATTCACTCGGTGCTCCCAATTTAGTTCAGACATGACAGTGATTGCCAGGCTAAAAATAAATCTGCTACTACAACAACACGGATTCGCAAGGGAAATGTTATTACTGATTTTCAGTTTAGTTTGTTTTACTATTTCATGTTGATAATTAATACATGTGTTTCTTTTTTTGCTGAGGAGGTCAGTTTTCTACGTATCCGCCTGTGGGTGTACCGCTTTGCTCTCTAGTTGTCGACTTTCTCCAAATGTCAGCCTTATTGCAAAGGTCACTGAATGACTTTTCATTGTTGGTCAATAATTACGCCTTCGATCAAGCCCCCATATGGTCCATTTCCCTGTCAATGCCACTCCCAGCCTTTGTGACTTTGAATGTCAGTGAAACCTTTCATTTCATTCAATTCTTTTATCGCACGTCAGCCGGCTCTTTCAACACTTTTAGCTTCTAAAATCTGATTCTTTGCCACAGATTGCATATTAAAACAGTGATGGGTAATTCTCTGCTCATATTGAATGGCAGCATAATGTTTCCAATGGCGACATAACTGACCTGATGTAAACTCAAATACATTAAGGTCCATACTGCAATATTTATCTGCATGTCATCTGTTTACAGGCTCTGTTTTAGAATGCAAAACTGCCACCTGGTGGTGTCTGAGCTGTGCTGCTCTTGTTAAATCCTTGTTAAGTCTCTCAGACACAGGCTCTGGGCCCTCTGGGACTACCCGAGGGTTTCAGGGGCCTTGGTGGGGTCCGTTATATATATATATATATATATATATATATATATATATATATATATATATATATATATATATATATATATAGATAAAAGGACTCCCCTTTTATCCTATTATTCAGCTATCGAGAGTTTAGAGGAATGGGAAAAGCCAAAAGCACTGCTTTAATGGAGGTGTCACTGCCCCACACGAGAGACAGCAGTGTAATAAGGTGCTAACTTAAAAGCCTTATTAAATGTGGTCTAATGAGAACCCGTCTCGTTTTAATAAAATGGTCCCGAGCTCCATGGACAGAGGCGCAGCATGACGCTCCGTCTGAGCTCTGTGAAATGTGAAGCTGCACTGCTAGATTTGGATCAGCCTCCTTGTGGACACACTCTGGAGACACAAATGAAGGAAAATATGCCAGCCAGGCTTAAACCCATGTGGCTTTCATATGCTTGATGTGTGCAGGAATATTTGGGAGGATACGAGTGATGGCTAGCGCTTTGTTCTGACATTCAGTATCAGTACAATGTGGCCATTTCCATGCAAGAATCCTCAACTAATGAGATGTTGTTGTTTTTTAATGACATGCTGCTGATGATAACGCAAAACTAATTCATGGTTGCATTTTTCATTCCACTCATTTGAGTGCACGTCCATTTCACTGACTATGACTTATGCCGAGACATGCAGCGCTTTGCATCATATTATTATATAAATTAAAACAAAGTACCAATAAAAACAGAGAGTTTGCTTTATCCAACTTAAATCTCTTATGAATATGTATATGAAAATACGTCGCCTTATTGTTGTTACAAATTTAAGAGATTATAATATCCCAATTCAGTAATGAATAATTCAAAAGATTTAGAGAACATTGGTTTATATGATATGGGAGAGATACATACATATGTTGAATTTTCTTGTTCTTATACATTTGATGAACATAAAATAAATAAACCCGTAAATCTTTCTCCGTGCCGGCTGGATGTGAAGATAACCAATTAGCTACTAACACGTTTGCAAGGGGGTGATATGTCGTTCTTGTTTTAACAGATTGTTTCTACGCCGCCCCCGAAAAAAACAAAAAACAAAACAATTATGCATCTTTAAAGACAAAATTAAAGGAAAGGTTTGGGATTGTCTTTTTTTACTACAGCGAATTCTAATCCTTTTTCCCTCAACAGTGAACATTGCTGGCATCTAGAGGTGTGTTTTTACCTGTAGATGTGCACGTTCCTGACTGTCATGATGTAGCTGGACGACCTCTGAAGGCTGCTGTGTTTGCTGTTTGTCTCCTTTAGGGCGATGCTGAATGACATTGGGGACTATGTAGGTAAAGACATTCAAATATCCTGGTTACCGAACCTGGATGAGTTAATGAAGGGCTATGCCAGAAATTTTCGCCCTGGGATAGGAGGTGAGTATGAGATCTACTGCTCGTGGCGTTGGGTTGCATTTCACCCCCTCACATTTACAGCCATCCTTAGCATCACCCACCTCAAGGTGCAGCAACACGACCGTTCACATTTCATTCTCCAATTCCATCATCCTGAGAGGTTCTTTTTTTTCTTCTTCTTGTACGACATTTGAAAACAAAGCCGTATTTACCTTAAGCAAATACCTGCTTTGACTCTTCAGTTAGGCGAGTCATTTGTTCAGGACACAAAAAAAAAAGAAAACCATCAAGGTGGGAGAGAGGCTTTGCTTTAGGGGCTTATCGAGGACGATAATGGCCTTTCGAGGACGAGAGGGAGACGGGTGGTGCTAACGACGAGCGCCGCTCTAGAGACGTTGCTAAGAATGGCTGCAAGATGTGAAACATCCAATGACCACAGCGATAGATTTCTCAATCTCACAGCTTAACTCAGCTGAGCAAAAGGTGAAAATGTGGAGCAGGAGCACCGCTTTCACCACACGCCTACGCAGACCAGCAAACCACAGCACCGCGTGGTGGCTGCACTTCTATTGATGGAACATGAGAGTAGGCTGACAAATGGCAGCTCAAAGGAAAGAGGCTGTCGGTGACCGCTGAGGAATCATGTGTGTTATTGGGAGGAAGTCCCTTCATTCAACTCACATTCCATAGCCTTTTAATTCGGAGTTATGTTTGTGTCATTACATCACAATCAAATACCCATGACATTTGCACAAATACTAATAATTACAAAAAAGGATTCATAGATGTTTTTTTTGCATCTTAAAAATGAGGTAATATTCACAAATATGGCTTTAAGAGAATCCACATGAGCAAGTATACACACAAATGGCTAAATATAATATAATATTACCAATTATCTTGGTTATGAAAGTACACACATTATTTGTTAATCACATTCTTTGCTTAGGAGACATTCATAATAGATATTTTGCAATTTTGCAATCAAACATTGACATGATTGGATTTGTGTAAATGGAAAACCATATTTGTGAAACAAACCATTTATTTGTACAGTCGTGAATCCCATTGTATTGTGAAAAACATTTTTACATTACGATCATTTACATAACAGTCTATTCATATTGCAGATGCTTTTGTCCAAAGCGACTATTAAATTGCCTCCCAAACAGACAAATATATCATTAAGTGCTAGCATTTCTAGAACTCAAAACATATTTGTGGACGTTATTCGCAAATGCAGAGTAACACCTCTGTGAATCCTAATGTATTTGTGTAATACTCATGCTATTTATTTTAGGTTTTATGATCCAAAAAATTCCATATTAACATTAACATTTCAGTATATAGAAGCCAAATTGTCCATGTTACTGCTTATGCAGTGCATGTATTTTAAATGCATTATTAATCCGTGCACAACCACTGGAGGATAATATGTAAAACATGCTTGCTATTGCATCAGGTGACACCCTCTAAACGTGTCCGGCTGACCTTGGCGTGCAATGAACATGCCATTGTAAATCACCTCACACTTCACATCCAGTGTATGGCCAACCGAATATGATTTGAAATGGTTATGGGAAGGTGTTGAATGGTGGGGAATGGTAATATGTGATTCCTTAATGCTCAGTATAAATAGCCTTTCTGCTCTGCATCAGTGAGCTCCCCTGTAGTTTCTGCCCTCTAGCATCCGATCACAGAGGCACACTCCATGCTAATCATATGGCAAACTGTTGAGTGGGAATGCTAGCATGCGTGCGTGCGTGTGTGTGTGTGTGTGTGTGTGTGTGTGTGTGTGAATGTTGGCAGAAGCTCACTCTGTGCGAGTCCATGAAAGCCCAGTGCTGTTTATGAATGCCCACAGTGTGATGTGCCACTTAGCATGGTTAAACTCGATAATGCTTAATCTCTATGCTCTGTAGGAGTGTTGGAGACGTGGGATGATATAAGGTGGGAGGGGAAACATGTGGGAGATGGAGAGCGGAGGGACTGATGGGCTCAGAATGAGCAGAGAAGGTGTGTGTTTGGAGGCGAGGTTTGCTTTCCTTTCTGACTTCTCCGCCTGCAGGTCCACCGGTGAACGTGGCCATGGCCATTGAGGTGGCCAGCATTGACCACATCTCTGAAGCCAACATGGTAACGTATATAGTCGCTTTCTCATTCCTTCTACACACAGATTCGCTGTCATCCCTTCAACTTCCCTTTTGCGGCACAGATCAAAGATTTGCTATTTGCATAATCCTGATTTATCCCACTTGAGGGTTTCAAAGTACTCAGTGTGAACATGTGTGACACATTGGCTGAGTTGTTAGATAATTCGATATTTTCAGGGATTTTGCATGGTGAGAACCAAATCTAGTCGATGCACTTTATGTATGTGGCCCGGATTCTTTTCCACACAAATACATATTTTCAAGCATTCCAATAAAAGCGGAAAACCAAAGCGGAAAACCAGGCAAAAAGCAAAACTGACTACTACATCCAATTTACACCATACTTAGCTCCACCCTCTTGTCACGTCCGGTTGCAAAAATCCAAGATGGCGATGACCAACATGTCAAAGTTGAGGCTTCATCACAGTGACTACGTCCACTTCATACAGTCTAAGTGAGAGCCACAAAAGACATTATTCAGATGTTTCACAGTCAGAGTAGAGCTGTTCACGGATCTAACTAATTTCAGTTCAAGGTTTATTTGTATTTAATTGTATAATGAGAATCAGAACCATTTATTTGGCAGGTATGCTACACATCCAAGGAATTTGTCTTGGCGGGTGGTGCATACATTAGACAAACAACAACAATCAACACAGAAATAGTGTAGAACTGTGCAGAAATAGAAACATAATACATTTACAGTAGAAGTGTAATGTTTAAAGTGACATGTGTATTTAAATGAGTGGTAAATACAGACTTCAGTCTACACACATTGGTTTTGTTTTATTTAAAAAAATAGATATTCTTGATAGAAAGTGAGTTTTAGAACAACTTAAGGATTCCTCTTTTTTCACTCACACTGTAGCGTTAGAGGTGTTTCTTTCTGTAAAGTCTGTCTCCCCATGTCCGTGACTCAGCCGACATGTTCGCATGTGTGTTTGTTTGTGTGCTGTTCTTGGCAGGACTACACCATGACCGTGTTCCTGCGGCAGAGCTGGCGCGATGACCGCCTGTCCTACAATCACACCAACAAGACGCTGGGGTTGGACAGTCGATTCGTGGACAAGCTGTGGGTGCCCGACACCTTCATCGTCAATGCCAAATCTGCTTGGTTCCACGACGTCACCGTGGAGAACAAGCTCATTCGCCTTCAGCCCAACGGAGTCATTCTATACAGCAGCCGGTACGAGCAAGCAGATTATTGTCTACACTAGTCTGCCCAGTGAGACAGTTTGTATCTGGATGCTAAGAGGGTTTTTTTTAATATGAAAAAGCACTCGCTTGTTTCCGATTTTTATGTTTTTTAACAGACATTTTAGAACACAGACATCTCTTATTTGCTGTCTTTAGGCATGGAAATCTCTCATGATCCATCACATGATGAGTCATTTCTTTGGGTAGTAACTTCATAAGATTAGAAAAAAATCTCTGATGTGCAGGCGGATGCAGGGAGATGGGGGAGGAACATGGAAAATAAAAGGTGAAGGTAAAGTGGGTCCAGGTGAATCATAAAAAGAGCAAAATTGGCTGTTACTGTGAGTGTGTCAGTAGAATCCATGAACTTTGAAATACAAATCTGTGAAGAAAAAAAATTATCCTCCAACCTAAAACTATATCCTTTGTCGTTGCCTTTCCAAACCCCCCGCATACATATTCTCTTCTGCTGCCTCTGTTGGCAGGATGCCATTGTTTGTAAGTGCCTCCCAAAAAGCTACAAATGAGAACAAAAGTATTAATATGATGGTTTTCTTCTTCTTAAGGTGTGGAAAAGATTGGACCTATGATTAAAAAACAATTGGTAACAGTTGGTAGGAGATAAGAGGCGAATAGTTGTCTCAGGAAGCACAGCTTTACCCTTTCCGTCCAACCCCAATCTTCTTTGTCCGTATTTTGATTTATGTGGTTGAACAAATGACCAATGCTGTTTTTTTCTGTTTAGTGAAGCTATACAATATATATATATATATATATATATATATATAAAATCTGATTAGTCAAATCTGATTAGTCAAGTCTTGTTTTTATATATTATATTATATTTATATTATTATATTTAAGTACATATTCTCATTTGTTTTTTACACACCAGACAAAAGAGCTAAAACACTCAATTAAACAATTTGTCTTCTTGACTTGACTAATATATTGTTTTATAATAGGACATTATCTCACGACAGGGCAGCACTGTTACTGTTTGTTGTGTGTAGGTGGGGCAGAGAGAGACAGAGAGAGACAGAGAGAGAGAGAGAGAGAGAGAGACACACACACACAGAGCAAACAGCTGTTTCTATGCGTTTTAGTTTCATTGCCCATAAACGTTTTTGTATAGGTTCGGCCTAGCTGCTCTCATTCGCATTGTGGCCTCATCCTCATTAGCACGAGGCAGCATTTAGCAGCTAGAGTGCAAGATACTTTTCTCAGGAGTTGGTGAAAACCAAAGATAAAAGGAGAGTGAATATTCAAGTTGCATTCATCAAAACACAACTCCAGGTGAATATTAATGTGGCTCTGTGTCTTCTGGATGTGTAAACAAGTGACTGTTTGCTAAACATTTTGCCATTTGACCTTATGACATATGTCAGTGTTGTGTTTACCGAATAATTTAGTTTCCTCCCGAAATTGAGCCAAAGAAATCCATTAATTGGCTCAAAGGTTTTTCGGTCTTGTCTTAAAATTATGATGATTGCTGTAAAGTATTGAGCTCCTTTTCATCTCAGCTATTGTACAACGTTGTAGTCTCTGGAAAGATGGGTGAGCCATGTGAATGTGAACTATGTGTTAGTAGAACATGTTGTCCAGGTGAGGTGCTGAGAAACAACAGGTGATGAACATTAAGTCATGATTAACTGGGCTGCTTTGCTGCTAGAATCACTTCCACGGTGGCGTGTGACATGGACCTGACCAAGTATCCTATGGATGAGCAGGAGTGTATGCTGGACCTGGAGAGCTGTAAGTCATATTCACATAAAGTCTGCTTCTTCCCTCACACACTCATTATAACATTTTGCTTTCTTGATTTTTTTTTTAACACATACATGCTAATGTAAAGGGTCGCCTGGCGACAAGCTTTCTCCATTACTCCCTCTATACCCTCACATTACTGCATTATTGTAGGCTGGACTGATCCAATGTCTTGTTGTCATCGTTTGTTCTCTGTCTAGATGGCTACTCCTCAGAGGACATTGTGTACCACTGGTCAGAGAGTCAGAAACACATCCACGGCCTGGACAAACTGGAGCTCTCCCAGTTCACCATCACGGACTACCGGTTTGTCACTGAGATGATGAACTTCAAATCTGGTGAGCATCAATCTTGCTCTGCTTTGTTTTTCTTGTCGTCAGGACCAGTTTCCATTTGATGGAGTGTTTTATGCATTACGTACCATTTTGCTTGCCTCTTGCATTGGAAGACTTTTTGAAGCAAGATTTCTATTTTAACTTGAAGCACTTCTCTGGTAATATTCTATGCATAGAAGGAATTCATCAAGTCAGGCTTGCTGCTGAGCCAGGCAGGAGGTTTAAGAGATGATAGGAGTTGCTGCTGGGAAAATGTAGTTTGCAGCACTTCTTTTATGTCTGGCATCTTGGAGCTTTGCCACCAGGGGCACAAGTGAGCAGATAGCATTCTGTAGTAACAGTAAAGCAATTATACATTGTGTTAATTTCCTCAACACAGCAAAGCAATTAAACAGTTTGTTTTCTGCTTCCCAGCGGGACGATTTCCGAGGCTCAGCCTCCGCTTTGAGCTGAGACGTAATCGAGGCGTCTACATCATCCAGTCATACATGCCTTCCATACTGCTGGTCGCCATGTCCTGGGTGTCCTTTTGGATCAGCCAAACGGCAGTCCCTGCTCGTGTATCATTAGGTTGGTAATAGTTTGATGAGGTCTGTTTTAACTTTAAAAAAAATGCCATTTTAACACAGACTACCCCTCTAAAATCTTGAGTAGATGAATGTAATTAATCATACTGAACAACACTGACCATTTTGCTATTTTTAGAGCCTTACCAGCAGTACAAATGTCAAGTACATGCTGGTTTTGGTAACAGAGAAAAGACCAAGTCAAAATATACGCTTAGTTTCTTCCAGGTAGTGACAAATGTTGTGTACCATGTTGACTTTGTCTCGACTGTAGCAAAGCTCATTAAATGTCCACGTTCATCCTCCTCCGAGCATAATATCCTCAGTAAATTTCATGGCAATATGCCGATCAGAGATTTAATGTGTAGACATTAAAATTGGGGCTTGACACCCGGCCAGATGTTATTGGGATTTATTGCTTTAGTGTCCCCAAGTGACTGTTTAAGTGCTGTTTCCTTCCAGTATTGTGAAGATCATTTTAAGTTTACGCTTAACCTGTGAAGAAAGTGATGATTATGATCATCACCGCTATAATCAGCTCGTAGGCAATATGAATGTTAAATGGTCACCGGGCTGTGAAAGTCAACACATGTGGTCTGTTAATGAGACAAAGCGCTTGCAGCAATGCTGGCGGCTCTGTGCAGCTGTATAAAGGCACAGTGGTGCAAGCATGGCTAAAAGAATAAAACTAAAGAATAACTATAATATGCATGTTGTGCCTCTGTGTTGTTTCCACAGGGATCACAACCGTGCTCACCATGACCACGCTGATGGTGAGCGCCCGCTCCTCCCTGCCTCGGGCGTCAGCCATAAAGGCGCTCGACGTCTACTTCTGGATCTGCTACGTGTTTGTGTTCGCGGCGCTCATCGAGTACGCCTTCGCTCACTACAACGCCGACTACAGACTCAAAGAGAAGGCCAAGGTGAAGGCCAACAAGCTCAGCTCTGAGGTGAGGAAATCATTCCCGTCACGTACTCCCATCAACAGATCACAATGTGGAGCTCCTGGGAGGGGAGTGTTGTGAGTAATGAGCACACAGACCTGTGCCGGCGCCTCAAACTCCGGGCGCTGACAAGCAACCATCCCACTGACCTACAGCGAGACAATGCATCTCTGTAGAGCATAATGGGGAAATGGAAGAGTTCCCTTCAGGGAGTAATAGCTGCTCTCATCATACTGCCTGTTTGCTTTGCAGTTGATATACATTTTGCTGAGGTATACCTTCAGAATAGGACATGAATCAAATGAAATAATAGAAATGGTAGGCAAAATCTTGTTATATTCTGATGAGGACAAAGACATGACAAGATGATTGAAGTGAGTGACATTGAAACGTACAGTGGGGTGATTGGAAATGTGTGGCGACCCAGCATGCATTGTTGACGAGGCTAAAATATCAGGGACTATAGAAACCTACAAAACAACAGAGGTGAAATGTAACTAACTACATGTACCATACTTACATTTGTAGGTACTTTATTTGAGTCTTGTAAGTTTACTTAAGTTACTTTACTTTTCACGCGCAATTCTGCTTCTACTCCACTAATCTGTGAGCTTTAATTGCTAATTAGTTTTCAATATAATATATTTCCACAGAAAACAAAGAATTTGTGGTATTAGTATTTTTTACTTCAGTAAAGGATCTAAATACTTCTACCATTGAATGAACCAACGTTTTCTTTCAAAATCAAGACCCAAGGACTTCCTAATCATCCTTGTTTCAGGTCCAGCTCTAAACAATTCTGGATTGTAATGTTTTATTGTAAAAATATTGCATAATAGTGGCCGGGGCTGAATGTTTTTATTGCAAAAAATGCAGAAAGATACTAATGCCATGTCTTTAGATTAAAGAAATGCACAATTAAATAATACCAAGTATTTCTATGATAAAGCAAAACGAGTGTGAAGTGATGCAGTAGCACAGTGCAAGAGGTGGTTTGACAAAACGTGTTCTACTGTTGGGTTTGTAATAATGAAAATAGTGGATAATGTAATTCTTAAAATATAAAACTAAAATTTAGCTCCCTCTCTTTTTTCTTTTGATATTCAGCAAGGTTTATTAATTGTATCTGGATTCTCCACAACCAGTCCATCAGTCACGTTTATCAAATATTTGATGCTTAACAACTCAAAACTGCACTCTAGCATGTAAAACCTCAGAAAGTGCCTCCACACCTCTCTGTCTCCCCACAGTCCATTGTGAAGAACGGCAAACAGGCTATGGTTCTGTTCTCCCTGTCGGTCACCGGCATGAACCAGGGCGTAATGATTTCCAACCGCCACGGGCGGCCCCAGCGCTCCAGCAGCGAAATCCCCGGGGAGGGCGGCAGCGAGGAGGCCGAGCCGAGGAGGAGAAGATCCAGGCAGCCGGAGGAGAGCGCGGAGGAGAAGAAATGCTGTTCCAAGTGCGTGTGCAAGCCCATTGACGCCGACACCATCGACATCTACGCCAGGGCCGTGTTCCCTTTCACTTTCGCCGTGGTGAACGTGATCTACTGGGTGGCGTACACCATGTGAAGAGGAGGCAGCAGGATGAGCGAATGGCTGCCATCCAGGGCTGTATATAAGAAACTGCTGGAGTTGTGCCACTTCAATGCTGGCAGACTGGTGCAGCTGAAATATACTGCAGGCCTCAGTAAAAAAAGAAAGAAGAAAACTTCAGAAGAAATGAAGTTATATGGCCTGTGAATATGGAAATATTGTAGTAATGGAAGTAGTTATGAGTTTAAAAAGTGTTAACAGGACTTCATATATTTAAATCAATACAGAAATGTGCAGTGTAAATGCAAAGCACTGTCTTGCCTGTTGGAGGTTTATATAAACCGCGAGCACAGTTTAGCCAAACACGCTGTTATACGAACTCCGAAACACCGAAACAACACATTCTGCTCGAACACCTGCAGTACTGACCACGAGTGCACTTCTCGCAAACACAAATAAGCACACTTGGCTTAACTAACTCAAAAGCAACAATCTGGAGTGAACCGCCTGTTATCTCGAAAAGCAAACGCGCCGCCCAAACTAGAAGGATAACAAGATGAGGTGAACTACTATTCTGCATGGCTGATAGCTCACTCGCCCTCCTCCCGCACCATCGCCAACCCTCCTCCCCTCTCTCTTCCTCTTCCGCCTTTGGTCCTCCACCCATTTTCTTTTCAATTCATTTTTCGTTCAGGACACTGTCTGGGGTGTCTTATCTCCCTCTGCCAGTTCTGCCTTTTTCCTCACCATTAAAGGACTTATTCCACTACAGTACCTGTGTGTCTGCCTCTCTCTCTCCTACTTCAAATGGTCACTTTAATCTAAAATCCAAATGGTTGTTGGGTGTGATTAAAAGGATAGAAATGCTGAAATCCCTTGTGGGAGATGAACATTTGTCAATGCAAGATTTCTTGCCACAGTGATTATTATTATTTTAGGGCTCAGAAAACTTTGAAAGTCTAATGCTATATCCACCAAATACATGTGTTGTGTTATTTTGCAGACAAAATGTAGAGTTTCTCTGACAACCATAAAGACAAATGTCACATTAAACTGTCCGTTAGATTTCCTGTATACAAGGGGACTGATGCTGTCTCAAGAGGAAAGGTCAGAGGGTCACCAAGGATTCATTCACTGGGGACTATTAATATTCACCACCAATGCCATGGTTAGTTTTCACAATAGATTTTCATGAACATGGTCAAAGGAAAATCCTGACCTTACAATGGGTCGATAGAAAAGGTCAGGGGCTCTGCACAGAAACATCCCAACAAGAGTCTGAAAAACAAGCAACTGCAATACAAAAATATTAAAGATATGTCTGAGGACATTTAGAAACACACTGCACAGTCTGTCTCTTTGCCCCAAACAGCCAATGTATTGAACGTGTAGGTGTTAGCTGTGGCTACACACACCAGATGTGTGTGAAGTGTGTTGTGATGACGTGGCAGCTCCGAGTCAGACCCTGACTGAGCTTAAAACTTCTCTCTGTATTTTTTCTCCCCTGTTCTTCTGGTCTCCGTATGCTTACACATTGGAGTTCTAAAGCCTTAAGATGAAATGTGAATTTTTCGCTGCAACATTTTCAGCTCTCACTGACAAGTGTTTGCCTCAATGCGCGCGACACGGAACAAATACTCGTCTGTTCATTGACGTCTCATGCACTCATGCCGCCTCTAAAATCTGCCTTGCATTTAGTCTGGAAACACCTAAAGGCTCGGGTAGGTAAGTTGATTAAAAAAATGATCTGACAGGAAAAGCCCAGCCCATGTGTTGCCAACGCTTTTTAAATGAAAGTAGCACGGGCTCCAAAAGTCACTAAATCTTCAGCGAAAGTCCCCCAGTCAGCAAACACTGACGACCTGTCCTTCAAAGACTGAAGCGTCAGCAATCGGTTTCGACATCTTGGCAGCGACAACACAACCGGCGAATCCAAAAATGAGCCCCAATGGCACGGCAGAGCAGACGGCTAGCAGCTGGCCACCTGGCACATCACTCAAAGTGACCACACTCAATTATGCCTCACTTTAAACCTTAATATAATTGAACATCTGTAAGTTAATAAAATAAAAATGTCTGTCCATGGCAATTGTATGAACTGGCGAATTAGCTGTCGAGAACAAAACCCATTTTTAAAGCAGGCTGTAAACATATTGATTGTTCCACTTTCGGACTTTAGTGGACTGGAGTTCCTGGACAGCATCGGTCCATGCAGGCAGCCTCCTCGTTCTGAGGCAGTGGCCAAAATGAATATCCACTCACCCCTATAGTGATATATCGCTCAGGGGAACATCGGCGTCTTCAATAGCTTATAGCTCTTGTTGCTCCCTGTTTTTGTGCTTCATGAGTGCAGTGGCCCTGGAGCGAGGCTCTTATCAGGGCAAACAGCGCAGAGGCAGCGCAGGCATGGGTGGGATCCGGGCAGGGCTGGGTGCTCTCTGAACAGGGAGCGCGACAGGACGGCTTCTCCCAGGGAGATAACTTTGTTCTGGGCCAGGAGAGATGACATCATGACGGATGGCGATGAAGATGTGGGCGCAGGGGGCAGGAAACGCTATCTCCTACAATGGCACCGAGGACACGCACACACACACACACGTCTACACATCCAGTGGGTCTTGTAGGTGTCATTTAAAAGGCAAAACCGGACCGTCACAGGCCTGGTCAGAGTGTGTGACTGTTCTTGTATTGACATTCTCTACTGCTGCAGCGTCCGAGAACTTTTGGGAAATACACTGAAGGAACTGATCTCAACCGATCCAGCTTATACTGTAGGTACTGCATGCAACTACATATGGCATGAATTCTCTTCAGGGCATATGGACCGATCAAAACAGACATCATAAAAAAGTTATTTGTGATTTCAAGTCTTTGTATACAAAGACAAACTGAATATATAATATGTAATTCATTCATTAATTCATTTACTATAGTAATGATACCAGCCACATACATTTCTTTTCACTAACTTTTGCTTTTGGCTTGTTAGAAAGTGAGAAAGCTGTGACTCTTTATTAATGACTAACATTTCATCGCTGTCCAGTGAAAACCACATATTCTATTCCACTCTATTGTGGGTGACAACCCTGTCCTTTAGAAATTAAATGTATACAGTATCAGCAACACTGTTTTGAACGGAACATAATGCCGACTGGATGGCGTTTTATTGTGACATGACGCGTAAATGTTGTTATTGAAAGTATACTGGTAACTGCAGTGTTGACGGTCTTGTAGAAAATAAGAAAAATACCTTTATTAATGACTTGCTAACATTTGTAATGGTAGGGAGAGTGCGAAAGAGAGAGAGAGAGAGAGAGAGAGAGAGAGAGAGATCTTTCACAACCTGGCAACACTAAGTTGTTCTTATTAATGGTCTGTGCTTCATCTGTACAGTGTTAGAAAATATTCTTTTAACCACAAAAAAGTCTATAAATCCTGTTACCAAGTGTGCCTTATTAGAAAGTAGCATTACAAGTGATTATTTTTGCATTTTGTCTTAATTACACGGTGACAGTTCAGAAACAAACAGGAAACATAGGGGACAAGAGAAGGTTATGATTTGCAACAAAGGTCCTTGGCTGGAATTTATTTTTATGCTTTTTAACCCCTTTCAAGTCCTCAAGTCATCATAATAATCCACAGATCCAGAGATCAGATTTAAGCAAACCCATGCAAAGCCTCCTGGAGTTATTTAATTTGGACTCCAGATCAGTTTCTCTAACTTGCTTACTAATCACTGCTTGCTTTGAATTCCCCCAAAGATCAGAGGCTTTTATCCTAAGCTGACTAATTGACAGCGAGGACTGTTTGCACACAAACATTATGAAATAGTCATTGATATTGAAAGCTCAATTGGGGCATATAACGTGTAATGATGCAGGCAGTTACTTAACTGTTTACAACATTTTCGTGGTTGGTTTGTTTTTTGGCTGCCTGACACTGACAATTCTGTGTGAGTTTATTGCTTGAATTTATTGCTAAATGCAATCAAATTAAACTGGCCTTTGGCAATTGTCAATTCTATCCTCCATCAAGGCCTTTACTGTTGGATATTAAGTGTGTTGCAGTTAAACTATATCAGATTCAAAGAACATAAAGGGCTTTATTGTTGCAACTTTTGAGACCTTGTAAACAAAAGTTTTGTGAAAGTTGCGCACAAATACTGGAAAAGCCTCAGCTTTCATTGATTTTGGAAGAATTATCTATTTCAAAGCAAATGTGGCATGTAAATAAGATTTTCCCTTTATCATTTAATATACTTCATATGTCTTTGTGTCATACTCTAAACTAGAGGACGTCAGTGGTTCAGGCAGTATCAACAACACCAAATAATCTAGTAATGGCTTTTATACAGTAAATTAAGGGAAGAGGAAAATCCAGGGAGGATTTACAACACTTTGATTTCTATTTAAAAACGTGTTTCCATCATTTAATCTAAGTGACACAATAAAACGGTCTTCTCTCCAGGTTTCTGTGGTGCGTGATGTGTCGGCTCCTGAACGTCCTGCTGGCTCTGCTGAGTCGCTTCCTGTTTGCGGTCCACGGGGCGGTGACGGTGTGGCGCGTGGTGGCCGTTAAAGAGGAGCCACTCTATTGGCTGCTGCTGACGGGCGTAGCGCTGCTGGGCGTGGAAATGGCCGTCACTCTGAAGTGCACCCGAAACGCAGAGTGGAAATGGTAACATTTACACCACAACAGTGTCAGGACTAGGCGGACATTTTTGGCTAAGATTGGACCTTCACTCAAAAAGTGCATTATCTGCAGCCAATGCTGCAGGCTCTGCGGGGCTGTATATTAGCTAAATGCCAATGCTAACTTAGCATAATTCTGATTGTTAGCATGCTACAATTTGCTTATTGGCACTAAACGCAAAATGCAGCTTGGACTGACGAGATGACGATAGTTTTGAAGGTATTGGACAGATTAAAAAATGGATCACCAAAATCATTAAGTTTCATCCTCTATAAATGCCTCTCAAAAAATTATCATGCCTCGAGCCACGTTGCTGGAATAGCTCAAAATCTGCACGCATCGATTGCAGACATTGACACCACAATGTTAATAACATGATACTCTGTTCCAATCTAACCAACCTGCAAAGCAGGAGGCATACTTCAGCAGTTTAGTATTGCACTTTCATAAAGTTGTGGAACTCACAAGAGACAAATACAAAAAGAAGTCCGAAATATCTGGACTAAGTATGAATCAAGTTCCGAAAACGCTGGATCCTCCATTTCCCATAATGCAACTTGATTGTGTCTCTTTGTGAGGGCATCCCTGCCTGGTAAATCGAGACAAATGAAGCCTGACGCAACATCTCCAGAGGGGGAAATGTCTCCGGCTTTACAAAAGGGACGAAGAAGACATTGTATAAGTGTTTTCAGAGGCTGAGTAGTTCAATTTGATAAAAAAGGATCCTGGATCTGCTTCAGTAAACAGACTAAAACATATTTTTAGGCTAAACAAGCACGTACAAACCATCTTTTGCTCTTTCTTAAAGCGTGACATGAGGATTGAGGTGTTGTGAGCAAGACTTTGTAAACCTGTTTTGTGAGGGACAGTAAATAACTTCTGAACATTTTACAACCCATCTGCTCCGGGTGGTGAGAGGCAGCTTGTGTACGGCCTGTAATATTCTCTGCCACTAAATTCTCTGTTATCCTCTGCAGCTCTTTCTCTGTCTATCAAAAACAAATCTATTCCTCCGCGCTGTTATTGCTCTGTCTTTTGCTGAGCTTATGTTCTGATCCTGCCATCACGTCTCTGTCACAGTCTCTACTTTCCAGTGGCGGGAGAAAAAAAAGGTCTGCTGCTGGCTCTTGCCGAGTAAACATAAACTGACACCAACCTCTATTACGCGAGTCTCCAAAGGATATGAGCATTTAGTGTCACACCTCATTCAACATCAAGCTGCGTCTCATTCAAAAGCTGCAGCTCTCCTACACATACAGTGAGCATCCACAGACACAAGCTTCCTTCAGGCCTCTCTCTTTCTCGCTGAGTCTTACTTTGAAGTTCTCTCCTCGTGGAGAAGGCTTTGCACTGTCAAGAGGGATTTGCATATATGATGAGAATAATTGCGTGTCTGAAATTCGATGCTTCTTTTGGAGAAAAAAAAAAAAAGAGACTCTTTCTTCTTAAGTGGGTGGCAAATCAAAAAAACAACACAGAATGTCCCTAAAAATAACCTACCCCCACCTTTCCCCCGTCCACCTCCCCCCTCCTTTGGCGGCCCTCTTTTAGGTTCTCCCCCATGGTTTTCCTCTACCTCAGTACTGTCATCCCGTCCATTTGGTTCCTGGAGCTGAGCCTGCTGCAGTCCAAGCTGCCTGTCAACAATTCCTCAGGCCCCGAGCTTCATTTGCTGGCTCGCATCCCGATCACAGCGGTAGGTGGCCCACCACAAAACTGCCCTCCACGCAGCCACATTAAAGCAACACCTGATATCAGATAAGATTTAAATCTAGCAAGGGGGTGGATAAACTATTAGTTGCAGGAAATGTGTAATTGACACAGTGAGATGAAGTCCAGATAGGCTCCTGTTTGAAAAACTCTCAGATCTCTCCTCTTCTGGGGTGATTTTAGTGCAGTTTCTTTTATGTAGGATTTGGGAACTTTTTTGCCCCATGGCTATGCTCGGGGCTGGGTGGCAGCCTTTGAGAGTGGAAGACATAGTGTTTCGTTAATGTTGTGAAATGTCAAGGGGGGCTGTCAGGATAAACTCAATTATCCCTGCCACAACGGGGAGCTGACTCAAATCGAGAATAGAGAGGAGAGGTCTTGTTGAGTGGATGATTGACAATACCACAGACCATGATTCAAAATAATCATATCTCCATGGATGATTGGTCAAAAAATAATTGCAATATCGGGGGGATGCCAAATGTGAATACAAAGGAAATTCCCTGCTCTGTAACTGTGAAAAATGAATTGTCGAACTCGACGAACGCCTCGGTCATAACCATACGTTGCTGCTTCCTTCACCCAGGCCATCGTGGAGCTGGACCCGGAGAACTGGGTAGCTGGCCTGGAGCAGACTATGCTCATAGTGTTGGTTCTGGGTCGCTGGCTGATGCCCAAGGGTCACATGTCCCGAGACCAGCTCTCCCAGCTCCTCATGGTCTATGTGGGACTGGGCGCCGATATCCTGGACATCTTCGACACCTTCAAGGAACCCGAGGTCAAAACCAACCAAACGGTTGTCTACATGGGCCTTGGCCTCTTCTCCTGGGCGCTCATGCAGTTCCCTCTGGTGCTGACCCAGACACAACTCCCAGAGGCCGAGTCTCAGCAGAAGAGGGTGCCTGTCCTCACCCGCCGCCCGGCTGCTCCGCCGCCGTCCACCTCCTGCTGCTCCAGCGAAGCGTGGAGCTTGCTGCTCACCGTGGGACTCCAAGATGGTCCGTTCCTGGTTTACCGGCTCTACCTCATGGTCCGAGAGCAGGTGCTCAACCAGCTGATGATCTTCTTCACCTGCAAGAACATCCTCATCGTCCTCTTGGAGCTTTACAGGATCTTTGTGGTGCAGTGCGAGCAGCGAGTTGGGGAATCGGGGTTGGGGAGGTGTTCTGCACTGGTGCTCCGGTGTCAAACCCAGAGGGGTCGGGTGGAGGATGAGGAGGATGAGGAAGAAGCAGGTGGAGAGGAGCAGAGCTGTCATGCAGACACAAAGAGAGGCACTGAGAGGGAGGAAGATCAGAAAGGTGCCCAGGTATAGAAAGGCTCAAAACGCTGTGAGGCACGGCTTTAGCCCTTGGGGGGTTTGGGGGATGCCTTTCACACACCAAGGGAAAAGTCAAACCCATCTGCCATCTCTTGGATCTCAGCCTCGCCCAGAGACAGTCTCGGCTCTCTGGAGGTTCAGTGACTAGAAATAGACCACAAGAGAAGAGAATAAGTCCCCACTGAAAAGATCAGAGAGGAGTTTATGCAACCCCCTTTGATAAAACCTTTCCAAAGAGGGGTGTTTCAGTCAGAGGAGGTTTAGAAAACTAGTTCCACAAGTTCAACACAAACGGTCAGTCTCTTTGATACATGGGAGCATCTTGCTTAATTAATAATCTTTTTCCAATAAAGATGTTTCGGAAAAGCAATATGCTGTTCATCTTCTTGTTTTTTTGTTGCTCTGATCACCATGAGATGGCAGTGTTGCCAAGTCAACCAAAGCACCACACACATGTACCGTGTTTACCGGAACATGCATGCCTGGTACATGGACAAAAAAAACACAAACTTGTGAGACAGTAACACCGTAGCACAGTTGCAGAGTTGAACTTCCTCATTTGTTGGTTTCAGGAATGGAAATCCTCTTTATGATAACTCCCCTCTGATTCAATGAGGAAGTAAGGCATTTGATAAATTAATTTAAAAGATTTAGTCACCTTCCGGCTGCGGCTGTGTAATGAATAGTCAGATGAAGGCAATCTAGACACCTCAAACAGTATCACAAGTAGGAGGAGGGTGAAGAGGTTTGCTTCATTTTCCGAGGTTCGTTTCCCTCTTGAGCACAATCAGCTCTGTTTGAGAGCTGCGTGCATTTTTTTTTATTATCTCTGAAAAAGCACACTCGTGATTATGTGGGAGTTGAACAGGATTCGCTCTCACTTTCTCTCTTCCGCGAGATGGAAGGTGCTTTTGAGATGTACCTCCACAGCCCATAAAAGCGGGAGGCTCGTTCGAGAGCCCACAAGGACAGAGAAATATTCAAGCCACGGCTCTGGGGTTCTGAGACTTCCAGCTACTTCAGACTGGGGACAAGCAGTCGATCCAGACAATACCTCTCCTGTCCAAGCGGGGGCTGGGATGGCTCACTGAGCCTTGCTCACGTTGGGCAGGCCCGGAAGAAGAGCGGCGACGGTCAGTGAGGGGCAATTCAAACAGAGGCCTTTCCCGCGCGACCCTGTATCTGTGGCCATCAAAGTGCTGCTCTTCACCTTTCGCCTGCAAGGTAGCGGCCGAGGCTCTTTGCTTTCACTCAGCTCTCAATGAAAATAGGCAGAAACATAAAGAGAAAGGGAGAATAAAAAGGTTTGTGTGTGTGTGTTTCCTCCCTTCTGTTGTGCGTGCTTGATTGTGAAAATAAATATATATATATATATATATATACATACACATACATACACACTCAAGATTTTCTAAATCGACGACCGTCGTGGGATTCTTCCTGAAGATTTTCTGGAGAGCACTACTTTCTTTCCTCAGTTTCATCTTTGTGGCGGCACTTGGGTCTAAATTATTGATGGTTGAGCCAACTTCTCACAGAAAGAGGAGAAAAATTAATGGAGAGTCCCCATTGAGCTGTTGATTCTTCCCACGACATAATGCTATCTGGGCTCCTGGAGTGCGGGCTAATGCCCAATTCACAAAGTCACTCCCAGGCAAATGACATCAGGCAGAGGCGAGGCATGGGCGCCGCTTCTTCTAAGCACCTGAGGTTTGGGAGAATTCGATATTCGCGTGACAATGTGACGTGGGCAATACAAAAGGGTGATGAAAGAGCCGCTTGCTTGTGAAGAGAGTCCTTTTCCTCTTCAGATTAACTGCATGCTTTAACAAGATTGTGTGGGCAAGTGGGAGGATGGGGATGTCAGCTGATCCACGGGCTGCCCTACATAGAGAGAGAGAGAGAGAGAGAGAGAGAGAGAGCGTGGTAACTCAAAGCCTGCAACTCCATTGCACATGATATGAAAAAATAAATCAACCCTCACAAGCCCTCGACTGAAAAATATCTGCTCACACGGCAAAGAGCGGTGCTGCCTCCAGGTGCATGCTGAAAAGCTTCTGCATGTACATCTCTGACTCGATCAAGTCCTTCAGCAAGGCAAAGCCCTCCCATGTGATATTGTTTGCAACAAAGTCTTTCAAACCATGAAACCATACAATCACGTTACTGAGGACAAACTGGAACCATGGATCACTGTCAACATATCATTGAGTTGGAGTGATGTGGGTATGAGTCATGCTGATATAGTTACAAGCATGGTTCTCCAATTGATTTTTCTTGATTGCTGCTCTCCGGAGCTGAGAGCAACTTTTAGCGTGTCACACCCCGCCACGGTGAGAACCACAGATGCAACTTTTCTTTGGAAATACATTCAAATACAAAATATACCCACTTGTATTGCTTTGTAGTGGCAGGCATGGGTTAAACCCACAGGGGGCCCAGGGCATGAGCTGTTTGCTGTGTATCCTGGTACCTTTAATGATGAAGTGTGTAAGATCTTGCCAGAATGTTAGTTTAAGAAAAAAGGAAAAGAAAAACGGAACGTGAGGAGGTGACAGTGTTGACGTTATGTCAAAGACATGTCTTGTGTTGCAGAGATATCAACCACAAGGAGCATGCTAACCAGCTTGTGAGTAGGTACTGTTTTCATTATATAGCACATTTTTTTTAAACACAGTACAGAAAACCCAAATACCAAGCGCAAAGCGCACAAGAGAAAACACATTCAAACTCACATACAGAAAGCATAGAGCAACTAAATTAGTTACAACATTTAAAGAAATTATAGAAAAGCCAACTTGAAGAAATTGATTTTTGGATGTTTTTTTAAACAAACCAAGAAGTAGATAATTACACTGAAGTCCAAAAAGGGCATAAATAATACGACTCAGACTTTCAATTTGTTTCAACCGGGAGACTACCTCGCTGAGAGGAAGATGGCCGGCAGATCCGGGAGACAGATCCTCAGTTAGCGGTTTGCTGTATTTAAGTTGCAAAAGCTGCAAAGGTTTGTCTCCCGGAGCTATGGCACGCTCTCTTGTCCTTCAGCCACCATCTAGCGTCACAGTAAACCACAGGCCGACCGCATCACATTTTGGCAGTTTTGCCAGATTTTGCGTATTCTTGCCCCGCTGCTAGTTGTTGTTTGACATTTTATTTTTAATTCAGATTGTATGGTAGTAGAGTTGAAATGCTACTAGGATTTGTTTGGAGCATGATGAGTGATGTCCACGACAAACAGAGCAAAATGTCTATACTGGGAAATGCTTAAGCTCTGGATAAAGCTATTAAGTGGACAATGAGTCAATATTTCTTCGTCCAACTACTGTTTCTTAAATTAAGGATCCATTTCAACTCTGCAATGAACAATTAATCAAATTGACACAAACTAATGGCCTCACAACATCAACTCCGTTCCTTTGGGGCCCCTGAGGGCCTGGGACCAGCTTTCAATCCAGACTTGTGTGGTGGGGGCTTGCAATTCTTTTGTTTAAAACTTTGCAGACGTGGAATGAAGAGGATCAAGCATGTAATTGATGTTTTGATTTATTGGGAAATGTGTGAATGTAATCAAGAGCAGAGCTTGTGCCTTTATGGTCTTCCCACAAAAAAATTTACTCAAGTCATATCTGCACTGCCTTATGATAATACATTGGTAAATAGGGAGTTATACTACAAGACTCAAGGTGTCTAAAAGAGAATCATAGGAAATTATTGCTCGACATTTTGACATAATTACCATTTTCTAATGTTAATGTAAACGAGCGAGACAAAGAAACCAATTCACTCAACCTGAGCAGGTGCATTTCCCATAACAGCGTGGAGCATTTCACCACATGCCACAATTTCCCTATTTCATGTCAACTAATCAAGCAGTCCAAACACACCAAGGTGCACCTCATCAGCTTCCAAGATAAACCTGTCAACATGCCACTGAAACGTTACAGCAGGAGAGGAGGAGGGAAAACAAAGGCAAACTTCAAATGAACTCCACAACTTTCTGACGGGTAGCTGAGGATCCAGACCGAATGTATCACCATGGAAGGCAAAATAATGAGCTTTACTTCACTGGTTGTGGATCAGGGATGGTACATGGCGGTCTTGTTTTGACATAGAATAGGATTTTGACATGGAGTCAACAGTGTGATATAGAGGTGCCGTTAAGGACAAATCTACGGCAACTTCTCTGGACATAATATTGTCGTTCCTCCCCGGACCAGTGCGGGCCAGCATATCCTCCTCAAGGAGCTCCTAATTATATCCTCAAGAGTTCATATGTCCTGCAGAGTTGTAGCATTAGGTTTAAGGAAGCTACAAGCCAAACATCTGGCTGTTAACATTCATTATATGTTTACAACCATAATGATTAGACTTCTCTGTTCTTTGATACTCCATTCACCATACACAAATGGTCATTTTGTGGGTGAAGTATTCATTTAAACCCAAATCTCATCACACTTAGAGGCAAAGTGCTCCAATCAGAGATTGGACAGGAACAAGAACCATCTGGCAACTTGGTTTACTACAACCCTAGAGTCCAACATATGGACTGCACCAAACTGTTTAGTGCAGTTGGCATTTGCATGGTGGCCTCTGTCATGTGTGTGAATGGGTGAATGATGACATTTGGTGTACAGCTGGAAGACTTGAAGGGCTCTATACAAATGCTCTTTCTGGGTTGAAAAGGTGTTGTTGATCCATCCTCTCATATTCTGCATAAGTTCAACTTTTAGCTTAACTTCCTGATCCAAAGACAAAACAAAGTTGGAGAAGAGAAGGTGTCTGATTACGCCGACATGTTGTCCCTCAGCCTTATTTATATTCATTTCATTTTTCCTCCAGTGTTAATTGCTTCTGTAACCAATTCTATGCAGAATGCAAAAGTGAGCGATGAATATGAAATCCCTTTCTCAACCGAGCATTTTGAATTCCTACTCACATGGCAGTTTTGAAGATAACTGTTCCGACAGCTAGCAGTTTAGTCAGTCAATCTCAGGCCACAGAGGATGTATTGTTGAAATATTAATTGACCGCCTCCTTTGCCACCCCCAGTTCCTCTGAGCTGGGAGAGCTGCCACTTTACCCACTTCCAATCTACAACATGGCCTCTGGTCATCGAGGCCGAGGCCACGTCGGGACACTAGTTCTAATGAGGAAATACAGTCGACTGTCTGACTGGACGACGTAATTAGGGCAGTTGAGAGCACTCGATGAACAAACATTTTTGAATGTAGCTCAAGTGTTGCTCAGCCATATGCCTTGCGATATCCCCGCAGTATGTTGCTGATGCCCTACTTCTGTCCTCCACGCGAGGGGACCGGCTACTCTATACTCATGCAATAACTCAACCATTGCAGCCCAGAGCTTTTTGTTGGGGAAAGACTGGTACATTCATGTATTCACTTTGTGTGCCAATGTAAAGGGCATAATCTAAAGCAGTGGCTCAAAGTTGAACTTGAATTTAAATAATTTAGATGGAGAACGTATTCTAGTTCACTGGCACTACTATTACTCTATACTTTCAGTCAACAGTTTGTCACGACCAGGTGTGGTGGGGCAAAAATTCAGGAGCAGTGGAGACGACAGGAGTCACTGTGAGGCAAAATCCAAAAGGTATTTTACTAAAGAAAGTTACAAAACAATGGAAAAGACCAGCCTTGGAAACAAACACAACTACAGTTCGAAGGCGATATACATACATGGGAGACCAAGAAGACCATCCTGCAATGGACAAGGGAAAGACACAGACTAAATACACAGGGGAAGACAGGCAACGAGGCACAGGTGGAAACAATGAGGGCGAGGCTTTACAATCACACAGGGGGAAGACACACAAGGAGGGAAGAGTCTGGAACGAGAACAGGTGAAGGGAATAAACCATCAGGAAACACTGGGAAGACACATAGAAAACACAGGGGTGTTGCACACTTACGGTATTCACATTAATACCGTATATGGATAAATATGGAGGAAATCTCTCCATATGGGATGACCGTAACTAAGGCCCCGCACACCCCTCATGTGTTTTCAGTTACTTTGTATTAGGTTGATGTTGGAGTGTACGTGAGGAATCGGCTTCCTAGAACCAATAGGAATGATACAGAAGCAATTTGACCCACGCTAACAGGTGCAAACAGAAGTACGTCAATCAAACAGTCTACCTGCCATTAGGTCAGATCTGTCAGAATAAGTGGAATTCAGTGTGTGTGATTTTTCACATTTTCTTTCAGTGGATTGATAATCAGACGGTAAATGCCATGCCATCATGTTTATGATTGCCAATTTCTAGTTGGGACAAAAACGGAAGCAAAAACAATATGCCACAATCCTGGATATCATCCACACTTGTTACAATTGTTCTGCCAAATGCAAGTTGTAGAATGTAAAATCCTATTGCAGTGTCTCTTTTGATACTACCATTTGGAGTCATCAAAGTCCGAAATTGTCAGTTGCTTCACATAGGGGCCTCAATATCCTGTGACAACAAAAGTTTGAAAATCACCAACGAGATACACATTAAACGTGACATGTTTAGCTATTGAGAAGTAAAGAGCTTTCTTTGTCACTTCAGCTCGGCCATCTTTTTTTGGAAACAGCGTTGAGCATTGCACAAGAGGAACTGTGATGAATACTCCTTTGGCGAAGCTAAACTTTATGAAGGCCGTGCAGCCTTAATGGTGGTTCTAAACACCAGCCTGGGCTCGTAAGTGTTTGGCATGAAGCACAGAGCGTGTTAAACCGTACCATTTGGCCCCCTTCCTCACCCAGACACACATGTTAAAGTGTCGACATCTCGTGAAACCCCAAAATAAAAGAGTAACAGGGTCTCCGAAGGAGGTCAGGCTCTGACATGGTCCGTTATGTGAACATGTGATGTGTCAAAGAGAGGGCTCGATAGTGAGAAAATGCAATCACTTCACTTTACATGCATCTTCATTGACCTGACAGGCTTAGCTGAGGAAACGGCCCTGGCTTTAATGGCACCAATGGGCTATGATGTAGGGGTTCTAAGTGTGTGTGCTTATGTGTGAAACCCAGGACTCCTTAAGAAAATATAAATAAAACAAATAAAACAAAAGAGGGAGAAAGCAAATGAGTGATGTAGACACTTTGCAGATTGAACCACGCTGTAATGGCACAAGTGGTCCCCAAGTGAGCCAATATAATCAATGGAAGCATCTGAAAGAGGACAGGCTGTTCCTTTTAATGGCTGGACCAATGAGCTGTGTTACAGACATGCTGTCACATAGATAAGGCACGCAAAGCTGTTTTTAGTACGTCTTCTCTCTTCCTAAGCTCTGTCCTCTTAGACCTTCATTATAAAACTATTCTATGCAGCTGCAATTTACCGAACATCAGTGAGTGTAATGATTGTGTGTGTCTGTGTGTGCGTGAGGGAGAATATTATGGCAGCGGCCCATTGCCCATCGCTGAACGACGAGCAGGCCTTGCAAGGTGCATTTCATGACGATTGAGGCACCAAGTGGTTTCGTTAAGAGGACAGAAAATAGCCGTCGTCATTGCGGTCTCGAGAAAGCAATCTGCTCCTACATGCTCCTCTCGGCACTTGAAGAACTTCTTGAATCCTGTCATCCATGCACGCACATAAAAAAAGAAAAAAGAAATCAATATTAACAAACGACTCAGGCTGACTGTATCCCAGGAAACACCGTTGTATCAGCGACAGCAGCACCACGCTCAACCAGAAGCCTGATACATTTATAGCCCTCTCAATGATCATCTGCCATTGATTGCGTGGTAGATTGTGTTGTGGGCGGGTTCTTTCTCTTGGTTTGGTTTACATAATTACATTATGTAGGACATGGGCAGCCAGAAGCACTTTTTCCTCTTTGGAAGACTTCAGAGTGTGAATGGAGCGGATCTATTTCAGGAAGTGGGTTAGTGGTGAGGGGAAGAGGCTTGATTCAGAGAATAAACACATATTTTACACATTAAGATATTTGTTATTGCACCATGCAGCCCCTGGTGTCCCAGCATCTGTAGATAGTGAGACAGAGCCATATCTCAGCCTGGATGAAGCGACTACATTGAGTGCACGGTAAGTTTGCTTCTGTATTATTTACGTCATGCATTACATTCAGACCCATGTGGAGGATAGTTCAGCAGCATGCAGGGATGCGATTATCAGGTTAACAACTTCCACTGCTACTAGCTCCATCTTTTGGATTCAACAATAACGGCTTTAAGAAATACAGAGAAGGTTCGCTAAGCTTAAAGATTGCTATCCCGTCTCAGTGCAACGTGAAAAAAATACTCACTGACTCATATGTTCTCTTGTCTGTTTAACCCAACATGAACAGATATGTAAAGCATTTAAAATCCCACTTAAGTACATGTATTATCAATATGTTTATACTGATGTGTCCCTGCATAAATATCATTTTAATGTTGTAACAGGAGAATGTGAAGATATCATTTTACTTAGGAGTAAAAACAACAAAGTACATGGTAAGTACAAGGTACATACATGACATTTGACCTCAGCATTTAACTCAGCCTCAGCATTTAGGAGCATTGGGGTTCAGTGTCTTGCTCAAGGACACTTTGACATGCAGAAAAGAGGAACTGAGGATTGAACGCCAACCGTGTGGTTAAAGGACAATCCGCTCTAACACCTGTGCCACAGCTGCCCTGGTAGACGTATAAAGTAGCATAAAGTCTGAAGGCTTTATGCTAAGCTAGGCTAAACCCCTTTAGAAATGGAACTTAAGCGGTAGTTCAGAAAGGAAGACTCTCTTTACACTACTTGTCATTCATAAATATCTCAGTCTCTAATTCTCCCTGCGATTACTCTATCAACTGCTTGGGGGGCATCAACTTTAAATCAACCAATTAGATGCTGCACCTTGTCCTTCCATCCATCCATCCACTATCAGCCGCTTATCCGGGGTCGGGTCGCGGTGGCAGCAGGTTCAGCAGGCCGACCCAGGCTTCTCTCTCACCCGCAACACTTTCCAGCTCATTCTGGGGGATCCCGAGGCGTTCCAAAGCCAGCCGGGAGATATAATCCCTCCAGCGTGTCCTCGGTCTTCCCCGGGGTCTCCTACCAGTTGGACGTGCCTGGAAAACCTCTAATGGGAGGCGTCCAGGAGGCATCCTGACTAGATGCCCGAACCACCTCAGCTGACTCCTTTCGACACGAAGGAGCAGCGACTCGACTCCAAGCTCCCTCCTGATGTCCGAGCTCCTTACCCTATCTCTAAGGGTGAGCCCGGCCACCCTGCGGAGGAAGCTCATTTCGGCCGCTTGTATCCGAGATCTCGTTCTTTCGGTCACGACCCAGAGTTCGTGACCATAGGTGAGGGTTGGAACGTAGACCGACCAGTAAATGGAGAGCTTCGCCTCCGGCTCAGCTCCCTCTTCACCAGGACGGACCGGTACAGCGCCTGTTTTATTGCTGCAGCCGCACCGATCCGTCTGTCGATCTCCCGCTCCACCTTACCCTCACTCGTGAACAAGACCCCGAGATACTTGAACTCCTTCGCTTGGGGTAGGCAGTTTGTCCCCACCTTGTCCTTAATCCAATCAAATCGGATCACAGCAACTCCCTTCTTCACTTCTCCTGTCTGGACTTCAGGGGGATTCTTCCTTATCAGAACTCAGCATCACTGCCCCTTGATTATCCCATTTTAGGATAGAGTCCAATCACCGAAGACTTTTTACTATTCAATTGTTATGCATATGTAATACATATAATTTTTTTTTGGAAAAAAGTCTTTCCTGCTTGAAATAGGATTGATATCAACCTTCATATCTCACCTTCTAAGAAGATGTGATTTGTCCCGAAAAGTGTCTGACCAACAATGTTGAGCTTTCTCACCATGCTCAGCACAGCTCCTAATATTCAAATCCCCCAAAACGTACTGTGCAGTTTAATCAAGCCAAGCAACCATCAAATTGAACTAGAATAATGCAGAGATTGAAGTAAAAGCCAAATAATCTGTCGGCATTAATTTAGTCATAGCATTCTTAATGCGCCGCTGAAGTATTATTGGACTTGTCCTTGAAACTCACTTACTGTGAATTGAGAAAGCGTATTCTTTGTTCTGCCCCACTCAAAGAGCCTCCCGTGCAATTGTACTACGGGCTAAGACTTGATTTCCATTTCCACTGCACGATAACAGCCTCGCCTCACTCCTACTGAGCGACAGAGGAGGATGAAAGCAAAATCAAAGCCAGTCAAAAACAATTTGACAAGCTAATGGGTTTGAGGGGCTCGTGTTCTACGCCCAGATTCCTCTAACATGACATAGACATGCCGCTGAACACAAATCCCACGGTTCACCATTTATGTGCTGGTGATGTGTTCTCCACTGGTTAACGCCTATTAATATGTGTTACTTAAATCATAATTGATGGACCCGCTTTGATGTACATACATGCTTAAAAAAAAAAAGAAATCCTTTGAAGGCAGATCATCCAACAACATCCCCCAGGGTGAGCTCGCCAGGAACGGAGAGCAGAATCCCAGAGGAGAGGGAGTGGTAGCTATACACTCAGTAACGTGGCTCACCTCCCATCTATCCGCACTCTAGCTCTGGCTCCCCACGATAAAAAAAAAGAAAAAGAGACACCCAGGCCTCATATGTCACTGTCAATACTGGCTCACATGAATCCAATATGTACAGCAACGAGAGACTTTGTTCGAACAGATTACTTGGTATTGGATAACGAGCAAAGTTGTTCCGAGTGCCTGTGTGCATCCCTGTGTCACTTCTCCTCCATAGAGGGAGTAAAATCTGCACGGCACAACACATTCAGGAGTATACACAAGAACAAGAAGCAGGGAAAACGGCATCTGAGCTTCCCTTACAAAGTGAATTGTTTCCTAAAAGGACACGCTGTGTTATTCGCCCCACAGCCAAAGAAAAGATTGCTTAATCCAGAACACAAACGTTTTCTTTTTTTGCTGATCCTTTGTGTTTTAACAAATAATTGTATTAGCCTACGTGACGCCTCTGGGATGGAAGGGAGACAGAAGGAGAGAGGAGAAGAAGGGGGTGGCAGCATCAATATAATTTGGAATATATAAAAGCAGATCGCAAAATCGTGGTCTGACAGGGATCAATGTCAGACGACGATTTTGCGTCAGACTTTCAATCATTTGCAGACACATGAGTATGGACGGACAAAAAGAAATGAGCAGGGATTAGCATTAACATTTCCATTAATTGGATCTCGGTCTAATCAGAAACCCCACTGACCCTCAAATAATATGAACGCCAAGTCTACACACTATAACTGCAATAACTGCAGTGCAGTCTGTAAGTATTGGGACAGCGATGCTGTGTGTTTTTCCATTGTTTCGGCTCAGCACATTGAGGTTTAAGTACTTTGTTTTTCTCATAAGCCTCCATGGTGAATGAGGAATAAAAAAACGGAGTGAATCCTCGATGAACTGAAGTAAACAGGGGCCGCGTTAACAACAGCAAAACTATATCAAAACACACAGCTTTTGCAATATGATAAGTCTCATTTATTCACTCACATGCTCACTAGTTCCCAAACAAAAGGCTAAAGGCTCACTCTTTACAACACTTCGGACTCATCCAGACGAGTAGCGTTTTTTCAAATAGCAAGGTGTGAGCTAAGAAGCATACGTTTGAGAACTGGATAAATACGATTTTTATGGCTTTTACTGACTATTTTACATGCATGTTGTATTACCTCGTGACCTTAAGATGGACTTTTTGGTTTTTAATTGACTGTAAAAGTGCATTATCGTGCATACTGTGATACTCTGTACAATCTCAGGTTCAAACTGCACCATCTTTTCATTAAATCAATTTGAGAAGTTGAAAATGTTCCTCGATTTGGCTTGTCATTCAGGGGTGATGGTGGGTCCCGCAGCCTTTCCAGTTGAGAACCACTGATTTAGCGGTAAAATGGCTCCATCTGGAGCCAGTGTTTAGTTTGTCCGCTCTGGGCTACTGTAGAAACACATCAGCCTTTTGGAAGAGGACCCACTCCGTATGTAGATACAACTGTCATATGTCATAAGGCAACACAATCACAAAGATTTTTATTTTCAGATGATTATACACAAATAAAAACATACATATCAAACATATTCCATTTCAGACAATTTCACCCCATAAATGCGACACACGGTCCCTTTAATTAAAGAAAAGTTAAATGAAATACTACAAAACCAAAATGGGCGTTGGAGCAAGGGCAGAGAGAAAGATTGTCCGGCTGCCACAAGCTTATACAGAGCTGAACTCCCCCGACCACCTGACACCAGCCTCCAGGCCGCTGCAGTGAGATGCCAAGGAGTCACGGGAGAGGAGATGTCACAGCATCGTGCGTGCAAAAGTAGGGAGTAAAAATAAACTATATAAGCAATCTAACGCTATGTTAGCATCAGTCTCACCTGGCCACCAGAGCGGGAGTTGATGATTGACAGCCCATCAGGCTGAGAACTAGAAGGGCTAGACTCAGGAGCACAGAAGAGGAACAATTGAGTTCTAGTGTGGTTTTGGTGTACTCTCAGGCATCTGCTTTTATTTGCTTTGTTGCGTTATTTGTTTACCACTTGAGCCTCTCCATACCTTCAAGGTTACAGTCTGTTGTTGAGCCGCTGTAAATGTGAGGGTTGGGTTCTAAAGTAACAGATCTCTGCTCTTAGTGGACACACACACACACACACACACACACATATATAAATATATATATAAAATGGGCATTATGTGTCAAATTCTTACTTAATGCCCCTTTAAAAATGGAAATACCAAATAAACCTCTGATGTGAAACCAGCAGCAGTACAGTTTCAGTGCATGACAGAAAGCAAATATTACCTCAGGAACATAACACATTCGGGATTTTAAGATTTTCATAGCCGAGTCGGTGGACAGGAGTTTATTTTTTCCTTCTTTTTGTTAAGTCGGGAGGCACATCAAAGTTTGATGAGAGATTTGTTTTCGATGCACTTCTCACAGCTCCCAGTTTTGTGTCGCTCCAGTGCACATGGTGGAGCTCCCTCACTAGATGATCTAGTGCAACACTTAAAAGTCGGCCGACTGGTTTTATAACCACATTAATCATTGTTGCTCTTGGACCCTCAGACACTTGTGGAAGGGCAGAGCGCAGCGGGGCTTTTCATGAATTAAGACCCAAGCGGGCCAGAGGCCTGTCAATAGCATGTCCCAATACACGCCGTATGATTTACCATTGTCGCCTTGCTATAACGTTCTGTCTTGCAGTCTGACATGGGATTATTACCGTCGCTCATGTTAAGTGGAAGGAGGATTCATTATTGTACTTCTCTCTAATTTGGCTGGAATTAGTACCGTACAACAGAACAAAGGCACTCAGGCGGATGCAATCGCTGCGCATTATTTGCAGCAAGTTAGTCATCATCGTTGAGGGCTTTCTGTATATGTCTGTCCCGTGTCTGCCATGTTTCCTGAGGAAGGAGGGGAGAGGAAACTCAGGAGAGATATCGGTGTCTCCATATGACTGACAGTCAGTCTGGATCAGTGTCCCATGCTTGGGTTTCTGGTCTTTTTTTTTACCCCCCAGAAGAACTGTCCTATAGTTTAAACACGTCTGCGTTTTTCCTTTCTATTATCAACATTCTTTCCATGCTATTTGATACTAAGTGCGCCTCTAACAACCCAATAACCCTCATAGCCTAAATACAAAATTTACTAAGGATTGACTGCGATTTTGATCCTTCTCTTGACCCTTCTGTGTACCACGATGAGATAGACACCTTTATCGAGCGAATTGTTTCCTAAAAGGACATGTGACACTCAAACACCAAACTACAAGAGATGTTCCTCGACCCGAGGCAAGTGACTGACTGATGATGAGTCATCAAAAACCAGACAACCACGCAGGTATCCTTGTACAAATACTTCCGTGTCCACATAGACACTCTGCTTTGCTGAAAAACACACATTGATAACCTGCGCAATAGACTGCAGAAGAGACTTTACTCCCTAAGGCGATGAGGTTGTATGGAGCGAGCAGCCACAGCATGCTGATGTGCTCCCATTCAATCCTAAAGCATCATAAAATATGGAATTACCGCATGGTCTGGCAACCTACCAGTGCAGTATAAAAGGCAGGCTGGCCAATATGCACAGCTATAGGAAAGAAATGACTCTGAGCTTATACATGTACGAGCGGGCAGTCATACCACAAGCGACAAAAATCATTGCAGACTTTCAGCATCCTCTCTTCCCTGAATACCAACTTCTGCCATCAGGAATAAAACACTGTGTGCAAAAACCAAACCGCTTGAAGCTATTGTTTGTTCCTGCAAAGCACTTTAGCACTTTAATCTGCCGTGTTGTCAATGTAAAATGTTTCTTGCTGTACCTTTAACCCTTGTGTGGTGTTTATATCTTTGCTATTCAGCCTGTGTCAGTGGGTCTAGTGGCATTTTGGGGTTTTTAATTCAACTCAATCACACAATTTTATGTTAAAATACTCAACAGATGTTTACTTCATCCCAATTACAATCAATATAAAAAGCATTTATGAGGACAGAGTGAAGGTACACAGGACCTACAAGTTCCACACTCTTATTATCCCCGGGTCCAGTGGACTCGATCATCCTGTATGTAATATAAATGTGTAGGGGGGTGTACAGGGTGAGGTCATTGAGAATGTGTTCTGATTTATGTTCTTTACAGAAAATGAGCCAAGGCCAATGAATCTGAGTTAGAAAAAAATAAGGAATCGTATCATTTTTCTTTTAATAAAAAATACAAATGGGTCCCACAGACCCGAACACCACACAAGGGAGATGGTTACCAATGTTTTTTGTGACGTTTTTTAATTTATGAACTATAACACTGTTGCCAAGATAAATATCCCTGCTGGGACAATAAAGTGTATCTATCTATCCATCCATCCTGTTTGTTTTGTACATTTTCAATGTACACATACAACAACTTGCTTGGCTGAGGTGGAGCAATTGGCAATAAAAACCAAATGCGACAAAGTGCAAGAGAAAGAAAAGGTCGGGGGAAGAAAACATCACAGATGTGTGGCCTCATGGATAGAACGTGACAGGAATACATGAAACACACAAAAATGACATATTTCCATCATATTTTATTGAGGATTGACTGGCGCTCTTTCGGTCACGTCATCTTGTTGTGCCCTTTTCTTCTCCAATGGATCAATGGCACCTGCCTGGAGAACAATATTATATGTTTTTAAACGGTAGTGGATGGAAGCACACATTTCATTTGCCAATTTACTGTAAATTCAGTTAATACTCACAACTTTTTAAATGAAAACTTGACCGCTATCCTAACAGCACTGGGAATTTATTCAAACACTTAAAAGGACAACTCTACAAAACCTTTGACTGTGGTTCACATCCCGCCTTTTACCGACAGCGAATGCTGGTTTCTTTTAACCATGACCACCATTTCTCCTGAACTCAATAATTTTAGTTTTAACCATATAGTTGATTGGATTTAAACGTCATTTGAGTGAATGAATGACACATCTCAAGCATGAAGTATACTGCATCCTATCTGTGGGGCATGAAGTAGTCCATTTCTACCAATTCTCTACCCCATTTGTTTCAAGTTGTATCTGCCTCTCTCAGTTTTGCAGCCTTTTTCACCCTGAAAAAAATATATCCAGAAACCCAAATCCCAGCCTGCAACAACTGTGAGTGCTTTTGTTTGTTGCTCCCACAATGCTTTAAGTGTGAAGTGAATCCCCCTGTCTGCCTCTAACAACATTTCGCCATAACCAGCAAAGCAGACAGGGGCACTTATTGTGCTCTGTGTGGAGTCAAAACCTCCACTGCCTGATTGGCACCTCATTTACTCAGCCTAATGGAAGGAGGTGGGCCCCTGGGTGAAGGGAACCTCGCAGATGCGCTGAGTGAGTGACAGGTCTGCTACATTGTTAGAGACAGTCCCCTGGCCTCGACTTTGTTGCACACCAGACGCTCAAACAAGGCAGAATTAAAAATAATCTTTTGATAGACTGTAGAAGTAAAAGTTTCTCAGTTGGGTGGAGTTGATTTATTCAAGGTGTCATGTTGCCCTTTATTGTTGTCAGCGGTAAGCTCTTTGAAAGTGGGTCAAAGAGTAGGTTAAATGAAGCAAATCTACCAGGAGCTGCTAAACATGTGAGCTAAGATATGTTAAAAAGTGTGATGCATCCAGCATCAGTTTGGAGCAGAGGATACTGTGGACTGAAGTGAAATACTTAAAGAAATACTTTTTTTTAATAGTAATTCATCACATGACCATGTGAAAACAATGTGAAAGGGGTCGCTCGTAGTGATGAACCTACAGAGAATCAGCAAGCAAATCTGAGTTTCAGCCCTTTGTTCAGCTGACCAGGCCGTGGATTTAAAGGAACAGTGTGTGAGAATTAGTGGCATCTAGTGGTGAGGTTGCAGATTGCAAGCAACAACATACCCGTCCGCTCAACCCATCTTTTCCAAGGGTGTCAAAGAACTACAGGGGCCTTCAAGTAGAGAAAGGTATCTTTATGATATTATTACTACAAGGAGCTACTCTTATCAATACTCTGTTCTTCTTTATAATTACATTATTGCTTTTAAAAACACACACACACACACACACACACACACACATATATATATATATATATATATATATATATATATATATATATATATATATATATATATATATATATACAAACAAAGCTAACAAAACTAAATTCAGTACAGGATTAGGAGTTATTTATGAATTATATATACTTAGATATTGTTTCTAGAGCAGCATCAGTAATTTTCACAACAGCAAAGTCATTAATATCTCACTGGAAACGAAATTAAAATGTCAATTAATAAATTACCTTCCTGAGTGGAGTTTATTCATGATAATAATAAATGATGAAGAACATAGAAAACAAGACTAAAACAAAATAAAAACCTACCTTTAAAAATCTGAAAAAAGTGTAGTTTATTTTTTTTAAATATCTATCTTTTTTGTAATCCTTCATTAATCCTTCATTAATCCCACAGTGGGGATTATTCTCTGCATTTACCCATCGTTAGTAATTAAGGAGCAGTGTGCTGCTGTGAGGCGCCTGGGAGCAACTGGGTTTTCAGTGTCTTGCTCAAAGACACTTCAACATGCCAACTATGGGGAGACCGGGGATTGAACCGGCTACCTTGTGGTTACAGGACGACCACTCTCCCATGAGCTGCATGAGAACTTCACATAGTACAAATTACAAAGTACATAAAACGTCATGAATAAATACATGGTAAAATGCCTGTACTTTCGTGGAAATGTATACGTTATGCCGATCACAGGTTACGCTTGCATTTGCGCGACGGCTAACGATTCTTGGCGTTTTGCCAAAACCAAAACAGCGGAAAAGCCTATCTCACGGAGATCAGCTTTTTGTTGGGGTAGTGGGGCATGACCATTTTTCTTCCTCCAAAGTGTGGCGTGACAAAAAAAGTTTGAGAACCACTGCTGTAGATGTTTGCTAAAATACTATCGCTACATTATCCAGTGTTTTAGCTTCTCCTCTTCAAGCTTAACCGAGATAATAAGCGTTGCAGTGAATAATGGAGTGAATCCTTCTGCTGAAAGATTGGCTGCTCTGCTCATTTTGCTGTGGTGGCAAGATCTGCACGTGTAACCACGACACACAAATAAAGACGGCATCAGCTGTAGCCTCAGAATGCTCAGAGGATATAAAAATAATGAATGCATAAAAGAAAACTGGATTAAATTGAACAAAAATCCTGTCACTAAAATTGGACTAAAACTAACTATATGTTTCTGTCAAACTATATCAAATGCAGGTTGCATAATTAATTAACCCTGGAGAGTACGAGAGATGGTGAATATTTCACCAGGAATACGTCTCTTATTGAATGATAATGTTGCTCTGTAACTGAGCAACTCTTTGCAAACACGTTTTACATTTCAACGTAAAAGTCGCGGATATCTATTTAACAGCTGGTTTGCTGCTGCCTCCGAGTGACAAGAAAAAATCACTGAACATACTCAAGAGTGTACTATAAACCAACCAACCAATGGATTATTTTAATGTAACTTGACATTGAAGCTAAAATTGCAACAACACTTTCTTGCCCCACCCATTTCATGCATTAATGTGCTGAGTCAGCTTCTTCTGTTTAGCAATGTCTCAACCAAAACTTGTTAGGTACATAATCATAATCCATACAAACGATGACCAAATCGTATTCCATAGTAAAGAACAAGCAATGGCCTCAAGCCAAGCAGTAACACCACTATGCATAATATACAACATGAATAATGTTGTATATAGTTCTTTACTTTTTATTTTGCCAAGTGCAGTCTTCAACACAGACTCCCCTGGGAAATGAAAAGGGAACATCATGTTGATCCAGTCTCAAGGAATAGCAACGTTGGCCTACCGGTCCACCACGTTGGTCCAACTGTCAGATGGATTTCAATGAATCTTCGTGCACACGTCCACGGTCCTCAAAGGCTGACTCCTAATGACTTTGGTGAACCCCCTCACTTTTCCTCTAGCGCCACCAGCAGGTCAAACTCAATACTTATCCTTTGACATGTCTTGGCGTCTATTAGATGGATTGACACACAAATGTGTGACCTCCTACTTTTCCTCCAGTGCCGCCATGAAGTCGACATTTGTGGTTTTGAGTGAAATCTCTCAACGTCTCGTTAGAACTGTCATTGTCAGCATATTAGCATATTAGCATAATTAAAGCACCTCTTTGCTTAAATACAGCCTCACTGGTGATTTTTTCCCGCCGATGCAGTCTGAGTTTCCATTCAAACATCGTGGCTGTTGCTCCTGCTAATTCCACGGAAAACTAAATCCGTGGAAAGTGAAACTATTTGAATTGTCTTCAAACTTCACCACGTTTGATTTTTTCCGAGTGCACGGAAACTCAAAGGGAAAGTCGTCACAGTGCAATTTGTTTCCTTTCCGAAAGAAGAAAAAGTCTTCCCTTTTGAGTTTGTTATTACACAGGAAACTTTGACCTGTAGACGGGAAGAACAGACTGCCTTCTACAACAAAGTTGAACTGCGACCAATTAGAGAGGGAAAGTTGCCACGAAAAAGCAAACACGGAGCTATCCGCAGCTGAGCTAAATGACTGCAGCAGAACGCATCAGTGCGCACACACACACACACACACACACACACACATACACACACCAACGCAGACGTGGCTGTGTTTACACACATAGACAAAGCTGTGCGCTGGTTTAGAAGAGTGAAACAGAAGCTCCTGCTCCCTTGATCTTTGTTGGTGTGTCAGAGTGTTATCAGGTTCGGCTCCTCATCTCTTCAAACTACCGCCGCCTCTCAACTAATGCAGTGCAAACACATCCGTCTGAGGTGCAAATACCTGTCCTTTACACCACCGACATGTCATACATTCAGTTGTACATCTCATTCCACCCTGAACTCTAAAACTAGTATTGTATTATTATTATTTTTAACTCATGTTGCCTTCCATCCCCGTTTACATGCTACTGCTGAGTCGTCTCGAACACTGTACTCGTAATATGGTTGTTAACATGCTATCAAATGTCATTTGTGAAGCTATCAAAAGGAGACTGCCGAACCGTAAAGTTTGTTTGTGGTTCTCTCTGTTACAATAGGCTGGATCTGTCATTTTCACAAACTCTCCGCCTAAACAGGCCGCGAAGAGTGAAAAAGCTTTTCTGACAGTTCATGCTTTATGTTAAAATTACCTTGCTTTCATCCCCTCTGTGCAATTTCAATTCTGTGGCTTCCTTTGCTTGCGCGCACACACGCGCACACACATAAACACACACGCACAATTTATGTATTTATTCATTTCCTCCACCGCTTGTTCAAAGCGATGTACACATCACCCTCTCTTGACGTGTGAAGCTTGGGTTTTTAATTATTCATTCTGCAATATCTAAAGCAGATATATTCCAGCACTTTTCTGCTGACAACCCAGACTTAAAAACAAGAGCAAAGCGAAGGACAATTTGAGTGAGCAAACAAACTCCTACAAACTCTATCAGCCCGGTCTTCTCACTCATCATCATGATTCTGAGCTCTTTTTGACATGCTGGAATAAATCACTTTGCTACAAGATAAACGCACTTTGACGAAGACGTAAGATCCCAAATACAGCGCTCTTCTCACAGGTTTATGGGTCATACGTTTGTTTCACACAAGACGCGGCCTTCTGTGCATTTCGATAACCACTTCCAGGCCCTAATGTGCAGGTGGATGGCATGCTGCACAGTAGCTGTAACTGAGGGCAAAGTCTCTGGAGGCTGAGTTACATATTAATGTAGGCTATTGTGTTGTATATGCCCCTTTGGTCACTAATGGCCCGGAGCCTTTTTAGTTCACAGCCATTACTTTGTGTTCGCCTGCAGTTCTTCAGCACAAGGTGATGGTACAAGACACGTTTTTGGCAACAGAGCTGCTGAAGGCTGAACAGAGAGAGAGAGAGAGAGACACATATTATGAAGCAAATTTATAGGACAGCTGCTTGGAGCTCACACAAGGTGGCTCTGCGAAAAATGTAAGTTTTATTAAAAACATTTTAAACACGAAGCCCCCCACATGGGGGGCTCTGGGGTTGGACCTCCTGTTCCTCCATGTTCAAGTAGTCGCATGAACCTCACATGAGTTCTAATACTTTTGTTATTTTATATGATTTGTTTCAGAATTTATTTGCGAAGAAAATGTATATTTTCAAAAGAATCACTTTTATAACATTTTGATCATAACTATGAACATCCAGCATGATATGAGCCAGATTCCCCAAGAATGCCTCCTTGAGCGGTCCCCGAGTTTTTCAAACTGTATGGTTCAGGGCCTTAACAACAGCCCACATACCAATCAAAAATCACAACAAAAATCACAATAAAACAAAGCGTTGGCATTTTAGGAAGGAGTTTCAGTAAAAAAAAAAAACTTATTTAGTGGCAAAACATTGGCCGATTTAGGCATGCTGTGTACGAACTATTCATCTGCTTCCGCACTTGCTGTATGACAAGGCTTTAGAAATGTGGGCAACCAGGAAGGCTTCAGGAGTCAGAAACGTTGTAAGGGGTACTTATTAATATTTTAGTGAAACGTTGCGATCGGCGCGGCAAATTTCCGGATTTTCCGAGTTTACATAAGGTACTTAACGGTTACTAAACCATAGTTCTCTTCTCACAAGGGTTACAGTCATTTATAAATGTAAATGAAGTTAAACACCGATGTGGTTGAGATAATTAAGGAAACGTAAAAAAAAAATGTTGTCCGAGAATAGGCAAGGTGGGGCTGGGTTTCCAAAAGGCAGAGGTGTCAAAAGTATTCACATTCATTACTCAAGTAGAAGTATAGATACTAGGGTTTAAAAATACTTCTGTAAAAGTTGAAGTATCAATTCAAGCTTTTTACTTCAGTAAAAGTGTAAAAGTACTGGTTTAAAAACTACTTAAAAGTATAAAAGTAAAAGTAATGTAAGGGGAATGTTTTTTTTTCCATTAAGGACAAACTCTTAAGCCGCGTCTCAGGGGCCTATAGTGCACTACCCCACCTCCCCCAAAACAATCATTTTTATAAAGGCCATAATGACTATAATGTTTTAAAATCTTATGTTGAAAAATGTGGGATGCACTAGGCTACCCGTTTCAGCTGCCCATTTAAAATTATCACATTTTATTACAATGCAAATACATTAAAGTACCATATGTGTACTACTGAGCATTAACATGCGTTTCATGGAGCGGAAGACATGATAACTAGTTGCCTATAAGTATTGCAATAGTGCAAAATAGGCGGCGGCGGCGACTCCGACACAAACACTTAAAGCTGTGGTTCTCAAACTTTTTCTGTAAATAACATAATTGTGTGACTCATCTGTGCTTTTATAAATAACAGAATAAATAAAATTGCAATCACTTTCAAGTAAATAAGATTGCCCCATCAGACAATGTTTTGTGTAAGTTCGATCTGTGAAAAAAATTACTCATATTTAGTTACTACTAAATAGCTCATTGTGGAAAACAATAAGCTTTTAATTGTTTTTGCCAAACAAAACAGAATGAGTGCAGATATGTGAGCCATCAGGTTGTATCAGTATTAGTGGCTGCAGTGACCTGCTTTCCTCGACACATATGTTATAAACAGGGTTGTAGATTTGATAGGCCTCTCTCAATTCATGCTCAATATTGAGCTTAGATCTGTTTTTTTTATTTTGAGAAACGCAACAGCAGGAAAAGACGAGCTCACGGAGCTCACGGCGTCGCGTCAAATCGCGCATGCACAAGCGTAACCTGTTAACGGCGTACCGTAACCATTTACCCGAAAGTACAGACATTTGTCCATGTATTTATTAATGACTTCGTTTTATATCCGTGTACTTTGTACTTTTGTAATATGTGAAGCCAGCAGCTCATTGTTGGTAGAAGACACGAGCACCGTGGCTCGTTTCACCTGGAGCAGGAGAGCTGCTCCGGGTTCAGAGAGCTGCTCCGGTGCGAGGAGAACTCCGGTTGCTCCTCACAGGAGAGCTGCTGTTGCATCTTCACCCTGGGAGCATTTAAAACGCAGATATAGCGGTCTACTTTTCACGCGACATATTTTTCGACGCTCTCTGTCCGCTGGTGTGTGTGCTCAGCGCTCACCTGTGTGCGCGCGCACGTATCTGTGGGCAACGGGGCGGAGAGGTTTTGTGTGTGTTTTTGAACGATGACAAGTCGGAGTGAAAACAAACCAAAATGAAATAGTAACGTGGCTATTTTTAAAATGTAGGGAGTAGAAGTAAAAAGTCGTCTGAAAAATAAATACTCCAGTAAAGTATAGATACCCAAAATGTCTACTTAAGTAAGGTAACAAAGTATTTGTACTTCGTTACTTGACACCTCCGCCAAAAGGTTAAATGTTTTACCAATTAGCGGACACCCAGTTAGGTTTGTCGGGCTCAATTTAAAGAAAATATGTTGTATTTGAATATGCTTCTTGTCACAATGACACGACTCGGGCGAGGGGAGGGAGAAAAGGACAATGTTCATTAGACCTTACAATATGAGGGTAATGGACAGAACATAGACCATATTCATGATTCTGACATCTTCAGATTCAGAGCCTAATGGTATGGTGGAGAGGAATGTAAAAACAATGGGTGTTTTAGTTGTTTGTGCTTTTTTTGGTGGGCTGAACAAGCTGTCAACACAAATGATCAACATTTTGCCTATGTAAACACCCAGCAGACACGGAGTAACATTAGCACTCACGTGTCTGGTAGGCTGACTCACTGAATGTAAACTCTGGGTTCGTGCATCTTGTGCTTCGCGCCACCCATGAGCGACAATATGTTGAGCCAGACCTCAGCACTGTGGAGATTGGTCGGCTATACAAGACTGTGTGTGTCTAGCCATCTGATGAAGGAAGCCAACTCTACTTTTAGCTATGTTTTGTTTTCCACCGACTCCTGAGAAGACTGTATTCTGTAACTGGCGTTGGGCAGTTAGCGTTTAATCACTTTATCTACCTGCTGCTGTTGAAAGCGAGTCAAAACAGTAAGGTTACAGGGCCCTAAAACCCAAAATAATGAGATAAAAGTGGCAGAATTGAGGGGGAACTGTAAATTATCTTTGTCATTAAGAGTAACACCTTTAATATTAATAGCCCTTTCATCAGTCGTTGCAATAAAATGATTTGTAAGTGCAGCTTTACAATCGTTCAATTCCCTGCCTACAAGATAAAAAGATATTTTGTTTTCAGAGTAGACGTGTTGGCCTACAGGACAGCTCATGTAGTGTCCAACAGATGAAAGGTTCGAACCCTGAATGAATGTCCCCAGTAAGTAAAAATAAAAATAAAAAGCAACTCCTGTTTGAGTTAGTAAAACAGCAACCTGCTGCTGGAGCAAGATGTTTTATTGGTTCAGTAACATTAGTGTTTTTGAATGATTCCTCTATGATTACTGTGATGAAGACAAAATGCATATGTTAATCCAGTCGGCGTTTCAAACCAGTAACGCTGAAGGTAAGGAAGATAAAAGTGTGCATCTATTGCAGTCAATCACAGTGTAAGATGCCTTTACTATGCAGTCAGCAGAATAAATGTATTTTGTTACCGATGATTGTCAAATCTTTACTGCCCCATAAACACTGCGGTTACCCCCGGCTGTGCTGCGTCTAGCACTTCTCTGCTTTAGGCGCCTTGCATTTTTGGAAGAGTGCCTTGAGCGTCCTGAGTTAAAAACCTACTCCACTTCACTTCAACCTCCGATTTTATATAATACCTGTGTATCCAAATCACAGCGACCCAGCACAATAAACAACAGCTGGCCGTGTGACTGACGGCAGATCGGCAGCTATTTTGCAGTCGCCTGGCAACAAGCGAAACAAAACCACAGCGTGATGCTCGGGTGTGTGTGTGTGTGTGTGTGTGTGTGTGTGTGTGTGGGTAGGCCTCTTCTGCAGATATATAATAGTTGTCTGTTTTTCTTCATTGCCGTGCTATTAACACAGAGCTCTCTCTCTCTCTCTCTCTCTCTCTCTCTGGTTCAACCTTCAGCTTGTACCCTTTATGTCTGGATCTCCTAGCAGCTCCTCTGCAAGCTCCTGCTCTGTTTACACTGCGTCTGTCAACGTGCGACAATTAATCATAATGTATATTCGCCAGACCCTTAGTGATTACTTTTAATGCTAATGAGGCTTAATCACCCTAATGCCATCATTATTAAATTATGACGAGAGTCCTTATTAGTTAAACATGCATGCATTACACGTTATTCCTTTCATCTGTTGTACAATACTCCATTGATATCTTTTTAATTCATTAACATGTTCTTCTGGCAGCTTAGAGCCATGTCCAATGTCTAGTGATTGCATCAATGATCTCATTTTGAGGAGTCATTTAAATCAATGTTATTCCATCTTGGTGGTAGATTATGAGTCGTATAATTAGACGTATTAGATACATAAACCACAAACCCCGGCATGAAGTATTATAGTGTTGTGACACCTGGTTCACTGGTAGTCATGCATTGAACTGGAATAAGACAGATTTGATTTGCTGCAGTATATAACAGTCATACTGTAAATCCATAAATTATACAAAAATGTATTGCCATATCAACAACAGGTGTAATCACAGCACACACTTCAAAATACACAGACATCAGATAGTGTGACTTCACAAACACTCTGCCACAATTACAAAACAGTCACAACAGTACAACAAGAGGGGGTTCTAATTACATTCACGTGTTTTTGAAATTAATTACCAAAAAAACTTGGTTCACAGGGGACACAAACAGCAGACTCCTGGCTTCAGGACTTTTTTACCCATCCACCACCTCGACCTTTACACTTTATTTGTGACAGGTCAAAAGCAATAGTAATTCGCGACAAAATATGTTTTCGGAGCCTAAATTACAATGCAGTTTCACTGTGTGGAATTTCTTTTAGCAAAGGCTGGCCAAACACATTACAGAGAAGAGATTAATGTGTCCAAGAAAAACACAAGCAAAACTGACAAGGTTTCTTATTTCCTCCAAAGCTTTACATTTCCTTTTCATAGTCTATTGTGTTCTTTAATCTAGTATTAGTCCCATCAGGGCTGAGCTACTGTTATGTCTCTCAGTTCAAACAGCTCAAGTTACTGTCGATGAAGAAACTTCATCAAGACTCAATCGCCCAAACTGCTGAGGCAGGGCCTGTGCTATTGTTGCTCTGTACAGTGGAGGTAGACGGCCTAATAAGCCTTGGGAGACAGTTGTGGACTTACTATCAGGTGTTTTGAGGGGGTTCTGCCCCCTGGTGGCCCAACAATTGTGAATGCAGCTTTAAGGGCTGAACATGACAAGTATTTATAGCTTCACCGAGACGAAACCTGTTCCAGTTGTTGAATTGGGAATTGAGTAGATTTTGTGCAGCTCCATCTGGAGCAGCTCTTTCTACACATGCAGCAGCACTACCATAACTTGTATACAGACTTTGGTGGGACAGAATGATCTCAGCCAGCATTTGCAGAAATACTTACGAAAGATAATGCACCGTCATTCGTAGATGTCGCGCAACAATGATTTAATCCAAGTAATCTTGAACGAGGAAGTATAAAGACCGCTGAAGCAATGGAGGGGATCTGTCAAGTGGCAAGTCAGCGTTGATGTTATTGTCACGTAACTTGCGTACTTCAGTAACAACAATCTTTTCCGAAACCCAACCAAGTAGTTTTGTCGCCTAAACCGGACTGAGCTTCCTGTGCAGACGGACCTTTTTGTTGAAAACAAAATGAGCTGAAATTGACAGGCTTTCGTAGGAAAACGCACAACAAAGTTCCCATTTAATATTTGGAGGAGTGGCTCAGTTAAACCCTGCAAATCCCATAGACCGGAACCCTTTTGCCACAACGTATTGATGCCCGACAACTTGCATGTATTGTGCATGAATTGCTCCCCGTTGCTGTGTCTACGGTGTATAGAGCAAAACAAAAAGTCGCTAAATGAAATGTAGTGTAAAATGTAATGTATACAGTAGATGGCCATTGTCTTGGCCCAAACTCTCAGGAACAGCATTTCTTCCGTCCGTTTTACGTTTCTCTGTCATTGAGCATCTCAGACTTCTCATAACCTTTAAAACTCCACCCCCTAGTGATCCCACTTCTGAGCTCCTTCATATTGTTTTGCCGCACGAGGAACAGATGTGGAGAAAATTATAGAACTACTGTGATTGCTCTGAGGATGAACAAAACAAAATGTTGCTGGGAGAAGTCAGCATTTCTCCAGCATATTGTGCCCCAGAGCAATAGAAACTGAACACCACAGTACATTGTATCCATTATTTTTTATGACTCAAACACATTTAGAAGTATGTACTGAGTCATTCAACGCTGAGAGGATTATTCCGTCCCTCGCTGCCATCGGCTGAGCTACTGTGAGCCTTGCGGCAATCAGTTCAAGATGCTTCAGCGTGAGCCTCCACATAACTGGAGACGTCCTGGACTTTTCTGCCGGTGTCACACAGTTTATATCAGACTTGCCCTTGCCGTGATGGTAATCCAAGAGTCTAATATTGGCACAGACTGTCTTTACCAGACAAATGACAGCCTTAGTCATTTGGTCAAGCACAACCTATGTTTACATTTTCCCTCCTGTGACTGTGCAAATATCGACTGCTGTCTGTCGGAAAGGCAGAAGTAGCACAATATTGGCATAGCACCACAAACACTCTGAAAGGACAGGTCACTACCGCCCTTTCAAAACAGATAAAGGCAAACATGAACACAAGATCAGACTAAATGACGGCTGAATGGAGCTTTGATGCGATTACCGGTTCCGTCAGCAGATCCTTTGCATAAACAAGTGTGAGATTGCAGCTACAGCTATTGCTTTTTGAAGTGTAAATCCTAAAATGTTAATGTCCATGTCTCTTTCATCACATGCTGCCTGGGAGAGGACCGATTTGGCAGGCGGGAGGAGTGACAGGTGGATTTTCAAAATCAGGGTTTTATTCACCCAAAAATGTGAGATATAACTCCAACCCTATGCAACGAAGTACTGGGGCACTGAATGAGACCAGCCCAACAGAACTAACCTCAGGCGGTGATAACTCAACATTACATGAGCTACAGGGAATGATACATTAGTAGGAGGCGTGTATGTGTTTACTTTGAGTGTAGTCCCGCATACAATTTAAACTGTTAGCCAATGGGAAGCCTTGTTTGAATGTGAGGTCAGTATTTGTAACATAACAGCCAGTGAAATGAATACAGGTCTCTGAAATAAAAGCCTTTACACTCCAAGGCCTTTTCTTTTTTTGTCCAATTAATTTGCACATCAGGACATTTTCAAAAGTACTTTTAGACATACGTGGCAAAAAAAAGCGGAAAGAGATGATTTTTTTGAGCTTCCCATATTCAAACTATACGCTATAGTGTACAACGAAATGGAGGCTCCAGAGTCTGGCAAACTCTCTATCGCTTCCCACGAGGCCTTTAATTAGTCTTAAAAACCTGCCGAGGGCCGGGGGCACGTGATGCGAGTGGAAAAGCATCCTCACGAGAGAGCATTTCTGCTCTATATGCACAAACGAGGTCCCACGAGTACGGGGCTATGACGAGTGCAGAGCTGCTCCTTCATGAAGATGCTTTTCATGTAGCGTGTTTTGAGACTGACTGGAAGCGCATTACAGATCTTTCTTTTCACAGTGAAAGCCCTCGACATGAACATCAGGTAACTGTTGACCAGACGGGACTAAAATGCACTTATTTCGCTAAAAATGAAACTCAATCAAATTTGCTTCCATTAGCTTTGGCTGGACAGCAATCTATGTCAGACAGCCTGCCAGACGCTTCTCTGGGTCAATAGGATACAGGAAGTTGGACATTTGCCTTCTTGAATCTATTCCAACTTTGTGTTGATAAAATTTTGCATATGAAACTTTGCATATGTGTGTGTGTGTGTGTGTGTGTGTGTGTGTGTGTGTGTGTGTGTGTGTGTGTGTGTGTGTTTGGGTCTGATGGTCAGCTGAGTGACTCAAGTTACAGTTGGCCTACTGGCAGAGCGTATACATTTGTTTTATATCACAATCAGTTAATTTGCAATCAGTTTTTGAGGCAGGCTACACATTTACATTTTCCAATATTTACTTGCATAGGCTACTATGCAAGTAAATATGGGACCAGAGCCAAAACATAGTTAATATAAGTCAGTATTACTGTCAATGACTTCACTGTTGTTTCCAGATCAGTGAATTGAGATGTGCACATGCTATGTATAGATAGGGAGGATGCTAATATAATTGTATTATCAGCCTGATCAATACATTCACGTGTTCTGCCTATCATGTTAATTTGCTCAGGAAAATCAAACGCCTACCCACAGACTGATGTCTGCGGCTGGGTCTGGAAGTGTGGATGAGCGGTGGGAAGAGGTGGATAGGAGAGAGACGCGCTGAAATTAATGAGAGAACTTAAAAAGCTGGAAAAGCCAAGACAGGAAGCAGGTGTTCTGTCTGAGTCGGTTCCCCCATCATGGAGTGTTTCCCTCTTGGTAAAATTGTAACGCTCTCCTTGGTGGTTTTGCGTTCACATGATTCCACGTGAAGAAAAATCAACAACAATTATGACAATATGTTGCAGAAATATATGAAATAAAATGATTTTGCGTCTCTTATTTCGTGTGGTTGTTCTCTTTAAAAAGCCACTTTCTCTTAATATTCTAAAGCTAACTTAAGCAACTCTTTAGGGTTGTGAATTCCATAACGCAAAAGGTTAAAATATCTTCCGCCTGGACTAAATGAATGCTCAAAAAAACACAAAGTTGATTGTGAAAGAAATAATGAGAGTCTACAGGGATTTATGTTTGTTTGTCATTGCTGCCGCCCGGTCCAATGGCCATTTATCTCCATCCAAAGTGAACAAATTAGCTTAAAGGTTTTTATTTGTATGAGGCTCACTTTTTTTTGCTTGGCAACCGTTCTGCTAAATGTCCATGTTGTGCCTAACAATGTGACTTAGCTGTTGTAAAATCACTTTCGTGGCTTATTGCTTGAATAGACGAAGATGCGGCTATCACACTGCGACAAGATAGTGTAATTAACAGTTAAAGATTATACATACTTGGTGTATAATAACCTTCAATTAGGTAGGCTACAGCAGGACAGATAACAAGGTAATCCTCTTCAATTAAGTGACTGTAGTGTTTTTTAAGCTTAGTTTGTCACATGTGGACTTGCACATCTATGTAAAATAAGTTGTTTATGTGTACATTACAATGCATGAAATGTAATAATTAATAAGGGATATTATTATGAGGGATTTGTAATTGTATGCATATGAAGGTCACTTTATTACTGTGTAATGATGTCCATGTGTACATTGCAATGCTTAAGATAGATTATTGTTTATCAGGTCACAGAGCCACTAGTATGCTGAGGGTCACACGGTAATTTACACACAGACAGTGGTTGAGGGTTTTACAAAGGAGCATTTGGTCTTGAGGAACAAAGAGAATGGACCACCTGTGGTTCGTCCTGTGGTTTATGACACGAGATGAGGAACTGGTGGGGGATTTGAGTTGCATGTCAGCCAGCCGAGAAGAAAGGTTTCTGTGAAAGGTTGACTGAAAGCTGCAGTCTCATCAGTTGTAACATATAGAACTGAATAACAATTCCTTCTAGGTCAAATATTGCGTTAGCAATCAAAACATGTGCCAAGAGAGACTCCGCCCCTGTGGGACTTTTAGCCAATTGCATGCCGTAGAACAAACCAATGAGTGGCCTTAAGCTCTGTGAATGAGAACAACAACTCACACGTGAGCAAGAAGAGCGGCCCTTTTAAATCCCCACGTGACTGGACAAGACCTGCGGTCTGGAGTTTGTTGAGGAAGGAGGGGCCCCGATCGGGTTTGCATAAGCTGTTCTGTCATCATTCTTTTATTAAATAATTATTAGTATAACTCTTTTTGGACTCCGGACCTTATTCCCCACACCACCTCCCAGGATCTTGAACATTATATTCTTCAATTTGGTGACCCCGACGTGATTCTGAGGAGCTCTGGTGAGGGGCCTGGAGCATTCGGACAGGCCGCGAAGGATCACCTCTTCTCTGCTCATGAAGCGCTTACGAAGAAAGGTATTTAAGGACCTGTTTGATCGAACCTTACATAGGTAGAAATAGGACGTTTAGACGTGAGTAGGAGAGAGGCCGGTCTGACGTGGATTTAAATTGTTAGCGTGAAAACACGACATAGTGTGAAGATATTCTTAAGGAGAAAGGAGATGATTGTCGGCTTGTGCATGTATGTTATATGTGGTTTGAAAGCTGAGGAATGTTCATGTTTTTGTCGTAGTTTGTGTTGAGTGAAAGACCGCACGTGTGTCTGTGGCCTAGTGTGAAGAAGCTCAGCGTTGTTCTTCTAGGACAATGGCGGCTTTGTCCCCCGGCCAACGCCACACCAGCAGGGGTCCCAGATAAGACAATAGGAGAGAGTGCTCTCTGTCCATCCCCCGCCACCATACGTTTTGTTGTAGTTTTATGTTGAATGAGATCGTGCGTGAGTGCCGTTGTTTGGTTGTGAAGGAGAAAGAAGCGTGTTTGAGAAAGAGGAGACACGTGGTTTGAACAATGGCGGCGATGCATTGCGAATGAGTTTTTTCTTTTTCTTTTAAAATAGCAGGCCCTTAATTGTTTCGATACCCCGTGAATAATCCTCAAGAAAATGAACATATGCATATAAATTGTAAATCTGAAAAACGACGTTGCATAATCCTGGCTGTAGAGTGGATAAAGAAGATCCACACTTTGTTACGCTTACAAAGAGTTAGCACGGGACACAGAGTTTTTTTACAGTATTAGGTGCAGGATTAGGGCTAGAAATCAAAATGAAAATTTAATAAGACGACGTTTGAGCTGAGGATCAGCAATATAGCTACCTGCGGCAAGAGAACTAGAGATCGAGATCATAACTAATCAGAGAACCTATATATATATATATATATATATATATATATATATATATATATATATATATACATAGAGAAGTTCAATTGTGATACTTATTATTCTGGGGGAAAGGGGAAGGTAAAAACGTGGCTAAGGTATAGTGGAGAAGGAGGGTACTTGATCTTAAATAAGATAAGCGCCTCTAGAGGTTTGAAGAATATTTCTCACTGAAGAGAGTAACCATTTAGCACCATCAAGTGGCAAAGTTGGGGTATTACTGCAATAAGGCACAGAGGTTAGAAGGGGTACTGCAACAATAAAGACTGCTTAAATAGTTTACACATAAACAGCTTACACACACTTCAAACAGTATAGATAGTGAGATTAAAACATTTTTCACATAAAGAATAGACTGAATATTAACTATAGTTGTATATAAATAACACTTTGATAAATTAATAGTTTTTTTAACAGAATTGTAGTTTTATAACTTTATTATACTTGCATGCATGAACATCGAGTTGCAGTGTGATATTGTGTTCCCTTTGGCCAGGTTGCTTGCAGTGTGAGATTGTGTTCCTTTTTGCCAGTTTTATTGCAGTGTGAGATTGTTTTTTCCTTTGTTCAGGTCGGTTGCAGTGGATTTGTTGTGTGAAGTATTTTCTCCCCATAACCTTAACCAACTGTATTCTTCCAATTACACCACATTTGCACGTTCGACACAGATTGCTCATTATTTTACTTCTACATTCACATTTCCTTATATAAGCCAAAGTCAGCACCTGATTCTTTCAAGATGTCTGGACCAATGAATACCTCATCATGGGTTGATGAAGCCTGCGATGCAGCCCTGAGAATGACGGGCAGGGAAAAGCAGACAGGAGACTGAGAAAACACATCCATGAATGGCATGCTGAGGGTTTACTTGATTTCACAACCGAGGAGTGGCCCACCAAGGAGCAGAAGATGGCACTGATGAAAGTGCTCAAGCTGAGAGACAGCGCAGCAAAGGAGAAGTTGAAAGGAAAAGGATGGCTCGCGATCTCAACGGCCGTGGCTGAATCCAATAAAGCCCTCGTAGATGCACGATTACTGCTCCATGCCATGGCGCTAGTGGAGGCACGCAATGGAGGGAGGAGAGAGGGCCTGGTGGAAGGAGTAACACCCCCAAATGTAAGACAATCACGGCAAGCGGAGGCAGCCGCAATACCGCCATCTATCCCTGGTCCCACCCCTTTCACCCATGCCAGCATTGAATTACCCAAGCCCTATAGACCCCAAGTACAGGAACAAGTACAGGATGTGGAACACATGCTAGACAATCATGTCGCGCGGACTAATTGTGGTATGGGCATCCTCACAGCGCAAATAAAGACCCTCTCCAAAACAATAGAAAAGACAACTAGAGAACTAATATTGCTCAAAATAGAGTTGGCAGATAAAAACATAGCAGACAGGAGGCAGGAGGAAACTTGGGATGGTGCCGAAACTCCACCTGCGAACACAGCTCTGAACCTTCCTACAGGCCCCCTCATCGTAAGAGCAGCCCTGGTCCATTCTACAAACTCCTTATCAGGCCCATTCCCGGCACATTCTGAAAACCTTTGTCAAAACACTTCCCCGAACCCCACCTCAAACCTGTCTGCCCAACCGAGTACCACACCTTGGGAAGCAGGAGCCAGATTCCACACAAGCCCCAATCCTGACCTTGAGCAATGGTGTAAAACAGTACAAGCCATATAACCCCAGAGATGTTGAGTATATTATTGACAAACTGCCTCCCCTGACGAAAGGTGGAGCCCCTTGAGACCATTGAACACAGTCACCACGGGAACCCTCTTAGCAATGGGGGATCTGAGAGCCATCCTGGTAAGGTGCTCCAGTCTGACTGAACTGCAGGAGCTGGAGAGGACGGCAGGCTGTCAAACCATCGAAGATAGCCGAGAAATCTCCAGAATTGGTGACACCCTGTTCAACGCCATCAGAATCCAGTGGCCCCATACTCCCAACCTGGCCAATTTGGACAGCATCAAGCTCAAGCCAGGTGAAGAAGCGATGGTGTACCTGCGGCGAGTTGCTGCAAACTGGGAAATATATACAGGTACAAGGCATGACAAAGAGGAGACTTGCCTGAGATTATAGATGAATGCCGTTGTGCAAGGTCTCCCACCCTCATTAATACAGAAAATGCGACAGACAGTGGGCCTTAAGAATGACTCGGTTGGGTTGTGGGAAGAACACATCACCCACCACATCAATCAGTATAATGAGGATAAGAAAGAAGAGAGTGAAGGTGACGAGAAGATGTCAAGGCAACTGCTGAAAATCCAAATAGATGAGACAGCAGCTGGAAAGAAGGAGGGCCCGAAAGCACAGAAGCAGATGGCTGCTATGAGTGGAAGTGGTGACCGAAGAAGTGGTGACCAAACTTGTAAAGGAACGGGAAGCAGAAGGCGACCAACCTCGTTGGAAGAAGGCACAAGACAACAAGAGGAATGATGAAGGCTGTTTTAACTGTGAAAGAAGTGGACATTGGGCTAAAGATTGCTGGAGAAGAGCCGGACCAAGAGGAAAAATGACCTGTCAGCAGGGAAACCACTAGAACAATGACATTGAAGCTCTGCACCATCAACCAAGCCTTTCCACCGGTATGGTTTCTGAATCAAATGGGTTAAGATCGGGTTTGCATAAGCTGTTCTGTCATCATTCTTTTATTAAAAAATTATTAGTATAACTCTTTTTGGACTCCGGACCTTATTCCCCACACCACCTCCCAGGATCTTGAACATTATATTCTTCATGACAAAGGAAAGGCTTTGTGACACTGGTTGTTGAATAGGGTTCTAACTATTGTTGGGTTACTTTACCTTTGAATAAGTAGATGTCGACAGCATAAATAGACCTGTATGAAAGGTTCCAATTTTGAGAAGACATTTTTGTCATTATTGTATTAATTTAACAAGCTCTCAATGAGTAAGACACGCTGTCTGGCTTTCACCAGCCGGTACAACCTGCCTTTAGACCAATCAATCTCGATCAATTGAGGACTGTAACAGACAAATTCATCTCAGGTAATGAAGACACTTAAGGATGTTTTTCTGATGTTAAATCAGTATTTTTCTGAGCGCTTCTTAGGGGGCTAAGAAGCGCTCGGAAAAATACTGCTTGTCTGGTAACTTATCTAATTGCCACGGGGCATCACCTCTGCGTTAGATTTTCCTATATTACTTTTCCGAGCCCAAACGAGGCTCATTAGCTGGCTCGCTCTAATTAGTGGATATATATCAGAACACTCTAGGGTTTCTCACGCTGCATGCTGGGAAAAATTAAATGCCATTAATCAATCTGGCCTTGTGTTTAATGTCTCGGACAGTGGAAACAAACGAAATGCTGATTGAGTCAGTGATGCGGAAACAAAGTTTGTTCGACGCAAAGAAAGTTGGCAACGAAACCAGTGAGGCGTCACAAACGTGCTTTTGTGGAAGAGTTCTCTGAAGTCCACTGAAGTCAGGCATATTTTAGTTTCTTGCATCAACACTGGTGTACATGAGAATTGTATTCATTCTAGTTAATTAGCCAGCTGCATGTAATTTAAATATTTCTCGATATTTAGACCATTACCCTCAAACAAAAATGTTTCAGGCAATTAAAGAGACATACTTGATATCGCTGTGTGTTTAAATTGCTCGGGAAGAGTTGGGAGAAGTGGAAGCTGGTGTTGTATGGGAAGAAGACAAATACAGTTGGAACCTGGAGAGATTCCAGCTCAATAAAGGGAGCAGACAGAACTCAGCAGTCTATAAGAAGACCATTGTGCGCTTTCAAATATATTGTGACAACTTCACATTTGGCACAGTGCTGTATACTGAGCTCAACATGCCATTCATGTCTTCAAAATGACACTCCTTGAGTCTCACCCAGCATTTGAGACATTCATGAATTTGAACAGCTTTCATGTCATTTTCTAAAGTGATTCTATTACCCTGAGGGATATTTTGAGATTTTTAGTCGTTTGCAACAAAACACTTTTTTTTAAAGCTGACTAAAAAGGCTCTATGTCTCTTCCTATGTTTCAATTAAAAGTCAATATTCTTTGTAGATTGGCAGATTAATAATTCTCACTTTTAAAATATTCATTTAGATTTTTACATCAAACACTTTTCACCACAAGGGAGTCAACGTGTCAGTTGTCATTCGGGCCCTGCTTGGGTTGCATTTTCTAAGCTACTCGTTCTTTCAATTCAAAAATTAAGGCAGACAGCAAATCACAGTATACTATATAAAAAAACAAACAAATAAAATAACTGACAGGCTGGACACGTCAGCTACAAGAGAGCGAACGGAATGAGAACAAGAAGAAACAGAAAACTTATTTTCAAACATTTTATATCGTTTTTTGAATGTCTTCCAAAGTAAGCATCAAAACATGCCGCTTGTCCATTCCCTCTTTGTCACTGCCCTCTCAAACCCTTCCAAATCACCATTGAAAATATGTTCAGTGTTAGAGAAATATCATTATTTGAGTTATTATTATAGGTTTAGGTTAGGGGACCTTTGTTGTGATGCTTAAAATAATAACCACTTATAAGAGAGCCGCCATATGTGGTCTAGGTTAGGGTTAGTCCAGTTTTGTATGTGTAGAGTGTGATACTTTTCTATATGTGACTTACATTTGGAGGCCTTACTCAACAACAAGACCAGAAATAACAAGGTCGTAAATACCATTTATGCTTTGAGTGCCTTGTTGAATGGCACCAGGATACCCTTCTCTACAAACACAGATCCGAGGTTAGGATGTTTAGGTCAGGTGATGTTGTGCAGACTCTCTGTCAGGTCTCATCCTGTCTCCCACATTTGTCCACTACCTTTATGAGATGAACATGCCCTGCACAGTGTGTTCGTCCTCCAGCAGACTCAATTGTACTCTGTATGACAAATGAACCTTCTCTGCGTAGAGAATAAAGATCTGAACGACAAGCTCTGTTACACGCTATTCTTTTCTTCGGAAATACAAGAAAGCGGGTACTTTTTGTTCCATTACAAGACATATATTTTCTGTTGCGAGACAGTCACTCATTGATGTTTTTTTTATCTTACCCTAACCGTAATTCAGTGGTGTTACTTTCCACACTTGATCAACATGCACCATTTGAATCAATCGCAAACAGAAAAATCAATTGGATAAAGGTGTTATTGTTACATTATGTCACAAATGCAAAAATAACAATGGGTTGTTTGTTTTGTTTTTTAGACATGGCTGAAATGAGAGTCAACCCATCCATTTGGCGCAAATATCATTGAGCTATTCTTGAATTTTGTTAGCTTAAAGTAAACTTCTGTACATATTGACTGAAGAGTCTTTCTGAAGGTTGCATAATAAGCAATACAACAAATCCATGAATTCATAAACTCACAAGATTGCACTGTGGTCTTGCTGGTGGCTAATGCTAGTTGATATTTGCAAAATGTCGTTATTTCACATTGAAATTATATGATCGTCCATTGGATTCTGTCCAAACTAAACTTAATACAAGTTACTTTCCTTTTGTGTTGATTTTGGCGGCCCCCGTTTCCAAGAGCACCACCGCTTTGTGTCTTGATGATGTGCAGCTGCCTGACTTCCTTTAGCACAGTGGTTCTCAACTGGTCTGGCTGCAAGACCCACCATCACGCCTAAATGACAAGTCGCGACCCAAATCGAGGAAAATGTTCAACTTCCCAAATTGATTTAATGAAAAGATGGTGCAGTTTGAACCTGAGATAGTACAGGATATCACAGTATGCACGAAAAAAAAAACTATTAATAGATATTCCCTTTTATAGTTGATTAAAAACCCAAAAGTGCATCTAAAGGACACAATGTATTACAACACACAACAATTCAGTGACTTCAGCCTTTTTTTAACAGACTCAACAGCTTTCATGCACAAAAATGAAGTAAGAAGTAGTTTCAAAAAGACGTGTTGCGAGTAGATTACATGCAGAGTCAGTGCACAGATGTATGGATGAGAGTAACGGGCGGCGTAATTGACGCGAATGGCGCAACGTGAAAAATGTGTCTCATTCACGGAAAATATTATGAACCCAGACACGAGGGCGTTTGACGTTCCGACGTTTGTGGAACTTCCACAACATGTACAAAGCAGAAATAGTTGTTATTTCTTCCATGGTGGATGGTGGAAATTAACTGTTTTCATGGCGATTAGCCCCTCCTCCTCTCCGGCGTGTCTAACGCGAATGAAGCAAATTATCACAAATAGACCAGCGAGTAAACTCACGGCAGGAAAGCGAGGTGTGAACGCAGCATTAAGGTGTGTGAATAGATGGCACTCCCCTTCAAATAAAAAAACCCCCTTCAAAATAAAAGCACAGGTTTTTCGCCCAAGCATGGACCCGCGACCCACTTCACTGCTTTAGCAAACCTCTCATTGTACTGCAGAACTGAAGAATACCCCAGACAGACATAGCATTGCATTGCAATTCATCCAACTGTAAAAAATGCTTCAGGTCCAGAATATCAAACTGACAAAAATGTTTTTTATATAACTGTCTTAGATGACAAGGATTCGTCTGTACTTTATGTTCTTCGATGCAATTTTTTTAGTATTTTGTATCAGACGAATAGAACACACTGTACCGAAGAAGACATGTTTGTTGTTCCCTCTGTTTGATCTTGTTCCATTCATTCTCAATAAATCCACTTGTCAATGACATGTAAACTCAAAAGGATTCTGGGGAATGAAGGGAAATTGTGCTGATACCTGTTAATACATATCGTGTAGAGACCCTTTTGGACAGAAGCTATACATTATGTCTACTCATCTTCTTCCCTGATGTTTGACGTCACATTCAAAAGCTCTCTGATGTTCAGGTGACAGATCAACACAAATATCAATCGGTTCAAAGTTAACTTTGGCTCATTTCAGTGGCTCCACAACACTTGAGGAGAATGCAATAAGTAAAAGGAGGGTGTTGTTAGCTTTGACCGACAGCTAAAAACACACTGTGCTCAACAATCTCGGTTTGGCCGGGAAGAGATCAAGACAAATACTGCCATTTTCTTTGACAACAAACAAACCACCCATGAAGGACAAAAGGACATTCACGGTGCTGCCTGTGAATCCTCGAATGTCACGAAGCCCTCCAACATTTAACCGTGCTCCCTCATCTCCTGTCACATTGTATTGCAGTTTATACTCTAGATGTGAGTACTCTGCTTTCTTTGCCCTGCAATTTATAGTTTAATTGCTTTTGTATAGTTTATCTTTGTACAGTACATTTTGTTTTGCACTTGTAAACAAGAGTTTTCCTCTGTATCTATCTGCATTTCTATTTGCATTTCTCTCTGCCTACTTATATTTGTCCTTGTGCTGCTGCATTTTCCGTCTGGGCATCAATAAAGGTTTATGTTAACTTTCATCATGGTATCACTTTTATAGATGGCTTTGAATGACATGTTCATGCGCTATAAATAGTATACTGTATATCCACATGTATCTGTCACCCATCCACCTCATCTCACAGACACACAGCGTCACTGGATGGAGTGAGGAGAGGGGCGAAAGCCTTCTGAGCCTTGCAACCTCTAATACACTGACGCTATTGAACAGGCGAGAGGGGCTGTATTGACTTTGATCTGAATTGAGCGACTTTCATGGTCAATTTTACACGGGCTGCTAGCTCTGCGCATCAATTCACCCCGAGAGGAAATGAGATTCCTTCTTTACTACTGGACCTACTGCAGTGTGAAGACTGACCCGCTCTCGCATGACGTGATATTGTCTCTTCAACGCGTGTACACACACAACGTGAAACTGACCTTTGTACTGTGAGATCTTCGGAGACCTTCGTTGGAAATACAGCCGTTCCCTCACTGTTAAGACGTACCTATTTTACCACTTCTAAATAAAGTCTCATTACAGTTTGTCAGCTGGTCATGGACTTTGAGCATTTCATTTTATTCCCCAGCAGGATTATGTGGCCAGGACTTTCTCAACTGATCATTTTTTACATTTATGGCAAGCAGAGAAATGTTGTCATGAAATAGTCTTTAGGGCAGTAAAAGCCTAATAGTCAGTTGTGTTATATTTTACTGATATGAAAACTAATGTACATCTTTTGTTCAGAATGTCATTACTTATCATGTTGTTACCAAATATACCTGAATGTTTACACTGAACTTATCAGTTAAATGTTCACTGATAACCACAATCCAATAACTGCTTGTATAGCAGGGTTGAGCATTAGTGTTACAACAAGTAAAAGGGGAATGTTTTGCGATTTATTTTAAGAAATGTTCAAGGCAATGCAAATTTGTTCACATTCTGTCCTGACAGGAAGTGAAACCAATGGCTGCCTGGAAGGTCCGTGACGTGGCGTTGCTCCATAATTCAGCCGCATAGCGTTGCTTAAGTCAACCTTAGGGGAGAGTTTATATTAACCTATTTTCATGCAACAGGTCGCATCTTCAACAGTCTATGATCTCACAAATGTCTCCACCCAAAATTATTTTTGCTTGAATTTTGGCTTTCAAGCCCAATTTTGAGACAAGACTTTCCCAAGCTGAGGGCAGCTAGTAGCCAATAGGCCCGGACACTGGGCGAATCGTAGAGCCATGTTCTTGGTAACTTTTCCTCATTCCACCTGAACTGCATGGACATACATTTGAAGAGAAAATCCCCTCTCCCATCCCCCTTGAGGTTGACATAGGCCAGTGGTTCTCAAACTGCGCAACCCTCTAGTGGGGCACGGAGGTATATATTTCTTTTTAAATAATAATCCTTTATTAATCCCACAGTGGGAAATTATTCTCAACATTTTACCCATCGTTGGTAATTAAGGAGCAGTTTGCTGCTGTGAAGGACCCAGGGAGCAACTGGGGGTTCAGTGTCTTGCTCAAGGACACTTCAACTTGCAAAAAAAGGCGAGACCAGGGATCGAACCGGCTACCTTGTGGTTTCAGGATGACCACTCTCCCCATGAAATGAGAACTTCACATCAAGTCATGAATAAATATATGGCGAAATGCCTGTACTTTCGTGGAAACTTTCGTTACGCCATTAACGCTTGCGCCGTTAACGCTTGCACCCAAGATAGTTGACGACTCACCAGTTCTTGGCGTTTTGCCATAACAAAAACAGCAGAAAAGCCTACCTTACAGAGATCTTTTTGTTGGGGCGGTGAGAAATGACCATTTTTCTTCCTCCAAAGTGGGGCGTGACAAAAGAAGTTTGAGAACCACTGGCATAGACAATGTAATGAGACTAAATCATAGAGTGACGCATGGAGTGCTCAGGTTTTGAATGGGGGCTACCTGGGAGGTAGGAAATCAATCATAAAACTCAAGGTACTCTTTGGAAAAATGTTCCAAAAGTCTGTACTTCAAAAGGCTAAAGACATGCTGTCAACAAACAATAGACCATAAGGAGAAGAAATGAAGACAGAGCATTTCTCTGCATTGAAAATATGTATTATCTAGTAAACCGGTATCAGAATCAGAAAATCGTTTATTGCCAGGAATGTTTGCACAAACGAGGAATTTAATTAGGCGGAAGGTGCATACATTAGACAATAGACGAGACAAACAACAATCAACGACAGCAACAGTGCAAAAAGTCTAAATCAGATAAGGATAAAGTGCTCAGACAACAGATAACATTAATGTAAGTGTATGTTAAAGTGACGTGTGTGTTTAAGTTAAAGTTAAAGGTAAGTGTATGTGGCATGAGTGTTTAAATATGAATTGTGCAGTGGAGTGACCGGTAAGAGGAGAGAAAGGAATACAAATAAAAATAAATGGTCCGAAAGAATGGTCCGAGAATAGTCCTGTGATAGTCAGTCAGTGGGGAACCCGGGCTCTATTGATGAGCCCGACTGCCGACGGGAAGAAACTGTTAGTGTGGCGTGAGGTCTTAGTCCTGATGGACCTCAACCTCCTGCCAGAGGGGAGGGACACGAACAGGTTGTGTCCAGGGTGAGAGGGGTCAGCTGCGATCTTTCTTGCCCGCTTCAGTGTCCTGGAAGTGGACAAGACCTGGAGGGATGGCAGATTGCAGCCAATCACCCTCTCTGCAGAGCGGATGATGCGCTGCAGCCTGGCCTTGTCCTTGGCAGTGGCTGCAGCATGCCAGATGGTGATGGAGGAGCAGAGGATGGACTCAACAATGGCATTGTAGAACTGCACCATTATTTTCTTTGGCAGGTTGAATTTCCTCAGCTGCCTCAGGAAGAACATCCCCTGTTGGGCCTTCTTTGTGATGGAGCTGATGTTCAGCTCCCACTTGAGGTCCTGGGAAATGATGGAGCCCAGGAAGCGGAAGGACTCCACAGCATCGACGGGGGAGTCACACAGGATGAGAGGGGCGGGTGGGGCTGCATTCTTTCTGAAGTCCACAACCATCTCCACTGTCTTCAGAGCGTTGAGCTCCAGGTTGTTCTGGCTGCACCAGGTCTCCAGGTGGTCAGTCTCCCACCTGGAGGCAGACTCGTCCCCACCAGAGATGAGTCCAATGAGGTTGGTGTCATCCGCGAACTTCAGGAGCTTGACGGACTGGTGACTGGAGGTGCAGCTGTTGGTGTACAGGGTGAAGAGCAGCGGGGAAAGAATGCAGCCTTGGGGGGAACCGGTGCTGATGGTCCGAGAGCCTGAGACGTGTTTCCCCAGCTTCACGTGCTGCTTCCTGTCAGTCAGGAAGTCTGTGATCCACCTGCAGGTGGAGTCGGGCACGTGCAGCTGGGAGAGCTTGTCCTGCAGCAGAGACGGGATGATGGTGTTGAAGGCAGAGCTGAAGTCCACGAACAGGATCATGGCGTAGGTTCCTGGGGAGTCCCGATGCTGGAGGATGTGGTGGAGGGCCATGTTGACAGCATCGTCTACAGACCTGTTGGCCCTATAGGCGAACTGCAGAGGGTCCAGGAGTGGGTCAGTCAGGGTTTTGAGGTGGGACAGGACCAGGCGCTCCAAGGACTTCATGACCACAGAGGTCAGGGCGACGGGCCTGTAGTCATTGAGTCCTGTGATCCTGGGTTTCTTGGGGACGGGGATGATGGTGGAGGCCTTGAAGCAGGCTGGAACGTGACATGTCTCCAGGGAGGTGTTGAAGATCCCTGTGAACACCGGAGACAGCTGATCAGCACAGTGCTTCAGGGTGGAGGAGGAGACTGAGTCCGGGCCCGCTGCTTTGCGGGGGTTTTGTTTTTTAAACAGTCTGTTGGCGTCCCTCTCTAGAATAGTGAGGGTCGTCACTGGGGAGGGCGGTGATAGAGAGGCGTGAGCCCCTGATGGACCGGGGGAGGGTGGGCTGATGGTTTGTGGCTGGCTGATGGGCCTGTGGGGAATGGTGTCAGGACTGCTCCATTGTCTATCAAAGCGACAGTAGAACTTGTTCAGCTCGTCTGCCAGGCGGAGGTCGTTCATGGCGTGGGGGGTTTTCGGCTTGTAGCTGGTAATCTGCCTGAGCCCTCTCCAGACAGAAGCAGAGTCACTTGCCGATAGCTGTTGTTGCAGTTTCTCAGAGTACAGTCGTTTAGCATCTCTCACCGCCTTGCTAAATCTGTATTTTGACTCTGTATACAAGTCCTTGTCCCCACTCCTGAATAAACAGCACGGCATTTTCCTTCTGAGCGAACGATGTGCCTCTCAACATAAAAGGGTCAGCCTTAATGGACCATTTTCACATTTTCTGTGCTAAAAAACACAAGCCTAGGTAATGGTTGTCCAAGGATACATTTAAAAACAACTATTTCTCTCATCAAAATAAAAACTCTATTTTCTTCTTATTATTTTTTCCCTTTCACATTTTGTTTCTAAAACATCCTCTTCTTTCATTTTCTGCTATTCGGTCATTACATTTAGGCTCTCAAAGATTCAAAAAATACAAGAAAACACACACACACACACACACACACACACACACACACACACACACACACACACACACACACACACAACTGGTCTAAATGGCTCCAGTTTAAAAAGCGTCTGTGTCATCTTCAGCTTGTCCAGCAGCCATATGACGCGGTGCATCTCTCCCAGCGGCTCTCTTGCTAAAGAGCTTTGGCAACTGGGAAATGCAGCGGGGGTGTAAGTGTATGGATGAAATTAATTAAAAATGCAGGAGAACATCAGCACACTCTTTCCTCAAAGCAGGCGCTCTCACGCGCTCTTCCAGTACGTGTCTCATAAAGTGCACTTTGGACTACGTCGCCGTTGTACTCATTTGGCGTTACAAGCCGACCACTCTCGCTGTCGTCTGTCTGTCTGGCGGTGTCGCGAGGAGATGAAGCGCGGGAGCATCTCCAAAAATTTGAGAGTTCCTTCTCTTTGTTGTTGTTGTTGTTGTTGTAAGAGTCCCTGGTATAAGCTCTAAACTGTGGATTACCCAATCATCTCTCAGAGGAATGGAAGATTGTTTAAAATTTGATTAAATTCACTGGACTTGACTTTGTTTGATGTGGGTCATAAAAGTCAGCGGTTTAGTTTTATGGAATGTGTTCGATTATGGAAGCTAAAATATGCTCTCGGTGCGGTTTTGCTGGAACTTTAACAGCGCTTAAAAAATTGTTACACAGAAAAATGTTTGCGGACAATTCCCTATTTAGACAGCATTCATTGACAGTTCACTACCAGTTGCAGCACTGAACGTCGCTGTATATGAACTGTTATGTGTTCCCTTACTGTTGACTATAGCCTACTGAAGTAGACTTGGGCAGTCATATGCTTAGCTTGGGAAAAAAATATTTTAAAATAAACAAATATAACTATAAGTTTAGGCAATTTGGATACGCGACATCGAACATTAGTACCCTTCAAACAAACAAACAATAGATGTCTTCGTAGCAGCGGAGGCGGGGCTTCTACAGACCGCAGCTCTTTGGCTGAGGTTGGATGCCAGATATACTCGTGGTACAAACTCTTCATTTCCCCGGAGTCAACGAGTGATCTTTCTTTCCTGAACGGCCACGTGCCGAACAGGCATGCCCCCAGGCTGGGGGCTGGGGCCACATGGGATTGTAGGTGCACCACGAATATTAAGCACAACTATAACATACCCTCGGGAGGTAGAGCTGTTATCCATTAATCTGAATGTTGGTGGTTTGATCCCTGGCCCCTGCGTGGTCTACATGTCGAAATGTCCTTGGGCAAGATCCCGTATCCTATTATCCTAATTGCTGGTGTGAGTGTGAATTTTCCTTGCTCCTTTGTAACAGGTGGTATCCTCAAGGGTATGTCTCTGCCACCAGTGTGTGTGTAGGTGATTGCTTTGAGTGGTCGCTAAAACTAGAAACTGGAACCAACCCTAAAGGCTTGGTTCTCCAAAAGACTCAACACAACAATACTCATTCAGTGCTAACATACTCCCTGGGGATAAATGTGGGGCGATAGATTATTTTTGCCAAAGGTAGGGGGCCCCAAAGACGAAAGGTTTGCAGACATGTCCCGACCAATATTTTATCAAACTTCTAATATAACGTTTGCATTATCTTCTGAGGAGCAGACTCGCTTGTTGACCGATGCTTCTGGTGCGATCATGGGATTTTAGCCAGCTGTGAGGTCACCGAGGTCAGGACCTCGGCTCCTAAAAAGCCCACCGTCTCCGCTTGAAACTGACAGATATCAACCATGCAACCGTCTGTGGTGGAGAGGTGACTAGAGAAGGCAGAGAGGGTGTGGCGCAGCGATGTTACACACAACAAAAACGTATTTGGTGATATTTGCACAGTATTAGAATATATTATCTCTAACTATTTTAGGGCTCTGTCGTGCTATTCTTTGATGCTTTTGTTTTTTGGGGGATCTTATATTTTATTTCTACAACCGATGATGATAATTTCATCATCGGTTCATCATCGGTTGTAGAAAAGCAGCAGACCAAGAGTGTCTGTATAGCAGAACTATAGAGAATTGATTTAGGATTTGAGTTGGTTTATAACTTTTTAAATTATAAGATGCTTACAAGTGGAGTCAAAAGTTACACCAATGTACATTGTGAGGTTAATAAGATACACAGCAATATGAATATATAAAAAAAGTTGCTTCAGTTTTACAGGGCAGGTCGATTTTTTTTCTTGAAATATGGTGACTTTAGTCTCGTAATACAATTACAATGTTTTCCCCAAATTATTTACACTTTTTCCTGACTTCCAGGAGAACACAGGTATGTGGGATATGTTTTGAATGTAAAGAACGTTTTTAACTTGAGCGGAAATCTTGTTGAAAGATATGAGCTGGTCAATTCCGCAGGTTTACAAATTAAGCAACATGTATTTAATTTGTCATTGAGGTGAATGCCGTTCACATTTATAGATGTGAAAGACACAAAAGATGAGGGAAGCCAAAAAAAGGAGCAGAGATAAAAGTACAGGAGAAAAGTTGATCTACAGAAGAATACATATTCAAAAGTAAAACAGAATGCTTGAGAGCTTTACCGTATTATGTTTCATTATCTGTTTTACATTTTGGATTATCACCTGCCTGCATTTAGTTTTTGCCTTTACATGAAAGACTTTTCCACCATACTGTAAATTAATGCAAAATTCACCAGAATGCAATAAATCGTGTGTGTGTGTGTGTCCCTCCGAGCAATGCACTAGTGATTTGATCCAGCACAATGATTATTGCCTGTCCCTGGCTTTGCCTTTGAGATGCAAAAGTTAATTGGCACTGATAGTTTTAGGCACAAATTACCAATGTGTTCTTATTCTGAGGACTCGTGGACTCTGTTTTTTTAATCCCAAGTGGCCACGTCCAGCCGTTAGTTAAATTTTGCATCACAAAAATGTGACCAGTTGTGGTGGTGAAATAACAGACAGAGCAGTCTCTCTCTCTCTCTCTCTCTCTCTCTCTCTCTCTCTCTCTCTGAATTCAATCACTGCAAATTTGATTAACAACAAACCCAGTGCTGGCCTTGGAGATTAAGTTTTGTTTAATTTTTCATCAGCTCTGTCAAACGACGGTGAGGGAAGCATCACCCAATGGCGCTGGATCAATGAGCGGATGTGTCACTCGCTGAGGATTAAGCTTCCAGCTCGGTCACACGGCATTGTTTGCTGTGCTCTTTTTGTTGTCAATATCTAAAGTGCAGCCGCCCGATTCTGTCCACATAAACATGCACAAACGGAGTAAGAGCCCGGCTGTTATAATACTCAAAATCTAATCCTGATGGATTTTTTTTTCTTCCTTTTCTTGCGTATGTAAGCCTCACAGAACATAAAATCAGGGACTTCATTGCTAGGCAACTAGTCTCTGCACAGAGATGGGGAGGGTGTTCTGTGTTTACTGTCAGAGATCTGCTGCTTGTGGGAGTGCAGCCTCTCAAAAAGAGAATAGATAAAAAATAGATAAAACAGATACCAGTCGTTTGTGCAGACTTGAAATAATAATAAAACAATTACTGAACTCAACAAGAACATGTATGACTTGTTCGTGTTCGAGGTCCGTCCCCGGCTCAGCGCCCACTCCTAACGTGGCATGTTAAGGCGAGAGGCGCTCCCTGGATTACCGCGCTGCAAATTTACTGGGCAGACTACAGAGGGAGAGGGAGCTCTCTGGAGAATGGGAATGATGAGGTAATCATTCACCCTGATCTGAATTAATAAGGCCTCATTAGGCAGCCGGAGACACACTGCAGCGCTGAAAAGAACCACAATGTGGATTCGCCCCACCATCTCCTCCAGTCGGATTTGGCCTCTGCAGCCCGCCGGCGCACACCGTGTTCGTTAGGAGAACTACGTGTCTCACTCGCACTTGTGCACCAGCCTGATCTGAGGTGCGTGGTAGTAGTGCGGTGCGTCTATTGCAGGGACAGCCGTGTGCTACATGCTCGTGCTTTGTCACAACAAAACAGTCGAGGGAGCAGGTCTTCTCTGAAGGGAGCGGAGGATGTTAGTGCAGCAGACTCGATGTTCTGTTGTTCAATAGATTTGATTGCATCACATATTCCAGCATGTTCCTCCGTGTCTGAACGCTCTATTTCTTTGCGAGTAACTTTTTGAGTCTGTCAAAGCAAGCGGTGTGTTCTGGGTCAGCACGAGAGGGCCTAAAGCCCCCAAATGCCCAACAGGCAACTTGTGACTACTCTCATTCCCTTCAACTGTCAGAAGCTTTTCTGGGTTTGCACCCCTGTGAAGTGAACCTAAATGTGCAGACAGCCCCACTGAAAAACACCATTGATTAAGTGGCCAAAGACCTCACCACAATCTAGATTTCATTACCCAGAATAAACACGTTGCATCAGGGCCTGAGCGTTTGTCTCCCTGCCTGTCTTTTTTGAAATTCAATAGATTGTAGTGGCAGATCTCTGAGGAGTGGCAGAGAGAATTGTTTCATGGAGTGGAAGCCTGTGGTTTTGGTTTTATTCCCAGGGAGTACTTGCCCGAGCAGACTGAAGGGCACTTTAGTTCAGAAAGCACCCCACCTCGCCTCAATCTAAGTAGATGTGACAGGTAGCCATGAAAAAAACACACACACACAAAAATAGATGAAATGCAACAAAGACACAAGAGCAAAATTACAGCCATGAAAACCTCTGCCTGTCCTAACTCTTCTCTCTGCGCTGTACATGGTATTGCATTTGGAAGACAACCAACCAGAAAGACACGTAATAGGAACAGTTCCACTTTGATGCATCCTGTTTATTTCCATTTACCTCAACCTTCAAAATAAAATGGAAGTTAGGTAACGGTTAAAGATCGTGCTGGAAAGGTGAAATAAAATTCCATGAAAGTTACATGACGTAAAAAGAATTCTGTTGCAACAGTATCATTCGCTGTTTCATCAGAATTGTTCACCGAGGTGTGACAAGCATGCAGAAGAAACCCAGGGGTAAATTATTGACAAGTTAGTCATTAACCTACTTCTGCTGTTTCGTCAATATTAGACTCAACTATGAATAAAGTAAGGAGGACCAGACACTTGGAGAGAGGAAATAAGCAGATTTTAACTTTCCAGTGTTCCATTAGCTCAGAAAACCCAACGCGAGTGATTGTCCACATACTGACTGATTAATGAAATGATCACAGTTACCAATGCAATGCTTCACAACATAAAGCACATGGATCTGTACATTTTCTTTTTTACTGGGGCAGATCTACTGCTGTGAGAAGAAGACAGGATTCCCAGAGGAGAGGTCATATATAGGGCAGAGCCAAGGATGTCTGTCAGAGCAAGGTTTGCATTGCTGTGAATCTCTTAAGGATCCACCGATGACTCTGCTGGCGCTAAGATGTCCAAATGGAGGCCGAAGCATCAGTCGACAGAATGGAGAAAGACAGAGCGGCGAGATAGATTTGTGACCAGTTTGAATCAATATAGAATCATGTAATCATGTTACTTTTCCTTTGTTGGAGTGAAGCTATAACTGTTTCAATGTAAGTAATGGCCTATTGATCCACCAGGTATCATGTAACACAGAGTATTTATTCTCTCTTCTTCCTTGGTGCAGTATTGATTGACATCCAGCCTTCAGATCATGGGAATCATTGTTGGGAATTGACGTAGACGACACATGAATGAAATAACATTAATAACATTTATAGAAGCACCCTAAAAGGACTAGTTTGACATTTTTTAGGATGTGTCCATAAAAAAAAGTCTGTACTAAATATCTTTTTTCAAATATACAAGCAACATCAGATCAACCACAATAATGCCCTGAAAGCTCTAAAGTCATCATACTACTCTAAACTAATAAATGATGCATCTACGATAACAAAATCAAGAAGCTCCTAAGGCCCACTAGAATCCCACAATGCACGCTTTTTCACATTTTACTACATTTCTAAACCTCTAAGGTGAGGGTTAATAAGCACGAAGGGCAAGCAGTGCCCTCGCGCCTATTATTGGACAAAAAAAACCCCGTTTTGTTTCCTTAATTATCTCCGGAACCACATCGTTGTTTAACTTCATTTAAATTGCTACAATACCGCAACCCTTTTGAGAAGATGCATCTGGTGTACAACATAATTAAAGTAACCGTTAGGTTTAAGTACTTACGTAAACTCCGTCGACTCTACGGCAGCTCGGTCAGCTTGTAACGTTTCACCAAATCCTTGATAAGAACTTGATAATAATAAAAGACATACAGACCCCAATTGGGGTCTATGGGTTACAACACGTTAACGCCTGTTCCTACTTTATTATTTAAATAACCTCCTGAAGTTTGCACACACATGACAACCATAATCAATAACTCAACCAATGACCTCCTGATGGTGGCCGACTCAGATTACAGATTACTCATCAAACCATCCATGGAGCCCTCATGCAGTGCTGGAAGAAATATTCAGATCTTTTACTGAAGTAAAAGTAGTAATACCACAGTGCTAAAAATCTAAAACAAAAACAAAATCAAATTACGCAGAATGGCCCATTTCAGAATAATGTTTAAATTATATTTATAGTATTAGATTTGACATATAACTAGTAATTAAATGTATCAGAATTTTTTTCTGGAGTAGTATTGAATATAAGTATAAAATCGCAGGAAATGAAAACACTCAAATTAAGTACAAGTATCTCAAAATTGTACATAAATACTGTACTTCCACCACGCTTGTATGGAAAACCACAGAACAGCTACAGTCGCTGCTCTGAGAAACCAGGGATTGTGCAGGCGAACAGGCCATTGTAGTAAATAGGTTTTGTGATAAACTATGGATGTCTTTTTCCAAAACTTTAGAATGAAGGACCTCATTTCTGCAATGCTTCTTCGCTCGTAGTATACCACTATAAAACTCTAGAATGAAGCACCCCATTTTTGCCATGCTTCTTTGCTGAAATGAGCAGTGTATATAACTCGTAGTATACCAATTTCACACAGCAGATGACTGTATGGCCCATTCACAACTTTTCAGAACTTCTACTATGGTGTCTCTGATTGTCCCCATTAGACAAGACTCCAGGCTCCAGTGCACCGCCGTACAATGATTTGATCATGTATGATCCTTATGCAACACAGTGTTGGTCATAGAAATGCAGTTATAGCCCATTTTCTACACATGAAATACAATTACAAACCAAAACAGCAGTCTATTCCTGCCGTGAATGGGTTATTTGATTCAGAAGGAGAATGTGAACAGCAGCAACGAAGCAATTCTCTGGGCAGATAATATGGCTTGCATCTTTACATTAAATATCAACGTTGCTGTGTTGGGTAGTGTTGGTGATGGCTCTGTCCAAAGCCATATGCACTCATACCATAAACACGAAAAGGCAACATAATAAAAAAGTCGCTTATAAACCTGAGAAATAAATGACAAGTTTACAATGAACAGTTATCACTTTTCTCCTCTTGTGCAACAAACTGCACAGTGAGCAGCACCTGGTCAGGTGACGCTTGAGTCGCCCGTAAAATGATCCACATTTGATTCAAACCCACCCACAGCTGAACCATCCACACTGCTCCTTATATAACCACAGTTAAGTATGCATGAAGCTCCAGCAGCCATGGCATGCAGCATTAACACCGAAAGGTCACAGCGATTCAAGGCATGTGGATGAGCATCGATATAGAGCCATTAGTCAGGCCTCTCCTGAGAATTCTCACTTTAATACAGAACCTCCCATGTGTCAGGCGTCTTGAGCGCATGAACCCCCCCACCCCCTCAAAGTTGAAGTGTCTCTTGTGACAGTGCCCACAGCTTCTCAGCTAAATGTGGGGAAGCAGCAGGCACGATTGGTTCCTGCAATTTATCCTAATGGTTTTACATACCTCCTTCATTGAAACAGTCACTTTGATTTACCTTTGCAGAGCAGAGAGCTGGGAGGACATTGGGATTCTAGCGGATAGGTGCCGTGTACAGCGGCGATAAATAATCCAGAGGGTGTGTTCAACAGATAAATGTCTCTTGGCTTGAGTTCCGTCCCCCCTGTGCAGACCGTGTGGGTCTGACAGGGCTGCCGTCCTACTCTGTACACCGTTTATTCTCGCCGCCTGCAGCTCTAATACTCAGCCACTTCGCTTTCTTATTCCACTCACAAGATCATTCAAGTACATACTAAGATATTCAAGCCTACCAACACAACACAGTTTAGAAAAAAAGAAGAAAACACGTTTCTACACTTGCTGCTCTTAATGATTGTCGTCTAAAAACTGTTTCACAGTGTTTTGCCAAAATTGGTTTTCACCAGAGGTGCTTCTCCCTTGGGTTGCCTTCTCAATTTCACACCAGGCAGAAAATGAATGTTGTTATTTTGAATTCTTTTGAAATGCATTTCATAAATACAAAGAAGCCACTTTGTGATCAGAATTGACATGAATTAGTTTGAGAAGTTGTCTGGTTATATATCAGATATCAAAGTGTCAACTCATTACCCAAAGTCCAGATGAGGTTGAATGCCATTAGTTTTGTCGGTATTTTGTCGTGATGTATTGGCTGTAACTGAGGATGATTCTTGAGGAAAAGTCAATGATTCATCAAAGGCGTTCATCCTGAGACGTACATAATCATGTGTGCCAAATTTCTTGTCAATAAACCCGACATTTTGAAGATCTTTCACTCCAAACCATAAAGACCAACCTCATGGTGGCACTATAGGAAAAGTCAAGTCCTCACCAAAGTCAATAGGATTCATTTGACCAATGTCTGGACAAAATTTCACGACATTCCATCCAAAAGGTGTTAAGTAGTTTCAGCCTGGACCAAAAGGGTGGACTGACCCCGAAAAAAAGCTATTCATGCAGAGTGCCTAAAAAAGAAACTTGCCCGTGTTCTCTCGTGGTCAAATGACATAATGATGACAGCATTTCCAAATTAGCCATTTCTTTACTTGCTACTTATTGGCAGATATACGCAGAGACAGATATGTCTGTGATAAGATACAATCCATAGGGCTCTTGTCCAGAGTTGGAATCCGAGTTTCAACGTAGGTCACCGATGTGACCCTCCTATAGAGAGATGGGTCACAAATTCTGTAACACTTTCAAATACTGCACATTCAGCAAATATGCGTGTAAAACGTGAAGCAAAATAGCATGGGACGAGCGCCAGAGGAAACCAAAGGCATGCCTTCTGTACTTCATACTTCAATTCATAGGGATTTGGGTTCCACCAAGCTCAGGAGCTTCACTATTAGAAGTTCAGAATGCTTAACTTTAAACTTTCATTCAATTTTCATAGATCTTTAGACTGACTGTGAGTCGGCCTGCATTTGCCAGTATGACGTCCATTTTTGATTTGTTTTCACCTGCATACCTCTGTTTCCTTTTATACTGCCAATGACTAAAGGATGTAGGTACAGTACGCACATAGCTATTTAAAGTACAGGCTTGGATCCAAAAAATTCTAGTACAGAGAGGAGGCCAAAATGTGTTGCTGCTCTCCTTCTCTCTAAGGTGCAATATGTGGTTCAGTAGCACCGGACAGCTGCAAGATAACAGCTTCGATTTCTTTTGCTCTCTGCTCTGAAATCCTGTGTGACTAAATGGTCTGCCATCTCAGTGCATGCTGTGGTGCAGACCGCAAACAGGGCCGGCCAGTCAGGTAGTGAAGGTTGGACAACAGTGAATGATGAAATGACATGCTGTACAGTATTTTTCATAGTTGGCTTTGTGCTCTTTGCTTTGTGAGACTTCGATAAATGTAAGTACAGTAGCTCCAAGGACGAGCAAACCTCATAAGTGAAAGCACAACAGACAACGCCAGAAAAATAAAACCCGAGCAAAATTGCAAGCATTATATTACAAGGCTGGACTTTTTCTATTTTTTCTATAAACAGTATATTTACTAAAGTGTAGGCTACTCTACTCTATAAACATCATAATTTTTTTTAAATGTTTGAAATAAGGTTTTAGCAAACCTTATTTCAAACATTCTTGTGGATTCCAGCCGTGGAATAATATGCATCAAGCGCACTAGTGAGTATTTACAGCATAACGCTGTGTAAATGGGATTAACTCAAAATATCCTTCAAGGGTAGCATCCTATTTGTGTTTCCCCTCTAAAATTGTGTCTGTGGGGGCACCTCATAGAACTGCTTCTGAAAGAACAATGAGAAAATATTCATATTCTTACTCAACCTTTCTTCCTCTTCTTCCTGAAGCTCGCTTGCCCGAGCATCCCAAGTCTGTTTCACCAAAACCATTTTAACTGCGCAAGCCCGTCAGATGAAGGCCACCTGCTCATGAGGTTTGTGAGATTCGACCATTGCCGTAATCTACACCCTCAAATTGCTATATAAGGCTACCTGTCCTGCACCGATAGAGACATTTCATTCACAAAAAAAGTTGCAAAAGAAGAACTTCAAATCGCTGCTCCTCAAATCCTGACAGCGGTCACCCCGGGGAGACCCTGCTCAAACCTGGCATAACGTCTCTAAATACAAGCGTAAACGACTGCCACGACTCATCCACTCACTGAAACCACTTGGTCATCACAGCCGCGGTTCATCTTTTGCTCGTTCTCCTGCTGGTTCTCAAATAAGCTGCTGTAGAAGCAGGTTATGAGTCGTGCCTAAATTTATAAAGGTAGTGCAATAATAACATGTGGGCTCCCTAGTCTGAACCAAGAAAACATCAAAGGTGTGCCTCCAAATCTATTGGCTTCTTCTGCCTGCCTTTGGCTTTCTCCTTCAAGTGGCTACTGATGGTGAAATGATGTTCAGTGGACCTGCACATTAAAAATCTCCCAGTCATTAATTACCATGCAGGGGCGATCAATCCCAACCACAGTCATAGCTGAGTGAGTGATTGTTGGTTGGCCTGTTGTACAACACAATCATGTTGGAATGGTCTCAACATCCCCTTTATTGACGAGAGCGGGTTGCTTTCACACGAGAGCGCTTGACCTCGTTAATTGCTCGCTGGGATGTGAGGTTAATTGTGTTTTACGCACTCAGATCATCCATTTATCCGTGCAGTCACCATGTACCCATCCACCTGTTACCATCAAGGATCTACTGAGTTACAGCAGCACAGCATCGTCAGAGCTTCAGACAGCCTCTCAACAAAATGTTCCATTTATGGGCCTAAGAGCTGTCGTCACAGGGCCAATCTGATTAAATTCACCTCTGATGTCGGCGCGGAGGTCAGAGGCCGGTGGTAGCAAGAGGCAACAGAAGTAAAACCAGAGGTAACAGATACAACTATATGGATTTTATTGCCCGCCTTAGATACTCTTCACAATGACCTCGGAGTGCTCCATATATTTGAGTGAGAATTCACTTCCTTCTGCACAGTCAGAAACAAGAAATAAGCCTTCCCGCAGAACTGCTCCTATGATAATGAATAGGAAAAGATAGATAAGGTGACTGTAGGAACATTTTGGAGGAGGGGGTGGCAGGAGGATAATGGGTCCTATTTCTCAGTCGGATCAGTTATCTCCATAAAAGAATGCTCATATGGTTAGAAAACAACAACACAAAACACAAAGAAAGCTCAATAAATCAACACGGCTCAATCGTTGTCAGTGAAGCAGCTCCAGGTTGCACATTGCAAACATCAGAAGATAAAGTGTGTGTGATGTCTGGCAGGAGGCAGGGGTTTCTCATGTTTGATTGCTGTTCCGTTTCATTTTCGCAGCAGTTAACAGCTGATAAGATAGACCCCATTTCTCAGGTCTGCCCACTAATCTTCCTGAGCAATAACTATCTTGAACCGGAGGCAAAACCATCATTCGATGAAACCCTGAAACAAGGCCAAACCCTCTGATGGAGAAGGCATGTTTGTCTCTGGATCAGCTTTATTAATATGTAAAGCTCATGTAAATGCAGGATCTGTCACATGTCACTTGAGGGGGAGCGAGAGCACCAGCGGAGGGACTTTTTTTCATCTGCTGGAGCTCCTCTCATTCCGTGAGGGCTTCATTTGGAGGAAGTGAGACAGACCTCTTCCTTTTTTCCGGTTATCAGCTGGCAGTGATAATATTTATTCCCCTCATTTAATTGTCACCCACCCACACACTGTGAAAGACCCACGCGTATCAAGCACAAATGGGTACATACCAACTTTCAAGCAAAATTCACTATGAGTTAATTCCGGGGATTCATTTGACACCGAGTTGTTTTCTAATGTGCATTTGGGTATTTTGCCGCTGGTAATGCACCAGATGAACACACTCAGTCTTCCATCCAAAGCCTCCAGCTGCATAGGATTTAGCCTAGCACCACTGGTGAAACCACAGCACTTATTGTAGGGAGCATGGGCAATTTATTTCCCCCCCAGTTTTGGTACCCAAACAACACGTGCCATTACATAATGCTCAGCTGAACAGATAATACAGTGCCTTGGCGTGCAGTTGTTTTTTCTCATTGTGAGTGGAGGGCTGGGTTATCTGAGAACACTTTCCAATAATTAAGCCTGATTCTAAAATATCTGTTGTAACAATGTGGCACTCTAGAATTAAGCTCAAATCAGGTATTAATGGAAGAAAAAAAATATTGTAGTTTTATGAAGCCTTAATACTGACACTGGACACAAAAGGTAACAGCTTTCGGGATGTCACTAACAAAAGGGCATGTGTCACGGTTAGGGTTGGGTACCGATATGGCAGTATGGCACCGGTTCCAACACGTCCGGTACCTACCGGACCGAAAAGCAACGCAGATTTCGGTGCTTTCTTCCGGTGCCTGAGCCGATTTAAATATATTTTTTTGTACACTACTCTGTAATGTTGCACGGTATATAGATACTAAAAAGGTAGCGCGGTATCCGCACGTTAAAAACGATAGGACTTTGATGTACGATACTATTAAAATAGCGCGGATCAGAGCACACTCCTCCACTCTCTGTTGTCCGCCTGCATGCAGAGCGAGGCTCGAGGGGGCGGGGCTTCCAGTGCTCACACACCACACTGGTGTGTGGGGCATTTATCAACCAATATCGGGCAAGTTGCCTGAAAAATGTATTGCCTGTATCAAGTATTCGTTGCTAATTACTCATCAGCAGAAGTGAATAGGCTGAACATATGCTCCTGTGAGAAATGGCAAGAGCTATGAAAATAAAACTAAGAAGTGTGGCAAGAAAAACTTAAAAACGTAGTTTGTACTGTAGCCAGCCTACAGTTTGAAAAGTCTAAAATAGATATCAGATTCTGCCTTTTCTCTTTTGTGATGCGCTTAATCGTTAAATGCCAATGCGGGTGTCATTGACCGATATTGCCTGGCTCTTGAGATGCAATTTAGGCTTTAAATCTTAAAGATATGAAATATACTATGAAATATACTACAGACTTGTTTACCTTTCAGCCTAATATGTTTCAATTTTTAATACACTAGATATCCATTACCCACAGTTTTGCTGCCATGCACAACAAAGTGTATAATCTTTTTACATACTTGCACATTTACAACATTAAATCATGCTGATTGCCGCAATCAGATGTCAACTGAAAGTCTGGTGTGGAAATGTTTACAAATAAGTTTGTTTATATTCAGAAACAATGATTGACTAAAAACTACGACAATTAATCAGTTTACAGACTTTAAATATAAAATTCAAATGAGTCTCTGGGGAAGTAGATACCATTAGAAGTTGCGCAAAATCATGGCTCAATGGCTTTACTCCTTCATAATGTCAACGTTTAATTTTTGGAAGGGCTTTGCGGTGTCATTCTCTGATCCTAAGGATAGTTAAATACATATTATAGAGGTACTGTGATACATCCTGGGCCACAATTCAGCTGGGAAATGTTCACCTCTATGTAACCTGCACCTAATTGGTGAACAATGACTTGATGGACAGACTTTCTTGAATTTAGTTATGGATATTAATGGCCATCATAGGATGATTGCGGATGGAGGTGTCTCTCAACTGACAGGTCCTATTTCCATTAAATGTATATTGCATATTCATGGTCTCCGGAAGATTAATCAAACGTTGCGGTGACTACCAGCAGATCAAAATTTGCATTACACAAAAAAATACCCAAATCATGTGAAAGGGTTTAAGTTGTAAGAATACAAATTGACTGCACTTCTGCATTGGCTTCACTTTTCAGATCTGGAGCTTCCCTGTAGTGCCACCATCAAGATAAATGCTGAAAACTAATACTACAAACTAATAGCTAGATGTAGATGCATTTTGCTTTTTCATTGTAAAAAATTTGGTGATTCCATAACTTTTCCTCAAGCAATTCAAAACTTTGTCCAGCGCTTTTGTGACCAAACTGAACTCGGCAAAACGAATGAAATCCTCATCAGCCCGAGCTGCAGTTTGTGTTCAGTGCTAATTAGGAAACTAAACATTTTTCTAAGATGGTGAACATAGTTACCGTTTTACCAGCTTGTAGTGCACAGCATCACGGTCGCTGAAGTGTGGTCCAGTGTGGACCTCAGTTCCAAGAATTATGAATAAACTATTCCCCTCTCAGACCTCCACTCTTTATTGGCTGACATAGTGGAAGTGGTGATCATATTCATTCTGAGCACTGCTGAAGTCACACTGAAGTTCCCAAAAAAAGAAAATCACCATTTCTGACACCAACATACTATATCTAAATTGGGAGAATGGGACCCTTTCAGTTTCACTTCACTTTTGTTGCAGCCCCATGGGCCTCTGTGATATAACTGGTATCAATGGAAGAGATGATTTTACACACACAAATCTGAAAAGACCCCAAAAGAGCTCTGAGAATGTTTAATAACTGGAAGCCAACACCATGAAGAAGTTGCATATTTGTGCAAACATTATAGTCAGAAAAACCTTGGACTTCTGGACATGAAGGGGAGCATCTACAACAGCTCTGTTTGCGTTAAAGATGTCTCGTATACTGTATGCAATCAAATGTTCGTATTTAATTGAGTCTTAAATAATGCAATCAAACAGCAGCCTGCTCCTGTGCCAGCTAACATAACCCTTCACTAAAGATAAAATGACTTGTTCAATTCTTTATGAGCGATGGGAGGAAAAGCAAAGAGACTACCGGAGACTATAGGCTCAAATGAAATAAGCTGAATGCATTTCCATTTAGAGCGGACAGGGATTCAAACAGACGATTCAATAAAACGGACCGGCCTAAGTGAAAACGGAGTCACCATTAATAAAAGAGGTTAGCGTTCTCGAAGCAATTATGAGGAAAGGCATTCGCAACGGTCATACCAAAGCACCATCATGCGATAAGGAGATGTAGAATATGCTGATATGATGAAAAAAATGTTTTCAAGGTTACGAGGGAAGAGAAGGCAGAAGCCTGAGTAGAGAATGAAGGGAGATTGTAACTCAGTGGACTTCAAAGGAGTCAAAGGTTATCACGGTGAGTCCCCGTGCAGGGAGCAAGATATACATTCTGGCCATTAAAATACAAATTACAGCCAAGAAAAAGGCAAACGCTGTTGATTACTGAACTCCATTTGTGCGGCAATGTTTAATGGATCTTGTCGCACTGCTAAACGTGTGTGTTGTTCATGAAGAATTAATTACCACCCACTACCAAGAGGGCCATGTTAGGAAAAAAGCTATCAAACAACTGTGTCTTTTATTGGCGGGAGAATGTTCATAGGGCTTTAAAATAGACGCGCTTTTAACAGCGCCTGCCCTTATCTGGAGTTTACCAGTTCATTACCAACCACCCTACACACAGGAAAAGAAAGGTTCCTCCAGGATAATTCAGTCATGGCAATAATTTAGAGAAACCTGACAATTTATATGAATTGCTCTCGTCAGTTTCTTAAAAATCGTTGAAAAAGATTACTCATCGTACAAAGTACTCGTCGCATGAGATTTAACGGCTTGCCCTTTTGCAGAGGACAGCACCTGCTGTCAGCTTGGATCAGAGCCATGGCAGAAAAAAAAGTGTCAAAACGTCCATAACTATATCCAAACCACTCCTGCAGCATAAGCAACGTTTCCACTCTTGAGCCACGTGTGTTAGGACCTTCAGTTGTTTCAGAAAGCGACACATTCAGGTGATATGGCACAAAAGCGGCTGTAGGAATTATGACTCCGTTGGGGGCACACGAGGAAAATGGGGTTATATATGTAGGAAAAAAACATTATTATAGAGGAATAAACTTCACGTCCTTTCAACCCAAAGAGTAATCTTTCACTGTTCCAGGTCAGGGCTCTGAGTAGGTTCTGCACATCAACATGTGAATAACATTGTGTGGCTTTGTGCAGCGGAGCGTTGCCTTATTATTGGAACAGCGCCTTCCCCTAACTGTTGCCACAAAGTGGGAGGCCCGCTGTTCTAAAATACCTTGAGCGTAGAGGTTTCCCTCAATTGGTACTCAAGGGCCAACACCATGGAAAAAACAGCTCCATACTAAAAGTACACAAACGTAGATGCACATTTCTTGTAGTGTGGCTCTGAAGCGTTGCCAGCGGTGGCATATTTAGCACACTCCTTGCGCAGCACTGATTGTAGAGAACACATGGATTTAACAGCAGAGACGTGGATTGTGCTGCCTGAGCGGTTCAAGCAGTTTCTTAAGTTATGACACCTTTATTTTCTTTCCGGCATGTAACTGTGGATCTCTATTGTAATCCAGTGTAACTGATGTGAATCCAAGCTGACTGCAGCTGCCATCCTCCAAGAAGGAGCGAGCTACAAACTTTTCACAGCCGCCTTTCAAGCTCACTGGGTAGGAGTTTGTTTTTGTGATAGATTCTTGGTTCAAGGTTTCATTAACACTGACCGATATTTGATGCACTCTGAAAGTGACTCATTCCAAAATAGAAATAAACATGACATATACAAAGTACATGGTGTTATAAAATATATTTTATAAAACATTGTAATGTCATGGTTGAGCAAATAGGAGTGAATAAGGGTCGTCGACCCCAATTTGACGAGATTATGAAAATGTTTATGTGCATGTTTATTTTCAAACTGGTATCATTTCCACTGACTTAAACCCCTGAGGAGAAGAATATATATATATATATATATATATATATATATATATATATATATATATATATGTATATATATATATATATATATATATATATACTGTGAGATTTAACTGATTAAGTCTACACTGTGTGCAGTTTACTTCTTATATATTTATTCTCTTTTATATATGTATATATAAATTGTGGTGGGGACCTCTTGCAAGTCCCACTTTGTATAACAATCTCTTTTTGTTGAGAGCGTGATGATGCGGTTTCTTTTTGCTCCATTTTACATGCCGCTGAATTGGACCGCCACGTAGACAGCACATTATGCGCTCTGCAATCGAGTCAAGCAGAGCGACCGGCGCCAGAGCAGCTGAAGACAAGGACACCGGGGCGCAGAGGGCGAATTGCTCCACAGTCGACTGTTCCGTGGCTCGGGGCTCAGGCAAACATCTGTTGGTCGGTTGAATGTATTAAGATCTAAAATCGTGCCAATTACCAGAGAGAAACACAGCCCCTGGTCAGTCTGTCCGCGGCCCATTTCTGGTCAGCGGCTGATGACCGCGGCTTGCTTCCATCTTCCCCCCTCCTACAGGCGTGATTGGCTGATACTGGTCCAAGGACGAGGATGTGGGGCGCTACAGCGGTGATGAAAAGCCAAGCGACTGACTCATGTTGTTTATAAAGGAATCCGTGCTGGAGTGGGCGTGAAGAGGTGGACCTCTTTGTTAATGTGTGTGTGTATATGTGTGTGTGCTTTGTGCTTAATCTCTGGCAGCTATTTACCATCAACCTATTCATATTCAGATGTGCTTCCAACCGCTGGGGGTTTTGAAGGCCTCTCTCTCTCTCTATAGGTGGCTTGATCTGGAAGGAGGAGGCAATTATTTCTGATTGGACACAGATAAAAGGCTTTGCTAAATGCGTACGTGCCAGGTCTGTTCTGCGCTGTTGCTGGTGGTTCAGCGGCATCGGCACCGGATTAAAATGACGGTAGCGGGACGGTAGATAACGGACCAGTTATATAAATATGTGTCATGTTGTTCAAGGAAGGGACAATCGCCACGGCTCGGATGTGGTCCTGCTAAGTGACGCTTATGCTGTCATCGAAATCGTTAAAATTATTTAAAAATAACTCTGGAAGTAATAAAGTGAAATCACAGGCGTGTTTGAAGGGCCTGAATGGCAAGTGTCCCCGTTGCACAAATGTCAAGCTCAAGTATGTACCAAAATGGTAGCACCCTGATGGCATCCAGCATAAAACAACCAATGTTTAAATTAATCAGACTGGGACCTCTTGTGACAATGCACATTTTGACTGTTGTCTTCTAAATGCAAAACCTAAAAAGCCCCCAAGCTCTGTGAAATTATTATAGCACCTAAAAAACTCTAATGGTTGGGCGACTTTGACACTTGAGACCGCTGTTTGTGTGCCGTTTCATAGCAACAGCCATCGTTGGTTTGTTTTAAGCACGACCCACAAGCTTTGAGCATCACTTTTGTCGGAGTTGCAATTAAAGAAAGGATCAAAATCAACGCAGCAGAAACAGAGCGTATGTCTTTTCTTGTGTGTGTTTATGCATTCTCCTTCTTCCTTGTGAAAACCCCGGCACCTAAAGTATATAACCACAATGCAATTTGACTGCACAATGTTTCGTCTGATTTTTTTTTAACGCAGCAAAAAAAAAAAATCAGATCATATCATACCATATCAAACCTTTTCTCAGTAGCAGCTATAATGTAGCCTCGAGCAGTGACAAGGAGCGGGCCACACCTACCTACAGACCTTTTTCCCATTTTAAATCTAGTGATGTCACTTGAGGGGATTTACCATATTTCATGCAGCTTCCTCTGTACTCCCCGAGACTTCAAACCTTTACGTCTACAGCGTCAACTCAAGGACAAACTTTTATCCCCAAGGCTTTAAAAATGATCACTCCTTATGTTCTTGTTCTCATAACGATGTTTGTTCTGTGTATTACAATGAAAAGCCTGTGTTGATCATTATTGTTTTTTTTTGTTTTTTTGTCTCGAGAGGAAAGTTAACAGGCAGCACACAGAAAGGCTCCAGTAAAGAGTAAGCTGCTGTAACACTGTATCTCCTCACACCTCGACCTCAGTAAAGGTGTCAAAGGACATAAATGTAACCTACATCTGGCCACCTGGACCGGATGCTTGATTAGCGGCTTGGTGGTTTCTCTTCTCGTTAAAGTTGTGATCTGCAGCAGCAGTGTTTCTCTCCCTCGATGCCTCGCTCTATTTCAGCCTCCGCAGGCCACTCTATTATTCTGAAGGCGAAAATCCATGCAATCGCCATCACGGGGGTACGCCGCCTCACTTTCTGTATCGGATATGACAACGCCGTCTCAATTCTAAGTTCGAAATAAAAATAAAGAAATAAAAGTGGTCCAAAATCCTTTATTTGTCCACTATTGTGAACATGAAAGATGTACTTGTAGACATTTTGTAGTACATGACCTGGCACCGGGTGCTTTGGTGCCTTTTTTTGTTCATGGGAGCTTGACAAGGATACGTTCTAAATTCCATAGAAACAAACAAAGAATCCAGTAAACCGCCCCACAATCAGGACATTTGACTGCTGTTATTGTCGTTGAGTGGATTTCCCCACTAAACCTTTAAACCCTTGAAAATGAGTGATTTCATATTCTCTTAGAAGAAGAAGAGGAAGAAGAGGAAGAAGTCCAAGTGCCCTGTCAAACAAGTGTTCAGACTGATTCAATACTGTAGGTCAAGCACCTCCCATGCTCCAGTGAAAATAAGATTTCATGCTCTACGGCAGATATTTTAGTCAAATAGGGCTTTTATACAGCTCAGTCCAAGCAGTGAAGGTCAGCATTTAGCCTTTTTCTCTCGGATTTATTGCTAACAGAAGATAGCCATCTTCAGACATTTGACTGATGTCATTATCTCACTTTTAAAAAGGCAGATTTCTATGAGACTCTGTGACACCGGCAGATTAATCAAAGCAACCTCTTTTGTAGATGCAGTTAGACATTTCCATGTACACAAAAGGTGAACACGTATTTGAGTATGTATGACTACTCTGGCAGGCCGCCCAGTCGGGTTTATTACCTTTCCACATGTAATGGCACACACTCGGCTTTGACTGCCCTGCTGGCTGACCAAAAATCTTCTCAACGCCTCGGAATCTGTGGTAATTTTTCTTGTTTATGTCGGGCCGACACCGCTATCAAACTGCGCACAACTTTCATGGGGGTGTCTGTCAACCAAATCAAACTCAATTATTCCCAGGGAAGCCTCCACCAAAAAAGTAATTTCACACCAATTAAAAGCTGCAACAACAGAATATGCAATTCGGCTTTGCAGACCCCTTCAAACCTGCCTGCAGCCCTGACAGTGTGATACAATGAGGTCAGTCATAAGCTGAGCATGATGATCATAATGGCTCTTCATAGGATGAAGTAAAAATGGGAAGGAATGATGTTTAAAAAAGCCACACTACATGAAGGTGGGGTGTCTATGGGGAGAAACAGTTCGGGGAGACTAGAGAGCATTCCTTTAAGTGCTAAACACACAGCAGCTGTTGGAGGATATCGGGAGATAATTAAAACCTGCACAATACCTGCCTCTGCCCCATTGGTTTTTATAGCAAATGTTAAACTGCCAGATTATATTTAATGAAAATTGGGTTGTCACTGCGGTCTGAGGTGAGGGAAAAATTAGCACGGGTTAGCGAATAACCTCCATTGGTGCCGTGTCGTCATTAAAACCGTAAAAATAACAGATAACACAGATGTGCGGAGAGAGAAGGGCATCCATCATGTACTCGAGCATCTATGACACTGAACCCGTTGGGCCTTCAAAATCCCTTTATTATGTTGTGCCAGCGGGACGCGGCCGCTTATCAAATCTCTCATCCCACAGGACCTGTTATGGGGGATTTTCTCTGTGGGAATCTTATTATTGACGGTTTTCTCATTTGAATTATTTTGCAATAACAAGACAATGAATTTCCTGTGTCCCTCGCCTGGAAGTATTCGCGCAGCTAAAAAGTGTATCAGTGTTTTAATAGCCTGCCTGTGGTTGTTATTGCGTCACTTTGAACAAAGGCCGGGAAACTATTTGAATGTTGTCTGCTTGAAAATAATCTTCTGCTAATAAGGGTATTTGTATTCCTCTGTCACAATGGTGTTGTTTGTTGCTTATTAAATGCATAGTTTTAAATATGAGCCCCTTTTGCTGTCTGTTTGATGGGATTTAATGGAGAAAATACACAAGCATGCTCCTAACACATCTGTCGGCACGCAGTAACACAACACACATCGCCGGATTAAACCGTAATCCTAGAAAATACCATAAAAAACATAAAACAGAGACACAGATGTGTAAAGAACTATCAGTGAAATTAACTTTGAGTATGAAAAATAAAACAATGATGACCGACTGGCCCCAGTCAGTGCTAATATTATTATATATCCTAATGTGTGCTTATTATTAATGATGCATTGGTGTGCAGTATTTAGCAAAGGGGGGCAAAATTTGATTTTGGTTCATATGAAGTGCAAAGTGCTATTTTGGTTCCATTTCCCCCACAGACGATGTTAAGTGACACACAGTTGGAGCACTAACTACGTCTTAATTGCCAGATAAAACTTCCATCAGTCTAAACAATTAACAACTTAATTACACAAAAATCACGATATTTGTATTGCCATATGCACAGATAACAGACAGTTACTCCCTCGAATGAAAAGCTAATTTTGCTAGGCCCTCCTTACACACAGAATTACAATAAACTTAAAATCTGGTCCTAATAAAAAAAAAGTTTGAGAGAAATAACTCCCATGGTGTATTTCTGCATTCAATCCTGAGCTTTAAGGATAACAAAGGTTGGTTAAAATATAAATATATTTCTCTGTTCCAATGGACAGCTCTGGCATAAACTATAATAACTGAGCGACAAAAGAAGTAAGAGAGGTATGATACAGTTTCCATGTCTATGGTCTATGTTCTGCACAACAAGAGGATTCTGTTATTACATCAGAATCAATCCAGTGATCATCTGATTGATGTGTCCGTACAGTGTGTAGCCTACAGTTGTTCTGCATAGACTACATGCGCTTTTGAGAAATGGGAAATCAATGGGAAATAAAAGTATCTCTGCCGCCTTCTGAAAAAGGGACACAGACTGCTTCCATTTCATGCAGTTACATTAGTAGAACAAAGCTGAAATTAAACTGACATTTGCCTTATTCTCCTAATTTTTGCACTCGCCCAGCTCATTAGTAGCTGGCACCACGGCATGTCTGTTTATACTGCAGGGGAGAGCGGTTAAAGCTCTGCTGCGTAGCCGCATGCACACACAGCTCATATCGGTTGATAAAAAAAAATGCATATTAGACAACAGTCTAGTTGTACCAAAGGTTTACATGGCAAATGTAGATTTCTGGCCCCCCAAGAACTACTTGTTTAAAAAGGTAAAAGAACAGTTATTTAACGGATTGTAAAAAGTTAGCGTTCCTCAAAAGAAAATGTTTTCGTCCATTGGCGCTACATGTAACGCATAACTACTCCCCAGAGTGCATTTGTCCATTGTGATAGCCAGATAATTTATTAAAGTATAAAAGTGTCTTTTTAACCTTAAAGAAGTACAAACATTTTGTTGACAAACTGATGAGAAACAAGAAGTATAACCCAGTTGCGATCACCATTTAACGTTATTGCAAAATCCTGGTCTGAAGTCTCTTTGTATTACTGTGTCAACTGATCTCGGTAGTTGAGATTATCTGAACAGAAAACACACTTCCCTAATTAACCAGACAAGAAACGTGGGCTTCAAAGTGCCGGTGCAGTCTCTGCTGTTCTCTTAGAAGCAGGTAGCACTACTGCTATTGTGGGTCTGTATTGGCTAATTAGATTTCACCCCCCCGCCCCCCAAAAACACAGGGAACTTGTTAGCACAGGCTGTCTCCTCGCTTCTGTACAATTTCTCCTCGACATCCCATTACTGATTGCGTTGTTTTTTTTGGGTGATAACAAAAGAGAAATCATCTCAACAAGCAGAAGGCGGCCACAAACTCGACAAAGGTAATTTCAGGACCTGTCAACGCGTCAGCTTGCCGAAGACGTCACCACAAACAATAATGGGTATCAAGTCAGCAGAAAATGAGGGATAAAACTTGAAATACATTGTCATGACCTTCTGTTTGGTCGTTTTTTCAGCAGTCAGCTGGCCCGGGCAGACAGAGTGTACACACAGATTTGTTGTCTGAGTGTTTACGTGGACTATTGACAAAGCCGCGGATGAAGAAGGGGGTCCATTAAACCACCTCGGTCCCCGCTTGTGCCACCGTTGAGAGAATCACATAATTTATCTTTCTGATTGTCTGAGGACAAAATCAATTTGGACAGAACAGCCAGCAACAATAAGCCGGGGGTAATTACCATTGTGCTATATGATATGTTCCGAGGGCAGAGTAGAAAGTGAAGGTTTTCTTCCAGCCGCGCAAACACGCAAAAGCCATGCAAAGTCACAAAAAGGTATCCTTAACTTTGTATGTACCGATGCATTTCCACACTATTACTTTTTTCTAGAGTACATAGCATCAAGTCTCCAAGGCTCTATATTCACTAATCATACATGAGCAGTGGATCATAAACTGCATAACCTGCACTAATCTCCACAAACGGTGGATATGCACATGCTACAAATGAAGGCAACGGGGACAAGATGTTGGCATCTGGTGTCTGTTTGCAGTTTGATTAGTGTTATCCACCAATGTTCGAGCAGGCCTTGGTTGAATGCAGGTAAATGGTCTGTGTTAAGAGCAAAAGGGGCCGACCTCATTGGCCGAAATGCAATCCCTTAACCCATCGGCCAGTTTGAATTTTTTATCGGTTTAAAATTAGCTCGTAAACTGGCTGCTGGTTCGCCTTCAGTAATGTACAATGAAACACAGCTGTAAAAGTCAGTTTTTCTCCACTGATGGAAGAGTAAAGAACAGCAACAAAGGCTTTTCTTCTGGAATTATTGTTTTCTCCTCTCCCGACTCGCTTTGGTAAGAGTTTGAGCGACACATGGTTCATCCAATCACCAGCTAAGAAGAATTTAACATTACAAAAAAATCCTGCCATTTTTAAAACATTCTTCCAATGATGGCTTCTCAGATGATTTCTTAATTCTTAATTCTCGCTGTTAGCAGGTCAAAGCATTCTTCACGTCCTCATTAAGTACCCAAACAAGCATCCATTAAAAAATCCTTTAAAAATATCGATTTAATAAATATTCAATATAACTTAGAAGTGTACGTTCATTAACTGAATTGTATATATTCTATATTAAATCGGACACTGATGGCACAGGGCTGTGTATTACATCTTTTTTTTCAATCAAAAGGCGGTACTCTGAGTTAGAGTACCAGTGACGGGCGCACACTGTGAAGTGCATGCAGTACTGAACATGTAGTCATAGTTCTGAATTGAAAAAAAAACACTTAGTTAGGTTTAGGAAAGCGTCATGGTTTGAGTTAAAATAATGACGTAAATACGGTTCATTATCTTTTGCGGCCGTTCTGTTGGGGAGGGCGGTCTGAAACGTTCACTAAACAAGGAAACTATACAAGTAATTAAACAAGCTGCTCTACAGAGATTTCACAATCAATTCAACCTCACTGGAAGACGGACGTTCTCATCAGGCTCAAATAGGCCTTTTAGATGTATTTTGCACAGGGTTTTGTTTAGCTCTCACTCCATTTCCGCCCATTAGACAAGTGCTAATACTACATGCCCACAGTGCAGAAGGAATTATCTCCACACTCATGAATATTCCAGCGGGGTTTAGGTAGAGGTTTTGGAGCTACAGTATTTTACCCCAGATCTGACTGCTCTCATCAGCCAAACTCTCTGCAAAAATTATACATAACATCAGTCGCTCTGCAACAAAGACAAAGACAGAAATATAACTTCAGACAGAGTTGTTGCAACTTATCTGTCAGCAAACCATATCAACAATGTATGATAAAATGTTTGAAGGATTTCTGTATTCACTTTCTTAAACGCATCGACGTCTTTTCATTGGAGCAACACAAAACAAGCTGAAACTACTTCAGAGGATCAGAAAGAGGCAGACTGACAGGGCTCTGACATAAATCAGATAAAATTGCTGTCTTTTGTTGATTCAAACACATGTTCACATCTCAGCAAAATTTCACAAGCTGTTGGCTGATACATAATATAGTAACTCACCAGAAAGTAGCACAACAGGATAGTACTATGACATAGTAGTAGTAGTACTTCAGAGAGCATACTCATAACAATGACGTGAACAATATAGCAATAGAAAATGGCATGATGTTCCTCAATGTATAATCAAGATATTAAAAAAGTAATCAAAAGGAATTAATGGGAAGGACATTTTGCTGCTGTAGTTAATATTGTATTTGGGGCGATCGGCTCAGTGTTGAAGAGAGTTGGTCAGAAGATCAGTGGTTTCAAGTGGCATTGAGTCTGGGCCCAAGGTGCAAAAAAAGCAACAACACCGATGAATTGAACTGACAAAGGAAGCCATTTTCAATTGATTGATTGAAAAAGGAAATTCTGTATTTCTTGTTTCTGATTCTGTGGATGGAGACAGAATGCGCCGATGGTTGAACAACCAATCGTTTCTCAACGTGTGGTAATATCCGGCTGCTCTGACCAGAAACCCGCTATTCCAATGAGGCTGAGCGCTGTCTTCCAAACCGCTCAGCTCTGCACCGCACTCGTTTACGCTGCCAGCATACCGAGAGGGCGCCACTAATTCCACCCGAGACCAGTGCAACTCTCTTTCTGATAACACAGGAGATTGATTATTGAACCAAGCTCGTGCCACATACCTCGGTCTATTGTGGCTCATACATTTCCAGCTGATGGCTTTAACCTCGGAGTCAATGGGGGTTAGAAAACGAGATAGAGTTAAATGGAGACATGGATTGGTGCGGTAAGCGAGTGATTACTGTATATGGATCAGACTTGAGTTAAACGTGCCTTTGCACTGACAGTGAAAGTGGGGTTTCCCTTCCCGCTGCACGACAAGAACTGAATTGTACGGCACGAGATGCATCTTATGACCCCTTGTCACTATGAAACATTGGCCGTTGCCTCCTCAACCTCCACAACCCGTGATTTGTTGCCCCGCAAGGTCATGATGGTGATATATCTGCCAGCCAGCGATACTGGTTTACTGCCCAACAGGTTCTTGTCCAAAGCATACTTTAGAGGTTGAGCTGCCGTAAACCTGATGTACCTTGTCTTTGTCGTCTAAATGACGGAGATGTTCAAGTTCATATGGCGGCATATGAAGAGGCACAGATGTTCACGGAAATGTATGGATAGAAGACAAAATAGCCATTTCTTTATGGTTGGTATACATTTTGATTTGTTGAGATCACTCAATAAAAGGTCAGGTGGAATCGCCAAAATCATCCGTGATCATCCACGAGGGGCCACAACCCCTTTTCATGTCAACCTTGAGAGCGGTTGTTGAGATATTTTGTGGCTTTGTGCTCATTGCAGGTCCAACCCACATCGGCATCTTTAAAAAAAAATTGCGTGTCATGACTTTTGGTGATACTCCAGTCAGGAATAGTCTTGACTACGAACAGCAATATAGAGCAATATTTACAAAAACAGTCACATCCAGGGCCCCGTTCCTCGTACGTGGTTCAACTAAGTCAATTAAATGTCCTATGATCCATCTTAAATGACCCCGATGATTGACGTCAGGCTATCTCTGTTTCTCAAAGGCTGATCCGCACATAAACAGTTTCGTTAATTCGAACCAGATGTCAATCATCAGGATAATTGTGCGTGCCCGTTCCTCTTCAAAAGGGAGGAGTGTCGAGTACCGAATCCATGATGTTTTAGCACAATAACATGGCAAATAAACTCAAAGGACGAGACACTTTTTTTTCTCCGCTGACGACAAGGAGATGAGTGCGTCATCACCCCAATCAATCAGATTATTCTCCACATGATGTTCTCCACATCGCCGACTCTGTATAAAAATGTGCACTCGCATAAAAGCTAAAGGCTGTGATCCAGTCTGTGATCCAGTATATGCATACAGTCCGGCTTGCCATCGTTCAAAAACACACAAAAAACCTCTCCGCCCTGTTGCCCACAGATACGTGCGCGCGCACACAGGTGAGCGCTGAGCACACACACCAGCGGACAGAGAGTGTCGAAAAATATGTCGCGTGAAAAGTAGACCGCTATATCTGCGTTTTAAACGCTCCCAGGGTGAAGATGCAACAGCAGCTCTCCTGTGAGGAGCAGCGGAGTTCTCCTCGCACCGGAGCAGCTCTTGAACCCGCAGCAGCTCTCCTGCTCCAGGTGAAACGAGCCCCGGTGCTCGTGTCTTCTACCAACAATGAGCTGCTGGCTTCACATATTACACAAGTACAAAGTACACGGATATAAAACTAACTCATTAATAAATATTTGGACAAATGCCTGTACTTTCGGGTAAATGGTTACGGTACGCCGTTAACAGGTTACGCTTGCGCATGCGCGATTTGACGCGACGCCGTGAGCTCCGTGAGCTCGTCTTTTCCTGCTGTTGCGTTTCTCAAAATAAAAAAACAGATCTAAGTTCAATATTGAGTATGAATTGAGAGGCCATGTCAAATCTACAACCCCGTTCATAACATATGTGTCGAGGAAAGCAGTTTAATCTGATTTACTTGAAAGTGATTGCAATTTTCTTTATTCTGTTATTTATAAAAGCACAGATGAGTCACACAATTATGTTATTTACAGAAAAAGTTTGAGAACCACAGCTTTAAGTCTTTGTGTTTATTTTGCACTATTACAATACTTATAGGCAACTAGTTATCATGTCTTCCGCTCCATGAAACGCATGTTAATGCTCAGTAGTACACATATGGTACTTTAATGTATTTGCATTGTAATAAAATGTTATCATTTTAAATGGGCATATATGCAGCTGAAACGGGTAGCCTAGTGCATCCCACATTTTTCAACATAAGATTTTAAAACATTATAGTCATTATGGCCTTTATAAAAATGATTGTTTTGGGGGATATGGGGTAGTGCACTATAGGCCCCTGAGACGCGGCTTAAGAGTTTGTCCTTAATGGAAAAAAAAACATTCCCCTTACATTACTTTTACTTTTATACTTTTAAGTAGTTTTTAAACCAGTACTTTTACACTTTTACTTAAGTAAAAAGCTTGAGTTGATACTTCAACTTTTACAGAAGTATTTTTAAACCCTAGTATCTATAATGAATGTGAATACTTTTGACACCTCTAGTCATCATGATGTGAGAACAGATCTTGAAGAACTCTGTTCCTATAAAACTAATCTAACTAACATCGCTCATTCATCTCTGACGAAGGGAGCCAGCTTTTTTGTCCGGTGGGAATGGCCATCTTATCCAGTGAATTTAAGTAAGCCTGCGCTTGAGCAGGTTAAGGGATTTGGATGTGTTGCTATGGTGATTTTTCCAAACTTGCTTCGTGGAACCAAAAAGCCTGACCTGCGTCATCTTATCCTGAAAATGATCCGGCTAACTCAGTAAACCAGGTACGAAGAATTGGGCCCAGGTCTCTCGATCTTGTGTACTTGTGTATTGGATTTGGCCCATCTGTGGCCTTGTTGTTGTAGTATAGTGTTCTCATGTTCAGATCAGGTACAACCACTTGTGATTTCCAACAAGGTCAGACTTCCTGAAAGAACTAGCTATTTTCAAGCACAACCTGTCCCTTACTGCTTTGATTTAAGTGAAGTCGAAGTTAAATGTTTTTTTTAATCATGAAGTCCACTTAATTGACACTCAAAAGACAATTGTATCCCAGTTCCACATTTACAGCAGGTTGTAGAATAGAATTAACTCACTCTATGTCCATCTCATGGTGAAGGGAAGACAGCTTATCCAATTAAAGTCAGACACACAGAGCATGAGTGTTGCCCCTGTGAAACTAACATGCCTAAAAAGCAGCTGGCATGTCTAAGTGCAGTCCACTGCAGTGGCTGGCTTCTTTAAAAAACCCTGGCCATTACTCAAAAGATTGGCACCGGCAGAGCGTTCTTTTAATATGCTTTTGATCCTGCGCCCCTCAAGAAGGTCTTTACAATTCTAAAAGTGTCCTCCTGTTAATGAGCGCACCACAGACATTATTCACTTCTTAAAATTGCTCTCAGGCAGCTTGACCTGTGCAAAATAACGGCGTTGTACTCTGTCATAGACTGATGGTAATGAGCGAATTTAATCATATCTTAAGGCTTTTCACAAAAACACGTGATTTAAATTTAAAAAATGGGCCGCTACTCTTTGGAGGAGGCATGAGGATTTTAAGTGGAATACCACAAAACTGAAATGAACTGAAATCATATGCTGGTTGCCTCTGGATGCCCAATCACGATGTCTAAGTGGGGCTCTGACGACTATCCAGAGCTAGAACATCTAGAAGTAAATCTCTAAGATGGGTCATGCTAATGTTTAAGGCTGGTGCAGCTCTGCAAACAATTAATACATATTTCCATACTTGAAAGCTATAGGAGTCTGTACTTTTGTAGGATTTTATTTGCCAGTTTATGCAAATATAACCCTTCACTGCTGAAGGTTAACTTGTTCTAATCAGGCTCATCTGTGGGTCATAAGCAGGCGAAGGTTTCAGTTTGGGTTATCTTCTTAGATCGTTCGCAAAAAGCGATGTCACTGCCAATGAGGGAATTATAGAGAGCAGAAATTCCCACATGCAAAGGGTTCATGTTTTTCTGTGTAATTATTAATTTATTAGTGCCACGTTGAGTGCCATTAATTCCAAATAAAGTGGTTTTAATTATTCGGTTTCCGCACTGCATTGTAGCAATGTCGGTCTAAACAGCTCAGCAATTCCTTTAGCGAGTACAATGTTATCATAATGACAATCAAAACAACAAAAATAGACATCCTTTGATATTTAATGTTTACTGTACTCATGCATGTTGTGTAATTATTGTTGGTATTGTTGGTAAAATCAGCTTTAAGCAGGCGTGCATGCTAATAGTCAATAGAACTGTATCAGAAACATATTTATTGCAGTAAATATTGTAGTAACACACATTCTCACAGTGTACTGATACTGCCCAGTGCATTATACACTTATCTCATAATTATGAGATCCGTATAAAAGATGCAAATCTCGTAATTATAAAATCAATCAATGTAATTGCAAGATTAGCATTTCGTAATTACGATATCTTTTCTCGTATTTTGAATATGTTTGTGAGATGATAAGTTACAATTAAGATGCAGAAAGAGATAAGGAAGCCACAGTTATGAGATAAGGTCCCTATTTTGGTCGTGGTCCAGTTTGCAGAATGCAATGTGCTGCTGCCTGAAGCCTGGAGCCTGAAGTCAATGCATCATTTACACAGAGTGTTATAAACAAGCACCTATGGTGCTTTTTGGTTAATTGGGCCTTAAATCAAAGGTGTTACAGTGAATAGAGCCACATATCTAGAGGGTGGATAAGTAAAATGATTCAACAGCCAACAATAAATAGACACCATAAAAGTGGCAGAAAACCGCGAGGCTCGAGCCAATTTGAATGATGGGAGTAACATAAAAACGGGGAGATTGAGCCGTGACAGTTCACACTTATTTAGCTTCAGAGTGTTATATTTGAAGATCATTTCCACCTCTCTCCCTCCAGCTCATCAGAGCATTTGCATATCCTGTTGCAAAGGTTTGGCAGCAACTGACAGCCTTCTAATTCTGTTGTGAAACATCTCTGTCTGAATCAAATGTGTGTTTTGTCCATGCAGAGCGCTGGCACAGCACACAGTAAGTGGGAGACTCTTATATCACCAAATAACACTGCCATTGACTCATATGCAGAATGATCAATACCAGTCAGGCGTTTTGAAGATTAAAACAGAACAACAGTGCATTCGAATGCAGTGACTTGTAGGCAGCGGGGAGGGTGCAGGTGGTCAATAGATGAGCGTGTCCTCATTGGGAGAACAGATTAGAACAAAGAGGCTTGATTTCCAGTTCTGACACCCAACAGGAGCGACCCAATACATCCATTGCAATTATTACAGGTAATTCGAAATATTTGACTGGCTCTTGCGCAAGAAAGGACATCATTAATCGGTGGGTTTTTACTGCAAGTGCACCCGAGGGAGTGTTTCTGATTGCTGTGAAGATTTAACATTTTCTACACGGGCCCGGCCTGTTTACTCTGGAAACAGTCCACATGCTCAGGCCCCCCGAGCTACACATCCTGTTTGTCTCAGGTGCACAGACGTTTGGACATTGCTTCAGCCCTTGAAGGATTGAGGGGGCTTCAGACTCCTGTGATGTGGAGTGTGCACATAAGCTGGTTAGTGATGTTGCAAACACCAGTTTGGCACAGAATCATGTTTATAAAGATTTTACAAACATTCCTGTGGTACTCGCATTGTGTTTTTTTTTTTTTTTTTTCTGCGACTGTTGCTATAGTCAGAAATTAAAGATTCAACTTTCTACACTAGCAAGCTAACTTTGGTTTTGACTCCTAGCGAATGTAATATAGTAAAACAATGTGAAACTTAACTAATTACTTTTCATACAAAGTAATAGGTAAAATAATAATACTACTTTTTGAAGGTGTAATAACTAAAAGTAAAGTATTACACTTCCTGATTAGCTAGTGTGTCATTGTTTGTAGCTCAGCTCAAAACTTAAATTAACAACCTGGATAAATGAGTATAAGTCATTCTCAGTCACCACAGTCATCTCTACATCACGAGGGAGCGTATTGAACTGACACTTAACCCTAGAACCCTAACGAAATAAATATTGACACCATCACTAACGTTGGTTATATTTAACCTAATATAATGACTTAATAAAATATACTTCTCATCACATTATATCAAATACAATACAAGGCAAATTAAAGTACTCTTCTTTTATTCTACCCTATAGAACTTCTCGATAAACATCATGGGGGGGACCCTGAAAAATGGCTCAAAATCAAGTGAAAAATTAGGGAATTGTCAATAAAAAATTATTAAAAATAGAAATAATGGAGCTATGAACTTGTTCTTTGGTCCACCCGTTCCTGGGACATGTGAGCTTTGTCTGGTGAAGAAACAGTCTCCCTGCAATGGTAATGTCCACCCGAAATCTGTTCATCTTCTATCACTAATGCCGGGTGAAAATCACCCAACACGTACCTGTTGAAAAAAACAGGGATGGGAGCAGAGAGACACGCCCACCTTCAATAATGTCAGTGAGCAGCATAAAGCTACACAAGGACCAACGCAATTCAGACAAAAACAACACAATGAAAATAACGTAACCATATTCGCTCAACATTTCTATGGTTAAAAGGTCTGAGATTGTAGACATTGAGATTTCTGTGTGTGTTTTTTTTAAATTATTATTATTATTATTATTATTATTATTATTATTATTACAAAGCAGGTTTAGTTCTATGTCAATAATGTGAATGTCTTCCAAACAGTGAAATCGAGCCGTCGTGATGTTAAAGTCCCCTGCGGATGTGCCGCTAAACTCTGGGTAGCTGACACGCCCAGTGAATAAGTTTCTTTTAAGAAATCCTATAAAATGGAGAAAAAAGATCAGACGGATGATTATTTAATGCACTGCCAGTACAAAACCCCTAAGCATATACAGAAATGTGGAAAGTTGAACACAACGCAACAGGAGTTTCCAGAGCACATTTAAACTGGTGAACTGTGTGATTTGAAGCCAGCCTTTACACGCCCCTGAAGGGTTGTTAAAGTTTGTGGAATTTAATTGAACTGATTGATTGCATCGCTTAACTGTTAATTCCTCCTGCAAATGCTCACATTACACTGTAAATGTGCCTTATTTGAATATTGAGAAAGAATAATACAAAAGAAGTTTTTTTTAATGGAGCGAATCTTTTTGTAACTAATCTAGTGAACTGTGTGGACGTCTGTCTGCTGTGTTGACTAATTATGTAAATTACATTTTTAGTTCTTCAGAGGTTCAGGGGGAGTTGGCAGGGGAGGATGAGATAATTTGAGAAATGCTTCATTCTATCACCCATTTGCATTTAATTTTAGGCTCTCCAACACGACCCGTTCACGTCTCCGGTATGAAACATATTTGTTCATCTTCTCATGTGATTTATTTAGTCATTTACTGTACTGCAGACAATATGAACAAACAAATCCACATGCCAGCACGAATGCTCAGCTAACAACAGGTAGCCATATATATATATATATTTTATATATTTACAGATAAAGCCATACATAAAAAAAAGAAAAGATGATTAACCCCAAGTCTAAAAAAAAAGGAAAAACTTGAAAGAAAGATACTTGTACCACATTATATGTGTTACGTATACAGTATATTATAATTATAAGGAGTTACGGCTGTTTGACCATCGTTGTGATTGATTGTCCCAAAGAGTAACAGTATCACTCACAGCAGGTGCCGTGTTTATTGTTGCTTTGTTTCAGAGCGAGTCCACAGCATCACAATTCATTCATAAAGTATGTGTCTGTGCCATGTCAGTTGACTCTAAATTTAGGTTCAATGCGGCTGTGTAATTTTAACAGATGGTACAAGGTGGCATCAATTGAGCATCATGGGGGCTTGAAAAGTCATGTATTTACTCTAATATTTCACTTTTCACCGGCACTCAATCAACCCACTCCCAGCGCGGCGGGAGGAGGAGTGAGTGAGTGAGGAAATTGAAGGCAAAGGCGGTTATATGTAAGAATCCCCACACCACGCTCACTGATTTATTTTTGTTTGCTCTCCCTCGACTCTTTTCCCTCGCTTACCTCTCCTTTCCCGCTCACTCATTCTCCCTCTCTCAAAGTCTTTCTCGCTCTCCCTTCACAATTATCTCTTATAGCCCGTGAGGTGATTAATGGGTTTCATTTGACGTCCTCTCCTACCCTTCGCCGAGCACCAACAAATAAAACCAGGGCCCAACACACAAATTGTCCCTCCGAAGAGCCGTAAAACTGGAGGGAAATACGGGGGCTGCGAAGACAATGAAGCAGAGAGATCTGGCCTTTGGAAAGAAAAACATTTGCTGAGGAACGGCCTGGAACGATTTCCTCTGCAGCCTCTCTCCCCAGAGAAATCCCCCTACTGCTAATCTACAGTTATTGCTACTGCCAACGGCAGTCTCCAAATTAAAGAAGGGAGTGGGATAAAAACACTTAGACCTTATCGTCCCTCCACTAGCCGTATAAACACTTTTCTTTTCTGTGTAACAGAAAGGCCTTACAACTGGCGTTGTTTGTCTCGTCATTGGCTAACAATTTCTGAATGAGAAAAGGTACGGCCTTTTATATTTATTTTTTGGATCAGTGGTTGCTGGAGGAGCATTTAAAGCTCGGATTTGGGAATACCACTTACCACCTGTCTTGCTGAGGTCATAGACATCCAAATATGGGCAAAGAATTTCAAAGGTCCACCAGACTCATAGAGCTCAGTCATTGAATGGAACTTGGTTCAAACATTCATGGTCCCCAGACGATGAATCCCAGTAACCTTGGTGATCTCCTGACTTTTACTCACCATCAGGTCAAAGTTTGCACCGATCCTACGAGATTTTTCAACATCCACTGGATGGATAAAGTTATTGTACGGACATTTGCGGTTCCCAGATGCCGTATCTTACTGAGCCTAGGCTGCTTTTTACAAAAGTTAAACTTGGCCCATTTTGGCATAAATATGTTTGAGCGTCGGGGGTGCAAGGTACAGTCTGGAGCGGACCCTCCAGAAAGTTAAAAGTTTGCATGTGGCCATTTTATGAAGTGAGCATTTGGAAGGCTCTTGACACTCCAGACATCACAGGTATGCCCCCCTCGACCACGGCTGACCGACATCAAATAAACAAACCTACTCCGAAACCTACTTTATAGCACACACGGCCATGAACCTCTCTGTAGTGCTCCTTTATAGTCACATAAAACATGTTTTTCTTTTTTACAAGGAGCCTTTCCTACGAAGTTGTTCCAAAGGAAATGCACGATCAGTGTCCAATGCATCTGATCACAACTATTTCTTTCTGTGTACATTTTCAGACAGAGGTGGGCCTCTCCTTCATGCTCGGGGCCATTTTCAGCTGTCTTATCCATGAGGCATGGTGGGAAATGCCAGCCAATGACATTCAGCTCAGTAAAGGGTACATCAGTCCATCTGCTTGGCCGTTCGCAGCTGTCTGACCACTTACCAAACCCTGTCTGGGCATCATTACCGTATGTCCACTGACAACTGGACCCTATGTGAGGCAAATACAAAGGGAGCCCTGAGGTCATCCAGAAGTGGAAGTACCAGAGAGGAAAAGGACAAAACTAATGGCGATGTAAGTATCCTCGCAAGCCATATCATCATCGGCACATCCAGCATGACATTTAATTCTTAACCAAAGGCTTTTCATAATTGTATGTCTTATTTTCCCTGTAGCGATGATCAAATGTAATTTACATGCAAACGGAACATAGGCAGAGTCCTGCAGCCTCCTTAAAGTTTGCAGATATTCAATAGCTAAACAGCTAAAATGCATAACCCACAGCACCCGGCCCCAGCAAAGGCATTCAGCTGAAGTGGATCTCCAATCAGCAAAGTGCCGCGATACACCACAGTGCTTTACATTAACAAGGAAACCAAAGCAATGTGTAAGTAAGGGAAGATATAAATCATTCAAATCACCTGTCTCGAAACCTCGAATTTATCGCAGAGTGTGGAATGGGAAGGCGGTGGCAGTGGGGGGTGTTGGAGGGAGCTTTACAAGCCTTTCAATAAACATATGAATAATTTTGGGGGAGTCGTTAGAGTCCGCCCGCGTTCTTCATCTCAAATCGATGCCATGAGGATGAATGAAATGCCACAGAGAGGGGAATGACTAAGCTTAGGAAGAAGGAGCAGAGCTGAGGCAATATTACAAGGTGATTAAAACAGTGTCTCTGTGAATTGCTAGACTGGGAGGCTGACGAACAATGAGGAACCGGGGTGTAAAAGAAAAAGGCAGGAGGCTATCTGTTAACCCTAATTTGTTGAGGAAGCTCTCTGCCAGAATGTGCCGATTTCACCCTTTATATTACAGTATTTGTAAAAATGTCTGGAAAAAAGTGTTCTACACGCTGTGGGACTCGTGCGTCAGCACAATCCGGACACGGACTGGTTTCCTTTGAACATAATACTCGAACAACCTTGCAGTGTTTATCCAACTTCCCCAGCCCCCTGACAAGTAGCACACACAGCTTAGTGATGCGTGAGGCGAGTAGTGATGCTGGACGGTTCCTTAAAAAACAGAGCATATATTGCTTCTGTGTTTGTATACTGTATATGCTTAATCGTAAGCCGCTATTAAGTGCTGTCATTGTTCGGTCAGGATTCCGATGCTCGATATTGAGAGGAAGTACGTTTGGTTCCTGCTTTACACTGGATTAAACTAATCTGATTTGAGCCTGCGAAGAATCTTATTGGATTTGTCCAGCAATGCCACAACCCGCCGAGGCCAGGGAGCACTAAAGAGGAAAATAGGTGTGGAGATGAGGGGTGAGACTGGATTATAAAAAGGACACAACTTTAAACTACCCCCCTCTGCCTTGAAATCCAGAATGACTGAATGCGTGTTAAATCTGCATTTACTCATGAGACATAACGGAGGCATTAGGACAGAGGAGGCAAATTATTATGTTCGTACAGCAAAATCCTTTGAATTGCAGATGAAAGCAAGTAAAACCTATTAGCTGCCTCATAATACGCCGGTGGCACACAGGCTCTTATCAAAACACACTATTATTCAGCCCCTGGCAGACAACAGTCGCGGTATGGAATGGGCCGGTATATGCTATAAGGATGATTGCTGCTTTAGCTTCAAGGGTCCTGTTCTTTACAAATGTCATATTTGCGGAGCTTGAAACGAGAAAACAGTAGTTCATAGCCAGAGTGGCTTTAATCCATTGGCTGACTTCTTTTATATTGCTCAGCAGCGGAGTGATTTACACTGTCCCGGTAGTACAACCGGAGGAGTAATACCATCAATTTGGCCTAATTCAGTTTCAGTGACAAACCTCTCACACTGGGTAAACCCATTCCCTCTGATCACCTCACTGCTTAAGTGGCCGGCAGTTAAGGGTGTGTGTGTTTGTAGCGCAAAGCCGAGTGTCCCAATGTGGCACTATGACAACAACTTTGTAAGTCAGCTTGCTGTCAAAAACCTGAGCAATCCCAACAGGGCTGGTACCATGCGGCTCCAGTGCACGTCCAGAACTTTGCAAGCTTGTCATTTTATATCAGGGTCATTAATTGTGTTCATGTTGACTTAAAACCTGAGGTTCAAAGTCCATTCTTGACCTCGAAAAAAAAAAACTGTAAATCATAGCTTGCTTTATGAAAAAAAGCCCCAAACTGCTGTATTTGGATCTATTGAACACCATAAGTAATATACAAGTGAAATATATGGTTTGGTACATGAAAAAATTTAAATGTCACAGATGCGTGCAACTGTGCCCAAAGAGTTGGACCTTACAGCTGCATCATTTCAAATAAATAATTATCATGAAAGTGCTTTTTTTGGATCTGAAACCTTTTCATTTGTTTCTGTGTCATCTTCATTTACTCTTGCCCAGTAACATATGCACTGACATTTACACATCTGAACAAAATCTCACATGTGTACCTTTTATCATTATTATTCAAATAGCCCTAGTGGTTGCACAGACACACCTTTTTTAGTTTGGGTATGCAATTTTCGAGGAAAGGGCCTAAAACCAGGGTGGTTTACAAAAGGGTAAAAGGAACTGGGGAACAAATCCCATGACATCGGGGGAAAAGGATATGAAAGAAAGCTCTGGATCAGCTACTTAACTGACCTTGTAGTATATTCTTCAAATTTCAACCTGGTTTTAAATATCCTTTGACTAATTTAGTGTCAAGGCATCAAAGTTGTTAGTCACAAGAAACACTCTCAGAAATAGCAGGATGACGTGTGATTAACGTCACCAGCCGTTAACAAACTCACAAGTACCTTTCTACAGGCAAATTGTTCCCAGAGCTGCTTCAAAAGATCCATTTCTAAGATATGCAACGACTTCCTTCAACAATTTCTGAAAGCTTTAGTAGCTACAAATGTGCTTTTGGTAATGTTAGTAATATCTCTCTCTTCTGCAAGTTAAAGCCAGTCCTTTTTATCAGGTTTCCTCCCAGACTTTCAACTCCTGACATTCTAATGTCCGTCCACTTCTGCTCCCTCCCTCTCCCCCCATAGATATCTCATCTTAATAACAAAGCCAACCATGTGTGATATTGGCTGTGCTGGCTTTCCAATGGCCACGATTCATCCACTGCACTCTAACACTATTTTGCTTCTCCAATATTTAGGAAAGCGTGGTTATTCTAGCTAAAATGTTCCTCCAAGATGACAGCATTTTTCTAGATGACAGGGGCACAGAAGTGAATTGAAATAAATCAAATTACCCTGGTGGTCATGCTGGTCATTATGCTCTGTCTCTCGAGTACAGAGTTAAAAAGCTCAATTCCGCCTCAAATTCAAAATTCACTGGAGAAAGAAATAATACAAATTAAGATGGCCTATGGATCCTGCTGTACTTTATTAAAGGGCAAAGATATGTCTTTCTAATATTTAGTTTACTCTTACTTTAAAAAAAAAAACGTGGTGCAATAAGTAATTCAAGAGCAACTTATAAATAATAAATAAAATGAACAGGCGATAAAGGCTGACGTTATGGCGCTCAGAAGTGCTTCATGCTCCTCCAGGATCAATTTAACGAGATGTCCCTTCAGTCGGTGCTGAATTGGCACCGGGCATCCAGAGCTCCTGCCTCCAGGCTTTTCTTTTAATCCATTGTCTCTGCACAACATTGTTGACTTTTGTTACAACAACTATTTGTCCCGCCTTGGACATGGGGAAATAAATGCACTGCACACGTGTGACCTGCATAAAAAGAAGAAGAAAAGGGAATCAGGTATTTTTCTGCAACTTCCATCAGCACCAATCAATTAGAGCGTTCTTTCCTCTTGCTCCTGCTTTCATAATATGCCCTGTGCATGCTTCTTTTCTCTCAGTGTTGTGCTTGTTTCCATAGCAATGACTCCCATGCTCCCACATCCTCTACTTCTAGGTAGGCGCTGCCGGGGTGACACTTTTTCGCGGAAGAATTTCTCATCATTACTTCTCCTCCACCAGACTAAAGAGAGATATTCCAGCAGTATGTCAATTGTCCTTGAGTGCGCTCCAATAAATTTTCATTGATATCTCGTTGGAAGGCTCAGGTGTTTACATTAAACATACCAGAGTGACTTTCTACTTATGTCTCTGGTTGTGAGGCTGAATGAAAAGGGAACCAACTGATTCCTTTGCTTTATACATGATAAATGTCACGGGGAAAACGGCAAGGGTCGACTGAAGCGCAGCAATACGTTTCTAGAAGTAGTAATGCTTTTGTCTCACGATCATGTCATTTAAAGTTATTTCATTCTCATGTCGCAGATTTTAACATTATGCTTAACCACTGGATTTTCTTTTTTGGCATCCCCCTGAATTTGGCCCCCGCCGCTAACACAAATTGAACATTCCTTCAAGGTCAGCTCTCCCGCATTTCACATCACTGCACCCCTCCTTCCACGCAGCTCTGCTGACGTTGCTCAAATTCTAACTGATTTATCTGGCTGCCTTTGTATGATTCAACAAAATGACGGACTATAAGAGGCAGTGCAGAGCTGGAGCAGGAGGGACGTGCCGCCACAAGTAACGGCCTCCAAAGCCATGCATTACAACAATACGCTCTTGATAGAGTTTCTGGCAATGGGCCTTTTTTGTTGTTGTTGGGACAATAATTTTTATTTATGCATGGAAAATGCTTGCAGCCAGAATGCACAGGGATAAGGAACTTGCAGAAAGTCAATTAGCAAATCGAGCTTGATTTAATGTTCCCTTCCGCCATCTCATGCAAAACACTCGAGCGCCGTGCTGATTTATCACGTGCCAATCTTTCCCACTTCCAGCGAGGATCGTACAGTGTGTGAAATGGATCGAGTCACTTCTGTTGTTTCGGGTTTTTTCTTCCACTTATTCCAGGCATATGTCCGCGGCCGAGATGCCAAATGAAAGAACCCCGGTCTGTTTTCTTTGGAGAGCATATGCTTGTGGCTCAAAGACAAAAATCGCTCATCCTTGTTTATTCAATTTCACAATTTCACAGTCTCCTCACAATCATCACTTCCCATTTATATATATAAATATAATTATAAAAAAAATTCCCTCATTATAATTAGCTTAATTACATCTGAGGAGCCACCTTGCTGAAAATGGTGCTTGCTTCATCAGATTTGCAACAGATTTGAGGGTGTCAGTCTGAACTCGCTTGCCTGTTGACACGTGAAAAATGCGAGTGACTTCCCCGCAGCTGTGTGAAAGCACACAGGAGAGCCTAGAGTAGTGCATCAAGCAGACAGCAGTTGTTACAGACAGACGGAGCAGGTGAACAGGTACATTTTGTGAGTGTGCAATTCCCTCCCTTCCTCCCTCAGCATTCATCTTCAAGCTATCTGTCACGACATAAACTGTCATTTCTGTTTTCGGGCATATCCTCCTGCACTCCTGTGCGGTACCAAAAAGGTACATTTTGTTTTCCTTTCCACACCAAAATGCTACATGTAAGCTAAGGTGATGTGAGTTGAAAATCTGCTACTAGTGCTCCCAGTCTTTGAACTGAGAAGATGTGACAATTCCCTGAAAATTGAGCAGCGCTGGCCAAAGGCCCAGTGTGTGTGGGGGGGGGGGGGGGAGGTGGTGGGGGGGGGGGGGGGGGGGGGGGTATTAAACAAGAGACAGAATAAGTGCATGACCAGCTTGTTGGGGAGTGTCGAGTATCACTGCTCTGGATGGCAGGAGTTCAATGGAGGTGGCTCATCCACACACTCTATCGGCCACCCTGCTCACACTGTTCCTCCTTTTATCTACTCCCTCACAGCCCATGGTAACAAATAATGCAAAGTATCCTCATTTCTCGTGTTTTCGGGCACTCTCCTACGAATGTACAGCAACGCGAGCGCTCAGTGCCCAGGCGGCAGCCCCCGCAGTGCAGAAGCCGTTTAGGAAAAACGAAAATACTTGGTTCGGTTGAGGAAAAGAATGTGGTTTGGATTCAAATAAGTACAATTTGTTATGTAACTTACATCAACCTTGTCTCCTAAAAATTATACAGTGTACCCCTGTTCAAAATACTGTCTGATATGGATTTGTTGAGAACATTTCTGACCATATCCAAACATCTTTACTGTACTGGTCATACAGAAATGTTGTAATATGTCAAACACAAACGTACTGGTACAGTAAATATGTGTGGATGTGGTCAGAAATGTTCTCAACACATTCATATCAGTTAGTATTTTGAAAAGCGGATGTTGTGTCCCGTGGCTCTTCCGCCCGTTTGAATCTGTTTCACGTCAGATGCTGCAGCTGATTTGACCACAGAGATCAGAGTGTCTGCTGAGTTGACCGCAGTGGTTTACTGCACTAGATGGAGTTCATCACACACTTTGGGCTGCACTCCCAAACAACCCGACTCAGAGAAGACTGAAGGCACCACGACAGAGGCTGTTACCGGTCTCACACCGGCGGGAAGCGGTCTTCAGACCGGCCCCCGTTGTGACCGGCTCCCGCTCCCAGTGCGACGCTCCCGTCACCGGCCTCACCCTGCCCCGCTTCGCTTGCCGCTACTGAGGGAATCCTTTTTTTCTTTTTCTCCTCAGAGTTTAGCAAGAAAACAATAACACACGATTATAAACGTATTTGTAATATGTCAAACATAAAAACAATAAAACAAAAATATGTGTATAATCAACATATGTGTTCAATCAACGTATACGTGTATAATCAACATGTGTAATACGTCAAACACAAACATAATCAGGGAGGAAATACGTTTCTGATCAAACGTAATTGGGAATGCGTATTAGTTCTGGGGGAACGTAATTTTTAGGAGACAGGGTTGCTTACACACATGGCGTTAGTTAAGTTTGTAAGTTACATAACAAAAGTAAGGTAAAGTAAGTCAACGTTGTGTTTTCGTCTCACGCGGCACACAAACAGCTTTCTCCTTGGTGAAAGTCGTTCGTTTGACCTGTCCGTCCACCCCAACTTCCTCTTCCATCGAGGCAGCTTTGAACGTCCTGTCTCGCAATTACGTGGGTTATGTACGCATAGATATCCTGACTTTTGGGTTACACTGGTTCACACACAACTTTAAGTCAACCTCCCAGGAACACGGACTTTGGCACACAAGCACCTTGAAATGAGCTTTTGCATAATCCGAATTTGATCCATAATAGAATTATGAAAAGTCTCGAAGAGCCGTATCAGTAAATTATTATCTCTTTTATGTATGCCGGGAGCGGCAGTTCTTAAACTCCTTCAGCCAGAGAAAGAATCTCATATGCTCGATGGGCACAAACATGTATAAAAAAAAATGTAAAAAATATTTTCAGCGTGTGCAGTTCTCTTAATGCATCCATTCATAAGCTCCGTTGTGCTGGTTAAAAGCCCACATCCTTTCAACTCCGCGGCCCAGTTTCTAACACAATCTCTCTCTCTCTCTCTCTCTCTCTCTCTCTCTCTTAAAAACTCTCCAATTGTGTCAAAACTGACAAAACTCCTCTAGAGCCACTGTAGACACGTCCTTTTCAAAGGCTGAGTAGTGCTCTTCATGACTAGCGAATGGGCTGTCACTTGTAATCATTGACGTTTCATGATTAATCTGGATCTTCTGCCTCTGTCGTTCTGGTGCTTCGCCTCGCTCCTCCTCATCACCAGAGCCTGCACTACCGCACCTGTCCACTACAGATACACCACTGTCATCATCCAGCTCCCTGCACAGCTGTTTGGCATTTTGCTCATTAGCTCCCGAGTAGATCCGGAGACGGCGTCCCACATGCACTGGCCTGATTGTGTGTGTTTTGTAACTAGTGCAGCGCTTGAGCTGTTCCTGCTCATCACATCCGACTCCCTTGCCTGCCGATCTGTCATTTTAACTCCCTTTACGCTGAAATGCAATAAGCAGTACAACGCCCAGGCATGTCTGTGTTGGAGAGCTATTGATTCGGCTGAAGTCAAGAGGCTGTAACCTGCTGGTGCTATTATTGATTATACTGCATTATAAGGTAGCGTTATCATATTTGGCCCCTTCCACTTCTATTTTATACAGTGTATGATATTATACGCTTAGGGGATGAGCCCAAGGGCAAACCTCGGTGCTGAGAAATGAAGCCAAGGAGGAAGTGCCAAGAAATGCAGTTGTTTGAATGGCCACGTGATCCCCAAAGACCTGTGTGTTAAAAGGACCAGCTTTGCAGCAGAAGCGAGCATGTTTAAGAAGAAGAAAGTGTCCTTTAATAATCCCCGTGGGGGAATTGGTCTGTGCATTTAACCCATCCTTAATAACTAGGGAGCAGTGGGCTACCATGAGGTGGGGAGCAACCCAGGGAGCAACTGGGGGTTCAGTGTCTTGCTCAAGGACACGCGAACTAGGGGTAGACCAGGGATCGAACCGGCTACTTTGTGCTCTCAGGACGACCACGCTCCCCATGAGCTACAGCCGCCTCCAAACACAGCACGGTCCAGAAGACAATTTGATCTCTATAGCGAATATTCCTGTTCTTTTCAACTGTTCGGCACAATTGAGGGCGTGGCTGCTTTGAGTGACATGCAGTGGATGCCGTATCAGGTCGCTAGCTGCTAGCTGTCTGCTCTGCCATGCAGAGTAAGGCTTCGTCGTCGGCCGGAGAGTGAAGCTGCACTTTGGGCTTCGTTGACTACGGATCTTCAGAAACCTCTGGGTGCAACGTGGAGACTGCGTCCATATTTGCATACACCCTATGAATGAACCCCATCGACTTCCTATCGATTCCATTTAGTTATATATTTGCAGTGTGTGGAAGATTTAAAAAAAGCTAATTCAGCTATTCAAGACAAAAGGCTAAATAATATTATTATGACACAATGAATGCCCACGCCAAAGGGAAACACATATAACAAAGTGCATTGTTTTTTACTTTATTCTCTTCATCTCTTTGATTGGTTCAGTTTCCGTATATTACATCCTCCATACACAAAGAGTCAACTAGTCGGTACAACTGTGGCTCCTGTGTGGACAGGATTGCAGAAGTAAATGGACGCATATGAGTGAATCGGAGCCAAGAGGCATTGCTTTGAGGGAGGATTAGAATATTCCACATGAAGCAGTCTCCCTGACTAGACTCCATTTAGCCTCTCTTACAGAAGAGTGAGTGGGCAGTAGACAACGCAGGTAATGACTGCTGTCAGTTGATGTAAAGGTGGAAGCCCTGCCTTCATGTTTCAGCACTTGAAAGCTGCTTTTACGTCACATTTTATTAATTTGTACCCCACCCCATTACCAACCAAGAGATGATGACCTACAGGTCTGACTCTGGATACTTCAACCATCTACCTGATTCAAACAATCAGTTTTCAACAGTCCAATGTTAATGATTTTATTCTTTATTTTATTCTTTATTCTTTGTAAAAGGAAGATTTTCTCTACAAATGTCATGTGTTGAAAAGAAAAGAAAAACCAACTGATCTGGAGGAAGTAAGACTGTTCCTCGCAGCTGCCACTAGATGATGTTGCCATAGTAACACATCAGCTTTCTCAGTCACATGATCCACATTGTTTGGGTACATGGCATATAGTGATATAGTCAGATTACATGCTGCATGATTGCCATGCTAATTATCGAGAGCGTAGCAGTGGGTATTAACGGTCTAAGTTAAGGACTTTATCCAACAGGTATCATGTTAACAGCCCTCACCCTTAGGGTGTGGGCTCAAAGGGTTAAACATTAAGGTGTGCAACACAAATCAATAAGGTCATTATTCAGTGTGACACCTCCCACAGAATAATATTGGAAAATAAATGAAAGGTCATCTGTTACAGTTGCGCCACCTTTCTCTCCTGATGTATTTGTTTTCGTCAGTACTTTGGAGAAATCGAGTGATAAGCATACGTTTCTAAGGAAATATAAAAGCCATCCTGCACAAGAAAACATAATAATAACCCACAACAGACCCACAACAAACGTGTACGTTGTTTTTTTACAAATACAGCCAGAAGGCAATTTGAGGGGGACGACATATAGTTCCACGGCTAGATTCCCCGATAAAACCTTTTCAGTCAGATCCCGATACTGATCCGTGGGCTTTGTGTATCGGCCGATATGCTGATCTGAGACCAGTGTTTAAGCTGTACGCCTCACTGTGTGTAAGTGGCTGGGATCATTCATCGCTTTCCTGACTCTGTCAAACTAAATGTAACAAATCAACAAATGGATATAAATTAACTTAATTTGTCTTATTGTTTATCATTATAATAATAACAAATGAACAGAAAATTACAACTAAAGAGGAAAACTTTTTAATGCAGAAACAAACTGGTCAAAACCTAAACAGGAATTCTAGTATATAAAGTAAAGACGTAGAATTGAATTAAATAGATTGGCCCTATAGTCACCGCTAGCCGATCCGTTATCCGATCCGCCCCTCCCATAGTGCACGAGCAGAGGGGTCCTTCAGATGAATAGTCCAGTCGGCCTGACTCACTGACCCTTCATCATTGTGCAAATTAGAATCCATGGCCCTGGCCATGGCTCTGTAATATGAACAGCAACAATACAGCACATCCTTACCTTGAATATAATATTGTCATTCTGAATTTGAACTCCAGGTCACAACAGAGATCTGTACGTTCAACCCAGACAATGAAATAAAGGCGCAATATAACTTCTCACAGAGGAAATTGCACCTTTTCTTCCTTTATAAAAAGAAATATTAAAAAGTTGATCTCACGAGCAACAAAACGCAGTCACCGACTCAGCAGTTTATGGTGGCGAATGTTTAGCTAAATTCAGGTATCACAATGTAACTGACATTACTGTCATTTTGCTGAATGGGTCTATGACTGTTCCCTGTTGCCACGTGTCCCACTGACAGCTGTGCTCTAAGACGACATGAAACTCTGCTCCATATTGCAACTTTGACTGTTTTAAAAAACTTTCAAGGAAAGTAAATGTATCTGAATGAGATGATTTGTCTTTCACGACGATTTTGAGATTCAAAAAGAACACGTAGAACCTTGTGTGATGTAAAAGGTTGCTCGCAGGAAAATCTCCCACATTCCCATGACAGTAAGTATTTTCCTCGCATTGTATTTTTGGGGCTTCAGGGAGATCTGTCTGGCAGCCAATTCTGATTGGCACCACTTTACCCACTAAGTAGCATGAAGCTGAAACTGACAAATTCCCATATTGCAGCCTTTGCAATATATATTTTGTCTGTGCTTGCGATTTCAGTTTGAAATTCCCACTAGCGATGACTTTGAAATCTGGAAACCTGAGAATAAATTCTGACTCAGTGCCTCATAACTTTTGGCAAGGGACCCATCACAGGGCGTCAAATCGTTTTGTTGTGCTGCGGGAGGATTTATAGGCTATGCTGGATGTAGTTATTTAATATATAAATGTATGTGTCTCTTGTTTTGTTTTTTTAATACCGTTTGAATCATATGGCCGGTCTTGCTGTTTAAAAATGCAGGCTGTCCATGAGAAGATTTCCCCTTTTTAAGCATAAGCACTTTTTTTAGAGTGATATTATAAATGTGTGACTATGACAATAGCTGGTTAAATGGGTCTTTGCATCCACAAACAGGAGATAAACAGCAGATAGCTCCTGAGTAATCAAGCAAAAGCAAATTCTGAAAAGCTGCCAAAACACCAGATTAAGTGATTTATATAATGGAAGCATATGGACAGACCTGTTCTAGTGCTACCACTTGACAAGAATGAACTCAATTACAATAACATTAAATATTCTGAGTATGCTCAATTAACTCTGTGATGTAACAGCAGACTATAGCCTAACATGGAATTTGAAAAGCCCACTGCTTATTCCCATTCATTCTTGGTAAAAAACAATCTTACCCCAAATATATAATATAGACAATATGTATACCTATTATCGACACATTTCAATTGATTGTGTTGAATGTACTGTACAACATGTTTAAGTCACATCAATACAATGAAGGCGCATCCACCAACACAATTTATGTTCATGTTAAAATAACATTACTTGGTACGATAGTGCTGCTGCAAGGAGATAAGAAAAAACAAGCCCTGCTCTGAGGGTGTAATTGCATTTTAAACATTTAAACATCTCCTAATGTATCTGTTAATTATGGAGTCATTTGGTGAAGACACTCTGTCCTGTGTCTTCAAGTATGTCTATAGATTAAACTCTGTCTATTTAGGATGTTGTATTTATTATTTGAATGGCATTCAGAAAGAGAGTACCTGCTGTCTATTGCCATAGACTTGGAAATATTAGATTTGAAGTCAAATCAAGCTTTTTAATTATTAAATTGTATTCATTAAAGTTACTGGTAAAAAATAAATACTGAACAAAAATAAATAATAGGATGTATTTCCTTCTTTCCCCTGACTGTGCTAATCAGTGCTATCCTAACTGAAACCCATGAACACGGCTGGCTGCGGGAAAATGTAATTATTGAGGCGCGAGCCTGATTTTGCAGCTACCTGCCGCCGTATGGGCCAAACTTGTTTTCAGCTTTATTAACAATTAACAATCAAAAATTATTGTCATTCGGATGGACATTACAATTACCCTTTTCGCTTAATGTACATCAAACGGATTTTGATTTGTGTATACTGCCTCGTATAATTAAAGGTTCATATAGGAATGTAATAATCTATTATTATGATCATATGTAAATTTTTCCTGCAGCGTCAAAGCCAGTGGGCATTTCAGTTCGGATTAAAGCCTCAGACAGCACCAGAGTGCATCGGCAACTCTTTCCAAAGCAAAATAAAAAAAACTTTAAAAAGGAAGGCCAGAAGGAGACTGGATGGAACTGTTGCCTGGTGAGAAACCATGTAAATGTCATTACATTTGCTATCTGCAACCCCAGCAAGACCACGGCCGTAACCCCCTGCCCGAAGCACCCTGCACACTTCAACTGTATGCCCACATCGGCCATACAGAACGACTCAATCCAGTTTAGCAGACACACAGCAATACTCAAAATCCCTCTTCCTTTTAATTCACACTCTCGAGGCGGGGTGTTAATGGCTTACACAACAGATGTTTAGTATGCTGCGTTTGGGTCCATGTGAGCTGAAGCCACCCACAGTCTTTGACATGCATGACAACCTGTGACTCCCTTGTCTCCGAGGCACAGAAATAAGGCCGCTGACGCTGCATGTATGCCGCTCGCATGAACCGACGGAAACAAGCAGGAAACACGTGAAAATACGTGTTCAATACGAGGGCAATGGGATGGAGGAGGTGACAGAAGGGAAGAGGGGAAGAGGGAGCGACGACAGCTCCCATCTGCTGGGGAAGTGCTGATGGGTTTCCTGAGAGAGAGGTATCCACTTGGATCAGGATGTATGTACACACACTAATGCAGTAATGAGGGTATTTGACAGAAGTGTGCTTTATGGCGACACTTAGAAAGGGGGAGGAAAGTTGCCTCATCGCGTGTGGAGCAGTCAATTTCATAAACAGCTGCTATTCATCTGATTTGGGGGTACGAGAGTGTCTGCGTTCATTTTCGACAGAATACGTTGATCAAGGCTATCCCGAAGAGCGTGAGCTGAAGCCCGAGAGAGTTAACCACACCTGAGGCAAGGGGAGCTTATTTTTTTTCCACCAGGTATAATTATGAATCTCTCTAGTTGAGCATTTGTGCACAAAACAAGTTCAAGTACGGTGAGTGTAAACAATTCAGCCCTGTACTTTTTTTTCCATCCCATGAAAGGCTAGAGCAGTCTCAAAGGCTAAAACAGGTGTGATGTGTTCATCGGTTTGACACCTTGACCCCCGAGCTGTACATGAAAGGCCGCCACATTCTCTATTTTTCTCACGCAAGACTTGATCTTGTCGTAGGTGATATTTCCACCTATCTCGCTGTGCAGTCACATCAGCACATTGACTCTAATGTAATGGGATTTTGCCTACCGCTGACAAGTATACATGTGTTGCAAAAAAGCCTCCGGGATGACAGTTTAATGCTGTAGTCATCTCATATTGGGAAAGATGGTCGAACAGTACCTGTCACTTCAGCATTCTGCTACAAGTTGCGAACAACACAGTTAACCTCAGCTTAGGAGAAGTTACAGTATCACTACTCTGAGGCTCAGGGTAATGGGATGGATCCTGATGTGATGGGATGGATCCTGACGTCTGAGACTTCCTGCATTCTGACTGTGTGTGTATGTATATATGCATAAATATGCATAAATATATATATACAAAAAAGTCATGCCCTGCCAAGATTTGTGAACATAAAATTTGCTGTATATATATATATATATATGAATTACACTCCGTGGTCCCTCTACCAAGTGAAGTATATCATATATACACAAATATTTATTATATAATATTTGTTTTTATTATATAATATGTTATATATTTAGGATGTACATATATTATAATTTAATATATATATTATAATATATATATATATATATATATATATATATATATATATATATATATATATATATATATATATCCCCCTCTACACTCGGTAGAGGGACCGCAGAGTGTAATTAATATATACATAGCAGATTTGGCAGGGCATGACTTTTTTTGTATAAAGAGCAGCCAACAAAGTAAAGCTCTTAATATGAAGCACTTTTTTTGTTTTTCAGCATGGCTTTAGGGATGGCCCGTCCACCACTTTGGAATGACAGAACAACTATTTGATGGATTGGCATGCTTTTTTTCATTGCAAAAGTTCACGGTGGCCCACAGAAGATAAGCGGTCCCTTGACTTCAGCTCTAATGTCACCGTGAGGTTGACATTTACTTTTGTTTGAGTGAAATTTCTCAGCAGTCAAGTCCACCTATATGTCCTTGGAAAGTACATGCAGACTTGAACATGTTTTTCAAGTAGTGAACTGAACGGCATAAATGTGCTTTGATGAAACAAACTCAGTGCTGGAGTTAATATGATTATCTTTTTCCAAATGTATACAAAATTGTTCAAAACGCCATCCTCCGCTAATATTGCAAGACCGATTCTGAGGTGCAAGTGGACTGTTTGTGACCAATCCACCTGATCAAATTAAAGAATGTTAACAGCCTAGAATTGAACCCTTCTCCCCACCCCACAGCGTCTATCGTTATATCGTGTTTTGGCCAGGTAGCTCGTTAACGTTCACTTGCTTGCCATGCTATCGATGCTATGATAGCATGGCGGGATTTAGCAAGCGATGGTCAGCCGACGGAAAAATGGTCAGCCCCCCAAAAAGTGGTCATCAAAAATCATTCCCCCTGCCATGTAGCTATTTTCCAAGCTACTGTAGCTATCTGTCATTAGCTCTGTCTGTAATGTAACCATTAACATAGCTGTGGAGACTTGTCTGCAAGTGGGCGTGGTTTCCCTTGACTTCTTTTTTTTTTTTTTTTTTGCATTTTTCCAAATTATGCAGTGGGTGGACTTTCGCTCAGTCCTGGGATGAAGTACCCCCCCTCATCAAAAGACTTTAAACATGTCATGCCTAATCCGACACTCATGCATGTGACGTGAGACACTCCACCCCATATGAAGCAAGCACTCCGGCACGTGGCATTTTTTATGTCTTTAAAATGACGTCACGGCCGCGAGGTGCTCGACAAGCAGGTCGTTCGTCAGTCTGAGAGAAGGAGAGAAGCAGCAGGAGACGGACCAGCCTCCTCTCTCCTCTCTCTGATGACAAACTCTCATCCCCGCTCCCTCCAACTCCCCTGAAAACAACTCTCACCCTCCAGGATTCTCCTACCGTCGTATCCCCCCCCCTTTTTCAGTTGCACCTATTTTTCTTTTCTTTTTTCTTTTTTTCCTTCCACTTTGTCTAACCCCTCCGCGCCGCTCAGGTTTGTGATGTGGCTAATGACGACCCCCTGCCAGCGGTGACTCGTCTCCTCCGCGCTTCAGAGATCCGATCATCCTCATCTTCCACCTCCCTCAACACATCTTTTGGACGTTAGTCTTGCCTTTCAACAATGTAGGAGAAAGGTGCGCTTTCATTTCTGCGACTGGGATGCCAACTACATGTCTTTTCTTGTCTTCTTTTTTTTTTTTTTTGCTCACCGCCTCTAACATATGTGTCTTTACAACCAGTGGTGGGGGGAAGCTATGAAAGATTTCCATGAAGGCAAAGTTTGAGGGTACCTCTGTCGGTTTCCCGCTCCTCACCTGTCCGCCCGCACGCGCGAGCACCCCCCCTTCTCCATTGTTTAACTGAATATCGCCGTTAAAACAATTGACGCGCAATTGAAAAGAGACCTGACTGTTGTTCTGCTGTTGCGAGTGGGCTTTCGCCGGCGGTGTTGGAGGAATTTGATGTGCGCAACGCTGAAGGATAATGGCTTAAATAATGGTTGCGTTCCCGACTGCCGGAGTAAGGTCCGTCACTTGAGTGTTTTCATCAGCGACTGTCGACTTCGGAGGAAACCCATCCAAATGGGAGGCTACCTGGACGACTGAGTCGGATTCGGCAGCCGAGAACAATGTGGATAAAACGGAGTGTTGCGCGCAGGTAAGACACGAACATGTTGTGTTTCATGTGACATTATAGTTGCTGTGGAATTTTGCAATTTGCTCGGGACGACCGAAAAACGAGGTGTTATGTGATATTTCACATTTGACGCCGCTGTTCGACATGTTGTCTTAGTTTTTTTTCTTCTTCTATCTACGCCACTGCAAGTTATGAGTCTGCTGGAATCGACGAGTGTCTGCATCGATAGACGCTCAAGAAAAAAAAGTGCAAACGTGCTTTTTTCTGGCACCAAAGTTTTCTAATATAGCGACATATTAATTTTTTGTCGTCGTCGTCGTGGTGTTGAGACGGAGGGGACGTTTATACGGCGCAGGCTGCTAATGCGGATCATGTTTTGGGGATGTTAAAGGCAGAGATGTGATCGAACATTTCACATCCTGTACGCTGGGGGTCGCCAACAGTACGGCGCAAGCAGCACGCATACACTCGCAGAGGCACGCACGCACGCAGGCGCGCGCGCGCTCAAAACACACGTGTATGGACCACGCACGCGTGCACACACGGCCTCAAGGTTAGGTCTGCCAGCTCACTCTTTTCGTTTGGGAGAAACCAACACAAATTCACTAGGTAATAATACTTTTTTTTTTTTAAAGATACATTATGCATACTAGTGCTGGAAGTCTGATACATATGGAAGTAGTTTGGGGAGGGTCGGGGGCTAATCCCAGGTATAGGAGAGCCATGCAGACGGAGCTCTACCTCCTTCATCACAGCATCCTCTCACGCTTTGCTTCCTTATATTGCAAACACATAAAACATATCTAGGCACAAAAGAAGAAGAAAAAAGAATAAAGGGATGCTTTCCTTGTTTTATGAGGATGAGTTATATCCCCAAAACTGTTGCAGTAGGAAGACCAGTTTACAGACTTCTGAGAGTCTACAAAATAACTGCTCAAATTGAGCTCATGAATTTCATAGTTAAATAGTTTCAGAGGTGATGACACGCTGTGAAATAAGACCAAACCTGCCAGCCAGGTGGGATCCCTCTTGCCACCTGCTGGATCTCATTCCCACCGGTGGCTCTTGTTATAAATGCACGACACACGCTGCAGCTACATGTTAGGGCTGACCTCGCAGGGTTAATGGCAATCCACGCCCGGCAGACAGAGCGGTTGTATTAAGACGATGAAATGCATTTATGTTTCCATATCTGGAGATTGATCGGTGAGACGCACAGAGAAACCAATTTCCATCCTCGGAAATCTCCCTGTTGCTTGCTGACATGATGTAGAATGTCAGAAATGAGACACAGAGTAAGCGGGAACTGCTGTTATGGACTTCTCGTTTTGCAATAAATTCACCACGTTCCAGATTGCTGTTTGTCTCTGATTGTCTTTTTACTGTGATGACGGTGTTTGGTTTGACATTTAGTGTGTGGGATAAAGCTTTGCTTTCCTGTACAGGTTGTGTTTAACAGCATTAGTTTAACACATATCAAGAAGAAGAAGAAGCAGTGAGCACAGTGTGGAGACAGCTTCTGTACCTGTTGGAACAAAGAACAGACCACCTACAGAAACTTGATACGTGGGTGTAAATGCAACAGCACTGAGTTTAGCAGCCAAGGGAGGAGGAGGAGGAGGAGGAGGAAGAGGAGGAGATGGAGATGGATGGATGGATTCCTCAGTAGTTTTAAAACATGGATTTAATCCACTGTAGTTACTCTTTAAGTAATCTGGGCAAAGCATCTCATTAAGACACCTTGTGGATTTAGGCTTTGTGATACTATATTATAATCGCCTATAGACATTCAGTGTAATGGTAGGATGATGGTATCATGTTATTATCACGTCATCATGGTATCATCTTACAAAATTGTGTTTTTCAAATTAATAACCCCCCCCAAAAAAAACAGAATGATTTTTTGTTGTTGTATTGACTGTGATTTTCTCTAGAGTGATGATAAACAGTGGAATGCTTAGATAAAAAATCATAACCTCCCACAATTGGAAGTTGAAGCTGGGATCAACGAGTGCATTTCACCTCTTGTTGATAAATTACTTAAATCAATGATCAGAATTGTGGTTTATTCATTTTATATGAATGTATGTATTTTCTAAGTACGGTTAGAGCTCTTGAAATAAGTTGGCGGAACACAGTTGCTTGCTGAAAATCTTTTTGAAGCATCACAAACTAAGTAAAGATCGATTCCACTATTAAGATTGGAGAGGCGCTTTATTCTCACTGCACCTTTGGCAATGGCAAGAGGTTGGTTTAATTCCCCCTATAGCATAAACTACCAAAGTATATCATTATTACTCAGGAGAAGACACAGTATACCAACACGTCCTGTGAGCTTGCCTCTTAAACGTGACACTTTCCTGTCAACGTAATGGGTTTCATTCATATACATTTCAAAGAAGATGAATTTGGATCCTGTAACGGTCCAGGATTATAACTAGCCCGAACCAGTGAGTGTCTCACTTGAGGGCTAACCAGCTGGGATTCATCTCTCCCAGGCTCGGCGTCTCCGGGCTCAATCTTTCATGACTGTCACACAGTTTTTGGTTCCCCGCGGTGAGCTCTCATAATGCCTCGGCACTAGAGATGCAATCAGGCCTCGGCACACTGCAGCTGCAAAATATAGTTGGCGGAGACACCGGTTGCCTTTTCAGGAGGGCTCCACTTGTCAGTTTCCAGTTGCCTACGACCGCGCTTGTTAAATCCAGGTGACCCTACATGTGTCTGGCCTCTTTCGGTCCTGGATAGATACCTGTAATTAATGGGGATGGGGTAACTGACATGTCAAGTGATTGGACGAAAGACTCAGTGGGTTTATTAATGAATCCTAGCTCACAAATGTGTGTGCGTTGATGTTCCTGGTGATCATATGTTTGATATGCTATGTCATACTGAGCAATAGTCTCATTTGGATTTAAAATCACTGACTGACAACAATTAAGCCAGGGTCCTATTATATTGTATTATTAAACTCCACACAGAGGGGTTTTCTCCAGCGGGAAAGGATTGACCTTGTGCAACATCAGCAGTCTTCAAGCAGCAGCGTCGGACCAGTCGCCGTCCTCACTCGCCGCCCCCACTCGCTCTTCACAAGAACCGAAAGGTCTAAGCGTGGTATTACTGTGGAAGAGTCCATCAGATATTCAGATATTCCTGTGATTTAGGTGCCATCTTAATAGCCTCTATGAGGGTTATTAACTGGGCCTCTCTGGAGCGTGATTAACCTAATTTGCAGTGAAATAGGCTGTGTTGCCTCTCTGAGATCCTATCCTCTGGAGATGTGTGTGTGTGTGTGTGTGTGTGTGTGTGTGTGTGTGTGTGTGTGTGAGAGAGAGAAAGAGAGAGTGTGCATGTCGTAAACACCCTGTGCTCAGCAGTCTGTTAAATCCAGAAGGACCAGAACAGGTTGGCCCTGTGAAATGGTGTAAGAGACAAAACAGACAGAGACAAAAGAGACATGGATGCTGTTTGGAGATACAACCAAGAGAGAGAGAGAGATGAAGGAGAAACTTGCTGTTATTAAGTACAGTTGCTGAACCATACATGTCTCGCCATTAAGCAGACGTGGACTATAACGGCCTCATAGCTGCTTAAAGGATGCTTTATAATGGGAGAACGGGAGATCAGCTCATAGCTTTTGGAAAACTCACAATACTTTTGAATTCATGCTCTGTTGGCAAATGTTGTTTTTATTTCATAGGAAATAGCAATGATTGTAAGTATATCTCTTTTCTTTTTGGACCTGAAAATACTGTGAAACCGGATTCAGACCATTTTGGAACAGTACACCTTTCCACTAAATGAATCCAGCTAAAGGTGGGCTAACAGCTTCTTAAGGCTGGTTTCTGTGCAGGTTTAACTGGGTGACAACTCTAGGAACCTTAACGATGATCGTTTGAGGATGAAAATATGAATATGGGTTATTTAGGATGGATCTATGAGCTACTTGGACCAACAAAGACACTGCTGTCTTCCCGAGCTAAAAGCCCCTCATTCAGTGCCCCCCGAAGTGCCAGCATCCCTCAGCCTGATTGGGTTTAATGACCAGCTTGTCCAGTTTGGGCCACGCGACAAAGTGTGTGCTTCTATTGCACTGAAGCACATCCATCCGTCCGAGTGAAGGAACTAACGGTACAGAGCTCATACTTGATTCATGCAGTGAGCCTCCTGCTGGATCAATACTGCCTCTACAAAGGATCAGATTTATCCGTCATGGCCCTTCCCACTAACTGGCCTTCTCCAGGTGTGGTGGGCGCCTCTCAGAGGGCCGCTTTCCACAAATAAAAATACTTCATAAATGAACAAAAGAAATCTCCCCCTCCTGAGGATTGGGCCAAAAAAAAAAAGAAAAGTTGACAGCGAGAGGCTGAGCTGATTGGGGCATCGTCCTGCTTGTCTGATCTTCTTCTTCTGATTTTTTTTTTATTTTTTTTTTTCTTCTTTTTTTTTTTTTTTCTTCTTCTTCTATTTCACCATATTCCCATGCTCTTTACAGCCCTGCTTATCTCTCTGAGCATGTGGGTCATGCACACTGCAGTGAGAGTAATTAATGGGATGATGCAACACCCTGGCTGTTGCATCTTAGACCCCCTCTAACCACACACACATATCTGGAATCGCATGCTAAATGATTATTCATGCAAAGTATGACGTCAAATTGAGCATGTTGTGCATTACAACTGCATGGTTTGTGAATTTTGTGTAAGTGGGAAATGCCTACTGACTAGACATACTCAACTGTCCCACAATGCATTGTAATGTCTGTCACTTTATTATGTTTTTAATATATATTCAGGTGAAAAAGTAACCGTTTAGATCCCCAAATATGTGATCAGTTTTTCAAATAACGTCTGTTTGAAAATGACGTGACGGTGTACACCTACTGTGAATAGTCTGCTGGTAATGGCAGACTTAATTATTCATTTAGTAGGCAGCATGCAGTATGTAGGAGGCAGTACGTCAGTATGCAATTTCGAACACAGCCACACACTCTCCCCCTTTCTATTTTTTACGTTTTCCACTTTGTTCCGAACTCAGCAATGCAACAATGTTTCTTACACTTCAACCCCAGTAGTAGGTGCCACAGTTGAGCCTTACAGGCATGGGTGGAGTCTCTCTCGCTCTGTGTGTGTGTGTGTGTGTGTGTGTGTGTGTGTGTGTGTGTGTGTGTCGCATAGTACCAAAACATATGGAGGATTTCATAGAATATTCGCCTTCCAGAGGCCCGCTGCACAGAAGAAATCCATAACTCTCTGGAACTCTTTGGAGAGCCAACTGTGGTATTTATCTCCCTAATACAGGATATCTACTGTGGAGAGCTTAACTCCTACACCTCAGAGCCTGTATTTTTCAAAGCTACACAACCACCATGCGGCTGATATTCGAGAAAAAAAAAAAAACACAACCAACGCGTGGAGATAATTCCAAACCGGGTATTGTTACTTAACAGATGTGACGAGGTGAAACGGGATTTTACAAGTGCAGTGGGAAGACAGGTAGTACTGACTGCAGCACTCTGGCACTCTCCGAAATAAAAGGTCAAAACAGAGGATTGACTATCTACAAAGATGATTCCCGGCTCCCCCACCAATGTTTTTGACCTCTCGAGAATCCACTTGTTTCCTGGATAATAACTCATGTCTGAATTAAGGATTTATGGATTACGCCATTTAAAAATCTAAATATTTGCTTCTTTTATATCTGAGTCAAAGTACAAGTTTGAACGGGTCGTCGTAAAGGGGAGCCAATTTAAGGCAGAATACCAGAGATCAGCGCTTGTGAACACCGGCCCAGACTCTTATGTCACCCAGCGGAATGTATCACTTATGAAGCGGGAAACAGACAGGGAATAAGTAATTTGATTCCTGTGTATCTTGGCTATATAGTTAGCCTACACAGAGCCATTTACGTAAGTGTGCATGTGTACACACACTTTGCTGTATTTGCCCGGTCGCGCAGTCTCAAAGATTGAGCACACAGCCTTCCTCAGCTCCAGCAAAGGCACTGCATATTCAACAGGCTGCAGATAGAGGATCAGAGGTATGAGCAGGAAGCAAGGAAGGATGAACCCCCCTCGGCTGTACTGCGTGAACCGCGGTGCAAATACAACCCACAGCTGGGGCCAAATGCTCGTCGGCTTGAATATCTGGTGCACGTATGCCAGTGTGACGTGATCGGAAAAATGTGTAGCGCTTTAATGTTGGTCATTAGGTGAAATATCACCATAAGACATTATAATTACAGGATAATGATGATGATCATAATTATATCAGAAAATGTCACAAGCTTAATTTTTTCCTAGTGGTGACACCGTTTTGGTATTTATTCTTGCAGACCCGGCTCATATGGCATTTAAACGCCTCATGAGCTCTGGGGTCCTCACGAGATGATGTATGAGTCAATAGAAGTAAAGACACATGCCACAAAATGACAGTCTTAACTGTGTTGTATTCTCACTTATTACCACAACAATAATCAAATATCCTCATAATAAACAACTAAATTACGTACTTATTCCATACCATAATCATAATGCATGTAAATGTAATATTAAAAAGATACGGCTGGTGATTTTCATATATTTTTATTATAATTATCAGCAGAAAAAGGAAAACACAGTAACACAGTATCTTCATTTCATACATTTTATTATTTTTTTGATTATAGTGACTATTGTAATTATGAGTGTGATGGGATTACTTCGCTAACCTCATGACACATTTGTATCTTGTGATGCCAAAGTGACATATTGTAGGTGCATATAAAAGCAGACGGTTTATCAGCCGTGAGCTTTCAGACATCGGGGCCTAAACCTCCAGGATATGCCCACCCCCATGATCTTCTCTCAGAAATTAAAAAAGGCTGTTGGAGCCTCATCCCTGAAAAGTGCTTTGCACAATGGGAGTCGTGAGAGTGGGAAAAAAGCGGCAAGCAAAGGCGAAAAAAAAAAACTGGATTAAAATAACAATAGAGCATTTTGCTAATGGTCCATTTTGAGCTGCTGCCACAGTATGATACTGTCTGTGAGAATTATGGTGGATAAGAAAGGTGCTGATGCCTCGAGACGTCCTGATGCGCCGCATGTTGTACCGTGCAAGGATGTTTTTCGAGCGCAGAAGTATTCTGACTGTCATTCGTCCCCTCGAACACGCCACCTTATTAACACACATTAAAGCCCGGAGACAATTATGATGAATTAGGCTGAGTGCTTTCCTTTAGTGAAGAATTTACCTCCAAGTCCGGCAATTTGTGAAGGACCGGTTCAACAATGTGCTAAAGGTTGCCTTTAGTGTCATAACAGATTCCATTGTGTTCAGGACTGTGGGCCAGGTGCCAGTTAAAATCAGTTTTAAAAGGAACAATGGAGGAAGCCATGTAGCCTCATAATTCATAACTATCCAATATGCAGCGCCATTCATCAAGGCTGCAGAGAGTTCCTCTCAGCATTTTGTAAACCATTTTCAATTTGCCTTATCATTAACAGTCTATTGAGTTTATTGGACTGGAATGGCAGCCCTCCCATCGTTTTCCCCATTACTAACACATTCCTCTGGGATGTTCAGCCTTTTTAATGCCTATATGTTTTCCTAAATGACAGTTGGGTGTTTCTTTCAAACTGTTTGCATGATTACACCCTTGTCTGGATTTTATTTCCTCGCCCAAGTGGAGATGATTCCAGTCAATTTAGGCGTTACCTCTCAAGAGACACTTGGATTGCATTGTACTACAGCTACGGTAAATGGACTTGTACAGCGCTTTTCTCATCTTCCGACCACTCACAGCGCCGCAATACTACATGTCATCATTCAGATATTCACACCCTGATGACAGGGGCTACTATGCAAGGTGCACCTGCCCATCATACCCATTCATGCACTGCAGGCACAGCCGACGGGAGCAATTTGGGGTTGAGTGTCTTGCCCATCGACATGGGCTAGTGGAGCCGGGGATCGAACCGCCAACTCTCTTACTGAAGGGACCACTGAGCCACAGTCGATCCTGCTCTAGCTACAATCTTCCTGTCCGGTTTTAATGATCAATCCGTTAGAGTGGAAGGGTAATGAGGTGAGATCCGGATAACTTTCTCTGACACCGTGGCATCAGTAAATACCTTGGTCCACTATGAATACCGTTGCCTGTTGAGCATGCACTTATCCACAATGTCCTCTTAACCCTAGAGTTCATGAATTATAATATAGGAGCATATTATTTCTCCATTGAATGTATTCATGATTTATCCTCTGGGAACCTGTTAACTTCCTGTGTTGCTTCCAAATAACCAACAGAGGCTAGTGAGCCCAAAAAGCTTTGCTTGGTGAAATATTGGAGATGCAAAATTCAGGTGCAGTGATCATGTTTGTTACAAGTACTGTATGTTTTAGCAGAGTCGGTTCCCCATGGAAAGAGGATGACAGGTTGTGAGACTTGCAAAACGCTGGTTAAAAGAAAAGTCATACAAATAAAAAAATATTGTTGTTATGCTATAAATATTCCATCCAGTTTGATTCTCTAAATAATGTAGCGCTTTTCATGCCACCACCCATGGTTTCGTGTGTGTGTGTGTGTGTGTGGAACAATGCAAAAGGAAGAGGGACACCTGAGACAAGTGTATTAAGAGGAGCAGAATGGTGTGTGTGTTTGTTTGTTTCTGAGTGTGTAGGATTGAAGCGTCCACACGCTCCCTCACTCCCCTCGAGAGTTTTGCTCTTTGCAAGCGCCGTGCAATTTAAGAGCCTCGCTTTTGCTCCATACTCTAAATGTCCCAAAAGTCCCCAGGCCCGTCGTCTGCTTCATCCCACACATACACATGGAAGATGAAGCAGCAGCACAATTAAAACAATTCCATACATGAATAAAATCAGTTTGTGACGAGGAAGGAAGAGATTTATAGTCGTGTGCATCACAGTGGATTTACAAATGATGAAAAGCTGAAGCCCTGGGGATTCAGTCAACATGTTGTCCAGTGTAAACAAGTACACATGCAAACAATTATATGTGTTGTTTAGATTTTATGTTGCAGTAGTTTGCCCCGACGGACACTTTCAAAGTGTATGTATAGTTTGAGACATCTTTATGATTAGATTTTTGTAAAGTTGTGTTTAATTCCAGGTGATCTCATTCGCTGTCTTTAGGATGCGCTAAAGTTTGTAGCCGCCCTTGACATTCTGAAAAAAGAACGACACGATGATCAACATTATTTTGTTTTACTGCAGTTTTTTGGGCTTCAGCAGCTACAGTTTACCGTAAAGGTCAATTGGTTGACAATCTCAATCCCAAATTATAAAGGCTGAAATGATTTGACCTCGTACCCCATCTATCTCAGTCAATGGCACTAAAAACTCAAGTCAGTCAGTCCTGTCTGACTTCAAGGAGGCAAGCGTCATGTTTGCCTTGTGAACATGGCACATGCATGGCTACAGAATTGTTCTACGTTGTTTACAGGTTAAACAATTGGGGTCGGCACCCTCCTGCCTCCTGAACTGTATAGGTTGTAGCTTGACAAAGATTTGACGTTGTTGAATCTGGTTGGTCAAGTCGACTGTTTTTTCAACTTTATGTATAAAAACTAGAGGGTACTTGGGTACTCAGCAGTGTTTGTACTAGTGCTCCGTTAGCTGTTAACGCTTAGCCGAACACACCGTCCAAAACAATCACAGTGTACAAACTACTTCCGCCCCACTGTGTCCACTGTGGACTCAGCAGTGCTATTACTAGCTAGCTCGTCTGGCCGGGGGCTGGTACAGAGCGATGAGGTCAATGGCAGTATAAACCTGCCAATAAAAGGTGTTTTGAGACAGTGTGAGTCACGCAATCAACAGCAGTCCTTGAGCAAGCTGCCATTACTGTCCTCCCAAAATATTGTGCCGTTTGCTGCAACAGGGCTTCAAGACGCAAACAGTTATTATAGCGCCACGTCTGTTTCTGAGTGCCTAGTCCAGAAATCATTTAACACTCTATTGGGGCTACTTTCCTATATGGCTGCTCTGGTAAATGTATGTATTTTATTTTGAAACAGTAGCTTTATACTGTTGGTATTTTCATGAATGATGAATCATTCTTTGTTTCACAACCACATTCTCCTGTCACGTCGAGGTGGATGTACCAGCAGTGCATCCAGAAGTAGACACTGGGTATGAGTTCATGCAGCATTCTCCTCCCCCTTTTTACGATCTGTGAGATCTATTCTGAGACAGCGCCATTGCTGCATCTTGTGCTTGGTGCCGCCCAAGGCAACTGGCATGAGTTTACAGAAATACAAAGGACCCATAGCATTTTCCCCTCTCTACCAGAATGACAATATGCGGAGCCAGACCTTTATTTCGCGCGGACACAGCCTGATGGACACAGGTCAGTCTATGTGAGACAACCAGAAGTGTAACATGATACCATTCTGCAACTCGGACCATGAGATTCTTGCTAAGAATCTGTCCGTCAATCTCACAAACCTACCTGTTTCAGGCAGAATATGTTTGCAACTTGTTCACTTTTTTTCTCCTCAGCGAGGGCTTACATCTCTGTATTTCTGTCCGCCTGTGAACCTCCTTAAAACCTAGGTAATGTATCACCACTGACCTAAGTATTTTGATTAGGCATGCCAATTATTATTATACATTATTTTCCAGGTCAACCCTCTTTAACCGTTCACAAACCGTCGTGACCAGTGCCTTGCATGCAGTGGGTGCTGTGGTTGAAGAGTTGGCAGCCGCGATGTTGCTTGCATTGTTATGGCGAGACACTTTCCCAGTAATCCCAGTAGTGTCCTGTCAAGAGAGAGAGAGAGTGGTGATGTTGAGTATGACGTTATCAGTACCGGTATAGCTGTAAACGTATAGCAGTGCAGTGTGTGTGCAGCAGTGGCGGGCCGTGGATTTTCTACCTGCGCAAAGCAGGGTGAGATGCGCCGTAGGGCTGGGAGGACAGCAGGTCCAAGTGTTATTGGCCGTTCCTCAATCAGCGTTCTTCTCTGTACTTGTGTTCTCGTGGACTCGTGAAACGTCATCAGTCGCGGCCCAAGTACTGTTCCAATTCAAAAGTCCGCTTCTCGCCACGGTGAAAATGCCCGGATGTGACTTGATCCGCCCATTTTACCGGGGATGCATCAGAGCAGACTTGAGCGTACTTGAGACAGCCAATATCCCAGAATGCATTTCGGACCAGCAAACGGGGAACAACGATTAGATGAGAGAACTCATAACTGAAAGTTGACTTTCTATGAATACTACCGTTGTTGAGTCACAAAATGTAATTTTAGGATGTTTTCAGGTGAGAAGTTATTTGTTTAAGCATCAAATATGTGCTTGGTTTGTCAAAAATCCGCTTAATTAAAAAGATACGCCGACGGTTTGAGGTCCTGCTCGCGGGACCGGTGAGCCCCGCAGCACCGGGCCGACAGCAGCCTGATCTCGGCTGGACTTTTTGAAATGACCCGCTGGCTCCGATGTCTCCGTATCGATTAAACATGAGTTATAATTCTGTTTCGAGGATCTAACAAGCAATCATTATTATTTATTCACAGTCACGTTAAATCAGTTTGACTGAGGGGAAGGTTAAGATTTATAACTTAAGATTTTAATTTAACTTTTACTTTGAACTACAGAGGTGTCTTATTACTTTTGACCGAATTGTTTGCAATTATGTGTATCTATATAAATATATCATGTCAGCTGCTGTTCCAATTGCAGAAAGACCGTCCTGCGTCCTCCCGTCCTTGAGAGTCTGGACTCCCAAGTCCAAACTCCCAAGTCCAAACGTCTGGACTTAGCGTACTTGAGAAATTGGTATTGAGAAACGGCTTCTTCACTTTAATGGCGGATCGCAACCTTGACTAGGTGCATACCGCCACATAGTGTACCGGAGTGGGAGAACCCATCTAGCTGGCTGTCACCATGTATTTAACCGGTTTCTCTACCATAAAGAGAAATAGGTAAAATGGGATAAGAGCGTTATGCAGAGCACATAAGCAGCGTCAAGCTGCACCAGCGCGTTGGCCAGAAGCAGAGAGGCAGGAGGAACAGACAAGACAGCAGCTGGTCTATGAGAAAATAAGCTAGTAGAGAAAAATAATTATAATACATGTAGTGTATTTGTGAAAAACAATTACATTATAAAATAGATATAAGTTTTAATTATAAATTAAAAAATTAAATGATAAAATAGCTTTAACTTTGTGATTCTGTTTAGGCCAGCAAAGAAGGCTTAGCAGGCCCTGACGGCGAAACAGTTAACGGTTCACATCACTGGTAGTGTATCTTTGTGTCTTCGCTCGTGCTGCTTCTCTTCTACAAAGAAAGCAGTAGTTAAGTTCAATTGCTAAGAGCTTCCCTACTTGAGGCCATCTCAGCTTTACGGTGCATCACTGCTGACCTCCTCTTGAAAATAGTGATTATTCTGAGTCAGACTCTCTTAAAGTTACATGCTGGAATTAATGGAACCTGGAAGGGCAGAGAAGGACTGACTCTTTTCTCAAAATGCTGCAGCAAAAAAGCAACAATCATCCCAGAGGGGTCAGAGTCATTTCTAAAATATGTTAATTTATGTTTTCTATAGACAGCTAGACAATTACCAGCATATTAGAGAGTGATGCAATTATTTACTGTGTGTCAGCACTATTCATGTTTTTTTTAGTTGTTTTTTTAGAGGTCAGTTTAGTCTTTGAGGAGATTAAGTGGCATTTTTCAGCTCCCCAAGGCTTCATGCACTTGTGATTTTACGGTGACGCTGATCTGGCATGAACCCTCCCCTATTGTTAAAAGCTGTTATCGTAGTGTGACAGTGCATGATGTCATTTATCTACTGTACATTCATCAGTCTCAGCTCACCAAGCAGTGATCTGTGGAGCAGAAGATGGATGTTTTCCCTGGACAGCAGAGAGGTGCACTTACTGTAGACATGGAGAGCTCACGTGTGATTTTCTGGGCTCAGCAACAATATCACGTCAGGTGGAGAAACCTCTCAGAGCTGCTGATGCCCCGTTAACACTCTCCCATTGTCATCGCAATATGCAGAGTGTTTGGGCCAATTGAGCCACAACATACGATGTCATAGTGACACACACAAGTATAACTATAGGGCTTTGAAGTAATTCAATGTTCATCACTTTTGGTGGAAATATATTATGATGATGAGATAACTTCATAATACATGTTGTACAACTTTACTGGTTCCAATTTAATTTGAACAAAACACAGTTTTTGTGTGTGAAGAGTTTGTTTCTGTTGCAATGCTTCACAGGGATACACAGGTGACTGCAATAAACATCCAGTTGATTACATAGAGAGCTGGAGTAGACATTTAAAATCACATTGACATTTATAATAACTATTACATAGATCCTGCCCTGGATCGAATTACTACACTGAAAAAAAATGATACTTTGGACTAACCTAAAAAAATTACTCTAATTTGTTACAAGTAAATGTATTAGTTTTTCTCAATATGTGTGTAATGAACTTTTGATACTAAAGAATAATGAGACAGTAGAAATTGAAAAAGAAAAAATATTTTGAAATAAAAATGTGCAATGTCCAGGCCTTACAATGGTTGTAAAGACATGTCCACACAACGTACGATATCGAGGGAAGCAAAAATGATTGACGTCATGTTCATACATTGTACAATAATATACATTTGACATCAGAATTTTTTTATTAAAATATTATATATATATACACACACACACACACACACACACACACACACACACACACACACACACACACACAGGGCCATTGTTGTAATTTGATGAAGCAGTCAAATGCAGCTTGCGGGCTCCAATCTGCAATCCTGTGTATGTTGCCCTCACAGTGAGTCATCTGAAAGGAGAAGTGTCCTTGTTCTATGGCCTGGATGTTATCAGTTTTTACCCCCAGAGGAGCAAGAATGCCAAACAGCTCCTTCCACATTCATTCTTTTATTTCTCCATCTCTGTCAATCTCTTAGGGTAATGCAAATGCTTACTCCATACCCTCCCCCCCCCCCCCACACCCCCTCCCATCTCTATTTTAAGAGTTTTCTCCCCAGTCGGGCTGTGCTCGGGGCTGGCAGAATCAGAGACGCTGGAATGAATGGAAACACATTGTATGAGCTCCTACCAGCATCCTTCTGTCTTTAGTGTGTTCTCAATCCACAATCCTTTAACCTTGTTCAATGTGGCAACTCAGCTACTGGATCTACTAAATAGTATCCCTCAAAATGTGCGACTTTAAATGAAGACATAACCAAGCCACACATCCCCTGGAGGCTTTTGAGGAAAGCCGTGACATTGTCATGTGTTTGAGACAACTTGGCTATAAATAACGTCTAATACAATGATCCACACAGGCACTGAATGCCAGAATGAATTTTTCCAAGTGGAAACATATCTGATTATGCAGACACTCTCAAAGTCAAGATCAACATCATATTCCTTCAGATTTCCCCCCACAGTGCATACAGTATATGGTATTAATTTGCAAAGCTGATTGGTATATATTAAATATTAATTCACTCACTGATACCAACCAGATGTTAACATGTGATGTTATGATAATAATTATGATAGGGTTAGGATGACACGTGCAAGATTGTGACTAGGAAGTCTGTTTTAGCTGAGGACATGTTACTGTTTTTTCATTGAGTTTCATATTTGGATTGGTATATTGAAATTGAATTTGATTGAATTTTAATTTGATACTTAATTTACTAAATGGATTCAAGCAGACATCGCGCTCTTGCCCTTGCTGTGTTGTGGGATGAGGAGGAGGAAAAAGCATCCACAAAGCGGAGGTTTTGGGTTCACGAAATTTTAAAGAAAAAGGAAAGACGATACCACACGAAAACAGGAAGGAAGTGGTAAATTATTAAAGCCCGCCTCTTGCTTCATCCGATTGGCTGCCCTGGTCGAGTGTGACATTGATGAGCTGTGCGACTCCGCGCAAGACGCTTAAAGTTGAGAATATTTCAACTTTTAAGCGCGCCGAAAAAACGCTAGAAAAACGCGTCGCGCGGCATTTAAAAAGCGCGGATGAAAGGCCGTACCATAGGGAAACAATGGTTTTGCTAGCGACGCGTTTTTGAGAGTCGCGTCCGGTGTGAACGGCCCCTAAGACTATTACCAATGGAAACATAGACATTGTATACACTCGGGAGATGCCGTCTGGCTTGTCTTCATTCGGTTTGGTTCAGCCCAGAGGCCTCAGCATCTCAACGTGGTTATGATACAAACATGAACATAAACACATGAACCAAGTTCCTTTATAGTTTGATCTTGAAAGGTTTTTTCTTGAAATGTTGTCGACAGGAAATCCTCCCCTTTTCTCAAAGAAAATATTTAACATGACCAGGGGCAACTTAACAACGTGCGTGTCCTAGCGTTTTTATGATGTAAACTGACAGCTGCAACGAAATACTACAGCAAAAGTGATGACGACGGACGATGTCTACCAGATCAGGGCCGGGCGATGTCTATTGGATGAGGGCTTTATTGTAGACGCCATTAAAGAGTCTGGAAAAGTAAAGCTGATTGAGTCTGAAGAAAAATAGAGAAACATCTTCGTTGAAAGCACAACTGGATCATAGAGTTGGATGGGGCTTGTTTCAAGGAAATGTTTTCACAACAACATACATTTATATTAGAAATGGAATTATGACTTGTTTAAAATACTTCTAAGCAGCTGAAAATACATCATTAAAACTAATGACAAGATTTGTTTTAATCCATACAAATACAATCTTTTTTCTTCTTTTCATAATCATAATCTAAGTGTTTATTTAAAATATGCATGCTGTGACAGGAATATTGACTTATTTTAATCGGCATGAATTCTTCCCTGAATAAGGTAAAGCACGATTTTGGGGGAATCAGAGGATTCATCAAAACATACTGACAATTTGTTTTTTATATCACTTGATTTACAAACATCCCTGTTGAGATCTAATAAAGTAATAGATTAGTATTTAATGTGTGTTTAACAACCTCGTATCAAATGAAAAATATATTCACACAGCTCGAGTAGCTCAACCAGGTCAGTATTCGGCGTCTATAAAAGCCAAACAATACTTTGTGATGGAAAACAAAACATATCAGCTGTGTTGATACAATATTTGAATGACTAATCTTAGAGATTATTATAATTTACCAGGGGAAATTCACCACTGTTTTATGTGGATGTCCAATCAGTGTTATTGTAAGATCGAGTCAATTCAAACAATAAATTCCTCAGCGTTCCTTTGACTGAGAAAGCCGAGTTCTCCTGCTGGCGGAGCTGTGTCTGTTGCCGGGGACGGCATGTACCACAATGCATTGTTCCCCGGACGAATCCTCCTGCACGTCTGATGCAGTTTCAACCTCTCTCTGCTGCACTTCTTCATTTCAATACTCTGGCTCAAATATGAACGGCTGAATATACGAGTCAACGGAAACACAAAATCCATCCTCATCTGGCTGTTGGAAAACAAGTATTGAGTATTTGACTTATAACTTAAAATAGCTACGACATGGATTTATTACATCACTGGAGTAATATGATCAAATGTATTTTTTTGCAAGGAAAATACCAGCCGTTAAAGTAAACAGAATAACTAGCGAATAACCAGCGATTAACAACTTTAGATGACTCATGGTGTAACGCTATGTTTCCATAACAACAGCAGTGCCGAAATTATTTAAAAAAAAAAATCTCCTATTTCTCTGACAATACAGCACCGCAGCATTTACATACATCGACTACCCTCTCGATCCGCTCCGAATCACATGGAAGGTGGCCAATTTCCCCTTTCTATATATTTATGGCATCCTTTCTTGAGAAGTCGTGTCGGAGTCCACACAACACCGAACACATTTAAATGTCAAAAAGAACAAATCAAGTGAGTGAAAAACAAGTTTGTTGTTGAGATGCAATCCTCCTGTGCAGCTCACAGTCTCATTTTAACCTCTCGCTGGGTCTGTTTGGACCCACCAGAGAAAACCACCCACTGTAGTTTGAAACTTCATGAACTGTAGCTGATGAACCCTGTCCCCAGTGGATCTCTCTCTTTTTTTTTCTATTTCTTTCTTTCTTTCTTCCAAGTGCCATTTTTAGAAGTGTGTGGGAGAGACATGGATACCATAGTTCAGCGTGTAAATGTTCCATCAATTGCCAGTGCTAGCCTGAATAAAACCGCTGGTTATTTTGTGTACTCTAAAATCATTGCCTCACGGCTGAATAGCAGCACCTTCCCCAGGGGGCAGGAAAAACCCCACTAAGAGGCTTTGAAAAAAGAAAATGAAAAAAAAGAAGAAATTGCAAACCACCGTTTCAGAAAGCGGCCTGGAATCGGTCTGCCATCACACCTGGCTTTTCACCCCGAGGTGGAGTCACCTTCAACGTGGCACCTTCCACCAGGGCTGTGTTGGCCAGAAAATGATGTGTACTCAGTGGCAGGGCTGTGGAGAACCACGCTGATAAAACCTCCGTTGATGGCAGGGTGAGGGGGATTAAAGAGGGCGGGCTTTTTTTTCTCACCTCCCTCAGGTGGAAAAGCCCATCTGCTGAGGCCTCACTCCTGCAAACTCCCAACAAGTTCTAATTAACTTAGTACTTTGCACAAGTGATCACAGCGTGATGGTGACACAGGAAGTGGGCCAGAGATACAGTGCAGAACACAGTAATTAGGTGCAATATGTGATTAGCTGCAGAGATAATGCTTCTGTTTCACTGGGTCTAACGTGACGCAAAGGACGAGTTCAAAGAGTCAGATGATCCTTCGTTAGCCCCTTGTACTCTCGTGACAATAATTTATGCGCACTGTAAGTTCAGAAGCTGACTCTAAATTTAGACATTTTTAAAACCCCCATGTGTGGTGCTTCTCTAATGTATTCCATACTGTTTTTGCCACTCTTTGTTAGCCTTGACTGCTTATGATTACTAAAACATCGAGGCTCTGTGATGGATTTTTCTTTTTTAAAGGCTTCAGAAGAGCTTTTAAAGTTGCCCTCCTTACAGAGACAGTATCCTGGCCTTTGTTTCGTTTGCTTATCTCAGCCCCACTGGCACACGGTTTGCAGAAACGCCGCACATAATAGCCTGCACAGCACTCAACGACTTTGATCTTTTCTGGGGGCAGAGTGGAATCATCAAGCGCTGGGCATCGCTTCGCCTTTTCCAGTGCGCTTGACATGTTGCAAGCCTTAAGTATGTGATGAGTTTACTCCTCTTGGTGGCTGTCACTGGATAGAACATATGTCACATAGTGTCTGATTAGGTGTAGATACTGCTGATTTGAGCTGTATTTATTTCTCAAAATGAGTATCATGCTCAGGTTCCTCTGTTAACCAACAACGTGGTGAAAGTAGGCTGGTACGGTCTGACACGCGGTACCACTAAAAGAGTGCTGGGAAGAGAGGACAGCAGATGTCTGCCAAAACAACAACCCGTCACGATCGCATTTCCAACAAGAAAACACATCTGCTAACGTTCGGTCAACATACAGTTAGTTATCTCCGCAAAGGAGGTTGTGTTTTCGTTTTTTCGGTTTGTTTTGTTTGGTTGTACACGCATTACAGCGCGTTTCACCTTCATTAACATTGAGAGATGGGGCATCTGTGCTGCATTCATGTAGTTTCGGAATAATCGCAGAAAAATTCATAGAACGCCCCTTCAAGTCAGAACCATGTTGTTTAATTAAGCAGTAACAACACTTTTTTTATGTAGCGTCCATGTGGTTTTCACATTACTGATTAAAGTTCAAAAATGACTCCCGACCTCTGGAAAAGGGACTATTTGAGGAACACCTGAATGCTCCATCTTCTGCGCTCTCCGCGTGGCGGGTGTCACTCTTGTTTCCTTATAGATTTCGTATAAATTATTTCAGTTTGTGTCCAGCACAGAATCTGCCGGTTTTTAATCCGTGCTTGCAGCCTTTCCAAAACTGTGCAGTTGGCCCACTGGTGCCAAACGTCAACTTCTGCTGCAGCTGACGTCTGATATCGAGTGCTGTGTTTTTTTTGACAGGCAGTCGTTTTTTGCAAAAATCCCCCCAGTAAAATTACTGAATAAGTTATGATGTTTCCTGTTGTTCCGTTTTACATTTTCAACACGGATCGCAGTTCAAACGGATCTGCTTGCAAAATGCCGTGCGTGCGCATTTTTACTTCCCTAACACACACGGCTGCTTGTAAACTGTAATTTATCATCACAAAATGTACTAATTATTCTGTGGCACTTCTACCATTTAACCCTCATCCTACCAACCTAATGAACATACAAGGAATAGCTCGAGAACTACCATTAGCAACATAATTAATGTCATCTGAAGAAAAAAGAAGATTATAATAATTTGATCTCTTCTATCTGTTCATTTTCATATATAAAAAATGCATACGCTTCCGCTGGGGGTGGGCCGAGAACAATATGAAGCGATTAAGGTTGGGCTAGTAGTGCTGGCAAGAACTACTATCGACTCTTGACCTTAATGTTTCAAACAAAATACATGAAGCATACTAACAACAATGGTAGCTTGACTTCTATGGAGCAACACTCCGCGAACAGCACCCCAAATTAGTTACAATCTATACGACCACTTTGCCTAAGATTCAACAACTGTCCTGGATGTACATCTATACAGTAAATGCCTCCACATAGGGCTGTGCGGTATACCGGTCCATACGGTATGAATTTTTCACATACCGTCATACCGGTGGCGCATTGCCGTGGCGACTGTTGTATACTATTTAATATTCACAGCTTTAGCTTAGGGTGCAGCGGATGGAGCTACTTATGTGTCAGGGGTACAAAGTTCAGTCATGGTTTCACATTTATAAAAGTACACGGCCGAACTGCATGCTGGGTCGTTCTGTGAAACTCCGTTCTGCGACGGAGTATCATAAGTGGGCGGGCTTTGCCCAGCATGCAGTTTGCCGGTGTAATTTTATAAATGTGAAACCATGACTGAATTTTGTACCCTGTCACGTAAGTAGGGCCCGTTGCGCTCTCAACTGTATTCTGTGAAAATGAAATGATGCTCCCTGTCGAGAGCAACAATGCACCGCGGGCATGAGGTGTATGACAGACTCATACCTGCATACCTGCATCTCTCCAAGTTAGCTTACCCAGGACTTGACACTACCAATGTCCAGTTGTGAGCTTGTCGGCCTGCGAGTGGTGAACAACTATGGCGGTCGTTCTTTTTGGCATCAATAAATCAATGTGTTTACTCGAAAATAAATACTGTGATATACCGTGAAACCGCCTGAATCCGACTAAATACCGTGATATGAATTTTTGGCCTCATCGCCCAGCCCTACGTCCACATGTATGACTCGGTACATGCACACGCAAAGGTCAGCCAACTTTGCATCATATCACTGCTGACATTATACAAACGCAAGATATGAGTCATGCATTGGAGTGAATACAGGGATGATGCAGTCATACGTGTACAAAGAGATTCACGGAACTATGAGTGACATGATGATTAAGTCTTGGGCCGTCATGGGATTTTCATTGCAGCTAATGAACCTATTCACGCTCTCCTTGACATCTTCAGTGTTGCTGATGTAGAGCATCTGTGTTGCATCTGACAAATGTAGCAATCACATGACAGACCCTATTGCACCCTATTTACACTGAGATGCATTCAAATCAGCTTCGCACATCTGAAACCGTTGCCCTGATGCTACATATGAAGCAGAGGGAGGGAAATGTAATTACTTCATCTGGAGTGCATTAGTCATTGTGCTGCCGGAAAAACGAGAACTCTCAAAAGCGCTACAGCTGAATTCACGGATCATGGGCGAGTGTAAAAAACAGGCCGGGTCATAAAATGGCGCAATCCACAGTCGTAACAATGTGACACGTCCTCTGATGCAACGCAACCTGTGTCTTCAAGGCATCGCTGTCTGCGTGAATGGGCCCTTTTCACTAACCGCTCGCACCCTTTTGCTCAAGCATTTGATTCAGGATTATGCCGTGAATCTTTTTTTTTCACAGACTTCAAAAAGGCTATTCTTCATTCATTTAGGTCTTTTGATGCCATTATGTCAGTTGCATGAAGTGACCATTTACGAGGGAAGATAACTTGAACTTGTATTAAGTGCTGGTGTGCAACAGATTGCTCAGTCCAATGTTTTCGCTGTTTGCACAGCCGTGCGGCGTAGGTTTTGATGAGGATACTGAGCAGAAATGAGAGAAGAAAAAACTCTGCTGGCAATGTCTTCAGTCCTGCTTTGTAAACCTCGTTTTCAGTTTCAGTGCAACGCATTTTGGCCATAGGCATGTTGTAAACTTAGTCGCAGAATTTTATTTATTCATGACTAACTCGAGAATGCAATTAAGCTGTAGAAATCAGCTAGAGTCTTCTGATATTTTGATAAAATAACGGGAAACCCTAATTATGGGCTGCGGACCACGGGTTTGCAAACATGAAGATCATGTGTTTAATTTGGAGTGCCTGTCAGGGTCTAATCCCTAACCCCCTTGACAGTGGCATTTGTAGGAAGCTGCAGAATATGTTGCAAGTAGATTTACTGAATATAGTACAGCTTAAATTGGCACAGCGGAGAGAGGGGAGGGGAGCTTGGCGAACCCAACCTCCAGGGATTTTTCATATTTGGCCCGAGAAGCATAATCCAAATATATTGCTCCAAAATATCACATCTCACATACACCGTTACATCACTTGCTTTCTGTTGAAACTCTGCATTGCTTCAGGTTGATGAAGGACAGCCGAGGTTGGGATCACACAGTGTTCCTCTCCTCTCTATAATTGCTGTCTGTGTAGTTGAACGTATTGACGGGCATCTTGGTCTGCGGATCAATGGGTACAAGAGACAATGAGAGATGATACAAATGTATTCTATATTCTACAGCAAATATAGAATATACGAACACAATACAAAACATATATATTATGTTTGTGTATAGGCTCCAGGTGTGTGTGTGTGTGTGTGTGAGAGAGATATTTATTTGTTATGCCTGGTGCGTCTGTGGGAAAAAAGCCCATGCTGCCTCTTTCATCTGCTGTCTGTCATGTCCTGGTTAAAATCATCATTCCAGCAAGTCTTTTGCTGACCTTCAAACCCGACTCCTCCCGGCCAACAGACAGGCTAATTAACGCTTCTCTCCATAACTTCACAGAGTAATTTCATTCCCTGTATGTCTGGCTGTAGCATGGACTTGGCATATTGAGACCCAGGACTTGAAAGTAGCCGAATGGGTCAATGAATACGGCCCGAATAATGCATACAAAGTAGCTTGTAATCAACTTGAACCTCTCCCTGTCTTAGATAGATAGATAGATAGATAGATAGATAGATAGATAGATAGATTGATAGATAGAATCCCTTGTTGTTCTCCTGTATCTGAGAATATTATTGTCTTCCAATAAACGTGTGCATAGGAATGTGTCCTCCTCCTTCCCCAACATACCGTTTTTCAATTTTTCAGCTCAATGCAGTTCCTCACTGAACAATCCATCTGCCTGTGTGCCCCGCAGCGAAACGCCCGTACAATCACCATGCTTTGTGGTGATGAGTGTGAGGCGGGGACAGTACGAGCTCACAATCAGGAGATGTCACAATTTCCACGAAAGGGATTTCCTGCCATCTTGTTGAGGCTTAACTGTATAGACTGAAGTTAGTATTGACGGTATGATGGAGCATGTGCCCATAAAATAGGACACCAGACACACATTCCCACCAGAAAGCAATCTGGTATGTTCACGCTGTGAATGCTGCACTTTATCAGCCATCTGTGCAGTATACTTCCAAATTATACTTTCATTATGTGGGATGTCAAAGAATATTAGAGAGTCGCTTTTATATGATATGTTCACGCCTTATAAATTATTATTTCTATTCCACTTTATCTGTGGCATGAACTGTGCTTTCTGTGTTTATAATTGTACTCCATGTCAACATTGAAGATGTAAGTGCCGAGACAGTACTTTACTAGTATATGTAGACTTGTCAATACAAGTGAACATGTCTGTTGCTATGTTACTGAATGTAGCATAATGAATGCTGCCTGATATTGGCTTATCTTATATGAATTTAACACAGAATAGGAATAATTTTATAATTGGTAATCACGGATTAGTTGTTTAAAGTTATGTTTGACAATTCTGAAATAAAAGAAAATGCATCATAGTCGTTGTTAAAAAGAATATAGCAAGGGTTCAGCCTCTTATTTTGTGATATTGATCATAGACGTCAATGTGGCATCACTCACAAGTTTGTGTAGTAAGATTTGGAAGCCATGCATTTGGGGTTTTGGCTGTTGCCATCTTGGTTTATTTAGAACCAGAAGTGACCGGAGAGGGCGGAGCTAAGTACAACCTAACGCTCGCTGAATGAAACATTTGTGAAAGTTGTAAGACGAAAACACGTACAACTCCCAGACCGGACGACGTGCTAGCGACCTGTCAACCACAAGGTAGCCCCGCCCTAAAGCACACCCTGATTTTTTACTCTAAAGCGGACCATAAATATAGTAACTTATCATGCTGTTGAAAAATTCACTCATAATATCTTCTCGTGATTTCTATACAGTCAGATCTTTTTTTGCCTCCAGAGGAGTCGCCCTGTGCTGGCTATTAGAAAGAATGCAAATTTAAAGCACTATTCAGAACCGGAGGTTGCCACCTGCTATTGCAGATTAAACAGAGTAAAACCTGTTGACTCTACTTTATGCTTCAGTCTCATAAAATCTGTTAATCAACTACTTAATACTGAAATTGCACAATTAGTAAAGTCAATACATCATACATTATCTATTGTTTACATAGATAATTGAAAGCGCTGTTTTGTTAGAGCATAGCAACCTGAAGCATGATTCCTCAGTGGGACCTTAGTGTGTGACAGCCCTTTTTACAGCAGCCATTAGGACATGTCTCACTGTAGCACGGCACACACTGGTATAATTCATTCACAGCCATTCCGGTGAGCCGGCATGCACAATACCAGGGCCAGCCCCATGGAACAGGGTCATGCTTGATGCCATTAATTATATCTGTGTTTAGCCTGTGATGACATGTCAAAACGGATGCTGTGAAAATGGTCTATTAAGAGTTATGGAGTAAATCCGCTGGACGTTAGTATTTTGAGGGGCTAACCTTGAAGAAAGGTGTCAATGCTTCAACAGTATAGCATATTGTGTGAGATGGACAATGACAGGGAAGATACATTAAATACATGAAATGACAAATAATGTATTTCAACAAGACTTTTTAAATTATTTGAACTGATCTGTTGATACATTCATAAATATATACATTACTCAAAGAAACAATGTTGACATGGAATCAGTACCTGAAACACTTGAATGACGACTACACCATCTGGTTTATTGAGAGATGTATTAACTATGTAATTTAAGCGTGGTGTTAATTAATCACCTCAATCTGTGTTTATGCTCATTAATTAACAAATAATTAAACACAAAAGCAAGTCATTAACAATTCAGGATTACACAGCCACCATACAAATAATTAGGATATTAAAGAACAGAAATTGTTCAGATTTGGTTAACAGACCTGGGAAAGACAGGTCTGTTAGATGTTGAGTTAGATCATTGCAATGTCACACTGAATGTATTCAATAGTAACGTCAACTCTTTGAAAAAGTGCCCATTTTTAAAGAAATCTGTCCCCAGCTTGATTTCAATGTTGGTGATCTGCGGCTTTTGTTCAGCTGTTGGCGTTTTATTCATGAATAATGCCTATTTCACACTACATAGTAATAATCAACAAATCTGCATTGGAGTTATTGTTGTTGTTTCGCATGAATAAACATAACACTGAGGCTGTGTTCGAAATCGCATACTAATGTAATACATACTTCACACTCAATCAGTATCTACTGCATACTGCCTCCTAAATGAACAATTAGTATGATTCTACCAGCAGACTATTCACACTGAAGCCGGTCTCAAGGCGCTCAGCCAGCGGCTCCACACATCTCCAAAAACGTTGCAGAAAACAATAGGCATTATTTGGATGAACTGACCATGTTTTTGGAATCCAAACGGTTAATTTGTTCCCTGAAAAGATCTTATGACTTGCCAGTCTCAATCCCCTTGGAGTCATGTAGAGTAAACATCACAACGGCTTCAAGACTCCAGATTACAAGACAACAAGTTGTGTTGCATAAACAGTCCACGATTTGAGCAGCTCCACTCCTGTTGGCACCTCCACAGAACAGTCGTCCGTCTTGTAGAAACCATATAACCAACTCAACAACCCTTACACCACACATTTCACCTCCAGTATTATTATTATGGATTTTATTTTTGGTCAGATAACTCTTGTTGCCACGGCTGCTCTGAAGTCTTCCTCATTGCTGTATCCATGTTTGAGCCCGGCAGGGTATTAAAGCAAGGCGCTTAAAGGGTAACTTTTGGTATTTTCACCTGCACCCTATATCTTCCCCATGTGTTCGTGTCTAAGTGACTAATGGGGACAGCAGTTTTTGAAATGTGTCCAGTATTGAGGAATAATGCTAAAAGCAACTTAAATAACTAGGCTACAGGCGCCCAATGTAACTCATCCACATTGTCGACATCGTCTTAACATTCACCATGACGTTGAAGATATTTTAGATAGTGCTAACACGTTGAGCATGATGTCAGACACGTATAACAATAACAGTGGGAGCCTGTCACGGCAAAAGCGAACGCTTGAAGTGGACGAAAATGACGAAGCCAGCCGGCCCCGATCGGATTACATTGCAGGCCGCGAGCAGTTGCCGTAAAAATACCGAAGATACCCTTTAACAAACACGGCCTTGAAACATTTTACTGCTCTTCTTCTCATCCTGCTCCAGATCACATTATGAGCATGGTGAGTGACACCACTTCCCTAATCAGATATTGCATTAATGTGGCATGGAGAGTTAAACTTGAGTCTTCTCCAGTGTGTTGATTGGTGAGGTGCCAGGATCTCAGTCGGAGGTCATAGCCAAAACACTCGCACGACAAGTTATTACCCATATTTTTAACTGTCCTTAATACACTGACCTTGTCACTACTCTTTAATGACCACATCAGTCACCATTTATGGTTCAATCAAAATGCCGTTCTGAATTATTTATCAGTTAGTGGTTTGCTGGTCCTGCACAAGTCAAACAGAAAAGTGGGGTGGATGATAAAGATATGGTCAGAATCACTCCTCGTCAGTGTAAGTGTGTATCAAAATGTTGACCCGCCGTCACTTGAATTAAATTAAGTCCTATTGTTCTTTCATTAGTATGCTGAATAAAAATTTAGCAACGTGGCAATGATGGATGAGAGCATGAATCAACATGTTTTCTTGTCATTAATGTCCAACAGTATTTAGAAACTCCTCACTAAACCATAAAACTCAGTGCTTTAGAAAAAAAGCCAAATAGTAGGGCTCTCTTTTTTCTTTTAATAACCAAGTCAGAATTCATTAGAACTTTCATGTAATTTGTTTGAATTAATTTAAATGTGACACATGAACTAAACTATGTTGATGCTACTTAAGTGACAAGCCAACGTTACTCTCAGGTTGTTGCATTTACTCTACATAAAGGTAAGCTTTATTCTTGTTCACAAATCCAAACAATCTTTCCCCATTTTGTGCAAACAAAGAGAACAAGAACAAGCTTAGTTTACTGACAGTATAACAGGGCATGCAAGTGGGCGGACGTGTTGAATTTCTCATTAAAACTGACATCCAGTCATATTTTAAATATATAGCAGAGCAGTTATAGTACATCAAATCACTTGGTGTGAAATTACTGCAATCTCTACTGAGTGTCTCTCATTCGGCGAACATTCACATTTGAACGCAACGATGTCGATTTGCGTGCGAGAGGAATCGCAGATGACTTGTACTGCAATCGTAACACCCGCATCCCCAACAGCAGTCGGGTTTGTCTCGCCAAACGTCACCACAGCAAAGCCAGACGATAGTTGGAGACTTGCAAGAACATGACTTGGTGATTATACGAACTACGGACATCTTTGTGTCGCCTCTGACAGTCGATGAACTCATTCACACTTTCCCATCCATCATCACCTCTGTGATGCTTCCAAAATGAGTCCGCCGCGTGGGCTTAAATTGACCAAGGACAGCAGAGATGAAAGATAGCCCATAATGAGGTTTCTCCCTTGGGAATCAATGTGTAGCTTTGTTCCAGGGGCCGCTGAAGGTTGTCTGTAAATTCAGTCTACTGCAGGGTGCTGGCCTGAACAGCCAGCCTATCTATCACCTTGCCATCTTGTTGATGAACAGAAGGGAGGTTTATACAATAACAAAGGGAATTTCTTTGGACATACTTTGTTTTTTTGATTACATTATTTTTATTATTATTATTAATAATAATGGTGTGGCTGTGGAGGTGAAAGTTTCTGCGATATTCTGGTCATGCTGTGTCTTCTGCCGGGCATTGTGCGTTACTCCCTGATCATTGCACTGCATAATCAACTTGCCCTTCGGGAATCCGATGACTTTGTTGCTGAGGGAGATAATGCAGAATATGATGATCAGCTAAACCAGGCCTGACCTTGTGTGTCGGCGTAATCATCCCTGGATTGATATAAATCTGTAACATCATGGAGAAGTCATCACTGAGTCTGACTGCTGAGAGCAAAGAGTGCAAATCCATAATCTTTCACATGTTGTACAACATTTACTTTGTACGCGACCTTTAGACTGCAATTCAAGAGGCGCTCTGCGAAGCTAATTATTATCGAAGCTTAATTTAGTAGGAGTTGAAGTTGTGGAATATAACTTTGCCAGGAGTGCAAATGGAGGGTGAATACTGATGTGAATCTTCACAACTGACCATTAACTTAAAGGCGGGAGACGGAGGGAACCTGATTAGTATGGTTTGAACATAAAGTGAACATATACTGACTGTAAAATGCATCCTCTCGTTTACTTTCTCTCTTCTCTGCAGTCCGTCTGCTTCGAGGCCAGGCAGCAGCGTGGGGCACTGGGTGTGGATCCTGCTGGCCATGACCCACCTCACCCTGGACTTTTCTGTGTGCAGCCCCCTCAGTCAGGGCATGGGGGTCAAACTCACGCCTAAGTCGGTGCCTCGTTCTCGACCTCGCTGGCAGCCGCTATGGGACGCGCCCAACAAGCTTCACTGGAGGACAGTGAGCCCATTGGCCCGCCGGCTCCTCAACCCTATCCCTCCACCCCAAGAAAACAGGGCAGGGGTCAAGGGTCAAAAGCATCGGAAGCCAGCACATAAAGGACAAGCAGCGTGTAAGGAGTGCCGGTTGAGATACTCTCAAATGGAGACAAGTGATCCTTTGGCTGTAATAGCGGGGGCTCCAGCAGCTTTATCCAGCGGGAGCAGAGGAGACGCAGTGCGGTTGTTACTTAGAGCCAGGAGGCAGCTCAAATGGGACAGCGTCGACAAGTCTCAGGAGGGCCGGACTACCACGGTGGCCGGATTTATCGACTGGGGACCCACAGGGACCGATAGCATAGATGACAACGGCAAACAGGAGTCCAACACAACGCTGTCCACCAAGGTCTCAACTACCACAGGGGCCACAACTCCTGGCACTACAACCAGTCTTTCCCAAAGGACTTTGACTGTGGTGACCACACCAGAGCCCAAGAGGCTAAGCACCACCAAGGCCACTGTCAGCTTCGGGGAGACTGTCAAACCACCAAAGCCATATGGGGACACACCAGGTAAGACATCTAACAGCTTTACAGCTAATCATATATCATGAATGTCATGGTTACTATGCATAACCTTCAGAAAACATAGTTTGAGCTGCCTTTGTTGCATCTTTTTGCTTCAGTCACACTTAACAGACTCACCCCATGTCTTTAATACTGAACGGATACAGTGCTGTTAAAATGTCCATTTAGTTCTGTTCTGCAGCTTGTCATTTTAACAAAACAATAGCTTACTTCATCTTTAACTACAAATTCATGAAATCAGTCCTGAAAACAGAGGAGAAACCTGCATGGCATAGAAATAAACACCAGGGATTTAGAGCAGTGTCTCAAGTGTATTTGATTAAGATAAATAGGCTTCTGCTCTCCAAAGTTCATATGACTTTTTTTTATGTGAAAGCTGTACCTGAAATATTTAACATTTAGAAATGGGCCTTTTGTCTTTGTATGCCAATGTGCACACAAACAAAACAAACTGTTGAGAGCATCAACTGAACGTTCGCCATTGTCAAGGTTGGACAAAGAAATAAAGTAGTCCTACAATTATGTAAAGGTGATATGTAAGAGGAAACTAATATCAGTTTAAAGAGCACAATGGTCACACAATGTTGAAATTATTATCCCCACAGAGACTCAGGGTTTGATTGCATGGTAGTTGGATGGTAGTTTGAAAATCTCTTGCTGGCAGGTGAAAGGAAGCATCTGATACACCATAATGTGTCATGCAGGCAACATTTGTCTGGCTGTTAACGTCCTCCCCAGGCAAACAGGGACAAAGGTCACGATGCATACAGAATTGGGGATTTCTATTTGCGAGAAAATGGGGGTAAATTGCTCAGAATAAATCAAATAGAAAAGCAATAATGTGGAGTTTTCTCCTACCCGTTTTTGTATTGGAAATGACTAATGATCTACTTTTCACTGATATAATAGCTTATGAAAATAGCACCTGAATCACAGAGTATTATTTCCTCGGTTCTCCTCGTGCCTAAATTACATTGTACATGACCACGTGTGGTTTTTATGGGCCATCCCTCTGTGCAGTGAACACACAAACCTCCCAGCCAGACATATTAGATTTACCATTTCATTAAGTCCATGAGGAACGGGGCTTTTTAAATGGACCATACAGGTAGCCATAAAACATAAGTCATGTTTAACAACTTGTGAAGCAAGCACTATGCTAATTGCACCTTTCCCATTTGGTGCATTAATATGAATGTCATAAAATTAGGCAGCTAACGATAAGGGTGATCAAAAGTCCTTGGCCACCTCCTACTCAATTACAATGAAAAATGTCTTAAAGCACAGCAGAATGTGAACATGTACAGTACAGTAGTCCTGCTGTAGAAAAAAATTGTCCTCACTCTGAAAAATGACAACATATCTATTTTAGCTCAATCTTGAAGTCTATATATATTCACAAGACAGTTCACCTTTGCTGTTTTTAGGACTGTACTGTCCAACCACTTGAGTTATGCTGTCTGGAGAAATGTGGTGAAATTAAATTAGCTAAATAAAGTTTTTAAAACACCCAGTGCATTGTAAAAGAAACAACAAACAGCGATGTCCTCTATTGGCCAATCAGCGATATATTTGTCCAATCACCCAACCGCCAAGCAAACCGTGAAGCTGATACGACAGTAGCCTCACAGTTCATGTTAAAAAAGAGAAACACTCAGCTCCTATATGGGAACAAAAATGATCATAAAAGTAAGTTTTAATGTCAGAGGTATACATCTATATTGTGTACTATGTGACCGAGGTGTATGCAGTGAATGGGAAATAAAATGGCAGCATCTAGGTGTCTCGTCAGTGACGTTGTGAACCTTTATCTTCTGTGGATTGGGAGGTGAGTGCGAGACCACCAAGTGATTCAAGATGAAGGCTTGAAATTTCATCCTGGAGGAAGTCTGATGTGGAAAAAAAAAGGGCCTAATTTCTCAGACTGGATGCACATTATTGTATCAATAAGCAGACCGTGTCTCATCCGAGCAGATGAATGGAATCTCTTTTCAAAGCAATGCCCGGGTGCTTAAATGCTCCAGAAAACCTTCCTTTTGCCTTCACAACACATTAACCCATGTTGGCCTCATACTGGCCCCAAGGCAAGACATAATTACCACACAGCATTGGATTGCTGATAAAAACGAAACCATTACCGAAGGAGAGGGGCTTCACTTCGTCTCCTTCTTTTATCTCTTCCTGCTTTGTCTTTAAAGATGTTTATTGACACATTGCATTCAATTTACAAGTCTGATTACGCAAACTTGGATAGGAAAAACTCAAGTGAACACCTTAAACTAACGATCTTAATCGGGTGATAATCAGAATTCACATAACAACTCAACTAGATTTCTGCTCGTGTCTTGGGATTTATTATTGTATTAAGTTCAATCAAGAAATACTTTATCCCTTATAAAATAATTTAAGCTAACTATGGAAAGAGGACACACACACACACACACATAACTCATGCCTATTATATAATATAGAGAAACTCGTGCGGATCTGAAAGGTTGTTTTTTTTACAAGGAAGGATCACATTACATGTTCTGGCTTACATTGGTTAAGTAATGATAGTACTCACCAGTGCAATAACACGCGGTCTCGAATGCCTTTTGTTTGCATTTAGTAACAGCGTTTGTGATATCAAAGAGCAAGGGGAATGTTATTTTTGACCTCAGGAGATCATGGTGGCATGTTCGCTGCATATTAAAATATGTATGTCAACATCGTTTTAAGTCATCATTTTAGTGGGTAATTAAGTTGACATTCATCCCAAATGAAACAGCAAATTCATGACACAAAATAGCTGCCTCAGTGAAACTCCTGCATTACAAATCGTATGGCAGTGCTTAAGACAAAAGGACTATCTCGGCAAGGCTGAAAGAGCTTTTCTGGTTCTTGCTCAGACAGATTCAAACTGTGGCGTGTGAACTTCCAAATTCCGAGCAAGTCTATCTCCTCCACACAGCTTCTCAACATGGCAACGGCTGAGCCGGCAGCTCGCGGCACTAGGGTGCAAGAGGGTCAGTCGGAGGTGGCCTTCACGCTGTAACCGCCAGTGGGGGCAACCTTGGATAACAACACACACAGAGGGAGACCGCATTCATCCTCTGCTCAGTTATCAGAGCTATCATTACTCCAATGAATCTTTACGATGATGATAGTCGTATGATGCTGCATCAATGCTCTGAATATCGTATGAAGAAAACGTCCAGGCTGACTTTTGAGAGTTATGCTGGTGCACGTGCACACCATGTCGTGATAATGGAGATGTATTACATTGTGTGTTCAAATACAAGAGCGGCAGGGCGCGAAACCCCATGTGCCCCGTGTGAACGAGGCAGGCATCAAAATTATGTTCGTAACTCCTCACTATGGATTAATCCCAGTAATCAGAGAATCAAGTGTGCACAGAGGCAGCTCTGTGTTGTAGCTCCCTTTGTCTCGATCATCCAGTGTCTCAGACAGAAAGTCCTCCGCTCAGAGAACACCTCTGGGAAAAACTCACCCAGTCACCCCGACATCACAGCTAATTGCAATCTGAAAGCTCTGATGTAGAAATGACAGGTGGCTCCAAAACATGTCTGTATTATGTGCAGAACCTTGACCAACAATTACTGTGTTTATATACTATGGAATTTCGTTTTTTATTTGATTGGTCAAATATTTATTCTATAAAATGTAAATAATTAATAATGACAATGCATATGGAGCCCATCCTGTATGTTGAGGTCGCTTTTTATTCGTAGCAAATACATTAACTGGATATAACCTATTTTCGTTTCCTCATCCAACAAAATTAGAATTTATGTTTTTGGAAAGAATAATGCGCATTTTTTATTTCAGATAAATGTTTCGGCCAGAAAATGCACATATATATATATATATATCATTGCAGGTCAGGCGCTCAGAAACTGTGGATTACAGCAGGAACATTCACCCCTGCAATAAACGGTCTGCATGAACTAATTCACTCTGACTCATGAATACTGTAGGCAACCAGCACACATTCAAACCATTAGTGTACTTTGTCTCAGCCACAAAAGGCTCGTGAGGCGAGTATCATGACCGTAATCATCTCACGCTTTGTGCGTGCGTGTGCGTGTGTGTTTGGTGGGGGCGAGTGCACATCACTGTCAAACATGGATGCAAGTGGTTGTTTGTGTAAAGAGCTTGAGAGCAGAGGAGGAAAAGATTCCAAAAAGGCCTCTCTCACACAGTAGCGCTGCTCAGTAGCCTGAATCTTCCATTTTCCCGCTCGACTGTGGTCTAATGTAATCATTAATACATCGAGTGACGATGCATCTGTGACAGCCTGTTGCTTCTGTCTCATCATGGAGCCAGGAAAGCGTCGGAGCACAGCGGAAAAGTTGCCAAAGTTTCTTGCCTCCTATAAGGAAACGTCTCCTTACATTAAGTCAGATGTTGCAGACTTTGGACTAACTATAGGCAGAGTCTGATCATTCAGAGTCTCCTCGTTAAATTACCTCTTTATGTTTCTGTGCAAAGGAATTTCATCATAGTCAGAGTTTCATTCACTCTTTTTATTACCCCCATGTGTGTGATGCCAGCTCGGCCCAGTAGAGCCACTTTGTGTGTTGCTGGCACAGTCGGCCATTATTTTGTTGTCAATGTTGCCGTGATTTGACGCTTTTTTTATCCCCTTTAGAAGGAAGATGTGCAATGTGACTTGTTTTGTTGGTTTCAGTACGTGGGAATAAGGTCAGCCAGCATAATACGTTTTGAAGGTATAAAACAAGAACAAATCTGCTAAACCTACCATCATTGCAGTCTAATATTTTATCACAATAGCAACAGTTGTGATCTCGAAAACTTGATTGACCTATAATGCCTGAAGAAGGGCCAGCGCGAAACATTGTCCATTTACTACATTTGGAGCGGTCAGTCAGTGAGCAGAAATGATCCATGGACTTTACACCCTCACAAGCCACGTTTCATTCGTTTTACCTCTGTGTCATTTTGCCGACCAGTTTGGTTTGGTCGGACCCCAACTGTGTAATGACACAGAGTACACGACAGCTCGTCACAGCTTGTCTGTGTTGCACTTATTGACTGCAGGCGATGTGTCGTTACTCCCACTCACTGTTGGCGTTGATAGTGTAGGACAACCAAAGGGACAACTTTGTCTGTTATTGAAGAAATCCATCAAGCTCACACCCTTTTAATGTGGCTTGTAATCAGTGAAAAGGCCTGTCTGTCCAATTTATAGTTTGATTTTCTTTTTAACATTTCTTTTTTCATGCACAGTTTTCAGTGTCAGCCCATATACCTGAGTTGTCATTATGAAATGCAGCCCCACTGAATGTTGCTGTAATTCTGCAATCAGTTGGAATAGCACAGCAGGCCGCTGGCTGTAGCACCGAGCAGCCGTAGACAGTTCAGCTTTGGTGGTTAATAACTTGCATGTACATGTAACCTTGTGCATATATATATCTTGGTCCGTCAGGACTTAGTCTAGACGATGCAGCGCTTAGTGGATGCCTCTTGTTGATCCTGCTCTCGCAGCGCTCTGGACATACAGGAGGTGGGAGGAGGAGGAGGAGGAGGTGGTGAGAGGGAGGAGGGAGAGAGGTTTAGCTGTAGTGCCTCCAGATGCTCGCTGATTGTTCCCGGTGACTGTGCTGCTAGTAACTGCGACCCCCCTCTACTCTACGCAGATGGAGCTGTCAGCTCCATTATGGCTACGAGATGATTAAAACTGCAGTCAGTAAAGCCACTACTGATAACGTAGGTCTGGCTATGCGGCCTGAGAGTCGCAAGGTCCTAGGCTCGCCGGCTTGTGTGGAGAAAGCAAAAGGTACTAAAGGGTGTGTAATTAAATGCAAACAAAAGTAGTACAACAAATACAAATAAATTAATGATTATTTACTTTAAAAAAAAAAAAATTGTGTTAGTCACGTATGTGAACCATACGCATCGTCAAGTGCAGAAACAAACAAAGAGCTATCAATCCACAGAATCATAACAAGTGGCAATAAGTAATGCTCTCTCTCACCAATATATCACACACACACACACACACACACACACACACACACACACACACACACACACACACACACACACACACACACACACTTCATTGTTAATTTTACAATTCAGGGTTGACAGACATATTTTCAGTCAAGCACTTCCCTACTTGTGACTGTCATCAGCCATAATAAAAATAAAATACTTCCTAAAGCCTCGTTCAGACTGCAAGCCCTGTTTTGGGCATTTCCAGATTGTATCCAGATTGATTTTTAAAACAAAAAACATGAAATATGATTTTTGCAAATTGGATACAAAGCACATTTGGAATCTGGTTTGAAATTCCAATCAGATTTCCACAGATCCATGTGTACTCGATGTGGTCCACAGTTCTGTCCTGTGGCATCCTGAAACAGACGTGTATAATTCTCTCAAGTAAAAGATAATATCCGGTAAATAAGTAAGTCTACATCCACTGTAGCGCACAGTGAGCGCATGTAAAATGTATGTTAAGTGTCCCGGGGATCTATTTTTAAAGAGCTCGGTGAACATTGTAATGCAGCATTATGACCTGTGGTGGACCTGTAGAGGCGTACAATTCAGCCTCCTCCACCGGGAGAGACGCACAGGGAGACGGAGAGAAAGCACTTCTCCCAACGGTTACCATGGCAATCCAATAAATGTGCCATTATTCTCTGTATTGACTCTCAATAAAGTGGGTAAAATAAAGTGGCTTTTCACGAGCGTTAAATCTGGACTTAAACGCTGATGCCCTGTGACAGGCGTGCGGAGTCAAACCCCCGTTCCCTGATTTACAGTGAGATGAAGGGGTTTCACTCTCATGGCTCAACACACGGAAGAGAAGGCCAGATGTTGACTGAGACAGTATTTGGATGCAGGAGAGTTTCTGTCAACCAGAAGGGACAGAATTTGAATGTGACTTTTATTTTTATTTTTTTACTAATTTGTGTGTATTTATTGTGACTTCCGCTTTGTTGAGAAGGGGCACATGGTGCTGCTGGACAGGAAACACAGAGAGGATGATGGAGCATGCAGGATAACTTGTCTCAGAGCCAAACAGTGCAGGTGCATGGTGTGTCTCCCACTCCATTCACCTGCTGAACAATTCAGAGAAGCTTTGTTTGGTAAAAAAAAGACTACCGTCTCCAACGTGACAGCGCACAGATTTCAGGATGACTGATTGGAGCTGCTTCAGTAGCAATGACATTTCACACCCACCCGAAAATTACAGTCATTTCCATTTGTCTGTTGCTAACAGGATGAGCTACTGCGTGTTCGCCACTGTTACTAACAAAGGCCGGCGCACAAGACGGGTGCAAAATCCTTCCTGTAAGGGATGCCACCATGGAAGCAATACACCCCCCCTTTTTTTTGGGCCGTTCTAACATTTGCCCTCCAGCCTGACTGAGTTATGCAGGGCATAACTCAGTCAGGCTTCGACACAACGCGAGAAAAGGCATGAAAGAGTAATTGTTTCTCTGGCCCTCTCTCCGCACCCTCTTCTTCAATAAGTGTTTTAGATTGCTTGGCGGCTCACTGGAAATCAGCCTAGACTGACACCTTGACACCGGCGCTAATTGGCAATTCCTCGCCATCAGCACGCCGCCTTTGAAGGAAGTCTTCCCCCCCAACCTGTCCCGCTCAGATGCCAGGTTGTAGCAGAGGCGATCTCGGCCGCGGGTCATGTAGCGCATTAGCCTGCATTGCATATGCCCATACAAATGTGCTCCGTGGCGTGTGGGAGGGAGGCGCCTCAACTTTTGTAAGCCACAACTAACTGTTTTACAAATGAGGGGCCTTCCCCACATTTCTTAGGAGCTTTTAAGCCAGCAGTGCGTGGGCGGAGGCTCCATTAGCCCTAAATGGCTCTTTGCTATGGATGCCTGATTGGGCTCACCACTACACACACACACACACACGCACACACGCACGCATACTAGTTAATTCTCTTTTCCTCATCATCTGTCCAGTATTGCCCCATGGCATTGCTACTGAGAGCACTAACTGCCTGCTGTCCCATAATTCACCATGTAAATTGCCGATAGTCAGGAATTCAGCAAGGTCATACAAGTGGTTGCATGCAGAGGCTGAAATTGTCTTTGGTTGCTAAAAGTTACAGCTGGCTGTAACAATATATTCTCACTTTGCGATTTTGACATAAAACATATGTCCACAAGTACATTAATTTGATATTCGATACGTTGATGCAGTCTGTCATGACAACTTGGCATTACACAGCAGCAAAGCTACATGGCTTCGGGGTCCTGGTATTTGGCATGCCCACTCACTGACACACTGTCATGACTCGAGACCTTTACACACCTGGGTTGTGACGAATAAGCGATACGAAAAATGCTCCCAAGAAAAGCTTGGCTGCAAATAGTTTGCGTATTCTGTGTGGAAATAAGAGTTGCTGAACGAACAAGAGTTCCAGTCTTGACTGAAATGACATCTTGGGATCATCTTGTGTCAGTAAAGCAGCTACTAATAAATTCATTTATTTATTTTTTGGTGCCACCAACACTAGCAAATCACACCCTTTGTTTCGGACCTGGACACAACTCAATAAATATGTTAAATTCTAAGTGAAATCCTCTGACTCCTGAAGCTTCGGTGCTCCAGGTGAATTAAAGCTGAGGGTCTTGGGTACTTTTCTCAGGGTTCGTCATGACCGCTTACAAATACTCACTTGATATTTTAATCTGTACCGAGGCAAACATTATCTCACTGAAGATTGATATACATATCTTTGATGGACTTAGCCTGAAGATACTGAGCTAATGAGATGTGACAATGAAAAAAATCATAGAGAATCTGCTCCCAACCAGACGTTCCCTGCTAGGCACATTTATTGACCCCACACTGAGTATTTGTGTCTGAGCTGGGATTCTTTTATTAAAAGTAGGTAGCGAGGATAGATTTCATCTAACCGCCTTGCTTTTCCTTGACGTGTTCATCAAACTGTCATGGCCATGAAGGCAAATAAAAGAATGAAATCTAATTTATTTCTTGCTGGGAGCAGCGACGGGGGCTCAAATCCTGCTGCCGCCGAGGTCACAAGCTAGCTGTCCTCTCCTCTCTGGATCCTGTTCTGGTCCCTTCTCTCTTGATCTATCTCCCTCTCTGCCTCTCTTTGTTTGGCAGTGATTTGACCAAACAAAACCTAACCGGCTTCCTTCAAAGCAAGGTGATTGCCAAAGGTGAAATTTCAACCCGACTGCCAGGGCTCAATGAGTTTCAGATGTCCGGGCCAAATGTCCTTCCCTCCAACTGGCAGTGCTGGATGAAAATAGAACTGGTCTCTGAACTCAGATTTGTCACCCGTATCATTATCTGCTCGATTATCTCTTTACCCTGAAACATAATGCCCCGAAAATGAGGTTATAATGGACTTAATGTTGATGTTTGTTTTGCTCGACCTTACATTGTCGGGATAATTTGTTTCGTTAAAAAGCGGTTCGAGGAAAGTGTACATATTTTTGGCTTTGAACGGCAGCCTGGAGGAACGCTTAATGAGCTATTTGGACTTAAGTGTAACGAGAACATGTCGCATAGCATCAGTGAACTACACACAGCATGTTTGCGTTTTATCAACTGGGGCAATCGGATTCAGTCTGGCGGAGCTGCTAAACATGCATGTGTTGCGTTCACTGGCACTTAAACATTCGCCAATCAATGGTTGCTGGCACTCCATGTCCAGTCTGTATTATGCTCAGAAGTTCCCCTGCTCAGGAGTGTCCATGAGAGGTATGGACAGTGCCCGACCTAATGTAGTGCCATAATGTGATTTAATCAGTGGTGATATTCCAGAGCAAATTCGCCAAGTGCAGCATTTAATTAGACATTTCCTGACTGGGAAGTGCTCCCTTTCACGCTGACGTCAATGAAAAAAACAAAACAATTCCCAGCAGAGACCTTTGCTATTGATCAAGGTCAGGGTCAAGCTCTATTATGCCTGAACTCGGACAGATGTTAATTTATAACCGAACACTTTCAACCTAACAGCCTCGACGTCAGCCGGAGACGGGCAGAGAGGGAATAGAGGGTGTGGGGGGGGCAGAGAGCGGATATGAGGGAAATGCAAATGACTCGCCAGATAAGTTAATGTGCCTTTCCCGTGGCGAGGGACTCTGATTGTGCTGGGAAGGTAAGGCTTCCCTGAGCCAGCCGGAGATATCATTAATCCAAGGTTGACCTGGCCTGCCTCTTGCACCGCCTCGGCCCGCAGAAGTTTATTATCCAAGAGGAGGCTTGGCGGGGCGACAGGCAGGCAGAGGAGAGGCCGCATGCTTTCCCAAAATGAGCGAGCAGCACTTCCTTTTGAGTCTTTCCGAAGACAAATTGGCTTGGATCAGCAGCTAGGCAGCTGGCTGATGGAGAGATGTATAAGGCACACGTGGGCATTTTCATCATGACGGCTTTTTTTGTTTTTCTCCCCCTCCTGCAGCATGTCACCTGCTGCAGTGTGTCATTGTGTCCTCGTGGCCCTCACGCTGTATCACTCACCCACACACACAACACACTTACCGTACAGTGCAGTTGAATAGGCTCACACTAATCCTCACTTTAGACATGTACCGCACAGTTTTGTTTGTGGATTACTCTCCTCTGGCAAAAGTGAGCGATCAGCACACACAGGAGTCTTAAGTGTTTAAATAAGAACAATGCTTTTGTACCGTAGTCATACGGAACAAAGGGAGCAAGCCGAGAACCTTTGGTCCACATGCATAACCGCAAACTGGTTAAGATTAGGGACACTAACGATTATTTTAATAATCGATTAATAGGTTGATAATTTTTCCGATTAATCAATGAATTAGATAAAAAAAACAAAAAATCAAAAAGACATGTTTTATTTATTCAAAAACAGAACTGACCGTGCAAAACATCTTCAGAAAGCACATACAGGTTGCTCCTTGAACATCCCTGAGCTGTTAATTAAAAAAATAAAATAAAAATGGACTAACACTAAAAACATGCACATGTATGCTTTACATCTGCCAAATGTGAGCCCATTTTACTGTAATTGATCTCCTTGGAGCAGAGGCTGCTTTTACATACCCTGCTTTATCAATATGTATGAAATACTGGGACAGAGGGAAGCTGTACTGCTCCTCTCACATCTGTTCTGACCTTCAGGCCCAGCTCCACTTCATCTCAGCCTTGCATCAAGCTGCGCTGCAATAGAGCGTCCTCTTCCTTAAACTATTTAATTCACATCATCTGATCAACATCTGGGTCTCTTATGACCACGACATCACGTTGTTGGCTAAACCCAACGACGTGATTTGCTTCATTCTACTTTGAGTAAAAAAAAAACCTGCAGCCAGATCCGCCGGTGTGCCGGTTTAACGTTAACGAGTGACAGCGTGAACTGACCCAGACCGGGGGGTGACGGCATGTTTCACTACGTTACGCTTTTTTACAAGCAAGACTGAACTGTAGCGGAACATAACGGAACTTTAACGACAATACACAACCCAAACACGTTAGCTAACGTGATAGCAAGCTGACTAGCTTCCATTAAAAACAAGTTAGAGGGAAATGAAGTCGCTGTAGACATCTTAACGCTGGTTGGCCAAGACTCGACACGTCACGTCAAAGATGTTTTATTTTTGCGAAGATCACAACCTCAGCGTTTCTCGGTGTCTCACTCCAATCTCAGACACGCTGGCGGCCAGTTGCTCGGCTCTTCTTCTTTTTTTTCGCGACTTATTGAATGCCGTAATAATCGACGAATCGACAATGAAATTCGTTGCCAACACTTTTGATAATTGATTTTTATCAATTCGTTGTTGCAGCCCTAGTTGCATCGGAAAAAGGAAAAGGAATGCATCGTTTAAAGCAGCGGTCCCCAACCGGTACCGGTTTGTGGGTCCCTTGGAAAGAATGAATGAAAAAAATGACCGGATGCATCAGCCTGTGCATCTGAGCATATTGACACATGTCAAGAGGTTACGTGACACGTTACCCCAAAAACAACTCTGCCGGTGTTCCGGTCTAAAATCAAGGCAGAATTTCCTGAGGTCGCCAAAAAAGCGCTGAAAACCTGCTTACATTTCCAACATCATGTCTTTGTGAAGCAGGGTTTAGACAGTAGACTGGACATAAAGGTCTAAGTTACGGAGTAGACCGGATATAAAGAACACACGTCGGGTGTCTCCCATCACCCTGACCCGGCTCCTTGCAGAGAAACAAGCTCAGGGCTCCCACTAATTCGGCGTAATGGTAGTTAGTTAATAGTTGTGTGTTTTAAGCACTTTATTAGACGTAGTTGCATGGCTTTGCACTGTCCAAACAGCTTAGCAAGACAATGCAATGAACCAGATACCTGTCACTAAAGTACAGCGCCGTCGTTTCCATTGCTCTGGTTTGACTCGGTTTGATTATACAGAGGCTGATGGGTTTATAATCCTTCTTAAATCACTCAGTGAAAGTCACTGAGTTTATTCTCCATTGACCGTTCAGCGTTTGAGGATCCAGTCTGAACAAGTTGTCATTTTTTTCAACCATTGTCTCCGTTGTCCTTTTGATAGCACTGTAATTGGGTTTTAATTTGTCGAATAATGATGTTTTATAATGGAGCAGACAAGTGAAAGTAGATCTGAAGCAGGCCGTGCATTATGAATATGAAGTGGGTGACCGGTGGATACATCCTGGCTGGAGTTACTTTTTCTCCACTGTCGTGTATTATCTGTGGTTCACACGACTTCACCGCTATAAGTACTGCAATCAATTAGCTTTCCGGGGACGTAGTAGCGATGATAGTCCCTCAAAGCAGCATTATTCAATAATGCTACTTTGCAATATTGCAATATTTACAAGGGATCAAATGACTGCAATGTGAAAAAGGTGACAGAATTATCCTCACCCTGTAAGTTCCCCTCAGCTCTAAGGTGCAGTTTAGCTCATTGTTTAGTTTTTCTGGCACAGAAAGTCAAGTTGACATTGTAAAATTGATGATATCAAAGCAAATTCTCTGAATGGTGTGATTTCCGTAAAGTTTGATTTACATAAAATGTATTTATGACTGTGACAGTCATATACTCATTTAGTTATGTGTCTCTTTATTTTGCTATTAAAATTGTTTTTAGTTCAATGTGTAATAAACACATCCAGAGTCTTCAATGACACTCTTAAGATTAGCATGAACACTTGCTTTATGCAAATATATGAAACAAACCAGCTTTACTGCTCGTGTATGTGTCACTCCTCCACCCTGCATTTAACACGCCTTCCTTTCCAAAGCGCTCAGACTACCTATCAGGGCCACCTTTATGATCAAACATTTTATTTGATACAGCATATCAAACAATTTACTCTCACTTCATGTTCAAATAAAAAGCCTGGGGCCTAAATCTGCAGGAGTACGTTCAGGTGAGAAAAGGTGACAACGAGCTCTTGAAGGATTCATTTGGTTTGACAAATACAAAATAAAACTGTGAATAAGAAGAATAAGAAGTTTTACAAGCACTTAGAGAAAACTTTGACTTGGTTATCCATTACAGTTGGCTGTAATGTAATGGAATAATTCACATTACTCTTAAATTATGAATAGCCGCAGAAGACAGTGTCATCAATACTTACGGAAGAGCAAAATGTCACCCTCTACTTTTCAAGAGAGCCACCCTTGGAGAGTTTGTACAGCACAGAAGAGAGAAGTGAAGTGCTTGTGGGCAACCGGAGCGATACAATTTCCTCAACAAATCTAATCCTCTGCTCTCGTGTTTATTTTCTTTCTGCAGGTTTGGCAGTTCACCAGATAATCACAATCACTGTGTCTCTCATAATGGTTATCGCAGCCTTGATCACAACACTCGTCCTTAAAAACTGGTAGGAAAGATTCCTTTACTTTTTAACTCATTACCTGCGGAAGCTCACGCTTTGCCAGAAAACCCCAGCAGATGATTCAGCAGGGTACACGGTATGATTTTATGTTCGTTTCTTGTCTTTGGTGCGTGTTTCTGTAGCTGTGCGCAGTCGGGAAATGGCCGCCACAATAGCCATCAGCGCAAGATCCACCAGCAGGAAGAAAGCTGCCAAAACCTGACAGACTTCACCCCGGCCCGGGTGCCCAGCAAGGTGGACATATTCACTGCCTACAATGACAGCCTGCAGTGCTCACATGAGTGCGTCCGGACAGCCGTGCCCATCTACACTGATGAGATGATCCAGCAGACGCCCGTCTACAAGACCGCGTACAACGGGAACAGGTACGCCGGTCCAGGGCTGTTTATTGCACAATGTGGATGCACATTGGAACATTAGTTCAGTCAGCCAGCACTGGAAACCCACAGACACTTTATGCTTTTACAACAAGATTCTTTGTCCACTGCGGTCAAGTCAAATGTAGGCAATGCCTCACACTGTAATTTCCCACTTTAAAAAGTTCTTGTATATTTCCCATTGACCAATTATTATATGAGGTCAGAGGACCTAAATCATGTTTAAAAAATTAAATAAAACGTTAATTAATGTGGAGTAATTCATTCTTAATTCCTTACGTTCAGGAAAAGGCATGCTTTTTAATTGTGTGGGCTAAAATGCACAATATACTTAATTCTCCTCGACAAGGATCCAACACATAACTCAATAAAATATGCAATACTAATGTGTACAGATATAATAGTGGCATTAGAATGTTCCAGAGGGCTCCAAACTTCTGGCTTTTTACGAAGTTTGGTCTATATCGTTGTAGAAAGCCGTGATTAAAGCATTGAATCAGGCCTGGTTAAGAAATCCCTGGCTTTGGGTATCGGCAGAGTAACAATCCTTTACCACGTAACGGCACAATGTCACCGATACCTGCTCAAGCTTTTTGAGTCGGCATCAGGCCGATATCAGCATCGTTATCGGTGCATTTCCAGCTTGGATTCCTCACACTCTTCCCCTTGGTGTTTGCTGCTACTCTGAACCGCAGTCAGCTTCAGTCAGAGGTTTGTTTCTCAGCGAAGTCACACACAAATTGGTTGCCTTTAACTCTGTCGTCCATCACCTCATTCTTCATCCTTCTGCCGCACACCTGGCTGAGCGGCGCCTCGAGCTGCACACAGCAATCTAGACCTACCAGCGAGTTCCGTGGTTGCGTACTGAGTCAATGAAGCCTTTACGGTGCCATTTCTGTCTCACTGATCCCTCTGACAGCATTTCAAATGTCAGACAGTATGTATATGTATCATATATGTGATATCAGCAATCTGCAGACAACACATCCATGTTTACCAACCCAGCTAATACGCGCTGCTTTATACCACGAGATGTAACACTGGTGAGTCATTGGCGTGTTTGCATATCACGGAGCTGAAATCGCTTCCCTCTGCAGGGGAAGATGTGTCTCTCTTTGTGATATGATCTGACATGGCAGGTGTGTTTTCCATAGAAATCAGGCATAAACTTTCATTTGTATGTAGTGTAACAATACGCTTTGTGGAGTTTCGACGGTGTTTTCTGTCTGAGTGGATAACAGTAACAGTCATCGAAGCTGCAGTGCCGGCAGAGATGGTCACACTTACTCTGTGTATCCAAAACCCTGTAACAGATTCATTATGCTGGCAGCGAGGATAGGATCATTCATCTGGTGTAAATAGTCCAAAGTGTCTGTATTTATTTATTTAAAGCCATGGAGGGATGGCCACATTTTTCAGCAACATTGTTGCTGATAATCTAGGATTTCCGGAGGCTTCAGTATGCGATTATCTCTGTTGTGTTGGTCTGTGCCCGATGAAGCACAGTGTTGACTCTGGCACTAAAGGTTTGATTACTACAGCAGGTCTTTGCGAGGATGTATGGAGTCCTTGGAAAACAGCTATCAGCGCGCCTACTCAGCAATAATGTGACTTCAGAATATAAATATGAAAGCAATCAAACTGCCATATATCAGTATTAACGCTCCCACCTCTTTGTCCCGCAGGCCCTCCCCCACTGAAAGACAACTGATTCCTGTGGCCTTCGTGTCAGAGAAATGGTTCGAGATCTCTTGTTGACGAGCTTCAGGCCTTGCTCACTTCCTGTGGGCGGAAGACACTTCCTGAATTGACGCTCTGGTGGGTAGCGTGCCACTTTGTCCCCTTGCTGACCGTCGCCTGGGCCCCGGCCACCTCGATCACCGCGGCGATGCTGCCCCACTTTGGGAATAGTTGAGAACTTGGCATATGTTTGTTATTTGTGACATGATTATGCTCCTCTCCATCGTCTGCGCGGTGATGCAAAAAAAGAGGCTGAGGAATCCAGTTCAGTGCGGTATCAGATGTCTCGTTGAGATATGAAGTTAATTATTTATATATCAGTATTCATAAGCTCAATTCACAATTAATAATTTCCCTCCTCGTCTCTGAAACACTCTCGTTCATACGTGTGCCGCCACTCTCATCCTGACACCAACGCATATTGTTTTGAACACTCTGAACCGGAGTGAAGGAGCACTTTTACTCGACTTGTGCCATATTTTTTATGCATGGCTAATATATGCCAGAATGGCTCGCATTTGAAATTCAAAGCTTGAAAGTTAAACACATGCTCTGGCCCCACAGTGTTGCTGGAAGCCCGGGGGGAGGTGTAACGTCTGCTATTGACCCAGATTTTGAGAAGGAATAGATGGCCTGCAGGTAGTGCAGTGAGAGGACAGCGCCTCGCCGATGTCTGGACACACATTAGTCTCAGTCAGCTCCGCTCTGCACAGCGTGTCCACAGTGATGCAGCCTTAAAAGACATCAGATCCCTTATTAATACACTGCAAACCATATGTTCTCCTTGAATGTATGCTACAGGATATGTTTAAAATGTAGCATTGCCAGTTCATGTGCTTTTTATCAGGCTAGAGCTGGATACAACATCAAATTAGAAAATATAGGCCTGTTCTGAAAATCCTGTCAGTGTTACAGTGACTGTTTCATATTTGTTTGTTTTGTGTGCTGGGCTGTGAGTGATAATTGTGATTGTTTTTTTGTTCTCCGCAGGTTCCAGTTGGAAACAACAAACACACAAAAACAGCTTCTTTTTGTAAAATAGTGTGATCACTCTTTGGACACTGGTGAAGATATTTATTTTTCTAGAGATGACAAGCAGAGCAGCCACAACGCTGCCACTCCATAATTTCCAGGAACGTACAGTCATTTAGTTATAGATTATATATAGGTATATTTACAGGATGTGTGGGACGAGACTGTGGACGTCACAGATGTCTCAAGGAAAACATTTTACGTTTGAAAAAGGAACCCAAGGAGCTGCTGTGGGTGGGAAGATGAACTGTATTTCTGAACAATGTGCCAATAATGCCACTATGTGCCACAACCTGGATAGGAAGTTTCAACAACAACGGATGGACTAAAAAAAGAGCGCTATATCAACCCTGTATCAACTCCAACTACATTTTGTTTTAACAAATGTGAAAAAAAATGTTACAAATGTATTTGAAAATGTTTTGAAATAGTTTTAAGAAATGTGTTGCAAAAAGAGTCTAAAAGATATTTATAAGACGCACTATTCTATTAGTTTTGGGGCGAGAAAAGATCTGGTGAGGGGGAGGGAACGGTATATGCTTTAGTAAACAAAACATGTTTCTATAGGTCCCATTTTAAAAAGAATAGTTATGTCTATTTTTTTACACACAGCCCCGAAAGTGGAGGTCCGGAGCACTTGGGATTCAGCGCTGTTAATTAAATACTCCCACCGAGCTGAGATTACAACAAAGAAACCCATCTGAATGCACCTGGTGCCAGCCGATTCAACGCCCGCTCCGATCGCTCATTGTGTCAGATTTGTACCCGATTTGGTTTAATGGAAAAAGAAACAAAAGGTTTCTGTGGTGCTGGATCACAACGAATCCCACAGCAGCAAATGCATGAATAGATGGAGTAAGGACAGCCACAACAGACTGCACGGAGCTGGACAGGACATTCATACTGCCTCAGGTCTGTCTGGCTCTTTTGCACACTTCACGTTGGTCTAAGTTTCAGTAGCTGTCTGGGATGAATTCTATTGATTGGTTATGATTTTTGATTTGAGCTGCTGATGCAAAAAAAAAAAAAAATTGGAATAGATTCAATTTGAGCTTCAAATTCAAACCATTCATGTGGCAATTTGCATGAATAGGAAAGAGATTGAAAAATTAATCCCTCCGCAGAAAGTAAATGAATATACCCGCGCGACTCCCTGATTCACTTGATAAATGAATACTGCATTTGGAAAGCTAAAAAGTCTGATTTACAGCCAGGAAGTCAAGAAGAACATTAACCAATTTGTTGAAGATGGATCATCAAATTATTCGACCGAGAACGAAGGAGAAGCTGTGAAAGAGGCGTCCGTCAGGATCAAAATGATCTCCGTCACGTGTTTTCAAACGCGAGGAGGGAGGGGTTCTCTCGACGGACGCCGTGGTCGAGGTTAGTCTCGCTCTCTCCGGAGCCGGAGCCACTCAATACTTGAGGACAATATTTCCTGCATATCAGAATTTCAGCTATCACAGCCAGGGAAGTTGAGGGTCGTGCACAAATGGATTGTTGTAATGTGGGCCCGACAGATATATGGGAGAGAGGGGAGTTTGTTTGTGTTCTTTCAAAGAGCCAACCGACTCTTTCGGTATATTGTAGAAGGAAGGGGATTATGACGAGCCAATCAGCTGCTGCCAAATTGCTTTAAACGTTCTCTTGTGTCAAGACGAGGGAACTCCATGGTCAGGGGAGGAAAAGCTCTTCTGAGAGCTTCCCCCTTTCCCTGAGCCCTAATAATCTTATTATCAACCTCCAGCTCTGAAAGACAGATTACCTTTTTGAAAGGAAGCCGCCTACGAATCTACCTTTTTATTGTGCTGTGGGTTTGTTCAAAGCACAAATACAATTCTGTAATTGTAAACGTTTTTTGGCTGCAGACAGCAATATGTACAGATTCAAAAGTTTTTTTTTTTTTGTTGGGCGTCGACAAGATGATGAGGGGGATCTTCAGTAATTCGCTTAAGGTTGTTTTCAGGCTTATACTTCTTTGAAGGATTCGAGAAAGCGGGTCGTCCCAGTGAGTTCAGTATCTGTAAATGTGAGCCATTCAGGAGGCGCCAAGACGGCCTGAGATAAACACTGTGGAGCAAAACACAACTCCTGCTTCTGCCCATTCCCAACATGAAAACCCCACTCTCATGAATGACCCCTTACCAATTCAGCCTCACGTGTGTTGTCAGGCTGCGGAGTTGCTTCTTTGACATAACACATATTTTTTTGAATGAAGAGTGTTATCTTAATAGTCGAGAGGGTTCCGAAAACTTACTGTATATTATACACGTGTAAATGTATTTTCTATATATTTGCTTCTATTTGTGTACAGGTGTGTTCTATTTTTCAGGACCTTGCCCCGCTTTTTGGGAAGGTTTCAGCTAGATCGGGGATAGTGTCTTTGTTTACATGTGTAACTACAGTATTTCTTTTCAAAACACAAAAAACTAACCTTGTGCCAAGCTTCCTACCTGCACTTTCAAGCAGTACGTGTATTATATCTTTAGCTAACCAGTATAATACTTCAGTAGACGCTGCAATAGTTCAGAGACCGGCGGAGTGATTTCCAGGTAGAATGTTTGAAAGTAGGAGTGGTTCGAAGAGGTGTTGTGATCATACCTTGCTGTGTTCATGGTACGCTGAGAAAACCAATGACTTTCTGTTCTTAAATATCATTTCTACATGAACTCTAATATCGAGTCTTTCATCACAGGAATAATCATTTTAATAAAAAATAAAAAGTGTAAATCCAACAGTAGCTGCCAAGAAACCAACTAAACTTGACCTAGACTGGGTTGCATTTATTTGTCATATCTTATTTTTGTTCATACATATTGCTGCAACTGCCCCAGAAAATGTATGATTTGCCACATTGTAATCACCGCGTAAACTAACCAATATTAGCATTCATGAGCTTATGAAAATGATCAGGGAAAGACGTCTCAAGAAAGAATTGTGAAAGGAGGATGATTTGTTCAGCCAAGAGTTACGCACAATGATGTGAGAAGCCATTCACCTTTTTTCATTCATCAAAGTTTTTAAAGGATAATTCTGGTTTATTTCAACTTGGAGCAAATGTGTTACCTTGATTGCTATTTTATTTTCAGTCAGCCTCCTAAAAACTGTTGGCCAAAGCAACAACCTGACAAATTAAGTCCAACAGGGTAAAACACACGCAAAACTGTGTTGGCACACAACTACGGCAAGCACAGTTAGTCAAAGTTCATCCTTGATGTCTCTACACTGTGTAATCATCGTATAGTTTGTTTTATCCCCTTCTTGGGGATAAAATGGTGTTTTGTTTACAACCTGACTGCTTGTGCCTTGTTGGATTTTTTATTTGTTTTACCAATGTTACTGTGTTCCAAGATCTTTACATTGAACTTGTTTAAATGCAATATTTTTATTATTAGTGATGGCAATGATGGGCACAAAGAGGTCAGAAAATAAGACCCAAGTTTTACAGAACCTGAATTATCCTTTAAGCCTAACAGACCGGTGTTTAGGATTGAGGAGGGTTCCTCAGCAAAAATGGAATATAATATTCACAACTATATTTACACTAACGTTTCAATGCCTGAAACTAAGAGCCATTGTGTTTTTGTTAGCTTAGAATGAGCCATCCATAACTAGATGGGGAGCGGGCCCTCTTTATTGGCCTGCCATGTTGCACCGCCATGTTTCTACGGCAGCCCAGGACAGACAAACACTGGCTCCTGAAAGGCCGCCCTTTATGTGGGTGGGGCTAAGAAACAAGCGGACGCTTAACAAGACTTTTTGTAGGCAACCTCAACGCTCACAAGTAACTTTCACCAATTGAATATCCAGACCCAACAACACCTGTCATCACATGGTCGCCCCTGAGGTAATTAATCTAGTGAGAAGTACAGTCATTTTATTGTATACAATCACACTTCTTTTGAAAAAAAACATGAGTTTGCCACCTGGGAGGGCTGAGCTGAGGGGTATTCAGAAGACTGCTGCAGACTCCACTAAGGCCCACACACTGGTCCTGTTAAATACTGAAGATTGTGAGAGATCTGTGCTGAAGTATAAACTCTAAACCTTTGGAAGTGTGGGCTGCTCACCATTTGTGAGCATGCCAGTTCTTTGGATTCCTGCAAACTGTCTCATCAAAAGAAAGGTGCATGTGTTAGCCGAGTCTCTGCATTAGTCACTCTGTCCCTGATCATTTGAAAACGTCAACGTGACCTTAATGAAAATGGTTGAAATTTGATACAAGGCTAATAACGCTCGTGCAAGAGTGATTCCTCGTTCTTTGAAAACCTACAAAATCTAATTATCGAACAAAGGGAAACTTTGACATTCGGTATCCCTTTTTGTGTTTCATAATGTACGAAAAAGGGCTTCGGTTGTGAGCTAGTTAGCATCAGGAGCATCCCTGTTAAACCCACAGGGAGCTGCTGGCCAAAAGCATTCTAGATGAAGGGAGACAAATGTATTTATATATATATATATATATATATATATATATATACACCTTTGAAACGGGCTATCTAGAGACATTGGCATAAATCACCCTCCTTCCTTTTACCTCTGTCTGAATTCAAACTGATATGCAAGGAAATGCCTTGCTGCTTCCTTGCCTTTTCAGTTTATGTTTCAGGATGGCTGATGAGTGTGGTGCATCATAGCTAAGAGGGGGGAAATGATTCCGCTCCGCTGGTCAGATTTGATTCGGGAGACATTATATTATTTGAGGGCGGCGCAGGCAAAGGCAGAGGGTGAAGGTGGGGAATAAAAAGTCTTAAACAGACACCAAAGACTTGATTTGACGTTTCTGAAACCCACGCTCAAACCCTTCAGCACAAACGAGCTGTCAAATCAGCGAGGGCCTTCCCGTCAGGATGAAGGATGCGCTCGATTGCCGAGGCCGTGATTCCTGTTTGCATGTCAGACACACAATGGAATCTATTGACATGTGGGCTTTGAATTAGATGAAGCCTGAACATCTGCAAGGCCGAGGTTTGTTGTGTTTTTTTTTCCCTACTTCACAGGAGGAGACTGTTCGATGCGTCGACTCGGTTTAATCACGGCCTGCGGGTGTCGGCGTAGAAACGTGTTCACAGCCGGCAGTGGTGGTGGTTTTCATATGAATGTCAGCAAGGTGAGACTCGGCAGGGAGACGGGAATAATCTGATGCCGAAAAGTAAAACGCAGCGGACAGGACAAAGTATCTTTATAGACTGATGTGAATCTTACTGAATCCTTTATATTTTTTTGCCGTCAGAAAACTGTAGCTCCTCACTCCGCTTCCCCCTCACGCCGCTTCTCCTCATCGTTTCAGAAAAAAAATCACGTACTGTGCGCTTACTGCATTTAAAGCGGAGGGCTCTGACTCTTGAGTCACGTTTTTACTTTTCTACTCACAAGAGCTAAGGCACTGTCGCCGTCTGTGCGTGTCAATACAGTCAAAGACTTTTAAAGAAAATTAAAGAAATCCCAGAATCCCCAATCGGCCATTTGATTTGCCCCAGACGCTGCAAGGAAATTTGGAAAAATGCAGATCATTTGGTTGTTCCCTGAGAGTTGATTAAATACAATATAAAAAGTCACACAGTTTCAATTTCTAGGGTTGAGGAAGTTGTATAGGATTTGTTTTCTTGGGGGTGTTTTCACATGTGGGCACACAGTGGTCTGTTCATCAAAGCTGACTTACAATCACAATCCATACCTACCATGAAGGAAACCTGACTCGAGTTGTGTTGTCGCCATAAAAATGAAGAGTTTGTACTTTGTGACTCTTAAACTTTTTATATTTGTGTTTAATATATCAATGAGTACCTCTGTTAACTTTTGTATAAGACCTATGACTATAGTATATACAAACACACATACACACACAACACACCTCCACAAAAGTGACTCAAGTCTGTCTCTGTGACGGCTAAATGTTGTGTGACTTTTATTTCCGTGTCTTATGAACCACATCTCTTCCTTTTGTAGTTATTGGTAAACGTTTCGATTTCCAGGTGACTATGATTTGGTTACTCTTGTACTACTAAGCTCTGTATTTGCAAGCACTGTAAATGCGATTCTCATTGGATTCGTCCTCTGTACATTTAGTACTCTGATGTTGCTATTAATAAAATGTAAAACAACATGGGCCTGTGATATACGGTGAGTTTCTTTGGAGGGAGTCCGAGGGAAAGCATATAAACGTCAAAACGGCACAACATATATAAGATGTAAATCGGAATTCATGCCGTTCTGTATGCATTTGTCGAATCAAATGACGTGCTGATTGTAATTGATAAATGATGATCTATTTGAACTGAATACTCTAATATAATGACTGCAAACCAAAGAGAGCACCATGCTGTACCGGGATCAGGGTTCTTCCAACACCGAGAGAGTTGGCCATCAACAAACAAGGAATATCTGGTGTTTTTGATACAAATAAAATTAAAACTTAATTCTAAAGTATTACCAATTCAACTTGGATGTTATTTCGAAATATCAAGCAATACATGTACATCTCATTTGATGGAATTGTGTTGTTCTGAGCACGGAGGTCACAAGGCGAGAACAAAGCATGAGCGCCAGATAAATAATAAGTATAACTAATATCACAGTTGTGGAGTTGGTATTGCAAGAAAATACAGCAATAAAAAAGGGATATGAGCCTCTCTCTTATTATTACCTTAAAGAAAACAATCAAAGCAAGTCAAGTTCACAAGAAAACACTGTCTCAAGATAAAGGTGTGATCAACAGATATATGATAACTCTGGTTTATTACCACCATGTTCTTATTTTAAGTGTTTCGGCCATCATTCATATCAGAAATATCATTACACGTATCGAATCCACTTTATTTTGACGTGAAACTGAAAATGTCAGTAAAATGCAATAAATCACAGCTACAGCGGGTACAAGTCAAACCAGGAAGCTGGTCACTGTGCTGCCGCCCTGATTGTATATCTCATTCAGCACAATATCATCATAAGCAAAAGAGATGGTGAACAAAAACTCAAGACGAAGACCACAGCTGGGATCAACCGGCGCTACCCCTCGTCTGCCTGATTCCCAATCCCATAGTTCGCTTTTATCAGATCTGGGTTTACACATGAGACTCCTCCTGTTCTTTGTTTGGTCCTGGCTGTGTTCTCGAAGTAATGGTTACAATGGGCATGGTTCCATTCATGCAACAGCTTTAAAAAACTGTAATAATGGTCTGCATATTTACAACTTTCTATCTTCTAAAACGTACCCGAGGATATTAATCATCCCATTATTATTCAATAAATTATCATCAAAGGTATAAGCTGCTGTGCTTCGCTGCCTACGGTCTACGTTGCTCAAATGTTATGAGTGTATTATCACACAACTCTCCCACTTTGACAGTGTTTAATTTGCTAGTGTGTGATTGGCTATTGTAAATGTGGGATTATCTCATTATTGGTCTAAATGGAACTAGCCTCTCTGGGGTCATTGACACTGGAACATCTGTTATGTTACTGACAATATTAGTATGGTCATTATCATTGGCTCAAATGCACGACTTACTTCTTAACTGACAAAAGTAACTCTGGCACCGCGGTCCGTCTGAGTAAGAAGCTCCAAAATGAGCAGAGACATGTTTGTGGGTAGAACTCTAAGTGTTCCACCGGCTCCTTTTCCACTTGATTAAGGTGTGAAATGCCTCCTAAGCCAGCTCTTCTTCCTATTTGGAGCAGTCAACCTTTAATAATAGTATTGATTAAAGCTTAATGAGCACAGCGCCTGTTTGTTTAGTATTCACTTCACAATGTTTTTTTTGCAGGCTGGGTTGAAAATCCTGTTGAACGTTTGACCAAGGTAAAGTTAGAACCTGATCTCACCAGATCACAGGAAAAAAAGCCACTGGCATCTCGAGCACCGATTTTTTTTTTTTATCTTTTTCCGGTTGAGTTTTATTATATTGCTGTTGTTTCTACTGGTGTTATATTATGAGTCAATCTGGCGGAATGGTTCTCGGGTATGGCTCAGGGGAAACGTTGGTCGGTTGGCTCGGGATTTTGATCCAGACTGAAACATAATTCTTTCTGCAGACGTGCACCGTCCCCAGATAATGAATAGAGCTCAATCATCTGGCCAAGTTGTTCATTTGTCCAATAATTTGGTTTTATGTTTAGTGCTAATTTGCAAATGCTGATTCATGCAATTGCAGTTTATTCAAACTTTAGTCATCTCTTTTTTGGGGGCATTATTCCTATCGATGATCACAAGATTACATTCATCAAAGAAATTGCTGAGATTTGGGAATGTGGCAATATTGCTAAAAATAAGTAAAACGGGGCAAGAAACTTTAGGAGTCAGACGATCTGAAGATTCCATACGCTATAATAAGAGTTATAGTGTTGTATGACTCTTATCACAACAAATCTGAGTCTTTGCCCCATGGACTCCATTAAACCCAACTTTTCTCTCATCACCAATGCTACCAACCTTGATTTCAACGGTGACCCCGAACTCAAATTTGATAAATGGTCAAAAGCAGTTGTCAAATAAAATTTCTTTCAGCTCCAATTGATAGCCATATTAAAACCTCTGCTCTGACGCTCAGTCCTGGATATGGTCATCCATGCATTAATATCCTTATGGATCCACTACTACTGAAGAGCCCACATCACATTGTGCTTTGACCAGTGTACAGCACTTTTGTTCTATTTAACTGTGCACTAGAACTTACACACCACTGTATATGTATGTTAGCTTTGCTAGCGAATCGCTTACTCCACAATGGGGTGTTTCAGGGTATACAAGAATTTTTTTACCGATACAAAGTGATGTAATTAGGGGTCAAAACGAACAAAATCTGATTAATTCATGCACTTTCAGTGAGTGTGGGACAGTATCATGTAAAAGAGGTGGAGTGGTTTCCCAGTAGACTACCTTAGTGCTTTGAAGGATTAATATTTAATTTCAACTCAACAATAATTCTTGTTCTGCATGAATGATGCAGTTTCACTTGTTTTGGTAATGGAAATATAACGTCACACTTTTTTTTTACAGTCATTTCAAAATGCTGGAACATAGAGTCTTGGCACACCTTTTGCCCAGGTCTTGGCAAAATGACAAACAACTAACACAGGGATGGAGGCATTTTCTAACTCCTTACACTCAGCTGATTCTATCGATAAAAAATAAATACATGTTAATTTCCCCAAGCAGCCAGTTAGTGTTTTTCCATTTAACAACCTATCTTCTGATCAGAGGCATCTCTCTCATTCTCTCGTGCCCTCTTTCTCCGTCTCTGGGTTGTCGTATTCTTTCTGCCTCGCCCTTGCTTTCTCTCTCATGCTGTCTGGGTGATTTTGGGATCACCTGGAGATACAGTTCTCCTCTCCTGCTTGACGAATCGGCACGGGCAGAATGAGTCCTCCTCCGTGCTCCCTGAAGCCGGGCTCTGTCCTCGGGGAGACCTGGCAGGCCGCATTAGCATGAGGCCAGTTGGATCGGCCCGCACTGTCTGTGACAGGCCTGGAGCCCCCCTTGCTCCTCATACATTAAATAGAATTATGCAGTCCTGCCTGCACAGACGGGGACGATCAATGGGGTGGACGACACATGCCAACAGCTGCCAGGGAGATATTTTAGTGTGATGAGATTAATCCCAGCTGCATACCTGCACCCATCAAGGACTCGGCCACCACCAGGTTCAGACAGCACAGTCCAAGTTTATTAGCTCTTTGGTTGTCCGGTTTGGATGGGAGGGACCACTTCTGACTGACAGCTGAAACAGGTGTGGGCAGAGCTGAGAAGACTACCAAACAGGTACTCAAAGTTCTGTTTCTTCCATGAAATTGTACAGCTACGCAGGAGGCGATTGGTGGAATCCAGGTCGAGGAATTGTTAGAGCTTCACCAAATGAAGAGCGCATTTTCCAAACATTCAGCTACTTCCATTTGTGCTGGAATAACATTGGTACTTTTTGTATTAATGCCATGAAATAGTCTTCATTGTTAGAGAGCGTCAGCAACTCTCGCTGCTCTCTTTAGGACTCCCATTGCTATGTCCCCCCGTGCAGCTTTGGGACTCTCTGATCGTAGTCTGGTTAATTTTCTCCCAACCTAAAGGCAGGGACTGCTAAAATCTGCAACACCTGGGGTCAAGTGAGGAGATGTTCAACCAAGGCTAGAAACACACTAACAAAGGAGATCAGGGTAGCAACAGAAAAGTTGGAAAACAGGTTTTCAGCCGTCGACCTTGCGTCAGTGTGGAGAATCCTGCAGGACCTCACCAACTACAGGAGACCACCTGTCAAGAATCATCAAATGGCTGACGACCTGAATATGTTCTACTGCAGGTTTGATAAGCCCACTTTCACAAACTCCAACTGCTCTGTCATCAAACAACCCCCCTGCAGTTTGCCTACCGGGCAAACAGGTCAGTGGACGATGCAGTCAACATGGGACTGCACTATGCTGCAACACCTCGACTCCCCAGGGTCATGATTGATCAACCTAGCAAGTTCAGTTCAACAACTTGTTATTCAAAATCTTATACCTCCAGAAGCTTAATAAGTCATATAGCTTGGTCATGTCTTCACCTAAAGTAATAGCTGGAGTGCTGAATAGCCAGAGAATGGAATGGACCATATCCTGCCATCATTGCACTTCTCTGAGTGTCATGCAAGATCTTAAAGTGTGTCTGTTTGATCTTAATTTGTACAATACAGGTCCAAACATGGGGTTAGCTGCAGGAGAAAGCAGGTAGCGTACAGTCTCCAGTAAGAAGTCAAAACACAGACAGCTTGTGTCTTGCATCTGTGTGTTGTTGCAGGAGGGGAGAATTCTTCCCTAGTCTGGTTTGTAGTTCTAGACTTGTGCCACGCGGTTTTACCATGACTCTTGCTCAGTGTGAGCTGGGACAGGCCTTAGAGGCAGTGTGTGCGGAAGCTGAAATCTTAATTTCTACTTTGCTACCAAAGTTAATAAAAAATTGACAAGAGCATCAATAACTATAGCTACTCTGCCCTACCTCACGTTTACAGATGTCACACCACAACAGATGCAGAAATGGTGGGGCTGAAGATCATTGGGTATGTTATGAGTTGCACATTGATTTAAACCTTAACTGGTACAACTATCAACAAATCTGCCTTAAAGCTGTAAAGCTTCAAAAATATATACGGTATAAGAGTTTTCTCATGTTTTCTCATGTTTTCTTAGAACAAGGAGACACAGTTTAAACCATAGTGATAATGGTAACTGCTAATATAATTTCCAAAATACACATAAATAAAAAATAATGGGAACAGTCAAATGCAGAAAAGAGAGAAAAATCAAATATGCTTAAAACAGACTGTCCGCTAAAGAAAATCATATCATTTGACGAATCAGCTGATTCGTCAAATGCCCCAGAAATACGTTTGCTCATGCTCAAGTAACAAAGTCCTCTAGTAGCCGTAGTAATTATGGCTCAGAGAGCCAGTATGTCATCAGAGGAAGGACCAGACAATAAAAAGTTGAACTTTAACACGTCAGACCACTAATTTCAAAGATTAAAAAGCTTTAAAAAGCCAGTTAGTGAAATGGGAGGATAAGGTAGTGGTCGAGTTGCATTGTTGGGCATAAACAAAAATACATCTGGGGTCACATCCTGTGTTGTTAAATTAAAGGTGTTGAATTTGATTTTCAGAGCATTCATACAGCAGCAAATAACAATTTGATATGTGTTATCCAGCTTCCGGCTTCATGAAAAGCAGAGATGGTGGCAAACCTGTAAATCCTTGAAAAACCTAGAGGTGACATCACAGCCGCCACTTTCATCTTTTCCCACAGTCTGTGATTAGAACCTAATCCTCCGAGTGAGACCAAAAAGCTATTTTATAGCTCTGATAATGAGCTAAAAATGGACACAGAGCGCTGGAGTATTACGCAGCGCTTATGGTCAAATGCCATGCAATAAAAACACACTCATCCTTAGTGCCTCCAGTAATGCATTGTTAAGTCTGCAAATGGCAAAACATTTTCGGGTGACAGACCGACTTAATATGTCCCTTAAAGAGGGCTGAGAGAGAGAGAGAGAGAGAGAGAGAGAGAGAGAGAGAGAGAGAGAGAGAGAGAGAGAGAGAGAGAGAGAGAGAGAGAGAGAGAGAGAGAGAGATAGGACGTTCACGATTCCTTTAAGAAACTTGAAACCAGATGAGGCTGCCCCAGGGAAGCATACACATGACAATTTAATTCCTCTTGCAACTGGAGGAAACTCTCCGAAACAGGTTAAAACCCAGAGCCTCGATTCGCCAGAGGTGATTTGTGATGATGTCACGCAGCTAAAATAGCTCCTCATTAGCCCCTCTGAAGCAGGTTGCATGATTAATCGTCACCAAAGATTTACAATCCAATTAGAGAGTGTCTGGGTGAGGAACAAATGGCTCACCTTTGAGGGGAACACATCAATGAAAAGACCCAAATGGGCTTTTTTGGGGGGGATTTTTTTGTGCCTCGGGGCTGATTGATGCTGCAGCGGATGGGCGGAGCGTCTCTGTGATGTTTGTCAGTTCCAGCGGCCATCACTCAACCGCGCCGGGTGGCTTGTCGTCAGAAAAACGTGTCAGTGAATTTAACGTTTATTCTTGACATCAAAGTGATTTTACATGATATTCTGTCAGAGACCGGCAAAAAAAAAAAAAAAAGTGTGTCTCAGCCGGCGCACGTTTGGGAGCGCGTGCCTGCGAAAGCATTTCTGTGGGAATGACTAATTTAGCAGCCAACGTTGCTCGGCTCTCCAGCCTTGCCTGAAGTTTTAATCCCCACATTTGCATGGCTAAACATAGATCAGCCTCCACGCACACACACACACACAGGATATCGACTCGAGGAATAAAAACTCTTGTTTTGACTGCACGTTGAATATGTTGATAAAACATGCATGAGCTCCCTCCTCCTCCGTCTTTCCTGGCAGCTTCCTAAAGACTACCTGTGTGTGATAGAGCGAGACACACAAGTTCCCAACTGAAGTGAACCAACTTCAGATTTATTATTATTATATATTCTTTTTTCATCCTTGTTGGGACCAGACCACTCTCTGTTCCGAAGAGTGATTCAATTCCTTGCAAATGGGCTTCTCCAAGAGCTTCTTTGCTGAGTCGAAGGATAGAGCTCACAGATGCGGAACGGATGCAATAACCACCGACTCGCTGGCTGATAGAATAGCTTTATCACACACTACTTGCACTGTTGAGCTGCCACATTATATCTCGCTGGTATTTTTCACACAAAAAAAAATGTACAAACACAACACAAAAGCGCTCAATAAGACACGGTTGATATACATGACTATGCAAACGTTGTTTGGTGTGAAATACATTGATTTGCATTGTGATTAAGCAGGTATTAAGGTGTGTGTGTTACTTCGCCGGTAATAGTAGCTGACACCGAACACACCGCAGCAGCTGCCCGGTCCTCCTGTTTGGCAGAGCTTCCTATTGGACGGTGCCTCACCTTTGGCAGACAATGTGACGCAGAGTTCAGACAGACTCAAACCAAACAGGGTTCATCCTCATCTGTTAGTTGCTGCAGAACCAACGGCTCAGAGGTTGAGGAATAAAGGCGCAACTGCTCACTGATGTCCAGGGATACGAAAAGCCATCTTATCAAAAAGATGTTTGGTGAACTAGGTTTGAGGTCTTTGCGAGTGGTGGTGTTGGAAGGCGTTATTTTTGCATGATGAAAACCGATGTGCATATGATCAGAATGACCATTTTCTGATCAAAGGAAGGGTAAAAAGCATGACCATGTTTTTTCAGAACTATACGCCTTATCATATCTCTGGAAATAACGACCAGAATGTCACCAAATTTGAACTGGATCTTCAAAGATAGTCATTATAGCATACAAGTTCTCTTTGAAATGTATACACTTAAACACACATTAACTATAGGCAGAACTCGAAAAGGAAATCAAAAATCCAAAAGGTATGTACTCTATGTCTGTCCTTATTAAAGCAAAGAGACTGATCACCAAAAAGGTGATTCATATGTTCCAAAGACTGCTATATTAAAATGACGGTTATGTTAAAAGAAGGTTACTTGATTATATTTGTATTTTTATTTTAGGTCATCTTTGAATAACATAATATATGATGATACTATGAGCCGACAAGCTGGTTTGAATTGAAAAATAATCTAAGATTAATATCAGAATGAATCATATTGTTGTTGCATATGCTTAACATAACCTAGTGTTGTTTTTCTATTCAGATGAGAGATATAAAGATGACAGCCGGCAGGGCCTCAGCTTATAGGTTGAGAAGGTGTCTGATGCAGAGTTCAGACAGATGAAACGGATGATATTTAGCATTCTATTTATCCTTCCTACCATCACATGTCTCTAAGGATGAGCTATATTTAATGCCACTTATCATGGAAACATTCAGAAAGAAAGATCCTTCTCTTAATCAACACACAAATGCCATTGGGTAGCCTGCTGACTCAGCCAGTTAGGAAGGAGCTACTTTTAGCCACTGAAAAAACGGTCTGATGAAGATGACTATTGAAGCTCGTTCTGCATGACCATAAACAATAAGACATGCACTTGCAAGGCGTCCACATATCAAACCTGTCTTCATGTCTAAACACAAAGGCTGAAAATAGCTTGTGTCTGTTGCTGCCAATAGCAGACATGCTATATTGTCCATTGACACTCAAATGAAAAAGCTCTCTTCACTGTTTCCACATCATATCATACAGAAAGCTGAATCTTTATTTTGTGTACTTAAGAAGAGCTGCAGCTAGACTCAAAACCGCTCTGACTTCTTGATCGTCACCGACGCGTCCCCCACTGAGCCTGTTGGCCCACCTCAGTCAGGTTTAGTCACGTTCATAGTGAGTCATCAAAATACCAAAAGAGCACATGCAAGAAAAAGAAAAAAAAGAAGTGTGATTTTGTCGGGGGGCGCTTGACGAGAATGCCACACGTAATCCCACTTCACAGGCTCAAAGCATAGAACCCTGTATGGTGTACAGAACACAAAACCAGTCAGATGTGATGGTCGTCCGTCATCTGGACCGAATGTATCGCCCATAGTGCGGAGCTTGGTTCTGGGGACTTGGAGGGTATTTTTATTTGCAGAACGGAGGTTGAATGAGGAGGTCTGGGGGGTGAGCAGTTCTTTTAGGTATTGGGGGGCATGTCTGTGAATGCACTGATGAGTGAGGAGGGAGAGCTTATACTCAATTCTGTGGGGGATGGGGAGCCAGTGTAGTGATTTCAGAACGGGGGTGATGTGGTCGTATTTGCGGACTCTTAGCAGGATCCTGGCAGCGCTGTTTTGGATATATTGTAGTTTCTGGATGTTCCTGTTAGAGATTCCGGTGGGGAGAGCATTACAGTAATCCAGCCTGGACGATACAAAGGCGTGGACAAGTGTCTCTGCATCTTTCAGGGTGAGTGTTGGAGGTGATAGAAAGCTGTCTTGCAGAGGTGTTTGATGTGGATGTCAAAAGTGAGATTGGCGTCCATTTTAACACCAAGGTTGGTGACAGATGTGGAAAGAGGGACGTTTTGACCCAAGGTGGTGATACAGGTGATGGTGGAGGAGCGGAGCTGATGTGGTGTGCCAACTACTTTGCCCAGGGTAACGTATTCCGTTCTGTCGGATAGATGTGAGGTGAACCAGTTATGTATTTTATCAGAGTGTCCAATAGTGTATTTCAGATGGTGAAGGTGGATGTTGTGGTCAATTGTATCAAAAGCAGCTGTTAGGTCAAGGAGGATGAGTAGAGATGGGGAACCGGTATCTGCTGCCATCATGAGGTCATTTGTGACCCTGACCAAGGCTGTTTCAGTGCTATGGCCAGTGCGGAAACCAGACTGAAACTTCTCAAAAAGGTTATTGTCTTTGAGGTGATCGTGAAGTTGTGCTGCAACTGCCTTTTCCAGAACTTTGGACAGAAATGGAAGATTTGAAATGGGCCTGTAGTTGGAGAAAACTTCTGGATCCAGGGTGGGTTTTTTCAGTAGTGGTCTGATGACAGCAGTTTTTAACGCAGATGGAATATGGCCGGCCAGGAGGGGGTGGTTTATGATCTTGGTGATTAGTGGAGAGATGGCAGAGGTGTTGGCTTTGTGTTTTTGATCATATCCTCCACTTCCTCCTGTGTGACATTTGAGAAGGAGCAAAGAGGCTGGACAAACTCAGATAGTGGGTCGGTGGTTGTAAGAGGCAGGACAGCAGTGGCGGAGAGGTGTGAGCGGATGTTTTCAACTTTTTGTCGGAAAAAAGTGATGTGCATATTGTACCTATCCTCAGTGGCCTCAGGATGAACAAGTGAAAGCGGTTTGAGAAGAGCTTCTGCATAGGCCTTCCTGTGTTCTCTATATGCCTGTTTGTGAACAGTCAGTCCAGAAGCCTTGAGCCGCCACTCGATGACACGCCCAGCAGTCTTCATCTTATGCAGTTTGCAGGTGTACCAGGGTGCTGAGCGCGAGAAGGAGACTGACCTGGATTTTATGGGGGCATGAAGGTCCAGAAGACTGCTCAGGGACTGGTTGTAGGAATCTACTAAGTCAGTGCCAGAAAGGAAGTTGGTAGATCCAATGGAGAGAAGTTTGAGGTCCAGAGCCAGGGCATCCATGCTACTGTTTTTCAGATTTCTGAAGTGGATCTGCCATGTGGGTTTGATGTGGGGAGAAGGGAAAGGCAACTTCATTGATATTATTTTGTGGTCAGACACACCAAGATCATAAACCTGTAGGTTGTGATGGGGGCGGAGTTTGTGATGACCAGGTCAGTGTGTGTCCCCTTGAGTGTGTGGGGACATCAACATGTTGTTGTAGGTTTAGGGAGTCCAGTAGCTGAAGGAGATCGGCAGCAGAGTGGCATGAAGGGGTGTCGACATGAATGTTTAAATCTCTCAGGATTATGGTATTTGCAGATGTAGTGCAAAGCGTTGTGAGGAGATCAGACAATTCCGGGATAAAAGTGGAGTTTGGTTTAGGGGGCCGGTAGATGAGAAGAACAGTCATGGGAAAGGGGGGCTTACATTTCAATGCAAGGCACTCACAAGATGTTATTGTGGGCAGCGGGATGGGGGACAGCTCCAGGTCCTGTCGGTGGATGACTGCTAGGCCACCACCACGGCCAGTGCTGCGTGCTGCCTCCAGGTAACTGTAACCGGGGGGACAGGCTTCATTGAGGGCAGAGTAAACCTCTGGCTGATGCCAGGTTTCAGTTAGGCACATTAAGTCCAGTCGGCGGAGTTGTGAGATAGTATAGCAGAAAGCCATGCTGGCCAACGAAGGATGTTGCCTAGCCACGCTAACTGCTAGCCCGAGTGTCTCTCGGTAGGAACTAAAGTTTTAAAGTCTCAGATGGAGAAACGGCGAACAGACAACGCCAGCGTCCTCTCCGATCTTCAGTTGTGAGCCAGTTTAGTAACGGTGTCATCCGGGGGGACAGCTAGCTCGTCAGTAACTAGCTAGCTAGCAAGCTAGACGTCGCAAACCCAAACCACACAGCTAGACGTCATAAAAACCCAAAACCACACCGCCAGCTGAACAACAAGAACTGAAGCATGTAGACTATAGAGATGGCAGAAAGTCAAAACAAAAACTGCAGTAAATCAAAAACAATAACCGCGTCTGAATTCGCCAGCGTCCCCTGTCTCAACACACCTAAATCCAACTGACATGAACAACTAGAAAAATTGAAGATTTGTCCTTGAGCTTTTTCTACCACAATAATGGGATTGTGAAATATAAATAAAGCATCACTATAAACACAATGTGAGTGACATCTTTTCACAAATGTGCTTCGATCAAGTCTTCTCTCATGATCAGATGACCACATTTGGTTTCCCAGCCAAATAAATCATCACAGCACAGTGTGTGATTGTAGGCAAAATAATAACTCTCATAAGATAAAAGGAAATGCACCAGAAGCTATGCTTTAACAGATTGATTAAAAAACACAAAGCCTACTAACACAAATCAAACCTGACTGTAAGGCTAAGTCATGATGATGATGAAGATGAAGATGTTACTGTAATGACGGCAGGAGGGCGTGAGAAAAGGATTCAGAGCACAGGGCCCGATCCTCAGATGGGCAGCTGCTGTATTGATCATAAACAGGGCAGTCCCGTGGAAAAAAAGCTGAAAGGTCAAGCCGGCGGGACGCTGTCTGCAAAATATGAAAATCTCCAACGTATCTGATTATGATCACAGTGTGGCACCTCATCTGTTGCCTGCAGGCAATTAGCATCTGGTTGGGAATATGTCAGACAGAGCAAATTAATTTCACATTGGAACATGATACTATTTCCACGTGCAGCAGACAGTCAGAGAAAAAGTGATACTTATCCGTGTAAATGCTGTCTAGAGACATCAACATATTGATCGATAACATTGCAGCATAATTGTGCTGCAATGTTCAATTTGATCGAAGCAACTTCACTCATCAACTTAATACCTCCCATATCTTACACTGCTTACACACACATGCAATGTTCAGGATTTATTGAATCAATGTGCATAACGTCAGTTTGTTTAATTCTATCATCCCCCAGGATCAAGAGCCAAACGTTATAATGAACAAACCTGACAGAAAGGCTTTTGGCTTATTGCAAAGTGCAATTTCTCTTCCACGCTCTCTGAACTATTAACATCAGAACCATGTTTGATCTCGTTTAACCCCTTAAGTTGAAACTGGGGTCAGCTGTGTACTTTTTTTTAATACGCAACCTGTACACTTTCTTAAATAAGGAGTAGGTTTCGTTTAATTTAAAAGTCAATCCTTTTCAGAGAGCACTCAGGGTTCTGTAAATAAATTAAAATGGATACATAGTATATTCATGCATGATGCATGCTTAAAGGCCCATTTTCCGTTTGTGGATTATTGTATGGAAAAGAAGTAACACAATTAGATGGATGGCAAAACCTGTCTGCTTAAATAATGACAGAGAAGATTAATACAAAGAAACGTGTTGAAAGTGGGTGCTGTATAAACTCGTAAAAGTCAAATCCCAAAAAGAGTTTCACTCTCGCTGTCACTTCTACCTCTTTGATCTTCTCCCGCCTGGTTGAAATAGAACTCAGCCAGGAAGAAATAAGTCATCCTCCATCAGCTGAAAGCAAACAAGCCGCAAAAGGCTCCCAGCATGGCCCATTCTTCCCCACTCCCTGCCTTGTTAGCTGGACTCCTGACCTGCCCGGTCTGGACATTTGGACCCACTGGACCTAGAAGGGAGGTAATCAAAGTTCTCTGTGCGGACCAGAGAAGAGGGGCATCAGGGCGATGAGGAAAGCGTCCACGTCCCGGAGATGAATGGGAAAAGGCGGATTTGGTCTGCCCTGAAGTCCATCTGTGATTGGCCCGCGCAAGAGAATGAAGCGGCATGGTGGTGAGAGCGTGAGGGAGCACATTCAGGGAGAGAAGAGATCGCCTCAAGGCACCCCGCCCTCTCCTGCTCTCTCCTCTCCTGAACTCTTTTAATAAACATTAAACTTTCAAGGGGAGGAAAATCAATTCCCTCAAGAGGTGACTTCCCCGCGTCACCATGAGTTGCTGCTAATGGCTAAGAACATGTTTGTGACCAGGTAGCAGTGGAGGATCGACAAAGGAATCGTCTCCAAATTAAAGTATAGATTAGTTACGGAGCATTTACACTTATCTTTCTTATATGTGCTGAGAGAGAGAGAGAGAGAGAGAGAGAGAGAGAGAGAGAGAGAGAGAGAGAGAGACCAACAAATCGGCAGGGCGGGTCTAGCCAATAGAAGCAGTAGGATTCATAATAACGCATCATTGGAGGGGGCGTGATTGGAGAAACATTTAACATGCTACCACCCATATGTGAAAACGAGAACCAACAACGACGCCGCAGCTCAACTTCTTATCCCAGCTGCTTTCAAGGTGAACGGGATAAAGCAATTACATGAGTGAATGACGTTCACATTGGCATGTAACCAAGTTGGAACTAAATAAAACACTCCTGATGTGTTATTGTTCCATTATTCTAGGGATTTAGTATTTTCCATTTCACAGGATAAGAGATGCTTTTCAGTGCGATGGCCAATTGTTACCTGTTGGCTTTGGGAAAGTGTTGTTTAGTGTTTGTACAGAAGCGTTCCACATGTTCCTCATTTCCATCATAAAAAAAATGAACCATGAGGCATGGTTTACGCTTCCCTCCTCTTGTGTCTTTAACCTCTTTCAATGTGCGTGTGCTATTCACCTCAATGATGAATGAAAATCATTTTTATTTATTTACAAAAAAAACTGTAACAGGGCGGAATGCAAATCCTGGCAGCTAGAATATCAATATTGCCACATAATTCACCCACCTATTAAGTTGATTTACATACACTTTAGGACCAAACTCTGTTATCAGCTGATATTCGGAGACGTTTTTGAGCGTATATGGTAAATTTCATATATTTAACATGAATCTTTGCTCAAATAACAGAGAGATGCAAATCCTGGCAGGTAAAATATCACTATTGCTACTTAATGCATCCACTTATTAAGTTCCTCTACAATAACTTTGGTACCAAGCCATATAACCGGCTGACATTCCAGGTTGTTTTCAAGAACATTGTGAATTTCATGTATGAAACATTAATCTTAAATAGCAGGGGGATGCAAACACTGGCAGATGAAACATCAGTATTTCCATAATACGCATCAGACAATTAAGTTTACATACACTTCAAGTTGAAATAGTGTAGCCAGCTGATATTTCGGGCTGTTTTAAGCCAATTTGTATATCAGATTGTAATAACAACTCATTCTCTAAACTGAAATAAAAGACTAAATTACTCGGGAGCTAATTTGTTCCACCAAATCTACATTTACCCCCTAACTTCTCAAGAAGAACACTTCAAATCAAACCACGAATGATTCAAGCGCTATTTAATCGATTTGACATGCTGATTGTGACATTTCTTTTAAATTCATTTCAATGTAAAATAACAGTTTAGTGTTGCTGTCTGAAATGTGTAAAACCACAATGAAAACGAACAGGAAAGAGTGAAAGACACCCCACAAAGCTTTATCTGCAGTATGAAGTCATTTCTCAGTCCCATTTTTATCATTTTGGTGAAAGGTGTGACAGACCACATTTCTACTCAAAAACGCTAATAAAAGATTTTGTTTTAGACATTTATTTACATGTATCTAACATTTTATTTATATATTTCACTGCTTTTGTGAACCTAAGAACTTTGGTAAACCAATTTAAAGCTACCCATCAAATTAAACAAGAGAACATTAGTCATACTTTTGTGATGAGTCAGCCCATTCTGCATGTTTCCGGAACTAGCATCCCGTAGCTTGGTGCTATCAGAATAAATCAAATGGCGAAAAGCAAGACAATTCCACACAGATTCCAAATCTATTCACCATCTATTTTTTTTTAGAAAATAGCAAATAAAAGAAGAAATGCATTTCCCTCAGTAAATCCACAATAATACAAGTTTATTGAACACCATAAGTCATATACAAGTGAAATATAAGGTTTGCTACATGAACAAATTCAAATGTCACAGATGCGCGAAAATATGCGCAAATGAGCCCAAAAACCTCGCCTGAATTGATGTCATCTGTGATCAAATATTGGAAGCTATAAGAATATAAGCCTCATTGTTCTCAATAAAACAGCCCATTATTGATTCAATGAGTCGTAAAAAACAACTTTGAATTGGCTCAGTGAGTCCAGTTTAGAAAAGAACCTGAGTAACACAAAGTCACTCTTATTATGGAGAGACATTCTGGGGGGAAAAAACTGGAGGAGTAAGGAGATTATCAGTGATTTGTTTCTTACATTGATGTCATTGATGAACATCCATACCGTCCGAGTACTAAAAACGCTGAAAGCTCCAGAGTCAGTATTACTGGAAAGTTTGAGCTTTCAAAGTCACTTCAGCAGGTTGCATCAGTGGCAGCTGGTGAGAACATGAATTGCCAATCAGTTGATCCTAGCAGTTTGCTGGGGTTAAGACCATCTCATCTACTTAATGTCATCCACTGCCTCTCCCTCCTCACATTGATCGAATGTTGTTTAATTACTAGCCAACTGTAGAGACTCAATGAACTATTAAATAACTTAATGATTTGGCTCTCTCCCCACAATAGTTGTGATCCAGTGAAGCGGCTCGCTGTGCATATAATACAAATGACTGCCGGCGGAGGCGTGACAGCTCCCGTACTCACAGCAACACACATTGTAATTTAGTTGCTGTGAACCACAGAGGCTATGTAAACACCTCTGAGATCATAACCACTGCATACAAAATTGTTATCCTAGATTTGCTCTTTAAACAGGCTTTAAAAACACATAAGTCATTTATTTCTGCTGCGTTGACTCCGTCCCCGGCGCTTACAACACTGAGCCCCTCCCCCACCCCAGCAACGTTGCAGGCTTTATGGATTGGTGAGGAGATGACTGCCGTCTCGCCCGCCGCGACCTGCTGTGTCAACACTCACAGTGGGTCTCACAGCTACTGTTTCATGCCGCTGCTACCTGATTTTACTGACAGTTTAGGCAGAAAAGTGAAAGTTGTGGATTATTTAAGGCAGCTAAAAGGCAGCTGAAGTAAGTCTGTCCCACTGGAGGAGCGTCAGTGGTCGAACGTGCTGATCAGCCTGAAACTGAGAGAGCATGTTACCCTGAAAGGGAAATTCAGAAGTTACACACTTATAAAAAGGATCATGCTCTTGGTTTCCAATATTCCCATAGTTCCTAATAAATTCAAATTTTGCAGAACAACACCACTCTCAAAGCACACTGTACTGGCATTTTACAGAAATTAGAAGTGTTTTGTTTGTATCCTTGGATATATTTGCTGTTAATCGCTTGCTGAGTTGGATTTTCCAACAGTAGGCCTATTGCGCGGTCATTAAAAGCAATACTTTGCTGAGTCAGAAATTGGATGTGAGTGCACAAAAAAGGGCATTTTTCAAAACAGTCCCTTCTGTGTGCTGATCATGTGATTGTGCCCTCTGTATGGCACAAAGACAAATATCTAAGTAAATATCTTACTGTACACATATGCTAATACATTTTCTTTCCTTATAAATTGGATTAAAGGCATTAGAAACAGTGATTGAAATAAAACAAAAATCATGACAAATTCATAAAAATGTGATTGCACCATCAATGACCTATCATTGACGAAACTGACTCAAATTGAGCTAAAACAATTCAGTGCTTCCATCTGATTATATAAATACTTATATGAATAAGGCTTGTCACTTTTAGTGTTAAGAGTTTATTAAAATTGCAATGGTCTGTTGGTCTGATTAACACATAGTCTGATACCAGTTGTGTTTATCTCTTGCTCGTAGTATCCCAACCTGATGTCCCATGTATCTGTGAGCGTGGTGGGAATCTGCTTATGTTGATGTGACAGAAAGACGATGAGCGAGTGGAGCTGAGAGAGAGCACCGACTGAAAAGAAGAGGCGCTGGCAATATGTAACGCATTGCTATGCCACAACTTTATGTTGATTACCTTGTTTATGCCTCTGCAGCGGCGACTCCCCTTTCCTATTAGAGGTTTGTGTGAAATTGTCATAGCAACTCTTGAAAATATTTTTTGACGTCTCAGTGACCTTTTGACCTCCAAAATCGAACAAGTTCAACCTTAAGTCCAGGTGTCCAGCGGCCAGAGGAATAAAACAATCTGTCTTCAAGTTAATGCAGATATCTGCGTTATAAACACTTTGTAAGCCTGCTTATGAACAAAGTTAAAACATGTAAACATGACCCATGTCTGTTGTTCCCGTCATAGTCTTCCCCTCTTTCTTTGCATTATGCAGAACTTATAAGCAGGAGATAAAGAAAGCTGACTGGCAAAAAAAATGTAAAATAGTCATCTCATAGGTGCCAGTCTTTTGGACAGTATATTAATACATTACATATAAAATACAACGTCCACACAGACAGAGAAGGTGAGTCATCCATCCTCAGCCCCTTTCTTTGATGCTGTGGCACAGTCTGGCCATCCATCCTTTCCCTCTGCACCGCAGACAAGCTATCCTTTCATCCTCACTATGCTTCAGCACGACCATCCATTTTTAGCAGGTTGTAACAAAACATGAGCACCAATACGTCTTTGATGAGGTCAGAATACAGAGCAGCATGTGTAGTCCACAAGGACTCAATCAATTTCAAGACGCAAATACGAACGAGAATGACAATGAAGTTGCTCTTTGAACTCCTGCAAACCCAAAACAAATTGTTGAAAGTAAAGTGTTCCTCCAAACTTTTAGAGATCTTTAGTGGCAGGAATAGATAACCGTCTGAGGTTTGGGAAAATGTGAAAGGAACTCATGCCGCAGGCAGCGTTTCCCGGTGCTCCACCCTGGCAGATTTCAAATGTCAGGATTTAAAAGGGCTGACTTGTCACCTCCAGTGTTTGGAGAACATTTGTGACTGAATACTGCAAATCAGTCTCTAATTAAGAGGAAGCTAATATGCCTGTATGTTCAGAGGCCGAGCTGCAGCTGTGTTTTCACAGCCTCAGCTCTGTAATAACATGCTTTGCATCTGCAGGGGAACAAAGAGTAGAGCAGATGTAGTTATTAAACACTCCCGTAATATTAGAAGTTTTGTGTCAGCGAGCTACTACTAAAATAATAAGCAAAAGACAATTACAGACAATTAGATAATTGGTTGTTTTATTGGCAATAAGTAACTCGGTCTTTGATAATAAAACTAATTAAAATTCAAACTTGTTGAAAAGCTCTCATGGAGATAAGATAAGAAAATATTAAAAAATATACATGAATGAGACCAGGCTACCAGTACTGCAGCTGAGCAGCTCTTCAGTTGGTGAGCGAGGAAGTTATCCTGTGCCTTTGATTTGACATGGTTTGTATTCATCTCAATGAGAGACCTTTCTCAGTCAGAATAAACTGTTCTTATTAAAGCTGCATGGCTCCCCAACAGCAATGTTGGTCCAGACTGAAATATCATATACATTCTACTGCTAATCATGACAACTAATGGTTGGATTTCCATGCCATTTTTGCGTGAAAATTCATGGCCCCCGCGGGATGATTTTCAAATAATATCTGGACCTCAAGCACTATCAACAGATTGACATTTTTGGGAGTTTGTGTAGCATGCGTGTGTGTAACATGGTGCCAAGATGTTTCCCAATCACTTGGTGATCCCCGGACTTTTCCCCTCTCATCATCAGGTTCACGTGTGTGGTTTTAAGTGAAATGTTTCAACTATTGAAATTGCAATGCAATTTGTTTTACATACATCCTCCTCTCAGGATTGTAATGATAGTCCCTTAACTTTTCCCTTAACATAATTCATTTGTCCAGGACTCTAAATAATTAGCAAATGTTGCAAATGCATGTCGTCCGCAACCTTTATAGGTCGCTATTCATAGGTTGCAGTTCACTTTTGCTGCTGGTTGCTGGATATGTTAATTGCATGTAATGCTGAAAGCATGTCATTTATTTTCACAATCAACACCTGAAATGCTGAAGGCACTTGCAAACAACAAGGTAGTACAGCACTTACTTTGGTGTTTCAATTAGAATAAATATGAAACAAAATTGCAATCATACCCTCTAAACTAAAACTAAATCTGGTTGGAATTGACATCAAACACTATTTACTCAGCTTGTTTACAAGATATTTAGCCAAGACTGATCTATCGAGGTTGCAGGCTCCAAACAGCCCCCCAGACTGGTGAGATCACTTAGTCCCTGTAGTTTGGAGACCACCATATGCAGCCGATTTGAGAAGAACCGCCGCCGTCACAACACGTCCACCTTGGGTAAAAACGTCAACGTTATGATTGCTGTTGCCAGGACCTCGTTCCTCGTACCTAGTTCAACTAAGTCGATCAAATGTCCTATTATCCAGCTTAAATTACCCCGATGATTGACGTTAAGCTAACTCGGTTTTAAAAAGGCTGATCCGCGCTCAAACAGTCTCGTTAATTCGAACCAGACGTCAGTCATATGGATAACTGCGCGTGCCCGTCTGCTTTAAAGGGGGAAAATATCGAGCACTGAATCCATGATCGCTACAATGGCAAATAAACTGAAAAGAAGAGTCTCTTTTTTCTCCGCTGACGAGCAGGAGATGATCATGAACACATATGAGAAAGTCAAGGGCATAATCATGGCAAAATCTAAAGCTGCGTTCACACACACAATATTCGCAACGCTTTTGGTGTGAACGCAGTCCAATGCGTAAGTGTTGTGTATGTACACATATATAGTACATGATACATAGGCGCATACAGTACATATATCCTCATAAGTATATATTCATTTGTATCAATTAGATACTCTTTGGGCTTGTTTTTATCTACTTATTCTGAAAGCCTACTGCCAGCAGGCACATTTAAATAAATATAAATCTGATTGATTGGGGTGATGACGCACTTAAAATTAGCAGATACATTTTATACACATATATATATACACACATACAGTATATATATATATACACACATACAGTATATATATATATATATATATATATATATATATACATACATATATATACATACATGCACATATGTGTGTGTGTGTATACACACACACACACACACACACACACATATATATACATATATACACACACTACTGTTCAAAAGTTTGCGTCACCCAGACAAATGTTCAGTTTCTTCGCAATTTCTCTCATGGAATAGCCTTCATTTCTAAGAACAAGAACAGACTGGTGAGTTTCACATGAAAGTTCTCTTTCTGGCCATTTTGAGAGTATAATGAACCCACACATGTGATGCTATGCATAGGAAGGCCAGTTGTAAAGCTTCTCTCACCAGCATAACTGTTTTAAGCTGTGCTAACATAATAGCACAAGGGTTTTCTAATCATCCATTAGTCTTCTATGCGATGAGCAAACACAATGTACCATTAGAACACTGAGTAATAGTTGCTGGAAATGGGCCTCTATACACACATATATAGATATTTCATTAAAAACCAGACGTTTCCACCTAGAATAGTCATTTACCACATTAACAATGTATAGTGTATTTCTAATTAATTTAATGTTATCTTCATTGAAAAAAACTGTTTTTCTTTGAAAAATAAGGACATTTCTAAGTGACCCCAAACTTTTGAACGGTAGTGTGTGTGTGTGTGTGTGTGTGTGTGTGTGTGTGTATATATATATATATATATATATATATATATATATATATATATATATATATATATATATATATATATATATAGTATTTTGTAGACTTAATACTTACAATATGCAATACTGCTGTACTATACTGAATATTGTTTTGCTACTACTACATTTCACTTCATAATATTACACCTATATGCCATAATATGTATAATGTACTAGCCTTTTTATTTTTTACCATATTATGTCATACTGTTATACCACTTTACTTTGAGGAGACGTCACTGTTAGTCTAGAACACTGAATAATGTTTCCACCAGGTAAACCTGAACATGCACACCTCTCTCCAGTGTGACAGTGATTATAACCGCATAACTATATCGATCATAATTAACTGGAGGATACACTTTTTTCTACATGTAGATCTTAAACCCTTAAATATAAACAGGAGCCCGGCCACCCTACGGAGGAAACTTATTTTGGGTTTTTTTATTAAAATAAAAGTTGGATAAAATCTCCACTGGTCCTCTCCTTGTAGTCCTGGTCCTATGTAGTGAGGTGTCGGTAGGTAGAACTGCAGTGCCGCTGACTCGCCGCTCTCCTGTCTGACGCCACACGCTGCCACGGACTCTCCGCTGCCAGTAATCTCACTCGCTGTCTCTCCAACAACGTTAGCTAACGTGTTAGCAAGCTGACTAGCTTGCCATTAAAAAACTGGTGGGAGGGAAATGAAGCCGCTGTAGACATCTTAACGCTGATTGGCCAAGACTCGACACGTCAAAGATCTTCTATTGCTAAGATCATCACGACCTCAGTTTTTTCCTGTGTCCTACTCCAATCTCAGAAACGGCGGACAGTTTACACCCCCCACTCCCCCCCAAAAAACAACGATTCACGTGGGTGACATATTTTGATTTCAAAACGGTGAATTTCGCCGAAAGGTGACAAGTTTGCAGGTACGAGTATGTGAGGCGGTCAATGCTCGGCTGCGCCGTGTTCAATGTACGGCTCGAGAAGGCCTCGTAAATAAATGATTCCTTGTCGGCAGAATCGATAGCGCTCGTACGGTTACGATGTGTGATGGAGGAACCAAACACGGACCAGAGAGTGGAAGGATGAACTTGTTTGTTCTCAGGGAAACAGGTATGGAGGAGCAGTCAAGGGAGTGACGGGAAAATTCAGGTGGGGGGAATCCAGGCGGGGGAATCCAGGCGGGGGAATCCAGGCAGGGGACGGCAGACAGACTGGTGAACCGGGAGGACGGATGACTGAGAACAAAAAGACAGGATCAGAGGTAAGGCAAAAACCTTTATCTTTGTCTTTGTCCTAGATTACTGAAATGTGTCTCATTTGAATAGCTTCATTATCAGTTTTTATGTCATCTTCCCTTTGAATGTGAAGCCCTACTTTTGCAGCCAGGGATGCCGATCCGCCGGACAAGACCAGGCCAACCCTTTTGCCTCAAAGTGACACAAGCAGGTACCAGTCATTTGAAACTTCAGGTACCGTGGCGCATAAAAGTTTGGGCTTACCAAAGCTGCATTTTCCCCACGACGTCATTCCCTAAAGATGTCCTGGTAGTACCTGCATACCCTCCCTAATCCTTCTCTTCCCCTGACTCCCAGCCTTTTGCTATTGTAATGCAGGGAGGGAGAGTAGAAAGTATTGAAAGCTTTGTTTTTTAGCAGCTGCTGTGTGTGTCTCTGAGTTTTTCCTAATTACCTCCCAAAGGAGCCCAACTGCTGTCAGATAGAAAGAGAGGAGGGTGAGAGGGAGCGAGATAGAAGAGGGGAGACAATGTAGGGGAAAGGATGGGAAGAAAGAGCGAGTGTCAACGAGAACAGGAAGACAGCAATACACAGTGAAAACAGAGCGAGTGAAGGGAAATGAGGAGGAGGCAAAAAATAATTAAAAAAAGAACCTTGCATGCGATCCTCCATTTAGCCTACGTCTACCATGTTGACTGTCACTTCAGTTCTGGAAAACAGGTATAACGCCTCCATCTCCAGTACTGGATTTTTAAAAATGCATGGTGCCACAGACATATCTGCGGGCCAAACACTAAAACGCTGTAGAATGAAAAGTGCTGCTTTCACATTCTATTAAGTGTAGACACACTTAAAGGAAGTGCAGGTGTGGTGGCCACAAGCTGACTGCTGTGCCATAGATTCTGGCAATGTACCAACTGTACAGAAGTCAGCTGTAAGCTAGCTGTCAATGGACACACTGACTCTATATCAAGTGCTTCTGTTACTATGGGCTGGAGGTGGCTTGGATGACCACATTAAACCAAGCGCCCCTGGAAAAATACCTCTCTTTGAAGTAAATTCCACATAGTGGCCAAACCATGGAATTGCAACTTCTGGGTCCATATGGTGATGTCATGGGGCCCAAAGATAGACCTAAAGATAGACTTAAATTGGGAAAGATATATTTTTTAAGGTAAATCAACTTCCCATCGTGAATAGTCAAGTAGCCCTTATCTAAATAATTAGGTCCTACACGTTATGTAATGCCCTAATAGTTATAGCCAGAGTTATTTTCCTTCCTCAGTACGTGTGAATGACCCAGAGACTAAGTTGGACCGGGAGGCAGAGTTTAAGGAAACACTGGTGCACATTCTTTCTGGACCCCATTACGTGAAAAAATGTATTGAAGATCTGGGTAATTTTATTATAATTTCATACTCGGACATTGAACTTTTTTGCTTCATGGTCCACTGAGCAACCATAATAGGAATGAAGGTCGCACCCTTTGACGCTGATGTCTTCATTCATCCATGCACTCAAACAATGTCTCCATGTATGATTTATAATGCAGAGTGCTGTGTTTAGTAACAGGTCGGTAGCCATAAATGGAGTAGCCTTTAAGAAAACATGTTGCTCCTTACATTTCATTACCTATAAAGGTAAGTCAAGTCGCCATGTATAATAGATTATAAAGTAGATTACTGCTTTCTTTGTTTTTCCTTATGTAACAAGTTGGAAGCCCATGTGAAGAGTATAGCCTATAATACATGCAGATGATTGAAGACTGTTCTGTTGGCTGTTGCCATTAATTGAACCAGATTCAAGGATATTAATCCATTTATGCATTTCACTACGGCATTTCTTAAATAGCACTGCAAATTGTATTCTATTTTTTGCTTTTTGACTGTTTTTAATGTTTTAATGAAAGTTCTTAATTGTTTAAAAATCTTGTTTTCTTCTGCATTATGTTTTGATGATTTTAATGGTTTTATGTGAAGCACTTTGAATTGCCTAGTTGTTGAAATGTACTATACAAATAAACTTGCCTTGCCTATAATAAAATTCAATCTTGGGTCTTGTTCATTTTGCTCCTTACATCTTACTGCTGCGTTTAGCCATTTTGTTCTCTAAAATGTTGGCTCCGTGGTATCCTACTCTCTTGATGTTGACTTTTAAGACTCTTTTGTCATCAAGACTAAAGATCGTCTGGCTTGTTGTCATTGCTAATGACAAAGCTGGTGAGGTTTAGCTCGACATGGCACGTATTCTGTGTTAGACAATGAAATACAAAGACAAAGGTTATTTCTGTGCCATAGAAGCATTTAACGTGGAAGTAACCATGATTCTGGGTTATTTCAACCCACTTATTCTTTCATCTTTCATGCGTTCAGCCTAAACCAGGTTACTGGAGTAATCAGGTCATGAATGTAGTTCTCCGTGAAGGAAATTGAGGCCACTCAAAAAGAGACTCCACGCTGAAGAAAAAGCTGTATTTGGGTTTCTTTTATGGTAATGTAGATACATTATTATCACCATGATATTTAACTCCCTTTTTTCACAAGTTTTATCAGCTAAAAACAAGAGTTCACATCTTTTTTCTATTCCTTCTATTTCTTCCTGAAAACAATACAGGATTTGGTCCCGGCACACACCGCAGACTCACGCAGAATTCAAATCACAAAGCTTACAGTTATCACAAATCAGGGGATAACCCAGGTAACACCAGTCCTGAGTAAATAGGGCCTCAGAGGGATACATTGTGATAGACTTAACATGGCGGCCGTGAAAGGGAAGTGCTATCACTATAATGTGTAAATAATGTTTGCGGTTGAAGAGAGATTTCTTTGCTCAAAAGTCAGAGACCGTTTTTGCTGACCAGGAAACAAATTCTTATCATCGCTTGCGGGGAGCCATGGTTATAGCTCAGCATTGTAATCTGTCTCACAGAGAAATACATTGACAATATATTGCAAATTTAAATTAAGGCTCTTGAAAGTTACAGTTCATTTCCCTAAATGCACTGCTGTTATGAGCTGTCTCTATGTAGCTGTCCATGGTGCTGAAAAGTAAGTGTTTGGCAGCAATCGTAAAGAATATAAACTTAACAATAGAAGATCCGTTAATTATCACACTGAGTACATGCTGAAAATACAGCCTGTAGTCAGAGCCTCTGGCTTGCCGCTTTGTGTATAATACACAATCCTATTAAATCTAGCAGTGAAAGCTTTCATAAGCATCCTGGAGACCTATTGTCAGTGAATGCAGGTGCTGTCCCTTTGTCATCAACTTAACATTCTCATACACAGCTTCTATTGGGAGCCAGAAGAAAACAAAGGGCATCCACACAGCAGAGCAACGATGGAAAAGGCAGGGAAACAAAAAATAAAGGATGCAATTTAAGTTTCCTTTATTGACGATTAATCTACAGAAGTAAAATCTCTTTGCTGCCTGTGTTAGTTTTCTTACCAGTAAGAAGTCAAGCTGTACTGACCTCAATAGGCCTTTTCGCAAAGGACATTTTCTCAATGAAATCCAGCCATCCTTCATTGTATTGTTCACACCTGTGTATTTTTTTTATTTTTACTTTGACATGTCAAAGGTCTTGTGCGAAGAATAGCTATATCGTATTGTATCCGCAGGTTGAACACGTCACCTGAAACACACAAGCAGAGATCAACTGTCACTGAAGGCCTTTACCGGGTCCAGGTGTGAAACTGTGAATTGTGTGATGTTTGGCTTTTTTTAAAGTTACAGTTCCCCACTTAAACTACTAGTCCTAGTACACACTGCTTGCAGACATGAGCTGAAGACCAAATTAACCCCTGAGGCTATAATAATGTGGAAAGTATAATTTGTGCTTCTACTGCACGGATATAATTGTTTTTTTTATAATATCTTTAATAAGCATGAGAAAAGTTTTAATTCTCTAAAAAGTCTCACGCCACTATATTTTCTTGTGATTTGCTGACATTCATCCTGCACCAGCCACTTTGCAAAGTTTGCACGAAGACACCCAAGGCCTGTAATCATCAAGCATCTTAATCACTTTTTGTAACGGCTCTGAAAGAGAACCTTGGACTAAAACACTCGTACCTGAGAGCAGGACTTGAGAGTGATTAATAAAACTTACTTTCAGCAAGGAGAAAGTTGACTCCTATAAAGGAGAGTGTGATGGCGCAGGTTTAATGAGCCTCCCTGCAGCAAAGTGGCCTGCAGCATAAATCAATCATGACAATGGATTGCTGTTTTGACGTATCAAAATCACGATGCCAGGATTAATACAATAGTTTGAATCTCATAATGATATTCACCAGGAAGTCATTTTCATGGTAGGCTGTATGTTAACACTGGCAATAATAATCAATGAATGTAAAAGCAATCTTGAAAACTGATTTGACACTTCACCCTCTGCTGACGTTCATGCCATTAAAGGTGGGGAGTCATTTATCTAAGAAATATAACCACGTGTTGAGAAATATACAGTATAACATATGCATACATAGCTTATATGTAATACTCTATGGATTGTATGAATGCATATTGTATACAAAACAATTATGAATCGGCACGTTATCTGAGGAGCCGTACAAGAAATCAAAGTTGGATTTATTCATGCCAGAGTTGTTAATTGAAAAAAAGGCCCACATTGTAGCTGTTGCAATGCTACATTTTCTCTTCCACTGTAAGGTTTCTGAGCTCTGCAGTTTCTGCGGAGAGAACATGAGCTTTCTTACATCCTGTGCATGGTCAGTCCAAACAATTATAAACGATTGCAGCAAAGTTCCCTGAGGACTTGTCCTATCTCCTGGCGACTCCTTGGACACCTCTGTAGGTCTACAGAATAGCAGTAGACATAGTTCAGTTTCACAGAAAATGGAGGAAAAAACACATCTAGAAATGCATCACTCTGAAAATATAAGAGTGATTTCTTCTTCTGACACTTGATTACAATGAGGTGAGGATTTCAGCAAAAATGCAAGTATTAGTTTGGGGACCAAATGAGGTGAACACATCTGTGCTTCAGATCCCTATCCCATCACTCAGTCACTATTCATCCCAAATATCGGCCAATTGATTAGAATAACAACGTCAATACTGGTTAGTTACTCAAATTAATACATTATCCTTAAAATAGGCTATTAACATACTAATTGAGTGGCCAATTTCACTCAGGAAAAAATACTGTTTAAAAAGCAATAAATAGCCATCAAAGTCAACTGTCCATTGATCCAGTTATCCTGGCTTACATCAGCGTAGAGATAGCATAGGTGGCTTTTAAAGAAAGGCTCGCATTAGTTTGTAGGCAGTATACTTCTAAAATTATATATAAATGTGACCACTGTTTCAAAGCCTTACTTTGTAGTTATGAAACGAAACACACTGTGAAATTGCCATTAAAGAGTTGTATGAACAAACACGCAGCCTCGGACTTCATGAAACGTATGAAAGCATTAACTAGTGTCTCGTAGGTCTGCAGGAGAAATCTGTTATTGTATGGATGAATCCAAGGTGGATTTCTCCTTTGCAAATGTACTCATGGAAATGAAATGGGATCGGGCAGAGGTATTTATTTATTAATATAGCAAGAGAGGGGTATTACCTCAGTGGCATATTATTTTCTCTTCTCCCAGTGCCCCCCCCTCGACAGGCGGCATTAGTAAATGTGTGCTGACAGCAGAGGTTACCTTGAGCAAGCCGCTGGACCTGGGGGCTGTATGTCTTCATTTACCCCAGTATCTGCAGATGCCAGGGAAAAGGGAAAGTTATTTTCTGTGTCTGGCCCGCGGGGAAAACTGAGGCTAACGATCTTGGCCATGTTGATTGTTACCTTGCTCCAAGAATAGCACTTTACTTTTAGGATGAAGCAGGGAGGATGAGAAGGGATGTGTGGGGTCTCTCTCTCTCTCTCTCTCTCTCTCTCTGTCTCTGTCTCTGTGTGTGTGTGTGTAAAGGGTTTGAGGTGAAGGTGGACACACACGCACACACACAGGGTGGATGGGGGTGGGAGGATTTGAACCCTGGCACCCAGAAAGGTATTGCATGTGGTGTGATTATACTGAACATCTGTGTTGACCCATTAATCATTTGGATTATTTAGGTCAACCTTGTTGTAAACACCCCATATGACGCCCCGTCATATGACCCCACAGTTTGCAGTGGCATGAGTCTGAGCTGGTCTGACGATGCCACGTAAAGGAATCACAAGAGCAAAGGTTGTAACAGTTGAAACGTTGTGTTTATCTGCTCTAATGTCAGCAGTGTCGCCAGGTGAGCAACTTCTGAAATGTTGCTGCGGGTTGAATTTTTGGGGTCTGCTGGTTTGGTAGACCAATTTTGAAAAACGAAAAGAAACATGCACTTTATTAGCCGGCTACCTTGTGGTTGCGGGACGACCACTCATCCCCCTGAGCTACAGCCGCCCTGTTTTGTCTGCAAATTACACAATATCTATAAATAGAAATATACATATTTTAAATAAATAAAGTTTTACCCAAATCCTAGCAAACTGACTGATCAGCACGTCCACACGTGGCCATGGGACACGTCACACAAACAGTGACCCGGTGGGTGATATGGGTCACATAAATGTATAGCCTTGTTTGATTTTTCAGATTAGACTCACTGATCAAGAGATTGTTTGTGTTGCCCGTGGCGATGAGGAGGAGGTTATATGGGCAAATTAAGGGGGAAAGGAAAGGAAAGGTGGATATCTCTGCTGTCTGGCAGGAGGAGCAAATTTATACACAATCTTTTTTGGAGATAGGAGGTCTTCAAGAGGTTTAAAATTAAGCCAAATACAATTTGAATGGCTGTATCTCGTAGCAGACAGGACAGGCGGTGAGGCAAGGAAGATCAGATAAGAGTGTAAGCTAGGGCAGAGGAAGTGAAAAGGAGAAGAAGCACAGAAGCGTAGAGGAGGGGAGCGAAGTGCAGCTGCTGCTCCTGTTGCTGTCCGAGGAGGAGCCGAGACAGAAGGACCAGAGCGAGCCGGGCCAATAACAGCAAGACCAGCTGCCGGTACAGCACGCCCGAGTACGCATCGGCAATCTGGTTTTGATGAGGTGGAGGGAGAACCCAAGATTCAAGCCTTTGGCTGTACGATATAGCTGACCATGGTGAGTACCGCATCTAACATATAGAGCAGTTCTTTAGAGCTTGATCTCTTGAATCAAAGCCACCAGGAAAAAAAGAAGAAGGAAACGAAAATGCTCCCAGAAGGAATGTACGTCCAACTTGTGTCGTCAGTGAACTAGCACCAAAGCAGGGGGTGCCGACACGGCCATGTATTTGATGTTGGGTAACTAGAAGCAAGTGGCCACTCAACAAGGGGGTTAATATCTTATTCTGGACTTGTTCAGTACAAATTCTCTCAGGCCTAAATATAATTTGTCCCACATTGTACCTTTGAACTAGGTCCTCAGTGCTTGCTGCCTTTGATCCTGTTGCCATCCATGAACATGAGGCAGTGACTGGTAGCTTTAAGAGCCTCGGCCTCCTCACAGAAAAAAAGAAAGAAAGAAATGAGTTGAAACACGGAGAGTTAATGAGGTGGCCAAGCAGGTACAGGACACCTTCCCATGGTTAGTGTCAGTTGCGTGTGCTGCACACCAACTTGCCATGTGCTGTCAGGACGCTTCGTCGGGAGCTTATATGGTTCGGCTTATATGGACTCCTTCAGGGACCTTTTACAGCGGCCACACCTGGACTTCAGGAATGGCCTTTTTCACACAGCTGTAATCAAGCCTCCAGCAGAGCGCTTGGGCCTGCATAACCTGAACGTTAAGATTTTATAAAAGGAATAAAACATCTATTTCTTATTTGAAATATGACTCAAGTGTATATGTTAAGAGCTCCGGGTTCAGGAGGCAGGTATGTTTGTTTTTCAATGCCTTGAAGTGTTTTGTGCATGGACAAACACATTGCCATTCAAAATACATTGATGGCTGCTGGAGAGCCTTGAAAGGAGTTTCCAGTACACGTGCTCAGCTCTCAGGCCCTGAGGTGGGTACATGGGGGGCAGTCATACTCATCACTGAGCAAGCTGGCTGCCATTTGCACTGACCATCCAGTTTCTTGGTTGGAAGGGTCGTGCAGAAGGACTGAAGATGCATGGAGGCACAACCTTTTAGATTGTTGTTTGTTGTATGTGATTTTACTGTATATGACTTCTTGATGTATTTTTTGTTCAATGTACATCAATGATTGCTGTAAAGACCTTTATGAATTTTATCATGTTAAATAAAAGCGTATTTTCCTAAATCTTGAGACACCTCATATACAGTATAAGCTTAATTTCCCATGTTCATTATTGAGCACAAATCTACTCTTCAGGCCTCGAAAGCTCTTCTGGTGCCAGCAGACACAGTTATCTCGCGGAGGGCCGCACGTTAAGGGGGGCAGGAAAAAGCATTACTCTGGTGCAGAGCAATTAAGACAAACACTGCAGTTCCTCAAATGGCCACATGACGCTGGCTCCAAAAGCTAGTCAATCCACATAGACTCCCATGTTAAAATGTCCAACTTTACAGAAGAAATAAACTTGCTTACAGCCTGGTACAAAAATAGAAAATAGTTCCGGCCTTTGTAATAAATGTTCCCTTTCAAGTCACTGAGAATACATCCATATTCTATACCGTCTATGCTAATTACACAAGGCCATTGGGCTGGTTTTGTCACACAAAACTGGTAACCCTGAATGTAAGCTACAGTCATTAGCAACAAAGCAAACAAGCTTACTACTCACTATTACAGAGCATTACTTCCTCAGCCAAGGAACACATTATTCATTTGTGGGGTAACAATGGCTACTAATTTACTTACTTATCAATGGATGGATAGATGCACAAATATATAGATAGCTAAATATTAAAAACAGACCACTGAAAGTATCAAGGTGTAAACTCCTACATTGTCCGTTGCTTGATGCTGACACACTGTCCTTATCTACTTAGAACAGAGGTGTGCCCTCCAGCTCTTTCTTTTTCATGACAATGGAATAGATTAAGAGTCTATATGGATGACTAGGAGCAGGAGTCTTAGCCACAGAACCAAAATGAAGGGTTATTACAGTTAAATACAGGCTGACACTCTGTCGGCTAATCCTCGGGGCAGCTATTACGGAGGAAACTAATAGGCACATCAGTAATCACGGCCAAACGCATTGTCTTATCTCAGCCTAAAAAGCACTAGAACAATCTATGTACGAGAATCTCTTCTAATATTTAGTAAAACAGTAGACTTTATAATTGTTTTGTGAGATCTCTTACGGGGAATAAACGCAACCAATCAGATTGAAAAGAAGAAGTAATGTTGGTTGAAAAACAATTTGTTAAGATTGTAAATTCCTTATGTCTGCTCATATGCTTGCTATATAAATGTGTATCTAACTGAGCAGACAGGGAATGGTTTGGATTCATCGCTCGATCTCGCTAATGCTCCGAATGGGAGCAAATCCCTGCAGCCAGCTTCCTAAGTGTCGTGGAAAGCCTTCCGAGAGGTGTGGAGGCTGTAAGAGCGCCATATTAATCAATCAACTATGGGTGTAAAGTTTAGTAGTCCATCTTTGGCTATAAAGTGTATATTAGAGAGCCACACAAAAGCGAACATTATTTTAAAAAACTGTCTTTGTCTCATATAGCACTCATTCAACATTTAACTCCTTTTGCCAAAGATGTTGTTTGGTCATTAAAAAGGTAAAAGCCTTGTGTTCATTATATTGCCTTCTGAAGAATGTCTATAAAATATCAAGTGGCGAAGGACGAGGCATTTTCATTCATTCCACAAATAGGCCTACACAAAATGGAAAACGTACATCATTCAAAATCAACCCTAATGCACTGTTGTTAGGATGCTCAATTTATTGAATTTAGTTTAGTTTTAATTTGCATCCTAATTTGACCCTGGCACCTCTGACTAAAGATCAGGGTGTACTTTCAGTTATTCATGAGTACTCTGAATACCAATGGCCTTACTCCTCCAGCTGCTGGGAGGTGGGAGCATCTCAGATTGTGTTATTGTTCACTGGCTCAATGTGGTGTGGGTGTTGAAATTTGAACCAGCAACAAAAAAAAGAGCTAAAACTCAGCGAGCTATGCCACTTTGCTGACAGCTGCACTGTCACCCCTAAAGTGTTTTAAAATACAAATATAATGGCTGGATAACAGGTTAAGAGAATATGTCAAAGCCAAGTCAAGATTAGAATTTTTTGAGCACGTGCACTGTTTATGTGTGATGTCTCATTTATGAGATTATACTGCTACTTTGTGTGTACTTTTACTCAACTTTAACTGACCTACATCCCCCAGAATACCCTTTGGCGAACCCCAGAGAGTGTGCTTGAATGAATAATTTGTATTGTAGGTAGAGGATGCAACAGTGCTGCTGTTGTGAATCTTTCCAGTCGAAAAAGCAAGAGTTACGCTTTCCAATCAATATGCGACTTTGGCTGCGGTCGGTGGGCAAAAAGGTATAGCATCTTTGCATCTTACATTATGTGTGAGCATCAGACATCAGTTGGACCTTTTGTTTTTAGCCACACTTGCACCATGGCTATTTGCAATAGCAGGGCAGTCCACGGCTTTGATCTCGAGACTGATCCAGGACACTGTTTTTACTTTTCTTTGCAAAATTCGCAACATCTAAAAACATCATACAGACATTGTACAGACATCCATGGTTCCCACATGATGTAAGCACTACCAGCAGGTTGACATTTGTAATTTTGAATGAAGTGCATCAACAACTATTGATTAGATTACCATGAAATTTGGCACAACTATAGTGACCCCTTAACTTTTCCTCTAGCGCTACCATCAAGTCAACATTTAAATTTGTCCTGTGCATGATATTTTATAAGCACATGGCTGGATTTACAGGAAATCTTGTGTGGATGTTTATGGTTGCCAGAAGACAAATGCTGATGTTTTTGGTGACCTTCTGAACTTTACTCTGATGCTCCACTTGAGCCTAAGCAATCACATCAAAATGGAAGGCTTACCATGAAACCAAAGGATTTGTATTCATTTTGGCCATTACTCTAATTCCAAATGATCAACCTACAATAAAATATAACTAAACTGACATAACAGTTGTGTTTAATATGAATGTAAAAAATAACACTGCCAATCTTGTGGCCCTTCTTACTATAGAGTAAACTTTGCACTTATTAAAAAATGACATAATCTGATGGGCTGATTGTAAGGACCCATTTATGTTCCCACAGGATAAACCCTTAACATCCATGACCTCCTTTGCAGTGCCATCCCACGGTCAAACGTTCCATACTTGACAAAGCATTACAGATTGGACAACCATTTTAACATTCACAGTGAAGAGTTAACTGACTTATGTGTAAGAATGGTCACGTTCTCCTTGAAGGCATAACGGAACAAGCCTTAGACTTTTATCTGTATTCTCTTGTCGTTCATGGAAATATTGTGATGATGCACCATTATTGTCTTTGTGTGTTTTTTTAGCATTGCTAAAATTGTTTGTTTTTGATTCTTCCTTTTATCATTTTACAGTCAGCTGAGCGTGTACAAGATGTTTGAGTATCTCTTTGTAAGGTTGAGTGCAGAGGACCCAGAGCTGCAAGTTTCCAAGTATTTTTAATCTTCACACAAATTCTTTTTCATTCTTTCCTTTTTTTTTGGTTGAAGAAATATCTTATCGGTTTTAAAGCTTTGAGAAAAAAACTTGCTGAGCAGTGAAGGGGTGAAATAGTAATTCCTTTAAGTTGTGGGCCACACATGAATAACTGTGGACTATGCATACGGTCTGTGGCTTCTGCAGAATGAGTGTTTCAGGTCATGGTTCCCTTCTCCATATTTCCCTCATGCATATGAGAACTGGCATTCAGTAGCATTATAACTCACTCTGCTCAAATGACTGTCAGCATCCCTCTCTGCCTTTACTGACCAACTGAAAAGCCCAAAGGACGATCCCTTCTGCTGCCACCGCCCTCTCCCTTGGCCTTTTTTTTTATTCTGTCTTCTTTTCCTCTCCATGCCTCCCTCTCTGGTTCTCCATCGGTCCCCTACGCAGTGGCAGGTGCACTTGGGGGGCTATGAAGGGTCTTTGCCAGGAGCCTGAATGAAGCCTTTATAGACTGGCTTTCAATGCCCCCCCTGTTTCCCCCTGTGCTATCATAGTAAAACCACTATCATCACTGTTATGATCTACAGCCCTCCGATCGAGGCTTCTCTCCGCCCGACAAGGGGCTTATAAAAACCTCCTGGGGCGTTGTGATGCTCCATTTCAATCAGGCTCTGGAATCCGAGCACCCCTCCAAACACACGCACACACGCACACACACACACACACACACACACACACACACACACACACACACACACACACACACACACACACACACACCTACTGCCTCACTCGAACTGCAGAGACAGAAAATGCATGTACCTTCAAGACAGCCAGGCTACAGTGACAGAGAGCACGATAGACACAGAAGTCTGACACCCCAGCTTTCACTGGAATTACTGCAGAATTAAGCTGGTGAAGTGAGAGGGGAGAAAAAATGAGTCAGCACAGACTGTCATTGTCACTAGTCTAGCCTAACACCAGGGCCACTGTAAACCCAGAGATGCCAGTTAGCTCTTTAAAAATCTGCAACATTTGATCCAAACAAAGACGTTATGCAACTGTCACTGATTAGTATGCAACAGTGAGCCAACCTATTTTCAGATTGGATTTTACATTTGCTGTTCCAAACATTCAATGTCTTTACTGGCAACAAATCATCAGATGCGCAGGATTTAATGCATTCAACAGGGGTTTTATTGTTTGTGTGAACCTACTGCAAGACCTGTATAGTTAGCATGAACAGGTATAGACCCCATGTTACCATGTTAGCATGAACAGCTAACATGGTTTCTCCCCATGCCAGACCATGCCAGGTTACTGGCCAGTATTCACGGGATGCGTTTGGCCTGACGTCGACATTATGTATTGGAGCCAACACTGTGCCTTTTGATTCAATGTTTGCTTTGCCCACTGGGTGCAGACAAATATAACTTACTCACCACACAGAACATTGAATGACTGACAGAATATTGAATGATTCTGCTTTTTTAAAAACATGATAGCAGGCAGCACAGTTCAAGGAATGGCAATGTCAGTCAGTCAGTCGGTCAGTCCACCATTTTGGTGTTTTTCTGACATATAGCGACTATTGGAAAGATAACCATAAAAATGCGGCACAGACATTCATGCATCCCAGAGGATGAAGCCTACTCACTTTGGTTATCTTCTGACTTTTCCTGGAGTGCCATCAGCGGGTCAAAATAATCACATATCCAGTGAAATATTTCAACATTCGTGGTCTTCCAAGGTTCTCAGATGATGATTCTTAATGACTTTGGTGATCCCAATCAGAATCTAATCCCAGCTCTGCCTTTGAACTTTTGTATCCTTTGTGTATTTATTTTGTTAATACATCACTGGCATGTAGGCTACCTATCTGCCTCGAATTTCTGAGTTTTAGCATTCTACAAAACACTCAATGGCATCATAAAAGGCAATCAGCTTTCAATTCAAGTGGTACACATACATGATATTTTACTATACTTATACTATATTTACTATAAAAGTAAGTAGCATCCCCAAGATGACTCTAATCTTCATGAAGGTTTCTTGTTCGGTATTTGTTGAAACAGGAGAGACCAGTCAGATAAAGAACGGATCATTGTTCATTATTAACAGATGATATGTGATAATAAAATCTAGACAGAGTCTTTGGTGCTTTGACTCTATAGGGAGATTTGTAATTGAGGGCCCTCTGCCCCGATCAGCAACAAGATAAATCTCCCCGTGGAGTCCAAACCTGTGGTGGTTGATGAAGCTAATGGATCTGCATAGACTGGGCGGAGCTAGAAGGGTGCTTACAATGCGTAACAGCAACATGAATGAACTGAAGGTAGACGGTCATATTTAAAAGCCACGGCAGCAAGATGACAGGCTAACGATGTCATTGTTTTGTTGTGCGTATTGGATAGAGAGACCCACTAAATGTAACAGCTGATGTCATGATTGACAGCCACACACAATAACAGCAAGTAAATAATGAGTGAGCACGCGTGAGAAGTGACAGAGGCAGATGTATGAGAAATATCATATTTTTTGCTCTTCTGTCCTTCTGAGTGGCAAACCTCTCAATGACCTTATTTAAGTCGGGCATGTCCCTGACAAGTTTCTTCTCCATGGAGAGCATAGCCAGAGCAATAAGGCGATCCTGTGTCATGGTGTTTCTCAGGAAGGTCTTGATCCTCTTCAAAGTAGAGAAACACCTCTCGGATTCAGCTGTTGTAATGGGTGTGGTGATGAGGATCCTGAGAAGAGTGACAGTCTCTGTGAAGGTGCTCTGATGGTTGTTCTCCATGAAAAACTGGTACATGGGCACTGCACCACTGCAAGCCTTGATCTCACTGGTCTCATAGATATGGGACAGTTCTGTTTTGAGCTTGGCCTGGTTCAACATGGGGTAAGCCCGCACTGTTCTTTCAAGCACCGACTCAGGGAACTTCACACTGTGTTGTGGGAACAACTTTCCATGCAACAATGTTGCACTGACGAGGTGCTGGGTGAAGGAGAACCGCTCCTTGGCTTGCATCAGGATGGTATCACATACCTGTAAAAGATAAATCAACTTCAATTTGCAATAAAGCTATTTGGATGAAAGTGATTCTGATTGAACACATGCTTATGTCCAAGTCAAGTATTTTAAAAATACAATGTATGTCAAATCTTACAAGTAACTTTAGATGATGGGAAATTATAACTACACCATCAAAATGTATCAGACGGTCAGTTACCAGCTTGTCCTCCCCTTTTCAGAAAACAGTCGACTATGTTATTGAATATTTGACTACTTCTGTAATTAGCATGTGCTGTGCATACACACCCACATAGTGTATGTATGTGTGTGAGTGCATAAAGTATTTAGATTGACAACTACATCTCAACTTACCTCTGTAGCCAGCCTCTGTTGTTCTGCTGGTCCCAGCATCCTCCGCTTTCTGGGCTGCTGCTGCTGCTGGTCAGATCCAAAAAATAAAGTTTAAGTTCTAACTTGCCATCTTCAAAAACAACTAGGCCTCTTCTAGAAATTTACTTGGTGGACACCCGAATAAGCATGCTATTACAAATTGTGTTTAATAACTACCTGCATTTTTATAGAAATTTGATATTTTTCCTTTTTAAAATATCATTGTGATGTTTTCTATCATAATCATTCACTTTGATGACGAGGCCCATTTGGGCTTTTACAGACTGTTGGACCAACCCTGTCTCCTAAAAATTACGTTCCCCCAGAACTAATACTTATTCTCAATTACGTTTAATCAGAAACGTTAATTAACATATACAGTATTTGAAACAAAAATGGACTGCCCTTTTGATGCCTTAAATTTGCAATTTCGACTGCTGCCATCTTGTTTTTGTGTTGTCTCCATCTTGATTTTTTTGCCACCAGAAGTGACACGAGATGGTGGAGCTGAGTTCAATCGATCGCTTCAATTAAATGTCACGTACTGAAAACATACTGTGAAAGGGTTATTGAAGTCAGACCGCACGTAGTTGTAACCTGTCAATCACAAGTTAGCCACGCCCCAAACCATACTCAAACTCATACGCTTTATCGTAGCTATTTTACGCTAAATGGGACTATAATTTACTAAATGATTAATCTGCTTTATTAAAAGACTTAAAACAGGTGATTGAGACCATAAACTCATGTTCACAATGTTTACTGAAGTGATAAATTATGTGAAAAGTAGGGTCAGTTTCTCATAGACGTCTATACAATCAGACTTATTTTTGCAACCAGAAGAGCTCCCCTGCTGGCCAATAGAAATAATGCAAGTTTAAGGCACTTCTGCATTAGCTTCACTTTTCATACTCGGAGGTACCAGTTATACTGGTATATATTGATTTATTTCACTAGATTATGTTGTATCTGCCACCTTTCTGCTGCAATGTCCATTTCTGTGATAGCGCTTTCACTTGCCTTCATGGTAAGAGCAGGAAAAAACACTCACCATATGTTGCTGTCTTGAGAGTGCACAGATGGAGAGGGTTAAGAATGTAAGGTGCTTCCAAGTCCCTTCCTCATTCATTTAGAAATGAGCAGTCCCCCTTATCCTTCATTGTATATTCATGAAATGTCCTTTAAGCATATGCATGGACCACTTCCCATTCTATCCTCACTGCCAATGCTGTTTTAAAGGAAAAAGCTCTTAGAAGGGCAATTTGTTAATTATTAATTGACACATGCACTTATGCAGTGTAGTGCCCCAACATCATGCTTTAGATTCAAGACCTTGATGGAGATACAATGCAAGTAAAAGCCAAATTGCAGAGTTGCCCTTTGCACCAACAGGGGGTAAGAAAATATATTGAGTTGAACTTCCTGGGAACAAATGCCCCCCACCCTCCCACAGTGATTCACAATGATCTTTTATCAAACAACGCAGCGCCATTGCCCTCTATCAAACCGCTTACCCATCAGCCATCACTCCAATACAGGGTTTTTTAGCATTGGCACTCAATCAACTGTGCCTCTCTGGATTTGCCAAATGTACTGATCCTGCCAAAGACTCCATTGCCTTATTAAAGTGCAGTCAGAGAGGCCGTGCTGTTGCGTAGAAGGATGAAGCAGCCTAAGGGAGGGGAATGAGGAGCTAGTGACAAGCGAATTCATTACACCACTTTTGTGGATGGTGTTGTAAAATAGAGTGTGAGACGCAGCACAAAGGTCATCTGCCCGCACGTTTTTGTTGTTAGGGAAGGACCTGAATGACTGAGTAAGCTACTGCCGATGTCGTGACCCTTTACTTGCATCCGGCAGTCTTATTGATTTTTCACAGAGAATCCTGTTGTGTTTGAACTAGGGGGCCCAGGTTATGTGACAAGCACCTTGATAGTCATGTGTTGTGTCTTGAATTGCAAGATTCAATATTTTTCACAAGATGGTAGTGATGTGACAAATCTATGTCAGCCTTGAAATAAGCATCTTTTGTTGATTGGGTACATACAATGTTTGATTAATTAACAATGTTTGATTAATCTGATTTAGTAAAACAATGAATTTACAACCACAATATTAACAATAACTGTATTTTCTAGCCAATGACTGGGTTTGTATGATATGTTATGAACAGGTATTTTGTTATTTGTCGTTGTTTTTTCCAACAAATGTCCAGCAATGAGTGATGCACAAGCCCCTAAGGTGTTAGGTAACAAGGCTACTTGGTTAGCTTTAGAAAATATTGTGGCAGGCACTTTCAAAAGATATTTGGCAGTAATTGGATGAACCATCGATCAATCAAACTGTTGCCAAAGCGAGTCGGCAGGAGAGCAGACTTTTGTTTTCCCATCGGGAAAAAAATGCCATTCTTTGCATAGAACGATCAATGAAGAAATACTTTCCAGTTCTAATATAATTGATACTATTGCAGCATCTACGCTAAGCTCTTTAGAAGCAGTTGTTATCGCTCTCCATCACCCTTCCTGGCTCACAATTATGATGCATAGCACTTCAGGGTCTTAGGGCAGTGGTGTGTGTTTGCGTGGCTGTGGTAAGTCCCAAAGGTAAACATGTGTTACCATTTGCACTGCTAAAAGTAAAGTACAGTCTACCACAATAACTTAATGTAATTACTGAAAGTACTATATATGAAGACCTAGTACATACACAGCTCAAACATAATTGGTACAAAAGAGTTGATTATCATGGCATGCCTGGGTTGCAATGTATTGTTTTACGTTGAGTATATTGTCAACTCAGTAACCAAAAATATGTATTATACATTTCTGCAAACCACAGGATATATTGAATGTAAATACTTCTGGACCAAAAATAAGTTTCATGAATGCATTTGATATCAGGCTCATATCATTCTTTCAGCAACATGTCATGCCACGTGGTCAACATTGTTTTTTAGTTTTTTTTTAATTATTTTTTATTGTAAAAATAAAAAAGGCAATACATAGACATAACATCAAGAGGACGACAAAACAGTGAGATACAAGCCAGCAAAACATCATACACTCGGGGCAAAGAAGTACGGTGTGTGTGTGTGTGTGTGTGTGTGTGTGTGTGTGTGTGTGTGTGTGTGTGTGTGTGTGTGTGTGTGTGTGTGTGTGTGTGTGTGCGTGCGTGCGCGTTTATTATTTCATAAAATAAAAAAATGAAATAAAAAAGGCACAAAGTATAGATGAGGGCAGATTTATATGTATGTGTGTATCCGTGTATGCATGTACGTGGGTTTCAATTGGGTTTCAGGCTAAAAAAAGACAAAAATGTGAATATTAATAGAATGGATCATGTTTGTAGAAACGTAGTGAAGGATGACCAAATGGAGTGGTGTTCTGTTGAATTGTAAATAATGGAGGATGTTTGATTTTCCATTGAAATGTATTCAATCATTAGGTTTCTCCAAGGCGTGATATGTATGTTATTCCTTCATTTACAGTTCATGAGGATAGTTTTCTTGGCGATAGTTAGGGCCACGAGGAGTAATCGGCGGTTTGTTTTGCTGAGGTTTATTGTTGAAATGTCTCCTAGTAAGCACAGTGAATGGGATAATGGGATGAGGCAGCCCAGGAAGACAGACAGTGATTCAATTATTTTTTTCCAAAAGTGTTGAACTGGTGTGCAGTGCCAGGTGGCGTGAACATAGCTATCCAAACTATTTTAAGTGTAATGTCTGACGTGAATCCCATTTTCTTTTCTATATATATATATATATATATATATTTTTTTTTTGTTTGTTTGTTTGCCCAGTATAGTGAATTATGTGAAGTATTTTATATTGTATTAGTTGTACATTTGAATTTTTGGTCATGAAGTAGATGTTATTGCAGATTTGGGTCCAGAAGTCAGCATCAGGAGTGATGGATAAATATAATTCCCATTTTCTTGACGGAATGGATAATGTTTGGTCAGACTGTGATATTATCCTACATATTTTTTAGATTAACTTTTTTAAGGAGGTGATATTAATTAATTGTGAGGTTAAGGGAGGTCATTCTAGATTAGTAGCCTTCAAGTTAAATGTGGATTGAATGGATGATTTGAGTTGCAGATATTCCAGAAAGTGATTCTTCTCGATGCCATACTTCTGAACCAAATGGGGGAATTAAACCAGGGTATTGTCATTGAAGATGTGTGAGTGATGCCTTTAGCGGACCATGTGTGGAGATATAGAGGTTTATTGTTGCTTAGAAAGTCAGGATTGTTCCATATAGGAGGACATGTTGAAGGTGCAAAGGTGATCTTTGTGAATTTCCATCAGGCTGTCAGAGTTTTTGCTCTTGTAAATGTTTTGAAGCAAGGATGGCGTTTGATTGATTGGCTGAAAAATGGGAGGTCTGAAATCTGAATGTCCTTACAAAATGTCTGTTCTATATCTAACCATGTGTTCTCTGATTGGTGGGGGTGAATCCATTTAAGAATATATTGAAGTTGATTTGCTAGTGAGTAGTGGAAAAAATGATGGGCTTCAAGTCCTCCTTGTGTTTTAGTTTTTTGTAAAGTTGTCAGTTTAATTCTTGGCGTCTTATTTTTCCAGTATAATTGTGTGATGATTGAGTCAAGAGTTTTAAACCAGGAATGGGTGGGTTGAGATGGTATCATTGTGAATAGGTAATTTATTTGAGGAAGTATTGTCATTTTAACTGTAGCTATTCTGCCCTATTCTGCCCGCATGGTCAACATTGTTAAAAGATTGTTTGTTTGTTTTTTGTAACAAAACGGGTAAAGTTAGAAATAATATCATGGTTTGTGTTAAAATAATAACGCACCAATGTAACGTAATAACCGTTGCAATGTAACTAGCGTGAATAAATAACAACTGTCCTCAGCGGACTTTCTTACATAACGCTAAATAACGAGCGTAAAGTCAACGTTTGCTTTTTGCTTTCACGCAGAACAACAAAAGAGGCCGGCTGTGTGAAATTCCTGGGTTTGTTTGACCTATCCACCAACCACCACCACTTACACTCATTACTCAACATTCAATGTATTCGTGGTTTCCAGAAACTTACAATGCAAACTTTTTTTTCTGGTGACTGGGCTGAAATTATTGGTAAAACATTTTGCATTCCAGCTGGCCATAGTGTAGCATCTTAGCATTGTGGTGTTATTTACAACTGCGGTATCCTGCAGTATTGGACGATTGCATTAAATTTTCTGAAGATTGTACAAAAAGAAGCCTGCATACTGAAGATTCTGTTACACAAATGGTAAACTGAGAGGAATTTATTACCAAAAATATGTATTTTTTCTTGATACAGAAGCAGAGAAACAATGTATTGAATAAACAGAGCCCTATTCTCATATGGCAACTCCATGGGCTACTTACAATGTCTCTGAACTCAGTAACAATGCACCATGTTGAGTCATTTGTAGAAGGTACAGTATGTTGCCATATTCAATCTGCAATGGATTAAACAATCTGCAATGGTTTAAGATGCTCCTGCTCTAGCCCAAACCTCTCATTATAAAGCAAACAAATGTTGACATTTTGAAAACACAGCAAAATAGAAATAACCAAGGGACTCATTACCTACTTTAAAATGCTTAATTGATCCCAGAGTGATGAAAACGACTGGTTGTTCTCCTTGTGCTTTAATTATTTGCGCATGAAGTGCAAGCAGAGTAAAACGCAGTAATTGCTGGGCAGCTGCAATGCAATAAATGCTTAATTGGTCCGTGTTACATAGAACATCACATATGACATTCTGAACAGAGGTGCTATTTTGCCGAGAGCCCCAAGCACAGCAAGGTGAGAAATGTAACTATGCTGCAATTACAAAGTGAACTCTTTACCTGGGCTCTCGCCGTAAAGAATTGGGTCACAAAGAGGATCCACATGCTTAAGGATGAAACCGACCAAGCGGATAGGTGTCAGCCAACCCTGACCTTGCTTCCTACTGCACTCTTTAATTACACGATCCTGTAAAGAAACTTATATGTGAAATAAATTGTCTCGGCACTATAGATTTAGTTGCGTGTCATCTTTCAGCTGGCAATACAAATTATTCACACACTCGCACGTAATGAAAACAATGTTGGTTAATTTTGGTCTCCTAGTGAGCTTTGCTCCATCTGTGTTTCACGAATAGGAGTAGTGGGGAGGTTGGTTGTAAATGTAAACATCCCCGCTTATGATACTCCCTGACGGTGAGTATCATGTAGTAAATGCTCAATGCGGGCGATGCACAATGAGAGCTGACAAGTTTGTTGATTGGATGAATGTACAGAGAGTCTTTGTCATGAGGATTGTGATTCATGTATTTGGTGAGTGGGCTGGAGAGCGGACCACACAAGCACCCTTAAGCATCACAAATAAATGGGAAGTCAGTGAGATGCGAGACACTACATCAGTGTGTCAGAACTGATAGAAAAACCTGTCCTTCCAGACTAAATTGTGCATATAATCTATATTGTGAATTTAGAATGAAATCTACATATCCATCCATCCATCCATTATCAGCCGCTTATCCGGGGTCGGGTCGCGGTGGCAGCAGGTTCAGCAGGCCGACCCAGGCCTCCCTCTCACCCGCAACACTTTCCAGCTCATTCTGGGGGATCCCAAGGCGTTCCAAGGCCAGCCGGGAGATATAATCCCTCCAGCGTGTCCTCGGTCTTCCCCGGGGTCTCCTACCAGTTGGACGTGCCTGGAAAACCTCTAATGGGAGGCGTCCAGGTCCACGTCCCTAGAGCTAGTCTATGCTGCCGGCGATCGGCCCGCCCAGGTCTCCTGCCTGGCCCGCCGCCCGGTCTGCATAGCACCCGACCCCGATAATTCTCCCCGCGGGTGGTGGGTCCACGGGGTGACTGCCGCTCCATGTTGTTTCTTCGGGCTGAGCCCGGGCCCCATGGGCGAAAGCCCGGCCACCAGACGCTCGCCGACGAGCTCCCCTCCTGGGTCTGGCTCCGGGAGGGTGCCCCGGTTTCCCTTGTCCGGGCGAGGTAGCTTTAGACCGTGGGCTGCTATTCATCAGGGTTTTTTGAATCGCTCTTAGTCTGGGCTCTCCCCCGAGACCTGTTTGCCTTGGGAGACCCTACCAGGGGCTGACGCCCCGGACAACATCGCTCCCAGGATCACTGAGCCACTCAAACTCCTCCACCACGTTAAGGTGGCGATTCATTGGAGGAGGAAATCTACATAATAATATACAATTAAGGGAACCCTTTTTTTGGGGCGGGGGGGGGGAGTGGTTCCTTGTCAGTGAAGGAGTCTGGCATGTGGATTAACAGAGCTGGGGAGTAATGTGATTACCTTTTCAGTAATAATTAATGTAAGTTGGAATTTCGCTGTCCACATTGCATGAATTTGCCATGCAAACTGCCTTGACATCTTGGCTCAATAGTTTTGTATGAAGAGGTACTTAACAGCACGTCCAGGATTGGTATGATTAAGGCATCTTTCTCAAGTTTGTCTCACAAGTTCCATCACAACTGCACTCTGCTGCTCCTCTTGTAGGTTTTTATCTCTATTATCCACTCTGTGTCATGATTCAGTCGAGCAAGATACTAAATTAGCCTGATTGACACTGAGGTAGAGCACTTAATGGCCTTGAAGTAGGTACTGAGCTATATGCAATTACTGTTAATATTGTTGAGAGCAGGCTTCCTCCAATCAGGAGTATGTTTACAGCATGTCTGACTTTGATAGGATGAGAGACACTAATTTGGCAGAAAGCCTCTAATCAGTGTGTCAAATCATCTTTTGCACCATTTCACACTGTCTGAACTGTTCTCTCTATAAAAAGAAAACATGCTGCATTCACATGAAGAGTCTGGAGACAAGATTTTGGTTTGAAAAGCGTTCTGGTTTTCGTTTAGTTTGTTAACGTTCAAGCAGGCTTTGGTTCAATGCAGGAAATCAGCCTGTGTGGCCAGCAAAAGACGCTTTGGCCGAATTGCAATCTCAGAAACCACAAGCTATCGTCTGATGATTGATTAATGGTTTCAGTTAAAAATTGACACAGAGACTCCAGAAATATAGCCCCTTGCCCCCAGAGGCTTATCCTTCATCGGGCCGATTGCCTGTAGAGTTAGTGTTAGTTACATGGTTTAATAATGAGTACAAAGACCTAGAGCGAGAGAGTGCGCTGAAGGGGGTGGTAGTGGATGGGTCAATCAAACAATGCTTTCACTGCTGTAAGTGTCTCGTATGAAACCAAAAGTTAACGTTGACTTTACACTTGTAAAGTGACATTACATGCAATACAACTTTATAATAAATCCCCTCTGGCTAGATCCTCCCTTAATTGAATCAATAACCCTCGCACCGCTTTCACAAATACACGTGCATCTAATTTATTGTATATATTGAGTATTTCCCATACTTAATGAATGAATGGGATGAATAAAGTATGTGTCTATCTATCCATCTATCTACATAAGAAAGTCCTCCAAGGACTTTTTTTTGTTGTTGTTGTTTTACAGTTGTTACAGTACAGTATAGAAAGAGGCATTGGTTGGTTAAAGCTTTTTTTCTAACCTTAGCCAAGAAGGTTTGTTGACTAAATCTAATTAATTGTTTCATATTGTCAACCACATGGCATTGTACGTCTCTGTTAGCATGATGTGACATGCAAAGTGAATATGAAAGGTATAGTTTTGGTTCAGAATCATACAAATTCAACGAATCCTGGGCAAAAACGTACCATGCCAACATTTGTTCTGGCGACTGGTTTGAATCTTGATAGCCTGAGACTCGAGCGATCAATGCCCACAAACACCAAATTAATTCACAAGGCGTTCCATGTGCCTGTGAATTCAATTTAATTAATTCACTTACTTTTGCATGCTTGTCAGTGAAGAGTAGATGACAGACATGTGTGAACTCCATGACAGCTCATGCTTCTGCTATGATGAGCTTTGGAAGTCAGTGGTGAATCGACAAGATGCACCATTGCAGCGCAAAGCCATACTTCAGTTTTTGTGAAAATAGTTTATGCATCATTTTTGTGCATTTCACATGTCGCAAGTTAACAATCTGCATGTGATAATATTATGGGTGTGAATTTGTGCCCATACTACCGTATGACAATCTTTGTAGTTTAGAGTTAGGAGAAGTAATTTGATTTAAATTAGACAGAAAGCAAGATTGGCTATATGCTGTGGAGTGTTAACATCAGGGGGAAACAATTATAAAAGTATACTCATTTTAATGTGGCTTCTATACAATAAAGAGAAATGATATTAGCTAAAGATCCATCTCAGCCATGACTTTTCCTATAGCTTACATCTGTTCAGGGCAGAGTCTTGCTCTCAGACTGACTGACATTCTGAATCCCTTTAATGGAGATGCAGGAGCTTCCGAAGGGGGTTTTATAAAGTGCAAATCTCTGAGGTGGTTTGACAGCTCTGCTGATAGTGGTGGATGACATGGCATCATTGAAAATGATTCTTGTAGCTGAGTGATGGAAATATCTGCAGAAGGGCCGAAGAAGAAAGCCTGACCTTCTCTTTCTGATTGCTAAGGGAAAGACCAAGGACAGGGTCTAATAATGTGTTCACCTTGTATGAGAAAAGAAGAAGAAAACATTATCCTTCATTAATCCCCTTGGGGTAATTATTCTCTGCATTTAACCCATCCTTAGTAATTAAGCAGCAGTGTGCTGCTGTGAAGCACCCGGGGAGCAACTGGGTGTTCAGTGTCTTGCTCAAGGACACTTCAACATGCCAACTATGGGGAGAATGGGGATCGAGCCGGCTACCTTGTGGTTACAGGACAATCACTCTCCCCATGAGCTACAGCCGCCCTGCTTTAAGGATTAAAACCAGATAAAAGGAAAACTTGTTTGTTTACATCTCAGTGATTTAGATGTGCCCAACCCCCTCTGGCAGATTCCTTGGTCACCAGGTACTGTTTAGTTTAACCGTCCTAAACTGTTCCCACAGCACTTGTGATGCATTTGTTCTCTCTCCTGGTAACAAATTAGCCTCAGAATGGGATACTTTGCCCTCAAACGTGTTTGACATGACTCAGCCTTTATTCAAACTTTTCGCTTACTAAAAGAGATACTGTGCATCAGTGGGCATGTTCACTGTACCATCCTTCAAACAGAAGATGAAGCTGCTCAAAGAAAATGAAAAAAGCTGCGCGCAGTGAAATCGTCATGGATTTGTTTTCACACCGACTGAGTTCAGGCTTTGGAACTTGTTAAACAGTGATTATTGTAGAATCCTTTGCTCTTCATTCGATGCATAAACGATGTGAGCTGGTGAATGTTAATTTATTTTTGGCTTAGGTTTTATAAACGCTGTTGCTTCAGTATAGCTATGCCAAAGGACAGCCGCTTGACAGGAAGTAAATCCCGGTCGTTTGAGGGTGATGAGAAGCCCTGAGTGTGGAGGAGCCTTCATCCGTCTCTTTGGTCGTGTTTGCTGAGCTTGTGGTTTCAACCTCAATAATTTAACCCCGATGTACAGAGAACATCGGACCTCCCTGACAGGGATCGGCTCCATCCATGCCACACAGCCAGGGAGGGAGCGGAGATGTGGGAGAAAGGGAATAAAGAAATTATGGAGTGGTAAAAAACAAGAATAACTAAAGTAAAGGGGCTACTGGATTATCAGGCAGCAGCAAATAAACACATTCACAGAGAAAGTACTGTCCAAATTACAGTTAGTTGTTGGAGGTTGTGTTGTTGACCTGTAGCCATTAAAACAGCGGAAGACAATATGAAACGCCACATGAAAGCATCATCAGCAAATCATCAATAAAAGCACAAAGCCCTGATGGCTGCATCTAAAGAATGACATGTTTATTTATTCATGTGAAGTTTTTCTTTGCCTGTGTTGCTACAAGAAAGGCTATTAAAAAAAAAAGATTTACACCCCTGGGAGCATGTACACTATGTACACAGTTAATCATGCTAATATTCCTATTGTATTATGAGATACAGTATATTATAATACAAAACTGACTATTTGCCTTGAGGGTGAAATAAGAAGAAAATGTCTGAAATGGATCTATCTCTGGGAGACGTGAACATCCTTGGTAAATTCCACAGTAATTCACCTATGGTGTGTGAACAAAATAAAATCTTGGCCTTAAAATGTCATAAAAGAGAGGTCAGGGGGTCCATGAATCAATTTACCTTCTGAGAAACGTGATATTTACAAGAAAATATCATGAATATATTTTGAAGCAAATGCTTGACCCCGTCAAGGTTAAGCCTTTATGCATTAAATGTGTCAATAAAGGAATTAATAAAACAATATATTAATGGTCTGTATTTGTTTTGACCAAATGTTGGTGAGAAATAAAGGACCAGGTGGTCATCAAATTCTTTAGAAATAGATTAGAAAACTTTATTAATCCTTGAAGGAGCATGAACGTATGTATAGACTATAAACTACGTATAAACTGGTTTTAGTGGGCCCAGCGCATATGTTGACTGATCTTAGTCAACAGCACTGAACAGGAAGTTGATCATAGTCATCATAAACTAAGGAAAACACACATTTTAGTGAAATACCGTCTAGACTATTTCATAAAACAGGCGCACCACATGCACCACTCAGGGTACTGCGGCGCTTAGAAATCTCTAGTGTTGACATCTTCACTCCAGCATTTCAGCGGGATGGCTCTGTGCAGGAAAAATGATGACAGCAGAGTCAAAACAAATTGATGTGCTCCTAATCTGCATATTGATTTGGAACTTCATCAGGCATCTCTAATGAGCGCACACAAAAAAAGACTTTGAAGATGAGATTGGTGATTATGATGAAGTCGCCGTTCAGATTCATACGTGGCTTTCCAATTCAAGATCCACAGACATATAAACATAATCAATTACAATGTTGCTCCTTCAGACCTACAAGAGGGACTGCTCTCCGCAGAGGTTTACAAGGTGGCTCTTTTGAAGCTGATTTAAAAGATAACAACCTCATGTCATATTTAAATGCTCTAACTAAAGTACATCAGTGCGTTTTTTTTGTGCTTTGTATTCATATTTGTTGCTGAATCAATCATGTGATAAATTAGATTTTTTCGAACGCATCAAGGGGAATTCTTTTTTAGATGCATTTTCTTTGACAATATTATGACGGCTAAACTGTCATCAGCAAATATCCCAATAAAAGTAAAGCGACTAGGGGTGTACAGAGACAGAGTAGGCACAGTGGTGCTCAGAGCCAACATGCTAACATGCTAACATACTCCAGGTGACAATGTTTAGATGCTGTTCGGGAAGTATCTTATCAAAGTCACATCTCAGTTTGCTAATGCTAACATTAGCTAGTTAGCACTACGTTTAAAGTACAGTTGAGGCTCATAGGAATTCCTTTTGCAGGTATTTGGTCATCAATCAAAATGTTGTACAAATTCAAATTTTGACCTGATTATGGCGGTAGAAAAAAAGTCATAACAATTCACCCATTAGGGAAATTCATGGTTGTACCCAATCTACATCATGGACAGTAATCCAATAGTTTTAGGAGACATGTTGCTCTGAACCAAAAATGTCAACCTTGAGGTGCGTCAAGGTCAGAGGCTCACTAAACTCAGTGGGATCCATCCTCTAGGGACCACGATTGACTTTGCAAAGGTTCATGATAATCGATGATGTATTTGTTGAGATATTTCCGTCTAGTTCAAAGTGGTGGACTGGACCGACCTACATTGCCATCCCTAGAGACATGCCGCTATAATGGCTAAAAACAGCACCAGCGCTACCTCATTTCATCTGAAAGCCAACAAACAAAAAAATAAAAAATATAACAAAACAAACACATAAACGACAAATCCCAAAGCTCTGGGGGATTCCACTGGAGAGATTTCACATTTTTTGAGAAACAATGTTGTGAGTGTGTCCTCATCCCCTTGTGTGTTGTAATCCCATACCTAAGAAAGGCCTTTTATTCCCTAGGAATATGTGTCCCCTAGTGGCCCTGAATCATTTATGGCTGCAGCAAACAAATTAAGTGCTGTCCGATCCCCACCTGACTGTCAGCCAACATTTCTATTTACTACACCTTCCCCAACCAAAACACTTGCACTGTATGCATAGTGTGTTGACGCTAAACACTCCGGCCTGTTATAGTACAACACTGAGGGGACCATCACTGACATGGCCTCCTGGTGATGAACGGTGTTATTTAACCTTGCTATATACACTCAAAGGATTATTAGGAACACCTGTTCAATTTCTCGTTAATGCAATTATCTAATCAACCAATCACATGGCAGTTGCTTTAATGCATTTAGGGGTGTGGTCCTGGTCAAGACAATCTCCTGAACTCCAAACTGAATGTCAGAATTGGGAAGAAAGATGATTTAAGCAATTTTGAGCGTGGCATGGTTGTTGGTGCCAGACGGGCCGGTCTGAGTATTTCACAATCTGCTCAGTTACTGGGATTTTCACGCACAACCATTTCTAGGGTTTACAAAGAATGGTGTGAAAAGGGAAAAACATCCAGTATGCGGCAGTCCTGTGGGCGTAAATGCCTTGTTGATGCTAGAGGTCAGAGGAGAATGGGCCGACTGATTCAAGCTGATAGAAGAGCAACTTTGACTGAAATAACCAGTCGTTACAACCGAGGTATGCAGCAAAGTATTTGTGAAGCCACAACACGCACAACCTTGAGGCGGATGGGCTACAACAGCAGAAGACCCCACCGGGTACCACTCATCTCCACTACAAATAGGAAACAGAGGCTACAATTTGCAAGAGCTCACCAAAATTGGACAGTTGAAGACTGGAAAAATGTTGCCTGGTCTGATGAGTCTCGATTTCTGTTGAGACATTCAGATGGTAGTCAGAATTTGGCGTAAACAGAATGAGAACATGGATCCATCATGCCTTGTTACCACTGTGCAGGCTGGTGGTGGTGGTGTAATGGTGTGGGGGATGTCTTCTTGGCGCACTTTAGGCCCCTTAGTGCCAAAATATAATACAAGTGCATTGAAAACTGGGGAAGGTCAAGGTAACTCATGGCTGCATACCTGATTTCATCTCAAACACTTTTCCAAACTGTATTGAAAATATTCTCAAGCCTAATCAGTTTTGTGTTTTAGTGAGAAGGGGCTGTCTGGGAGCTTTTGGGATCAGGCATAGATTCCCCACAGTAGCATCCATAGTAATTGAGAAAAGAACCCTAAAAGGTTTAATCATGTTTCTGAGAGCACTGGCAGCCTGGGCAAGTAAGACATTATAAATCTGTTTAATGTTTGCAAATTTAATGAGAGAGTACGTAAAAACGTTCAACTTCTTTTAGTTTGTATTGCTTGAGTGTGAATTAGGAGGTGTAATAAGCTTGAAGCTAGTTACCAAGGAGTTTTAGTCAAAAAACTGTGTCGTTCGGTTAAAAAATGTAAAAGTTATAACCGTTATACCTAAACACTATCGGTTTGCTGGGTATTCAAATTTGCATACATTTCTGCTTAAGACATGTGACGCGTTCCTAGAAACCTCCCACGACCACGGAAGCCTTCAGAGTCGAAAAAGTCGAAGCGAGTGGGACAAAAAAACTGTCTGGCCGCATTTGGATTTTTCAGATACTAATATACTACACACAAGGATCTATCATACTTTATTAGACTCCTACAAGCTTGCAGGGTTGTGAAGAAGTGTTATTTGAAATCCGACTTTGTAAAGTTTACTTATTAACAATCTAGTGAAACGTTATGGCCGCCGACCAGAAATGACGGCGAGGTTGCGGGGTTTATGTAATTACATAAACTTAATGGTAAGTTTAATTTGTTCTGTTCAGATAGAATTCTTCCCACAAGGCTTTACTGTATTTCAGCAATTTAAATGAAGTTAATCAACGTTGTGGTTCTGGAGATCCTTTAGGAAACATCACTTGACCTTTTTCCTCTTTTTGTTGTCCGATAATGGGCGCCGCGGTACTAAAAAGGTTAAATAGGTCTGTCTGCAGTGCACTTATTCTAAATAAAAACATGTTTGACATTTGTTTTATGTTGTTCCTGTTAAGCACCTTGTAATCAATGTCTGCTATATATTCTACAAATATAGACAACTGAAACTGTAGTGAAATGTGTTGATGGTATGTTGTCAATATGACTATCAAAAGGTCACGTCACTCCACAGCACAACACCGATGGGGTATTTTTCTGTAATTGGCCTATTATGTAAAAATTACATGAACATATTTCACTACTATGTTCCTCAGCTGTATTGGATGACAGCACAATGTTCATTTTTTATTCTTAATCTGAAATAAATATATTTATTTAAGAACTTTTCAGTGATGTCCGATGAACTGAACCTTGTGCTTTCAAAATGATGGCAGATAGACGTTGGATAATCACGACCCTCAACCAGTTAAAACTATTCTCTGTCTAGGTTGAGATGTACAATTTAGTTTCAAAGCCTTGTATAATGGCAGGTCAGTGTTTCAACTGTATGTGAAAGCAAATTAATTAACAGCTCGATAAGTTTTTAGCCTTTTTGTTTTTTGTCTAATGTTTATCTCCCATTTAGATTGTTATGCTTGTCATCCTTTGATATTTCCATTATTTGATCTTCCATTCATCGCACATTAGCAGTGGTCCATTCTATGTTTGGTGTCTATGTTCAAGATGTGTCTTGTGTTTATCTGGGTATAGAAATAGCCAGCTACATTAAGGCTCTTTAGCTGTACTGTAATACCAGCACATTCAATCAGAACAAATGTCTTAGTCAGTGGTATTAGACATGGGATGGTAAATATATTAGCAATTTACACATAACTCGCTTGACGGAAGAGGCAAAAGTGGCCATGTCTATCCATGGCTGTAACATAGCAGGATAGGGAAGGCTGAAGGGCATTTCCTCGAGTAAAGATACTAAGACTCAGAGGTTCAGTGAATGACAACAACGAGCAGGTACACCCATTATTCATGCCCGGTTTCATGGGGATTTTCATAACGTAGGAAATGTACGTTACAAGAAAACAAACTTGACGCGGTCAACACATAATTCACATACTTAAGTGTGTATCCTTATTGTTTGGTGCTTCTGGCTTTTCAGGACACCCGCAGGAAAGGAGAAGTGATGCACTTAAAGGTTAGCAGCTAAAACAACTGTCCATGGCCAGCAACCGGGGTGGGCACAATGTCAGGAGAGTGGAGGTTTTTTATTTTTTTTATACAGAGATAATCTGCTCACCATGGCAACAACAGTGCTGTGTAGCTCGAGGCCGGCTTACTGATTTGGCTTCACGGTGCCAGTGTAGTCGGCAGCCACTCATTGCTTGGGCAGAAATATCTGTCACTGCAGCATCACCACTCAATAGCTTTCTCAGCCCACACTCATTTCCTGCTATTCACATTTATAAAATGTTGTACCGGCATTTGGCAACTGTCAATGGCATTTTAATTCCATGATAGCTGCCTACTCCAAATGAATGAAGACATATCAGAATAAGTCACTATCATGACGCGCTGCAATCCATTTTTTTTTTTTATTTGAATTTTGAATGGGTGTACTTTTTTATTTCAATTTTTAATCCATTTTCTTCGCAACCCTACTGCCAGTTTTATATTGTATGATCCCTGCCTTTGTGGCTTTCGGTCAGCATTATTTAGCCCTTGGGGAATGTTGGGTTGTGAATCATAACACGCCCAGTCTTGTCAAAATAAAGACGGAAAAACTCAGGGCTCTATTCAAGCAGACTCCGTTAAAAACCACAACCCGGATGACTCCCTCCATCTCAAGGGATCCCCAATGGGTCACTACAGGTCAAGTGCAGTAAGTCACCTGGCCTATGAGTTGACATTTATCACTTTTACAGGAAACATTGGGAGATCTGAGGGAAGCATGCAAGAGATGATACAGCAACGTCAAAGAATAGAGCCTCCCACGGGGAATCCAAAACCTTTCCTTTCACATGTAATGTCTTCGTGTTTACCTGGTCTGAGGAGACCTACCACTTTATTTACAGCCCAGTGCTAGTAATAAGGAATCTACTGTGTCTAGAATCTCCACATTTTCATGCCACATTTATTAACTGACCAAATCAGACAGAAAATATTTCCAAAAGTCAAACTTTATTCACCCCTCAGGCGATTATTGAAGGGATACACACATGCATAGATGAACCCTGGGTGGGAATATCCTACAAGCATCCGCTTGAAGCATGCAGGAAAAAGTACGCACCCCTCACAACATTCATTTACACTGGATTAAAGATTAAAAAAAAGTCAAGACACAAAAAGGCCTCTATTTCCCACGACGGTTACATGTGCACAACGATGTCTTTGGAGTGGATCTGTTGGATAAATATTTTCCCAATCATGAAGCATTTTTCAGTTCGGGAAACCCCTTTGGACATTTTGAAATCCAAAGTTACATTGCAACACGTCTTTGTTTCTTTCTATAAATAAATGACTTGGTGCTTGGTACGTGTGCTGTCTCAGAATATTTATATTAATTAATTAATTAATTAATTAGCTTAATTTAATAGGACTTTAATGCAACCAAGCAGATGTACACTTTATGGGCATTATTTGGAATGGTACCTTGTTATCCTCCGATGATACTAGATATAGTTTAAACGTTAACCACTTTGTATGTTACTTCTACATCACTTCTCATAATGAGGTTGAATTAATACAATCCACGCAATAGAAACTGAGTCTTCATCCCAGAGGCTTCGTGACAACTGGCTTAATAACAGCAGTGAACAGGGCTGCGCCAAAAGCTGCAATAGGGAGCGTTGAAGAAAAGGGATGTTTTACAGCTCCCATTGTTATTAATAGAGCCTTATTAATTACTCACTGAGGTATCAAATATAGCACAGACAACAGGCCTCGGCTCAGCTGGAGAGCGCTAGCCGTGCAGCACTGCTGAATGTGGAGCTGGCCCTGGAACAGCTGCTCAGGCCTCAAGCACCTGAGTCCATAACGGGCCAAGCAGAGGCAGTTTATCCTGCCCTCCATCAGCTGTGGATTAGCACTGGATTTGCCTTCTCCTTTGCTCTGCCCGATTCAACGGCACCACTAATCTGTGAGATTCTGAAGATCCACAAAGGACGACAATTTGACGTTTCGCTACACGTCGCCCTTTTAGGATTCTGAGTGTCAGCTGACTTTCAGTCAGTGCTACAACAAATGAAAAAAATACCTGCATTGAGGGATTACTTTTGAGTTAGAGAAGCACCTTCTTGGAAATAAAGGCTTTAGAATTCTGCTTCAAGAACAAAACATACAACAATTGGGAATGAACAAAGTGTGGCTTTTCTTTCATCATAAATAAAAACGATCTTCTGCCACCAGAGCATTACTTGAGAAAATGAACACCCAACGAGATGCAAATTGGCTTTCTCTTACACCTTGACTCATTGCCCAGACATTTACACATCTGATAGAGAAACTATGCGTGCCCAACAAAAGAGAAACTGAAGATGGACTGTCCTGCAGAAAAAGTTGCTATTCCAGCATTGCCAATGTCTGTCTACACCGCAAAGCAATCTAAAGCGCTTCAGAGCAGGAGATGAAATGTTCCTAATTATGTTTTGTCTGCTAACTGTAGCCAAAGGCTCACGGCTGTGGCTATGCTTAGCAGAAGGCTAAGCTATTAGCAATATTTTCTTTCCATTTCTTTAGCCTTCTGTGTGAGTTATGACTGCTGTGAAGCAATATAAGTGATAGTTACGGTTTAATAGAAGGCAAAGCTTAACTATTAACAACCTTTCACTCCATCGCTAAAACAGATATTGGAGTTCACAAGGGACTAAAATCGTTTGTCATCTCAAACATATGTGAACAAAATTTGAGTTGGAGCCATCATTCTTTAATTCTGGAATCCAACAACACAGCAAGAGAAGACATTTTCAACGTGTTACTTTAGCCTACTACACTGGAGTGATTCTTGTTTGCCTGCAGACTTTTCCTTATTTGTTTTGCCTCCAGCAAAAAGGGTCTATACCAAATCATCTTGTGCTTTAAAGAACTGTTAGTTTACCGGCTGAAGAGATCAAACAGATCTGATTAGCAGATCGAAAAATTCATAGAGTGAGGCAGATTTAGACGATGGCCAAGGGAAATAACTAATGAAGGAAAACAGAAAACACACCATGCATTATATTTAGTGTAAAGACATCTAGCTGATAAACAGCAACTCTTCATATTCTTTTGTGTTTAGAAGAGGCTGACATAGCAGGAAATAAAGAGTTGTTTTGTTTGAACTGAGGAAAGACAAAGCTGATATTAACTTTATCCTTTATTCCGATTGGTGCATGGAAATAATGTCCCTTTATTTACTCCTTATATTTACTCATATAAAGCAGTGAACCATGCACAGATGAAATAGAGAAATAACATTATTATTTGGATTGGGTGTTCATGCAAGGGCCACAAGTTATAAAACAGATATTGTGACGTAATTCATTAATAAAGGTTTCCTGTTTACCGCCCAATGGGCTTGTGCGTCCCAAAAAAAAAAAGGATCAAGACTAGGTTCATCCAAAAGAATTGCAGAAGCAACAATGTAGTCTGTCAGAAACATGCCAGAACTGAAATGCCAGAGTACCCCACATCCTCCAGAAGCACTCTCGCGCTCGTCTTTTAGTTCATAATTCGTGTATGACCTATAGATGTGGCCATCAAAAGGCTGTCAGCAATAATGGTCACCAAAATGCAGCAGCCTGATATGAATACACACTCTGCCTCTCAGCTACAGCAAAAGGCTTTTATGCTGTGACAGAACTGTATGTACATGCTCCTCTTATCGCGGGGCTAATGTGCCAGACTACATCATAGCTCTTTCACAATCTGCATGTACTGAATATGCATCAGGCAGAGGAGTACATGCACGTGTACATGCAGCATCTGTGTCTTCTTTGTTTCCGATGAGTGGACCATTTCCTGATGCCCAGTGACAAGCACCACGGTTCACATCACAGGCAGGTTTCCAGCCGCACGGCGTACAATGGGAAACGCACTCGTTATGCTGTTGAGGAACACAATGCTGGCTGGGACATGGAAAAGGAACACCGAGGCAATGTGTCATCCTTGACCTCGGGAATTGGACATTGTTGGTGTTTGGTCTGTCATTTGTTACCTCTGTCGGTGGTTTAAAAATATAAACTAGCATGGAATTCATTGGGAGACCTCTGAACAATGAAGAGAATATAGAGAAGAAGAAAATAGTTCAGCATACATTGCATCATCTGCACTGCACGGGATAAGAACGCTTTAAAAAAAATTATACACTCTGGAAGAATAGAGTGACAATCTGCGGTTGCAAATGTTTGAATTGTTCCGCAAAAGACACTTTGAGAATTGTGAAAATAACAAACAGCGCCGACCACTCACTAAAGACTCCCTTGCAGTCGTTGGGATTGCCTGTATACGGCGCAGCCTCTTCAGTTGCCTCAGGCTCCATTTCTGTAACCTTTTGTGTAATGTGATGAAGGATCAATAAAATTGCAATGGCTGTAGTGCTCTCACGTATTGAACGAAAGTTGTCTGTGGCTGTAGTCAATAACCTGTAGATGTAACGGGGCCATGGCCGGGACAATCAGCACAATCTAAGGCCTCTACATTGTGCTTTCCACATAGGCTTGCCATTAACAGATGATTGCATGGCTTGTGAAACGCTCAATAACAAATCTAAAAGGAGGCCATAATGATAAAAGTTTCTTTGTTTCCTTGGTTTCACACTGCTGAATGCCACAGTGCCTGTAAAAGGGACTTAATGCAATCTATGAAGTCTATGAAGTTCATTGACCCTTTACATTTATTGAACTCTTTTAGCAGCCGATAGGAATCGCAAGCCTCTTGTGTGTGAGCATTTGTTTTTTCATAACTTGGAATGACGAAGCCTTTTAGTTGCATTACTCACTTGAAATCATTAATTCACTGAGCAGTTGCAGTCACATTTAATCTATGATTAAACCCAGGAAAAGGTTGTTTTGTACTGTATTGTGCAAGATTATATATTTAATAAAACAATTTATCTAAATGACTAAGAAAGGAAAATAGTGTGGGTTCAAATTAGTATGTTTGTCGGGTAAAGAAACACATATGTTTTGATATATAACTTACGTACATTCATTTTTAATTACTTATTTGATTTAATTTGAAAAAAGACAGTGTATTAATCAACATTCAAACGTGAAGTAAGGTGAAAGGATAGTTTACTTCAGCAACATTATAACTGCCTGATGTTGTGAGACATTGTAGAATAATACAAATTATGCAATATGAACAATAGTTAGGTACACACTACATTGTGGTAAAAAGCAAATTATACAGTTAAAAGAAATGAGCGCATGGAATCCAATTACAAGTACAGTATGAGTACAGTTCAGTTAAAGGTGGGTAAAAATAACATTAATGTTGACATTATGGTTCTGCAGAGATGCCACATGAACAGACAGATGGTTGTAGAAGGAGGCTCCTCTCCTGAGTAACGCTGACTTTAAAAACCTTTGACTCACCTTACCAGAATAAGCCTTAATTTACGTAACCCAATCCATCTTCTCAGGAAACATGCAAGTCCCAAGAGGTTACCCATGTCAGGCCCTGTTGTTTTAGGCCTGTACAGACAGTCTTTTACTGTCAGCACTCTGCGGTTAATACACCGTCAATAGATCATCTCAGAGTTGCTTTAAAGCCATTTTCTGTCCCTAAAGACTTTGTCTGAAGCATCTAAATCTCTAACTGTCAACCCAATCAGTAAGAAATCCTCATCACAAACAAAAAAGCTGCTGACCTCACTGATGCGGTTAGCAGCCTTTGGCCGAAAAAAACCTTAGCCTTTTCCATGACACACACAGCCACCAACTGGATCACTTTAAGTTAATTAGATATTTTTTTTAATCAGTGGTATAATCTCAGAGTTGTTTATCACCACAAAAGCGTCATGTTCCCCCTAATTATTATGTAGTATTGTTTGTGCGAGTCAGTGTTTTTTTTTTTCACAGGCAATTATCTCTCCAGTGTGTTTATTTATTTCACTGTTTCTCCAAGTGGAGCCTAATAAATATGTATGATGAAAGCAACCAGGTCTTTTGTTTCTTCATGTAGAACTAATTAGAATGTAATGACAGCTTTTAATGTTGCCGAATCTGGTCGGCAACCAATTAATCACAATTTTACGAGCAATATATCGCTATGTTTATTACTTAGGTCGCAATAATATGAATACATTCGTGAATGATGCTGCTGACAAATGGTTTGCTCCACTGATGGTCTGTGACTTGAAATAATGTGTCTGTCTGGTCCTCTTTATCATGTTGGCTGAACCCAACTTTACAATTAATGCAACCTTGTTTTTATTTCTTCCTTTTGCCATTGAAGGAAGTTTTTCTATCACCAGTGAAAAGCAGTGCTTAAACCTGGAATGAGACTTCTTGATTGCCCAATTGCAATCAAATCGAAATTGGTTGGACCCAAGCTTGACGTTGAAAGGTCTAATTTAAAGAGATAATTAATTTTTGTACAACAACTCAATGGGTAAAGTAGGAAGTACTAAATCACAGTGCAGCAGAACACAGGTCCATTTCATAGATTTTACACAGCATGTTTAAGTCACTAGGGAATCTGCCTTCCTTCACATCATGAAAACGTAAAGCACGATCTTGTGTGAAAGATTGGTCAGTGACCCGGTCAATATCACAGCCCTGGTTGCCGAATGCAGCATAGACAAACTGTTATTGAACCACTGAGAAGTACAGTATATTTTCACCGAGATTGAATCATTAAGTAAATAGTGTTTCTTGGTGTGGAGCCATTTCATGTATTTGACAGTGTATGGCTAAGTTTCGTTTGTTTGAAACAGTGGACCATAATGGAAAACATGTTAAGAGAGAGGGGCTCCATCTAAATGTGCGGATTGTTTCAGGGAAGTCCGTGAGTGCCTAGAGTTGTCCTTGTGAATTTAAGTCTGCAATTGGCCTCAAGCAGCCTTGGGTAGAAACAGTGGTTTTGACGCAATTGGCGGATTCCATAGGTCTTAAGCTTCAAGGTACACCAATCATGTGTGGCATCAAGCTAGGGATATGAAAATGTATATTTTCGTAACTTGGGGAGCTCTCTCGAGTCACTTTTGAGTCCTTTGAGTCATATTTATGGTTTATGTTAATATTTATGGTTGAATTGTGTTATAAACATATAACATGGACTTATATGCTCTTGTGAGGCCAGGCTTTGAGCCCCAGCAGCCCCTATGTTTGGGGGCTGCTGGGGCTCATAAGACTTCACTTAGAACAGAGGTTTTTAAACATGATGCATGTCTCAACAAGGCAGCACAGGAGAGGGCCTCTGGGACCCTCGGACACAGAGATGAAGCACAGATACAGTGAGAGGTTACAAGCTGTTATCATGTGACCAAGGTTTCACCCTTTGGTCCAAATTCAGCGAGTCCCCAGTTCAGAGGGTTAACATCTGGAATCAGCCAAACAGTTTGGGTGGTCTTTGGGAGAAGGACTTGATGTTAGCCAATGATGGTGCGAAGACAGCCCTCAGTATGAGGGGAAATAAAAGTGAATTAACAAGGGGGAAATTATCTCAGTTTCTTTCTCTGCATCACAGACAATGATCACCTAAACTACTAATAGTTTTCATTTTGGGGATGAAAAGATTGAGCTCAATTTGTTTTTACCTGACGACAACAACAGTCGACAGTGAAGGCAACTGGTTGTATGGACAGCTTCAAGTTGTTGGCGGCTGCATAGCTATAAACACTGCATGTCACAATGGCATTGATTCAGATCTGCTGTGCTGGCATATTTTCTACTGACATAATGATTTAGCATAGTCTGATGCAGGGCTGTTTCTACGATTTGAGGACATTCCAGGCTTAGCATGGGCCTCTTTAAGGATCCTTTTTTCTTCCTCTTCTTCCATAAACATGTTTTTTTGCAATCTGGCACCTATTTACATTAAAAATGTATGTTTTTATCATGAACACATTTAAATAGTGTACGCCATTCATCATATTCACTATGACATTTGATGTTAAAAACATTGGTAGTTGTTAGTGATATTATTAATATTGAGTGGAAATTAAATTGCTATCATTAAACATGTATTGACTAGAGTCTGTCTGCAGAGTTTTTACTATTTTTGTTCGTTTTGGAGCCACACCCTGAGGTAAAAAGTAATATCATACAACGTACGGTCTGTAAAATAATTGAGAAACTAAGCTCTGTGTGGCACGGTGTGGAGCAGGGTGTTCACAGTGTCGGTCAGTGATTCCCTTCTGAGTCGATAAAGGTTTATAAACACTGTAAATCTATGCAAAATGATTTCCTATGCTCCCGTTCCAATCTCGTCAGTGCATTGATCTATTCACAGCGCCTTTAGTTTTACATCGGGATGGTAAACCCTTGGTTAAGGTGGTAAGGTAAGCTAAAATATGCCACATTTAAACAATCACACGATAAAGATATGGCACCTCAAATCACATTATTGCACATAACAAATTTGATTCCTTTACAATTCAGTCCCACCGGGCTTCCTGAACAACAATTCACTGATTCAAGGTGAGGAGCCAAGGAGGACATGCAGGGGCCTGCAGGGACAGTTTTGGCTAGAGGAGGGGTCATCAACCAACCAGTCACTATGGAAGATGCAGCTGCCTCCTCAGTCCTCATGCACATACATACTGTACTGTTTGGAATAGCAAAGTTATAGCCACAGAAATCCTCACAACTAAATGTTAAATTATGTTGCATAAAACAGTATATCACTCACACAAAGTGTTGGTAACCTGTAAAAATAGCTCTGATGGTCCTAAGGAATAGTTAAGACAAGCACCATTTAACCTTCCAACTATAATTTGGCCCATTTCAAACCCATATTAGGCAATGTAAAGTAACAAATCCACAACTCACTCAGTGGAAGTGTGTGTTACATGCACTACAATAAAAAAAATGTATGTCCTGAACATATCCACAATTGCAGTGACATTTTACAAGTGAATCATACTCATGAAAGTAAGCATAACCCAGAATGCCCACAATTATACACAGAAAAAGTACATAAAACATGTCATTTAACTGTGTTTGGAGAACCAGATGTGTTTTATCCTCATCTAACCTGAAAAAGTCTCGACCAACACTCACCAGGCTTTGACATTAACGATAGTTAGATAACTGATCTACCTATTTGTACCACATAAGCATCAATTAAATAATACAGGTCAAAATATTATAATAATTATAACAACTCCAATAGATTTAACTATTAAATCTCAACTAATACAACTCAACTCTCACAACTCAAGACACAATGTGGTTTTCATGCTTGAGGACATTACTTTACTGAGGAACGATTTACCTACAGAGATCTGTGAAGTCATTTATCAGTCAGATGATTATAATGCTGCTCTTCGAATTGAGTTGTGTCTGTGTCGCTGTTTACCTCTTCTAGCCCTCTAGGGCGCAGTGTGTGGGGAATAGCAGAAAAGGAAGGATCTATTTCTCCCCATCAGATACCACTGTTTCAATTTGGGAAGCTTTGCTGCCATTTCAGCTATCTGAACCACTTCATTGGCTGAGGGGGAAGTGTCATATCAGGACAAGTTGCACATTTCTGAAGTTTTACAATGAATTCCATCAGGATGGGCACGATAGATGGATTGATGTAGTCGTTAAGCTAAGCAGTGTAGCCCAGGCCGTGGCTACATCATATTTGCACAGTTAGTCTGTTCTCACTCTCAACTCGCCAAATTCTGATGCCTGCTGTCCGTCACACCAAGGCACCCTTTAGCGCCTGTATGAGATGCACCGGGCTTTTAACTAACTCATCATTACTCGAGATTCGGCGCAACAGACGTTGTTAAAGAGTGACAAAGTTACGCTTTCCGTGTGAAACAAAAATCGTTAGTACTCACACTATGACTTTTCCTAATCCTGACTAAACCTAACTTCTTGTGAAGACAGAATTTTTCTTAAAGTGCATGTTACGAGTGTATTATAATACGCCGTCCCTACCATGTCCAAAACCAACGATAAAGGGGTAGCTAGGGTGTCATAGATTGAAGCGTAAGGCAACTAACCAAGCCTCAGTATTTGACCTGTTGGGAGTGAGAATGTGTCGACATGTATGTGACCCTGCCATCAAAAGTACATTCTGGCAATGTCATTATGCATACCATCATCGTTCACATTGTTAATGAAATGACAATTAATTCACTAACTAATAAATTAAATTAAAATTCCAAAATGTGAATGAGCTCTTAATTATATTACCTCATGGTTCCAAGTTAGATAATCCAATAGACTTTATTGTAGCTCTGCCACAAAATAAATGACTATTCCTGTCAAAAATTGTTCTGTTGAGCAGGACACTTTTTTTTCTGGACCCTTTTGCTTCATTCTTTCATTCTGTCCATTTGTTTTTACAAATAACACTTCTCACACCACTTAGTCTTTGGGTTGAAACTGGATTTGATGTAAAGCCTGCAAAATGAAACATTTGATCAAGAGAGGTTGCGAAAGCAACACAGTCATTCCGGGGAATATGTCAAAATCAGTGGAAATATAATTAGAGCTGCCGTATTGCGTATGGATCACTGACATATTCTGACCCCCCCTCCACTGCATTATTTACACGTTATAATTCTCCCCCATATGGATGCCATTCTTACTGCCGGCTTTGGCAACGTGGATTATGCCACTTTCCCATTGTGGCGGAGCTGAGATATTTCACTGATAAATTAAGTGGCTGTGTCATTTGCGGAGTATAAATGGAATGAACCCCAGAATAGAGGGCTCTTTCATCTTCTCTGATAAGACTGTCCTGATTACATCTAAATGTAGAGCAACATTTAGAGGACTATCAATCAAGTGGAACCATCAAAAAAGGAGGTGGGATCTGAAGGAATTATGCCCCAAAATGGCCTCTCTTCCTTTAATTTCCTGCGACAGTATGCATTAGCTCTCATCACCACCTCCATGCCATTAGACTGGCAAATGATTATGGCTACTGCCTCTACCAGCAGTCGAGAGGGAGCTAATGTAGCGTTTTCATGGGGTTTTCGTCTCACATCTCGCCCCCGTAATGCCGGTTTTGCATCTCGGCCTCTTTTAACTGTCTTTTTAGACTTTTTCCACTCTATCGGCTTCCATTCATTTTCACTACTCTGAGCCCCATCTGCCTCCCTGGCCCTCAGGGCCAGCCTTTAAAAAGCTGTGTGTCTTTTTTGTGTTCTCTCCTTGCTAAGTACAGTAACCAGGGTCAGTCAAGCTTAACTTGGCGTCTGAGGATCCTCGCACAAAGGAGGAGACTGCTTGTAAGTGTTGTGACGTCTTTGCTCCAGCTCTAGTCTTTTGCCGTCTTTGAGGGATGATAGATTTTCCTTACTGTAGCGTAATGAGAAGACAGTGTTTATGTGTGTGAGAGGGAGAGAGTGAGAGAGAGAGACATATCCCGTGTGCCAGAGAAAGATATGTGATGGTGTGAGGTACATCTCAAATTGCAAAAGAGGTTAGTTTGTTTGGATCCCTGTTGGATACCTAATTAGGATCTGCAGCTGGTTAGAATTTCCATTTACTTTCTCACACACTGACATTCACAGAATACCATTGCATTCTAAGTCCAACATTATGCATGTAGGCGTGTTTACACTGCACATAAGATGTCTTTTATCATTGCCTTTACAGTGTATCTCCATTTATCACCAGCGTAACTAATGGCTGCAATGATGGATTGCAGTAATACCGTGTCTATCACTAGGTCCTTAAGTCCTCTTACTGTATATTGTGTTGGAAACCCAACTCATCCATCTTCCCCATTCCAGCGCCCTACTGGTGATCCACGGTACATTTTCCATAACCACGGCCATACACTGGGTCATGTTTAATGGGGGATTGCTGCTGGTTTTGACAGAGGAAAAAGCATAGAAATGCACAGACTGTGCGTTTGGTGCGGCGACATCAAGCACTTCTTCACATGATTTGTCCGTATCCACAGATGTTTTTTTATTTTTATTTAAATAACATGTTGAGAAGTCCCCAGTGCCCTGCCTCATGGCCAGCATGAAAAGAGTGCAGACTGTAGAAAACAGCACCCTCTGCAGTGAGATTTCTTCATAAAGCATTACATATTCATCAGTTAGAGGTTTGTACATGGATATCATATTAATCCAGAAATTTAAAAATCCAACTTCAAATGTTACACTAGCCACGTTAGCATTGGAGTCAACAAACCTAATCATTTAGGATTATATAGACACTGAGAAAACAAATCCTTCCTTTGACTGAAATGTTATTATCTATCTGAGGGCAAACATCTTATGTTGTATCAAAATGTATTTTGTTCTCCTAATTTATTCTTTTCACGACTTCATCAAATACATCTTTAACTGTTTTGTAAATGCAGTAAATGCTCGCTAAATACACCCATAATCCAAATAAGAAGCAATGAAGGAAACTAGTGCTGAATACTTTTAGCTTTAACATCTGGGACGTCCCTCTGTGAAAAAGTATGCATCTGTTTCTGACAAACATTACAAAATGAGCTATTACAGCAACACGGCACGAGAGTCGAAGGCTAAATGTCACAACGTCTGTCATTGAGCGTGTCCCACAGTCATAATGAAGTTGTTTGCCATGAACTGTGGGCCGCAGCTCATGTAAAGTGACAGCTTAATGTGCTCATTACAATAGCAGGGACAGTAGCTCCTCTAATCAGTCAACAGCCACTGACAAGGCGAGTGTGCTTTGTGGAACATAAGAGGTTCTATCCTCTTGAACTAAAGGCATATTTCACTCCAAATCTAAACATGAGAATCAGAAGAAAAAAAAGAGAGCTAGAAAAGGCAATCGGATCCAATTCAAAATGGAATTCACACTGTGTTTTATATTTTAAAACTTAAATCTCCCGACACCTGAGGCTTTGCACCAAAAGACCAAGCTTTCATCACATGAAGTTTCTCGTATCCAAATTGATGGTGGAGGTACAGGAAGTTGGAAGAGCGGAGCTCCAGCTTGGTGGCTTCTGCTTTCACAAAAGCTCGCTCTTGAGAAACGGCTCACCACAACACCCATCCAGTCCGCCCACACAAGGATTAAAAAGTGTTATACGTAGCATTATGTTCCTCAAGATTAAGACCACATTTCACCCGAATCCCGTGGCATCCTGCAGCAAAAACAATTATGTTATGTATCCCCGGATTTCCAGTAGAATCCAACGTGATGGCATAACAAAAACAAGTGTGCTGCTGCAAACATTGAGACTAAATGTAAACCTGCCCTGACAGTATAGCTGGTGACAAATGTGCAGGTTATAGCACTATAAAAGGGAACACTGTTGATGTCTTGACCTCATCAGTGAAGTGATTCACTAAGGCCATTGTATACTAACATTGGCATTAGTTGCTCGTTTAAAATAAATAGGTCTTTTAATAGTCACATGGAATTGTTTGTGTGATGTCATCAAATTACTCCCCACAACTTTTCAAGCAGCCAAACGCAACTTTTTAAATGCAACCCAAGTCACCATAAGTAGAATCAAAGTAACACGTTACAATATTTGCTGTTAACTGGAAAAAACATTTTTTTGAAAGAATCTTGTTTCTGTCAGACTTTGAAATGATTGCTTTCTGGAATGCTTTCAGCTGTTATTTCCAACTCCACTCCTCCTGTGTTCTTCAGTCAATCAGCTTTAAAGACCTAATGTGTGTACGCACAAAAGCCACACACACACACGAACAGAAAGTGTGCACTTAACATTTACTTTAGATCAGGGTTATACAGAGTTTTCACAAAATGAAGATGGAAAAATATTGATGGACTGAATCTGATAATAAAACCTGGTTTGTTGAGGGTTCACTGATTCTGTTATTTCTTTTGCAGTCTAATTTGCAGTACATTGATTACATTTGTTTGACCAATTTCATCACTTTTTATTACCATTGGAGAATTTTTTTTATTTCACCACGTTTGCTATGTATTTCTCTTTTTTTTTTTTTTACATATATTTAAAGGAAGATCACTACATCAATCAGGCACCGTGAAGGTGAGACTTGAATTTCTTATCCTCAAAATTAAAGTGGGACGGAATCAAGCAGGAAGCTGCCATGCTTTCTGCTCTGTGAGTCACAAACACACACAGAGACATTCGTACTGGGAAGAATGAGCACGGAGCTGGCCATTGTGAAATACCCAGTAATGTGTCAGATTAATAGGCTGAGTTATGGAACTTAACAGTTGCGCAGAGGGATTCCCAAGTCTTATTCAGGTCTAGTTGGGATTCACAGCACGACTTTTCACATAAAAATTTAATATAATGAGCTCATTTGTGTATTTACAGGGGTTGGACAGGGGTGGCCCGATGGAGTCCGTTTCATTATTAACTGGATGAGTCATGTGTGCAACTCACGTACCTGCTTTCTTTCAGTACATCGGAATGTTTCTGCAGGCACCAGGTTGTCTCTGTTCTATCTATTATAAATGTGACAGTGCATTGCTGTGCAATTCAACCATCATGAGGCTGACAGGTAGGGGACATTATTATCACTTGACTTCAAAGGGAAAGGGGAAAAACAACATGTCTCGCCTTTGAAATATAATTCCACAGGCGGTCAACGTGAGAACACCCGACACCAGTGAGCAGACATTTGTAATCATGATATTCCATCTCATATTGTTTGTCATGTACAGCAGATAACATTAATAGAGAAAGCCAACAGCTGCCACCCAGGGGTATGATGTCACACGAGTGCCCTCAAGCTTGTTGGGAGCACGGGATAACAGGCTGTGACAATACGAGGATTGAAGAGCATCGAATGTGACTTCAAAGCGTAATACAAACCTCTATTAGAGAGAAGGAGAAACGCGGCCAGTAGCGACCAAACACAAAGACTCAAACCGTCATTGAAACCGCCATGATAAAGTTAGGACACTATGTAATATCGGTCCCATTGGAGATGCTTTAACACTTGGTTCGCAAACATTGTACACAATATTTGAGTAGACAATATTTGTAATATTACCCAACCGAGAGACCCAGCCCAGTGTTACCAACTCTGTTCGAGCAGCATTACCTACAAAAGTTTAAAAAAAAAAAGAGAATGGCGCTAAGTCAGTAACAATCAAAGCCCGTCACTTCAGGCCTCCCTCTTAAGCTACTATAATTGTTTTAATACCATTATAAATCCAAACAACGAACACAGCTATTGTTCGCGCTCACAGCTATAGCAGCTTGTGGAAGTCCCCTGCAGAGTGGGCACAGGTAGATGGACATCCTACTCCAATGAAATGATTGGGAGGGCTTATTGCAGTCCAGCAACAGCCACAATTACTAGATTTTCTTTTCTAATTGAGTTTGGTAACTTGGGCGTCGCCATTCTGTCTTTTTGAAACAAGAAGTGACACACAAGGGTGGAGTGCAACACAAATATGGAATAAGACATTTTTAGGCAACCAAAATGTTACAATTAACTTTCATGACCTGCAAGTTGAAAAAGGAAATCACAGACAACTTCCAGGCTGAAAAGCCGGTACCGGTAGGTACCGGTAGCGACCTGTCAATCACAAGGTGGCCGTGCCCCAAAGCACACTCTGCTTTATGGTCGAGATGACTTTAAAGGGGACCATCATTTACGAAGCGAACATCATGCTGCATTGAAGAAGACTTGAAACTAGCGACCAAAAACTCATGTTTACCAAGTTTACTGAGATGATAAATCAACCACAGTAGTTGCCCCTTGATGGCCAGTAGAAATAATGCAAGTTTAACTTGCGGTCACTTTTCAGACCTGGCGCTGTGTCACATTGGTATAATTACTGTAGACAAATGGGAATATACCTCTACACCCCACCACTACCATTGTTATAATAATATCTTCCACAAACCCTATTGTAAACCATTCTCCTCCCCTTCACTGGTACCAGTGCTGAAACAATAAACTAATTGATTTAGTCAATCCCATATTGGCTTACACAAAGACAGGAAGTGAGATGACAACAATGCATTAATGGTAAAACATTACACAGTTGTAGCGTGGTTTATAGAAGGATCAGCAAGTGACCCTGGCACTGCGGCATAAATACTTGTTTATAGTTGCCCTGCAGATAGCTTTTGGCTCAAACAATCCTCCGATTTAACAACCAAATAACATTCTTGAAAATTGTCAGACAACAAACATAAACAGACATAAAAAGAGACAGTAAAATAAGACAAGTTAGGCACTAAAAAAGACATTTGTATTATGGCAGTTTCTTACCCTTACAAATAAACCTCCTGATAATAGACAGAGCCCTGTAGAATGGGGTAAATTCAGAGAAAGTGTGAAATTATTCCGAGAGCACAAGAAAATAGCATTTCCAGCTGGCAAATCCCTGGCCACCATTTTCCCTCGGAACAAATTGCATTTACAGTAGAGAAATCTGCCACGGTGTCATTCCTCTATTTGCATGTGAACCTCCCTAAACGGAAATTTCACCTGAACATCTATTCCCTTCTTTAAGCACCTTCCTTCCAGGTGCAGCAGTGTCTCTGTGTGTGTTGCAATAATCCAAGCATTATTTCTCGTTTCTGGCCTGAACATCTCTGTTCTCTGGTAATTGTGGAGATGCATCTCTCTCTCCTCCGCGTTAATCTCTGGACTCGGTGCCCCGACTGTGCCTTAATGGGGATTTTTAACTGTGACCAGGGCAGAGGCCTCTGATTTCACAGTTCTGTCAGGCCGCGTTACAGCCGTTCTAAGACCGGTCGTACTGTAGCAGACACACGCGGCATATTTTCTTTTAAGTGAGATGCCAGCTGTGAAGGCCAGTAACAATACAATTGGCTATGAGGATTTGAAGAATAAAGAGCGCAGGCATTTATAGACAGAACATTGCGTCTCATCTGAATTCTTCTCCACTCATAAGTGGCACTGAAATGAGTTTTTATAATGTATTCCATCACAGATTTATGATGAGAAGCTAGACTATTGTTTTATCAGAGGCAGACAACTACAAGCATGTCATTTTTGCATTCAAAAATCATAGTCTTTTAAGTATTGAGTGTGGAAACAGGTATTTGGACATTCATCATGAATCTGTCTGTGTGGGCTGGCTGATGTGCCTGTTGCCATGGAGCCACAGCATAACCATAGTTGCACTGGTAAGTGTATACAAAGCAAGGACAGAGCGAGGAATGAGTATCATACCATTTAGCTTCCAAACTAAAAGGTACTCAGTTCTTGGTATTTTCCAAGAAAATGTCACAAACAGTTATTTAGAGTTGTATAACTGCCTCTGATTTTTTTGATTAGTGCACCTAACAGTGACGCCGACTAATGTTTGATTGTGCGAGAGATGGATTACGCATGACTAAGGTCTAACCCAAAATATTCACAGGCACTTAGGAGTGTATTATGATTGCTTGCAGCTACCAACACTTCTGAAACGACTCATTCTGCAGACAAATATGCCAACATTTTAGATAAGGTATGGAAATCACTCGCAATAGATTGGCAATTAATAATATATATATATATATGTGTGTGTGTTATGGCCAAAGTTTAGGCTATGCGATGTGTTTGATGGCAGATGACATGTATGTATGTCTTTATGGAAAAAAAAGGTTTGTTTTAAATCATAATGTATATCTCTGCTATCCCATAAAGTCTCCATGCCACCCTCTAAACCTGCCCATGAATATTTCTTGAGATCCGCCACCACATGCATCATACTCTTCTCACTGCAATCTACCTTACTCGCTCAACAAACTTGCTTTACTTTCTCCTTTCTTGGCAAAAATAAATTATTAAAAAGGCCATTTGGGGATTATATTCCATTGATTTGACAATAGAGAATCATTTCTGAACAGAATTCTCATTACTTCTCACGTCCATCATCTAAGTCAGAGTCTTTCTGACTGGCTGCATTGAGCATTGTTTGGAAATTCCTTCATATTAAGTATTATTTCCCAGGTATGTCGGCCTTAACAGAACAGCAGCCACGTCTGACTCATGATCCCACATTGCTGCTGCTCAGTTACCGACTGAGTGTCCCTCCAGTATGAATGTTAAAGAACCTTTTCTTTGCAAGGGAGAGGAATTATTTTTGAATCCTTCATAAAATCCCTCCTTAAGCTGTATCAATATCAACTGAACTTTTCAAGCACAAAAGCAGTCATGTCTGCAGGCCTCCAGCTTGAGAAGTAATCTCAGACATATGCCGGCTGATTTTAAGTAAAATAAAAGGCCTTAAGAGATATCATTCGAAAAAAACACCTTCCCAGACTGTTGCATCCCTCCTGCGCTGATTGAGGAACAAGGGGCTGATTTAATCATCCAGATTGACCGGCGGCCGGCTAGGTATTTGACTTTGTCCCCTCTGCTCCGTGTCAACAGTTTATTTTCTGCCCCGGCCGAGTGGCAGCTACTTTGCCTTCTGCCACATGCTTGTCAGCGAGCAGAGACTTGCTGTGTCAATATCTCTTCGTCCCAAGCAGATACACATCTAAAAAGGGCAGCACTGTGAGCTGGAGGGGGTCAATCAATTTCATCTGACCTTAATTTATACAGAGTAAATAATGAACTGGCCTCCCTGTATTAAACATTAACAGACAGAGTGGTTAGTGGTGGGGCGTGGTGGGTTCAGGTCAAGCAGTACGGGGCTTTTACGAGCTTTGCAAAGTGACTTATAGCAGGTGTTTCCAAAGTGGGCTCCAGGGAGAAAGCAGGGGTCAACATGAGCAATATGCCATGTTCAGAAACCCTCCCTCCTTCACGTATTCTCTACAAAATAAAAAAAAAAATTGTGCACTTTAACGGCATTGTTTTGTGCCCAAACTGACAAATGCAGTTTTGCTTAACTGTAATTTTCCCATCTATCAAAGGCAAAGCATTAAAGGACAATTTTCGTTCTCTTGTGGTAATTTTTGAGGGAAAGCAAAAGTAAATATACAGTAGTGTACAAATAGCAAGGGATTTCAGAAACAGACGTTTTCTCATGTTGGGCTTTGACTTTTCATGCCAATCATCTCTAATAATATGAATTACAACAACAAAACGTGAGAACTACCAATTTGAAAGTAATTACAAATTAGGGACCATCAAACAGGTGGCATGCAAGATGCTCCAACGTTATTTATTATATCCATTATTTCTATGTCATTATGCAGTTCATGGGGTAAAGCAAAGTAAAGTTGAGCCCTGAAGAAAGCGCGTGTGCAGATCTGATCATATACTTTTTGTAAAAGCCACAGTCAACGTGCTTAATTTCACACATTATTGGAACAAGTTAACAAGGTGCAGAGTTTGGACTTTCACTGACAGTAAAGTAAAACTGTCCTTATGGAAAAAATTATTTTATTGAGCTCAGGGCTCAGACTGAGGACGGCTAAGCTTGCAATCTCTGCTAACAATCATCTGCCTGATGTGCAGCAAAGATCAACGTCATTACCATTCAATCCTGACTGATTCTGTGGCCGTGACGGGTAATTATCATAAATAATAGATGAAGTTGCTGCTGCCTTGCCACCTGCATAAAAATGCTCTTTCTTAATTTGGAGATGCTCGTGTCAATATACAGACATAACAGATTATTTAATCAAGAGATTCATCATTCCAAAAACATTTCAGAACAAAGGAAAAGACATGCAAGGAGTTCAGGAGAGGTGTGTGTGTGTGTGTGTGTGTGTGTGTGTGTGTGTGTGTGTGTGTGTGTGTGTGTGTGTGTGTGTGTGTGTGTGTGTTGGTGTGTGTGTGTGTGTGTGTGTGTGTGTGTGTGTCCTTTTGTCTCAGAGCTGCCATGTGGGGAATAATGATGTGTGGAGGCAGCGGAGGAAACAATACAGCTATTGTATATTTTTCATTAAGGAGTGACTTTGTGGCTTTGGCCCAACACAATACTTCATAGGATACCAAATTAAGTTATCCGTGCTCACAAATCATTGGTAACACTTTCTAATAAGGGTTCAAATCAACTTAAGTAATGCTTAACTAATGCATGATTAATACTGATTTATTGCATGCATTAATGCAGGAGGTATCGTGGATACAGTTGTATCTAAACTTCTCAAGTCAAACGATGCATTCGATCCTGTTGGTGCCCTGATGTAGAGAAAGATGACAATTTGATTGGCTTTGCTTGCAACCAATCACTGGATTCTTCATTCATTCTTCAATTTAATGCGAAGAATTCTTCAATTTAGTGCAACCTGTGATACAAACGGGGAAGGAATTATCAGTCAATACTGCTGAATCAGCGCTGTGCTTGGCAGCGAATAACTAGCCACAGACAGCCGGACGCAGCTACCATTTGCATGATGGGTAACGCATGAAGTATTGGTATCTTTATCACTTTAAGGATACTAGTATTTGTATTGGCATAGATGTATGCCAATGAACTGGTGAGTAAACTGTTGCAGGTAGAGGAAGAGTAAAATGCAAAAATGGCTGGAAGAAAATCTTTCCAGGAGATCAGATCAGGCATCATCATCATCATCATCATCATCATCACCTTTGTCTTCTCAAACTTGACACACAAGGGATTGTGAATTTGTATGTACCACAATATTTTTCATTGGTGATCTTGGATGATGCGGTAGTTTTGAAATGTATACTATGTATTTAGTTTTTGCACATAAAACAAGTACACATAAAACCTAATCCTTGACATTTCAATTTATTTCTTTTCTATTTACCTCCACAGCAGTGTTTCTTAAACCTGAATCTAAATCCACTAAACAACCCCAGTATATCATTTTTCTATTGCAGAGGGAAGTTTTGAAGTACAAAAGGTTGCTGTACAAAAGGTGCTGATGCATGTTTAAAAGATGAAAGGGTAGAACAAGAGATGAAGAAAGTCAAATAAGAGCCAGAGAAATGGGTGGAAACCATCACAAAAACAAAGTAACATATGGGGTGGCACGACTTCAAATTGGGTGGCTGGGTAAGTTTGACTCCTGCGGCCTTGGTCCATAATTTAGCATTTTGACTCGCCTGAAATGCAGTGCTCTCTGGAATTGGATTTCTGTGTGATACCGAGCTTGGAAATATGTACCTATAAGTCAACTTGTTTGTGAGACTGGAAGTGTATGCACTCAAATATAAGGAATTTTCGCATAGTGTATTTTTCATATATTGAACTGTGGTTTCCACTGATAAGCTAACAGATTGTGGTCCTGGACCCCTTCCTTTGCAGAAAAAAAGGATTTAGCTTTTCTTTCTTTTTTTACGTTGCTGTTTAAGATTCATGGCAGGACCACAGAATTCACTGATATAAGTCTGCAGGCAACATCCACACTTTGCTTTAACACCACTGCCTTTACTCCTACAGTAGCAATAACTGGGTCCAATTCAAATCCTGAACAATAGTACAAAATGTTGTTGGTAGGAGTACAAATGCAGGTATTCATGTCTAACAGTTTCTCAGTTTCTACCAATTGAATCACGGTGGTTATGCTGGCTGCAGCATCCGTGTTATCAGAGACAACTCTCCATGAAATACAGTTATTATGAACTGACTCAAGAAGGTTGCAGGATATCGCTTATGGCGGGATGCTGATCATAAACAGGCGGACCATTTTATCTTCAAAAGAGGGAAACAAATAGTCTTTTTGGTATTTTTTCAGTGTTAAAAGTTTGCTTATCCTAATAGTTTCTGAAAATTGGATGCGACCAAAATGTGGTCGTATGCCAGAGTACATGTAGCATTACTATGTAAAGAGAGGACGGCAGCTCTTAGAAAGTAGAGCAGAGCCAGCTTGGAGTGGGGGTAAGTGAATTTTCAATTGAATAATTTATCATAGCTATAATGCATGCAACACTTTGTCTTGCTCAACAATCCTGAACAAATACAATTAAAGCATTCAAGATAAGTTTTAAGAACTTCTTTTAGTGCACGTCCAGCCTAAGCAAGGCCCCGACATTCCTCTGCTGGCCCGCCGCCACCGGGCCGGCCTTCTGGAAGACCGGCCCGGATGGCAGCACCAGATAAACCCTCGATTTGAACTCCCCGAGCCAGGAGCCTTGGCTCCCGTAACAAGCTTGAAGTCAAGTTCTAAATTTACTTGGCAGAGATAACGGAGAGAGGCTGCACAAAGACATCTGTAATGTAGATGAAAGAAGCCAAACTTCCAGATTCCTGACAGGGGAGTTGAGTGCCAAACAGGGTCACAGGCTGGCGACAACAATGGTGCTCGTCCATGCTTTGGATCCGTCTCCCCTCGCTCCGTCTTCCTGAGGAGCATTGTCTCGACCCGTCTCATCAGGGATGTGCCACCAGGATGTCAGAGTGATAAATAGGTCTGGTTACATGCCAGCAGAAGCCGTCTGCCTGCGTTACTTGCAAGCAGACCACATCAGATCCGGCTGTGTAGCCAAATAGGCTTGTAGCTGCTTGTACACAAGGCAGTGTTGTTCCATTTAACTAGGGAAGATATATTAGGATTCACACAGGCTACAGTACGTGGCTTTTTATTAAGTAATACATTACTGTCTGGATATGATGCAGTGTGTGTGATTGCATATTTAGTGCAGTAGTGATCAATAACATACAGAGCGTAACGTGTCCATCCATGAACAAGGGTTTGATTATGAGAATATGGTCAAGATAATTAAAATGATGGTGTTTAGAATTGCACTATTTAATTTGTTCCATATAGCTATATCAAAAGTAACTAAAGGTGAGATTTTGTCATTTGTCTTGAAATGTGAGCATTTAGGCAAATTCTGGCATTTTAGCAACTGAGAGAAAGACTTACATCGTATGATTTTTTTTTAAGGAACACATTGTAGCGTTTTACATTTGGCATATTACATTATTTCTATTCACAATAGAAATACATTTGACCACAATAGGTATTAAGAAAATCAAGAAATGAGACAGCATTTCCCCAGTTTGCAACAGTGTTTAGATATTGGGCATGTGTGGGCAAATACACTTTCAGAGAATATAAGTGAACAGTTCATTTAACTATTAATGTAGCGGATTAGGTGAAAAATGTAAATAATAAGAATATATATATTGATTTATTTCAATTAATAATCGATTCAATGGTCGGGGTTGGGCTGACGTGACTAATATTTCTAAAAAGTTGACTAGAGCTCTGCATTTCGTCTATTAGTCTTTTAAATCTGTGTGACGTTGCAGTAATTAGATGTGTCTTTTTGTTTTGTTTTATGCAAAACTGGTGAGGCCTTTCCCCTCAATAATATTAATCAGATACTCATTTACACGAATTAAAGCTTTAACAGTGACAATGGTGTGATAATAAATTGACCATATTAATCAAGTACACTGGTGGTTAATTCACTCCCAATAAAACAAGGAACAGTTTCCTCCCATCTGCAACTGCAGAGATAAAAAGGACCAAAGTAATTTACATCAAAGGAAGAAGATTAAAAAGACAGATGGAAGGAAGAAATAAATAAGCAGGGAGTGTTTTGCTGGAGGAGGGAAGGTTTCTCTAAGGGTACTCTGCCAGAAGCTCTAATTTGAACCTCTCTCCGTTTGCTCTGAAACAGGATTGGTGGAGCTGGCAACAGATAATCTACCCAAGATAGCAGGAGGGCAGATGAAGACAATGAAGGAACGGAGGGAGGAAAAGCTGACGGGCCGAAATCAAAGCACATGCTCACCAAACCTGTGGCAAAGCTGAGTCAGTGCACTACTTTGTTGGGGTCGTTGATCTGTAAATGTTCATAAGGACTCAAAGAACCCTCACATTCAGCAAAGTTGAACCAGCGTGAAATGATTTACAGTGCACTCTGTGAACTCTGAGACAGCTGCAAGCCTGCAAGCGCAGCAGTGGGTCACATGCCCCTAATTTTCTCCTCCGAGTATGCAGTGTTGAATCAACTCCAAAATACACTGAAGGTTCACTGAACACATCCTGCCTCATGTTGGTTTACATGTCAACCAGCAACAGTGAACGCCACAGCTATGCACGCCGCCGCTCGGAAAATGGCGCTTTTTTTGTTGCCGTGTAATAGTCCTGTCCTGTGTGAAAAAACAATAGTTTGCAAAAATGTGTTGAAAAAAGGTGTAAAAAGGCCTTGTGTTATTTTATAGAGGGGTTATATTTTATCCATACTCAACTATAAATAGTATTGGGTAATACTATATTGAACTCAAGGATAAAAAATATGTCACATAATTTGAGGACATAAGGTTAGTGCAATTTTTTTTAACAAGTTTGAAGTGCGTGTTTTCAAATGGACCTCGGTAATGTCCACTTTTGATTTCCCTCACAGTAGTGCAGTCTTGACTTAAACCACTTGAATTCCAGGAATATTGTGTCCTTGACTCACCATGTTAAAAATACGACCTCACAAGCTCCATTTACAGACGGCATTTATCCTCTTTGCACAAGGAAGCAAAGGGATTTAGGAGGATAATTTTCCTGCTGACTTGGAGACATTTCATACATTTTTAAACCTCTGTTTACAGCACCATGAAACCCTCAACAATCCGTTTCTGTGTGAAATCAAGAGCGGACCTTTGAGCTGTTTGCTTATTTGACCTGAGCAAGAAGAGGGCAGAGAAGGAGAAAGAGGGTGATTGGAGCAGAACAGCAACACCAACCCCACATTCCCGAAGTCCTTTCAACCCCTCAAGGCTGCCGGTATAGCCCCCATACTTATCCCTCAGGAGGGAATGACAGAGACATACAAGGCCAGGTTAACCAGGTTAACCATGGAGTATTTCCACTGGGGTTAACTGTTCTGACCTCAGACAACTCCAAACACCTCCCAATTAAGGAATCTACTATAGCCATCTACTTTTCTTCCCCCACAAGAAATCTCTTTCCCCACCGGAGGGTTCGAAGGCATATTGAGTCCCTGTAGATAGATGTATAGTGAGAGGCGGGCCTTTTTTTTTTTTATCCAACAGCAGCCTCTGGGATTGATTATGGCTCCCATCAGACCAGTGTTTGCACACTCTCTGATCCCCTAATAGAAGCAAAGTTAGCTGCAGAAAGAGCAGAGCATTCAGCTCTGACGTTTGTGTGAAGGGGATAAAGGCTTTAGTGGAGAAAGTGAATAAACCCTTCTGCTCTTTAAGAAGTGCCGATTGAGCACCAAGTTAAGAGTTTAAATTAAGAGATTCTTGGTGCGTCAAATGAGCTCCTAAATAAGCCTTTTAGTTCTCTGTCACTTGGGTCCATAAATTGAGGACCTTTTTTTCAATTGGCAGGATTTGAATTCAATTCTAAATTAAATATTTTACTCACGCTCTCTTTCAGAAAAAAAAGTTGGAGATAGAGAGAGTTAGATTCGTGCCACGAAGAGGTAAATCTCTCTCTCTCTTTGAAGCCTCTTCGTGGGTTTTCTCGACATGATGAGGTAATCATGACTGGGTGGGGCATTCATGGGAAGCCTAAGAGAAAACTAAACATAATGGAGATAAAGCTACAGCAACAATACACTTCAGAAAGTAAAAGGTCCCACTAACACCAGATAAATTATCAGAAAACAACCCATTGCAACTATTTCACATGCCATTTTTTCCTGTTAACTATAGCATAAATGATAAATGCCCTCATTGTAGAAACATATGGTGGTCAGAGAGTCCAGTCTGCAGTGTAGGTCCAAACAACGTGACAGCGATAGACTGTATATAAGAAGTGGAAGTAGTCACCCATTGGTTTGTGGACTCAAGGTTTTGAGGCCTTGTGTTCGGCATGTGGATCGTCAACCGCCTTGGTTTTTGTCCATCACCATCTTTTGTTCTTTCGTTATCGTTTTTTTATTATTTTTAAACCAGAGGTGGCACAAGCAGATGGAGCTGATTTTAACCGCACACTGAATTTGTTTTAGCGATTACCTTTCATGAACTGAAAACAAACAAACTGTAAAAGTGTTAAAGTTGTGAGACGAAAACACAAACAACTTCCAGAATGGACAACTACGTGTTAACTACTAACTTTTTTTCCCAACGGGCAAAGTGCACTCCCCTTTTCTCTGGCTACCCAGAGAAATCCAAGCCGCAATAACTCGTAGTTCTTGCATCCAACTACATCACTGTCACGTCAAATAATGGCGCCGGATGCAGGAAGAAACAGCTTTCGGGGTCAATATGGCCAACACAAGAATTCATTGCTTCAGTTGACTACATTCCCCATTAACACTGATTGGACATCCACATAAAAGGTGCCACATTTTCCCTTTAAAGTAATTGCAAGTGTACATGTGTGGTGTGATGAAGCTCTTTAAAATACCTGTCCCCTGAGGCTCTTGGTGTCTGAATGGATGGCCCCACATGCAGTTGTAGGTTGACATTATGGAGCAGAGTCAGGGCCGGACTGGTACAAGACCAGGTCCCACCCCCGCTAACCAGATCGTCATCGCCAGATGCATCTTCGGGACGGGGGGTGGTCTCGCTCCCGCTTCTCTCTCTCTTATAGGTGCTCTCCCCTCCCACTCAAACAAAGCTGTCTCTGTTTTTATTCTCTGCTGAATCAGGTGTAATTTAAGTTCTGAGCTGAGAGAAAATGAAATATAGTGATGTGATGTGTGGGTTATGGTTAGGTCGGGCAACCCACGGATGTAATTTAACACAGGGGACGGAGGGGGCATGTCCTCCTCTCTCCTCAAAATCCTATTTTTGTCATCCTCACATTTCCACACTTAAATCTCTTTCCCACTGTACAGCCAGCACCAATTAGATGAGAGAAGGGAAGAGCAGATACAAAACATTGCATCCTCATCTGGTTGCTTTTACTTATTCCTCACACTCAAGGCAATTGAGCTTTACTTGCAGTAGCCTTGCTTTTCAGAATGTAATTGCACCGTGGTTTGCCTCTCAAGCAATGTACAGGTCATTCTCCTACCCTTTGATTGGTGGAGGTTGTAACTGCAGCCTGGAGAGGAAGACTACGTATGTGCAGTTGTTTTGTTTTTTAATAGTTGCACATTGCATGGGAAACATGGTTACAGACAGCACTGACCAACGAGAGGATTTATAGTTGTTGGCGTGGCGTGCAAAAAGCTTTCCACACCATCAGCTGCTCTCACTGTCCTGCAGCTGCATGCTGACACAATTTGTTGGAGACTGGGTCGGTCATCCAGCTCCAAACAAGATGGGTAAACATCTGAAATAAAACTAATTATCTCTCAACTTGAACATTCAAACCTTCCATTGCCCAGTTCACTGTAGCATCACAGTTGGTGCCGTTGCGTTTATTTACTTCCGTGGGTGCAAAGCAGGTCTATGTGTACGAAGACGTCTGCAATCACAATTTACTGTGGCTGGATGATTCCAGGCGGTCAAAATGTAACACTGGCCCTAGCGTGCACAACGCCAGTCCACATAATCTGAGCAAAAGAAACAAATACGCTCCAGTATCTACAGCTTTTTGGAAAACGTGAGCGTCTAGGTAAAAAACTAGGGCGTTTTTAAAAAAAAACCATAACACTGAGCCAACTGCTTAGTCGTTTGTCATAGCTGATGGCTCGGGCTGCACAATGCTCCTCATTCATCCCCTGTCAGCACTGGCCATTGTAAATGAAAATAGCTTTAATTACGTCAAGTGCAAGAGGGAGGGGGGGGCTGAGGGGGGGGTGTGAGTCGAAGGAACACCATAACACGAGGGTCTCCGGTCTGAAGAAAAGTGTGCCAAACAAAGCAAAGCAAATCACTGTCACTCTCCTTCCAAGTGTGTCCGTGTGTGTGTTTGCACAGCATCCATCTGCCTGTGTCACCGCTATTCCCTCTGCGATGCAACGTGTGCGTCTCTGTGTTTCTTGCACGAGTGTGTGCTGTTACTCTCCCTGCTCTCACGGATCTGGCATTATTCTGCACAGATGACTGAACGTGTCCATCCACCCGCCCATGATTCAGGCAAACTGTAGCCGCTCTCTGGTCCCGACGATGACCGTGTCTCATTAAACCCCCTCCCCATAACTACCGCCCCGGCATTGGGACAAACGCACACTCACACACATTTTGGAGTGAAATTGAGGTTGCTGTGTCAGTGGGCAGGCGGTGATGGAGCCTTGTACCAGGGGAGTAATTGAGATGGCCAGTGAAAAGAGGAGCGAGGCTTAGACAACCATCCACACAAGTTCCCGGCTGCTGTCCAATTATACCCACCAGCCTCCACAACCTCCTGAACTCCAATTACGGCCGGCAAAGCTTGGCTGGTCAGAGAACCTGTCAGCCCTCCCCTGCAACCTTCCTGCCTGCCTCCCACCCTCCCAACCACACATGCCGAAGTAGAAACAGCAAAGTCAAAGCAATGTCTGTTGTCCTCTGGTGGAGAGAGAAAGAGAGTCGTGAACACAACTAGAGAAAAGGCTGCACCAGACATCAGAAAAAGCTGCTGGACAAACCTTGAGCCACTAGTTTATTCTGAATTAAAAACAAGTGGTGATAGAGAGATTAAAAAAATATATAACAGAGGAAGCACTGCCATGTGGAGCCATGAGGGTGTACGCATGTACTTTGTGTTTCCATTTTCTGATATGTTTTCCTTGATTTTACAATTCAGGACATATACTGTATATGAATATTGTAACAGTTTAACCTTACATCAGTGAATATACTGAGCATGTCTTATTATACAAAGGAAAACAATTACAGTGATCATATGGATCAAAAAGCCTGGGACAAAATCATTCTGAAACAAATTATGTTTAACTACCTTTGTATTATTACACGGTGTCTGTCTCCAGGCTAAAATAAAGGGTCGCTTACCAGGGTATGTAAATTTTAGATAATTTCTGACATTTTTCTAACTGAAAATTTGGTCGAATTTCTCCAGTTCTGACCTACTAAACTGAGAGATAGATATGTGAAGATGAAAAAGAATAATATTACTGTAAATCTAATTCAATATTATTCTCACCACCCTTGCAGTAAATGCTTTAGGAAGGTTTTCCTTTTCAGTCAGCAATCCTCTTTGTCTTACTGACAACAGGCTCTTGCTTTCCGTCTACATTTTAACATTCATACATCTTAGAGCAATTTAATTCACAATCCTTCATGGTTCAGGCCTGAAATCATGCTGCTGAAATCATGATGCAACAGCTGTTAAAGGGGCTCCAATGCTGAACTGCTAAAATGAAGATATATACGAATCTAAAGAAGTACAAAATAATTCTGCTACAACAGGTCATAGTTAAGCAGTTTAGGTTCAGAGTTTGTACAATATAGAAAGATAAGGCTATAGCATCAGTTTAAGTTAGACATTTGTGTTCATGTGTGGCACGACCAATGGTGGACTTTTTACTGCACTTGTTTCAGTCTTCTTCAACAGCCTGAGCGTGAATAGTCAAGAGCTATGATGTGAAAGGTGTTGCTTGTTGAAGAAAACCCACAGAGAATTATCACCCAAATCGACCTCATTGTTGTTGTGTTTTTTTGGGCACTCTGCCCTCATCAAGCTCCAAGAGCAGCTATTTCCCTTAGAGTTACAAAAGAGGTGTAATGTTGGAATCAGATTCCTCAGATGGACAGAAACAAAAAAGCATGCAACTTAAAGTTAATATCATCGCTGGTATTTATAAAAGTCCCATTTGTGGAAAGGAATGCAGATGACACTCGTATTCCCGACACTTTACAAAAGAAAGTGTCACCTGTGTCAAGTATAAACAATGTTGAAATAAACGGTCAGTGCCAACCCTTAGCCACAGGTTATTTAGCGAGCGCTGTGACTGCTATGACATACTGTAGCACCATGCTGCAAATGACAAACAAACACTAATATACACGGCGCAGATCAACAGCAGCAATCAAGATCCAGTGTTTTCAAATGTAAATGAGGCCTAGATGCAAATTGCTATATCCATATCCTTACCCTTGGGGATTTGGAAGGAATTGAACGAGTCAGAAATGCACAGCAACCTTGCGAATGTTAAATTATGTCATTAGCATTTACAGCTTCACCAAAGTTGCTTTATTGCTTTATTGTTGTTCTTCACGGACAAGGTTTATTGTTCCATTACCACACTTGCCAGACGCCCGTTTCATCCTATTGAACAAGGCCTTTTAGTCATGGCCCGAGGAGCTTTTGGAGACTGCCATCTTTATCAAATGTATCTGATCGTTTGCTGGGCATTGGTGTGTTATTGTGTGCTTGTATATCTTCTCTTTTTTTTATCCCCCCGTTGTGGATTTCATTTGTCCTTTGGGACTCATAACCAATCCCAACCTTTTGATTGATGCATTCATTTCCCAGTTTCCGCTTACACCTAGAGCGGTACTTGCACTCCTTTTATACTTACCCAAAGCACCCTGTCATCAGCACAAACCATAGCGATTGTGCATCAGCAAGATATTATTCAAAACAGGTTGTGGTAATGACTCCAATCTGGGAAGGAGAAGCTTCCAAGTTATATAAGATAAGTTATTTGGCAAGTTATACGAGTCTCTTATGCTCTGCTTTTGAGTGTTTTTTAATTTTTTTAAATAGGGGCTACATTTAAACTGTACTGCGACCATCTTAATGTTATTGGCCATTAAAACACCACTTTTGGGTACTTTTGAATTCCTTGCCTCTGGGTGTGGAAGTGTGGAACTGTAGCAGACGGAAACGTCTATGACTTCCTGCATAAGGCTGCAAATGTGAACAGCCCTCATGGCTTTGCAGCTCAAATACCATAGACAGTGCTGCTGCCTCCCAATGTGTTCAGCACTTTGGACAGCTCCATTAGCTTTGCACATATTGCACTGAACTGGGCCATTTACTCTTAAGTACCAAGGTCCATTGGATAACCTGGATAAATCATCACCTTTTGACCACACAGAGCAGCTCAGACAGCCGTAAAGGACCATGCAGGGCCATATAGGACAGAAATGGGATAAAATAAGCAAAACTCAGTTTTCAGTATTATCACCTGAAACTAAGACTTTGTGTTTTCGTGAGCTAAGAATGAGCCATTCATATCTACATAGGGAGAAGGTCCTCTTCATGGATTTGCCAACAGCCTTTATACAGTAGTCAAACTGAAACAAAAAAAAAATGGCTCTAGATATGGTCTTTCCAGTTTGTAAGTGATATGAATACCACTGTGGTTCTCTGACAATCTTGTGACACTGCTAGATGCCACCAAATCCTACGCACCATCACTTTAGTGGTGTTCAAATTTCTGTTCACAATACAGCAACATGTAAGATTGGGAAAGGCTGCCAAAATATTTTTTCTGAATGACTCAATGAAATGACGGTATTTAGAGGTTGAGTAATGTTGCGTTCAGCCAATATACAAGCACAATAACACTTTTGGAAGCATCATTAGTAATGTGGAAAGTCAGCCAACAGTTTTTTAGTATGAGCCGTTTATTGTGCTTTTTACTTGGCTAGAACAGATTTAATGACTTCTGAAAAATGTATCAGTTTGGAACGGATTTGGTTTACGCCTACACAATGAAGTCTGGGGTTATTCAATATATACATTTGTATCAAATAACGCGTAATGAAATTGATAACTCTCTCCAGAACCGCTGCGTTTTGTGATCAGGATCGAGACTCCAGATGGTAAAACATGCATGCATGTCGCCTGAGAGTCAAAAGTTCGGATAAATCTCCCCCAAGACCAAATGAATCTTCCTCAGTTAACTGTTATGAAGAGAGAACAATTTGTCAAACCTGTACAAGAGATATTACCTATAATTATATCTTATTTCATTTGACAATTTTACCTCATTTGCCTCCCTCCTCTGATCAGAAGATCTAAAAGTGATGTTTTTTATTTTTTTTGACCAACGATAAATGAATGTCAGGCTTCTGATGTGACGAATGCCAAGCTGAAAACGACATGGCCAAACTTGACACAGTAGCAGAATTGGAAAGTGTCGATTAAAACAAAGGAGCAGCTTTGGGTGACAGATGTCCCAAGTTATATTTTATTGACAGAGGTTTCCAGCACAGACACTGCTGCATCAACATCTATTTAACATCAACATATTTGCTGTTTAGTTTGTACTGGAGGGGGACGGGGCTATAGGTCAGATTATAGTGCAGCGTTTTCAGAAAATGTCAGCATAGTGCCTGTTGTGTATGGTCTTTGCAGAACCAGCGTCCCTGCTAGACATACCAGCAGGAGCCTAAGTGCCTAGTTTGCCAACTGGCATGTTTCTGCTCACAGCCTGGACTGCAGCCTAATTTTGCATCTTAGGTTCTTTGTTTATATGTTGACTCACTGAGTAAATTCTCCTCTCAGTCCCCATTTTCATTTGCGTTTTGCTGATCGAGAAAGACAGGCCAACTGGCGAGAATCTGGATTCATCGGTCTGATGGCCGAATGCATGAAGAGGATGTTCTCTCTGCACCCACAAGGTGACCTTCGCAACTCGTATACAGGCAACAGAGGGTAGAGTAAGTTGTGCTTGAGTTGTGCAGCTTGAGAAGTGCATGAAGCGCTGATTTATTTTTACAGCACAGATGAAAGATCCGTCTGGCACTCTTTTGATGTCCAACCCTCTTCAGATACTTTGCGAGTCCAAGCTCTTCAAAAAAGCGTCTGTCATTTGTGTCACTTCTGGCAAAATTCCCTTGTGCGCTTCTGATATCTGTAATAATATTGCAGAGGTTCTGCTGTGTCATCCAGGCTGCTTGTGTCCTGCGAAGTCGAGCCTTGTTTACCGTGACCTTTTCCCATGCCCCAGTGTTATCCATCTTCACCCGTTGATGTTGCAGTTGTTAGTGTCAGCGAAGGTCATTTCTCTACAATAAATGAGGCCAATTCAAGCTGCAGCATCCACTTTTGACTGATAGTTGGATTCTCATGTTTAAAGAAAAAGCAGAGTGAACGCTAATCTTAACCTACAAATGTACAGTTTATGAAAAATAGTGAATGATAAAGAAGTAAATTATCATTTTTGATGAAATCATGTAAGTTTATTGAGGGACCATTACAATCTACATCCTGTTAGTACCACAATGTATTTTTCACAAGAAAGAGTTCACTACCTGTGGTACTGTAGGTTCCAAACTAAGAGTACATACTTCATTTAAGTAACAGGTATACCTATTTAACATGACAAACATACTCATATAACCCAAACCATTAACTTAAGTAACCTCAAAGCTAAGTAAACCTACATTTTTATTGGAAGACACATGCATGTACCGAGTGGAAACTGACTTGCCTTCCCTGACACGTCCAAAATTTACCCTAGACGGGGGAAATAGTGTCAGTTAAAGCATAGGACCACTGATGAAGTGTTGGTATTTGACAATAAAACATTAGCCTGGTAACAACTTGTTGGCCTGGAAGAGGAATAAGGCGTTACTTTAATGTACAGTTTTGACCATCGATCCTATTTGTTAAGATTAGTTTTTTTCGTTCTTCACAGTTACATTGCTGACACCAATATTGCTTAAATGGACAAGTGATACCAGCAATGATGACCAAAACTTTAAATAAAGAACAGCCAGAACTTTAAAATGCGATCACACTGTCTTAGCTGAAACCTCTGTGGAAGAGATGGGATCTGTCAAACAGTATGTGAGCAAACACATAATGAACTTGTAGGTATTTACCCTACAGAGCAGGTGGCTGAACAAGGATCACAGTGGAGTTAAGGTAAAGTGAAAATCAACAATGGAATTTGAATTCAGAGTGACACTGGCTTAAGGCAAGGCAGCAGATTGTGAGGCTGCACTTCTTCACCATTAGCTGAAGGTAACGGTCACGATCTAACAGCAAGGCAATTTATTTTTGCAAATACCAAGTCATAATAAGCTTCAACTTCTTGCCGCTTTGCTCAATACAACTGGGCGAAGAGCCTGTGTTATAATCAGATTCACAGAGTGCACTTTTGGAATAGTTCAGAATTATTGCCGTTAGAATATATCCTGCAATACACGCCAAAGCCAAGGGTTGGGAAACTAAAGAGCAGTTGCCCTGGGGCCCACTCCAATTTCCCCTAATCCTCTGTGTCCCCACATTGTAGGAGGCGCAATGGAGCACATTCTGAAGCAATTACTTTATTTAAACAGAGAAAAAGAGCCCAGCCTTGTAAAAGTCTTTATTCCTCCGACACACATTAACCTTCTTCTTCTCACCATGCTGCAGCCAACATGACAGCTCAGATAAGCACAATTCAGGTGGCGGGGGTAAGAAAGCAGATAAATAAAATGTGACACATCTGGTAAAATGTTGTGGCGACAACATCTGATCAGATATGAGTGTTTTTGAAATGTATGGAAGCGTTCCTCAAACCTCTTGCAACAGTGCCTCAGAACACTAACTTGAACATCAAAAAACATATTTTTTAAACAAAAAAAATCGGTTATTCTTGAGGTTTTCCGCAGCAAACAATTATTTTTCTGTAAGACTTACAGCTGCACAAGCAGCACATCCCCATAAAGACAATGTGTACCTTGTATGCACATAACGGGTAAAACTGTTGATGGTTTAAGCCTTGGTGGTGATTATGGCATCCTTCAAATTAGTACAATGGCATTAGTCTTTCCCTAATATAAAAGCAAGAGATGTGCTGACAGTTTATTCTCATTTTACAAGGTCAGATCAGGCCAGAACATCCTACAATTCAGTAATCCTCAATAGTCACGACCACGTACGTACAGCGACTCCATGCATGTATGCATTCACACCTCCAACAAGTGTCTACGAGAAACGGTTCATGTGTTTTGAAAGAGGGAAAGGCTTAAGTATAGAGGGAAGGTATACCCACTCCAATGAAAGGGGAACTCTCTGCTTAATGCAATGGCGTTTCCCACAGGAGTCTCCAACAAACCATTCATGAGTGTGGCCATGGTATCGTGACGTTATGTGCCGTTTTGTTATCGGCCACTCTTGCTGCCACTACTATTTGCTTGTTGGCAAAACATAAAAGCCTTGATAGACACACACTTGACCTCCATGCCAAAGTTCAGCCTCCGAGCGTGAAAAACTATGTGGAGAGATTTTTCTTGACCATCAGACAGACCGACATGAACTCAGTGTCCTCGGTAGCTCTGTTCCTGGTCCGGACACGTCAGGGTTGTTGGTCATTGTTATTATTGGTCCATTCTAATGAAGTGGGTCATCATCGCTCAAAAATGTGGCAGAATTTACTGGAGTATCAACAGTACCTGAACAGTTACTGCCACTTTTCTTTTCCCTTCTTTTACTCAGACCGACCTCTCCTTCACTTCCATCCATCATTATATTTGCCAGCTTTCCTCTTTCATCCCATCAATAAAATCAAATGATCGCTCCTGTCACTTAAACACACAGAAGCCAATCACAACACTTTCCCTTTAATCAATCTAATTAGCTGCACCTGTGGTCCGCTACCTCCAGCTCCTGTTGCTGATCAAGAGTCCATTTACAGCATAGCATCTGAGTGATGATGACCAGGGCGTTGTCTAAAAATGGGGACAAATTTTTTTTAAAAGATGTTTTTTTTAAACCATGAAATGCCAACTGTTATACATTTGGTAAGACATTTTAATTCAATATCAGCATTTATGTGTCAAGGTAAACTGTCATCCTGATTTAAATATAGTTTTAAAGCTTGATGTTGGTGATTGATAAGTTTAATTAATTTGCACTAAAGTACAACTCTTGGTTCATTCAGTAGACAAATCATCTCTCCAGCCTTAATTGGTTTGGGAAGAAGGTCAGGTCAACTAATGCTGAGACATTTTAGATATATTACATTTTAATTGACATTACTGAGTTTGCTGAGTTTATTTCCTCTCCGCTCAAAGCAATTGTCTCAAGAATCTTGGAAAATTCCAAGTTTCATTATCCTGTAATTGCAACTTACCCCCAGTAGTCGCTGTGGAGAAAAAGTTACACGTCTTCCTTTAACTCTGCAGACTTGAGTAAAAGCCATATGAAGTCTGGCACTGTTGGGGGAATCTGCAGTGGGTCAGCCTTTGATAGGTAATTTCATCCAAATACAGAAAGATAAGCAGAACCCCCAGGTGGAAGGTTAAAAACCAAGAAATGAATTTGAATCATGAAGGACAGACAATATCCGGACGGATAGATTTAAAATAAAAAAAAAACGGAGAGAGTTGAAGAAGAGAGTTGAATAAGAAAGTTGAAAGACGGAAGTCAGATAAAGATTGCAGAGAGATGGGATGGCTCTAGGCATAATGGAGGCAAACTGTGATCATTTATATGAAAAAGAATCCCCATTTTGTAGGAAAATCATCGTCAGTGCAGACAGCTCAATGCATTATATGGAGCTATCACTGCTTAGTTGTAAAAATCGTTCAGTCTAACGAGACAACTGGAACAGAGGAGCCAGCAACCTGCTTAGTATTGAACACAAAAACGACTAAATGAGCTCCTCTTAGCAAAAATAAGATACTTGACAGTATATAAACCGGCAGGAAATTAAGCTTGAGGGTAAACGAGGATACAGCGCCCATTGAAACATCTTCAAGTGGTACACTAATGCTTATTTAGTCATCTGTAAACTAGATTTTTGTCACAGCTCCGTCATCATGTGCTCAGTGGAAATAAACAGCTTTGCAGCTGACGGCTGTGGCAGCGTAGTCCTCCTTCCTAAACATTAGCATGCTTCCTCTTTGATCATGGGCTCTGACAGATCTGTGGGAGACAGCCACCATTTTTTTACAAACAAATGAGTCATCGTCACCAGAGCCCTGCTTTGAGGCTGCATTCATTAAAACTGCAACGTGTGGGAACCAGGAGTGTTTCGCTGTTTTACGGTGACTGCTGCAGAACATATGACATCATGCAATATTAGCTTGCATAAGCGTTGCTGAAAAAGTTGTTACGAACAAAAGCAAAACTCTTTGCTGGTCAGAAAACAAGAGCTTTAACTGGGAACTTAAAAAGTTCCACAGGTTTTGGGATCTGGATTTTGGAATCCCACATGGATCTGTCAAGGATAAACATGCCACTGCCTCCTTCACCTCTTCCTCTTCTTACAAGTTTAAGACAACCCCAAAGACTTGAATATTTAGAGTGCATTGCCAAATGTACCCACTCTTGCAATGAAGCATTTTGTCTTTTGAGCATTGCTGTCAGAAGTCACATGTGGAGATGACAGCATGGCTGGGCTTATGCCCATTGTTCTTCTGTCTTTTCTTTCTTCCCTCACTCGCCCCCATCCTCTCCATGTCCTCCACCGATTCTCTCCCCCTCGACGCTGACCCTCAAAGACAGAGTGCCCTGTTCTGTCCGTCTGCCATTGTCTAACAGCACAAGAATACCAATGGCCAGCAGCTCAAAGCAATCAATTCCTTTGAGGTAGATCCACTGTGTGCCTGACATCAGCCTCCCCGATTATTGTCTCCAAACGCAAGCCGATCAATAGCAGCCACCACCTCGCCTTCCCACCACAAAACCCCTGGTATAATACTTAAAGCCCCCGGTTTTGAAAGCGCTTCGAGACAAATCGACCGCAGTTTGGAACCCGAGTCCCATAGAAACCCGAATTGTTGCTTCAGAATGATTTTGATGCGGTTATTTTGTGAATAGAGTTGTTAGAAGGGGGATTATTTGTACTTTATTGAAGAATAACTTGACAGCCTTAAATATTCTCTGTAGGGCACAGAAAACAACTTTGGAATTACTAACTTCCTTGTCAGTTGGGTAAAGTTGGTAGCGCTACGAAGGTGATGCAGCGAGTGCTCAAACGGGGGCATTAAGATTCTGCCAATGCTCCTCAAATCTTCACTGTGCTGGGTTACTGAGGGTGATGTTAAACCATTGAGTAGTAAGAATGGTGTTCAATTGAAGCACAATAACATGACATGACGTTTCTTCTGATCTTTTTCCATCATCCTGCCAAGAAGTAATAGGAGAAACTGATTTTCTTTATCTACTTCTGCCAGCAGCTTCAAAACAGCTGCTCCCGTACCATGTTTCATATTGATTAAAAACAGCATGATTAACCTTTTGATGGTTTGCTTTTGATATTCTTATTCTAAATGATGTCTTGGCCTGAGACATGTTCTGAAATATTAATATCTTCGTCAACACATGGGGCGAACATTACTGTCTGCTTTAAAGAACTGATCGGAGTAGACGGAGAAACATTGCCAACACGTGCTGCACCGTAAGCGGATTCAATGCCTGAAGCAAAAGTGACGCTATTTTTCTGTATGACCACTTCCTATAGTTAACCGTGCTTTGTTGACATTTATAGATTCACTTCAGGTGAGATTCATCAAAATAAGTCTTGACAGTCAAAACAAGGCGGTCCACAAACCTTGCTCTCAGACTAAAGGCTTGTCCATTAGAAATACAAAATTAAACTAAGCAATACAGCTGACCTCTATCATTACAGCTTCATTGGTAGAACTTAACTGTGCTGCTGGGCATCCATCCAAACTGCCAACAAGCCTTACCTGGAAGCCACTGATGAACTGGACTTAGCACGAATGGACTTCGTGCTAAGATGAGCACCTGTACGCAGTAAGTAGATGACACAGTGTGGAGGACATGAGCTAACCAGCTACAAACTGACAGCAGGATATAAGTAGATCAAACTGGTTGATGTGAAATTGCATTTCATTTGCACACTAGAGAGTGTACAGGGGACGGATGCAATAACAGCAACAGAGGCTTCAATGCAAAGAGCGCAGGTGAATGGGACCGTGCTGCATTGTACAGCTTTGACTTGCTTTTACTTATGTCTATCTCCTATATCCCTCATTCATGTTTGATTGATGCATAGAACTTTGCATTTAAAAAAGCCTTGTGTGGTGGTAAATGATGCATAGTGCGTGTGCATAGAGTATACATCTCCACCACAAAATACTATATCCCTTCTATTTGCTCTATGTTGATTATCAGCAGCCTAAATACTGGAGTTTATGAGTCAAGCCCGACCAGCCACCTGTTGGAGGCCACAGCAGCTGCCAGAATCAAAAGGTTAATGATCTCAAGACCCCTGCTGCAACAGAGGCTTTGTGTATTCTGATCATTTGAATATTGTTATTGTTGTGCATGTGGTCACATTAATTGAGGGGTACAATGTGAAACACATTACTGACCTTTGTTCACAGCTTGTTTCTTTTTTTACTGAAGTGAGGAGGACTCAGCTCTCATGTTTACAAACACACCGTGTGTGTGTGTGTGTGTGTGTGTGTGTGTGGGGGTGGCGTCTTACTCACTTTCTAACCCCCTACTTCCAGGACCCTTGTTTGGACCAGCATTGTTCTTGGCCTTCATTTTGATCTCAACAAGACACCTTGTGAAGCTTCATGACGGCATCTTGCACTGTTGCGATTCTTTCCCGTAGACAAAATCTGTCCAGAGAAAGGCAGACATAAACACCTGGAAATGTACTGAAAACCTCCTCTGTGGCCCCCACTACAGATCTCATTTTGCCGTGATGACTCAAACACAGACTCCTGGTTGAAAACAATAACAGCCTTTCTATCGCGGCTAGTAAATACCCGTTTCCAAAAACTGTAAAATCCTTAACAGGGATGCACTTGATATGCGTGCATTTTTTGTGTGTGGCTGTGCATATGCAAACTTGTGTTTGCCTGTTTGTCTCTGTGTGCAGGACCGTGAAGGGGAGCAGAATGGCCTACAAAGCACACTGTGTATCAACTGGTGACATGCGGTTAGGTGAAAAAGCGCCCTCCAAATCCCTGTTTTAACAGGAGCATGCATCTGCCCTGAGGACACAGAGAGTACACAAACCCCACAGACCAGCCGTGTCCAAACATTTCTCACTCTGTACCCATCCAAACTAAATAACCCTGCACCGAGCATCGCTGAATAATTGGGTTGGCCCTGCGTGAGGGCTGCCAGGAGAGCAAAACATTTATAACAACTCCAGCAGAGCAACATTACACTTCTGAGATGCAGCGAGCGTTCGGCGTGTTGTATTGTTCAAGCAACTAGACGGACACTTTGAGCTGTATCGTTCTTTCGATGCTGGAGGGGGGCACTTGCCAATGCACTTGGCTGAATGCAGAACTGTCTGGCCGCTAAGACAGACAACATCCTTGAGTCTGGAAATGGTTCCAACTCAAAGGTTTTGTTTACAGTCAAGAGAGAGACACCACATGGCATGAAACAGCTATTGTGTGAGCTGTGAGCAATGGTTGCTTCTTTAAAATGTTTAAGTATTTATGGATCTATTGTACGCTGCTGTATGCACAAAGGAATAATCAGTATTTCAAAGGGATCATGTCATCTGCATGAAAACACATGCACTTTCCATAAGTGACACATTGGAGTCTTTTCTGCCTTTTGACCAATTGGATATCTGCTCAATGTCTGCTTGACGTGTATTTAGGCAACATTCCACGTACTAACTTTATAGGGTGATAAGTAACATGTCAGCTGTTGTGTTTTGAGCTCATTCTGCTGCCCCTATGTGGCTAAAACAATCTAGTGATGCAGCTTTAACTCTCCAGCCTGCATTTACAACAGTCAGCAAAATGTAAAGTAAACACAGTTTGTAGTTGGAGCTAAAATAAGAAACAACATATAGTTTTATTAAATGCAGGGGTGTGCAAGAACTAAACACATGTACCCAAGTTCTCCCAGGTTGAAGTGGCAGAGCTTTAGTTAAGATTTATTTTCAATGACAAGCGGCAAAGCCTGGGCCGTGAACAAGTAGGTGGCACGTAGGGTGAAGAAGGACCTGCAAGAGGTTGCAGTATGGTACTCAGTAACACAAACAACTTGTGTGGTTCAAGCACTTACCTGTAAATTGCAGTGCATCCTTGTGAACCCAAACTACAATCATAAAATGCAAGCAGTAAAGTAAACTGCATTTGGTGTCTGGGAGAGGCCTCGGCGAGTTCGATGCCTTCATCTTCTTTCAGACAATCGAAATATGTAACCTTTATGGCTTCATCATAATGGCTTTTTCGTATTCAAACCATGGGCTCAGGAACGCAAGTGTTCTGTAATGACGCTATTCAAACATTATAGGACCACTATGGATAGAGTTGCAATAGTTGCTGGAATGCTTCTGGCATGTAGTGCCTGAGAGGGAGAATGAGACATTGAATACAGCGCTCCTTTTTTTTAGTCGTGCCGTTCAACGTCGGTACTGGCCGGAACCGGAAGCATGGCGAGTAAAGAGTGAAAATGTTACAGTGGTTACTTCTTTCTTTATATATGTTGTAAGGGTGGGGGGGAAATCGGTGCAGCATAGTATCGATATTTTGTGTGATGATATTGTATCGATACACCGAAGCCAAGTATCGATCTTTTATTATATCAATTATAAACGTTTTGGTCCTCGAATAATAAAATCAATTGCTTTTTCAGCCCACTAGATGATGCTGTGTAGGAAGTTGGTAAAAACAAACATGGAGACATCCGAGAAAGAAATTAGAAATGTGCCGTCCGCGTTTAAATCAACCGCCTTGGCTTCCTGTCACTTGTAGCGCCGCTACTCGCACAGCTGTTGCACGAAACAACATGCGCGACATACGCTGGTCAAAGACGTTAAAAAAAGCATGAATCAAACTGGCTACTGGTAGGTACTCTAGCGCCAGAAGCACCGTACTTCCTCGCGTGAAATCCACCGAGCTGTGTGCGGCTACGGATAATATTATAAACCCAGACACGAGGGCACTTGATGTACTGATGTTTTGGGGATTTCCACAAGATAATCCCTGCCCCATCTTGGGCTATGTAGACTGTAATACAGTTCAGTTTGTCAGGTGCAACATTGATGACAGTGTTGGTCAGTTTGTGATAGAAAAGTGAGTTGGTGTAGCAAAATAACTGCAGACAAAATGGTGCAGATATTCCATCTAGGACTAATTACTTTAATAGCTCAGTGAGGCAGTATTAGGCAAGAAGCCCAATAAGTCTGTTATTTTATAGCATATGAGATGTGGAAAGGCAGAGTGCTGTTGTGCATAATAGCACTCATAATTACAGAAGATAGCAGACGACTTGAAGTTGTTCGAAGATAACAAGGCGCCGTCTCCTGTTGTGGCTGACATGTATTTATGCCACATGGCAAAAAGACAAAGCCGTTAAGCTTGTCATCTGAAAAATAAAAGCACAGTTGTTTCTTTGTGTCTTTGTTTTTTCAAAAGGCATTAAACATCATTTTGTTTGAAGTAGGGTGAGGAATACAACTGTACAGAGAGATTGTTTTATGAAGTAGCAAAGAAATAATGCATGGCCAGTTCGGTTCCAAAAGATTAACAAAAAAAGGTCTGTGACCGTTTTAGCCTGGAGGTGTTTGGAACGGTAATTTTGTCACATCATAAACACATGGCGTAACACCTTGTGTGTTCTATGGGTGCATCCCAAGTCTCTAAATTGCGTCCCCGTTTCCCTCACTTGCGTCTCTCCATGCATCCCTGGTGGGAGAGACTAAGACGCAAGGAAACCAAGCAGGGAGAGAAGACGCGAGGAAATATGTTTTAATAGACATGAGACGTCCTTTCCTCTGAAGCCACGTGAAGCGAAGTCGGTTCGACTGACAGCTGATCACAGCTGATCAGCTGTCAGTCGCTTTAACAGCTGACAGAGTTTTGTCTGGAGAGTTTTTAGCGAACATTCCAATAAAAATGCACTTAAAATATTGATAACAATTATCGTATGTTTTCAGTTGATTTAATGGTGTTAAACTACAATTTATATTAATAAAGACACACAGTTATCATGAGTGTCAGAGTGGAGATGTTTTCTCTGTCGTGTTACCGTTTAATAAACTGCATTGAGTATTTTTATACTGTGATGTGTCCTGCTTATACGCGCAGGATTCTACCGGCGGAATGCGTCTTATTTATTTATTATTTACGTCGGTATGTTTTGAAATTCTGATCGTGACATCATTAGAAAATAACCCACAATATAAATATAGTTTCTCTTCATTACGTGTTGTAAACAAGTGTTTCCTCTCTCCAGCTCTCTCTGATTTTAATGACATACATAATAAAAGTTATTGAGGGAAACAACAGTTCAAATCTTTGAAGACAGTTGTTTGTGATCCTTTTATTATTAAGACCTACAATGAACATATTTTAACCAGATGGTGAATAAGAAAACAGATATAATATATAACTTGAGTTTAATCTGTGATCGTCTTCACTCTGGTATGAAACTCCAGCGATCAGTTCGCTCAGCTGCAGCGTCCAATCAAATAACAGATGAACAGCAAGGGGGCGTGTCCAGCGTTAAAACACTTCCTGGAAGCTTGCTCTCAGGGCTCCTCAATCATGGCTCCTCCGATTTCCCTCCTCACCTCTCGCTCCTCGCTTCTCCGAGCAGAATAAGAGCTTTGGGACGGCCGTCAAGATGGCGGCGCAGAACCACTTCCGGTTCAATCGAGGAGCGAGGAAATGACAATTTAGAGACTTGGGATGTACCCTATGTGTCTTCCCATTGTTTCCTGATTGTTTATTGCCTTCACCTGTTCTCGTTCCAGACTCCTCCCTCCTTGTGTGTCTTCCCCCTGTGTGATTGCAAAGCCTCGCCCACATTGTTTCCACCTGTGCCTCGTTGCCTGTCTTCCCCTGTGTATTTGGTCTGTGTCTTCCTCTTGTCAGTTGCAGGATTGTCTTCTTGGTCTGCCATGGCTATACGTCGCCTTTGAGCTGTAGTTTTCTAGTGTTTGTTTCCCGTACCAGTCTTTATCTTCGTTTTGTACTTTGTCCACTAAAGTGCCTTTTTGATTTTGCCTTCCACCTGGCCTCCTCTATTTCCTCTGCTCCTGAGTACCTGCCTCTCACACCCGGTCGTGACACATGGTACTTCATCCTTACTATTGTAGTGTTTTTTAAGCTTAGTTTGTCACATTTACATCTATGTAAAATAAATTGTTTGTGTAAATTACAATGCATGAGATATGATAATTAATAAGGGATATTATGATGAAGCCTTTGTAATTGTATGCATATTAAGGTCATTTTTATTACTGTATAATGATGTCCATGTGTACATTGCAATGCTTAAGATGAATTATTGTTTATCAGGTCACAGAGTCACTAGTTAGCTGAGGGTCACATGGTCTCTGTACTGGAGAGTCCAGAGGCCGTTTACACACAGACAGTGGTTGAGGGTTTACAAAGGAGCATTTGGTCTTAAGGAACAAAGAGAATGGACCACCTGTGGTTCGTCCTGTGGTTTATGACACGAGATAAGGAACTGGTGGGGGATTTGATTTGCATTTTAGCCAGCAGAGGTGAAGAGTTTATGACTGAGCTGTAATAAGATTCTCATCAGCTGTAACATATAGAACTGATAACAATTCCTTTTAGGTCAAATATTGGGTTAGTAAACACAGGAGGGCGGAGTGAGGACTTCAGGTACCGGAAAACATGAATGTTATGGAGCCATCTTCAAAACCTGCGCCAAAGAGACTCCGCCCCTGTGGGACTTTTAACCAATCGCATGCCGTAGATTTGAACCAATGAGGCGAATGAGCTGAGATGTTAAAACCAGATCGTAGATTCCAGTTCGAGGTCTTTGAGCTGAAGCGAGACAGGAACGGTCTGTGGAGCGGAAGCTTGGAGACCCTCAGCTGAGTATAAGTACACTGGATCAACATTTGAACTTTAATTAAACCGTTTATTATAACTTTAATTTTCTGTATTTCTTCTCTGCCATAAGCACACTAGGTTCGAGGAATACGTTTCACTATGCATCTCTAATAAAGCAAATTACTCACCCATTTGTCAACATCAGGCGGCAACCTCCGGTTATTAAAAGTGCCCTCAACTCTCATTCTCTCCACTAGCCGTCAGGCGGTGACTCCTGGTTGCAAAAAGTCAGATTGCATAGAGGTCTGAGGAAATGACCCAAATTCTGACTTAATTTATTACCTCAGTAAACATTGTGAACATGCATTTATGGCCTCAATTGCAAATATAAAGTATTGGTAGCACTTTATAATAACTACACACTTTTTAGCATTAGTAAAGCATTATTCCAACATGAATACTCGTTAGTAACTCATTCATAAACAGTTATAAATGTTCCATTCTTGATTAATAAGGTTGGGTTTCATACTGTTTCAAAAGTTTGTAGTAATACCAAAGTATTTTCTATACAGCATGTTCATTTATAGTATCATCCCGTTAAAGGAAAGTAGATTATAAAGCAGGGTATTCTGCTCTGGTTGCTAGCGCTACCAGAGCAGTCCAAGGCATACTACACTCCCACGCAGTCCCAAAAAACAAGTTGTTGGCCAAAATGCTGAACTTGAGACTTCAAAACCGCAGCCCACAAAGCAATGGGTGACATCACAATGACTACATCCACTTTTTACATCCGGTCTATGGTCACCACACAGGAACAAGTATAACTTGTGTTATTTAGGGCTAAATACTCAATGCATGGAGTACAGGGACGATACACCTGTCCAGTGGTTGACGCTAATCCAAACCATGCTTTTTACTTCTAAGATTGGCACTCCAAACTATCTCCAATAATGAGGTAGCGCAAATGCTGAGGAAGTTTAACAAATAAGTGACTGTAAACTGAAATAAGTCACTAAAGTGTTTGCAATATGAGTTTTTAACAACATACTGAAAATAACTGAAATGAATGGTCGCCAAAATCCTCAGTGGTACCACTAAAAAGTTAGTTCCAGAGTGACCCTGGAAAAAATGCTGAATAATACGTTTCCAACAATCTCACATTAGACATGTAGTGATGACTTAGCACTCCAAACATCTTGAAAGATAACCAGGTTTTTAATGACCTTGTAAATGTGTCTGAGATTCAAATCATGGCTCACATTGGTAAGTGACTGCCTTTTGGACTGTGGACCCCCGCTGCCATACTCCTATAACTCCTCCTTGAGTCCCTGGATACATTTTTCATACTTTGAACCTTGATTCATATTCCTTCTTCCCGGGCAGAGCCAGACTTAGTGTGGCCTTCGGTTACCCCTGACCATGAATCCCCAAGTCACTGAATGAACTAACAGCATTCAGTATGTGACAGGAAATTCTAGCCCACACACACTCTGACTCTCTCACCTAAGAGCGTCTCAGCTTTTCTCTCTCAGGAAGTTCTATTAAGTAAACAGCGACAGTAAGCTGCTGGGCTGTCTTCTCTCATTCTGGCCCCATACTGCCCAAACTTGTTAAATGAAACTCTCTTAATATCTTCATATTTGGATATGCAGCCAGGTGTTGTGTTCTGAGACGACACTTTGCATATAGACAGAGGCTGTCTGAGGGTATTATTTCTCAAAGCACAGAACATGGAGAATTCTCACCTTGTCACTGGGATTTGGGAAGATTTTAGAGAAATAGCAGTACATGTATAATGTGGTTTGGACCTTTCAATCATTGGCCATTGCATTACCTGCATTATGAATACTGAATGAAGAACCCCTTTGTCTCGTTAAATTGCCAGATATAAAAGAATACATTGAGAGGGATGGGATAACCTGTAGCATGCTACAACGGCTCATATGGTACATTTAGTAAGATGCACATTTTCACAGCACTAATTCCATCACTACTCCAAAAGAGTCATTAAATACTCCCTTTTTTTAATGTAAATATTGTGGAAAGATCATGGTGGATAAATATTGTTCAGGGTGAAAGCCTATAGTGCGCCTGGCGTGACTTGTTTTACTGATGAATAAGCCCTGTGGAAATGGAAATTCATACAGTATGTAAACATGGAGTAAGCTTTGAATTTGCATATGGTCCACTTTCTATTATAAATATTAAAAATGGGGTATGATTTATTTTTGGGGGAAATTCTAAGGATTATAACTTTAACGCACACATGAAGGTTATGTTTCTCTGATATTTAGAATGTAGTCTGTTTAGTTTGCAAAGAATTCTCCTTAAAGATTCTTCTATAGACAACTTTTAAAATGAAAGTCAGAAACTGAATTTCTCTTTGGAAAGAAAAGTAAATTGTACCGTTCAGAATGCAATGTGCTAATAAACATATTCCTGAAGCCGTGGTTTCCAGAAAAGCCTTTCTAAAGTGCAGTAGAGTGTTATGTCAAAGTGTTATTCCTTTTGAATTGACTCATTAATTAAACAAACAGAAATCTGCTGGAGAGTATAACAACAAACACAAATTCCATACCAGCATCTGATAGTAGAATGAATTAATTCGACACATACACTTTCTGTCTGGCCGATGAGAACCGCAGATAACCGACTTACTGATTCAGCTGCATATGTTCTAGGCCCACTGATTGTCTGCTTAAAGTCAATCAAAGTGAAACTAAAAAACCAAGAGCTGGAACTAGTGCAACTGAGAAGTTGCTGCTTTCTGTGATCCACACAACATTAATGTCAGTTTCAGCAGTGGTGGGCCGTCAGGGCCTGCTAAGCCTTCTCTGCTGGCCTAAACAGAATCACAAAGTTATAGCTATTTTTTAATTTAGTAAATTATATTTATTGTAAGTATAAGTTTTATTTTAAAATAATGAAGTTATATCTATTTTATAATGTAATTGTTTTTCACAAATACACTACATGTATTATAATTATTTTTCCCTATTAGCTTATTTTCGTGGGGGAGCGCCGAACAGCATCCCGTCATGCGCGTATTTATGAATACGATACCAGACAGCAGGCCCAGGCAGGAAATGCACGGCCCGCCACTGAGTTTCAGTAATACTGAAAGCAGTGTTTGGGTTTGACTCGTCCTGTTAGGAGTCCACAATCCAACTCCCTCTGCTATTTGCATTATATGCTTCGCTGCATTTTTTTAAGTGTATTAAATATCACACTATCAGTGTAAATAAAATACTGTGTATTCTGCTTTGTCTACCACTGGATGAACGACAAACAAAGTCTCGTCTTAGATTTTTTTTCTCTCCTCGAGTCTGAACCAGTCTGTGTTCAAACAGAAGAAAAAGCACATGAAAATAATCCCTCAGACCCAGGAGCTGCATACAGTGTGCGGGAGGGGATTAATGATTCCATGTCATGTATAGGTAATGGCGGGAAAGGATCCCTCCCAACAAAAAACAATTCTTCCTCCAAAGTGATACGCTGGCAGTCAGGCCGGGTGGGTAATCGGGAGAGTTCCCGGTGGGCCGCTTCACTTCTGGGCCGGTCGAGAATTTTATTTGTTGACATTTGTCACGTTAGTCCATCTTCTCTTAAAGTGGGCTACACACGTTCCGCATTCTGACACCGCAGCTTTTGCATGGGTTGTACCATGCGAGGAAGTTCTCCCCTTCCAAATAGAATTGGTTCGGTCTGTAGCCCGTCTTTTCCAAAAAGTTTTCTCAGATAGGCTACCGATAGCTGGGCCGGCCCGACCGCAACGATACGCGTCAGGGAGGATGGACGGGAGGAAGAGGGCAGGAGGGGCTGAAAAAGCCAGGTTGAAAAAAAGAAAGGCATTGGCGGAGGATGCTGCCAAATGTGCCAAGCTTACCGATTTATTTTCAAGAGGACAAACACAAGTGGCAACTGGTAAAGAGAGACAAAGGCCTAATGATTAGCAACGTAACTATTCGGCTAACGTTGTAGCCTTGATTAATATCCTTGTAGCGTTGTCAACCTATTCCCAAGCAAAATATTAAATTGAATTAAAATATTAGCCTTTTTATATCACCCAAAATATGGCGATCTATAGACTTTGCAAATATATATATATATATATATATATATATATATATATATATATATATATATATATATATATATATATTGATATTGAAGTATGCAGTAATATGACTTAATTTTTCTTTGTAGCTTCGGAGCAGCAGATAAGATGTCCATTTGTGTCCATTTAATACTCTCACAGTACAACCTCCTCACAGAGTTGAACTGTAAACATTAGTTCAATATGCCTCTTTGTTGAAGAGTGGGATACGTTTCAAATGTTTTATTTATTTATTTCTGCTTTTGTTAATTTATCAACCTATCCTTGTGGAATAGTGGAATATTTGTTGTTAACTTCTCATTTTAAGTGGATTATTATTTGTTAAAGGAGCCCGGTCCTATACCTGGGCTACTGAGGTGTTTTTCCCTTTTGGTAGGTCTGGCTGACGCGCTATATGATGTGCCTCGATCAAACGTGTTCCTTTGTCCTCTTTTAGTGATCCACGACAAGTTGTATGAGTAAGATGATTTATTGTCTTTCAATTATGACATGGATAGGCTTCCTAGATGCCTAACAATTACCCTTTCCCAACCTGTATCGTCGAAGCAGTCAAAACCTTTTGCCCTTTCCGGGGTCCAACACCTGCCGTCAATCATGACTCTGATTGATTATATAGCCACGCCCAGAACACAACACAGTGCCACCCGCTGTACATATTTAGGAACAATGTTGATCTCATTTGGCTCCTACATTATTTGTTGGACCATGGTATTAAAAAAAAACAACTACAGGATAGTAAGAGCTGAACTGTTGCTTCATTTATCCAATTTCCACTACCATGGAAAAAGTGGGCCGGTCTTGAGCCTGAAATTCCCGGGCTGAAAATTGGCCCCACTCCGGCCCTGCTGGCAGTGTTGAGACAACAGACTTGACGGGATGTGTAGAGGACTTTTGCTGCTTCTCAAACTGGGGAAACTCCTAATGACAGACAGGGCGAAGGGCTTTAATTTGGATCCAGACCAGATTATATATAAAACACTTACAGTCATTGCTTTCTGAGGAATACAGACGACGGATTACTGTGGATTAAACACGGGGTGCCACATAGCTGTGACCATGCACCCTGCAGTTTACAGCTCTTAACTTCCTGCTTTTCGTTTCTCACTTCCTGCTTCATGACAGATGTCAAAATAAAAGCACTACACCCATTTATGCATGAAACAATGAAAACGCATCTCAACAGTTAATTTAAAACACTTCTTTAACATATTCAGGGAAGAACAGGCATCGTGCTGTATTGAAGAAGACTTTAAACTGACAATTGAGACCATGAACTCATGTTTACAATGTTTACTGAGGGAATAAATCAAGTGAGAAGTCAGGTCATTTTTTTCATAGACTTCAATCAAATATTATTATTTTTTTTACAACTGGAGGAGTCACCCCCTGGTGGTCCGTAGAGATAATGTAAGTTTTAAGACACTTCCACATTGCTTCAGCAGAACCGGAGGTGTGCCGCCTGAAACTGACTGTACGTCTTGCTGTGCTACTCTGAAGGTGCTTTAAAAGTTCTCTATTTGGAATTCAGAGCACATCTATGATTGAGGGATTGCCTCCACACGGCTCTCAACACGATGATAACTGAGCTGGCGGCAAGCAGAAATTGGAGCTAGCAAGCTTATCCTGCATTTGGTACCTTTTGAGCCCCCAGTAACAGACAAAATAAAAATAAAAAATGTTGTATCATGAATTAATGTGGTGTTATGTTCTGACACAAACCATTGAAGACAAAAAACTAATAGGAGCAAGACAATTATACCAAGTACAGTACAATCAAAATAATGCTTCATTTTTTTACAATTAAAATTGCCATACTTTTTTTCAGAAAATAAGCATTTCATGAATTAATGAATAGATAGTGTGCAAGGCACAGTGACTGCATCTGATGCCGTGTGACAACGGCAACACATGGTCGTTCTTTTTCCTTAAAAATGTCCCCTGTCTGACTTGATGGCTTTCCAGGGGCACGCCTATGGCCCATCTAACCTCTAAAAGCTGCAAACATCTTCAGCTTGTTGGGGGCCATTTCAGATGCTGCTGCTTGATTGGAGAGTCGTGGAAAATGTCTTTGAGAGTGCATGTTGTCCTGATGGCTGGAGCGGTGCTGCATCTTGTTTTTCCCTCTCCCTGTCTCTGAGGCTTGCCACAGTGAACCTAATTAAGGCATAAAAGCACGCTGGGTAAATGTTTAGAACAGGAGACGCAATACAACATGTGCTTCTCTCCAGAGTTTTTGTTTTTTTCTCCTTCCCATTAATGCAGCTCCACATATTCACATCACTGAGATTGCTGGTTAAATACGGTCCGATTATGAATTGGCAGCTGGTGGGGTAAGCGTATCATGAACACTTCAGCTCTGTTCTGGGGGGTGAAGTGCATGAGCGTTATTCACTTCACCCACCTACCTTGTAACAGCCATCCCGACAATTGGAACCTGCGACCTTACAGTTGCAGCTGTAACTTCCATGACCATTATTTCACCCAGGGGTGCCGGATGTATGTGCACATCAGCCGCATATTGCAAAGCCTCCTGATATTGCCTTGGCCTAGTTATAATGCACCATCCCAATAAACAAATATTAACAAAATAAAACAGCACTGGATGTGCTTTGTGGTATAGGCACAGAGCACAATATCACTAAATGAAAGAACAGCAGGGGAGAAAAGAAGTGAAGCAATATTGTACCAGCGCCAGGCCTCAGGCACTTAATACTGGTGGATGAATTTGGTTGCCAGGGCAACAGAGCACCCAGCATTGCAGAAGTGCTTAAATATATTTTTCATGAGAATGTATAAAAATGGGGAAAAGAAGGTGAACGGAGAGCAGTGGTGTCACAGTGTTCTTGCACAACGGCAGGAGCGCCACTAGAGGCGTGGCAGCACGCGGGCGCGTCGGGATCTACGTTTCTTTGGACTGCGTGTCACTGTTATCAATTATAATAGGATCGTTCCATAATCCATCAAACAATAAATACCCCAAAGGCAGTGTAAGCAGGAAGTAATCGTAGAAAATCCCCCATGTAAATAGCACCAAAAAAAATCTAATTGCCTGTTATGTTGTGCAAGTCTGATATCCTACGGTATGAATGCTGGAAGTGTAAAGGAAAGGTATCCTGTGATGAGACATGGAATACACTTAAGCTAAACTACAATACAATTATTCCCAGGCAGGTTTTGTTTCACTCCTGTTGTGTCTGGAATAATTTTCCAGCTTCAAAAGCCTCAGTGGTTGCGACAGTTGGCTGGCCATCAAATTGTGTGCATTGATGATGATAAGGGTGGGTAATAATGGTTGTAACGCATGCCAAAGAGGAAATGCTGGTGACGTTTTGACATCAAAGAAAGCAGCTACAGCAGTTCGCAACCGGCTCAGATTACCAGGATGTAGTTGTGGGCCTCACTTTTGTTCCGGCAAATTTCTAATCTCCCTTGCTCTGTAAAATGGCTTCCAGGTCTGTGGCAAAACGTTTTGGTTCACCACGCAACACCCCCCCATTTGTGATCCAAAAACTCCTCTGCTCAGTGAAAGCGTCATTCAACTTTCTGGATGATCTGAGAATCCATTTCCAGCGTGCATCCAGCCGAGCTCACCCCCAGTATCAGAAGCACTCAGCCAATACATTCCAATAGGGATCTGAAGATGTTTCCCAGTGGCGAAGATATAACTGCTAATCCTTTTGCTCACAAAATAAACTGAAATTGCTACTTGATGCCGAAGGATAAGTATCATACATCTAGAGTGAGTGATCTACTTCAGGCTAGCTGAAGCCATATGGTGTTCCACAGGGCCCATCCTTCACTTTCACAATTCAGGAAGAGGTGCCCAGAGCTGGGAGGAGTAGATGAGAGGCTCTCCTGTGTCTGTTTGTGTTCTTTGGATGGACGGTAACCCCTCTGGATAGCGTGTCCCACTAATTACACCAAACCAGCCGCCACCCACCCACTGGTGCCTTGTGTTTTCAGATCACACCTCTCTGTTGCTGCCCTCTGTCCTCTTCCATCCTGTCCTGATTCGCTATCCCAGAGCCGATGGCAATGACATGGCCACTGCCCTACATAATGAATGTTCTTCTCTTCGCCTGGTTCTTCCCTTCTCCCTTCTTTTCTTTTTTACAACCACTCCCACTGAGATGCCTACTGGCCATTGTGCTAAATACATTCACAAGTATTTGGCTAACCGGCTCAAATGCCAGCTTTGTGTCCATCTCCCATTCTTTACATGCAAAAAAACTCAGGCACAGTGATCCTGGGACGTATTCAGGGCTGGCATGTTGACGGATGTCTTGTTTTACCACTCCATGGTAGTGCTGAAAACCTTTCGTCGACGTTGGATGTTTCTTTCCTGTTGACGACGATAAACGTAAACCAAGTAGTTTTTCTTTCTTTCTTTCTACAAATGTTCATGATTTTACAACGAATCCAAATGCCTGACAGTGTTTTCCTGTGTGTCTATACAGAGCAAGACGCCAGTATTTGAAGCTGTACACCTGAATGCTACATCTCTAAAATAGTGGGAAAATACTATATATTATTTGAATCCTAGAACACTAACGTTGGGTGATTTTCACCGAGCGATTGTGGTTACATTATGTTCGTTGTGTTTCTTTTGTCTGAGTTGTGTGGGTCCTTGTGTAGCTTCATACTGCTCACAGACGTTATTGAAGGTAGGCGTGTCACTCTGCTCCGATCCCTGTTTTTTTCAACATGCACGTGGTGATTTTCACCTGGCGTTAGCGATAGAGGGTGAAACAATTCCGGATGGGTTTTAACATTAAAAGGAGACTCACATGTCCCAGGAACGGGTGGACCAAAGAACAAGTTCATAGCTCCTATATTTATTATTTTTAGCCTTTTTTTTAGGGTCCCCCCATGTTACCCGTTTTTCGTTTTGAGAAGTTCTATAGGGGAAAATTAAAGTACTTCAATTTGCCTTGTATTGTATTTTAATATATTTTGATGAAGTGTATTTCATCAGGTACATTATATTGGGTGAAATATACCCAACGTTAGTGATGGTGTTACTATTTATAACGTTAGTTTTAGGGTTAATTGGATCACATGATACTAATGTAATAAGAGGTCACAAAGTGCTGTACACTCAAAGAAAAATAAATTTGTGATCACTGATCAGTAGGTCCTCACAACGGACATGATCAATATCTAGACATAGAGAGAACACAAGGTCCAAAGTGTGACCACCTCTGTGAGTGGAGCCAGAAACTGTGTGAAATTAAAAGATTCAGTAATGTTCAGGAAGTCAGTGGCTACACAGTTTGTGGCATCATTGACATGCAGATTAAAATCACCAACCAGTACCACTTTATGTAGCTTGATAATAGAGGTCAGGAGGAAGTCTGTGAACTCTGATAAAAACTGACCTGCTGGACCGGGAGGTCAATAAATTAAAACACAATAAAACGGCTTTAGCCGACCGACTTTAGTCAGCTGGAGTTCAAAAGTAGCAAAGGGTTCTGTGCTCCCCATTTGACAGGAAAACAGATTCTTCCATACCACGGCGAGACCTCCACCGCGGCCTGTCAAGCGCAGGGTCCCAATAAAAGAACAGTTCTCAGGGCAAAGTTCATTGAGATGGATGCATTCCATTTCCCGTTGCAAGGTTTCAGTCAAAAATAGGAAATCCAAAATATGATTTGTCAGACACATTTTAATGGGCAGAGGCACTGTGTCGTCATCAGCACTGGAGGCTTTAGTTGTGCGTGTGATTGGACGTAACACTCGAGCAACACGGTGAACCTGACCAAGAGTAGGGCTGGAGTTGGAGCTGGAGATTCTGACCGGAATGTTCATGGGTCGGGGAGCGGAAGTTAATGTGGAGACTAGAGGGAGAGTAGTAGGAGACCCACCAGGCCACCAGGGGGAGCTATTGTTGATTGTACTGGGGGGAGGGGAGGGGAGAGCTTGTGTTTGCAGGCGACCAGGTGAGGAAATGCAGGGCGAACTAGTCAATGTGATGGTGAGGTCAGGATGGAGTAAAACATATTGTCTGATAGCTATTTAGGTGGACGTCGTCGGGGCGAAAAAAGGCAGAACGTTTCCAAAACAGATCAGGTGGACTTGAGCTACGAATGGAGACTCAGCGCGCGGGTGAAACGGCCCATGCCGCAGTTGTGCGGGGGATAGGTCCACTGATAAAGACCCGTCTATCAAGGACCTCAAGGGGGTCCAGGAGAATGCTGAAATCCTGTTTCAGTATTTCAGAGGACTGGTTGGAAAAGTCCCACATGCACGACCACATCCTGGGCAAGTGGGTGTTTGGCCAGGATGCTGGGAAACTTTTCCAGAATGTCAGTTAAAAGTTAGCTAAAAGCTAAAAGTAGCTGCCGCTTTTCTCCTCACGTTCCTAACGATCAAGTCCCCAATGATGAGCGTGGTGGGAGAGGGAGCAGTCTGTTAGGAACCGGACCACGGTGGCTGGACTCGCAAGCAGACAACAAGGCAGTTTGATTCAAAAGAGAACGTTTTACTACAAGTACACATACAGAACATCAAAAGACAAACTCGCACAGGACAGGGAGTTGACACAGACTAAATACACAGGGGAACGAGACACAAGTGGAAACAATGAGGGCGGGGCTTGCAATCACACAGGAGGGCGGCACACGAGGAGGGAGGAGTCTGGAACGAGAGACAAGGTGAGTGATAGACAACACAACATACACAGACAGTGAACGCCTCCCTCTCCTGCTAACCCAGGACCATGGCTCCTGTTGGTGTGGAGTTGAGCTGACCAATGCTTCAGGCTGGGCCCCGAGATGTATCCAAGAATCCCCGTGGACGTGGGCCGGAGGAGCGTCAGCAGCAGCCGGACAGCGAGCAACGACATCGGACTCTGGCGGCGAGGCAGTCCCAGCAGCCATGTCAGCGGGCAGGGAGCAGTGGAGTCAGGCACTCGGCTTGCGTCGAGTTGTGTCGATCCGAAGATGATGGTATCCATTAATTGCTCTTTTTGGATCTGATACAACGTGATAAGTGACACTGGTGTCTATCCGAAGGCAAGTACCTGTTAAAGACAAGGTGCTCACTTGATATTTTGACTTTGATATTTACTGTTAAATAAAATGTACAGCCGACAATGAATCCTAGCACACTAAAGGCCAGAAAGGATACACTGTCCTTTAAATTTGGACTCAATTCATCAAAGCCTTTGTAATAGTGTATTCACTCTTGAAATGTGAATCTGAAGTCTACTGCGGCTGAATTGGACTGCAGCCATTTGCGCCCAGCTTCACCTGAAACCAGTGGTGGGCCGTCAGGGCCTGCTAAGGCCTTACTGCTGGCCTAAACAGAATCACAAAGTTATAGCTATTTTATAATTCAATAGTTTTTCACAAATACATTACATGTATTATAATATGTTTTCCCTATTAGCTTATTTTCTCATTGCACAGGTCCTTGTCTTCCTCTGTTGTACTGCCTGCAGTCTTCAGGCTGCAGGCAGTGCAGCTGGCTTTCATCCAATCAGATTTTTTCTCTCCTGGGTCTCTGTCAGCAAAGCAGTTTAAGCAGTTGCGTTCATGCTGGTTGTGTTACTTTGTTTTTTGCAGTCGTATTTAATCATACACAGCGCTGTTGTTGCTGCTGGTCAGCCGGGCCCGCGCCTCTCCCCTCCACAGTGCAGCAGCTGCTGGATGTGTGTGTGTGTGTGTGTGTGTGTGAGTGTGTGTGTGTGTGTGTGTGTGAGAGAACTGTGCAGTGTTTTAATTTTGTTGGATTGTTTTGTTATTACTAAATGTGACTGGTTGTTTGGTGGTTATTTGGACGACATGCATTGTTGTTGACCCGACGGGGTTGGGCTGGTGAAGTCGGTCAGTCATGATGCACAACATCGCGAGGCGAGCGCACAGAGTGGCCGCGCCTTTTTTTTCTTATCAAAGTGGTTAAAATAGCTCTGCAGGTCCCCCATGTGAGCGCCGCGCCAGCTGTTTATCAGCTGATGGAGTGATTTGAAGGCGGAGGGTTTGAAATGCACGGCCCGCCACTACCTGAAACATAACCTGCTTTGATACATAATATTATATTTAAACTGTGTTCCTACCTAAAAGCAAAACAAGATCTTCAGATCTTGTGAATCAAGTAATAAATGTATAAAGTTTTTCTTCATATAACTGTTTTTTAGGTTAATATGAAGGACTAAAAAAGCATGTGAAGTTCTGGTATATTGAACCAGTTTACTGTAATAGATTTTGGCAGATGCAGTGTGGTGCCTGAGGGGGAACAGAACATCAGACAAATGATATATCAGACCTAGGAGAGATAAGTGTTTGAAAAAGTTTTTGAAAAGTTCAAATTCACTGATGGATTGCTCACTCTCTGGCCTTGCACTAGTTTCAAAACATCTTAAAGCAGGCTGAGGCATGCTGTGTGACAAACGCTGCCATGAAGCCATCATAGGGATGGATACAGAACAATCATAATAATAACTGTAGATCATGACTTAACATTTACCAATGGTCAAAGAGAAAGCTTCAAGGTGAAAAAGTAAAAACAAAACAGGACCTTCAAGCAACAAAAACGATTGACCTTTTAAAACTTGAACTTCATTTTTATCAGGTACACACACAAAATCTGATCGCATTTAGGAGCCAGGGGCAGTGTCTAACTTAACCTTTTCAGCACCGCGGCGCCCATTATCGGACAAGGAAAGAGGAATATAAAGGATTTCTAAAGGATCTCCAGAACCACAGCGTTGATTAACTTCATTTAAATTGTTGAAATAAAGAAAAGCCTTGTGGGAAGAGTTCTATCTGAACTTTCGCACGCGACCGTAACGTTTCACTAGATCGTTAATAAGTAACGCACTGTGTGTTGCATACAGTTTGTTCTATAGAATCCTTTATAAAGCTTGAGCGTGTGTGTTTTGAAGCTCAGTGTATTATTGGTCGGTCATCAATATCTCCAAGGCCTAGAGTTTTAGCAATACGGCCATATGTTTTTCAGTCATCTCTGTCAGATGAAATGATGGTACATCTTTTTTCATTCCCCCAAAAGGGAGATCTGAAGACGAAGTTTGAGTATTCCGCGGCACTCGTCGCTAAGATACATCTACTCTCTGGCCACTTGTTTTTCTTGTATTCAAGATGAAAAAACGAGACTCCTTAATACATCCCCAGATGTCAGATGTACTTTTCTTTTCAGAAGAGAGTCTGTCTACCTCGCAGGCGACCACTTGGCAGAAATTCAAAGAGCGGTGCACTTTTAGAATGATAATCACCTCACAGTGGATTTTTTTGCAACGTCCTCCAGCTTCGCTGATGAATGAGCTGTTGAATCAAAACGATGACAGATGCTATCTGAATTAACACAATCCCCTCCAAACTTCCCCCTGCTGTCTCAAAGTCCAGCACACGAGGACGAGTTGATGTCAAAGAGGATGCCAGCAGTGACTTTCCTTTTTTCTTTTCCTTTTCAAGAGTCTTTTTAATCAACTGTCACAAAGGGATCCCTGCTGTCAGATGACAGTGGAGAGGAAGAGAGGGGGAAAGCCAAGTGTCAGACTCGAATCCCTCACTGACATTGATTCATTGAGATCTCTGTGAGGTGAACTCAAATGATGAGATTTAGATCAATCAAGCCTTTGGATTTGAAGTTTAAAAGAAACGATTGGCACATATAGAGAGGATTCCTCACATGAATAGCAACGATAATGTGAGTAAATGATTCATTAGCATCTCTTTAGCACTGCAGGGGTCACAAGGAGAAAAAAGTGACTGTTAACAAAGGCAGATATTCAATCACGTTATATCCCGGATATTATTTTACAAATAGCAGCCCCACAGCTATGCAACTGCCCCAAAATCATGTGAAGGAATTTCAAAGTGGCATCAGGCAAGAATACGGTGACGTAATGACCTCATTCTTAAATACTTATTCTCGTGCTGACCGAGTGGTTAGAATCTCCCTGCCTGAGAGACTCAAAACTGTCTGAACAGCATCAAGGTTGTCACACATGAGCATGCTGTGTGCACGTTATTAACATCATGTGGTTTCATTTGGATATAGTTGAAGTTTAATTTATTTTAGTTTACTTAATTACCCTCTCAGTTTAGCATATTGGCATGCTAACATTCGATAACGTGAAAATATGCAGTGAAATTGATGGGAGGATCATTCGCTTTTCAGGTATTTGACCAAAGCATTGGACAGATTTAGTTTTTTCGGAGGAGGTTCCTAGAGCAGCTTTAGAACTGCATTAATCCAGGGATTACGCAGGGCAGTATGACTTTGCTTCTGATTCATACTATCCCACAGTGCACAGTAATCGTAAAACTATAGTATTGGACTGAAAGCTGTTGAGCAAGTAAGTAAAGTGTGTGCTTCACATGTGGAACCTGTGCAGGGGAAAGCTGCTGTTAGATATTCTTCCCCCCCTCTTTCATTTTCTACATCAGAAACACAAGCGTTCCATAACCTTTTCATCCAACCCATCCCTTTCAATTTGATAAATATGTTTCAGACTTTGGCAGATGTCCAGCCTTGGTGAGTTAATATGTTTCAACCTTTTCAATTACGTGCTCAGCAGGTTATAAGGAGAGATCGTCCAAAGACTTTGATGGTGTAAGCCGATTTTCTCCTTCGCTTCAATCCTAATTGAGTCTCATCAAGCCGCTGATTGGATCCTGATAGGATCCTGATAGGACTCTGCCATCATCTGATTGCCAGCTGTAATTTTTTTTTTTATCTAATTAAATCAATCGACAATGTTATAGAGATTTATAACTACAAAGTCTTTTAAGCAATTCCACTGAGCTCGGGCATTTATTCAACATAATCTGGACCCTAAAGTAAATTAATATGGTACAATAACATTACGTTTAATTGCTGAAAAATTGGATATATTTAATTATCCTTGCTTTATTGTGGATCTACAAAGAATAATTATTTGAAGACTTTAAATTTAATCCTAAATTAATTAATTTGTATTATTTGAGAACAAATAGTTGCTCAGATCCACAAAGAAGTAAACAAAAACAGTGATGAATTTATGCTATCTATTGTTTATTTGAATCAACTCTTAAAACCAATTGGAAATCAGCTGAATACGGTGACTCTTCGCTGTGCTGAAGGCCCTCAAAATGGTGGTTAAATTGGCAGGCAAACTCACAGTGGTTTATGATGCCCTGAAACACAAAAACAATCACTTAATTTGTCACGCTTAAATTCCTCTGGAACGATACTTCAAATTCCCAAGACATGCAGTCTGTACATCAGAAACTCATTACACGCTTATTACCAGGCAATTAGACAGCAGCGGGCATGTGAGCCAGTTCAATAGATATCTGACATCCCTTGTTATGCTAAATAATCATCTAAAACACTGATTTTGGCACTGCAGACTGCAGTATGCCTGTTTATTGTCATTTTCATGCGCCCTCCCGCTGCATACGCTCTCTGGATGTTAGAGTGCAATATTAGTTTACTGAGTTATATCAGAATTAAACTTTTATTAAAAAGCCAGATGTGTGTCTCTTATGGGTATGATGGTTTGTTTATTGGGACACCATAAAATAAGTCTTCTAATGCAGTTTACTTTTTTGGATTCCCGTGCATACATGGGTTATGTTAATATTCTTATTGCTATTAGGATTAATATTGACTTTTCAATGAATGCTAGGAAGTTTGGATCTTATTTTGTAAACTGTTGGGTTTTTGAGTATTGGATATTGTGCACTTTTCAGGCCACTTGAGTGCAGGGCATGACAACAGGATGTGCTGCTATTGAGTGGAAAGTAAGCAATCCATGCTTTTAATAGCCCTCCAAAATATCATGTCATGTCAAGCAAATTGATATTGTATGAAATCATGAAGTGTTTTACTTTACTCAGGTGACATCCGGACATAAAAGAAAACACAAAAGGGTCTACACTGTTTCAGGTACCGGTGAGAAGATGAAATAAGATCCAGGAAGGCCGAGAGCCTGTTTGAATAACAGTTTAATGCATTTGGAGGTTTATGAGATGCCAACATACTGCACAGCAGTGGTGGGCCGTCAGGGCCTGCTAAGCCTTCTCTGCTGGCCTAAACAGAATCACAAAGTTTAAATTAAAATTGTGTGTGTATATATATATTTTTTTTTCTTCATATAGTTAAAAGTTATATCTATTTTACAATTTAATTGTTTTTCACAAATATACTGCATGTATTATAATTATTTTTCCCTATTAGCTTATTTTCTCATTGCACAGCTCCTGAGTAATGTGCAATGAGATCAGCAGTTAAACTAAACGGCAAGCGTAGGTACCAAATCCACGGCCCGCCACTGGCTGAACGCAACATTACTCAACCTCTAAATACCGTCATTTCATTGAGTCATTCAGAAAAAATATTTTGGCAGCCTTGCCCAGTCTTACAATGTTGCTCTTTTGTGAACAGAAATTTGAACACCACTAAAGTATTGGTGTGTAGGATTTGGTGGCATCTATCAGTGTCACAAGAATGTCAGAGAACTACGGTGGTATTCATATCACTTAAAAACTGGAAAGACCATATCTAGAGCCAAGGTTTGTTTTTTCAGTTTGACTACTGTATAAAGGCTGTGTGCAGCGCCACAATCAGTCGCAATCAGCTGTTAAACAGCATGCATAGGTACCAAATCCACGGCCCGCCACTGCTGCACAGTAGAAAACAATGTGAAAGGATTTTTTCTGGAAGGTTATTGAAGTATATTGACGAAAAAACATTTGAGAGAGCAAAAAACTCTGCAAGTCAACATTTGAGAGTGCACACTTACACAATACAAAAGGTAGTCAATCAATCCAAACTGCAACAGTGTGTGTCATCAAACTCCAGGCAGTCAGGAATAATATCCTGGAATATTATCCTAGCTGCCACTGACAGTTGCAGTATCATAACAGTGTATTTCTACAACGACCACAAATACCAGTGGCATAGTAGCAGCAGTCAACGGTGTCTTGATGCCACAACAACATTTGTGGTATTTGTGTTGAAAGGTCTTTAAGATTCCAGATATTAAACTGTCAAGACGCAATTTCCTGGTGCATAAAGATCTGACATGAGAAACTGCACATGTTTGGTGAACTGGCTTGATCGCTAGCGAACTGCTAGCGATCAAGCCAGTTCATGTGGGTGTTAAAGAGCAGAGGAATCTCAGGGAGCGTTTTGTCATCGTTGGACTCGGTACAAACTGAACTTGAATAAGTATCAGTAGAAAAGCCATATTTGTTAGAATAAACTGAATACAAAGATGTATGCTCAACGGTCTATAAACAGTAATATTTAGACCCAGATGAACCCTGGATTGGACTGCAGGCAGTAGCACTTTCAAAGTGTCGACCTATATTCTATCTGTTCAAGAACTCTGTCGTAATGAGGCCCAAGGAGGCTTTAAAACGGCATATTTGTTCTCCCTGTGGTCCTGCCTGCTCTGCCCCTTCATCTCGGCCACTAATCCTCCCTTTGCAGATTCCCAAGGAAAGGTAAACCGAGGGAACAGTGCAGTGGTTGCAGTTCAACAGTGCATGTTGGGGAAAACTTCTGATACAGGTTATTGTAATTCGTCTCACATGGGGACTTCAGCTGACTTCAGGATACCCAAAGAGATGCCGATGCAGTTACGGTGGACAGCTTTGAATATGTTTGAAGTCCCATTGAGGGACTTGTCAAAAAAAATGGAAATACCTACAGTACATGACTTTCATGCACTTGATGTAAGTTTTCTTTTTGTGAGGAAGGATTTTTGTACTTCAGTTGAGTAAGGAAATTTCTTCGATCTGCTGACTGGGGCGATGAAGGGAATTCATCATTGCATTGTAGTTAATGAAATCACTCTTGAATTTATTTAGCGATGTGTTTGTCGGCCTTATCTTGTAAAAAATAAAAAATAAATACCCCCGATCCTGCAAAATACTGCAGAGTGGCTACAAAAGAGACGTGTAAATCGAAATGTTGGAAGAGAGTATGAGACACTTCTATTTCTACTGTTAAGGTGCAGCGCAGATGTACAAAAAAATGCAAAGGGTAGGCTGGTAGCAAGGAACACTGTCAACAACAGACTGCAATAATATAAAACGTATGTTGATGCAACCAGCGCAACCAATATGGAGGAGGTCAAAGAGATCATCTTTGAATATTTTATTTTGATATTAGATGTTTCCAATACGCAGACATGAGATATTAAGAGACTTCTCTTCGTGAGAAGAAAAAGTAGATCCAAATCAATCCTTCACTGGCAGTAGAAAACAATGATGAATCATTAAATTGGTTGGTGACACTATGACTTTTCATCTAGCATCATAATCAGGTCAAAAATTCATTAGCCTCAGCCGGACTTCATTTTCGGTGCTCATTATCAATTGATTGCAGGCTAAACCCAGATGAAGAGTTCAAAACACCACTGAGCTGCCGAAAAGCATAACAGAGCTGTTTGCGTGGTTGTAGATTCTTAGTCTGGTTTAATTTCAGAATATGTGCAATTTAACTTAAACCCACTGGATTGGGCACGGTCTTTCACATTGCTGTTTGACAACTTCCTCTGAACACTCTTTATGCCGCTGAGTGAAAAGGGCCAGAAGATCTGAGTTGCGCTGTGCAGCTAGAAACTGCAGGACTGAGACGACAGAATCCAGCAAAAGCATGCACCGAGAAACAGGAGTTGCAGGTGGAGTTAAAGTCTGCACATTTGGTGGCCAGCTGCAATATTTATTTTGTTTACAGTATATGACCTCATTTCCAAAAAATTACAGCTTCTTGTTTACAAAGGGACTGCCCCCCATATTTTCACAATGCAGGACAACCTTGATGATTTATGAATGAATCAGTGTGTGCTTTTTATGAGTATACTTAACTAAGTCAGGCATTGCCTTTGAAGGAGGAGCACTGGGACAGTCGCCACATTACATAAGCTCTACCCGGCTCATTCAAACGTGTGCAGCGCATGCGGAGCTTTCTGTGCACAATGTTAGCTAACGGTGCCTGCTGTGAAGCAGGAATTTCAGGCACACACTTTTCTGATCTCCCCCTTGACAAATCACTTTGATGGTGATTCGCTTGTCTGTTTGCATTCACAGCAACTGTCCTGAATTTTGTACAAGTCAATTTCCCCAGCTCGTATGCATGCGGCGCCTTTTAAAATGGTCTCATTTCCTGCCTCAAACTGTCAAGGGACAGAATCCAAGATGTCACGGTTAAAATAATTATACCTCAGGAAGTGGCACGATGACTTTGTAACTGTCACTCGGGCTTATGCCGATTTATATTTAAATGTTCATTTATGTTGCTCCTCTTCTTTTATATGTTGCTCCATTTTTGTCATGGTGAGGAACAAAGAGAGGAGGTGTGCATTTTGTTTTTACTTCCGGCCTCTTTTTTATTTTTAAGTGTAAATTCTGCAGTATCAGAGTGAGGTTTATTTCACTATGTCCTGATGTTCTGAATCCACACAAACTGCAAACATGAGGATCAGGTCTGTAACTGCTACTAGTATTAGTATTATTATAAGTTGCATTGCTTTTACTATTGCCGATGCCATTACTGCTTTTAGTATCATTCTTATTCTACTACATCCACTGCTGCTGTTATTATTGGTAGTTGTAACGTTTTCATCATGCCTACTACTCAGTATATGAATAATGGATGTCGTGTGTGTATAGATTGCCCTCTGATGCAAAATCGTGTGTGTGTGTGTGTGTGTGTGTGTGTGTGTGTGTGTGTGTGTGTGTGTGTGTGTGTGTGTGTGTGTGTGTGTGTGAGTGAATGTTTCAGTAAGTTTGACATTTCACATTTACTCACCAAACTGCTCTTTTTTTTTCCAACACACGCACACACCATTAGCTTTGCGCTGACCCCATTTTAATTCACACTAATTCTTTTTGACATTTTGCTTTACAGTGTTGGTCATCTTCGTCGTCTAAAAATAAACAACACACACCTCTAAAGCGCCATCCAGAGCGAAGAAAATGCTGCTAATTTCAAAGACTCTTTAGATAAGAAGATTTCAGAGTGACTAAGTCAAGTGGGTTGTCTTACCGACTGCCAAATGTATTTAGAAAAAAAGTTGTTTGTGCTGAAAACTATCACAAAACACAATTATAATTGACTTCATAAAGACATTGTGTGTATTAGCAAACAAAACACAATTATTGTTTTCCCATTCATTTAAGGCACTGAGGTAATTGCAGTAAACAGATAAGTCTGTTCCAGAAGATGCTTTGTGTTTTACACTGTGCTGCATTGCTTACAGCACAAAGGCGGCTTGCTTTCCGTGAATACCAACAACAGATGGTGGAAGTGCTGAATGCAAGTTGGCTAGTGGCAAACCTTTGCTTTGTAGTGGCCTTCAATACAAGCATATCAGTCATGGAGGCTGGGAAGGAGAATTATGGCACAATGTGAGTCTGGCAGGCAGCAGCAAGGTTGTTGGGAAATGTGCCGCAGTAAAAACTTATTTAACCTTCATGTGACAGCAGTTCCCACATTAGATGCGTGTATTTTAATTATATTTACATGTTCAGGTATGTAAAATCAGCACTGTATTTGGCACTTTTTTCTATGATATCGTTTTATGATACTGTTCTGTAGGTTTTAATTGTGAAGCATATCTACATCTTGTACATTTGTACGTCTAATTGCTACATGCTAGTTACAGATGCATTAAACATGTATTTATATTTGAATGTTGTATTGTACATGCATTTACTTACATGATAACAAGCCTTTAATTTGTCACCTTTTCTTCTCCCCTTTAGTTTAACTGGTTCAACACGTTTTGCCTCTTTTTCCGCAAAGAAAAGAGTGTTTTTAAAAACGGCACCTTGCATATCTCCGCAACCACATGGTCGAACCTAAAATACCGTAACTCTTGTTAAATGACGGCTGTGGTTTAAAAAAAAAAGAAGAAACGATTGCTGGTTTTAATTATTTACGTAAACTCCCTAACTTGCTGTGGTGGTTTTAACGTTTCACTAAAATGTTTATAAGTAGCCCTTACAACGTCGGATTTCAGTCAAAGACACAACCCTGTATCCGCACGGGCCTGTGGGAATCTAACAAAGCAACCCATATCCCTACAAACCCCCTATTAGTATTAATACATTTACAAACAGGGCTCTTTTTTTGCAGATTTTCCCAAGACTTTGCTGAACAAATACATACAATAAACACAAGTATTGGAATTAATTTGGGGTTCCTATGAAGACTCAAACACAGGGTAAAAGAGGTCTAGAGGGTCTACAGTTTTCAACGGGTTTTAAGGACCCAATAGTTCACTGTCTGTTTTTAGGGATCCAAGATTGGCTGACTTGCCTGTTCTGTTGTAACGGGACTGGCCCGCTTAGGGGGAGCGCCTACTCCTCACGCCAGCTGTGTAAGGAGGGCCCGTTTTAGAACCCTGAAGTTTTCCTCTCAGTTTGCTTTTAATTACAGTTATAGAGACAATGACGGATGTTAAAAACCCCATTCGTTCGGTATCTCCCCGTGGCCTACCTATTTCATTCAGCCATGTGATCCACCGAACTGTTTCCTCTAATAGGAAAGGAAGATGAACCGTTTTACACAGTGCAACGCAAACGATTACTTACATTTGTTTGGATCTGGAAACGAGGCAGGAACGTACTGGATTGTGTTCCCTGGTCAACGGCCTCGACCCGCTGTTTACCTTGGTGTCTCGACAACCTGGAAGTCGTCTTCTTCCCCTACTCGAGTCCCCATTGAGTATAGATTTCTACACTCTTATTCCATAGTATATTGGATTTTTTTCAACAAGAGTAATTATACACACAGTACTATGACCAAGTCTTTCCTTCCTTGTGGGACACCCCTGCAGTACTAAGAAACAGTTAAAAGTATCACAGTGTAAGAAAGTCTCTGATTGCTCAAACAGAGTGGTTCAGTGCGCACTTATCACAGTGTATATAGGCGCATGGGAAGATCTCTATTGAGACATAGTGGGAGTAACTGAGTAACTGAGTAACAGGTGCCTGTGGTTACAATATGCTCTGACATTGGTCACACGCTCAATGGCATGTTTATGGTTACAGCTGCAAAAGCTACTCAAGGTCAGCTGATGAGCAGCAGGATACCATCTGCTATGACCATATTTAGACCTGTGTCTTGTGATATATAAATGTCATAAAAAACAGGACTGTACTACAGCGTATTAATGCAGCGTGATAGAAGACAATTTTGCTCAAAACATTTATAATTATATTCAATAAAGAAAAAATTAAAAGGACTTAGAAAAGAACTCATATTTTACATAACACTGTCACCAAGTAGATCAGGGGTGGCCAACAAGTCAGAGACTTTAGAGCCACATTTTTTACTGTGTTACCGCAAAGAGTCACATCATACACATGGGTACACATGAACATCACACCATCCCTTCTTCACCACACTCCCTTGAGCCAAAAATGTAAATATCTGTTAGTATGACATAAATCCATTAAATTTAGGGTTAAGAAACCCACATTACTCTATCAAAGATCAAACTTAAAACAGATGAAAATAACAAAGATTAAACGCACGTTATTATGTTAACTTTGTTCAAAGCTTTTTTTGTCACAGTTGAGAAGGACATAACTCTAATAAGAACATGCATGTGGTCTGGGGCAGTGGTTCAACTGGTCCAGCTGCAGGACTCACCATCACCCCGGAATGACAAGCCGCGACCAAAGCGAGGAACATTTTCAACTTCTCAATTTGATTTAATGAAAATCTGGTGCCGTTTGAACTTGAGATAGTATCACAGTGTGCCAAACACAGAAATATTCCTTTTCACACAATTAAAAACCCAAAAGTGCTTCTTAAGGATACAAGGTAATACAACACACATAATAATGTTATAACTTCAGCCTTTTTGAACATAACATAAAAAAAAAGGTTGGGAATGAAGCGAGCTATCACAAATAGTCCGATGTGTAAACTCAAGCAAGTAAAGTGTGTTGTGAACGCAGCATTGAGGAGTGTGTGAATATTCAATTCAGTTTATTTTATACAGCCCAAAATCACAAATTAAAATTTGCAATCTGTACACATAACATCCTGTCCCGGGGCCTCACATCAGATCAGGAAAAACTCCCCAAATAAAGTTAGTAAAAACCCTTTCACAGGGAAAACAGGAAGAAGCCTTCAGGAGAGCAACAGAGGAGGATCCCTCTCCCCGGATGGACAGAAGAATAGATGTCATGTGACCAGAATGAACAACGTAACAGAGTTACAACACATTACATCAATATGACTGAAATTTAATAAATTGCACTCTCCCTTCAAAATAAAAGCACAGGATTTTTTTTTTTGCCCTTGCAAAGGCCCGTGACGGACTGCAAACGGCTCCGAGAATGACTGAAAACGGGTCGGCGATTTCATGGCTTTCAAGCCGTTGCGCCTTGAGTTTGACACCAGTGGTCTAAAGTATTTGCAAAAACAATAAAAAGATTTAAAAAAATAAATAACACAAACACAAACTTCGATATGAACGTACGAGCCACATGAAACCAGGCAAAGAGCCCCATGCGGCTCGGGAGCCGCGGGTTGGCCAGGCCTGAAGTAGATAATGAAGCAGTGTTCCTATTGAGATACTCCCTGCAGTCAGCTTTATACCACAGTTTTAAACATCATTTTCCAGTTGAATAATCTCAACATTAGGCTTGTAAGAAGTGTGATAACTCCAATCTTTGATATCTTGATCTCTGTGTGCTTACTTTTTTTTGCTTACTGATGCTTCAGGAGAGATCATTTCTTCAGTAAGATTTGGTTATATAAGTTGTCAGCAGTGTCTGACCAAATACAGTACACAGGTATTTCACACAAAGTATAAGTGATTCCAAGGAGCATAATGAATTTAAAGCAAGTTAAAGAGAAACTCTTAATATTATTTTACAAAGTTAGTTAGATCATGCAATTCTAAACAAAAGCATAAAAAGTAAATCCTATGATGAGACGTGCAGATAAGAGTTTTACACCTAATGACCCACCAGGATAATGTAATGCAAACTGGCTGAACCGTTTCTTTATTGGTATTTACTTACAACACATGGATGCCGATGTTTAGCATTCTCGTTACAAAAGGGCCTGAGCTCAACCTAATGGAAATCAGAAACCAATATAAATATGTTGGATTCTGGGCCGGGGAACAATGTCGTCCATCGTAGACTGTCTGTAAAAAATGGACGTGGTCACCGTGACGTCACCCCCTGGTCTGTGGACTGCCTATTTGGAGCCTTTGGATTTGGCATTTTAGCGATTTGCTGAGGTAATAAATCAAGTGAGTTATTTTCTCAGACTTATATACAATCAGACTTTGTGAGAAAGAAGGTACTTCTTCACTAATCAGACCTGGAGGTTCCCTCTTAGTGTCCATACAATATTTGATTCCAGCCATCATTTCACAACTGCAGCATAGCGTATCAAATTCTTAATTAATTGTATTCCCGGGTCTCTATTCCTTTTCAACTGGCTACCCCACTTTCAGCAGTTCTCATATTGTCAGTAAGTACTACAATGAACCGAACAGAGCCTTCATTTATTTCCCTCGTCACCAGCACCCTGATGAATGGCACTCTGTCAATTATTACGCCCTCTGTCAGTAATAGGAGAAAGATGTTAATAATTCACATGTTCGTGAAAAGGAAATTCTCATTTTCCTGGAGGTCAGAGGTCGGACTCCAACGCAGAACGACACCCTGGAGCTTGTTGGGATTCAGTGTCTTGCTCAAGGACACTTGTGCATTCAATGAGGGAACTGGGAGTGGGGACTGATCATTAGAGATGGCCTGTGAACATCAAGAACGTTCGCAAGTAAAATGAAAGATCATATAAACTATTTAATGTCTTCTCCTCTTTACCCTGATCGACAGATGAAACTGTGGTGTTCCAGCAGAGTGAGCAACCAGCAGCCAATTTTCTCATCCTTCTCCCAGACCTTTGCCATTGACCTTTTGTCTTTTCATTTATCAACTGTCAGCTCCTCCAGTCACTGTTAATTCACTCTGCTGTGTTCTCTTCTAAAACTATGAGGGTCCTTGTATACTTGCTTTTAATTACATAATCACATTTGCTTGTTGGCTGCCAAGTGTTGCTTTCTAGTTGTGGTTGTGCATGTCCTCTGATGCTACTGCTTCAGTTGTAATTATGCCCATGACTGGTTGGGTCAGTGTATCAGGGTGTGAAGTAAGGTCAACAGGAAACTAAACAAACCACAACAACAATGGTAGAGTTTTAAGGAGTAGCTTATCTTCAGTTGTGCTGAAGCCACTTCTCTGCTGTGTGTAGTAACCAATCTGGCAAAAACCTTTTCAATTATTGATCTTTGATAAGCAACTGTTCTACAAGGGCCACATTATAACCACTGCCTTATTCTGCAATGTACAGTATTTTGTAAATGTTTCACATCAGACCCCGTGGGTTCATGCAGCAGTCTGTGCTCTTTCTAGTTATGCTCGACTAATGTGATATCTGCTTTGCCTGCATCTGAAACATTTAAAGCTCATGCAGAATTCATTAAATCACCTCCATAAGTCTCATCCTTGTTTAACTCCTGTGGTCACTGCTCAGTCGTCCTTCCCAACTCTGCCCGGTCCTGACTCTTTCTATCCATGGCGACCCAGTAGTAGTTAAGGGATTTACCCTTGTCAGTCAGAGCTTTACATTCTCTCCTGAAAGCGATCACAAACTAACACAAACAAATCTCCTTGGCTTTAGGCCCTGAACCCCACTCTGACTTTCTCACCGAAACCTTGTTCCAATCTTTCTCTGTCCTCCTCAACCTCAAGTGTTATTAAACCAGAGTTGAATACATAGCTGCTCTCTTCCCGTGATTTATTCAGATTTTACATAACAGCATCTGGTAAATACCGAAAATTATATAAACCAAATAACACTCTCACTTGAAAAATATTTGGGAGTGTTTTTATTTTTTCAGCCCAAATGGATTTTACTTTAAAGCTACATCTGCTCCTGTGAGATCAGCCTTTAGAGAAAAACAGACGGGCATGAAGGAGACTGTCTTGGCCTTATGGCTTTCTGTGGCATGTCATTAGTCTGCCTAATTAGATAATAATGACTGCCTTCCATTACAGGCTGGTGTAGTACACATGGCGCTCAGAGCTTCATACCACCTTACCCATGCCAAGACAACTCAGCTGACAAAGTAGTTTAGCTGTTACTTGCTCTCCCATGTATCTCCTTTTCTGACTTTGTGATTACTCACACAACCAGTCCTGCTTCTTTTGCGTTCTCAGCCGCTGCCAGGGTTGAGCTCAGGCTGCTATTCTGACAGAGAAGCCGGCACGCTGCTCATTTGCAGCTGATGTGCTGTATGTGCTCGAAGCAAAACATGTGTGAGGATTGCTGCACATAAAAGATCGGGTTTTCTCAAATACTTCATCCTCCTTGAGGCAATACTTGAATCTTTCAGAACACACACACTTTAAAGCCCACTCACGTCAAGATGAATGAAAAGAAGGGTCAGATACGGCCCCGTCAGTGAACATCACAAGGCCCACAATTAGGTGTATTTTCAGTAAAGTTGTATTCTTTTGTTCTATTCTTCAGACGTCATCTCTTAGAACTTACAATGACAAATATTCTGAATTTCTTGCCGTAAAGATTTCAGCCCACAGTGAAGAGCTCTATTATGCAAATAATGGAAAAGTGCAGTAAAATGAGTTTACTACACACGTTGGCTCGTTTTAAACAGCGAGTGCAGCGAGTCTTTTTCTTAGGTTTTTAGAATCCAGTTTAAAACGGATCATTTTAAAAAAATGGGGCAATCATGAATATATTTTATAGTTGTTATCAATGCAAAAGTGAATCTAGGAGGAAGAAAGGGTTCCTATTATGGATCTCCGGAGCCCTTTTTTTTGTGGCTGAAAGCTCATGAACTCTTAACCCCAAATTATATCAGAATTTTTACAAGTTTCCCAAAGCTATATTGAAGTCCTCTGTTATTCCCATACTCAGAAAAGTTAGGGTTGGAGCTGCACAAGTAAAAGTTAACCAAAGTATTGTATGCTGATTCTTCTCAGTAACAGTAACATATGAAACAGTAGTCGCTTTCCAACATCTGGAAAGCGACTACTGTTTCATATGTTACTGTTTCCAAGTCCCGTGAGGGTAGGCCTCCAAGCTTGCACCAATGCAACAGGATTATGGACACCAGTCTCTTAATCTGAGTGTTTATTAGTGTGTTCCCACTGTCCATCTGTGGTTACTCCAAGCAGTATCAGAGGCAGATATGGTTAGACTGTGAGCATTATAGGGTTTTAGTTTAGTGACGCACCTTGAAAGCAGAGCATGATGATGGGCCAACGCTCTGCTGATGCTATACTGCTCCGAGAAGCTCACACCGCTCCCTGATGAACTGGAAACTTTTATTCGTTGAGAAGCCATCCCAACAATATCTATACAAGAATGTATGGATTTTAAAAGTTGAATTAATAAAGATATTAATAAACAAACATCCAAACTAAAAGAGTTTTGTGTTGTGTATTCATTGACCTGTTTCCCCTTTCAGAGCTCCCCTACTGTATTGCTGTCCATTGATAAGTTAAAGGTACTGGTATATATTTGATTATTGTCCAATAGCAAGCATGCAGGGTCTGGTGAAGCAGGCTTTTGTGCCTTTGGGGCTGTGTTCTGTTTTGTAAAAAAAAAAAAATGGAAAAAATATATTATTTCTACTGAATACCTGTGCAAAAAAGCATTCATTTGAGGGCATACAGAGTCCACACATTCAGATTCAAATACAGATCCAAACTCTTTGGTTTCCTGAAACCTTAATCTTCATAAACAATACATATAAAATAACAACGTGCATTAGTGAAAATCCATATGCTTAAGGATTATGGAAGTGAATCTGACTTAACATTTACTTTGATCAAAGTCTCATTCATATCTTTTTTGTAACACGTGCTGCAGATTATAGGCTAAACTGTGCTTTAGACACACAATGTATTGGACTAAACCCCCCACGATGAGATCCGTATAGACTGACATATATTAAAGAAATGTACACAAATCCTGTGTGCAGCAGGTGAGTGATGTGTTTACAGAATGGCTCGAGGAAGTATTCTGTATGAATATGTTCGCCGTGCTGATAGATCTCTTTTCATACGACGCAAATGAAATGAAACGAGTATACCGTTCATTCTGTCGGCTTCACACTTAATTCCAACCCATAGTCGTTATGAGTACAATGCATTTCCACCACTAGCAAATGAATCTTAAACAATAGCGCCCGGAATGGAGGGAGAGCTCACACGCACAGTAGCTGTAGGCTTGCAGGTAATCTGCAGGAAGCTATCGAGAAGATTACACTGTGTTTTTAAAGACAAAATATGACTACTCTGATGAAAGTGTGAATGTTTCATAAGCGTATAGCAGGCGAACCGGTGCTGGTGTTGAGATCAGCAGAAAACAGGCAGAGCGATCCATCGGAACGGGCTGTAAATAAACTCCCGTGTCACCGGCTGTAGCCGTGAGGCTGTGCACTTAGATTGACTCTGTTTAGGGTGTCAGCAACACAGCAAGGCACGCCCATGATTTAGGGGTCTGACCTGCTGTATATATACAGATTGTATAGTTCAGAGGTATAACATTAGCCCACCACCATATCTTATCTCCTATATATATGTACAAGTATACCAAATGGTTTTGCCACAGCCTGGAGGTGGAAATATAAACGGTGAATGTTGGCAGGACTTTGATACCAGAGGCTGTGTGTGGTGAATGTAAGCAACGCAAGGCAAAGATCATAGATTTACTTAAATATTATAACTGACTTCATTCCCTCACCATAGCCATGTGTTTTTGTTTGGCTAAACATAACCATTAAAATATAATTCATGCATAATCTGAGTGGCATTAGTTTTGCAATTATTTTAAGCATTTATTTTAAGAATGATAATATGCACTGCTGTACGTTTCCTGCTCGTTACATTTAGTAACCAGACTTCTGTCACTTTGTTGTTCAAAAATACATGAGAATCCAACCCTGCAAGTTTGACCTTTGACCTTTAAAGTCTCACTAATATCTCTCAACATGGCTTCATGTTTGCAGCTTTATAATTAGCGAGCCGTAGAGATGACTTTGATGAAAGTATTTATCTGAATGCTTCTTAACAGTGTTGACTTTCAGGTTATTTATGTTGGATATGAGCTGCTCTACACAATCAATTTAATTGACTTTTATTATCTTGTTAAATAAGTACAAAAATAGATAAGAAATGGTCCGAAACTTAAATTCACGTAGGAGGTAGGATGTTTTTTTTCATCTCATACGTCTGTGATCTTTCCACATTAATAAAGCCCCGACTACCTGCAGTTATTCAGAGACACTTTACATTTTAAAAGTGTTTATACATACATTCTGTTTACTGAGTTTCATCAATTTAGCTGTCAGTAAGACAACTGAAGTAATAGAAAAGGACGTGAGTGGTTAACTCGTTATCAGTCAACTCACACAATGTGGAAAATATAAATATCTGGTGAATAATGTAATGTGAATGTTATATGCTTTGTACTTTCAGTCGGCCTCTTACCTCCGTGGCTTAGTGGTAGTTCAGAAGACACGGTTTAAAACTGTTTTTTTAAGCATATTGTGGTCTTTGAACGGCACAACCTGGCATAGTTTATTGCTCTCATACTGCTACAAGTATGGTCTAAAATAGCTTGCTAAACATAACTTTGACACTGGCGTCAATTCTGTTTACTGCCAATCCCGTGAATATGGTGTATAAGCATTACTATTATAGCATGTATATTGCGGTACCTACATTTCCTGAAGGCAACGTGGTTGATGCTGGTCCTCAGCCTTCTCTGTTTCAAGACCAAAACTTGAACTTTCAGGTGATCAAAACTATTGGCTCGGATTTGGCTCCATATGGCTGCAGTGCTAACCACTGAGCCACTGTGTTGCCCGGAAGGAGGGAGAGAGGGACATAGAGGGGGATAGAGGACGGAAAGATGGATAGAGCAATACACAACGTATTGACAACAGGTCCTTGTCGATACGTTCACTTGACTCAACAGATGTCCGAGAAAGACCAGGGCAGAGGATCTGGCTCCTCTAGTTCTGCCAACAGGGCTTCCACCACGTCTTTGGCCCAATCAATCAAATTGTCGTCCAACTGAAATATATATATAACCAGAGATGCAGAAATATAGAACATTTATTTGATGTTTCATGTTTAAATTTGTTGGGATTGAGGGATTGCCATGCAATTGCCATGTTGAATAACCACAGTCAATATTTGGCTGCCCTGAATGTAATGAGTGTTCATGTCACATAAATCCCACAGTTCATTAATAAGATGCAATTACCATTTCAAAGACACTGATAATGGCCATAGTGATATGGGGACAACAGAGGCCTGCAGTCTAAATCAAAACAATTTAAGGGGTTGATTTCCCGCAATGACTGCCAATTCAGCTGATGAAATGAACGTTCCGCTTCAGCAACCTGGGAGTATAAAAAATGAGTCTTCTTGTCCTCTTGGAGAAAAAATGTGTCTGTCTCTACAGTGCAAATGCAACCTCTCCTACCTGGCAAATGGGGGGGAAGAAGGAAGCGGGTCTCATCACAATCAACCAATCAATCATAACAAGACACAAGAGGGGCAGTGATCATTACGCTCACAAATCAAACTTTGCAAAAGCCGTAAATCACAGCTAATCACTACATATGACAGAAAGTCACCCCACCCAACGGCGAAATATTTTGGTCTGTGTTTTTCTATTTAAATGCAAATCCAGTGACAGGTTTCTCTCAGGCACAGAGCTTCTGGGCAAGGCGATTAGTTTAATTGTGTGTTTTTTTGTTTTTTTAAATGACCCTTTTACAGCCGACATCATAAAAAATGTGCGTTTCTTATGTCGGCAACGGCAATTCAGAGGAGTTAACAAGTTTTAAACCTGCAGGCAGCATCAACACGTCTGTTTGTTGCATGTTCGGTTGTCAGATTGCAAATTCCAACAGCTGACTCAAATTCCACAGAATTATGACAGGATCAGCTGTATAGCTGTTCCAGTTTAACTAGTGACCGTGTTAACTGGTGACTTTGAGTCCAATGTGTCCATGGTTGCGCGTCATAACTTACGTAAATGGTTGCCGTTAAAGAATAAACACAGATGAGTATGTATCAATGGATCTGTCATTGTCTTTGACGTTCTGTATATGACCACAGGTAACGTTGTAAGCATCTAGTGACTTGTACTGTCTCGATAGTGTATTGTTACATGCTAGGTGTCTGCACCAAACACATGACATATCTGACCAGCTGATATTAGGCCACTGTATTCTACCCACTCACTAATAGCACCCGGATCTGGAAAGACAATTTGTTTGGTTCGCATTCTTGATCTTTGGTTATTAATAGCTGCATAGCTTTTGCACCCCAATATACTTCTGTAGCCAAAACTGCATGCACACACTTAAGTGGGTCATCCTTGTTAGCAAAACTGTAAAAGGGTCGGTACTTCACAGCACAGTATCGTTGTCGGGGCTGATGAAGACGAATTGATGCCTCCCCAACTATAATACAGAAATACTAGTTTTGGATTATAGGCTGTGACGGCCCATGCTTCCTCTGCTTTTGTGTGTGCTGCATTAGTCAGCTGTGGTTTTTGCCTGTGATGTGTTCAAGGCCTCAGAGGAGCCTGATTGCGGTCCCTAAGCCAGATCTGGAGCACCTGGGCCCAGTGCTCCACAGGATATAAAGGCCCAGCTTCCTGTGTGGCTGGCTCAGTTCCCTGGCAGCGTCTGCTACCCCCTTTTTGCTTGCTAATCTCCTCCACAGATAGGGATGCACTGATATATACTGTATATGGTAACAGTGTATTGTATTACATACTGTGCGCATGTACGTGTACTCACATTTATAAAACTTTGATACAACCGCACCTAATATCACTACGCTAAAGTCACGTTAACCTTTCGTCAGCTGAGCCTAATAAGCCGCCCAGCTGCAACAATAAACAGTTTAAATTAATAATAATAATAATTGCTAGCTGCCGTGTATGTGTAAAACAGGAAGTCCCCAGTTCACCCCTCCGAGAGAGTCATTGGCTTGCATTGTCGTGGACACATGCAGCCACTTTCCCAGTAAGTCTCCACCGCATCAATTAGTTTAGCTGCGTAGCCATACCTTAGCCATAGCGTAACGTTAGCCAAGAGGAAAGAGAGAGCGCACGTGTGTGTGTGTGTGTGTGTGTGTGTTTGTTATTTGTCGGAGGCATTTAATGCTGCAACCCGCGATGAGAACCAAATTAAGTTCCCCTGTCTTGCTCGTCAACCACCTGCTGACTAAAGTTAGACCCGAGGTTAGCTCTGGCTCAGGTGCACTTTGGGTGGGATGACTATTATTATTAAAGAGGGCCAGCTATTCTCAGTGAAGTGACAAGTAGCTCCTCTAAATATATTTATTTAATAGTTTGACAGTTTAACTGATAGCGCGGTTAAACGGTTGATTATTAACACTGCAAACTATGCTCTGTTTGATCAGGAAAACACAATGTTGAATGTTAAAATGTCAGCAAGAGCATCATGTTGTATTTTTTATTTGTTCCAGTCAGAAAGTGAGGAACATCTGATGAAAAAAACATGTTTTCAAAGTTATTTGGTTGAACTGTAATGGTATTATTTAGTACTCATATCAGAACTTTATCGTGGCAAGTACTTCAAAAAAATAAAAAAACAACTACAGCAAAATGTGCTTCTAAAGCCTTGATGTAGCTTGGAAGAAGGGAAGGAAGAAGGGATGAATGAACCAGCACAAAGTGGGTCTCCAGCGTTCCCCGCCTGTATGCCGATGAGATATTAGCATTCATATTTTGTTTCAAGAGGGAGGAGAGCATGACGATGCCTGCAGAGCATGAAGTCCTCCTGCCTCGCCAGCTCCCCCCCTCTTTTTGAAAACTTTCCTCTCCTGGATCCTCGGGAGATGTAATTACTGTGCAGTCAACTTGTAAGACCCATAGTCCCGGGGAATGCATCTCCCCTATCGACCATTCCTGGTTGTTATTTTTACCAGCTCGCATCAGAAAATGGCTGTTATGCAGCTTTCCTTTACTAAAATGTATAGCATCATAATCAAGAGAAAAGGTTATTATTAACGGGTTAACTAAAGGCTAAGAGTAAAATGTGCAGTATCACACACGGATGGAAATATTGATCAGTAAGCAATCTTGTGCCGCACGTCGCTCCTGCACAATATTTCAGCCTTCACTTTCCCACCAATGAGCACAGAGTTGACACAATCTCTGTAATGGTGCCGCAGTCAATACAGAACTGACATCCCTAATAATTTGTGCCTCTCCATGGCTCATTGCTTTTATATTGAGTTTTATAATTCTGTCAGCCATATGGCTATATTGGAAACTGATTGTTCTGGCCTCTGCCAAGTACTCTGCAAGAGAAACCGTGCTGCTCATGTTCCTTTTTAAATACTGTTCATTCATCCGCTGTATTGTGACAGCGATTAGAATCTATTAATCCTGAAAGGAACGGTGTGTATGATTTAGAGGGATTTCTTGGCAGAAACAAATATAATATTCAAAACTATTTTTTTTTAAGTGTACAATCACCTGAAACAAAGAATTCTTGAGTTTTTCATTATCTTAGAATGAGCCGTTCAAATCCACATTTGGCTCCTTATCACAGAGTCCGCCATGTTCCTACAGTAGCCCAGAAAGGACAAACAAAAGACACCTTTTCCCATTTTCCAAATACCATTTAGCCATAGTTCTCTGGCACACTTGGAAAGGGAAGGGTGAGCGGAGGCGTGTTCAGTTGATTGCAATCTCACCTCTAGGGGCCACTACGTCCTGAAAGAAGACAAGATGTGTAGTATTCATTATGCATTTCTAGGTTGTCAGTTATTGTGTTTCACATGTTTATAAATAAGAGCAAATTCCAGACAGTCATGTGCAGCTATGCCATGCCGACATACTGTTTGTTACGACATGATAAACACACTGCTAATACATACTAGAACTGAGCATTTCATTATGGGAGATTTGCAAAAGAAATGCCAATTCTCCAAGCCATCGTTGAAGTCGTGTCAGTGCTAACCTCCTGCGCACACTCCGACATCACGCAAACAAACATTTACTATATCACATCGCAAATGTTTTCTCTCCCTTTGGATGCCACAGAATACTTTAGAAATTATTCAGGGTGTTGCGTTACGCTGATAAGAATGTGAGTTGTGCCACTTAAAAGTACCATCGCATGTTTTATTTATAAAGTGTGAAAAATACAACCGTCCAAAGCTGAGGAAAATGTGCCGAGCAAAAAAAAAAAAAGACACTCGTTTAGTGTCAATTTATGCAACAAGGAGATGTAAGGCACACTCCGTTGTTATGAAGAGTGGATTGTTTTAGTGGGGCACAATTTAAATCTAACGCTCAGAAAAGTAGTATCCAGACAAAAAGGGACTCTTTTAATCCTAGAAATCATCTGAATGTATCAAGATTCATTTCAAATGAGAGCATGTGGAGGAGAGGAGAAGCTTTTGAACACTCTGCACTGAGAAGGAGGCTTTCGGTATGCTCCTTGATCTCGCAGCTTACATAATATAATTAAGCAGTTTAAGCTGGCTTTATTGACGCAAGCTCTGAACGTAGCAGTGTCACGGGGGGGGCCCTTAACCCACCGTTACCCTCCTCAGCATATGTGGATTGATTTAAAAAAATTGTATTGCCGTGCTAGTGATTGCCAGGAGGAAACGGTTTCTCTCGTTGACCTGCCAGTGCTCACATCCTACTGGCTGCTACAGAAAAACTGCGAGGAGGTGGCCTCTCGCAAATATCGCTCGCAGGGAAAACGGGACAGCAGTTAAAGAGCGGAGTGATACACAGACTGTGGGATCTATTCCATTTGATTATTGCGCCATTTGAATTATTTAACACACATGCAGAATTGCGGGTGGTAGTGGGTGCGGGCGGAGTGCCAGGGATAAGTGAAGGGAGATGAGTAAAAAATATAACTGTGCAAATCAAACCTAGAGTGCTGAATTTTCAAAAATTGAAATGCATTATTCATGACTAATCACTTCTGGCAGTGATTGCGTGCACACAATTTGCAAGTGGTGGGGAACTGACGAATGTGCAACAAACACAACACATTTAAGATGTAAATACTCCTATTAAGCCACCAACATACAGGGGATGAAGCTGGAATAATCAGAGGCGCTGTAGCTTGACTTTTGATTTGAGACACTCAGTGGGAGACTGGCACGTCTCCACGACAATATAGGCTCCTTATCTCCACAGTGAAGAACGAAGAAGACTGACAAACTCTGCAGAAGACACTGGAAATCTTCTGCATATGCATTAAAATGTCTGGTCCAATAAACACAGTTTTCCAGAGGGAAATAAATCCTCATAATAATTATCCAAGCGTGCTCTGGCAACCCTATCTCTTACAAAATGGGCTTATGTAATACTAATTTGTTTTGCCAAATACATTTTGGAGAACACACAACTGCTGACAGGCTTGTGTTCATTTGCAACATTTTCTTTACTTCCCAATCCAAGTGTATGACGTCGGGGTGGCTGGTGGAGCACTTTTTATTAGCATAAGCAAACCCCTAAACATGACCAATCATGCAATAGATAACAATAGATAAAATAACTATATGTAATGTGAAAGGTGTTGCTCATGGAGATAAACACACAGAAGTATCACATGGCAGAGTGTGTCGGGGGCTTTTTAGCTAATTGTTTTGTTGTTTTAACGGCCCACAACTTTACCGTTATGCTTTACTCTAACCGCTCTCATCGACCTCTCATAAGCACCTGCTATGATGTCGCTCTTTATGCTTTCTGCTTCACAATTACGCGGATTACATATACATGTATGCTGTGGGGAAATATATAAACTTCAACGATTCGTAGGTATTGCTAGGAACAGCCTGCTCCATGTCTGCTGTATGTGTGTTGGTTTGCTAATGTGTTCAAGGCAGCTTTAACTGCTGCGCACAGAGTAGGCAGGGAAAACAAATTAAATGCATCGACAGTGAACCGTTTTAAGATGCGCTCAATAGAGGAAAATAATGTAATGCAGCAGTATCGATTACTACAAATGTAATTGCAACTGAAAAAGATTGTTGACATATATATATATATATATATATATATATATAACTAACAGTCTCGATTCGCTCATGGTTCACATATCCACCATTCCATCCAGTATCACAAACATTGCATCTCAAATCTCAGAACGTCCTCGTGACTCTGATGGATTCATAAAGCTTGTTCTGAGACCTGGTCGCTAATGGTTTTAAGATTGCTACCCAACTTGCAGCACCTAGGGTGCTGAAATGAAATACTTATCTGGGGCTAATGTGACATGGATTGGATGTCTAATGTCAGTAATCAGAGCAAAGTGTGGCGGGGCTGGAGGGGTGGATGAACCCTAGAGGAGGTGGGCAAACCAATTTTAGTCAGAAGGAATACACTGCAAAGATTCAGAGCTTGTAAATGTGTGAACGCCCACGTCATGTCAGGGAAAATTAAATGTACTCCTCACGACAGACAAAAGGAGAGGAAAATGCCTACTATATGTTTATGATTTGAAAGGGCTCTAATTATGATTACAGTATAGGCTTCATTCGTATTGCCTTCTGGGAAAATGCTCTGTTTATGGTCATTAGCCGAGCCAGGGAGGTGGAATCAGAAAAATCAAGGGCTTCCGAACCTTCTTCTCCTGTGCATAGAATGACAGATTACCCAGTGTGTTTGCAAAGTAATGCTCTCACTAAAAAGTAATTTTACATTCACAAAAGGTGCATAATACTACAAATGTCATTTAAATACAGGAGTCCAAATCATTTAGTCAACGCATCAGAGGGGAAATCACACAGTTGTAATGGAACAATATGTGACCAGACTGAAAACAAGGACATGGAGGGAGCCTGCGATGCCGTCTTGATAAATCACACGACTTGGTTCTTAATCCAAAGTTATCACATGCTGTACCCTTGGTACCCCATACCACATGTGCATTTACATAAAGATATTCAATTACATTAATCATTCAGGTAGCATAAAATGTTTGCTTTGATTTACAGTGAGTGCCTTCAAAGTTAAAGATGGCAGGGATTGTTCAGCAAACAATTCAATCACTCAGTGGCATTTTTCTTGTAGAGGGCACAGGGGATAAGGAGCAGGGGAGGGAGGGGTGTACATGGAGTTGTGGGGGTTGAGTAATTAACCAAGCCTCAGGGGAGGGCTTTGCATACTCTCCAGCATTGCAGTCGTCTCATTCCTCATTCATGGAAATGACCCGCTTCCTCCCCAGTCATATGGCTCCAGTCTAAAAATACCCCAGAGGTCATTTGCCAGGATTATTACGATATTTCCTTGCTGCCTCCCACCCTCCCCAGTTGCTCCCAGGTGTGATGCCGGTGCGCTTCAAAGACGCCACGTGGCACCGAGGGGGGTTCAGTAACTTTACGAGTTAAGCCCCCGAGGGTCAAATTTGCATGGCAGAAAACAAATTGCTGATGTAACATTACAGAGGTCAAAAAATTGCCAGTGTTGCAACCAGGGTTAGGCCAATGTGTCGGTTTCCTGAAGTGTGATGGGCTGGTGTTGAATAGTGATTAGCGGAGTATTGGCCAGTCAGAGCTGTCTGCACTGATATGACCGAAGGGAGGTTTTGATTTCACTTGACAGCGTCAGGGGATTCGCTCTGTCAAGTCTCGCCCTCAGGAGCTGTTAACCTACCTTGAGTACATCTATTTAATCAGAAAGAGGTTCAGTGTCACACGGTGATGTACAATGTTGTTGCACAGGCTTTTCCAGCAAAACAGACAACAAGTAAGTAATGGATGCAGAAATCTGATTTCAAAGAAGTGCTCCTTTTTTTTTAAGTATACAAAGGGCCAGTTAATTCATGGTAATAACACAGGAGCAGATGTATCACTGTACCTGAATCCACAGGCAAGTGCTTTTCCGAGTGGGCGTACTCTGGTCCAGCGGGACTTCATTTGTGTGCAGGTGGCAGCGCTGCTAATTGCTATGTTTGCAATAGAAACCACACAGAGATAATTGTCCTGGCTTATGTTTCTCAACGTGATGCTGCATGTCATGCGCTGTGCTTGTATGCATTCATGAGCGTCAGAAGAGACTAATTGTCAGAGGTCAGGGTCACTCAGGAGGCAGCGTGCTCTGGGGGGGGTAGTCTAATGCTCTAATGCATTCAGTGGTCTCCTCCACATATTGCCCAGATGGCTTGGGTAAAAAAAAAATGGTGGTTCAGATACAATAAACTCGTTGGCCCTTTTCCAGCTCTATAGAAGAAGCAGCACCTGACGAGGGAATACGTGTGCATCACTGTCATCGACTCGGCATAAGTGGTTTAGAGGTCAGCTCTGTGGCCTTACAGCGGTGAGATTCGGCCCATTCAAGGGTGCAGTTTCTGTGTGCAGTTTGCTTTTAACTACAGCTTCTACCAACTTGTATATAGTATTGTTTAATACATCATTGTAGCTATTTCTCTTTTTATATTCATCTGCGTTCTGTGCTGTCTAAATACATGTCTTTGCTGTTGGATCACACGTTGTGGGAAATGGTGTTTGGTAAAGGCTGCTCGAAATATTGATAAGTAAACAATAAAATTACTTTTTGGTGTTCATAATTCATCTGTCTGGACAAATGGAGTGAACCCTATTTAGTGTTACATTTTAGGGCTGGGTTTTTAAATCAAATTTCATTATAATGCCGTGTTCACACCGGACGCGACGCGAATTTGCGGCACGACCAGTGTACATGTAAAGTCAATCCACAGACGCGCTGCGGCGCGAATTTGCGGCGAGATAGACGCGTTGGCGGCGGCGCGAACAGAACGTTTGACCTGGGGCGAACAAAGCTAAGGACGCGGCGCGAATTCGCGTGAGTTGAATTCTCCCAACTCTGGCGGAGAAATCGCGTGACGCAAAGTTGCGGCAGCCAATCAGCGTTGAGAAGCTCCGCCCGTCACCACCGCCGTCTCCCCATTTCTGAATGAAACTGCTGCTGCTCCGCCTGAACCAGCGCTGACAGCGGCTTCATTGAGACGCTGTTGTGGGACTACGGATAATATTATGAACCCAGACACCATGGAGTTTGATGTTCCGACATATGTGGAGTTTACACAAAAAGTATAAAGCAGAACTGGTGGTTATTTCCATGGTGGATGGCATAATCGGTATCGTTTTACGGAGATACGCAGTTCCTGGAGGAGTCGGTGAAATTCACCGAGCTGTGTGCGGCTACGGATGATGTTATGAACCCAAATACGAGGGCGTTTCATGTTCCGACATGTTTGGGATGTTTGGTGTGAACACCCTCTTTCTACTCGCGCGAGTAAACTTCCACGGTGGACGCGGCGCCGCAAATTCGCGTCGCGTCCGGTGTGAACACGGCATAATGAATGTCTTTGTGGTTTTGAATAAGGTGTTCTGACCTCTGGGAACGAATCAGTTCCAGTTTGACTTTCTTTCCATATTGTTCTCCACTTGTGTGATCTGGGCCCTATTCCTCATACCTGGCTTACTGAGTTAATGAGTTAATTTTCAGGATAAGATGCCACAGATCAGGCTTTTCGGTTCCAAGAAGCAAGCTTGGATAAATCACCTGTCAGGATGTTGGTTTGTCTGGTGTCCTGTCTTATTGTGAAGTCCTTGTCTTGTGTGTCCTCTGTGTTCCTGCACTTCCTCCCTTGTGATTGTCCATGATCGTCTATCTGCTGTGCTCCCTGATTTTGTATCCTTTCACCTGTGCTGCTCCCATTTGTTTCCACCTGTTCCTTGTTACCTTCCTCTTGTATTTAAACCCTGTCTGTCTCCTGTCCCCTTGTCGGATTGTACTGGTTTCCCCCCCCCCCCCCCGTCTGTTACCCCTGTAAGCTGTCTCGTCGTGAGTAGTTTTGTCCCTGTTTTTTGGAGTCCTGGTTTTGTTTTTGTTTGTTCCACGTCTCGATTTTGAAGCCTGTCCTAAGTTTTGTTTATTGGAATAAATGTACTTTCAATTGTTGCTTGTGCGTTTGGATCCTCCCCTTACCCTCCACCTGACATCACCATAGCAACACATCGAAATCTCTTAACCTGCTCCAGCGCAGGCTTACTGAAATTCACTGGATAAGTTGGCCACTCCCACCAGACAAAAAAATGGCAGCTCCCTTCCTCATTGATGAAGGAGCGATATTATTTTTATAGGGAGAGAGTTCTTCCAGATCGCCAAGATCCGTTCTCACATCATCATGACTTCCTGTACGAGCGCTATTGATTCTGCCGACAAGGCATTTTATTTACGAGACCTCCTCGAGCCGTACATTGAACACCACAGGCGGAGCTGAGCATCGCTTGGATCACATACTGTATGCAGACTGGATCACAGAGTGTCTCACAGACTAGATCACAGCCTTGAGCTTTTTTGCAAGTGGTACATTTTTGTACAGTGTCCGCGATGCGGAGAACATCGGGAAAGCCCCTGCGTGCCGTGCTGTTCGTAACATTTATTTAGCTCTTAAGAAACTTATGGATGTGTTCAAAGTGCTCATAATTATATGACAGTGTTAATAGTACACCATACATATCATTATTGTAGAACATGATTAAGGTGAACTCATGATAAGAATACAGAGAATCTCGCACCAGGGGGCGGCGTTATGCTGCGTTCACAGTAAAAGTGTTGCGAATATTCGCAATGCGTTGGCTATGAACGCAGCATCGGACTTTGCCATGATTATGGACTTGACTTCCTCATATGCGTTCATGATCATCTCCTGTTTCTCAGCGGAGAAAAAATAGTCTGTTCCTCTGAGCATTGTAGCATTTGAAGATCATGTAATCTGTGTTCGACTCCTCCCCCTTTTGAAGAGGAGCATGCTTGCACAATTATCCAGTTGACTGACTGACGAGACCGTTTGAGGACAGATCTGCCTTTGAGGAACCAACATAGCTTGACGTCAATCATCTCGGTAATTTAAGATGGATAATAGGACATTTGATCGACTTTGTTGAACCAGGTAAGGAGAATGGGGCCCTGGACTAAAAGCTGATCATTTGCCTAGATTTCTTATTTATTGATTACATTTGTCGTTCATTTAATTCTAGAATGGTGAACAAAGGTGAATTTAGATTGAGGTAATTTCTCAATTCTGTTGTGGAAAACATTTAACATTATAGTTTTTGTTTCCTTGAAGTTGAATTTGTAGTTATATTTTAGTTATTGTGGATTTATTAGAATCTATTTTACTTTATTTATTACTTATTTATAATACTTGTTTTGATTTCTCTTTTCCGTATGCTGCTGTAATCCTGTAAATGTCCCCGCTGCGGGACTAATAAAGGATTATCTTATCTTATCTTGAAGGCTCATGCCTTCACATCCATGCAACATGCGCTGATCACACCAGAGCATTTACTGTGTGCTCGGTGTCTATAAAAGCCAATAAATTGGGTCGCTCCCAGGGGTCCAACAGATCCCGGTTAGGATTGCACCACGGTATTGATCAGATCAGCAGAGGGAACAAAGGGAGCAAATATAACTTTTAGAGATGCCCCAATCACTTTTGTTTGCCACTGATATGGATTGCGGAGCATCAAAGAGCCAGATCTGCCAATTTTCAGTTTTTGATCTATTTTGTTATAGAACCTGTTTTACACCATCATCCCCCAAAAATATTTCAACCACCCCGAAGTCGATAAAAAATTCTAAATGTTATGCTTTTACTTTTATAGTCATCTTTTTTTCTTTTGCATTACAAAACAAAACACACAATTCAAATGATTAGTAAATAAAAGATTGTATTTTCGTTGATCTTTTAAATCTAGGCATTACTACCTTACATTATGAATTATAAGGTGCTTTGAGCTAGTGTTAGGAAGTTAAACAGGTCATAATTCCCTCTATCTATTTCATATTGCTGTGAAAGCATCTCCTTCAAACAACAGTAACAACATTTTACAAGATCATAATTTAGTCATTTTGACTAAATCGAGCATGAACATATCATAATGTAACTCAATGGGAATTCCGTCAGCCAGCTGTTGGTGCCAAAGTTACAAGCTCTCCTCTTGCCGATTTCAACATGGATTTGTTGCTCACAGTGTAGCATCATCAGGGACAGAAACTAGAAAGCATACCGTAATGCAAATCTCCCGATTGCATATTTTTACTGAATATTGTCCAATAACGATAAGCAGAGTAACTTTCGCATGATTGTTAAACTGTTTAGTTAATCTACGGTGCACATGCGTGCCAAACTGTGCGGCGGGGCATCCATACAGATCACAGATCAACGTATTAACTACAGTTCGTTACACTACCAGTCTCTCCTCTACATCATTGTGAATACAAGTGATCCCATTTAGGACATTTCCCCGGGGAGGCCACTCAAACTCTAACGCTCTGCTGAGCATCTGCTGTAAGTGAAATGTTTACCCGATGAAAGACAACCCTGTGCGGAGCCGCAAGTCCACAGCAGCACCTAATACTGGGTGCGTTTCTGCTAAATGCCTCCGAAACCCACTGCTCTTACTCATTTACTCGCATTTCTGACAAGTTCAATTACTCTTTACAATAGTGCATTTCATTTCGGTTCATGTACCACTGTATAATTAAAATGCTTTCTTGGACGCAGACCGGTTCAGTACATATTTGATCAGGTCCAGGCAGTCGTTCTGGTTGTGAGGTTTTATACACAATTAGTTCACGGAATAGAATTGTCAGCTAGAGGATGATTACTGTCCGTCATCGTAACTGCCCATAGGGGTGATCATAAAAGGAGGAAGGTTGTGAAAGGTCCCAGCGAGAGATAAATATTTGATGGAGATTTTAATAAAAGGCTTAACAAGTTTAATTATTGAGGGGACAAGTCTTGAGTGAACTGCACCCAGAGCTAAACGGGTGTATGTTTAATTATTCAGCCGTCCGCATTTAACTCCTAAAAAATCCTCATCAAGCCAACAAGTTGGACGACCTCTTGACTCCTTCCCAGAAACCTTCATCGGGGGAGAGAAATATTTCTGTTCGCTGTCAGGTATTGATTCAGGATAAAGCTGTGACAGATTGATCCATGAGTGATGTTTGGGGGGTTCTGTGACAGTCTAGAGTTGCCATATCAATTTCCACAACAATCATAGCCTATGAAGGGGATAATGAAAGTGTGTAAATAGGGAAGAAACCTTTAAATTAAAGCCTTAACAGTAAATCTTTTAAGGCTGCAGCTATCCGTGTAATTGAGTCATTGCCTCACTGGTATTGATCAACTTCCCACAGATATAAGAGTGTGCAGAGATGCAGTTTGTTAGGTAATGAGTTTGTGTACACTTGGCTCTCTGTGGCGCATTGTTATCTGCTCCTGTTCTAGATGGAAGCAAACCAGATGTGACCCTTCTGCCTAGTGATATTGTGGCCCTTCTAGTTTGGATTTATTTTGCTCCTGTGGCCATAGTGCTTCAAACATGTTGCAAGTTGTTAATTTTCCTATAACCTCTAATAGGAGTGCTCAATTCCGACTTCTCTCCTAGACATTTGCAACATTTTGATCTTTTAAAGTGTGTGGATGATAGTTTTAATTGCCTTTAGATAAAAAGTATGCTGTACCCCCTTCTTGCTAATGTCCACTACTGATAAATGTCATGAGAAACCTTTTCCTACAGTACTGTGTTGTGAGCCAGGAGGAAAACATGCACCTTTACTACAGTAGAGTTGCTCAGTCCCCAATCTGTTTAATGGGTGGAACGATTGTGGAAGTGAAATGTGTCTCTCATAGTGACAAACCCACAGAGCGTCATTGTTCAACTCTGCAGTCCTGCTCAGCTCTACGGAGTTTTATAGCCTCTTTTAGCTTCTCCTTTTGGTTTTTACGGCCTTGTAACTCTCTGTTGTGGTTCAGGCTCCCCAATCTTGTTAACTTCCATTCGAGCAGTAGCAGGCAGCTGTCAGTGAAAAAGCTCTTCCACGATGAACCCATTATAAGCTACGAGCCCAGCATCAAACGAAAGGCCAACACTGATTAGCTGGTGAAATAAGTAGAGCGTTTAGCAGCAACATTGATTTAGATATTTTCTCAGAAATTGGTGACGGCCACAGAAGAGCCAAAAAGGAAAGTGAATATCAGACATTTGTAGGATTAAGTAAGTAAGTAACATGGCTAAAAATGTCTGCTAATGCTATACCATTTGCACGTGTAGTAAACGGTTTGCTAACAATTGTAACAACAAATTAAAATGTAAAAAAACTATGTGACAGAGATGAATCTACATAATGTGTGGCTTCCTGCAGCTTTATGGAGCTTTCAAGTAATTTTAGCTAATTGTTTAGCTGTTCGGCTCATAACTTTATTGTTTTAGTTCACTCTCACTGCTCTCATAGCGTTTTCAGCGAAAAAGCTCTGAAAAGCCACTGTAAACCAGCTGCTCAGGAGCAAACAGCAGACAGATACAGTTAGCAAGCAGCTGGTGGACAGAGAGGAGTATTTACAGTAACAGCTAAAGAGCGATATCTCTCCCTTTTTAAAAGCTGGTGGAGACCAAAAGCAGAGCTGAAAGAGTGAATATTGGAGTTTGTCAGTTGGACTTATTGGACTGCGCCCAAAGAAAGAATAGGTCCAGCAGGTGAGAGGAGACAATTCTGACATATTTCCAGTTGATTCTGGGAACGTGTCAGCAAACAGTTGCTTATTTACACATAAAAAAGGTATGAAACGGTATAAAAGTTTGACTTTCAATCACCTTGTCAAGTTGTTCGTATTTTTTCTCACATTTCTAGCAAGAGAATTCCAAGCACCCATCTGCCAAAGTGATTAAAATTCAGAAACACACTTTCCATTATAAGGCCCTCTGATGGTGTCCACATAATCAATAATGCCATTACCTTTCAATTAGCCGCAATCATGCTGAGTTTATTAGGTTAACACTGCAATAATATCCCTCAATAAAATCAAGCAATCCTTTTTGAAAGTCAAGGGATGTCCCTGCCTCCTGCGATCTACACTTCAATGTGCTCTTTACCGTCCTTTTGAAATCTTTAACGACATCTCAGTGCACGAGCATGCCTTCCTGTGACGTCTCTTATATCTTTCCGTTTCTCCCCTTCATCAGCCACAGTGATGAATCTGTGAGCTAACGCGTCATGACCAAACATCATTTTATATCGGAGAAGGGCCAGTATTTGGAAATATTCCAGGTAATTCAGAAGAGCAAACTTTGTTGTGACATCAAATATACTGCAGACTGGCCTAACATAAATGTGGAAGTGTTACCACATTTATCACCTTAAAACCTTGCTAGGACACATATTTACTCATGCTTTACTACTTTTACTGCTCTTGTATATACAACGGACCCTTCGCTGCCATTAAAAAGAAAACTTTACCAAAGTTTTTAGAAGGCAGTTTTTAAGGAGGGTTCGTCACAGGGAGAACACAATCCACTTTGATCACAACATCTGTGCTGTAGTACTTCTGTTTCTTGTTATGTCATGGCAGCAGCTGAATACTTTCTGTGAGAGCTTCTAACCAGGACGGGGTGTTCTCCTTGTTCATCTACCACAGTTTCCCGCTGGCGTGAAAGGGCTGTCGGTTAATTTTTAATTTCATCCTTTGAAACACATCAGTAAAGTGGGTTTCCTAATTAACCCCATTGCCTATGCAGATTGAGGAAAGAGACGGCCTAAAACAACACAAGGCTCCAAAGTGTTGTCTGTTTTACTAAGTCCTAGTTCCATCACCTAAATCCTCGCCATCGCCACCCGCCGGCGGCAACGTAAACATCCCCCAGCAAAAATAAATCCAAACGTTGTTTGTTCCAATGGTCAAAAACAGAAAAAAACACCCATATAACAAGGGAGGTTTACTTCAGTGAACAATTATACTTTCTGTATTCCCTCCTTTGGTCCCTCTGCTGTGAATTAGCCATTGTTATCCTCCTTCACGTCTGACAGCAGAAATAATAGGCCTGAGGATGGCCGCATATCTGCAGTGTGAATGGCCCACCTCAGCCCATTCACATTGGGTGGAAGACACTGCTATCCATTATCTTGTTATCGGCTATTTGGGAATTGAATCGTCTGAGAGGAGTTATACAGTAATCATGCTGCCAGATTCTATTAATGTTGTGTTCCAGTGAGCATGATGCAAACAGCACAATCCTTCCCAATAGTGCCGAAGACAACGTGTTGAAAGGTGACATTTAATCCTTGGTATCAATATGCTGCCGGTGAAAAGAATATTTCTTTTTTTGAATCATGTTGAGTTTTTTTTTTTTACCGAGTTGCTGGAGGAGGAGAAGGTTTTCCAGGTAGGTGGTTGTAATCAATACATTGCAAGGCTGGAAACGACATAGGTTAATCAGCATCTTGGCTCGAGTCAATACTGTTTAAAAGATCATTTTTTATGATCAAAGAGAAGCGTGCACGTATTGAGCTGAATGTTATTCTATTCTTTTCAGTATATGATTGCCAAGGCAGTGGTGTATAGTTTATACTTAGTCTTTTTTTCCCGATATCTGTACTTTACTTTAATATTCATATTTCTGTTGACTTTTACTTTACTACCTTTTGCAAAGAAAACTGATACTGTTAATCCGATACATTTCCCCTGAAACCTTTGTTACTCGCGCCGCGATCAGCTGTTAAACAGCACCCGTAGGTACAACATCTATAATCTTCTTTTACTTTCAATACTTAAGTACATTTAATATCAGAAAATTACTTGTGATTAGTACAGTAAATATCAGATACTTAAGACTTTTACTCTAGCAGTATTCTAATAGGAGTCATTTTTCCAGTAAGGTATCTTTACTTTTACTCAAGTATGGCTTCTGGGTACTTTAAACACCACTGTGCCAAGGTGGACCGTGACTTTGAAGCCTTGAGTTTGGCATATATGCTGTCGCCATTTTGTTTTTTTTAGAGAGTGGAGCTAAATTCAAACTAACCCTAAATGAGACATTTTCAGGTGACCAAAGGGGTTCCAATTAACTGTCTGAAACTGAACGGAAAACAAGCTGAGAAAGGTTAAAGAAAATGCATGTCAATCAAGGTAATCACGCCCAAAAGCGTACCCTGCTTTACTAGCAATTGAGACCATGAACTCATGTTTACAATCTTGATTGACAGTATAAATAAAAGTGAGAAGCACCTGAGGGCCATTAAAAATAATAAATGTAAGGCACTTCCACTGTGGCTTCACATTTCAGATCAGGTTGCTGCCTGCTGCTAATCAATTTGAAATTGGGAGTTAACTATTGGACAAACTAAATGATCTGCTCTGTGTAAACTGGTCGTTTCTATTTAGTTAATTTATGTGAAGTGAATTCATCAAGTTATTATAGGTCAGTGTTCTCGAAGCATTCTTGTAGTTGTAATTTTCTCAGTTCTTTCTTATTGTCACCTAATTTTATGATTTTGATCAGAATCAGAATAATTTATTGGTCAAGCACATACAAGGAATTTGACTCAGTGAAAGATGCATAACAATAAACATAGAATAAAACATTGAGCCAATGAAAGGCCAAAACATAGTTCATGCACATATCCTTCTCTAACTTTGTCAGATGCTGGAGGGCTTTTTTGTTTTTGTTTTTTACTTTTGGACAGTCACACTAGCCATTTCCCTGTTTCCACACTTTATGCTAAGATAAGCTAGTGATCTGTCGGCTGTATAGCTTCATATTTATTTTTGCAAATTTGAAAGTCCAACCAATGGTGAAATGCTGGAATGGATAAAAAAGGTTTCCAAATACGCCCATTTTCCATGCAATATGACATTTAAGCCTGATTGGTAAGCCTGATTGGTAAGCCCGATTACCAGTTAAAACAGGCTGTCAAAACATTGTACCTTCCAAAGTCGCACTTTGAAAAATATTAACTGATAAGAAGTTATCTCACAAAATAAATAAAACTTGAAAGTAGACTCACCAATAGTTTATGCAATGAAAATATCACACAAAATGAATATGCAAATTGCTGTGAATAAATTGAGAATAGATCAATAAAGCAATCACTTTTCGAGGCTGCAAACAACATATAGCATATGTGTACTGGAGATATGCGGGTACCGATAGGTTTTGAGTATGATCTGACAGTGTAATACTGCCCTCGTTTATCTCAACAGAGCTCCTGTTTTCTCAGTTATCATCAGTGGGAGCTGAAATTCTTTGAAATAATCATCACAAAAACGTAAAGGGAAGCCCTGGGAGAGAGGAATATTGAGTGACACCTGCCACAGATAGGGATCAAAACCAAAGGGGGGGGGATTCCAACTGAGTGACATCTGAAACCTGAGCACAAACCAGGCGCCGCATGAAGACACACTACACAGGTGAGTTGATATTCACTCAGCAGCTTCGTTTGAGGTAACCAGCCGGTTTCTCAGTGTGTACTAAACAATATGCAAAGTAGCTGTGTGTGTGTGTGTGTGTGTGTGTGTGTGTGTGTGTGTGTGTGTGTGTGTGTGTGTGTGTGTGTGTGTGTGTGTGTGTGTGTGAGGTTATTGTTTCCATGTGGATATGAATAAAAGATTCAAATGCGCAGCCTGTGTTCCTGGTTCTCAATTCATCCGTTTTCTATCTTTGTTTGGTTTTCAAGCAAATGGACAAAGCATACGGAAAAAGTCCTCATCAATCTCAGCTTCGCACAACCACATACTGTTGCTTCAATAATACGCCTCATATTTCAATTTGATTCTCAAACAGACTGCAGAGATTGTTTTTGTATTTGCACTGTTTGAGGTATTTTGCAACACAGACACCCCTCAAGGGACTCGATCAGTACTGCTTTACCACAAAAACAAGTTAGGATTTACATCATTAAGTAAAGAACAGATTTTATCAAAGACAAAGGAGCTGTAATTGATTTGGCATTATTTGTCATTCCCAGAAAAAATGACAGCATCAGTCATTTGTTGACCGTAACCTGTTTACAGGTATCAGATACTACTGCATCTTACTGGAGACACCAGAAATGCTTAAATTAATGATTTTGTTAGGGTCACTTTTAACATTTTTGAAAGGCGCTCACTATTGATGACAGGCTCATCAGAAAGCTTACAAAAGAGACAAATTAGATTTTGATTGACTTGTTCGGTTTGGCATGGGTGGTACTTCAGGGGATCTGGCTTTACACTAAAACAAATCATTTGTAGACTTGTACATTTGGTGTTAGCGACCCGTGAAGCTAGATATGCTAGAGAAATGGTTGAACAGAGAAACACAGTTAATTCAAACTCATGAGGTGGGGATTTCACATTGGTAGGCTTCATTTCATGAAGCATCCCAGATGCCTTCCCCATCATTACAACGTTTCCGACTCTTATTAGGAAAGAGACCCAAAATCAATACGGGCCGCAGTTAGTGTTGTGAAAGGTTTTGGAACAGTCCTGCTGTTTTTCTCTGCTTGGCAGTGTGTGGTTGGGAAAGTCTCATTAACAGAGAGTTATTACATACATCCAGCAATATATGCAGTAATTACTCCATTCTTTATGTTGAATACGTGCTGGAGCTTTTAAATGTAATGTTGCCTCATTACGCTCCATTGCTTTACTTTAAACACATATTTGTACTTCCCTTTTCGGTTCTGTTGCCACCATGTTGCGTAATTACCAAAAAGCTGTGCCCTCATTCCCATTCAACCTTAGAGGTGATATTTCAGAGGGTATTTGGCATCATTTGAGCTGGAAAACCTGGCCCCTGTATGTCATTACACTGCTACTTATCTCACCGTCGTCCTAATGCGAGTGACTAATTTCTGCCTGAGCTGACTGGGAATGTCATAGTCAAAGTCAAACCACCAGCTTTGGACAATCCGCTGCTCTCTGCAGAGACCAGAGAAATCCAATCCAAATCCAATTTGCCCTGTGATTGATTACCGTGCTTGCTACTTAATTAGGTGGGCAGCTCCGCTAATAACCGATGTAGATACATAGGAGCCATTTCCTTCAGCTTCCATGTAAACATACCATTGACCTTTGCAGCCACGTTCGCCAATGTGACATCACTTATCTGTCTCTGCCTTGTGAACGAACACATCTTCCCCTAATTCCACTAATATGCAGATAAGATGCTAATTCATCTTCCATGCGTGGATTCCTTTTGTAATTTTTTATTTTTTTTTTAAATCTCTCCTCTATGCACTGTAATTTTTCTTCTGATTTGTGATGAGACCTTTACAGGAAACCCTCTTGATGGCAATAACCAAGCAAGGCGATTTAAAGAAGACAGAGGAGGCCATTTACCAGAAGCAATCCGGTGCCCTTATCAGACCAATGACAGCCTCCGGGATGATAACACAAGGTGAGCTAGATAAATACACACAGCTGATTGAAGTTCAGCGGGAGCATCTGGTAGGATGTGACGTGGCTTTAGACGTTTTTTCGTTCTGTTTTGGCCCGTTTCCTATATTAAAACGACACATTTGTGGCCGAATCTTAAAATGTACTCAAAACAAAGAACAATGAGTAAAAAAACACCAAGGGCCAGGTATTACAATGAACGCACAACTTTTTTTATAAAGAAAGAAGAAAAGATAATGTGTGTACTTCCTTGCCTGCCATACAGTGTGTACACAGACGTATGACTCAGCAAAGCAGAGTGGGATGAAGAAATGGGGCAGAGAGAAGAAAACCACAGGAACTTCAAACAACACGGATCCTTAATCTTTTCAGTTATTCACATATCTCAACAGAGTTCCATATTATTTGTAGATGCATGTGTGTGTGTGTCTGTTTGACGTCCTCTTCAATATGATTGTATTCCAGCACAAGTAAACAATTAAAGCTTTTTGTAACAGAGTACATATTTATAACGGAATAGGAAAATCCTATTATATGATTGAACTATAACTCGGTTAGCTATTTCTTAATTTTGGCTTGGCTTGGGAGAATACAAATATAGATAACTTAACAGCCAGGGGTACACAAACAGGGATGTGGAGTCTGAAAAACGTCTCTGTTTACCAGACAGGATATGTCTTGCGAAGGGTCCATTGAGCTGCACTGGGAAAATATGGATCCTAGTGTATTTGGTGCTTCATCTATATAAGAGACTAAAAGTCAAGATACCTTGACCTCTGCAAATTAAATTTCACACAGTGGTAGTCACAAGTAAGCATGTCTTATATAATATGGCTGTCAGAAGGCAGATATTTAGAATGAGAGTAGAGGAGAGGCATTTTATGGATTATCAGAAAATGAACTGTAAATAAATGTTGCTACAATAAAAGGTCAAGTTGGTCAACCTAGCACTGTACAAGCCGTAAGAAAAAATAAAAACATTTGGACTTTCTCTTGTGGCCATGTATGCCCGTCTCCAAAACAACCACATCAACACCCGACCTCTGTTTTGCAGTCGAATGTTTGGAGTGCTGAGTGTTTCTTCTTGAGTGACAAAACCATTTCATGCCGACTGGAGAGCATTCATTTATGCAGACTCTTGACTGATGTCAGCTGGACTGACGGGGGATGAATGCAAAGAAAAGCTGGGAGCATCATACACAGCAGCACCGAGGTGCCGGCACATCAAAGAGAGACGTGAAGCTTTTTTGATCCAGAGGGGAGGATAGCAGGACATGCTTCAACTCTGACAGTTCGCCACAGTGTGCTTTTGTAGATTACGGTTTGGTCTTTCCCAGGCGAACGCCGCACAGAAGGTAAGCAGCAGACGAGCTGACAGAACACACATCAGGGCATCTCTCCGCGTTAGCTGAAAGAAACAGCAGAAGCCAAAACAAAAGTTGTTTCAGATGTTTGCAAGGTCTGTAACTCAGGGTCAACGCTCAGCAGAAAGAGACACTTGCACTGTTAGACTTTGATGATGCAACCAGCTTCTCGGTGGGTTCTCTATGCAAAAAAACGTCATCAAAGTCGCATGTAAAATAAAGCCACACAGCATGAAACAATAGCTCACAGCGGTGAAAATCACATCCACAGCCTTGGCTGTGTATGTGGCTCCCATATTTACGTTATAGTTATAATAGACTAAAACCTATAGCTATAGGAGTAACTAGCTATAGTTACTTCATAACACACAAATCCTTCATTTCGATTGTGCTGATCGGGTAGTAAAATACAGACCTTAGGTAAAATATTGCATATCTGATTTATTTTTTTGTCCTGTGAGTGGATGTGAACATTATTTTAACTGTGAACGCTGTCTGCTATTTAAAACATTCATCAGCTTGTGTTTTATCGTTGCTGCCTGAGCTGGTGGATATTTTGAAGGCTCATTACACTACACTTTATGATGATGTCATGCAGCTGGTTCATGAAATATCTTCTGCCAATTATACAATATGAATCGTTTACCTTTAACCTCATTAAGTTTGTTAAGACAGACACATGGGTGCGTCTCCTTGATGATTTTGGATTAAGTTACTGCAACCAGTTATACATTTAAATTGAAAAATCATGTTTACTTGTTCATCAGTTTGCAATGTTTAAAACCACTAAATACTCCAGTACCCATGAGCCTCAGTGGCCTGAATATTTTTGCTATATAGGTTAATTTAAGTTAACTAAAAAAAGTATAAAGTGTATTTAGTTGAATACATTCATTCTAGAGAGCATTTCAGCAATAATGTGTTGTTTATCTACAATTACAGGTGTGCAGGTTTATGTGTGGGTATTTAAATTACATGATTATGCTAATCAACATAATGAGTTCGGCCCGCTACACAAGCATATCCAGCTGCTCCAGGTTCAGGGGTGAGCAGGTCTTGTGAGGGAGTGTGTCTAAACAACGTATCCCTATAATGGTTCGTATGGTGTCCTACGAAAATGTATTACTAATTTCTTGTGCGTCCTACTATGAATGTCCATAAACGCAAGCTATCAATACGCCGGCGTGAGCCCCTTCAGCGCAGAGCCCGTTGAGACAATAACACAACATGTTTAGATCGAGGAAAATATTGTGATTAAAATAAGTACGTAGGTATGCTTGCTACGTAACTTACTTCGTTGGGGTTAGCTAATTATGTGTAAGTTATGTAGGAAAAGCAAAACAAGTCAATGTTGACATTTGGTTTCACTCGAGACACAGACAGCGGTGTCCTGGGTGAAAGTCCTTTTGTTTGTTTGACCCATTCCAACCACCTTGACCTCTGACCTACACAGACGGTGTCACTCTTTAAATAACCCAACCTGACTTCCTTCGAGGCAGCCCTACACATCCTGGCTCACGACTACGTGGTTTATACAACTGTGAGTGCATCACCTTGGGTAGCAATATGTACAAACAGTGAATGAGGACAGCCTGGTCAAAAGGAGGACGTACTGTCATGAGCTTTTGTTGCATTGCTGGAGTCTGATTACATACAGTAATGGTTGCTGAAGGAAATTCAGCAAGGAGGAATCAATCTTCCAACACTTGACATGAGGTAAAGTAGAGACAGTGGCCTGATCAGATTCCTTCACTATGACTAATGGCTATGCTACAACTACGCTGTGTAGCAGCTAATCACCGACCTGCAGCAGGCGGGCAACATTGTAATCATGTGTTCCAGAGAGGTCTGCCATTCAGACCTAAAACACAGCGAGTGCTCCCAGTGGATGAGCCTCACCAGCTCCTAGAATAGGCTCAAGAGGGACACTGTCCTTGACTAATCAGAGAAACATGAGAAGAGATTTCTAAGCTAGAAAAGTTTTGTGTTGGATTTGTCATCAATTGAATATGTAATTATCATATGCAGCCTAAAATCTGAAGGTTTTCAGTCAACAGCATGTTTGATGTTCACATAACTCACGGGGAAGGCAAAATGTTGCCACACCGATGACTTCAGGGAAGCAGGAGGATTGTTTCCCGTCATCTCTGGCAGTGGCCACAGTGTATTGAAAAGTGAAGCTGCAGGCTAGTGCTCAGCAAAGCTGTGGCATCTTTGAAGTGCTGCCTCTTTCCCAATGGACGTGCACAAGTACTCGGGGGGTGGAGTGAAAAAAATACAGGAAGAATCATTTTGCTTTTTTTTTTTTTTGAAGGTCGAAATTGAACGCTCATGTAGATCAAGTTTGATGAATCAAAAATCATTGCCCTCCTATAGTTCTATGCAGCGTTTTGCTTTTATTTATGTTTTGCTTTTATGGACCACAACTTCACTGTCTTGGTTCATTTTCACAATTCGTATCAATCTTGTTTTATCTCTGATAAACTCACAGTTTGCTACCTGCACAGCCACAAGCGGCAGAAAGACAAAGTTAGCAATCTGGTGACCATATGGAGCATTTAACAGCAAAAACAATTTCAGGAGTTGTCGGGAACTAAAGCAAAGCTCAATGGAAGTGGAATGTGTCAGGTTCCTCGAAACATGACTACAAATGAATATTGTTTTTGCGTTTTTCCTGCTGAATGTAAAATCGGCAATATCTTGCCAACATGGTCACCATATTAGATTAGATAATGAGTCAATGTTGTACACACAGCTTATTGCGCTGTCCCTGAGCAACAAAATAAAATCTATTAAAAAATATGTACCCCTTATTACAATAATACAAGTAATACTGCGACCCACTGACATTTCACGGCAGCACCACACAGTGGAGAAACGTTCACAGGGTACCTTTTAATCATAAGCATCAGCCATAGCTAGACCCCTAAAAATGTTGAGAATCTCATCAAGTTATCACTTCAAAAAGGTCAAAATTTAGAATTAGTTTTTACAATCGGCAGCAAAACAAGTGGACACACAGATAACACATCTGTAAAGAAAGCAACGTTGAGTGTGCACTCAAACATGCAACCTGTCAATTAAATGTAACAGGTTTTCCACTGAGGAACCACCTGACCTCCCTTTGCACCGTCTATCCCCCCCACACACACACGTCCACCTCCACTTATCTCAGGGGATTGTGAGTGAGCACACCAGCCTTCAATCTGCAAATAAGCCTGTAGCTAATTGTTTGCTGCGCTCAAAGCCATGAATTATATTCCATAACGCTGTCCACAATCGATTTGTTATATCTCATGTGAGTCTATCAACTGCTTGAATACAAGCAGCAGAAGCCAAACCTGTTGGTGTAAGACGAATGGCTTCACAAGGTCTGAATCAATATGTTTCCCAGAAAAGATGCTCTCACTTCAAAATGAAGAAAAAGATCCTGGTTGGTCAGCTTGTGAGAGGCACTGACCTGCCCTACTTGTGGATGTCCGTAAAATGACAGCTAACTATAATCCTGTTGAGGTCGAACTCTGGTTCAATTACAAACTTGTGAAAATAAGTTTTTGCTAATTTAAACATGACTAAAACCTGAACAGAACTTTAGTTTAACAAATACCTTTATTTGCCTTAAATTAATCATTAGTTGACTTTGCTAAATATTTGCTATTATGACACTTATGGTGGAGGAATGCGCTTCGAAACGCTGTGTCCACATCTAGCAAAGAGTATTTCAGAGTTCTTGGAAATTTCAGGAAGTTTTACGAGATGCTGTCGGGTATTAAGAGGATGACCTGGGAGGGAAATTGTATTTACTTTTTCCTGTTCTCACCCGTCCCCGTTTCAAATTCCAAGTAATTATTTCTGGAGAGTGAATATGTTATTGTATTGCAGTGGCGGGCCAGGGTATGTGTTCCAACGCCTGCTAACAGCTAGGCGGCGAGCGCCTAATGCCTGCTACAAGGAGGCTGAAGGCTCTGCAGAGTCTGCTGCCTGAGCAACACAGGAGCTGTGCAATGACAAAATAAGCTAATAGGGAAAATAATTATAATACATGTAGTGTATTTGTGATAATAAAAAAATAATAAAAAATACAAATGTAAACTTTGTGATTCTGTTTAGGCCAGCAGAGAAGGCTTAGGAGGTCCTGATGGCCTGCCACTGGTGTATTGATGTTTTCTGTTTGTGGCCGAAACAAAAATGAAGTGTAATTAGTGCATCTCACTTGTTATTTGTATTTGACAAGACTTTGGCCATTGTTATCATTCTGGCCATGAAGTAACCCCGTCCTGCATCCTTCCAACAGCAGCGATCTGATATTATTCCTTCATGGACGCAACTGCTAAATTACAAGCCGCTGCTGAGTTTCTGAATCAAGGTCTGACTGGGGCTGGAAACACAGACTACAACAGCACCACTGCGTCTTCAGCTTTAACTGTGAAATGTTGGAGCACAGAATCATTACCATATGGGATCAGCCCACAGGAAGACGACATTGAACAGAGGTTGAGATAAGGCAAGGTGCTTCTGGCGTCTGTAACTCAGCTCTACCCTCAAGTCCAAACGCAGTCTTCCAGTCTTTCATCTGATTGCGTCTGCATATCAGTGTCAAAGACAAACAGCAACTCGCGCTGCCTACAGAGCTGACTGTGTGTTTGGTGCGTCTTCGTGTCTCTTCCATGAGATTGTGGTGGCACTCGCTTCCAGCCCTCCAATACAATACTCCCTCAGTTGGAGTAATATAATAATTTGTTGCGATTTTCCACACAGAACATTATCTATGTGAACAACACTTGAGCAATCACTCAGTAATGTTGTCCAGGCTATCCTAAGAGATTAAGGAAATCACATCTTGGAGGAAACAAGACTAGTGCGAGGCTCCACACTGTCGCCGTGTGTGACTTCTCCAAATGCTTAATTTGCGTCACTCGTAAAACTTGGTGCCGATTCCTGCTCCTCCGCCCATTCGCGACGCCTCAAGAGGAGGCTGGTAATCACTGCAATTAACATTCTTCTAATTAATGCTTTGCTTGGTAGTGCTTTAATGGACCGCACAATACTGACAAATTAATCCATGCTCAGATAATAAATCTGATTTGACAAAGCAGCAAATCATTAACCTCATGACCCAATGACAGTATCCGGCAGTGTGAGAGATGCTGCGATTGGTTGCAGCTGGGTACAGGGCTCCAGTTGCCTTCTGCTATAAAGCTATTACTTTATTATCCAGATTTTGTGCGGCTGTGATGTTTGACATATTTTCAGGGACTGTCAGGAAAGCTTTCATAGTACCCAACTGTACAGGTCAGTGCATTTCAGCACCTTTCCTTGATCCTGTTGAACTGGATACACAGGTGGTCCGTCATCATCGTATAGTCCTGGGGCTTTTCCTCACTACTTTTCCTTGATCCTGATGGAAAACGTAACCAGGTCAAGGCATGATGTGACGGAGAATTGACAACCCCCTGTGCTAAGAGAATCTGACTGCGCCTTCAGAGGACAAGAACAAATATGCGACGGTGGAAGTTGTTGACATGGGTCTGTCGTGCTGAAACTGAAGTTTCGAAGACGGGCTACTAAAAGCACATCGTAGATACTTTGTCCCGTGCGATCTTACCATGGTGTTGCATGCATTCCACATAAACGTGTAAAAACCCAGTGAAATTATAACTTCAGCAGGTCATTTTCAGGAATATGGAGGAATGATGCGTTGCTTGAAATGTTGCTGCCATAAGGAATTGTAGGATAGCATTATCTTGTTTCCTTTTGTGAAGGATGGTCCAGTGTATCCTTTGCTAAAGGAGATAAGAAAGGAGGCATTACAACCTTTCCTTTGCATTTAGTGAATTTGACTAGTTCTTATCATGGCTGACACTAAAATACTTCTCGGTCATTTCACTTGTTAGGAACCTTCCGAAGCAAAAAAAGACTTTTCGACCGTAGCCATGGTTTGGAGTAAGTCCCTGACTTCCAATTATGGGAAATCCTAAAGCTACAGCAAACAATGATATTCAAGACAATAGTTTGGGGAAGGTCCTTTCCTGTTTGACAATGTGTACATGGCAATACCCTCATGCACCAAGAGAGGTTTTCCCAAATTGGTGTAGAAAACTTGAAGGCACGCACATCAACCCCATCCAACTCAACTTTGGGATTTACTAATATGCTGACTGCAAACTAGGCCTTCTCACCCAATATCAGTGGATAATCTCACTAAAGCGCTTCTGGTTAAATGAGACAGAATCTCTGCAGCCAGCTTCCAAAATTGTGTGCAAAGCCTTTCTATTAAAGTGTAGGCTTTCAGAGCAGTAGATTCATGCCAATGTTTTTTTTTTATTTTTATAAATGGTCCCATATGGGTATGGTGTTTAGGTGTCCATACACTTTTTTGTACCATGTACTGTGTTTTTTGTCGATTTTATTTTAAAGCAATCAAAGGTTTTTATTTGGCCATTTGTGCCTAGACCAACAGTCCAGACTCATTGGAATTTTTTTCGCAGGGCTCTCCGAGTCAACAGTTTTGGAAGAAATAAAAATAAGAAAAAAACACACTATACAGGAAAGAGAAAAAAAATATAAAATATGAGAACACTATACAAGATATAAGATATAAAATATGAAAAACACTGTACGAAATATGAACACTGTACATACTGCGGTATATATATGTGCAAAGGTGATCGTTTGTACCAGGAGGTTATTAGATTAGATACAGTTTTTTTATTTTTATTACAGTGATACATAAATAAATAAATAGGTTTGTCCTGAGTGCTGTTCCTATTCACAGTGTTATTTTGCCATCAGTCTGACTGTGGCAGGGAAGAAGCTGTTGTAGAAACGTGTTCTATGGGTGATGATGCTGTCCGCTCTGCTGTGTCTCAGGTTGTAAGTGCAGTGTTTGTGTCTGAGCAGAGAGTGAGCTGTGTGGAGTGAGTCTCTGATGATTCCCTCTGCTCTTTTCCGACAGCGCTGCACATACATAGAGTCCATGGAAGGAAGTTGTGTCCCTGTGATCCTCTTTGCAGTCTTTATGACTCTTTGCAGAGCCTTCCTCTCTGCCTGTGTGGTATTGCCATACCAGACAGTGATGCCTGCAGTGAGGATGCTCTCTATCAGTCCTCTGTAGGCCAGGGTGAGAGGGCGCTGGTTCAGACCAGCTTTCCTGAGCAGCCTGATGAAGTAAAACTTTTTTCACTGTGGCTGTGGTATTACAAGTCCAGCTCAGGTCAGATGTAACTTGCAGTCCCAGGAATCTGTAGCTGTCGGCCCTCTCCACCTCAGTCCCTTTGATGGTGAGAGGCTGTAGGGGGGAACAATTCTGGATTCAGGATTATTTCTTTGGCCTTGTCAGTGTTGAGAATGAGGTTGTTCTCCTCTCCGTAGGCCAGAGTGTTGTTTATCTGGGTCCTGTACCTTGACTCGTCGTCCCCCTTGATGAGCCCTAGGATGGTGTGTATTTGATGAGGATGGTGTTGTGTTGGGTGGAGACACAGTCATGGGTGTACAGGGTTAAGAGGACTACAGCCTGGGACAGGTTGAAAATGTCAGTATACACACCAGCTAGCTGTTGCCCACAGGCCTTCAGAATTTTGGGAGGAACTCCATCGGGTCCCAGCCTTGTGGAGGTTCACCTTCTTCAAAGCTTCAGTACCTGTGTGTGTGTGTGTGTGTGTGTGTGTGTGTGTGTGTGTGTGTGTGTGTGTGTGTGTGTGTGTGTGTGTGTGTGTGTGTGTGTAACAATTTGGTGGCTGTGATGAACTCACCATTTTCTGCCAGTGTTGACCAGTGATACACCTCCACGGCATTGTTGTCTCTCAGTCTCTCTCTCTGTGTTTTTCTCATGAACATTGTAAACATGAGTTTATGGTCTCAATCACTAGTTTCAAGTCTTCCTCAAAACAGCAGGATGCTCATTGACGAAATAATGATCCCATTGAGAGTAATGTAGATGATGAAGCAGGGTACGCTTTAGGGCGCGGTTACTTTGTGATTAAAAGGTCTCTATCTCAGCAGTGTCTGGTCCTGAAGTTGTCTGTTTTCATCTTCAACTTGTACCCTTTCACAGTGTGTTTATTAGTTCATGAAAGTTAATTAACTTCTGTCTAACTTCTAGTTGCAAGAAAACAAGGTGGCGATGGCCAAAATGCCAGACTCATGGCTTCAAAGCAGCAGTCCACAAATCAATGGGGGAGGTCACAAGGACCACGTCCACTTTACGGCCCCCAAGTCCCGTTTGCAATGTATGTCTTGGTCTTAGTAATTGGATAATGTTGAAATTAGTTTGAAACACAATATGATCTACCGTAATGTGCTGCATTATTATCTTATGTTGAGGTCCTGTGATGTAGAGGAAGTCCGTGTGTCCACAAAGAATATACATGGGCAAATATGTTATGTGATGAAGCTGCAAAGCATAGTCTTCTGTTTGCACTGTAGTCAGGGGCAGACTGGGGTAAAAAAGTGACCCGGGAGTTACTGTCAGACCGGCCCACTCAATATGGCGCGCTGCCCACTCAAGGCATCGCACGTATCCACCAGTCAGTGGCTTACTTGAAAATATACACATAACATTCATATATGTTTTTTTAATAACATTTGGCTCCACCAATTTGCCTGGATGGACACATGAAATAAAATGATACTGACTATTATAACACTCCAAGGTAGGTATAGTTTGCTAGATGAACATGCTTAACTCTGGGCTAGTATCAGATGATACGTATCACTACAGAGCCTTAAGGAATAAACATCAGCAGAGAAAGACCTCACAATAAAGAAACTGGAATCAGAGGGTAGAATGAGTACGAACTATGTTGTAGAAAAGAACATACGATGGAGTGTGAACATCAGTAGTGTTGCATGCTGGGTGTGTGTATGTGTGTGTGTGTGTTGTGGGGGTGGGGGTGTTGAAGGTGCATAACAAAACAATAAATTAAGTAACAGAACCTAAACTGACTCTGCCGGCCCAGGAGTATTATAGTCACATGGTAATAAAAACAATATCAGTATACTCCTTTAAAGGATTTACGTTTTGGTGCCATGCTGTCGAATCACGCTAAAAAACGGCTTCGTCTGTGAGCGAGTGACGCAAGGTCCCCTTGGTACCGGGCCGCACAGTAAGAATGAGAAAAAAAAGGGGAAAAAAACTCTTCTTTTTTTGAAGAATGACCAGATACATCCGTCTATGAGTCTGAGCCTCTTAGTCTTGACACATGTCAAGAGGCTACGTGATAACGTTACCCCAAAAATGAAACTTAAATGTACGTTTCAACTCTGCCCGAGTGCCAGTGGTCTGGATTAAAAATCCCCAAAAAGCTCTGAAAACCTGCAAGCAACATCCAAACCATGAGTGTGAATACAGATCGCGATCAGTAGTGTTGCATGCTGGGTGTTGAAACCATGAGTGTGAGTACAGATCACAAGAAGTAGTATAAATATCTGCTGGTGATTTTGTCTTTATGTATTAGAGTAAATTTAACGTGTTCTGTGAAGCATAAAATGTAGTCGTGGCCGGCGATGTCAGAGTGAGGGCCGGTTGGTCATGGAGGCCGCCGGCCTACTGGGGATCCCCCATGGCCCCTGACTGTAGCTAACATGAACTGCCGCTGCGCCCGCTAACTGGCTTAACAGGCCATGATGTTCCTGCATCATATATCAAACAGTCACCTCATCCACACTTGGATCCACTTATCCGCAGTGGATACATCCTGGTGCACAGTGGGAAGACATATTATTACCCTCAGATCTAGTCTTAAAACCAGACAGATGCTGTTCACAATTCTTCAGAGAGTCTTCCACTGCACTGTGATTGCTAAATTAAGCAGTGAATACCACGCTTTGTGGTGCACATGACTCCCGACCGAAACAGGTCAGCCAGAAACAGAACAGAGAGCCACATCATGCTTCTGACTGCCTCCCCAAAGTTCCACAGTTAAGTTACTGTGTGTGTGTGTGTGTGTGTGTGTGTGTGTGTGTGTGTGTGTGTGTGTGTGTGTGTTCTAGAAAATCCCTTTATACAGTAGACATAGGGCTTTACACCTGAAGACAAATTCATGACAATTGTTTATGAAGGAAAAATAGGTCTTATAAGCTTGTAGAAATCCTACAAAAGTAAAACAATTCTAAATGAGACATTCCATTCAAATTATGCAAAATCTTTGAAATGTATGTAGCAAATTGGATTTATTACATCACCTTATTTTGTATTTTTAATTCAGTTTTGTAAAGCAGTGGGGTACTTATATCAGAGAAGTATAAGAAAGCCAAATGTATGAAAAAACACACGGCTGCACTTTTAATTTATTTCTCACATTTTGCTGAGGTTTGGATCTGAGCCATTTTGTGCTGATCATAATAGAAGTACTTTTGGATGAGAAAAATGTAATTGGCATATATTCCAAAATAGTCTCCCACACTTGGAGAAGCTTTGTAAAATTAGCACCTATTAAGAGATGGTTCCAGTCTGATATTTTACCATTCGTGATGTTTGCTGCTGTAATCCAGCAGCAGAGCGCTCCTCGAGCTTTTCCAAGCCACCATGTACTTGCACTCACACACAGTCTCAATAATTCAATGTGCTCTCCAGAGACTTTGGCAGAGGAATGATCTACAATGTGGCCTGTATTGGGAATAGCACTTAGACCTCATCCAGATATTGTTTGTTTGGTGCATAGTTAATATGGTGGCAGCTCTATCTCTGTGATTGATAAGGTCCTCGGTATGGGGCCCCAGCTTTCCATTAGAGGAGAATGCCTCCCACTGATTTATGCTGTCATGCTAGCAGCTCATTTCCTCATAATCCTTAGTTTTTTAACCATGTTTACAGTTGAGCTTCATTCTCCTCGACCAGTTGCTCCCTTTCAAGGCTCCTCTTTTCTTTTTCTCGTCCAGCATTCCTTCATCAGATGTTTTAACAGTCGGTGGCTGCTGTGCTCTTGGGAGGCAGATTAGGTGTTGAATACTTCTCCATTTCATTTACTCACTCATTTGTGCAGAGCACGCCTCGCCGTGCAAGGTGGGTTTGTGCGGTCGTGGGCCGACACACACATATTTTGCTTGGCAGAAGGCCACGAGGGACACCAGTGAACAGCTGTTCCTGTAGCTGCAAGGCAGACCTACTGGGGTGTGTGTGTGTGTGTGTGTGTGCCTGTGCGCGAGGCCATATGGACCCTCTTGAATGTATTTATTTTTCTTAGGAATAGGTGGACTCATCATGAGCATATTTATGTAACAAATTCAGCTAACTGCAATGTCCCATGACACTCCATGTAAGTGTCATTATGTCATTGTAATAACTTACTTAAATGTTGGTGTATCCAGGGTTTTTTTTAATAATTAGGGCTTCTTTTTTTCAAACTGAACAACCATCTGAGTCATCAATGACAGGAAAAATTAAACACTTTTCCCTTGAGCTCTTACTGCTGCAGTGCCACTTTCTGTTTCCAACCTAACCAAAATTGGAAGCGGAGAGAAATGACAGTGCCAAGGGTAAATTGCTTGTATATTTTAATCGCTATGAATGGTAGATTGCAGTGGACTGCAGGGAGCCAGGAATTATAAACTGCATTTTAGTATACGGATGCATGTCCCTCCTTGACTTTCTGAATTCATTGTGCACATTTGTGATTGGAAATAATGTGCAGGGTTGCAAATAGAGAACATATAGGGAGAGGAAACTCTTCTCTGATGCAGCCAGTGTTGGTGGCCAAGACGAGACTCGGCTAATTGAATTCTCCAGTCCAGTGGTGGAGAATGGCTGCGCACAGTAGTCAAAGTGCTGTAGACACTTGACTCGTAACAGAGGTCAATTAATAGACCGGAGGGTCCACCAGTGGCCTGATTCACATTCACACTTTCCCACAGAATCACAAGGAGACACAGAACAGTTTATGTGTTCACATTTTGAGTTACAATTATTCTTTGTGTGTTTTACTGCTCACCATGTGTGACCTTTAAATTCTCTTCTAAATAGGTTTTGCCTGTCTGACTTAATTTTTGGCAATGTCTCAGTATTTAGCTTGGTGAGGTAATGTGTTATTATTACAGTACCAATAGCAGCAATGGGGAAATTGAAGAGAATAACATCCAAGTTGAGAGAAACAGACATAAAAAAACATTGACTAAATTAACAAAATGTAGCAAGGTTTGTGTTGTCTGTTGTCATTCTATTCAGTATTATATTTGATATACTGGCAAATGTATGATCACATGCAATTCTCAAAATGAATGATCTCCGATCAACCGTCTGCAGCAGATGGTGCGGTCTGTTGAAACACAAACCAGCATATTGGCAATTGTTGGTTGCTCACCTGGTTGCTCATTTCATATATGTCAATGCAAAAGCATTGCACAAGCAGTGAAAGGTTTCCGCCATGTTTCAGGCACTTCATTGGAGTTTAAAAATTCCCCAATATTTTGTTGATTCAATAAACAATGTGACAAGACACAAACTACCTTCCCACCTTTCCTGCGCATCGGCATGTCATGACCAAACTACAGATGGGAGGTTTAATGCACCAATGTATGCACTCTAATTCAAAAACACATGATTGGCCGACCCCTTCTGGTCTGGACACAAACTTTTTGAAACCGACTGACCCTCCATAGCCCTACATATTCAATTACATGATTCAATGCGTTACATTACTGTTATATATTACTGTCCCCTCCCCTCTTGTTTTTCCCCCATAGGTTCCTATTGGCTAATTGGTTGCCACCTGTGAAGGCCAATCATGTGATGGTCGGACATTTTAAAAGGAGGAGGTCGGAAGAGTTCGGGGCGCTTTTTGTTTGTTCTTTCTTGATGCACACTGACACGGTTAGGTGGACGGTTTGTGGTGAGAGGTTGAGGGCAGTAGGTAAGTGTGGGGTAGCCTGTACCCTGGTGCAGACACGTAGGTACTTTGTGTCTAGAAACACTAGGTTATTGGTCAGTGCTCCCTCTGTATATGTTTTGGTCAATCTTTTGTAGAGAAGCTAGAGAAGCCATTTTGTTTGTTTATTTCCAGAGGTAGAGAGCTAGGCCTAGTTTAGTTTTCTTGATTTCTATTTGTTTGGCACGACCACAAGCTGTCCCCAATCTCTCCCACGTGATAAAGAACCTTTCTTTTGTGTTGTGAACCGCCAGCGGCGAATAAATAGTTTCCAAACGTTACTCTTATCTTCTGACTTTGTTTCCCTTATTCTTTGGGGGCTGACCTGTGTTCGTTCCCCCCTTATCCCCTAGACGGAAAAGGGGACGTAACAATTACAATAAAGCAATAAATAATACATCTTGTGGACAAATATCACATAATGCCGATCTTGCACATAACTGTACATATCTCTCGTTTAAACAGTTATAGTAAACATACTTTTGTAGTCATTTGTTATGTATGTTTCTTGACTTTTCTTTTTTATGTCCTCTTAAGTTAATTTTATGCACCACACACTGAGGGAACTTCCTGATAAATATGAGCCTATCTGACTCCGATTAGGATTGTCAAATGTATTTAAATATCCTGTTATTATTTATAATGGTTACAACCTCAGTTAAGTATGTTAGTACGCTAACAATTGCTAGCACCAAACAAAAAGTATTGCTGAGGCTGATGGGGCCCGACAGTGCCATCCCCTGAGCCCTGCCTGCAACATGACTAAGAATTTCTTGTTTTTGTTGTTTTTTTCAGTAATAACACAACCAATGCATTGGAATAATATTTTTCTTTATTACTAACATTTTGATGCTTTATATTATATCCCATCTATTGGCCAGATACTGGCATCAGTGGCAAACTTTTCTTTTAAACTCTTTGTCTCGCCACAGCCTAGCTTCTATAATAAAGGCTTCTGCTTTTTATTGTCTTTTCCCTTCAGGTGTCAGGTACACCGTAAACTTTATAATGATTTTGAGTCTGCACAGACGACATTCACCGCCTCAGTGTGCTGTAATTGTGGAAGGTACTACTTTCATTTCCTGCACACTGTGTATAATGTGCTCTGTGAAATATATTTAGTCTTATTGGAGTTTCATATATTGTACTGGAGCTCTTGTAATATTCCAGAGCTCATTTCTCCTTTTATAAAGTTTGGATGCTTAGGTCTCAAGTTTACTGTTAAGGGAAGTTCATATCAAGCTTAATGCTAAGTAAAAATGAGAGTGGTTGTTTATGAGATTTCCCATGTCGCTCGAAGAACTGTTGCCCTCAGGTGGTGTGTAACCATTACATAACAGCCAATATAGGTCAGTGTGGGATGGAGCTGGAAAACGAGTCGAGACAAGAATGCAAGACGTGGTTTTCTCCTGAGATGTGCATGGGAAAACAGAGAAATGCTCTTCATGATGCGTGGATAGAGCTTGTTTGAATATCACATAATTGAAAGCAAAACATGGAGTGGGAAAATAAAATATTATTTTTAAAATACATCGTGTGAGGTTGTGGGTCTCCAGTCCTTGCAGTAGCTGCTGTGACAAACATGTCAAAAAACTTGCCATGAGTCGCTAAATGTGCCCTCAAAACTTTTTTAAGCATTGAGAACGGAAACGCTGTAACATTTCATTTCACAGAAGATATGAATTCAGGTTGAGTCATTCTTCTCCCTGTCTCATCGAGACAATCGATGATGAGCAGAGGAGCTAAGAGGAGGAAAGTGTCCATGTTTTATTCACTCTCGCAGAGTGATATTAAGCCTTGTTGGAAACCCCTGTCCTCGTCCCAGGGGCAGAGTGTTGTGGTGTGCTAATGGATTTTGCAACAAGGGCACATCTCTTGGCGGTTTGAAGATGCAATTATGCCGGTAATGGTAGTGCCACTGCAAAATGAAAGCATCAGCAGGAGCAAAAATGTTCATATACAAGAACCCAGCAGTGTGCAGCATGGCAAGTTTAATCGTGTGTCTCTAATCCTCACCTCAAATAACATTAGCCGTACACTGTTGGAGACGCACTGTGTTGTCCCGGTGACAACAAGATCTAATTATTTCAAGGCTATCATCATTTCCAACGTCAAAACTTGATGTTTTGCAGTTGATTATGACATGGTGGGTGTTGAAGGAAATTGTGTTTTACTGCACTAAAAGGCTGTAATTCATGTAACACCAATCTATTCTCTTTGTAATCGAGGATAACTGTTGGGAGAATGAGGCTTTTACTGTGTCAGATGGTGCTTCCCACTATGTCCACTCCTTGTAGCAAATTTCCCCCCGAGAAAAACACTTACTGTAAGACAGGAGGGAAAAAAAGGTGGTGAATATTCAACTAAGAATTTTGCCTCGATTTAAAGGGGAGCGGAACATATTGTGTCATGGGCTAAATAATAGAAACAACCTTTAAAAATGAGAAAAAAGGGTCATCATAATTCAGGACAATTACAGGGAAATGCTCGACATGAAGTTGTCAAATCAGACCGGCTTTGAACTCCTCTCCAAACATGTGTTCACATGATAAGCCCTGTGCCAGGGAGGGGACTCTACATGCAGCACTGCTCATAATCGGCCTATGATGTTTCTTCTCCAATGGAATCGTTATAATAAAGATGAAATCAATTTGAAATGAGGTCCGTGAAAGGAGATTCACTTTTAGGAAACAGTCTCTGCTCAGTGATGATCTGTGTGTTTTGGGGGGAAATGTTTTTCGGAAACCCCAGCAGCTGGGTATTTATATAAGATGCTGTGTCATCTAGATGCATGGCCCACAGTCTCAAAGCTGGTTCAGCTGTGTTAGGGATTCAACTCATATTCAACGGGATGTGATATTTTTCCTTCAGAAATTAAAAAATGTCAGTGTATCTGTAACTGGGGTAATTCCTGAAATTTAGGCAGAGGGGGCTTTTGACGGCAAAAGAAAAAGATCTAAGTGACTTTGAGGAAGGATCCAAAAGGCACCCAAAGGCCACATGCTCTGTAAATGCTTTGCTGAGTACGGAAATGATCAATCATATGCTATGGCCTTCACAGTGAATAGATCTCAACCTAGTTGAAGACCTATGGGAGATTTTTGAGCGGTGTGTTAGACAACCCTCTCCACCATCCTCATCAAAGCACTGAATGAGGGAACATGTTTCAGAGAATAATGTGCATCCCTCCAGTGTAGGGTTCAGAGACTTTGAGAATCTATTAGAAGGAGAATTGAAGATGATCTGGAGGCTTGTGGCGAGGCAACATCTTAGGACACACCGGTTTCTGCTTTAATATCACATCTATCTGCGTTTTGGTTACTTTTCTTACTTAACCCTCTGGGGTCTGAGGTCATTTTCTTGATTTAACATAATTTCTTAAATTCACCTTTTTAAAGGCACTTGCATATGATACATACTCATGTGTTGTATATCAAAATTTGCAGAACAATCTCAGCTCTCTATATAATGAGGCACCATTGTCCCAAGGCACAAGTGTAAAGAGATAATATGGCCCTAAAGCTGAAAAATTGAAGCTTGATTTTTGAAATTCTTCATATCTCTTGTGAAAACATTTACATTGTGGACGAACTGTTTTAGTGCTTACCAAAGTTCTTAGATTCATGAAAGCAGTGGAATATGAATAAAATAGTAGATCAATGTAAATAAATGTCTATCGATTTTTGAGTAGAAGTGTTGTCTGTCACTACTTTCATCAAAATGAGAGAGGGACTGAGATAAAATGGGACTGATGAATGACTTCAAATTCCAAGCTTCATGGTGTGTGTGCAAATGAAAAATTAACATTACAACAGTTTTTGTTTTCAAAATATTTAATTGAGTCAAAATATGTACTATAGAAAAACAAACTGTTTGCAATGGGTATACAATGTGTATGTTTGTTTAATTTTTTCAAGAACAGTTTTCAGAACAAGAACAACATACGGTATGTACTCTGTGTGTATGTACTATGTACTCTTTACCAGCGCATGGTTGTGTGTCGTGTCGCGCAGAGTAAAACTGAACATCTGAGCTGAGCTGCCATCTCTCTGTGGCAAGGGTTGTTTTTTAGTACACTGCAAGAAAACACTGTTTTTCAGGTGGGTAGTGTGTTGTCTATATAACTGAAAACCAGTGTATTTTGCAGCATAGGTTTCCTGAGATTTCCTGAGTGTTCATTGGTTTGTTTCACACAAAATGTCGACGGACGCCTGAATTGACAAATCCCGGTGAAAGGCGGAGCTCGACACAAAGTCCACAGACTGTGAGCTCCTGTGAGAGTCATGTAGGAGCTCACAGAGCAAGGGGGCGGGAATGACACAAATAAAAAAAACTGAATTTGAAATAGAACTAAAAACTGAAATGAATAACCAGGTGGATGGGCATGATTGTTTAGATAGTACTGATGGGCAGGTGCACCTTGCATGGTAGCCTCTGCCATCAATGTATGAATGGGTGTGAATGAGTGAATGATGACATGCAGTGTTAAAGCGCTTTGAGTAGAAAGACTAGAAAAGTGCTGTAAAGGTACAAGTCCATTTACCATTTTAAATTACACAGACTATATAAAATATGGACATAGCTCAACAAGGGTGACGTTGGAACATAGCTCTAAAAATGGGCGAAGACGTAGAACGTCGGTGAAACTGAGGCAGCCGGGATGGCAGAGCAGATAGCCAGCGACTTGGTACGGCACCCACCTGTCACTCAAAGTGGCCACGACCTTAATTATACTTAACTTTAGGTCATATTCATAGTATAATTCATACGGATATTGTCATGAATGAGAAAAATAGTTAAAAAGACCAAAACAGCTTTTTATGTATCTATGGGCCTTATGTGTTGAAGAATATAAGTTCAAGATCCTGGGAATCCTAAAGAGTTATAGTAAAAGTATATTTAATAAAATATACTTAATTAATAATAATATCCCGTATTAATTATCATATTTCATGCATTGTAATGTACACATAAACAATTTATTTTACATAGATCTGCAAGTCCAAATGTGACAAACTAAGCACTACAGTGTCCAATTGAGGAACTTTGGCACTTCCATGGTGGCTTAATTTCTCAGCACTTGTGGTTGCCAATTGGTAAATTACAATGATTGATTCTTACACTATCCATTGTCCACAGCTGTTTTATGCTGCATGAAAAGCTCCTCCCTCAGCACATTAAATCCCTGCAGCCATCTGAAGGCAGCAGGACAGATATGTTGATAAATCATGTTTTATTATTGAAATGCATTACGGTGCAAATGCTGCTTTGTCACATTTTACCATGACATTCAACAATTGACAGTATGAAATGTGGTATAATTAAGACTGAAAAAAACATCAGATTGATGTGATCATATAAACAAACTAATGACTTGAGTTCCTGAAGCATCTTTCCATTTGTTAAGCCATTGTTGCCATGCGTCCCTGGAATTGACCCATCTGTTTCAGAGCTATGGAGCCAGTGATGTGATTGGCTCAGAGCGGATTAACCAGTGGCCGGCCGTGCATTTTGGACCTAAGCCTTCAATGCCGTCTGATATTTGTTTACATAAACACGCGCATGACAGGATGCTGCATTCATTAATGGACAATGCTTGCAGTTCACATCAACAAGAACCAGTCACATTTAGTTATGTATCCGAGAGTTTATCTTGCGCCTATACTTCACTTTATTAATAAAACAACAACACGATGCTACGTAGTTTGCACAAGACAGCAACCACTTTTATTCTCGTTCCACAATTGACTAGAACATTTCCTCTCCTTCCATTTTTCCCTTCACAATAAAAGCCCCAGAAACTTACATCAGAACACTGCTTCATAGAGAACTGTCCAAGTACTAAATATAATAGCTTAGTGTTATAACAAAACATGACAAAACAATTCAACTAAACTGCGGCTCTGAAGCACTGCACCTCTCTGCAGCCACAGAAGCACCCAAACTCCCAGCTGTTCTCCCTGCGCCGTCTCTCATCGTCTCTCAGCATGATGCACCACACTCGAGGTGGCTTGGAAAACATTACATTACATTTCATTTAGCTGCCGCTTTTATCCAAAGTGACTTACAGGTCTGGCAGCGAGCGCTCTCCCAACACCTCCACGACACAAGCTAGCTTAGCTTATCTCGCGAGCTAGCTAGCTTAGCTCCGTGGAGGTGGGACCCAGCAGAGAGCCAAGCAGGGTGAAAAAAAACACAAAAAGCTGTTCACTCACCCGATGCTGTTCACTTAATAAAGACAAAGTCCATCCTTCTCTTTGTTAACACAGTTCAATGACTATTGACTATTAACAAGTGGCCGGCTGTCAGGCCCTATCTATTTTATAATGTAATTGTTTTTCACAAATACACTACATGTATTATAATTATTTTTCCCTATGACCTTATTTTCTCATTGCACAGCTCCTGTCTTGTCCTGCCTGTCGGTCTGTTTCTCTCTATGGTAGAGAAGCCGGTTAATCTACATGGTGACAGCCAGCGAGCTGGGCTCTAACACTCCGGTACAGCAGGTGGCGCTATGTACCTAGTCAAGTTGGTTGCGATCCGCAATTAAACTGCAGAAGAAGAAGCAGCAGCAGCAGCTGTAGACTTTTCCTGTGGACAGTACTGTATAACACTTGGACCTGCTGTCCTCCCCGCCCCGTGGCGCATCTCACCCTGCCTGGCCACCCGAGGCGCGATGGAAAGCAGGTCTGCGCTAGCTCGCTGTTAGCTCGCGAGCTAACTAGCATGCGCTGTTTGCTTCGCGTGGGGCGCGAACAGCTGATCCACTGCAGGCCCAGTTATAAAATCCACGGCCCGCCACTGCCATTAACACAATGCATTGCTGCACCTACATGAAACAAAATAGCAGATGCCCATGGAGACACCCACGGTTAATGTATTAATAATGTTATTCAAATTTATTCTAGGGACCTGGAATTTCACAGCAATCCATCCAATGATGATCAAGGTATTACGCACAAACCCAAAAATGTCAACCTCATGTCGACGCTGGAGGAATAATATTTCAGTGGGATTCATCCTGAAAGAAACCTGTCTGTATCAAATTGTGTTACAATCCATCCCATAGCTGGAGAGACATCTCGCTCTGAACTAAAAGTGTCTGATGGTAAGTACCTCCCGGTCATGTCAGTTCAAAAGTCAGGGAACCACCAAAGTCAAAAGGATTTATTCTCTGAAAACCATCAATATCTGTAATTGTTCACTGATTAAATTAAAATGTTGGCCTGCTGGTGGCTCTATAGAGAAATAAGCAACTGGAAAACACACTAAGGTAGTATGCATCATATTCTTCAGTCACTTTAAAAATTCACTAGATTTATGATTTTAAAAAATGCTGTTGAATTGCTGACATTTTACCTTTGCAGGGAAGACATTAAAATGACTTCCATCTCAAGGTAGCAGCCCAGTCTTGCGTTCTTACCACGGGCTATACAATTACTGTCAAGGCTGCAGTCAGAACTGTTAAAAGCACTGAGATACAAGCTTTTCCCGGCTTCCTCTGCTGGGTGGAAAGTAACAACTGAGAAGGACCTGTCAGCAAAGCATGAGCCCTCACAAAGCAAACATACGCCGTGGATGTAGTGTTCATATCCGTCCACTCAAATGTAGGCTTACCTGCAAAAGGTGGACACAGCACAAGTGCATAAGTATGTGATTCCTTGAGAATATGTGGAGAAGACTTGCTATACAGCACGACAACTTATTTTAGAGATTTTATAAAACATTATGTTAATACATTGTATCATTTGTCAGCTTCTTGGCATTTGAACATAATTGTCACAACAACAACAACAAGATCTCCATTATTATTTTAATAGTGTATTATAACAATGTAATTTCATCATTCAGTTGAGAGTGAGTTGAGCTCTTGTACTGAAGTAAATGTGAAAATGACAGTGGTTGTTATGCCAACCTGCTCACAATAACACAGTTAATGCTAATAATATCAGGTAAGGGTTACATCGCTCCCCATGATATGCAAACAGGCGGAGGCTGACAGGAATTAATTTCATCTTGAAGATAGTTAAGAAGGAGAGCATTGGAAAAACTGAATTTTTAGACCAACTTTTGATTTGATTGTCAGAGGATCAAAGTCATTATATTACAATCCATTAATTGGGGAACGTGCATGTGTGTACCAAGCTTCATTGTAAGGAAATTCAATAGGTGTCTATATATTTCACTCTTGGCCAAAACTGGGCCGACTTACAATATTGTAAACCCAAAAGACATGCATTTAGAGCTAAACCTTATCATAAATTAAAGATTTTTCATGAAAAATAAAAACACACATACGGTTCACTTTCAAAACTGGCCAGTAGAAATAAAAACATTACTTGTACAAAATGGAATAAATGTGCAAAATACTGGGATGGTCCTTCTACTGCATATGCAGTGCAGTAGAAGAACATCTTACAATTAATATCAGACAACTAAATGATGATCGAAAGCTTCTTTCTCCGTAGAGAAACAGACAGAAATAGCCCAAATATGGAGTTATGAGCGGGAATGTGAGATAGATTTGTGACTGTCATTTTGGCAAGACAGCGGCAGTACCTGAGGCTGCCTACAGACCGGGTCTGCTCCAACACAGCTTCCCAAGGGCTTCTTCCCACCACCTGCTCTCCCAGCTGTGATGGAGCAGCTCCAAAATCCCTCTTTAGTATTCTGCCATCCACAAGGAAAGGGAAAGGAACTTGAGTCTAGCTCCAGTTGTTCCTGTAACTCAATAAGTGACGGAAAGGTGCAGATCATAAATTGAGGATTGTCTGGGGAGCCTGAGAATGAGGCTTATCGGCAGATTATAGACGCTCCTGTGTTTTGACAGAGCAGACACCAAATCTCCACATCTGGAAATGGAGGTAAATGCTTGATGTCAATTATATAATCCATTTAGGTTTCACCCGATCACCTGCTGCCTCCAGTTGTTGTTTCTCTCCAGTCTTTTTTCTCCCATGGGTGCCAGAGTAAGGTGTCCGTGGAATTCATAAATAACCAACAAGCCTTTTCATGTTTGTTTGTGCTCTACCATTTGGATGCTTACCACAGGTAGGAGTGTGCCTCTGCCGTGAAACACTGACATCTGACTTGACTTGCTCATTACAAGAACGTACATGAATATTAAAACACTGTCACAGCTCGGAGCCAGTGACAAACAATTCCATTTGGAAATCCCTATTATTTCAGAAATAGGATGACAGAAAGAGCATGACCAAGATCAATACCTCCCTTCTGTTTTTGTTTATTCTCACCAAGAGCTTACTTTTGTGGCACAGTCAAAATTGAGCCCCTGTGATACATGTTATGCATAGCAGAAATCCAATCTGCTCTGGGAAACCACTGATTGGGTGATGTCTGATAAGCTGTTCTAACCAACCTCCAATTGTGTATTGGATATATACACTGGCATGAACGTGGCCGTGGGAAAAGCATACCTCTTGCATGTATGTATGAAGTAGCTATCAGAGAGGGAAATGAGATGCTCTAAGCAGCTTATAATACATAATAAAACATGCGAATGCCATTTTGTTTTTTAATTTTTCATAAAAAACACAACCCATATCATTTGAATTAAGTGTTTTAGTAAAAGGATGACATTTAGAGACAAATGTAAATTCTTTTTTACGTTGGCTCGCCATATCATCTACGACATGCACTTGCTCACGCACGTTTACACTGCTAACCTTAGTTAAATACAATTAGTTTTTAGTATTGTAGTTAGTTTTTTGTTGTGGTGAAGTAATTTTCAGTATGTGCATAATTAAATTAAAATGTAATTATTCTTTGTATGGTATACTTTGCAGTTAAATCTACTTAAATCATTTCACAAATCTGACACAAAGATCCTCTTGAGCAGTGATTCTCAACTGGTGGGTCACGGACCCGTTTTCAGTGGGTCGCGGGCTTTTGCTTTTTTTTTTCATCCTGTGTTTTTATTTTGAAGGGACTTTTTTACCCAGCGGGGTGTCGTTTTTTTGCCGGCTCTGATTTCAACTTGTTTTGCACTTGTCCCTCCATGTTGTCAGCAGCGTGTGCCAGGTTGGGTCAAAACATCCTGATATGAGGGAGACTCTGGGTTTTAAGGATAATTAAATTAAACAGCCTACTGAATATAACATTCACAACTGATGGCGCTGCCTGTATGACTCGGGGGTCGTGAGGAGAATTGAGTGCTGCTTAATTTTTGGTAAAGCACAGTGTTTTTCAGTATTTATCTACTGATGAGGTAATCACAAGAACAGTTCATTTTGTGTATATGAATCCTTTTGATCTGCATTTTTGTTTAATTTATTTTGAATTTAATGGAAAAGCTGCTCCTCAAGACAGTGACTTTTTCCATAGTAAAGTGTTTGTCATAGATTCAGTGAGTGTGTATTCTCAGTTAAAGTTAGGTCATTTGAGTCTTTTTTAAACTACTTCTTTTCTTAGTTATTGGACTTTTTTGTTTGTGCATGAAAGCTGTTGAGTCTATTTCAAAATGGCTGAAGATTCTGAATTGCTATGTATCTTGTAATACCTGAAGATGCACTTTTTGTTTTTTAATTAAAATGCAGCTAATTGAGTGTAAAAGGGAATAGTTCCCTCTCTAGCATCGCCACCAGCTGGTCGTTTTGGTTCATCGTTAAACTTGTTTTTGTGTTGGCATAGAAATTCTGAACTATCTCAGGTTCAAACTGCACCATCTTTTCATTAAATACATCTGAGAATATTCCTCGATTTGGGTCGCTGCTTGTCATTCAGGGTGATGGTGGGACCCGGAGCCAGACCAGTTGAGAACCATTGCTTTGAGTGTGGTGATTAGAAGAGGACTTATCTGTCAAATGAGCTTTCATAGGGTGGAGGTAACTAGGTGACTCTTTATATGGTCACAATAATTTCCTTGTTATAAGCACCCCCCCCCCCCCCCCCCCCCCAATATAATTGTAATATGTCACATATGCAATTCTAGGACATAAAGAAACATCTTTGTCACCTTCAGTGATTACCAAACCCTTATTTTGGAGTTATAGACTTTAACCACAAAAGTTTTACAAAGTCACATGTGCAATCATAATATAAAGCTCTATCCAACCTCCCCGTTGACTGCAATCACTGCAATATCATCAATTCATCAGACACCATTACAAAAAGCTCAGACACAGTTTTCCATTGCACATTTTTCCACCTTGATAATGAAGCAAAATTGCATGCAATTACTAAAATGTTGGCTGTATGTACAAGAAGCCGCTATTGGCAGAGAGTGGGGAAATGTCCACCCATGCAAAAGGAATTGATAAAGTCAATAGAGGCTGCATGTCCAGCTCATCTCTGTGCTTCCTTCACATTTGCTGGTACAAGGTTGGACTCGGTCCTAATGGCAGCTGAGGGACTGTGCTCCAGCAGGCAGAGAAACAAACCCTATGTTGTTGCAGAGAGCTGGCTTGTTATTGAAGGCATTCGTCTTTCACAATAGAACTTCAGGGTGAATAGGGTTGAAATATTTGCTACGTCTGCTTCAGATGTGTGACTACCTGGGGAGCAATGCTGCTTTTATAGCCCCTGGCCTGGGCCAAAAACACATCCATGGACACACCTGCTGGGTGGGATTGGGAGGCTTAATCACAGGCTGAGGGAAAAAAATATATGGTGAATCAGTGCAGTTGTTACAACTGAAACAGAGGAGGCCCTCGTGGGCAATGTGCAGCCTGAAGACACTGAGGAGTCACTGGGATCTTCGTCAATAGTCACAGTTCGATTATAAGTTACCTCAATGACATGCAGATATTCACTCACATACCAAACCGCTTGTTGGGGTGGCTGTTGTGACTTTCCATCATGAAATTGGATAGCTATTCATTACTGTACGCCGTGACATCATCATTCTATGCTGTCTTTGCCGGGACTACTCGCAGAGCCCCAGAGTTTCAACGAGGAAATGTGAGCACAGCAGGTGTCCACATCATGATCCCATCATTCTGCACACTACATAAGGTCAAATAAAATTTGAGAATCTCGCTGAAAATCATATGTGTGACTACCTGGGGAGCTTCAGTGGATTAGTAGTTGTGACCCCCCCCTATCTTTGGTCAAAGGTTTCAAATTACATAACCACGACAGATAGAGTTCTAAACAAAATCCAGAAAATACACAGCAAACTACTTTTCTGTTTTTCAGGCAGCACGGCAGGAAACTGCAGAATCTGTGTGTATACCACGGGTGCTTAAAAAGAGGTTTTCCGTTTAGCGATAGCATGGATGTATGAAGAGAACTGGATACAGCGAGTGAGGCAGGCTTAAGTTAATTCCTATGAAAGTTGCTCGGTCACGCGTTAGACTGCCAAGTGAAAAATGTACCTCTTCCAGCAATCTTACACATCCATGGGCCCATGGAGCAAGTGCATTAGTATTTCCTTTAACCTTGCCTCCCGGTCCTCAGTCTGGCTCATTCTCATGAACGGATAATAATTACTCTAATAATTATCCACTGAGCGATGTCCATGCGTCATAGACTTCCAATGAAATATTTAACACTGAATATTAAACACCATGAGTGTAGGTTAACTACATGTTGATTAACAAGTAAATATAAACATCTACTGCTAATTAATATTTGCCATCACAGACAATGAATGTTATCAGTGATACTGAAAAAAGGCTGATAAATGCTCACCCTACAGACCAGTAGCAGGACTGAATGTGATCGAAAGCGTTGTCAGTTCAACAAAAATGTGATTATATGCAGATGACATTGCTATGTGTGTAACCCCAATACTTCAATTATTTGCACCATTTAAATAAAACAAATGTCTGGCTAAATTATAAATGAATAAATTCCTCCCCCTTAACGTCGAGTTGAGTTTACCAAACTTACTGCATTGCCTTGCTTTATTTACCCAGATTTACTCATTTCTAAAATCTAAATAAACTTAAATAACGAGAATAAGGTTGGCATGGCTTCAGCTGCCTGTACAACAAGCTTGATTACAAATCTCAAAATAAGGTAATAGTTTTTGTTAATGGAAACCTTTTGTCACAGAATATGATGAAAGGTGTGACAAAGACATTTGAGGGTTATTCTAACACAGTTTCTTAAATCTTTGTCCCTGAATTATGATTTCCCCACCTGGCTTTGCACTTAAATCCTTTCCCCATGGGCAGATAAACAGATTACATTAAGTGGGGACTTAATAAAAGATAACACTGTTGACTTTTGTGGAACTTAAGGAAAAGATTAACCTTCCTGGCTCCCAGTTATTTTAGATGTAACCAGTTTAAGAGTTTGGTTTTGTTTGTTCTTCAACCCTGCAAGGGATGTTTATTTCAGAGACATACAAATTCAAAATCCCAACAAAATGATTTTACATATACCTTTAGTATATATGTTGTTCTATAGTTATGTTAATATGTATTTACCCATGAAGCAACAATAATGCATAAATAAATTAGACTTACAGGCTTCATGCTTGCTTACCTTTAAGTGTTAACAGCCTGTATTAGATGCCGTACTTCTCTCTTATCAAGTTTATTGTTTGAAAAAGGTTACGACATTTTTGGATCATGGTAAATGGACACCACCTTCTTACCTTAGCCGAACAGATAGCTACACAAAGATGTAATTCACACACACAAACACAGTCAAATACTAATGGTAATGGAGTCATCATGAGAGGCACCAGCCTAAAACCGTCGTGAAAGATTTGTTCCTCTTTTGAAAGATTCCGACCTAAAGCATCTAAATCGGCAATAATCACAATAAACACAAGCATTGACCTGTTAGGAAGCATATGCAGTCCAAAAAACGTGTTTTTCGGTTCAGAAATTGAAAAATGACCTACTTTGAGCTTTTCTTTGATCCCACCATGAGAAGCAGCATATGTAAATGATCCCCTACTTCGGCATGTCCCGTCTGATGCGCTTTCAGAAGATTCTGAGGACCAATGAGATCGATCGCAAGATCACGGCCCCCCCTCCCCGAAAAAAGAGAACGTCTGGTCTCGCTTCACAATTGTAAGGGGGTACTTATGAATGTTTTAGTGAAACATTATTAGCGCTTAGTCATTTTAAGGAGTTTACAGAATTATTAAAACTTAACATTAACATAATAAACTTCTTTTTTTTAATGTAAAACCTCACCTCTCTTCTCACAAGGGTTGCGGCACTTTAACAATTTAAATTAATTAAATTGGAACTGTGGATGAGGAGATAGCACAGTTTTGAAAAAATACGATTCTCATTTCCAAAAAGAGCTGCGGGCTTAAGGATCAGAAACAGACTTTGAGCTGCTTCACAATTTCACTCAATAGATGGAATGTCGTGCTTTTCATGGACAGTGTCAGCAATTCAACAGGATAATCAATACCTTTGAAGATTAACTCTATCTTCCAAAGACAGCAAACATTAAAACTATAAGATCAATGAAATGGCATCCCGATGTGAAATGCTTATTTCTAGTTTTTACACCCAAACTTTACTAAAGGATGCTTTGAGTAAAATCCCTCAGTCACACTCAGATGTGCTGCTTTGTTTCTCCCTGTTTTCTCTCTTTTGGTGAATGTAATGCTCTGGTACGACAGAGGAAAATATATGAATTAAAAGAGATGTGACAAATGCAAATGTATGTCAAACCAAAACTGTCCACCACTCTGATACATACGAGGCAGCTTTTGGCAAATTTTACCAATGCATAAATCATATTATTCATCTTCATGGTTTAATGAATACTTCTCTTTTCAGTGGAACAGGACACAGTAACATAGATTAAACTTGGCAGAAAGACCGTGGTAGAGCACATGTAATTTACATACAAGCATGATGTAAATAACTTACAGTATGTGTAAAATAATGAATGTTATAGATGTATGCACTAATTATCATTACCATTTAAATAACACATTCTGCTGCTCTATGATGTCCCGACCCCGCATAGGCGGCTGATAATGGATAATACAATTTTACACCATCAACTTGGGAAAAAAGAAATCCTTTAAAAAGAATTACAATCTAAATGTAAACCTTTGTAATGCATCTGCAACTTGGTCAAAACAGGAATTAAAATTCCAGTATGTAATGTACATATAGATTTGAATTGAAAAGATTGGGCCCATTGTCACAGATACCCGATTCAGCTATTTGAGTCAATATCGGTATCGGTTTCTCACTGCGTCAGCACTAAATAAATGTCTGGCTGCACACATTATCAATCTGGTCTCCAGGTAAAAAAAGCTCTGGCTTGTTTCTACTTCTTAACCAATTGCAATCGTCTTGGCACAAGATGCAGTGGCAGTTCCCTTCCACATTAGATAGCACAGAAACCGGTATGAGATACACGTCCCATGGCAGACTTATACCTACGGTTTACATCTGGTGCACCAGAATGTAATGTGTCCAACCCCATTACTGAGATAAAGATTTAGGGGTAGCACTTTATAATAACAATATAATGCTTTACTAATGCTAAATAGTGTGTACTTATTATAAAGTGCTACAAATTTAGACTTAGTGCGACATCAACATTGCATCATAAGCAAAGCAAAAACAATTATTCAAGAAGCTGTCCAATACTCATTTTGATAAAAAAAAATGTTTAAAGTAATTAATAATAGATGCAGACAAATACCGAAAAGGAAGAAATAGATGAACACAGGCAATGTGTCTATTGTAACTGGCTGTTGGAGTTTGGTTGGGTTGTAGTTTTTTCTGCAGCTTTTTATTTCAAAATGAACCACACATCTAGCGATACACAAAGAACATGTTTGACTAGTCTTGCTAAAGTGACAGCTATTTTCAAAGCTTTACCCTGTATGAGTCCTTATTTTATAATGGAGAGTCAATTGTATATTTCACACGGACATGAAGTTGCAGGATGGAATGATTAAATCACATTTTCACGATGTCGCCCTGTCTGAATAAATCGGGAAGAAAATGATCCTCCTAGTATATTACGTTTCTTTGCCCTTACAGCAGCCTTCATTTACCCCCTCAAGAAAGGGAGGAAAAGTTTACTGATGAACTTGACACTGTGGAAATACATTTTCAAAAAGAGTTCTCGTAATGACGCCGCATTCACATAGACACAGTTCAATAATGAAAAATAATGTGAAAAACTGTAACAGAGCACTTTATTTTAGTAAAGTTCTGAGGTTTGCAGTCTATACACAAATAGAATATTTTTTTCTCATGAGTACGGTTTTCAGAAATATTACCATCTTAAATTAGATGGTAATATTTCACTGCACATTATACTTGTATTGTGTAATGTTATTAAGAGCAGGTGTAGCACCAGCAAGATCACCGGAAAGAGTTCAGTTTGTAAAACAGTGGCAAAGATGAAATATGAGATGGAATTTTACAGCAAGGGTGTCGAAGATGAATAAGTACTGCAGCTATTACATCTAAGTGGTAAGGCCAACTGACCTTATTGTACAAAATGTAGTGCTGAGTGTTTTAATGATCTCCTTTAATGAACACGAGCAGAATAGTAAACAGGATGTAAAGCTCTCAGAGTGGAGACATCAGCATGACTATACATTGCATTCCTATAATCCAGAACTGAAAGGGTAACTGCTTCAACAATCCTCTTTCTACAACTCACAGCTTATTACGTGAATGTGCAAAAAGACAAAGCTTTTGTCACAGTTCATCAAAAAGGCTGTATATAATATAATGTAATACATGTCCCCTTATGATAGAGACATTTGGTTGATAGATTATAGACTGTCTGTGGACCCAAACCAGGCTGAAGGGATTGGAGCACATATGACAAGCTGCTTGTCTGTGTCAATAAGGCTGATCGGGGTTTGGCTGATAGGGATACACAGGAAGGGTGAGCAATCATCATCCAATGTTGTCCCTGACCAGCATTCTTGGATGAGCAATAAGGCACAATGCAATATTCTGACAAATGAAAATAACCACACAAGGCAGAATATTGTGGAAGCGATTTGACAGTCACTAGGGCTGCTAATCACATGTGACAAAATCACAATTTTGGGTGGACGATTGCCAAGTCAAGACAAAGCCCACACGATATGAGACCAATGTCAGCAATGGAACACACAATATCACCACAGCAATGCAGAAAGGAGGCAAAACCGACAGTAGTGGGTTTTTATTGACACAAGCAAAGCAAAAACCAAGAAGGTAGTGTGTGTGTGTGTGTGTGTGTGTGTGTGTGTGTGTGTGTGTGTGTGTGTGTGTGTGTGGGTGTTCGAGCATGCTAATGTCACGCCTTAGCAATAGAACACACAGCAACAAGTTAACACAGCAATGAGGCAAACAGATTTTAAATAAAGTACTGACACAAACAAAACAAAACCCAACAATGCATTGGTTGTTTCAATGAGTGAGTCAACCCACCCAGCCAAAAATACTTTCCTAAATTCTCTGTGTGTTAAAAAAACTCAGTTCAGCACAAACAATATGGTACCAAACTCAACATTTCCTCTCCAGCCTTTCCCACTAATCCCACAAAAAAACTCAAAACAATACGGCCCCCCTATCAAAATCTGCGGTATCAAACACACAGCATCGACTATTTTAAGTATTTACAGGGGGTGCTGACTGTAGACCATGAGTCAGTTAGTCAAGCAGGTTTGAAGGATTGGCGATTTTCATCAAGCTCAGGACCTCACGGAATAAAATCAAAGAAGCAATCTTTCTGTAGCCTCCTCCTTTGAGGCAGGCTTCTGATGGACTAGGGCTTGTACACGTTTTCGCCCCAATTTGTAGCTTCAAATTTGTATAGTTGACACACTTGGGTAGTTCTGTACATGGTGTTGAATATCCAAACTCAACTGTGGCCAGTAGATCAGGTTCGCAGTCTTCATCGACTAAAGAGTGGGCATAAAGGGCTGAATGGAAATCCACTCTAAAAGTTCCGTACCAAAACTGGAAAGTATGTAAAGTTGGTACTGGATTGTGTGGAAGGGTGTGACAACACAATGAGTACGGTACTCTATTATGCTGAATGAAGTGGTTGAATTGACAGTTACTTCCCCATTTCCCACAATCTTTTGATGCAGCGGCACATTCATGTTCCCCTGCTGTTCCTTTTAGGATTGAAAATTGGAAGCTCTCTTGACAACTCTGAGGAGGCAGAAATTAGGGGAGGTATGAAGGGCAGGTCTGGGCTAGTGAGAGTACCTGGCACTGGGGTGTACTTTCCCTGAATGTAAATTCCTAGAGCCTTAGTGTCCACCTGATCAGCTTAGTTTTGTGTTGAGCAGTTTTAAACACAAGGGTTAAGTCACTGCAGTACAGTGGCAGCCTTTCACACCAGTTCTCCATTCCTCAAAAAGACAAACCACAACCAAACACATCCAGGTGCACAAATAAATATGACCCTTGTTAGTCCTCCATGCCATTTGAGAGTTGTAGGAGCTTTCTTCAGTCCAATAGGCCTAATGTTGACCTGGAACAAACAGTGCCTGTCAGGGTGTATGTAGAACATGACAGCTGCAATCTGCTATTTAGACCCACGGAGGAGAAAACTGTGCCAGAGCATCTCTTGGATTCTGGGGCGGGTATAAGCATCTTTTGCGTTCGCTCACCTCCCTGAGAATCATTACCAGTGTATAGATAAAAGTAGAACAGCAGGATTTATCCTCTTTCAGCGTGTCATCTATGAGGTCCTTCATCACCTTCAGCTCAGGAGGAGAGACCAGGCATGGTTTCTGTCATATTGGTACTGGTTGGTGAGAAGGATCTGATGTTGGCCAGTGCAACCCACTTTTGTGGTGCACACATTGGTGTTGACGAGTGGTGTCATTAACTATTTCCTCATGCGTTCCTCAGTGTGGTGGTGGCCAATTTCTTATTCTTTCATTTGCCTCTGACCCTGTGTGTTTCTAGTCTAAACTCTTGATTTGCATACCACCATTGAATAGGAGGAAGTCCAACCTCAGCAGAGAAGGAAATGCAACCTGGAGAATTGCATCCTGAGCTTCAGGATCAGGAGTGGTTTTCGAGGCAATGTCTGTCTTGTGGGGCCTTTTTTACACATCTTCACTGAGAGTATATCAACATAATAGAATAATAACAGCTGTACATCTCTAATTGTTTTATTTTACTGGAACACTCAACTGCTGTCAAAGGGCGCTGCCACTGTGCCTCCAGTTGTGAGACCTCTTTGGAACTAGTACAAAGGACCTGGAGGTAACACACGGTGCTGATCGCTTTTGTGGTCCTGCTACTTTGTGCTGGTTAATATGAAGTGGGGGCTGTTTTCATCAGTACGTTTTGATGCAGTTGTAAGGGACTGGTTGTGTTGAGCATGGACGGCTGCTTCTTTTTAACTTTTAAACTTGATAGAGAGTATTGCTTGTTTTCTGTTTTGCTTTTTGTTTCACCACTCATGATCGCCCGTCTCAGACACAGACTATCAGCCGCTGCATACCGTATGTTCTTAAGTTTATTTAGCTCTTAAGAAACTTATGGATGTGTTGGAAGCACTCATAATTATATGACAGTGCTATTAGTACACCATGCACATCATTATTGTAGAACATGAATAAGGTGATCGTGATGAGAATACAGAGAATCACACACAATTTATTTTCACTGCTTCAATTGATTGGATTTCTGATTATGAATAATACATACATACTGATCCGCCCATACATATATTCAAACTCCTAGTTATATAGTAATCTACACATACATGTATATACATATAGTGCATGATTCATACGTGCATACATTACATATATCCTCATAAGTACATATTTATTCGTAAATATAATCTGATTGATTTGGGTGATGAAGCACTTCAAATTTGCCGGTACATTTTCCCAACACTGACGCATTTAACTTGTCTGATATATTTGCGACGCTTATGTCTCGCAGCGGGGCAGGTGTTAAAGCTGCGTTCACGGCAACAATGTTGCAAAAACGTTGGAATATTCGCAACGCGTTTGCTGTGAATGACTACGGTACTGACTTCCTCATATGTTCATCTCCTGCTTCTCAGTAGAGAAATAAAAAGAGGTTCCTCTGAGTTTATTTGCCATTGTACTGTTAGAACATCGTGGTGTCAGTGCTCCATTATTATCCCTTCTGAAGAGGAGCGGGCGCATTTATCCAGATGACTGACGTCTGGCTAGAATTAACGAGACGTTTCAGCGCGAATCAGCCGTGAAGAAACCCAGATAGCCTGATGTCAATCATCTCGCTAATTTAAGCTGGAGATTAGGACATTTGCTTGACTTTGTTTAGCCAGGTACGAGAAACAGGGCCCTGGCTGAGAAAGAACAAGGCTTGGAGGCAAGAAATAAAACGGGTGGAGAACGAGAAGAAGGACCTGGAGGAGTCTGCAAACAAAGAAGGGGGGGGGGCTTCTTTGCTTTACAAGACGACAGAGGACAGAGAGACAGAGTTGCAGAAAATGAAAAACAAAATGTATTGGAAGGAGATGACAAAGAAAGAAGAAGAGGAGAAGGCTAAGATGAAAAAGAAAGCAAAGCAGGAGAAGGCAGAGAAAGAAAAGCAGTAGACGGTGGAGAAGTTTTTTTTGTTGCTGGATGCACAAGAAGAAGAAGTGTGACACTGAGGTGGAGGAGGCTACTGGTTGTTCAGCTCATCTTTGACAATAGTACTGTATAGCTTCCTCTTCCTCCACCCTTCACCTCTCCAACCTCCATCGCCACTTCCCTCCTCCAACTATCTCACCACCTCCTTCTATCCAGCTCTGCTATATATATATTAAATGCATTATAAAAAACTTACATTAATTAAATTAAGTTTGCCTCTTTGAATTAATAACAGTATAAGAACAATTTTATGACATTTTGATGACTTCTTAAAAAACTAATGTGTTTGGATGTATTGAACACCATAAGTAAGTGAAATATGTTCTTACTTTCGTACTTGAGAAAATTCAAATAGCGTTCAAATAGCCCAAATGGGCCCCAATGAGACCTCGCCTGAATCTTCACTTTATCAAAGTCAAACTTTGCAGAGAGAATGTTCACATATTGTGTATGAGTTGGGGATTTCAACCTTATAGCTGCATCATGTCAAATTAAATAATCATCCTTAAAGTGCTTTTTTTCTAGGCGGACCTGAAACCTTTTCATTTTTGCTGTGTGCCATCGCCATTTACTCTTAACTAGTAATGCATAGACTGATAATTACACATCTGAACAAAATTTCACATGTGTAGCCTTTTATTATAACACCAAAATTATTCCAATACCCCTAGTGGTTGAGGAGATACCCCCTTTTTAGTTTGGGTATGCAATTTTCGAGCAGAAACCAGGAGTGCTGGTATTTCAATGTATGAGTTAACTGATAACAAGATGATCAGTAACATCCTGTTCAACTACTTCAACAACTTTCTCACTGAGCTGAGCTGATGAAACTCACTGTAAGAACTAGAATATATGCATTTCCTGAGGAAGAGGTGTGTGATTGCTGCATCTGCTGCTGTTGCTTCTGGTGATTTATATGTACAACAATTACAGTGCTGTAAATTGTCAATACATTTTCATAAAAACGGTGCCTGTTCTTATGACTCACGTAATTTGTCCACATGATTGGAGGTTGTGCCGTGTGATAAACTGGCGACCTGTCCAGGGGGAACCCTGCCTTCGCCCAATGTCAGCTGGGATCGCCCCCGCGATCCTAAGTAGGATACGTGGTTTGGAAAATGGAATGGAATAGATTGGTGGTTGCAGCTGGTAGAACTGCAATTTTTTTTAAATTGGAAAAGGCATTTTTGTCATACAGACTTCAATGATGGCTGTGTGTGCAACATTCCCAAATTCAATGCAGCATTGGAGACTAACCGTTCATTTTATCAGGTGTCTTTATCGGGCAAGTAACCATATATGGTAACTTCCGCACGCTGTACATATGCCGTCCTTCCTGCGCCTCAGTAAATTCAAGAGTCACATGGTCTCCACCCAGCCAATCATTTTTTGTAGGGTTGTGTTGAAGTATGTTGGCTCACTCTCAGGTTTTAAGTTATTTCATTTTATTAAATGTTTTGAGCATTGCGTGATAGTTTTCAGGACTAGCCGAACAAAGTTCACGTCATTGAACCAGTGATAAAGCATGCCTTGTGGATTTCACAGGCTACAGTCTAATGTGAATTATTTCAGCATTGCTGACTGTGTTGTCATCAGCTGTCCTTTTCCATTTGTGTTCAGCTTTTCCTTCCGCCTGTGGACAAGCTGCCATTTCCTTCAAACGCCAGACCCCTCTGTGACCTCAGCAGCGTCTTATGTCCACATCTCTCGCCATCCAGTGCCTCGTACATCGATTTTGCACTTTGCCTTCCTAAATTAAAGATGAAAGTCAGTATTTGATTCTTTGGCACTGTACACTTTAATAGTACCCTGTGTTCCTTGAGGTCAGCCAGGTCTCTGTGCTTTGAGCCTACAGAGACTCCATGTCCTGGCTCTGGGCAGAGGGCCAAGCTTCACCGCCCACAGCCCCCAAGTCGGCCTCTAGAGCTTGGAGTCAGCTGTGGTTCATCTAGCCTCTGGACTGAAAATGATCCGATGTGTCTGGACAAGCTCACAGTTCCTAAATCAGCAGGCGACCCCCACATCAAAAGATGTAATCAAATTCCACAGGAAATATGTTAGCAGGTTCATGTGATGGAGACTTTTAATGAGGCATTTTTTTTTTGTTAAATAGAAGTTATGTTTACATGGATATTCATGAAGGATGCAATTTAACATATGTTGAGATGAAGTAAGTATGCAACCAATATTTCTTTCTTTTTTTCCGTTTCTCTTTTCTAAACAGTTCTAAAAAGTTTAACACGAGAAGTAGCTCATCAAGCTAGCAAGGCTACCAAAAAGTAGCCCACAAAAAGAGAGTTTATGGAGGCTCTGCATGCCTTCAAGCAATGTGCTTGTGGCCACGTCCGCACATTTCATTTCCTGCCACCCTACTGTTCTAATGTAAAAGTGTCCGTCCGGGCTTTTAGAAGAAGTAAGACATGATGTCTGGTATGTTGTGTGCAAGACTCGCGTTTCCATTCTGGCTCGGCTGCCTCCCTGCAGCGGTGCTGTCCGTGGTGCTGAAAGTCCTCCTCACACGGAGCAGCAGAAGCTCTTTACACAGCATGTACCTGCTCTTACACAGACTCTGACCGCCCACAGAGGGAACAGATGACATGTTTGCTCTCTGAGGGAGCTTGACGATGATTGCATGGTCAGTAATCAGGCCTCATGCCTAATCTCCGGCCCTTGAGTTGTAGTGATTTTAATGCCCTGGCTGCTCGTGCACTACAAAGCGATGGAGAAAATAATCCCATCTGACTCTTTCGTTTTTCTTGGCCTGCCTCTGAATCTGTTCTACATGGGAATAATTTGAAAACAATTGGATTTGCTCTATCTCATACCCTCCCTGGGCCTCTCTGGACATGAACATTCACTTCCCTGCTTTACTGTATACCAAACACTTGTCTCTCTTCGGCTATTTAGGCTGTAATGTGTGCTATAAATAACATCAGGGCCAGAGCAAAAGGATAGAGGGCATACCACCATACAGCTCAGTAGCGAGCAGTGTTAAGTCATTAAATATTGTTGTGTAATTAATGCAGCATATGGTAAGACACCTGCTTCAGAGAGTGGATGGTGTTAATCTAAACACCAACTCTTTGATTTAGACATAGGAGGAATCCCTATCAACTAGCTGTGTGAAGTTCAACTTCATATAAATATTTATCTTTTGTTAGCTAAAGCAGCCGCCATGTAATTAGCTCATTAATTTACACCTGCCATCACAGTTCTCAAAGCAACACAGTCAAATGATCACTTTTATTTTGAGCATTTTCATGCATGAGTACACCGTTTATCAGCGTGAAATGGATCCTCTATCTTGTGTCATTGTGTTCTCAATTGCACAACAATTAAATTAAGGTTAGTGATACAGAACCCAAACTGATGTATTCGTAGATGCCAAATACTTCACAAAAAAAAGGAAATATGTACTCCAATAAAATGCATAGAATGTTCTATTATCCTAAATATCCAAACTCATTCAGTTGTGTAGGTCTTTATTGATTAGAAATGTAAAGCAGGTTTACTGGAGGTCATGATAAAAACAAAGTACTTCATGGGTTCGATGCCAATTTTAATCCTTCCAGTCAGTGCACTCTCATTGTGATAAAGTACGTGGCTCTGATCCCAGAATGCTTAAAGAAGCAATTATAAAGGCAACTTGCACGACATACCCCCCTACTTATCCAACACAGAATTATACAATACTAATGCATAAGTGCTGATAAAAGATGAAGCTGGGTAACAGCACAGAAGGAGCGATGTGTCATGTCTGTAGTGACCGATGGATGACCTCTGTGTCCTGCAGCCAGAGAAGTCCATGTCTGAATAGCAGCAAGAAAGATAATGTGACAAATTACTTATTCACTTTTGTTTTGTAACAATAGAGTGTATATAAGAGGCACTTAAACCAAGTTTAGCTGGTCTAAACTGCTGCTCCAATAACTCAGTGGAGGGTCAACCAATCACATGTTTTAGTTTCACTCTGTTCCATTGCATCTGAAAAAAAGTGCTGTTAGCCCGTTCCCACTGTTACCAACAAACCTACGTAAACCGAATCTGGCGGATCTATTCAAGGGGTGGCAAGAGGATGGCAAGGAGACTTTTATGGCAAAAATATATACGCTGATATAATCGCAAACGATCACATCAATACTTGTTTGGAAAAGCCCCCAATTTAAGATGTTTTTAATTGAGCTGCTTTTTCCACGGTAGGTACTTGACACAAACTTATGTGCAGTCATTGTCGCAAGTTCTGCTTTTGTTCCCACTGTTCTCCGTCCACTTTTGGCACAAGTTTCATGTGAATACATTTTGGGCACTGCTCGGAAGGTGATACTAAATGCTAAAGTTTTCGGTAATGTTTCAGAGGCTGCTTGCAGTGCTGCTGATTGTGACTTGCAGGCAGATGTACCATCACATCAAGATCAACTAACCGACAACGATCAGTCACAATCATTTTAGCTACAATGCATTTTTCGTGAGGATAACCAATACTTTTAAAAAAGTGCCACTTCTTACATTGTTGTTTATCCACAACTGCTTATTTCATTTGTCCACTTAACAGTGCATACATTACATATAGGTTCTTTTTTTTTTTTTTTTTTTTAAATGGCATCCAAAATAATCAATTTTGTAAAAATGCATCTGGTATCAGGGCTCTTAGACGTGCAGGCTGTGGGACGCTCCAGGTCGAGGCTGTTATGTTCCTGCTGTCAAATTGGTGAACGCAAGGCGATTGAACCAAAACAGTAGAGATGAGAGCCGTAAAAGCAGATCAATGAGCCTGGACATGCTGAAAACACTCCATAAACAACCCTGTCTCCTAAAAATTACGTTCCCCCAGAACTAATACGCATTCCTAATTACGTTTGATCAGAAACGTATCTCCTCCCTGATTATGTTTGTGTTTGACGTATTACACATGTTGATTATACACGTATATGTTGATTAAACACGTATGTTGATTATACACGTATTTTAGTTTTTATGTTTGTGTTTGACGTATTACAAATACGTTTATAATCGTGTGTTTGTGTTATTGTGTTCTTGCTTTATTTAAGCATATTTTAATTTTTAAACTCTGCGGAGAAAAAAGAAAAGAGGGGCGGGGTGAGGCCAGTGACAGCCGACCAGCCCGGGCCGGGCACCGGCCGCACCGGGAGCCCGAGAGTCGGTCGCACCGGGAGGCGAGCACCGGGGGGACCAGCCGCACCGGAGCACCGGCCGCACCGGGAGGCTCGGGGCTCGGTGTTCAGACGCTTGGCGTCGCCGTCAGGCCGTCGGTAACAGCCTCCTTCGCGCCGGCTCCTTCTCTGAGTCGGGTTGTTTGTGAATGCAGCCCAAAGTGTGTGATCGACTCCATCTAGTGCAGTAAACCACTGCGATCATCAGCAGACACTCGGATCTCTGTGGTCACATCAAGTGCAGAATCTGACGTGAAAAATATTCAAACGGGCGGAAGGAGTCACGGGACCCAACATCCGGTTTTCAAAATACTAACTGATATGAATGTGTTCAGAACATTTCTGACCACATCCAAACACAATAACACAAACACACGATAATAAACGTATTTGTAATACGTCAAACACAAACATAAAAACAAAAATACGTGTATAATCAACATACGTGTTTAATCAACCTATACGTGTATAATCAACATGTGTAATACATCAAACACAAACATAATCAGGGAGGAGATACGTTTCTGACCAAACGTATTTGGGAATGCGTATTAGTTCTGGGGGAACGTAATTTTTAGGAGACAGGGTTGCCATAAAGCAAGGGAGAACTGCTGAGTCAGGTAATGATCATCTGTGGGTTCACTGTGACACACAATCATTTTCGCCATTGTTTACACAAATTAAGTGATTAGTGCAGCTTTGTATTATTTGCAAAAATGTAATGTGCACAACACACTATGCAGATTCATCTTTGTGTGTAAGATCGTGTTGACTGACATAAGCAGAAACGGCGATCAGTCCAGGGAACATGCATTTTGAAAGCTGACTGTTATTGACAGATGAAGCTCCCTTCCGGATTGTTTGGGTCTGGAACAAAGATGGGAAATCCCCAGGGCGGCAAATTCCTTGCTTTAACGAGTCCTTGCTGACCGCAGAAAATTGGGAATTATGTAAAGTGTGAGCTTTCCATTCTGGGTTGGATTTTATGGAAAAGATTACTGCCTCCACTCAGCTGTGAGACATTACCTGAACTCTGACCCCTCGCTTGATAAGGTGGGCACACAGCCGAGGGCCCAATTTATCTCCCCGGGACCTCATGAATATTTACGATGCGGTGCACTTAGGTCAATAGGACCGCACTTTGTAATCAACATTGAAGCTATAGGTTAAAACCTGAAATTTTGTATTTCCTTTTGTCCCACAACCTAATCTGATTAGATTATGATGAATTTTCTGGCTTTAGTTGACGACAACGAATCTGAATCCAAGTGTGCTCACAGATAGTGTTTCTGACACGGATGCTGTTAAAAGCAATGTGTACACGTGAAGGGGACCCTCTAATGTGACCGATATTGTCTCTGTACATCGCAGCCTCACTAAGTGGCTGCTCCCTCTGATGTGCAGTGGTTAAAAAGCGAGGCAGATGGGTCTCCAATAGGTTGGAATCTGTGCAGTCAACGCAAAATAAAAAAATAAAAGAGCAGTGCTCTTGGCTTTGAACACAGTGCTTTCCATTGTGCTGCTTTACCTAATTATGCCAGGCCGTTCTGCTGACAGACGGAAAGTGCACCGTGACGCCCAATCAGGACTGCATTTCCCTTCCCTCTCCTTTTTAACCGTTAGTATATTAAACCAGAAATCCGGTGGCTGATTTTCAAAGAGACTTGATTAAACCCAAGAAATGGGACATGATTCTCCATTTAAAATGTATAACAGGCCAACACTTAAGTAATTTAAATCCCCTCTGCCGTTAAAGCAGTTGGGATCTGCAACAGATTGAATAATTTCACCTTAAAAGCATCAATCTATTTCATTTTCAATTTGAAAGCAAGCAAACTCGGTGGTCGCGCCGTTGCGACTGAGCGAGTTCTCTCTCCAATGTATGCCAATCGAAATACTGGCCTCCAGAACCGCCGCTTGTAATTGAATTAGTTTGACCTTGCAGTTTTTCTCCAATTGAAAAAGGGCTGTAAATGAGTAATGGAGATGATTTTGTGCATATTAATTCTCCATTAGGGGTGAAAACCTTTTCCTGATGAAGAGGGGATATTGTGCCGTAGTTCACGGTCGCTAATGTTAGCTTGTGTTAGAAGACTTAAGTGGATATTGCTGAGTACCGGCCTATCAACCGTTAAAAAAAAAAAAAAAACATTAAACCTGCTTGGCATCAGCATTTGCCGTTGTTGTTGTAACAGATATGAGGTACTTGTCTGACTTCCCACCTCCCGGCTCTGGCGTCCAATCAAACTTCTGCAGCTCCTGGCGCGTAGCCTTGTCACATTATTCACGAGGGCCCGCGACGCTCCGCGAAGCATCTCAGTGCAAGCTTCCAAGCAGGAGTATAAATCAGGCTTTCAGTCTACCGCCGAACACAGTTGGGTTCCTGTAGTGATGCTGAGCTGCCAGATAGAAATAAATGAGGTGACGTGTGCACCTGAATAAATGTTGCAGAAACTAAGTAAATATGCAAGCACCAGTGCAGTAACCTTTTTAGTTAACTACTCGACTCATCAAATAGTTTGTAAAAAGCAACTTAAGCAACAAATCAAGCCGTGCTCAACATTATTTTTGATTTGTGTTACTCATTACTGTGTTTGGCCTCTGCATCCTTTTTATTAAGAATTCTCTTAACAACAAATCGTCAAAGGCGCACCACCTCCCTTATCCTTGACTCCACATGGCATCAGTAATGTTTTGAGTATTTTCAGATCATACTCACTGACCTCAGGCCTGGAATTTGTCAAAGCAGCATGTGGCATGAACAGATCTTCTTCCTCTTCTTGTACAATGTTTCACTTACCGCTTGATTGTTTTTTACTTTGCGAAAGTGCCTTTTGGTAGTACATGTAAACAATTTTTTTTTTAAAGCAGCGATCTCATGCACCATCAAAAACCCACAATCATGACAAAACATGCATCCCTTCAATGCAGCAAAAATGTTGAAAATTGTACAGTTATCAAAAAAGTATGTTATGTTAGAATGTCAGTGTTGCCTTTGATCCAAGCCTCAGAAAGCAATATCCCAAAGAGCATATTTTTTTAATCTCAGAAATATTCCCTTTCTACCTTTTTTTCAATCTTGTAAGACTTACCCATGTTATGCAGTGAACTTCACTGCGGTGGTCTCGTCTCTAGATGCATTAAAAACATAGCGATTTAAATCTCTGCAGACAGAATACGCAGACAAACTACAAAAAATACAAACATACAGTCCTCAATTTCGCAATTGTCATTCACACCATGTATCTGCCCGTCATAAAATCTTTAAGAGGGCACTGGCCCACAATACATCTTTAGTTTATTATTCCACTAATGTGGCCTAATGAAGGAATTATTGTTGCCCAGAGTCCACAGCAAAACGTTTCTTCTTTCTCACAGAAGCAAGACTTTTAAGCCGGAGGGGGAATCTATTTATTTGGCACAGCCTTCATCTAGCGTACCTCCTGTACCAGCAGTTGCTCTCCCCTTTCCTCTCTTGACTCGAGTTAATTTACAGTTTCAATTTATGCATTTAGCTGACACCCCGATCTAAAGTAATTAACAGTGAGGGAGCATGCGAAGTTCACAAATTGTTCAAGGACACTTGGACCACATCACTGACAACGGGCATAATTTGTAGCTGCTGCCGTTAATGAACCATTGACCCAGTTATAGAACAGTCTCACGCCTGAAGACCACCATAACATTATCTTTGGCATTCATCCCCAGCTATACAATAAATTAGCAGCAATGAGCACTGATGGCATTAGTGGCTCACATAAGGAGGACACTTACTGTGCATTTAAGACCCATATATACACAAGGTGTGCATGATTTTTGCCTGCAGCCTCTGCAGGGGTTCTTTTCCCCTCTAGTGTAAACCCATGACGTTTGCAGACACAGAACTATGAACCCACACAGCAGCCATGGAGCTTTTCCACCAACAAAAGCACTGTGGCAAAAAGAAAGAAAGAAGAGAGAAGCAATTCCTCTCCGCTGCATTGGCAAGGCGGTGCTGCAGAAGAGGACTCTGGTGGGAAAAAAGCGTGGTGCCACGGGCAAAAAAAAGTTCAACAACAGCAAAAGAAATGCTGCATCATCTGGCACAAACTGCTCGTCAAATGCCTGTGAGTGTGCACACCAGGTAGTATTTAGCAAATTTGCTGCTTATTTTTCCCCTTTTTTATTTGTCCTAAAAGGTAGCGCTATAAGAGAAAGACCAGGGAAACCAAGACATGTCCTTTGTGCTTGACAGTCAGGGGAAGGACCTGCAGAGACGGGTAACGAGCTAATTGAATTCCAATCTGTTAAGCGCTCGTCCTCGCACCGCTAATCTGACCCAGGTCTCCGCTCTTCGAGATAAAAGGAGACAGCTGCTTTAACCCGAGTTCTCCTTTCCTTTTCTCTTGCTTCATTCCAGAGTTTTCAAACCAGTTGTGACATCACTGATTTAGGACGTGGCAAGGTGTAGACATGCTTTGATTGTTCTTCTTTTTTTCATTTCTTTTAGATTTTTCTGGAACTAACATCTCAAACAACCCCTCTGCTGTAGTTCGTGTGTGTTCCTCAGTGTAATGGTCTGCAGCTCAAGGTGACTTGCAACAAGACACACAGTCTCTCTCGTCTCAGCTTGTACGAGTGCGATTCAGGCCAGCGGTGTACATGAGGAGGAGGGCTGGTTGCTAGGATGCATATTCCTCCAGTTACAAAGCTCTTTGATACCTGTGTCGCTCTCTCCTCTCATAGACATGCACCCACTCACATGGCTCAGACAAGGCACTTAGACACACACAAAGACCACACAAACGCACCACGCGGTGTAGGCCTGTTTTTTCCCCCCCTCCAGAACGGGGTAATAACAACCACTCTCCAGCATAATACCGAGGCAGACTTTCCGCTGGGCAGCTAGACAGGAGCTGTCTAACCACACTAATGAGGTGAACAGACAGCGGGAGCAGTTGTGGCGGATGTCTGTGCTCCCTCAGGAGGAACCGACAACAACCGGACCGGCACCGCTAATAAGGCGTCAGTGCTGCCCGGCCCCACGCTGGGAGAACAACCATGGAGCTCACGCTGAAGGCTGCTGCTCAGGCCAGGAGGCAGGCACGTTTGAACTACACACACAGACATACGCCTCATCGGCCTCCATACTGCTGCTGTCAGTGATCTATTCTCTCATGTTCGTGCTGGCTTGGAGTTTGGAGAAACAGTCAGAGTTTGGTATGGCGGAGTTAAGAGCGTGGACATTGTCCCACACAGTTAGGTAGCTACCGAGCTGCAGCTGTGAAAAATAGCTTCATAAAAACGGAACCTTCGAAAATGATCTGTATTGCTTAAGGTTCTGGGCCCGATAGAAAGATGGATTGCCTCAGACATTTGGTATGTATGTGTCATTTCTTTCTTTATCACACCCCCTCCCACACACCTTTATTTAAATGCATTTACCTTTTCTTATATCATTTCTGTTCTTTGTGTGCTTATACATCGTATATCCTACTTACCGTTACAATTGTGTTTTGATATGTCATATTGTACATTAGTAATGGTGCAGTAGGTGATGGTTGCTTATGCGATGTTTTTGTACAGCTTAAAAGAAAACTAGCAAAAATGATGACCAATGGCCACACAGGATTTCGTCCCCTATTTCATATTATTCAGTATTCAGAGTAGAAAAAGATTACTTCAGGGTCAGTATGACTAGGAGATATAATCACACATGGCACACAAGATACAATTTTAAAGATCTGAAGCCTACCTTTAAGCCGACTGTACAAAGTTGCACGGAGCATCTTTGAGCATAAGAAGCAGAACAGGTTCCACGGGCGACAAATTACTAAGTAAATAAAGCTTTAATGTGTGTTTCTGTAAGATGTTAACATATTTACATATAACAGAGGAGACAATGAGGCTTCTGCTTCAGACAAGGTAAAGATGAAGTGCATCCGGCTTGGTTGCCATCTTCTTTTTATTAGCCTTTGCTGCTGTGCCGAGGCTTATTTTGCAGCCTGCATTCTAATGAGGGAGAGAGCGAGGAGGGAGAGGGTGGAGGGGGGGGATTGTGTAACTGTGTTACATAACACAATGTGCATGGCCTTCTCTCTCTCTCTGTATCTCAGGCAGAGCGACCGGGAGCGAGCAGGAAGGAGAAGATGGAGTTTTTTTCGGGGTGCTGGTGTTAATGAGGGTGATCTGAAGAGGTGTGTGTGCCTCATATCTCATTAAGGCCCCGTTTCTAATAACGCCACTGATGAGGATAAGTTGTTTGGGAGGCAAGGGGACTCGGAGAGCGGACCCCTGGCTTGTCTTAGATTAAAACTCAACCATCAAGTGGCATTCAAGTGGGTTTGCTGGGTAATTAAAGTCGATAAAATGTTATTGCTTTCACCCTCTGCCCACGTGGTCGGTCGGGGATAAACCGGCAGACATTTGCTGGACATTTCCAAAGAGGACAGATCACAATTAGGATTCAGCCTCGACGTTTATAGTGTTGCTTTTGTGCTGCTGTGCTGATTACGAAACACACAAAAAAACTGTTTTTCTTCAGTTACTTTAGCAGATTTTTGTTTCTTTCTTGCTCCCTAATTTTCACTTTTATACATAAATTAATATCTTAATGTAGTTTCTTCTTTCCCGTGGTGTATAGTTTAGTAACCTGAAGGTGTGTGTCCAAAGCTTTTTAGAGAAAGTAGCTATGCCTGCCTGTTTTGCATATGATGCCTTTGATTTTTTTTTACTTTTGATTTGATCGTGGAGCTCATTCATTCATACAGTACAGAACACACACTGTACACAGGGCTGAAAACACCACGTGATTAAAAAAAACAACTTTATTCTCGTCGTAAATCTGATAATACAAAATTGTAGAAACTTTACAGCTCATGTGAGTTTTTTTTACCAGAAAATAGATTCAAAACACAGATCAGGCATCATTCCCGGGGAGCAGTTTGTACTCGCTGTTCGAAACCGACATCACCGGTTCACGAGTAGTTGACTTTCACACAGAAGGTCTCCTCCGTCTTCTCCTGCAGGTTGTTCACGTAGACCAGTATCTCCACTGAGCCGGGACTCTGGCTGGGGGCGAATCGTAGTCCGATGGTGTAGCTTTCTCCCCCGCTGATCTGAAACAGTGAACGCAACACAACGAGCATGCTTCATGAATGCTTCGGGCAAGTGATGCTGCCTTTTCCTCTTCAGCTGGTAACTCTTAACTGATCTGTTGCACGAATGTTGGGAGTCTTCTGACTTGATTTGATTTTGCATTACTTTGCAGTTATTATTTTGTTTGAATATATCAAATCAAATATCAAATAGCTAACTTTCTAAAGCAACAGTCTAACAGATGTGATGCCATTACTCACAAGTAAAGACCTCCATACGGTATGGCTTTACAAAAATAATAAAACACCAAAGTGCTAAGTGTTATTTTATTGCAATGTAATACATATCCTGTATATGGTGCGAAAGCTGCTCCACAGTGCTGCTGTGTATCCTCACTGTGGGTTTCAACTGCCTGTAAACGAGAATTGTGTGAAACCAGAGAATGATTACTCCAATGCGTTCATCTCAGTTTGTCTCTTCATCCAGAGGGAAACTGTGATTATTCTTTTCCCTAAATAAAGGCACACCAAGGCTTATGTTTGGAATGTGTTTGTAGTCAAGGCTCAAAGTGTGCAAAAAGGCCCTTACCTGCTCTCTGTTTTCTTTTCTCAGTATTTCAAATCGGACCAGAACTCTCTTCTCGTATTTTTCGGTAATAGCCAGCAATGGAAGTATCGGTCAATTTGGGGGGATTTATGCCGTAATTTTCCCCAAAAGCACAGCAGTATTGATCTGTGCTCTGCTTTCCCTGCCGACAGCTGGTTTTTATCATGGTGATGTGGATCACAAAAGAGAGACGCGTCTCCACGTTTGCTTAATGCTGCGGGCATTGTGAATTCTTTATAAGACACCTGGCTCCTCGCTGACAAGACGGAAAAAAACAATGGGCTGTTTTTCCCTTTCCCCACCTTCTTCTGTCTAATTGATGCAGTGTCCTCTGGACAGCAGCAGTGAGACTCTTAAATAGTTTATGTGGAAACAGACTCCCTTTGGGTCTCATTCGTTTATTTGTTAATCTAAAATGCTGGTTTTCCATTTGTTTTGCCGTTTCATCACACCTCCAGTCAATGGAAGGCAATGATGGTGGAGACTCCGGTACTTCCTGTCTGTGTGTGAGTGAATGAGCTATTACAGACACTCGCTGAGGTAGACAACATAACAATAAAACACCAGCAGTAATGTCTTTGTTGTATTCCTCCTGTTTCGAGTCTGGAGGCAAACAAGGAAACCATCACTTATCTCACAGCTGAGGAATGGGCAGCCAACACGAGAGGCCAGAACTCATCGCATGGCTTTTACTCACCTGTCAAGATGCCAGGAAAGACAGAAACATTCCTTCATATCTGTTACGGTTGAAACGTTTCTTTTCCACACAAAAGTTTCACTTTTTTAAATGTGTTATGTTGCAGCGCAGCCAGTTCATGATTTTAGCTGAGAGTGACTTTTGAGCCTGATACGTGGAGGAAAAGTCTTTCTTGGTGAAACAATTCAATATAACATGTCCACTGTGTTGTGTTCTGGCTGCACTACAGCTCCACTATCACTCTGTTGCAGTTCAAATTTCCTATTTTGAGTAGAAAAACAACAACCTTGCTTACATCAATAGCAGCTATTTGCTCTGCAGTATTTAAATTACTTTACAATTTAATTAAATTAGGTTTGGAAAACGTTTGCATTGTTATTTCCATACTGATCAAAAGCATCATTGGTCGGTAGGACTCTCCATTACAGCCCTCACCAACAAAGACAAGGTCTAGGTGGTAATTAAAGACAGTATTGATTTTTCTCTCTATGAGAGTAGGAGGACTGCATCTCTTATCTCACCTGGAATTTCTCCTCTTTGAACTGGAGCAGGTCCGGATGGTCAGAGCGGAGCAGAAAGGAGCGGCGGCTGGTGTATGGGTTGGTGTAGGTGATTTTCCTGGAGCTTCCACGGCCTCCACCGACTGGGACACACACTTCAAATGCCTGCACACGCGCACGCACACACACACACACGCACACAATTAGTGCCATAACTAATTTGCCACTAAATGTAGATTAGAATCGATGACTGTTTACACTAATTGAATCACTCACACACACACACACACACACACACACACACACACACACACACACACACACACACACACACACACACACACACACACACACACACACAGTGCTTGCTACAAGATACAAGAAAGGCAAGTGCAAATGATTCAAGATTAGAAAAAAAAATTCTATGGATTAGACGGAGAGCAGCATCACCGGCATGCATCACTTAGGAGAGGAACACATTTAGACACTTGGCTGTAATGTCAACATAACCTTCAATAGTCAGTTGGCTGCTTGAGAAGGCAGACAGCAGTTGTAGAGGGGATTGTCTTTGAGTGCAGGCCTGGGATCAGCTGTCCTTCGCCTTTTCTTGACACTAGTCATAAATGCATTGGGAATATCCAGCTGACCCAGGAACCCACCAGGATGGTTCAATGAGCAGTGAATGTGACTCAGTCACCAGTGGCTTTGAGTTACACAGACCTTGAAGGGAGCTGTTCATCATATCAATGTTCTTTGGAAGTGCAGAAGGAAAGCCGCAGTAAGAACTGCATCTCAAATCATGCTGGCAGTTTCCACATAAGAGCACTCCACCGATGAAGCTTCGCACTACCATAACACTGTTTGGACTCAAAAAATATCAAAAATATAACTAGGGATTGCCCACAATGCAACTTGATCGCACACTTCTTTATAACTCCACATGTTGACTGGATATCAGAAGTGGACGTATTCCCCGTGACATCACCCATTGGTTTGTGCTAAATACAACACAGGGCTCTCAAGTGTCACACATTGAGCGTGACTGTCACGCATTTCGGTCTTAAGTCACGCCCTCCCGCCACAGATCGTATTTCTCACGCTGAAAAAAAACTCTAGGCTATTTAATGTGCCGCAGCGCGCAAACATGACCTGGTCGCGCTGCCCTCACCATGGAGGAATCAAGCGCGTCTCCCCCGAATCCCCTGGAGGTCTGCCGTGAGGTGCCACTCATCAGCCAATCAAAAAAAAGACATGGGCTACACGAATAGCCAATCAGAAAAACGTCTGACAACAAGGTGAAAGGATCAAATTTACATTTTTTGACTGTGTACGCTGACAGTTTACTAACCAGCTAGTTTGGCAGGCGTTGGCAGCTGGCCAGTGTGAGCACGTTAGCATACAACTAGCATGCTACTGGTTACCTGGAAAGCAACAGTAGCTCGCCAGCTAGGCGCTCAAATACTTCCTACTTCACCAAGCATCCGAGCACTTTGTACAGTAAAGTACACTCAGATGTATATGTAATCGCGAAGTGAGGAATTATTTGCGACTTGGAGGCAGTGCAAGAGCTGTAAAAGATCAAAAGATTGATCAAGAAGGACCTGAATTTAAAGGAAACTATTTTACAGTGTCGATCATCATTTGATCGATCATCATTTGTAGCAGAGGCTGCGATAAGAAGGTCTGTGATTTGGACTCTGCAGTGGTCAAACCATTTGTACTTTCGGCAGATGCCTGGCACCTGTCGCGGGAACAGTAAAGAAAGGAGTGACACCAACAGCCTCACCAACTGGAGAGTGATGGAGTCATAATGAACACACACGTATTGCCATTTTAAGTAGACGGCCAAGGACAAAACGACTGCTACCTTGGACAGCACAGGCCGGTGGACGTTGAGACAGAGCAGCCAGGAAGTGACCAGCCGCCGGTTCTCCACATCCACCGCGCTCACGTACAAGAAGCGGCTTCCCGCTCGCCACGGTTGCAGCTTCAGCTGGAGCTCCTGCACCGCTCCGGGAGGCAAAACGAACACACCCTCTGGGTCCACCTACAGAAGAGGAAAGCGTGAGTTTGGCCGACCGGTGCGGTGATTTGGATTGGTAGTGTCGTGAAAGTGGGAAAGAGATGATTCAGAGAAATAGAGACATTGACCAAGTGATAGAAAGAGCAGGATACAGTATGGAAGAGAAGATAGACATTTAATAAGAAGAGGGGGACACATAATTAATGGGAAAATGTGGTTAACAGTCTAAGAGTAAAATAAAGGAGGTGTTCGGATTATAGAAGAGTGGGTGAGAGAAAGGGCGAATGAGGTATTGGGAAAAGAGAGGAGGCAGGCAATGAAATGAGAGAAAGTAGAGGCAGAAAAGTGACAGAAGGATGTGAGAATGAGATTCACTGTGTGGCTCCTTTTCAATCTGTTGAGAAAAGCAAAGCTATTCTCTGGCGGTGAGCTTTATCCGCTTTTATAAGACTCCTCCGTTGCATTCCACAGTGAGCTAACCTGCCGAGAGTCAGATCAAAGCGGGCGCTGATGCATACGGTGAAATAAAAAAAAAGAAAAAAGAAAGAAAACATCTGTCGCTCTTTTAGTCTGTATCCCGCTTCTTCAGGGAGAGCACGTTCGGGTCGTACTGTATGCACCCACTGTGACAGTCCGTCACTTTTGTTTAGTTTTAAATGAGTGAGTAATATGCAATGCCCTTTTACCGCAACTCTGTATGAAAAGCGTCGTCAAACTCTCTCCGTTCTTTTACCCAGTTAGGAAACGATCTTAAAATAGAACCCGACACTCCCTGAACATATTTCCATATGTTCAGGGAGCATACACTCATTACACATTTTTCGGATCGTGTTAAATTGTGCCGCGACATATGATATGATTGCAGGAGCCAATAGAGAACCGACTGAAATGAAATGTAAAGACCCATTACGCTGTCAATCCCCATTTGTACATTCTTGATAATGACCTGGAGTTATTACAAAAGAGACTGTTGATGTGACATTGTTTCCTGCTGCTAAGTGAGAGCAATTTGCCTGAAATCATTTTTGGATCTGCGGGTTGAATATTGCAAAGACTGAAAGAAATATGTCAAGAACAAAGCTCTCAACTTCTCATTAGAGAAGTTAGATTCAAGGTATGATTTGAGCTTTTTTATTTCCACTTGTTCCTCTTTCTCTGTATGTTCCTTCCCATTCGTGTCAGACGTGTTTTTGTCTCAGTTTGGAAAATCTGAAATAATATAGAAAAGGAAAGGCAAAAGTGAATTGCGCCAATGCCTCATTTTAGATTAAACACAGCAATATGGATTAACTGGGAGGATGTACTTTTGCTCTAAACACTGTTGGCTGCAAGCTCGTGATCGCTTATCAAATTACGGGGACAATCGCACATGATCTGAAAAGACCCCAAAATAATTAGACTTAATCCAAATTGACCCAAATATAGAAACAACACTTGCAGCAGCGTGATGCTCCACCAGTTAGCAAGCAGCTAGAGTCCAAAAGAGCAGCGACACATACCACATACACACCTTTAAAAGACATTTTCTACTGCAATGGTTGTGAGGCTCACAAGATTAGAGCTGGTTGAGGGTCTGCTTGGATCTTCTTGGTTATTAGACATACATCAAAACACAGGCGTACAACAAGACCTTCTCAGACTCTGAATTTGTACCTGGCAGGACATAAGTGTTGAGTTACTCTTGGAGATGTGCGTACCTCGATCTCCTGGGGGTGTGATGAGAAACATTTGACCTTGCGAACAGCCTGCTTCCCCCTGAGCACCAGCGATTGACAGTTCCGCTGGCCAGTCACACAGCTAACGTCCACCCGCTCCAGGAAATGCACATAAATCTGCCAGATCTGGGAGGGCGCTGCCATCCACTTATCACTACGGAGGAAATCATCATCAGAAACAATTAAGATGAAGCCCCCCTAGAGACGCAGCAGGATCAGCACGAGGTCGGAGATGAGAAGGGCTGATCTACGGCTGTTTGAGCATTTTAAAAAAAGCAGCAACAACACTATCATTATCATAATCACCCTCTCACTGCTGAGAAGAGGGGAATTCAGTCTCAGTGGCCCTGTAGCTAACTAAGAGAGCTGTGAGTGGGAGGCGATGCAGTCACCTACTCAGCCTCTGCTCTGTGACAACCGCACTAAAGGAGCATGTGGAGACATTTGGAATGAAATTCAGGGGTTTCTGGAAGACACGATATCACCTGTGTTGGATTTGAGCTGCTAATGAGTGATATTTTCAGGTGATTTTTACACATTTTTGCTGCAAATATTCACACTGGATTGCATTGGATTTTGCCTTATGGCAAAAATAAAAATATATATATTCATTCTTAATAATTTCAAAAACATTTCCCTCAAAACAAGGCTGGTTTACTAACACAAAAAGACTCCCTGCATGTAGGTTGGTATATGATATAAAATATCACCACAAAAGGTCCTCCTTTATTAGCTAATCTATTGGCCATGTCTTGCAGAGGTGGCCATGTGTCAAACTTTTAACTCGTCCTATAATATTTTAATTGGTATTGAGCTCACATGCTTCATATTCTTGAATGACTTTGTGTTAAATCTACTTACTGCACACTATTTGACACACAGAAAAGCCTCGGGACAGGTCGTATTATTCCAGCATAGGAGGACTGGATGAGCACACTGTTTAGGCATTTAATGAAGCTGCCATATGCAGTCTGCGATGTGCACTATATTTACAATAAAATGTTACCTGTGTTCTTGTTATTGACTCAATTTCCTGTACATACTTGTGACTTTGATTGGGCAATTAATATATCTCATTATAAACAAATTAAAGGTGCCCTATAGAGTTTCTGACCACTAGGACGATCACGCAATCACTCGCGTGCGAGTGTGCACCTTTGTGTCTGTCCATGGCTAATCTCACGGTCTACAGCAGCAAACTGCATCATATTTAGGGTGGCCAGTTGGGGTGGCATGAAGATTTGAATGATAACTCCTAACTTTGAATTGGAGGCAAACATTGGCCCTTCCTATTAACAAACCCACATATAACATTGATCCGATCTCTATTTGAGATTTGAAAGACAAGAGGACAGGCAGGCAGTAAGACCACCAAACCTCCATCTGATTAGTTCGTTAATTCAAGACTGCGTGAACAATGTAATTAGTCCAAAATAGAATGCTTCTTCAGGCTAAAGTGTGTATGTGTGTTTGTGTTCACTGTGTACGCCTCTGCATCAAATAATACATACGTGAAAACCATCACAAAGAACATTTTTATGTTTGGACTGGGACTCCCTGGCACTTTCAAGTACACGTCCCGAGGCTCCCCTGGCGCCTAGACAGAATCAGAGGAAAGAAAGATTTGAAATCGGAGGGCTGAAAAAACAAAAATAAACCCCACTTTAGAACTTCAAAGTGTATGGCATGATGTAAGGACAAGCCTATTGTGTATCAAAACAACGTGTCATTCTTGTGAGTTAGAATGAAGTGCTTTCCCCCTGAACAGGAATGCAGTGAAACACTTCTGCTCATATATAAGTGTGGGATGTTTTTGCGGGGACAGGAAAATGTAAGAAGATTATGTAATTCTCTCACAAGCATCCTTGTCTGGCAGATGATGTTAGGGTCACTGCAGCGTACGGAAATGTGAGTCTTGACATCTGGGTCTCCAACTGGTTAACCCAAAAAAATGGTTAGTATACAGATGGTAAATATGTGAACAAGACGTATCAAAGCAGTGTGAAGCAGTTATGCTATCGGTTTTAAACACAGTCGATTGTAAGGACAAGTTGCATGTGATATACGTTATGCTTACATAACACATAATATGTGCAGATGTGCTGTACAAGCTGTGCTATTTTTTCTAAGATTATCCATTTAATTTTTTCATTTCCTTTTCTATTTCCAGATGCCTCCCTGTTGATATTACCCCTTTTTGCAATATAAATTGCATTTTATTGTAAGATTGTTTTTGTTGTTTTCGTAAAAAAACACAATAAGGTGAAGGCAGCATACATTATTCATTCCCATCCACCTTGTAAACTGTAAATATATGTGTGTATTTATACAGGAGTATGTGCACATTTAAATGTTCCTGCTCTTCCTGGAGGGTAAGTCAGTGAACCCACTGATGATGTATGCATGAAACTAATACTAAAAATGCAATCGTATGCAAATAAATAAGATCCCACACATGTTACACACAACTATCCAAGCTACACTCAGGGATTAAGTGTGGAAGCTGCGGGACTGGGAACAATGGCTGATGGGAGATACGTGTGGTAGCCTGCAGCACCTGTGGGGTCATTCCAGGGCGGCAGGCGGATGGCTTTCTTGAGGAAGCAGAGCTCGGGATGGTAGAGCCGGAACGTCTGGTCAACAACGTGAGGCGTCGGCTCCACATTCACCTGGCAGATGGCCATCGGCTTACCGTCTTCTGCTTTGAATGTAACCTGTGGAGGGAAGGCGAAAAGTCAGCCGGGTCAACAGCATGCCGCCTCCCTGCAATGAAACGGCAGTTACATCTTCACGGGTGTTAAGAGGCAGAGATGTACAGCTTATTATAACTTGGTTCTTATCTTGTCTTTTCTCGCTGTTTTGTCAACACTGTAACTATAAAGTTAACAAATATTGAGCATGCAGACAATGTTTTACTAGATTATTGAAACCATCTTGTGACCCCTTAAAGCCCCTCTATGTGCTTGTGACCCCCTGTCAAAGATGCCGTGCACTTACTCTGTTCATAAAGAAGGATTTTTCTTTCTCAGCTGTTTAAAAAGCTTGGGGAAAGTATGTAGTATAGAAAGAAAGATAAGCTAAGTTAAGAGAAATGTTTAAAGATAGACATTTTGTGCAACAGAACTACGTGTGTATATATATTCTTATAACAAATGTATATTATCTACCATTGATCCAAACCACTTTGTGTGGAGGGTGAGCACCTGAAATGTTGGTCACAACTACCTCAGCTACAGAAAGTCAAGCGACATGGTGAATGTTCACTGTGGATTAGTTTTCCATCGTCATTTTCTCTTCCAAATAAATTGTTCTATTTTTTTTTTAAACCGCTGAATGATTGCGAGTTCATTAGTTCACCTATGCGTTCAAACAATATTGGTCATGTGTCATTCGACATTGACAGAATACCTGCATTCACATTCCTTGACTCTCTACAGAACTGGTGTTTTCCTCCCAAAGGCGGCACAGCTCTAAACAACATATACAGCTTTTTAAAAAGCAGCCTTTGTGAAATTGTATTAAAAAATTCACCACTATAAAATTTGGCTTCAATCCGACTACTGAATCCCCTACAGAGCTGCTGAATGTGCTTTGGGAGCCTGGACTGCAAAAGAACATGCATGTGGTCTGGGGCAGTGGTTCTCAACTGGTCTGGCTGCAGGACCCACCATCACCCCTGAATGACAAGCCGCGATCCAAATCGAGGATCAACTTCTCAAATTGTTTAAGGAAAAGATGGTGCAGTTTGAACCTGAGAAATGAGCAGGTAGTGGCAACTGCCCCGGCACCTGACGTGCCACCGGAAGTGCCTCTACGAGGTGCCGGTGCCACGATTTAAGCTTGCTCCTACTGCGATATTTACTGTCAATATTCACAATCCCGAGAGGATATTTTATAATTTTGCAAACCTTCTGTCCTGACCTGTCAGGTCATCATTTACTCTTATCCAAAACTTAAGTCAAAGACAAACTTATCTGGAGATTTCATGGACTGACTCGCATGCAATTTGCAGTGAATATGCATATCTCCAGTCAATGACGGACTGGCCATCTGGAGCAGTTTTTGTGGTGGTGCTGAATTTCCCACTTGTGCCAACATCGAGTCAGAATTTCCCCATGATACACCATTCATAGTCTCGGAATATAAAATCAATGTTTGGTCCAAGTCTGTTCCAAATATTTCATGATCTAATTGGCCGATTGCCAAGAAATGGAATGTGGTCACAATGTGTTTGTTCTGACCAACACTTTGCTATTGTGAGGTCCAATAAAGATGCTGCAGTGCTTAGATGACAGATTATGTCCATGTTCAAACCAACAAGGTGTTTCTCTCAATAACATAAATTACAACAATGACGGCTTTCTGAAGGCTTTTAAGCGGGAGATTACTTAAAACGATTCATAGCAATTAATAAACATGTTATGTGAAAATGATTCTTCGATGTGGAAGACCTTTGACCTCAACCCCATACAACAACTCAGAAGTTGATCCCTGCCAAACAGCAGCTGTCCAAACCGTTGATGCCCATGCTGACCCGCAATAGTGGCCGATATCTGGCTCTGCTGATGTGTGCTGACTGACAGCGGTGCCAACGCTGGCATCCTGACAGCGCTGCTGTTGGGGCTTGTCAGTTTTAGCGGGACACAGATTTGATCCAGACCCAACCTCTTTGACCTCTTGACAGGATTTTTGCTCAGAGCAGCAGTGCTGACACTGGCGCACACACACACACACACACACACACACACACACACACACACACACACACACACACACACACCCTAGGCGGACACGCGGACAAACTTGGCAGACTGGCAAATATTTCATCACCCCGTGCAATGGAGGAGCTTTAGGGTGCTGTACTCTACACGAACAACAGGATTATTACGAGGTACAGGTCAGCGAATGGTTATGATACCCTTTTTTCTTTTTGCAGCATAAATGTGCCCATTAAAGCTCACGTCAGAAGAGACAGGGCCGGCATTGCAATTTCAACGGTTTCACAAGGAGCAGAAGTTAATTTCGGTGACAGCTGTAGCATGCAGAGGCTGCAGACGAGCGCGTTACATCACACGGAGATGTAGAGCACATCGTCTTATCTGTAGTACATCCGAACAAGCACATTGACATTGTTTCTCCCTCCTCTAAACTTCTTGATATTATAAATGGTTGAATAAGTGCATAAAATGGGAGAATAACTTCAGAGTATTACTATTCATGCATGGTTCATTTAAAGTAGATTAGCCAGACTTGTCAAGCTGTCCTCCAATCGGAGATAGTTTAACCCTCCAGCCAGACATTTACCAGTTGGAGAAGATAAACAATGTTCAGGAAGATAAAAGTGATTTCCAGCATATAATTTCGCCTGACAATCTTGTCTGGATAGTGTAACTTTTTTAAGTAGTTGACACTTCAAAGTGTTCTTTGTGTCTGCGCTGCGACTGTGTGGGAGAAGAGAGGAGGGAGGAGGCGGTGCACTGCCACTCCGCAGAGACTTGCCTGGGTGTGTGTGTGTGTGTGTGTGTGTGTGTGTGTGTGTGTGTGTGTGTGTGTGTGTGTGTGTGTGTGTGTGTACACTGCATGTTGTTAGACTTGGGGATGTACCAGGAAGTTAACCCAAATAAATTCCAGATCAAAAGCTTCATACTAGTTTAAGTGGCTTTGTCTTCCTCTACTTCAGTGAATACAACAATCAATTCGCTAAGAATTAACAATGTTTCAAATGGACTATGTTAAAGCTCTTATCATGGCAGAAACATGATGTACATCCACATTGCATCTCAAATCCATAGCTTAGTATAATTCCAGCTGGGAGGCAGGCAAGCGAGGGATTGAGGAGCAGGCGACTACGGAAAGAGATAAGAAAGGTCCAAATAATACACAGAAAATATTGCTCAACGCATCAGGGGCACTCTCTGTACCTTAATGGTCTTGGCAGCAACAATGTTGGACAGATTCTTCTTGGCCACCTGGGAACCTTTGCCTGTCGGTTGAAAGCTCGGTCCCTGTGAGGATTTGATAAGGAAACAGAATAGTTATCAACATTGATCATCTATCCAAAAAAAAAGAGCAAATGGCCGCAAAGAAAATATCACATGTGCACATCAGGCAAGAAAAACTGTGAAAGATCACAAAAAGCAGAAAAGAGCCAAAGGGTGGAAAAAAAAACCTCTTCAGGAGATAATATGTAAACGCTCCCTCTGGCACCAAATTAACTACGGAGCCTAAATTGCCATTACACGTGTATAACTTGCCTCTGGGATAGATCAGTTATGTTTAACAACCCTCAAGTGGTGACATTTACATCGATGAAATTTAAACTTTCCCTGCTCCACCCCGTATTCCCTCGCTGCTCTCCATGTTTGGACCACCCAAGGCCAATCAATTTAAAAAAGATTTCCTCACAACTGGAATCAATAAGTCGAGTTGTGAAGCGCTGCGACATCAGAAGCGAGAGGGAGATCTGACATTTTGCGGTGATGGAAATATGCAGTCACTGGACAAATCCAAGCATAACATCCGACCGCTGGAATATAATCCTGTTTGTCGCAGCGTGCAAAATGTACCGTTCCTCCAACATGGTTTTATAAGCTGACCATTCCGAACCGTTCCATCGGCATCGACCTCCGGTCCCCACTGTACCTGAAGGGCCATGGTGTGGTCGCAGAGGAAACTCTGGTACTTCAGTGGAATGTGGATGCTCTCCTTGGGGCGAAGGTAAACCCGAGGACCTGGAGCACCTTCCTCCGAGTGGAACATGTTCTCCTCCAGCGGGGTTGGGGTTTTGGTTAGTGCTTTGAAGTAACGCCACTCCTCTGTATTAGTGATGGCACTGGATGGAAAGATTAAAGGACATGCGAGTGAGATGAAAGCGGGCTCCTGTATATTTTAAGAGATCTATCCGGGATCAGAGATGGAATAGTCTCACTCTCAGGAACAAAAGTCTCAACTGAACATTGTTCATTACATCCTGCATACGCTACGATGGAACCAAACGGAACAACAACATATTGGCGCTGTCGCTGCCTGTACTATTAGAGTCCTCACGGGATTTTGGCGAAACATACCGATCGCGATGGTAAAGAAAATGCCACGGGATTAAAGTCCGTTTGTATCATGTCAGGAAAATGAATGTACTAATTTTCATGACAATATTTGTGTACGATTCCACGGGAAACAGTCATGTCTGAGTATCCACCACGGGAAATCATCAGGAGAGTCTGAATAAGCTCAGGGAATTCAATTTGATTTCTTTTTTTTGTGCGCAAAGGGAATTTTGGCCTGATGGTGGTGTCAGAGGGTCATTAAATGTGTTATCTCAAAGCCCGTGACCCTGAGAATATCATCTGATGTGTTTTTACCAGACTTGATAAAGCGCATTCAGTAAAGACGTTTTCAAAGGCTGAAAACTCCCTATGACTACGAACTGATCTTCATGGGCACAATCAGTGAAATACCCTTTTTAAAATGAAAATTCCCAGTGTCATGTTTTTTAAGGTTATGTCCTATAAATCATGTTAGTAAGTCACAAACGTTACCATATGCTGTGCATTAATGAGCGACTGTAAAACATGCCTACACGTCAGAGCTGCAAACAGGTGACAAGATATGAAACCAAAAACCTTTTAGCGATTTCAATATGCAAATGAACCCTTTCGGAGTGTTTTTAGAGTGCTAGAATACAATGAGAAAACAACATCTCGTTTTAATAAACAAATGCTTTTATCTGCATTTTGAATCTTTCAATCACAACGTCCAACAACGGGCAAAAGATGGGCCACAGGATAAGCTGCCACTTGAAGCCAAGTTCACACGACACAACTTTCAAAGTCGTCAGATCGCTGCACTGTTCACACGACACACGTTGCAATCTTGTGTTGGAGAGGCTTGAAGTCGTTTTATTTTTCTCACTACAACACTAGCCGGCTAGAAATCTGGGAAGCGGCTTCGATGTATCAGCGTGTGCTTTTGTCAAGGAGCTGGAAAAATGTGTAGCATGAACAATAGGAGTAAATTAAAGTATTAATGCACAAGCATTAAAATATACTTCAAGGACTAACAGTAAAAAGTACTCATTACGCAGAATGGTCTCTTCCAAAAAATATATATTATTGCATTCTAATTGCATTAATGTATTAATCCTTTTAATGTTGCGGCGGGTAAATGGGGAACTAAGTTAAATGCATTTATCCATATATTATATTTTACTTTACATACTGCTGCAGGGTTTATGCATATCCCCCCTGGTAACAAATAAGGCCACACTGACATAATAATACTATTGTGAATTACTTATTGATTATATTTGTTATTATTAATCTGGGGGCAATGTGAAATGTCAGAGATACAGAAGACACAAACACCAGAGCAACAATAATGTGGTGTAATTTATCTTTTACATTTACAAAGATGTGCTGAGCTGGAGTTGGCTAGAAGAGTCTCAATCTGAGAATCTGATAACTCACAGCAGAAAAAAAATTGTGAGCTCACACAATTCCCTTTTTAAATATTGCAAACATTCAGCAGTTAGAGCGCAACCGTATAATTTTCTTGGTGTCATGGTTCTGGCCAACTTCAGAATTCCAATATTTATTCTGTTTGCTCTGTTCTTGGTCTCCACTGAATCCTGAGAGAAATGTCTGGCTCTTTAGCCACTAAATGCCCCCACCATGTTCACCAGATAGCCTGTGAATCCATATATCTACTGTTTGGTGTTGAGCAGGTGTACAGTGGGTTATTATAGATTTTTTTCGCTGAAAACTGCTGCCTGCTATGGCTGATAATGATGCTATGAGGGTGGTGAGAGTGAACCCAAACAGTGAAGTTGTGGGCCTGACAGCTAAACAATGAGCCGAATTTGGATGGTTATTTGACTATAAAATAATAGATTTCTTTTTTTTTAGAAACAGGATGTTTTTTTTCAAACCTCAGAAAAAAGTGATACAAGCTGTGATTGTAGTTAATAGGGTTTGACAGGCTTTTCTCTTTTTTTTTTAACCCACAAATTTCAAAGGAAATGGCAGACAGAGGAAAATAAAACTACATAGTAAAATAAAAACAAATTACACAAAATAATAGAATGAACAAAACAAAAACAACAAGCAAACAAATGAAAAGGGGAGGGGGGAGGGTGGTTAGCTGTTGGCAGAGGGCTGGTTATTTACATAAGAAAGGAAAGGGTCTCAGGTTTTATGAAATTTCTTCAGAGATCCTCTGACAGTATGTTTGATTTTTTCAAGGTGTAAAAATGACATTACCTCTTCATACCAGGAGTATGTTTGGGTTCTTCCAATGTAGCAGTATCTTAGAAACAGGATGTTTGAGTGGATGTATATCCTTTACATTTGATGCAAGACCATGGGAAAACATGGGAAATATTCCTTACATTCCAGATCTATTCTCTCCGAGAGATCACATAATGCATCTAAAACAATACAAGTATCTTTAGTGCAGATATACACTTCAGATTTCCCAGTCTGACAAACTAAAACTGGCAATGTAAAGTTCACTGTAGAGCCAACAATCGAAGGGAGCCAATTCCACGGTCGAGCGACCAACACGCAGAACACAATGCTTCCCTTTAATTACCGCCGGCAGCTTTCATAAAAGTGCATGGAGGTCAGCAAAAGCCCCCCCTCCAATCCCCAACAAATGGATTTCCAGGGAGAGAGCAACAGGAACAGATAAGACGCTCTGGCAGAGGGAAGTCTTGTCTTCGTTCTTTCCTCTTCCTTTGAATGCAAACATTTCACGCACAAATGCATAAAGGGAAGTACTGCTTTAAACATCAAAGGTTCCAACCCATGGGCAGGGAGAGGGGGGATTTCTCTCAATAGGAGCACGAGAGTTTATGAATTTCTCAGGGCCCCACCTCGCTAACATTAGGGCGAGATGCAACAGTCAATTCCATGCAACTTATTTGCAAATTCACCCCCCCTGTGCGCTTGAAATAAAAGCGTTTTGCCTGTGGCTCATCACGACAACAAAGAGTGTGTGTGTGTGTGTGTGTGTGTGTGTGTGTGTGTGTGTGTGTGTGTGTGTGTGTGTGTGTGTGTGTGTGCGCGCGTGTGTTTCACCTGAGCATTAATCTAAATAAATATATGGGTTGATTCATCCATCCATCCATCCACTATCAGCCGCTTATTCGGGGTCGGGTCGCGGTGGCAGCAGGTTCAGCAGGCCGACCCAGGCTTCCCTCTCACCCGCAACACTTTCCAGCTCATTCTGGGGGATCCCGAGGCGTTCCAAGGCCAGCCGGGAGATATAATCCCTCCAGCGTGTCCTCGGTCTTCCACCTCAGCTGACTCCTTTCGACACGAAGGAGCAGCGACTCGACTCCAAGCTCCCCCCTGATGTCCGGGCTCCTTACCCTATCTCTAAGGGTGAGCCCGGCCACCCTGCGGAGGAAGCTCATTTCGGCCGCTTGTATCCGAGATCTCATTCTTTCGGTCACAACCCAGAGTTCGTGACCATAGGTGAGGGTTGGAACATAGACCGACCAGTAAATGGAGAGCTTCGCCTTCCGGCTCAGCTCCCTCTTCACCAAGACGGACCGGTACAGCGCCTGTTTTATTGGTGCAGCCGCACCGATCCGTCTGTCGATCTCCCGCTCCACCTTACCTTCACTCGTGAACAAGACCCCGAGATACTTGAACTCCTTTGCTTGGGGTAGGCAGTTTGTCCCCACCTAGAGGGAGCAATCCACCGGTTTCCGGCAGAGCACCATGGCCTCAGATTTGGAGGCGCTAACTCTCATCCCTGCCGCTTCACACTCGGCTGCAAAACGCCCCAGTGAATGCTGGAGGTTACAGTCCGAGGAGGCAAACAGGACCACATCATCCGCGAACAGCAGAGAGGCGATCCCGAGACTCCCGAACCGGATCCTCTCTGCCCCCTGGCTGCGCCTAGATATCCTGTCCATGAAGGTCACGAACAGGACCGGTGATAAAGGGCAGCCCTGGCGGAGGCCAACACCCACCGGGAACGTGTCTGACTTATTACCGAGGATACGAACACAGCTCCTACTGCAGACGTACAGAGACCGGATGGCCCGTGCCAACGGGTCCGGCACCCCATACTCCCGCAGCACCCCCCACAAAAACCCCCGAGGAACCCGGTCGAAAGCCTTCTCCAAGTCCACAAAGCACATGTAGACTGGTTGGGCAAACTCCCAGGACCCCTCCAGTAGTCTTGCAAGGGTAAAGAGCTGGTCCACTGTTCCACGACCGGGACGGAATCCGCACTACTCGTCTTGAATCTGAGGTTCGACAAGTGGTCGGAGCCTCCTTTCCAGCACCCTGGCATAAGCTTTTCCCGGGAGGCTGAGCAGTGTGATGCCACGATAGTTTGAGCAAACTCTCCGGTCCCCCTTCTTGAAGATGGGAACCACCACCCCGGTCTGCCAGTCCATTGGCACTGTTCCCGACCCCCATGCGACACTGAAAAGGCGTGTCAACCAAGACAGCCCAACAATGTCCAGCGCTTTCAGCATCTCAGGGCGGATCTCATCCACCCCTGGCGCCTTGCCACCAAGGAGCTTTTTGACTACCTTAGCGACCTCTGCCAGGGATATGGGAGAAACCACCCCAAAGTCTTATGGCGCTGCCCCCTCTCCGGGGGACATATTGGCCGGGTTTAGGAGTTCCTCAAAGTGCTCTTTCCACCGCCCGACGATGTCCCCAGTCCGGGTCAGCAGTCCCCCCCCCCCCCCTGCTGAGAACAGCCTGGGGTAGCCCCTGCTTTCCCTTCCTGAGCCGTCGGATGGTTTGCCAGAACTTCCTTGAGGCCAACCGAAAGTCCTTCTCCATGTCCTCCCCGAACTCCTCCCATGCCCGAGTTTTAGCATCCGCGACCATCGCAGCTGCAGCCCTTCTGGCCTGGCGGTACCCGTCAGCTGCTTCAGGAGACCCCTGGGCCAGCCAGGCCCAAAAGGCCTCCTTCTTCAGTTTGACGGCTTCCCTCACCACCGGGTTCTCGGGTTGCCGCCACGACAGGCACCGATGACCTTCCGGCCACAGCTCCGAGCAGCCGCGTCCACAATAGAGGCTTTGAACATGGTCCACTCGGGTTCCATGTCCCCAGCCTCCCTCGGGATTTGTGAGAAGTTCTTCCGGAGGTGGGAGTTGAAGACCTCCCGGACAGGATCCTCCGCCAGACGTTCCCAGTTCACCCTCACTACACGTTTGGGCTTGCCAGGTCTTTCTAGCCGACTCCCCCGCCATCTGATCCAACTCACCACCAGGTGGTGATCAGTTGACAGCTCTGCTCCTCTCTTCACCCGAGTGTCCAAGACATACGGCCGCAGATCAGATGATACGACTACAAAGTTGATCATTGATCTCCGGCCTAAGGTGTTCTGGTACCAGGTACACTTATGAGCCACCTTATGCTCGAACATGGTGTTCGTTATGGACAAACTGTGGCTAGCACAGAAGTCCAACAACAAAACACCATTCGGGTTCAGATCGGGCAAGCCGTTCCTCCCAATCACGCCCCGCCAGGTTTCTCTGTCATTGCCCACGTGAGCGTTGAAGTCTCCCAGGAGAACTATGGAGTCGGCAGGCGGCGTGGGCGAAAGCCCGGCCACCAGACGCTCGCCGACGAGCTCCCCTCCTGGGTCTGGCTCCGGGAGGGTGCCCCGGTTTCCCTTGTCCGGGCGAGGTAGCTTTAGACCGTGGGCTGCAATTCGTCAGGGTTTTTTTGAACCGCTCTTAGTCTGGGCTCTCCCCCGAGACCTGTCTGCCTTGGGAGACCCTCCTAAACCACGTTAAGGTGGCGATTCATTGGAGGGTTGATTCATTTTCAACAAAATAAAATGAAGTATAGGAGGTGAAAAGAACAAACAGAGGAAAAACAGAAAAGGAACAAAATGAAGATGATTAAAAGAATATCAAGCGGGAGACTTGGATGAATGTGGAGTTGAGAAAGCACAGAGAAAGCCAGATAATGAGAGGGAGAAATAATGAGAGAGAAGCAGCAGCAGCAGCAGCAGCACGGAGAGCAGCAGAGGAGCTGTAGTCTGCCGTCACTCTGCTAGCCAGCAGTCATGGCTCTCACTTGGCTCTGCGAGGCCAAGAGTGAAAGGTTGCCATGCAAAATGGATGCCAACAGGTAGCAAACGTGTCCTCCACTTCAAGAGAGGCCTTTGGGCTCTAAACAGACATCAAAGCTACAGGGGCCCGAGCCGCGCTCCAAGTCCTCCCCCTTCAAAGCCAGCTGCTGGGTCGAGAGTTGAGGGTCAGCCTTTTTCCTCCGTTTGTTTCTCTAGAACAAAGCGCCAACCCAAGGCCTCGCTGCTCCTCTGAAGGAAGCTGCTCGTCAAATATTGGTTGAAATATTGACAGGGAAGTAAAAGCGGAGCAGCCTCGGTGCACTGACCGAGCTATGGTTCATGCGGTCCGGGATATCAGAGGTACACTGCCAGTTTTGTTGTTTGTGTACATATTCTTTAGCCCCTTCAAAGACTTGGCAGGTTCGTGTGGAAAAATATTTCATGTTGCCTCAAGTGCAGCTCAGAAATATTGTCTCAAAAAATGTCTCATGTGGTAGAGACATAGAATATGTTGTAACTCTGCTTTGTTGTTCATTCTGTACACATGCCATCTATTGTACTTCTGTCCATCCCGGGAGAGGGATCCTCCTCTGTTGCTCTTGCTAAGGTTTCTTTCCTTTTTGCTCCCCGTTAAAGAGTTTTTTGTGGGGAGTTTTTTCTGAAACGATGTGAGAGTCCCGGGACAGAGTATGTCGTATGTGTACAGATTGTAAAGCCCGCCCTGATTTGGGGCTACAGAAAAAAAAAATGAATTGAATAGATGGGAATTTAGATTCTTAGCAAAAACATATTTTTCCCAAGAAACATTCCTGTGGCAACAAATGATCTTCAGTGTGTGTGTGTGTGTTGGGGACTAGCAGACTATTGTTTAGATTAAAACAAAACAAAAAAACACTAAGGTCCAATGTTGAAACGCATTATTCAGCTTTGTGGCAAAAAAATATGTATAAGAAAACAATGCAGGCGGTTCAACTAGTGGATTAATCAGACATGAAGTCTTCCATCCACAAAAAAGTGTGCAGGGCAGCACTTAACAAGTCATTTTCGGATCACTATTGCGGTGCCCGTTTGAACGAGCCGATTGCTTGGCTGCCGGTATTGGTTCTTGCAGCGTTGTCTGGGGGGGGGGGGGCATTACCCGCTCATCGCTTGTCGACTCCAGGGAAATGAAGCAGAGTTTGGTTGTACCGCTAGTATGTCCAGCATTACACTGGATGCACAGCATGGCCGGGGGTCCCTTGCAATACAGCGCCAGGTGTGCAGTAGATCGGGTAGACGGTTCTCGAGATAAGTGAAGGACAGACAGAGATTCCTTCCTTTATGGTTAGATTCATCTCTGATACAGACCTAGTTAATAATGATATTATTACATTTCCCTTCTATCATAACTCCTCATCTCTTCAATGGAGATCACAGTCGCATACATAACAACATCGCACATAACAGCGCTCTCTTTTAATAAAACACAAACCACAGTGTCGTAAAATGCAAGAAGCGTTTAGGGCAGTGCTGTGTTCAGTGACCCGTCTCAACCTGATGGCGTGACCTGAATTTTACTCTTGATAGCCACAGTGCTCAGTTAGAAAAATCATCAAATGCAGAAGATTCCTCGCCAATTTACACATTTCTGGCTCTCGGTAGAGGTAGCAGACGGTTTGGTGTAAAGTGTCACGCCGCCTCATCAGGAAATATATAAATAAACTAACAGGGCGCTAAGCCGGAGAGAGGACAGATGCAGGGATTGATGATTCTCAATTAGACCTGGTAGGCCCTGTGGCCGGGCTAATGCCATAATGATTCATCCATGGCGCACTCCAGCCTTTGTTGATCAACGTGATGTATGTTAATCCAAAACTCAGGCATGAGCAGAATCCATAACAAAAGGTTCAGCGCGGGGGGATTAACAGCGACGCAAACTGAAGGAAAAAACATGGCACGGATACCACGAACGGGTGATCCAGGAAATATCAGCCATAATGGCTTCTATTTGTGGATTAAAGGGGGTTATTTCGCATCTTACCAGCTTTATGTCTGCATCTATGTCAAGGACAACTGAGTGTGTGTTGCTGGAGGAGCTTGATTGTAGCAAAACTTGCAAAATGTATTTGGAAAATGGTCGCTAGTGACAAACAATCTAATTAGTTTATTTCTAAATAAAAATAATCTGTGAACAAAATGTAAACATTGTAATGTAATATAATATACATATTGTTTATTGTTCATTGATGACCTAATGATGGCAATATTGAGGGATGAATAAGCATTATGAATAAGAATTCATGAGCACCAGGTGAAGTTTTATGACCCACTGGTTTCCCTTTTGTTTCAGAGGCAGCATTGGTTTGGTGAGGCCTCCCATAATGAGAGCTATGAGTTAATATGAGCTAAATCAACTCCAGAATAGGACACCACTCTTGACTTGTCATAACGGAACCAATAGTAAGTGTGGAGAGCCTTCTGTTTTCCTTCTTCTTCTTGTGTCAATGATGGATATCCGGTTTAATGTTGCTTTACTACCCTCTACTGTTAAGTCTTTTGTATTCACAGTATCAGCAACCATGATGCTGAGACTGGTGGTGGTGCACAGGGGACAGGGAGGGAGCTAAAGCATCTCTTCAAAGAACAAAGTTCTGGTTTAAATATATCTCACATTGGGGAGCGTGAGGATGAGGCATCCTTTCCTAAAGCTGCTGAGTCACCTTTGGAGACGCGATCAGAGTGCGTGAACACGGTTTCACGGTGGCAATGTAAAACACGTACAGCACAGAAACACATACTCACAGTTGCGGTGTGAGACTCGAGACACACCTATCAACGAATAACGATCCTCCTTGTTAGTGTCAAATATAATAAACACATAGTTAAGGGTGGGATGCCTCACACCCTCACCAGACTCTCACCTGAGCTCAGGGTCGTCACTGTGGATGGAGACCGTCTGAGGTACGTTGAAGGGGTTTTTAAGGACAAACTCCATGTACTCAGCGGAGCCCAGGTTGGCGTAGAGCAGGTGCTGGGTGGTGATGGCCTGGCTCAGCATGTTGGCGATGCCCTCTGCCTTGCTTTGCCTGTCGCTGGGTTTGATCGGATAAAGTTGTCTGGCCAACCGGGCTTCCTTTGTCCGATCCTAACATCCAAGAACAATTGCAAATACTGAAAAAGACGCAGAGTAACACCTGGCAACACAGTACCATGACGTTCTGTAAAATATGGATCATGATTTCTCAATATGTCCACAAGCATTGATCACAGTTTACAGAGCAACTTCCTGGTTTAATATTGACCGACCATACTTGACGTAATTTGCACACAGGTTTCTTGAGAGAGATTTTTAGCAACATTTGCGGTGTGCTCACTCTCGGTTTCACCTCATAATAACTAAACTGCTGGATAGTTTGAAACCTTCTGACATCTTGGTTGCGATGTTCTCACATCTCACCCATTACTTTGGTGGTATTTAAAGGCACACAATAACATATTATCATTACATCCATGGATACAGTGTGATTACATGTTATAGTTGAAACATGGTGGTGTTGAAATGTCAGCTTAATGTTGCAAACTTTTATTTCTTTATGGCCAAGGATTTAAAATGAAATGACCTTTTCAAAACCTTAAAGACAAATCCATTTCTCAATGGCTGGTCAAAAAAAAATCCATCACCGACTGAGTGCAGGTGTTTTAAAGGAAATCAATATTATATACAGTATTTTCTTTTATCGTAACGTTTGCTTCATTCAAACTCATTAGATAATATGAAGGTTGCAATAAACCGCACGATGCCAGGGATTCTGGCCAGTAGGTACACTTGTCTTAAATATACATTTAAAACCTCAAATGTAGTTTCAAGATCAGGTTGTCAAAGCTAAAGGGTGTGACAAAAAATTAATACTGAGGTTTTCCGCAGGTTTAGTGCACTGAAAATATGACGGGAATGAACCTGGACCAAATTAGGCTGTGGCTATCAGCCCAGAAAAGTCAAATCCAAATTGAATTGCAAAGCAACTCTTACAATCGTGTTCCTGTGCGAGTAATATTCCACATAGTATTGGCTGTGCTGCGGGTGCTTACCACAGGAAATGTAATGTGTAAAATGTCTGAGACAGACATGCACCACAGCCAAAATCACATTTAGCATGTGCACCCATGGGTGAAAGTACAATATGTGCCTTCGGGTAGAAGAACAATTAACACCTTTTTATACAGTCACTAAAACATAGAGGGTAGAAGGGCACATCGCCACGAGAATTGGAACACAGGCGAGCTGTCTGGGAGACGCTCCACGCCTCTACGAAAGCTCCCTCGTGGCGTGTTAGCGCCAGTAGGAAAAATGCTTCTCTGCCTTTGTTGTCAGTTTGAGATTCAAGTGGAGGCAGCACACGGGGACCGACCATTGCGGCTCCGCTATCCAGAAGCAGGGAGCGGCTATTCTTGTCTCGCCATTGGCTCAAGTGCCAATGTTTGACCTCACCGTGACCTTGGCCTCCTCCTTGCCCTCCCGCTGATGCACGGCAGCCATGCAGTTGAGCTTGCGGCGCCCGCTGTCGGGCTCGTTTAGGTAGCGCGCGCCGTCCATCCCCAGCCTGTGCGCCTGTGCAGCGTTTCTCGCTGCGAAGGAGAAACAGACCGCAATCATGAATATATTTACTGAACAGAGTGGAATCTAATCTTTTCGCCATTTTGACCATATGTTCTGAAAATCCCTCCAAATGTCCAAGAGAGAGAGGCGCTGACAGATTAAAGTATTGTTGGAGCACAAGAAACAACAGCTTGTACACAGACAAGAGTCCAGTCAAACAACTGGCAGCGCTACAACTGGGCCAGAGCCCTCACTGCTGGGTAAACAGACTCTCTTCTCCCAAATTATCTTTCACCTCCATGGCTATTTACCCTTTACAAGCACCAAAATGTTTAATTAAAATACTTGATTCATCTGCGGTACCAGTCACCAAATAATCCATCCTCATTTGAACTGGATCATGCAAATTACCCATGTTCTTTAAACGCTATGACTAGAGAATTTGCCTAATCCGGTACTTTGAACAACAGTCAGAGCTGCCCATATTTTTTGTCATCTAAAAACAGATTTATTTGATGTAGTAGGTTTTTTGTAGCATGTAGGAAGATAAACTGACTCACTAAAATGTGTCAAGTACCAAATGCTGCTATCCAACGATCATCCGGATGTCCTTAATGGCTGCTTGTGTTTAGACATTGAACCTTTGAGAATTTTAGCTTCTCTAGATAAATGAATGATACATAAAAAACTGTGTTGTCAAAATGTATATATTCTTCAATAAGGCATTGTAATTGCTGTTTTTGGTATCTGCATATTAACTCAGGTGCATTGCTACTAGTAAACTGTCCTGGCCCTACTCCTGTATTTGCATTTGCAATTATTTATGCTGTTTGTTTTGTTTCTAATTGACTTGTGTTGACAGTGTTTTGCAGATCTCTTCATGTTTTGTCACTTCACACAGGTTTTCCTTCGCTGCGGTGAGTTGAGTTATCTCGACCACCACAGTGACCCGATGTCATCGAACAAGACGTTTAACCAGCAAACAACCCCGTATCTTTTTATAGTCCTGCTGTAATTAGGCAAGAAAACACATTAGATATACATGGAATGGAAATACATTTACTTTTTGCTTCCACATAAATTCAGGTGTATATTCTAACTCTGTTTTTCTCTCCTAGAATCACTTCTTTTCCTCCCTGCACATTTTCCCCTAAGTCTCCTTATCGTCGAGGCATTGGGTCGACTGCCTGTCACCTCACCAGATAGTGTCTGGCAACACTGCTTCCTTCAGAGCCACCGGCAGGCAGGAGTGGGAGCGAGCGCACACACACTCACGAACACACAACACAGCTTCAGCGTGGCTAAATGTTGCGACTGGACTCTAGTGAAGGCAATTAGGCGCATTGTATGTTTAAATGTCACAGGAAGGTGGAGTGGAGAAAGGAAGGAGTGCAGTGTACAAGAGAGACCAGAGCGGAGGCGGAGGAGGAGGAGGAGGAGGAGGGTAAGAAACAAAGCAAAGAGTGAACAGACCATGTTTGCACAGTAACATGAGCTGTGAATAAATGATTGCAACAGTGTTGGGAATATGTTTGGAGTGAACATGCATTAATCTGTAAACGTGTGTTATACAGTACATGTTTGTTTGGGATTCTTTAATTGTTTTTTTTTTTTTTTTAATCAGTGTACTAGAATATGTGGTGTGCTCGGAGCAAATATGTGTGAAATGTAATACAATGCGCAGCATTTCAAAGGTCTGTTATTCTAGAGTGGCCGGACTTATTTTAAATTATTATAAGCAATTATCTACTTGTTTGCAACTCTTTCTGATGCCTCTTACTGTGTGTGTGTGTGTGTGTGTGTGTGTGTGTGTGTGTGTGTGTGTGTGTAACAGTGCACACTTTAAAGACAAATTTAGAAATACACACCAGTTGACTGGTGAAGGCTTGTCTAATTGAGGAAAAAATTGACTTACTCTTCGTCTGCGCGTGTACACACACACACACACACACACACACACACACACACACACACACACACACACACACACACACACACACACACACACACAAAATACAAACAGGACGGTGGATAGCCACCAGAGATGCTTCTGCAAGCTCAATTAGGCTGAAAATTGAGTGGTTCAGTGGTGCAGCCAAGAGACAGAATGTGAAATGGATCCGGTCGAGTTGATAAAGGAGGGAGCATGGTTACCGCCCAAATGAAAGGCGTTAATTGCTCCATGGCGTACACAATGCACACACACAGTGTGCTTAGTCATACACTGAATGTAGAAAAACATAAACTTCACAGTTAATGAACGTGAAGTCAACTGAAATGTTTGCACATTAGCACTGACACGAGTCAGCGGGCTGTGGATTAAAGGGCTTGCCATTGAGTTGGAGGATGTTTCTGGAGGACAGGCTTCCTCCTCTGAAGCCGCCGATCACTTTGCGGGGAGTTATGATGTTAGAATGAGACGCCATCAGGTCTGCTGCCCTCCTCCTGCGAGGATCTCCTGGGCAACCTGTAGAAGAAGAATATATATAGTTATCAGTTTGACATCCAGCTTCTGATGACATGTGAAGCACCTCATGAAACTTGCTTTGAAGTCATAAGCCAAACTCATAGAGACCAACTCATTTGAACTTTAACAGGCGACAGATTAGCCACAAGATAGAGCCGACTGGTCCATGTCAGACCCGCTGTATATATCCCGACCAGCACCACAATAAATAGGCAAGAAAATAAATAGCTACTCCGAGTTTACATTTGTTCCACCTGCAGGCAATGTGTTATTTTCTAGTATAGTTGCAGCGTACAGATGTTTTTTGGTTGATTCTCTGTCAACGTAGCAGACACTGAGAAATGTCCACATAAAAGGTACCAGAGCTAACAGCCGAGTTCGAACTTGTTAAAATCCCCTGACTGAAACCTTGTGAAGAGCAGCGGTTGCTAATAAGCAAAAGAACTAAACCAGTCGGGAAAATCCACTACAGAGGTTTCAATGCTGAACAGGAGCCTCGCCTTATTGTTTGATCACACATTTTGCCTGAGGTTATACTGATACACAACCAGGATCAGGATCATAACTGATGGGAGCAAATTTGATCTCTGTAACGCTAGATTTGATTCACTCAATTTTGGGGCCAGACCCGTGTAACTCCAACAGTGGCTGGAGACTCGGGCGTTTGCCACTTCTTGAAGTAACGAGCCAAACTGAGATCCGGCCCTTTTGCCAAAACAAAAATCAGTTTCGGGCCAAAGTTCTCTTTCAAATCGCATGTAAAACAACACATTTGCATTGTAGACAACGCCAAAGTGAACACAGTCCAGTTTAAACCCTGGCTTAGAACACTCGAGGCAGGATCAATACATGAAGACAAGCCTACAGTGATTCATTAGTGGCCCGAAATTGCCAGAGGTCTGGACACCGAACACTTGCAACGCTATGAGTGTCATGCTGATTGATGGCGAGTGCTGGCCTCTGTCCGGTGCTGGCTGCAGTAGAACAACAATAACATGAAGATGTTAAATATATCCTGCAACCAAGCCTTCCATATTTCTGCAGGTGGGGGCCGACCACATCGTTACAGATCTAGATCTTAGATTTTTTAAATTGTGCTGTCATTACAGACCCTTAATGTGCCATTGTTTGAATGGCCAAGCTGATAGTTTGGGGTTTTATCCTGCAAAACTGGACTCTTCTGCATCTCCTTTTATGCTCCGAAATGGAAAAATCACCATTTCCCCCCCTCTTTTTAAAAAGGCAAGTGGATAAGTGCGCATTCCAGGGTGCTCTTGTACAAATACTGTAAATGATGGACAATATTAGGCTTTCTTCTGACATTAATTCTGCCCGTGCAGAGCCCCTCTAGCACAGTGGCTGTGGGAAAGGCTTGCTCACGCTCTTAACAGCGCTTTATGCACAAAACGCCCGGTAATGGAAGTGTGACAGATAATTGCTTTGCAGTCAAAGCAACACCAACCCGCAGCGATGTACCATCTTCACAAGGAGAGCCTTTTTCACATACCACGGGTCAAAAAACTTATTTCGTGCAATTTACAGGTAAACAGTGGCCAACGCTGCTTGATACAATTCCCAACGCTTGACTGACTGAAGTAGTATTTAAAACAAACTTTGTAAAGTCACACTGCAACTTGACATGTAGCTACCATTATTCCCATCAGCTTTGAAGCAACATATACCCATTGAGGTGCTTAATTTTGGGGTAAGAAGTCTCTGAAAGGCTCTGGAATCCCTCTCGGATATGACATATAAGGTTAGTGCTGCAAATAAGTGGCTTTACCGCCCAGAACTCACACCTCTGAGCACAGGGGAGTTTTCGAAGGGGGGTGGAGGGGCACAAGTACCATCCAGATCTTTTAGAGGCAAACTCCCTTCATCAACAGACTGATAATGTGCGGCAGCTAAATGAGTAATGGGGAGCTGGTGTTGCCATGCAAACAGACAGAGACAGCAACGTTCTGCAGATTAATGGGCGAGGTGTCTGCCGTCCCAGTCCATTCCCCTCGTCATCCATCACCCTTCCCTGGCCACACAACTCAGCCCAATGTATTTGTTTGAGTTATATTTCCCAAATATTACTGTGAAGATATTACTTCTGCTGTCGCATAAACATCTTCAATCAATAACAAAGCCGCAGAGCGCTCACTCCCAACGCCGCATTATGGGCCTTTTAAGCATGCTTTTCTTTTGTGTCTCAATGGCGGATAGAATCGTGCAATAAGCCTGTGAGGACGCGATAAGATGCACCACCCGGTGCTACTTGCCCACAATAAAACAAATGGCCTGATGATGAACCCAATTATGACCCGCTGATTTTTATCAGTCAATCATTTTAATTAATCGGCTATCACTGGAACCATCGTGAGGCTCGTCAGATAATACCTCCTTTAGTGCTAATCCAGGTTGACGTGCGTGTCTGGCTCTCGGTCACGTTATCCGTCCCTAACTGCTGGATCACGTTGGGAGATTGTTGAGACATAGCTGATGATCCTCATCAGGGAAACGGAAGCCGATACTCCTGGTTCGTGATGCAGAGAGCGAGCCCGGTGCAGCGGTTGCTGCTCTGTGTGGAGGTGAGTAATTGTAAAAGTGCCAAGGGGCGGAACTCTATCAAATTTATTGACTACCACTCTCCATTGCATGACAATAACCCTCCCCGGCACCACCCCACCTGCCTGTCCTCTTTGCTCCGCTGGCGGTTCTTGAGGTTAAGGCCACAACAAACCACTGATTTACTGGCCTCCAGAACAAACGGGAGCAAGCACCAAGGGGGTTTCAAAGCACTCTGCAATATTCGATTTATTCTGCCTCCCCGTTCCAGGCCACTGACCTTTCAGAATAAGCAGATTCCCTCCCACCTCAGGGCTAAAAGCAAGGTTGATAAAGTCGGGGCCCTAAACGCGCCAACAGCGAGAGCTTTTAATGAGTGAGACATACAGTATGTGCGCCCCTCAGGGAAGCCACCTAGCCAAACTAATTGTCAGGTAAATTTCACTGATATCTTGTTCCACTGGTGGCAGCTTAAGGCAGGCTTCTCTCAGCTCTCTGCTGCTGCAACAGACAATCTCTCCAGGGCTTATCAGGACACTGCAGATGAGAAGCACAGTGAAGTCTGGAGAAGGTGCTAATCTGTCTTCTCTACTGTGCTGTAGCAGACACACGCTTTCTGTTTGTGAGTGTGTGTGTGTGTGTGTGTGTGTGTGTGTGTGTGTGTGTGTGTGTGTGTGTGTGTGTAAGAGAACAGCAAAAAGGACAGCAAGAGACAGTGAGAAAGAAACGATACAGGCACAGCTCAGTCAGCAAAACGATTTCATATCAATAGGCTTTCCCTTCTGTCACATATGGGCCTCTTTACTGCTGGCAAATATTACCAACATGTTTCCAAATAGGATATTAAAAGCACTCGCTGTCTTCATTTTTTAGCCAGTATTAGCTTTTTACGACACTACACTCAAACATTATGCGTGTAAGATTGAGTTGGACCATTAAAGGCTATTATATAATCTGCTGGGACCTTGGCTCAGACAGACTAATTTGGGTCCAGTCACAAAACTGCATGCAATTTAAAGTTTTCATCAGCCAAAGCAAGCACCAATTTGTTGAATGAAAGTGGCCCTAATCAATATTTTTTTAAACAATGGATAAAAATGTGATGTGAAAGGGGCCGCTCATAGTGATGAAGCCACAGAGAACTATCTTGGCAGTTCCCCTCAGCTCTATGCGACATTTTTGCATCTTTTAGCTCAATGTTTTAGTTTTTCAGCCGACAACCTTCACTCACTTTCTCTGACAAAGGTCTGATGAAACCAGGGTGCGCCACCTGCCTTGCACCAAACAGCAGCCAGAAAGGAGAACAATGACAAGCTGGGGAACATGATGGAGCATCTAACATCTAAAGAGTCAGAAACTTTAACCAGGATTTCTGAATCAGTGTCACATGGAAAATGGCTACATTTTGTCATCCCTACTAAAATATGTTAAATGTACAAGAATGTTTGCTTGAGACTTGTTCCTTCGGGAGCATTAATCAACGAGATATCCTGCATGCAAAGCAGATGTATTGTCCAGACGGTGGCATTCGACTTTGCCTTCATTTGCACCATCCGGTATTCCATTCATGTACTTGTTCACAATTACTTGCATCTTTTCAATAACTTTATATACAATCACCCACATTGAACATTTGCTTTGCGACCGGTCTGAAAACAGCCGCCAGCTTGCCTGATCCGATATATATGGTGAAAGGGTCAACGAAAAGTGAAGGGTTCTTGCCAAAATCATTTGGAGTTGTCCTCCAGCAACCATGAATGTCTGTATCAAATTTGATGGTTAATTTGACCAGCAAATGTCAATCTACACTTACTTTTTAATACAATTAATGTACATAAACATAACCCACAAAACAAGCAATTGTGGGCGTATGAAAACCCAATGGAGGCTGCATTGCTTTCGAGTTCAGTCGATGAAAATGAAAATGGCATTCCATCTCTCCTTTACTTTCTACCCTTCTGCCATCCATCTCTGCTGTCTGTTTGCTTGTTTATTTGAGAGAGGGAATATGATACAACAGGCCATCAATTAGTCCACAGTATCTGTCTGCGGAAAAGCTCAGGGCTCTATATCATAATGACATCGTGGATTACAAAGATTATACACCATTTAATGTATTCACTCTCTTTGGGACAGAGTTGCTCACACATGCTGATGCTTCTGCATGGACTCGGCAGACTTGGCGCCAGCTTTCAAATGTTGTTGAGGTTGAAGAAATCTCTCTTTAAATGCATCTCTTCCCCTGCCTCCATCTTCATTTTCCACCCAAGAGTTCATGTGGATTCGGCAGATGAAATCAATAAAGCGTCGTAGCTTTCCTCTGGATTCACCAGTCAGTCAGTTTCATGGGACGCGCAGGCGGTCGTCACGCTTTATAGACTCCTCATCTGCTCCCACAGTGCTCTGTGTGGGAGCGCCGCTTTCTTCCTCGAGACGTTCCTCAAAACCAAACCCCAACCCTCCCATGCTCCAGCCAGGATTTCACAACTATCTATTATTCTGATTAAGCCACTTCCTTCACTCCTTTACAACGCTATTAATAAAAGCTGCTTTGCAGAATGATTGAATAGGCCTGACAGCCTAAATCATTAAAATTTTATTAATTACTTGTCAATCCCACCTTGTGATGATTAAAAAGGATATCATTCGCTGTTTCACTCTTTTTCATTTGGAAATGCCAGTCTGCCACTCACTTTTTCCACTGAAGCCTAATTCTGGTGAACTCCCAACGGGGCGAAGTTAAGACATGATTAATAGCATGCATGAGTGAAACACATGGAATTAGAAAGGGCAGAGGGCAGTATGTAGTCAGGATGGCATTGCTTGTGAATTGCAATGCTATGGAGGGAGGAGGGAGAGAGACCCACATGGTTGTATAAAATGAATACATATGAGCATATAATACATTTTCTCAAGTCATGGCTCACATGGTGAACGCATGGGGAATAGAAATGTCCCATCAGTGCAAATACATGCCATACTTACTCACCACTCTGCTGCTCTGACGTTTTCCTTTCCCAATCAATTTCAATCACCTCCATTCTAGGTGCTATTAAGTTACTGTCACTGAAACTCAACACTTCCTGGAAAATTGCAAAACTAAAATCCTATCAGGAATAGGAGGGATTATGCCCTGTGAGTCACTGGAAGGGATTTAATATGAGTGGTCTGAGCACAAAGCGTTAAGTTTCCCTGGCAGTAGCTGAACAGCAAAAACAGTAGAAAAGGGAAATTTAAAGCAACTGGAAGTAGTGAAGTCTGTCAATGTTGTGCTGTAGGAAGTAGTGCCGTGGAGATGAATTGCTCCCCGTTGCTGTGTCTACGGTGTATAGCGCAAACATGTAAGTCGCTTTGGATAGAAGAGTCAGCTAAATGAAATGTAATGTAGAGTATGCTGAATTTAGGGAGTTTTGAATTTGCATTAAAAGCAAGCAGCATCAAGAACAGCAGATCAGACACAAACAGAGGATTGTTACTAAAAGATGTAATATCAGTTGGGTTTACATTTACAGTACACATAATCACCAGTCAACATGATCATATGCATGACTAGATTTCAATCAACTTTATTCTAAATCAACAACTTCCTCACACAATTTCACAGGACATTTCAGCCTCGCTGAAAAAGGAAGACACTGTTGCTGCTTCAGCTGCCCTTCCCGTCACACTGCCACACATCTCTGCTTTTCTCTCACACTCTGTGCCATCAACCATTTTCAAGCAACCTTCCCTCACCTCTCAAGCTGAAATCCAAAAGCAGTATCTGTACACTGTCAACACAGAAATATAGCCTGCCATTCAGCTTGGCCGGCATGCATTTTTTAAAAGGTCCACCCAGTAGGGATTTAGGGCCAGGAGAGTTTTTCCAAACCATAAAGGAGCCATGTAATCCTTCTTTTGGAAATCACAAATATTGGAGTTGCAGGGTTCTCATTCGACGTCAGCGATATACTCTACCTGTCCGCCTCTCATTTCTGCCATGCCGCCTCATCAAACGCAACCTGTCCGCGCTCTGCTACACATGTCCGTCTACATGTCTGTGTGTATGCATGCCTTCTTGACCGTGATTGAGTGATTCGATTTGCATACACCCTCATGTCTGTCGTTCGTATTAAATCTCTGTCGAAACAAATCCATCCGTCATATCGTGAGTAACTTGTGATTGTCAAGCCCCCCCATTAATGACCAAGCTTTACATCCTTTACCACCCACCAAATGAGATTGCTTATTTATTACAGCTTGATAACAGGCACGGAGAAAGACTACAGAGGATATAGGGGAGGCGAGAGAAGAAAACAAACAGTCACAGAGAGGCGTGTGATAGAAGGGTAAGAAGTAAATAGATGAACGGGAGAAAACAGGAAGACAGTGATAAAGAGCGAAGAGACAAGTGAGAATGTGAGAAAAGGCAGCGACAGATGGAGGCAGAAACAAAGAAAAGTGCTTGTGAGGCCTCCCTCCCCAAATTGATTCTGACTGTCGGCCGCGGCGCCTGATGGATATCTGAGCCTTGATTGGAATTTACATGCCAGACACGACCGTGCGCCTCCCATGCCCAGCACACCCAATAACCCCTGCGCTCTCAACCTGCCTCGAGTGATAAGTGCTGGCATATTTAGCCCCAAACAATGGCACTCCGAAGAGCTTCTCAGGCCCCCAGAATGATGCATTGTTTATGAGAGGGAGTATCGTTTCAACAGTTGATTAATGGCACGGAAGCTATCGTCAGCTGCCACTGCACCGCGGGGGCACGTCGGGCCCAAATTGGATGAGTGCGAGGGAAGAGGACAAGTGCTCAGTTGCTAGACGGAGTGGAACTATCACATCAAGATATTTCGCTTCGGCACAGTGTTTGCTTTGCAAGCCTGCGCACATCCAGAAAATGGGAACTTTCAACGGCAGCAGCAGCAGCAGCCCTGGGGATTCACTGTCATGTCCCAACACTACACATCAATAAAAGTAAACAGGCAACATTACTTTATAATCCGAGGATCCGAATGGATATATGACCTGAATATAAAAGACACTTTTCAGAGGCAGGAAGAAGCTTTGGGTTATATTGAGACTGGATTTTCTTTTGAAAACTAGAACAAATACAATTTCCTGGCTTTCATTAAGTTCACTGTCAGGTTTTCAGAACGCAAATACCAACAGCCTTCATCCCGTGCATTCACTCTCCCTCCCTCTCCTGTGTCCAACTGAGGCCAGCACTCGACTTAGTATTAGATTCACAAGTTTCTCCACTGTAGCATACGCTATTGGCAACACAAAGTGAGACAACTATCTGGTTGGTCTGACGAATTCTTGCCTAATACGTCACTCAATTCTCCATGGAAGTGCACTCACCATACAGCATGATGATGCTCATTCATTAGTCCCTAGTTCTGCATCAAGATTATGCATCACATTATCAAAAGGCTTTCACTGACTGTACATCCTTGAACAAATATGACTTTACAATCAGCACAATCAGCAATCAGGGAATACAGCTTACTGTAATAATGTACAAAGGACATAGAGCACGGGAGGTCATTATTTGCTTTGAGATCACTGTGCGTGACAAAACAATATCAACCAAGGTTCCATACATGGATAGCAAGATCCATTCACTGATGAATACCAGCAGGTGGACCTTGAGTAGAGATCATTTTGTCACACCAAAGGAAGCTGTTTGGGCGTCCGGTCCATTTGCTGATATTCTATGTCGACGTTCGTCATGGGTCAATATTTGGACTTCAGCAATTCAGTGTAAAAAAAAAGAGAAGAAAAGTCTTGCAATACTTGCCTATGTTGCCTGTGCGGATGTGCAGCCGGCCCCTGACAATAGTGTGGACCGTCATGAGGCTGAGAGCTGGCCGCTGGCCAACATCTGCGCTCGTCAGCAGGGCGTCCTCTCCCACGTAATCAGTGGTCAGCACCTCCACCTCGTGAAGGGCCTGCACGGCCGACTTACCCTGACGCAACATGTACTGGGGATGCAAAATAGGGTGTGGAAAAGGGAACCGAGTGGGATTCATTCACACCTACACATTAAACACAAATGTGCTGATAAAGACACAGGGGGAACATGATTAAATGAAAACAGACGAATCACATAGACGCCAGGAGCGGGAGTTTGAGTTATCGCAAACTGAATTATGTCAAAACAACCCGACCCTGGTTGTAAATGACTCCCTTGGTTTTTTTTTCTCATCAATGAAATGCTTTACAAACTTCACCAAGTTGCAAAACAAATCAATTCTGCATCAAGGTTGGCAAGAGAGTTTCTGTCCAATCAATGAATAGCAGGGTTGAAAAGTTAGAAATTGAAACGCCTTTAATGTGTCGTTTGTTTTCCCTTCAGAGGTCGGTAGAGGAGGGGAACTTGCTTCGGTCAAATCCTTGAACACAGGGACAAACACTGAAAACTGTGTTTGGTGATGAACCGCCACATCTCATGAAACACGATCATTTGTATTTGTTCTGGTCCCACAAAGACAGAGTTAAAAGATTTAGAACAACTATTATAAAATGTCTGTTTTTTGTATTTTCAGGAAACCTGGGTAATTTACAGTATAATGAAGTGTTTTTGCATTTGACGTTCTATCATCAAAAGCAGGTTTTTTTCTTCTGCAACGCCTGGTTCCCGCTAATAAATGTGTTAAAACAATCTGCAAACACTGCATGAATCCATGACAGATGCACTGCTTTACGATGAAGGGGCGTCACAAGTTTGACAACGCATGTGTAAACAGGACGGGTTTGATGCTTAGCTCTGTGAAGTTCACGTAGCGAACACCACGTCAGAGGGAATTAGAGTTTGTGTTGAATTTGACAAAACAAAGTAATCATGTGTCGACCTCCGTCTTTTACCTTGAGCTCGACGGCAGTAGAACCGATGAGGAGCAATGAGTCGCTGTCCCAGATGTCAATGTGCATGGTGTGAAGGGCCAGGTAGCGCAGGAACCAGCGCTTCTCTCCGGGCTTCAAGAAACCTCCGTCTACTCTGAACTGCACCTGCAGGCCCAGGGGACCTTCGACAAGGAGAGACAGGACGTCAGCACGGAGGAGAAAACACATACACTGTTCAAAATGAATGATGATGGGATGAGCAGGATAAGGAATGAGGACGTCATCTTCCTACATCCACTCAACACACTGGCAGAAAAAGTGCAGCTGTATTGGATAAGTCACTGGCTACTGATTGAGATTGGTCAGAGCAACAGTCTCAAAGTCTCAACTTGGTACGTTGAGGTAAAACGGTTCTCTGATTAGTTGATGGACAGAAAACTAACTGGCGACTATTTAGAGAAACGATTCCTCGTTTAAGTCATTTTTTCAAATGAACAACTGAACAATTACAAATGTGGGATTTGCTGCTTTTCTTTGTGTAATCCTATGTTGAAATAAATCAAATGTATGCGTTGGTGTGCTCGTCGAGCAAAACAGAAGATATTTTTTACACGCATTTTTTCCATTTACTGACTAAACAATCGGTCGAGACAATATATCTCAGTAAGGTTATCTGTGCTTAGGATGAAAGCCAGCGTTACAAACTGAAGGTGTGGAATTTAGACAACATGGCAAGGGTAGGATCCTTTCCTATCTTTATGGAAATGCAACGCTTTAAAATATCACCCACTTGGATCATACACTACATTGATAGCATGTTCAACACCGCCGGCAGAAATCGATCTGATGATTATGTGAGCCTTTTGCTTCCGTCCAGATGGCTTTGAATATAGAGGGAGAGCCATAATATCTGTAACCAGCTGTCAACCTCGTGGATGGAACTGAACTGGTGCAGCAGCCATCGACTGGGAGTCATTAAGTCTGATGATTGAGCTTGATGGGAGTACAATAACCGAGGAGTATGAGGCCATTTCACAGACTTAGAAGCACCTTAGGGTTCCCGTATTCCAAGATGATAATGGTGGCTAACATGGCCAGAAAACATTTAAAGTGGTTTTATGAACGGCGGGCTAAAGTCATGGCATTGATCAGCACGACCGCCGTAGATTCCCCACTTCATCACTTAAGCTGCTTTTCTTCTTGAAATACGATACACAGTTTCAGGACTGGAGCTGTTCTGAGGATAATGGCGGCCTTAAATCGCTTTAGTATTCATGCTAGCCGTATGATTAATAAGCCATTTGCTATTTTGTCCACTCCTGCAAACTCACATGCAGAGAGACATACGCAACAGCTATTTTGTAAACGACCACCTCAGATCAGAGTAAAAGCCCGGACTGATTTTGAGAATGTGCAACGAGCACCCTGTGATTCTCTCATGAGCGCTCTGCAATGCACCGAATCTGACTCATTCTCGAACTCCCCAAACCCAATCTGCAGCGGCGGATCCATGTACCAGCGCGTGAGTCTTTAAAAAGGTGCGAGTGTGGGTCTTTGTGACAACACTCCCCGAAAATTCTCCCGCACAGCATGCCTCCAACTCGGTATCAAAGCCCCCATGCTGTCTTTATACCCATACGATGAACGTGAGGAGAAGCAGCTGACTGGATAGAAGTGGAGTAATGAGGATGATTGGTGACGGCCCTGCAGTGTTAAAGAGAAATAACTCTTCCCACACATGAAGGGATGAAATTATTTCTCTCTCTCTCTTCCTCTTCCTCTCTCTCCCCTCTCTCTCTCTCTCTCTCTCTCTCTCTCCCTCTTCTCTCCCTCTCTCTCTTCCTCTTCTCTCCCTCCCCTCCCTCTCCTCTCCTCTCTCTCCCTCTCTCTATCTCCCTCTTCTCTCCCTCTCCTCCCTCTCCTCCCTCTCCTCTCCTCTCTTCCCCCCCAATCAAGCATGCATGCAGCCTGTTCTGAGGTCAGCACTGCTACCAGCGGCTGTTTCCTGGGGTTCAAACGAAAAGTTTTGTTGAAGGCAAATGCCAATAGTGCACAGTCAGGGTTGAGTAGTTGTTAAGAAGCTTTGTTAAGAAGCTTTCGATCATATTAAATGAACTTCATCAGCAGATGGCGTTCGCCCACAGATTTTCTTTTTTTTTCCTGAGCAATATAAGGACTTAAAATACATTATCTAATGTAATCAATTTAACAAAGCTAGGTCCCATGCTTGTGTATAACTTCAGTCACGTGACGGCAGGTGGTCCTGAGTGAGAGTGTGTGTGCGTGAGACTGGCTTTGGTCCGGTCTTCATTAGTTGGAATGCTTCAGCAGTCCAACTATTGTTATCCTCTTCTTTAATCAACTTATTATTGTATTTCTTCCGTACGTATTTTGAATCTCTTCTCCTCCTTCATATATTAAGCTAATTAAACCGTTCAAATATTAAAATATTCAGCTACTTAAGGACACGATGGCTATGACCTTTCATATTTCTGACTTTTCAAATTTCTGAATTATTAAGCTTTTTATGAAAATTAAAATGACTGGGAGCGGATGGGGAAAATCTTCAAATCCTCTTCAACTTCAAAAGCTTACAGGTTCTGCATACGTTCAGCTAAAGACACCATTTAAACTTTTAAAATTTCATATTTTCTATATTCAGCTGGTTTCAGCTTGATTCAGCTATATTCCGCTATTTTCAGCTATATTTTCAAATATTTAAGATTTAAGCTTCAGCTTTTAGCATTCCAACACATTTTCAGCAGGAAATGCAATCTCTAGTTTTAATTGATCACGTCACTGCAGTGAAGTTCTGTTTTCTCCTTTTCAAGGTATAAAAGCTGCCAAAACAGCATTTAGCCCATCACGAGACACTAAGACTTTGTAGGGAAAGGCAAGCTACAATTCATTTGGATGGATTGCAGCTAATTACAGTGACTTGAATTTACAAATGTAGCATAAGGTTTCACAGACTGCAGAGTAAAATCCACCCACACAGAATAAAACATACTGACTAGGGGAACCTCCATTTTAGCAGTGACAGGCCATTACAGACTTGTTTGACAGTATTCAAGAAACAGATAAAGGGAAGACAAACAAAGACCAAATAAGTCTATTTATATACACTATTTCTGTGCTGCTTCTCCTTTTGCCTCCCTCTCTCCCCAAGTCTCTCCACTTGCACCATTAATTCACCCAGCATGCTCCTGGCTTGTACGCGGTGGATGGGTGGCAATGGGAGCACAGAGGGATAGAGAGAGAGAGGGAGAGAGAGAGAGAGAGAGAGAGAGAGAGAGAGAGAGAGAGAGAGAGAGAGAGAGAGAGAATGTGCAATATGTGTCTGTGCTCACAAATGGGGAAGAGCTGACTGATCTGGCCCAAGGGTTGTGTCTGTGTCTGTGTGTGTGTGTGTGTGTGTGTGTGTGTGTGTGTGTGTGTGTGTGTGTGTGCAGCATGGTCTGCAGACGAGGAGCGGCACCCAACCGACCCCCTCAAACCTGGACGGTCTGCCCAGTGTGCACACAGCAGGGAAGGCGGTCTGAAAATCCTGCCGGGGATCAACAACTTTCACAAACTCTGTAAAAGCCTGCAGGCAAAGAAAAGGGTGAGGATGAACAGAGTGTGGAGCTAGATGGAGAGGCTGACGCAAACCAGACCATCACGGTAGACTAAGGTCACATCTACCAATATGTCTAATAGTTAAAAAAAAATAATGGTACAAGTTTCCCACTGCAATATCAGAGATATGACGCATTTTGTCTTGTTACTTCTAAACCGCGAAGTAAAATCCAGTCTTATAGTTTGACGTTTTACCTCATTCACTGCTGGTGGAATACATCAGCTAACTAACGTTTCATAAAACCAGAACCCTGTGAAATTACGATAGCCAAGCTACGATTGGTCAATTGCATATGCATGTAAGGAAGCATTTTTTTACAGAGGAAGATTACGTTTTCTGCTGGATTTACTTAAATCACTTTATTTACCTCTGAAAAGGAGGCAGATAAGATTTACAAGAGCCATAAGGGAATGGTTGTAGTGACGGAAATATTACAAAGAAAGGAATACTTCACACTTAAAAATGACCATTTGTGTATCAAGTTCTAACCCTGTGTTACTTTGAATTCATGTATTAAACTTTGTTTATCACGCATGCCTCCGCGGTGAACGAAGAATCAGTAAATGCGACCTACGTTTAACGTCAGCAGAGTTATATCAAACATCCCTTCACAAACTCTAACACAACTCGTGAAGGATAATCTAAGTCTCTCATTTCTCCAGAATGTACTGAGCATGACTGGATAAATGAGATTTAGATTACACTGCACGAGTTGTGTGAGAACTTGTACACGGATGTTTGCGTATGGTGTATTGTTTTGGCATTGTTAAACATGGCCTGCATTTACTCACATTCTTCAAACATTAACTCTGCATGCAAGACAAAAAAATTTAAAATCTGTCAATGTGACACCATTTTCAACATAAATCAAACGGGGACACACTTCACTATGTAACGTTTCTCCAATTTGAAATGATTCAGAGGACCCTGAACCCTGTGGACTCACACGGGGGATGAGGTTGAGAGGAGCTGCTGCTACAATTGGCTACTGAGAACCTCCAGTGTGTTCCACTGCTACCCTTTAAAAAAATACATACATATATTTCTTTGTGGCTGCGAAAAAAACACAAATATTATTTCTAAAGGAGATAATTGCATATTCCTTTTCTCCCTGGTGAATTATTTTAATTGTTACTACCTACAGTCTAACCATTGTCATTGCTCGCACATAATTGTACAAATGATGTGCACCTATTGCCTTCGCAAAATCATTCGTGGAGGCAGAGCACTTAAATCGCTGTGTGAGCTAACTTGAGTGGGGTAAACAGCAGGATGCCAAACTGTGTCTCACTTCCTCACTCAGTCTGTATAGTGGCACAGAGGGAAAGAGGGAGAGGGATTCTTGTTTTTCCCCCACAAAGCAGCAGTTGGCACTTTCCTTTCGTAAAGGCAGGTCCAGTGTTTCCTATGCTAAAGGAGCTAAGTTAGGAAGCATTGAAGCTCCTTTCCTTTGCGTTTAGAGACACTTATCATGGCGGCCACTTAGGTACTTCCGGGTCATTTTCACTCAGTTATTTATTTATTTATATATATATATATATATATATATATATATATATATATATATATATATATATATATATATACACACACACACACACACACACACACACACACACACACATCACTTCCTGTGTAGAGATACAACTTCCTGCCTGGGATATTCCTCTTTTGCAGCCACATTTTAATTCAGGCAAAAAGAAAAAGGCTGTATTTTTACATACAAAATCATCAAGTGTTGCTGTTAAACCAACACCAGACATTTTCGGAGAGCTAATTGGTGAATGGAGCATGACATGAAAGGATTGTTCCAAACAGGGTTAAGTAATTGAATGGCTTTCTGAGGAACTTCCACCCTGCAGGACACAGAATCCCAACGCTGAATAACTGCAGCAGCTTTGAAGCTCAGACATATTCCATATTCTCTCTCAACCACTATCTCTCTTTCTCTCACACACACACACACACACACACACACACACACACACACACACACACACACACACACACACACACACACACACACACACACAGAATGAAGAGGGAGAAGTCAGTCTCTTCTCGCTCCTGCCTGTAATGTCTTTACAACGGGGCTCTAAACAAGGTGAAAGTAGTTATGAATTCACCTCTTGTTTGGTTATATTGAATTGCAGAAACATACAGCGATCGTGGAGTGGTGGCACCTAGTGCTCCTTTGTTTGACAACGCTCACCTGATGTTCAGCAGGTATAACGTTGACAATATCGTTTAACATCTCAGCGTGCTAACTTTTGCAAAAAAGCACGATAACAAACACAATGCAGAGCTAAGGCTGATGGAGATGTCATTAGTTTTGCAGGTATTTGGTCATAAACCAAAGTGCTGGAGAAGCTTCCCCCCCCCTCCCCCGAACGGTGAGTGCCGCTAATGTGGAAACACTGCTAAGTGCATCTTCAACCCCGGTGTGTCAGCCGCTGCTAACCGGGCAGACAGCTGGGCAAAATGGTACGAAGTGTATGAAACAACAACTTCTTGCTTGTTTTTTTAGTTTGAATGAAGTGTGTTTTACAATGCCTTTACATCCCATTGGTGTTGAGATGGGGGCGATAGCCAACTGTGGGTTGTATTCATTCAATCACACCAATCAACCTGAGCTGCATGTCTTTGGACTGTGGGAGGAAGCGGGAGAACCCGGAGGGAACCCATGCTGCCACAGGGAGAACGTGCAAACTGCACACAGGATCGGGGATCGAACCAATATACGGCATTCAGAGCATTAATGTATCATAAAAAAAAGATGTTCTATGTCGTTCAACCACAACACCCCCCTGCATGCAAGGAACTGATCTCGTCAGTTAGTGGTTGATTGTCGATTAAAAAGGTCAGAAAAAATAAATTAGCATCCGTTTGTGACCTGACTGAAATCGAGTGGAATGAGACCGTAAAAAGGAAACAACAATGTCTCCTGGCGAGGTGAGTGTGTTTGTCCCTTGTTTGGTTCTTGTGACAAAACCTCTGAAATGTTTATCCATGACATGCCACATTCTCACTTGTGATAGGAAGACTGTAAAAGCTTTTTATATATATTTTTTTTTTGCGCAAGTATAGTCCTGGGTGTTTTGTTTGTCGTCTTCTCTGCTTTGTGAAATTTGTGTTTTAAATTGAGATTTACAAATGTTCACAAATCTTTTCCACAATCTGATAATAATGAAAAAAGATGATTTAATATAACAGCATAATTTTCATTTTTTGTTACAATTTCTTTCCAAAAAGTGCTTGTGTACATGGACAGCATTTTACTTTTTGTTATGGTTCAGCAAGTAAAGTTGCTTAAGACCGATGAGTCAGCTATAAATACCTCAGGAAACAGTGATTTGATTAAACACTAAGAGAAGCTGTGAATGAAACTGTTGAATGATAACTGGAGTGCTTAATCCAGTTCAGCAGTTGTGAGTAAATAGGTGGAAGGTCTCTTTGGAATATATAGAAGGATCTGTCTGAGTGTAGGAGGGCTCTGTGGAAGTGCACGCTGGATGATATAGACTGAGAAAGATGCAGAGACAGACGGAGAAGTATTGACTGAGCTAGACTGGAGTGTGTGTCTAGGGAACGGAGAATATGGGTAGGCGTAGGAAGGGGGATTGTTTGTGCGTCGATATCACGCTCCGTCAAAAGCTGCAATATCTCTTCCATTTCATTAGTTGCTACATGAATAGACTTGACAGCAATCAAGAGTCCGTCCGGCTGATTGAAAGAGAAGTGCCTCAGCGCCAGAGGAAACATCACGAAGCATCATGGAATGAGATCGTACTTTTGTAGCCACAAATTTGTAGAATGTTAATCTGGAAAATGGTAACACAAATAATAATATTTAACTGTAACAGATATATACGACTACATTATGTTTTGTTATCAATGGCAGGGATTTACAAGTGTCTTCAGTAGCATGAAATACATTTTTACAAAGATGAGTGCATTTTCCCACCTTCCAACACACCAAACGGCATGAATTTTGTCGGTTCAGTCTCAAACATATCACCATGCATTGATAACTTGTCGTTCCATGTGATAGATCAGTTATCAATAGTGATAGTGATTCAAGTCCCTGGACTTTAATGCCATGCTCATACAAATGGAAGCCAATGGCTGCAAGGTAAGAAAAGAAATAAAGTTAAAATCAAAAAACGTATGTCCACTCTAATACTTTTCTTAAAGATGCTCAAAATGCATCCACACCGAGGGGAGTATCAGGATGGTTTCATTCTTCATAAATGTTTACTGTGGAGATGCCCAATTCCATTTGAGTGAGGAAGTGAGCAGTATTATTATTATTTTTTGTGTGTTATGTTTTTGCAGCGGTGGATCCTTACCAGAGTTGACAGTGCCGTCTCTGTTGATGGAGGCCAGGACACAGGGAAGTGGAACACTAGCTTTCTGTTGAACCTTGTCACCGGTCAGGAGTTTGAGCTGCTGCGATGTGACTGGTGGAAAGCGATAGAACTGGAAGGTGAAGTAGATGTTTTCAGGCCAATCGGGGCCAACACCTGCCGCTGGTGTTCTGGCAGAAGACAGACAAGAGGTTAATGATTATTCAGGAAAAAAGTAATCGCTCACGCTGCAATACTTGAGGGAAATACAGCAATGCTGCATGCAAATAAATGAACAGATGATTGATTTACGACCCTGAATATGATCAATTTGACACTAACTGTGATGTTTTTATTACAAAATCTACGGTATGTGGGGAGTAGAGTGGTATGCATATTTGAAAATTGATGGTTAGAAATGTCATTAAAAACCTGGAAGGGTAAATCACTTTTCAGCTTTTGATTTACCTTGGACAATTATAGTAAAAAAATACCTAATATGCATGTCCTGCACGTCCTCCCGGAACCGGTAACTCAGCTTTACAGCTACTTAAAAGTAAAAAGCCAATAATAAAAATGAGTATTAGAACTTCAGGTGGTAAATCACACCTTCAAAATTGGCTCTAAATTAGACTGCTGATTGAGTGGGTACAAACTCAGCCTTATACCTTTGATTCATTATAAGTGGATAGCTTGGCTCCTTCTTAAAACTTAAGGCAGCATGAAAACTAGTTATTAGATGTGTGCAGGACAGGAAGTCTGTCTGATTGTGTCAACAACAAAAAAAGGTGCATAAATGAGGTTGTATTCTGTGAACACAAAGGGAATCATTGTATGTAGTGTGTGTATGCTTGGACTCCTATGGAGAGAAAAAAAAAAAAGTATTTCTGACTAACGGAACCTCCTGGTGTTGTGTATTCCTTTTTCACACAGACACCACCCTCTGAGTGTGATATTTCTCACACACACACACACACACACACACACACACACACACACACACACACACACACACACACACACACACACACACACACACACACACACACACACACACACACACACACACACACACACACACACACACACACACGAAACTGCTGATGGCCCACAACACGTCCCGGTGAGCCTGCAAGCACTCAATTTAGCGAACGGGTTTCAGGATGAGCCTCTCTCCGTTTCCGTCTGATGAACAGATTAGCAATCAGTCATCTGGTATTCAATAATGAGGAGAAAAGAAAAAGGCGCTTGTAAACAAGCGGGGAGTGCTGCGAGCCCCCCCACGTTCACGGAAGGGCCGTCAGAACCGGAGATTTCAAGGCGGAGGGATGCGGTGTGTGAACTCCCAGTCAATCACTTGCTGTGGAATTCCGCTGTTAAAGAAGCCGCCGTGCTCCATCTTCACAGAGGAGCCGGCATTAATATTAATTCTGTGAACAGACAATATTGATAATTATGGCGCCCGGTGAGAGCTAGAAAATTACACCGCCTATGCAGAGCCTCCCCGCTTGCTAAGCACCGCTGCTGCCATACCTGTTTGTCATAATTATGAGGCAACCCTCGACCTGCTCCACAGGGAGCTACAGAGAAAGGCATCGTATGTTCAAGTCTGTGGTTTCAGGTTGCACTTCAGATTGCCTTCAGTTGGTCTTGGAGAAGAAGAAAAACTGAAGAATCCATTAAGCTTTGACACATTCAAATTGATGATGATGACAAACAAATTAAAGTAAAAAAGCCATACTTTCGGATATTAAAATATCAGATTTATCTGATAATATGATAATATGATGGTGTATCAACTTACCCAGGGGCTTTACATATTTGCTGTTGTAATCTTACAATATAACTAGATTTTCACGACCAAATTTCCTTGCAAGAAAGGAAGTACTTAGATTGCCAGCATGTATGGAGTAAATAGGATGATGCTGTGTTTCACGTATACTGTCTGTCTGTACTTTTTAGAGATGTCACCGTGTCTCCAAATCACAATTATACTTTTACTGGCCATCCGTTTAAGTCCTTCTTTACATGTATTTATTGATTAATTTCTGTATTGGCTATGTTCTTAAGTGGCATCAATTTAGGCAGCAAAACTTCACACATTTTTGTGCATCTGATTTGCAAATGGCAAAATGCATCACCATTAACTCAAAAAGGAAATAATAAAACACTTAAATGTTACCATAACAGCAGCTGAATAAGACTAACTGACTAAACTGATTGACAGAACAAGTCATAAAAACACAGTAATGTCGCCTTTTAACATCAAACTCTAAAAAAGATAAACGATGCTTGTCACTGCTTAGACATGAAGATTAATTCCAAGGGTTGCCAAATGGTTGAGGAGAACAAAATAAAAGAACACATTAAAAATGAAATGACATATTTTAAACTACTTCTTTTTACATTACATCACCGGTATCAGTGATACAATTTGCCTCCGATTTGATTTTATAGTGTTATAGTATAGTATAGAGTGTTTGTGAGTCAAGTTGTGAGCCAGGAGTTTCTGACTGGGAGGTCATGGGCAGGCCATGGGGTCATTGAACAATATCCATGTGCTAGCTGTGAAAAGTGGACCAAACTAGGGCATCGCTCATTATTCTGGGTTTAGAGCACCCCGAGGTGAAGTTAAAGCCATCTATTACCACACAGGACGAGCCAAAACACTCTACTTATATTAATCCTGAAAAACAAAGCCGTTCTATTCACGCACGATATCGAGAACGGCATTCCACATCACATGTCACTGCGTTGAGGTTGGCACACAGGAGGTCGCGGGAGCACGATGGCGAGTGCACGATGGACAGGACAGATGCGAGTCGGGTTTATCAAGCCGCCGACGGTACTGATGACAGGATAGAAGGACACAGAGCGGTGTGTTTTGTCCCCATCCGTCAGCAGCCCCCCCTCCACTGTCAGCCCCTGACAGAGGGGACACTGGCTCCAGGGTTTCTGTGATGGGTCGATGACAGAGACGCAATTCAGCCCGCGCTGACGGGAAATGTGTTTATTTTTTTTCCTCTGAAAGCGTACGTCTGCGTGCTGCTGTGTATGGGTATGTACTTGACATGTGTGTGGAGGGTGGCTGGCAGGACTTCATGCCTGCATGGTTTAAGTGCATTGATGTTTTGGCTGCAGAAAAAAAAAAGACATCTCAAGGCAGGCGGGGTGTCGCCACGCATAAAGTAAGTATCTATTCTTTTAGACAGTGAAATGGGCTCAGAGAGCAGTACAATGCAAATCAATGACTGCAATAACAATCCTGTCATTTCTAAAAAACATTTTTTTTATAACAGTAATATATTAAAGTAAAAAAATCACACCTAATCTATTGTGGACTAAATCTATGCTGATCTCTACAACAACAGCTGCTTTCTGTCAGTAGCAACACTGCGGGCCTCACCTGGTAAACGCCAGAAACTGGAACACCAGCAGGTCGCCCTGAAGAGGGTCGCTGTCTTCGCGCTCAGGGTCAAAGGGCACGGGCTCCGTGGTGTCCAGGACTTCCACCGCCAGCCCAGCACTGTCCACGATGTCGGGGAAGCCGGCGGAGTGGAGGTGGGCCAGCGAGCTTCTGGAGCTGACCGAGCAGGAACTGACAGGAGATGGGTTAAATCAGTGGAAGGCCCCGGAATCACGAGCGCACATCGTTTATTCGCCGAGCTAAGAAAAGTTCAGTGAATGTCGGAGTGCAGCAGGAGGTAATGCGTTTATCCCGCGACGCACCGGTCTCACATGGGTGATTTGTGGTTGTAAATGAGGCGAAAATTTCTTTTTGGGATCTGAATAATGCTCGGCTGTTTTATCATTTCAGACTCAGATCAGCTTGGATCCGTTCCATTTTGACTCCAGATGTTTAGCTTTTTTGGGAGAAAACTTTAACCTGAATATCCTGCCTGACTTCACAAAAAAATACATTGAAACAATGATCAGACAGCATGAGGGTGTCGGCAATATCCGTCAAACAGCGGCACCACGAGAACGCTTACAGGGGAGCGAGAGCGGGCGTCAAAGCGCTCCCTCAGGGTTTTCGAACATAATTGGCAGTTATCTCTAATCATAGTGGCCACCTGTTTTTCCGTAACTGTGGTAACATTCATAACTTATACATCCAGCGCTGACACCCAACACTCTGGGTATGATAAACACAGTGCACAGATGGCCGGCTAAAGTGCAAGTGCAGGGAAATGAGCGATAATGTTTGGGCTCATCACAGCAGTAGCGCGGCCCGGGTCCAGTCGGTAAACAGACAAGCCCACGGCTTCACATTCTGTGGCAGAACGACGCCTTGATCAAACTAATAAAGGCAACAACAGTGAAGAAGACCGGCGATTGGGTTTTCCTCTGCGGCTGTTTCAATTTCATGCTTTCAAAGTTATATCTTAAATTAACCCAAGTGGATTAATATTCAAGCCATCATATTTTTTTTATTATTTCAAAAGAGGGCTCAATCAGATATGCGTGGCAGCTTCAATTAAACTTCTTTAGACTTCATTGTTCTACTCAAAGAAGTGGGTCATTCCACCCCGAACACAGTCAAAAACATGTTTTGGCTCAGAGTGGCAGAGATGCTTCAGCCCACTGAACTGAACAGCATCGTGTCTGGATCCAAACTCTGGGATTGGGAAACTGTTTCGATGCCAGCTGCTTATTTACAGACACTCTGCTAATGCCAGGCCTTGTTTCGGAGTTACTGTGCCCATTATTCGCAGGGTGCACTTTTCTCATTCGGTGTCCCACCTCCACAGACCTGGCTGCTTGAAAATATCCTCTCCAAATTAGCTGCATTGCATTCTGGAACACCAAATCAAAGTCAAAACCTCTTCCTTACAGCTGGATTTAACAATGCATTTCCACACAAACAAACAAACATCGCTGAGACCATTACCCAAAGTGGGAGGTAAAGGCTGACAAAACGATTTTTTTAAATTGGCTGTGAGCTGCGTTCTCCGGCTTGCTGTCAACAACGCTATACTAGCCAGTGAACACATGCTGCCAATTAGAGAGCCGATCGATACTCCTCTGTAGATAGCAAGGTGGTGAACTATCGTATAATGAAGGACTGTGCTGGTGTTCACACAGAGACAGTTGGACCACATGAAACAGTAGCATGTTAAAACTGGCTTCCTTCAATAACGTCTGCTGTCGAACATAACTAATACTCACGTAGCCCTCTCGTGCTGCCAGTTTAGAAGTTAGCCACACAAGAAACTGCAATGAGGTCTTGATCATAAAAAATACAACAGGGAGAAAAATGTTCCGTGTATATTCATCTAAAAAGGTCCAGAGGCCAAATTGTAGTTTCATATATCTGGAATAAACAAGAACGTCCTTTTTACACTAGCGTGTTAAACACCAATTCAATTCCAATCCAGTGTTTTTTTTAAGGCGACACATCGTAAGCGTCTATCGTTTAACTGGCCGGTGCTTACCGTTTCACAGCTGGCCTCTTTATTGCCAGTCAAATCAAATGGCTGATGACCCCCAACACACATGAAGAGGTATTCTGCCCACTTTTCATAGAGGATCAGGGATAGATTTGGGTTTCAGAGAGCAGAATGGTCCCCATACCGGGTTTAGTTCAGCAGATGAATAACTAAACTTAACATGATTTGGAAGCAAAGGGGAGAGCATGAAAAAGGAATTCATGTCCAGCATGTGTTATGAAGGCTGTTGTGTGTAATAAGATCCAACAAAAGCCACCGCTCGTTTGGCAATTTGGCTTTCTATTTGTTGTACTTTTCAACTCTTACCATGCAACTATCACTGTTAAAATGACATCACATGTTTTGAGGTTTTGCACACATCTTAAGATACTTTGGGATTTTCCATTGGCTTTTAAATCTAATTGTATTTGTTCATGACAGCTTCAAACAAAAACTGTCATAGAGGCTTTTTATTGAGTAATAAACCCTTTGACTTGCAATGACAGATCATTTTTCATGCCTGAAGAAGATGACAGAGGAGGCTCACCTGGGCACATTCGTCCCCAGAGTGATGACAGGGGCGTGGACAGGGGTGAAGGGCAGCTCCTGAAGTTGGTCTCCTTCGTCCTGCGACACATCCCCTTCCCGCTGAAGGTCCATCTCCAGGTGGGCAATGTTGCTGACACCCGAGCAGGCCTGTGCCAAAGTGGGTTCGATACAGATACAGCAGGTGATTAGAAAACATCTAAAGATATAAAAAAAAATATTCGTTCAAATCTAATAAAAAAGGCCAGTAAAGCTCATGAGAAAGAGTCTGCAGCCAAGCACGACAACATGAAACGACTGCACTGTAGTACACTTATGGGCAGAAAGAAATCCAAAAAAAGACTTGACTAATTGGATGCACGGAAATGACAAGCAGTCGAGCGAATGGGGGATTTATCAGAATTGATCCTGGATATGACTCTGGCTGCTCCATCCCCACGCTTACAGTAGCGTTACACCTCTTCAATACACAGAGGTCATATATCTGATCGTACGTCCTTGTAAACGCTGGCAATGCATGCCTGCATAACATAGCCAATGTCCATTAATGTAAAAACCTGCTTCCTCTTAGTGGTCCACTTATCATTGCAGCATCATCATCACAATTATCACGATGTGAGTCAGTGTTTAGAGCTGCAGGAGGCAACGTTTCTGGATTATAATTTACTTGAAACAAACTATAAATTGACACGTGGAAAACCATGAGACGTCGGCGGCAGAAGGTGTGACTTTGTCTCATCAATCATTTCCCACAAGCTGCCTTTCCAATTATGAAATAATTAATTACAGTATGTTGGTTTGATTGTCGAGATGCAACTCTCTGCAAGGTGCTTTTGTATTTCATTGCTACTGTTTTAGAACACTTAATTGTCTGCATTTGTGTCCCGTGTTTTCTGCAAAGACCTCCATGACACACCTATTTGTTAAAAAGGCTCTATAAATAAACTTGACGTGAAGACAATGCCTCGCTGAGAGAAAGTGGTATGGTGTGCCAATGCAATTTCTCAAGCCATGGAAGGAGGGAATATGTGGGATAGATTGGAAAGCGATGAGTCAGCTCAGATATTACAACCTAAAGAACAAAACATATAAGGTGTGCAACTCCAACTCAGGCTTTTATGAAAGAATACAAATGGCACAGTGATGTGCCGTTTGTATTCTATATATTGTTGTTAGCAATGCACACAAAAACATCAAAACCAACAATGTGTTAGTCCATCTCTCTGTACTTTTTTTTCCATTCCCTTCTCTGCCTGTGGGCACAGGCCCATTAGTTCCTAGTGAAGATGCAAATCTTAAAAAGTGATTCAGAAATGCATAGTTTAATGTATAAGAAAATAATATTTGTAAAAGAGATGAGCACTGTAGTTTTTACAAATCATTCCTCAAACAGGATTAATAGTGTATTTTTTGGGGACTATTATTTGCAGTGAGTATTCATGGCAGCAGGACGGTGTCCGTGGAGTTGACTCAAAATAAACTACAGTGTTCATGTCTTATGGTGATGAAGGAAAATGTCAGAGTGCAACGCTAGGTTTCATCAACACATTGTCAAACCAATGCGTCAAATAATGCAGCCTGGTCAGTGACACTGAGCTTCAAACTATGACACTCTTTGTACCCTCTCAAGCGTCAGTTTTGCACGTGTCAGTGACTGGCGTGCCAATATACACTCATTAAATTCAAAGCGTCTTTAAAATAAACTGCCATCTTCGGTTTGGTTCAACAAAACCACTTTGTTTGGATTAAGTCTAGATCGAAGTTACCGTGACTAATGACTCACATGAGTCACGACACTAACAACTAACATGACAAAATGTCAGCTTCGCACAGGACACTAACAGCGGTCTGCTGGGCAAAGGTCCTATGTTTGTTTGACCCATTTGTCTCCAATCCCACCCGCCTTGTGTGGACGACTGTCAGTTGCTTTGTCCATAATGCCAATAGCGAGAATAACAAAATATAGTTTTGGATGCAAAGACAAACTTATTAGTGGGATCAATCAATTGTTTGTTTTGATGTTGGTGTTTGTTGACAGGAAGAAATAAATTGGCCTTATTCTTTGGAAATAACATTAACATCTTTGTAGCAATAATGAATATTTACTTGGGTTTGAAAGCTTTTCTTTCAAGGACATTGCTGTTTACCCAAAATTAGTACCACATTAAATAATGCTTTCCAGGAAACATTCAAGGAGCCATAAAGTAAAGTGTTAACTTTATATTTGTGTGTGTGTGTGAAGATGAAGATTTGTGTCCCCTATTACTATGAGAATGAGCTCAACTGTGGTAACTTTTAATTTAACCAATACCAATGACAGTCTGTCTGTCATTTGAATTCATGTAAAAGCAAACAGGACTGAATTAATAAGACACTTGTGATGAGTTAAATGCCAACAGCATATTCTTTATGTTTTAACTTTGAGGCGGACTTGCATTTTTTATCTGCAATTCAGTTACTGATGTTCTTTTGTGTAGATTGTCATTCTTCCTTCTTTCTCCTTCACATTATCAGCTTTTTAGGAAAAGAAAAAGAACTGTTAATGCCTGTGGATCAATTCAATGATGATTTATAAATGTCTTGTGGCAAACATTAATCCCTTCTTCTTGTCAGTGACACACACGCAGCTGGAGGGGTATTAGCACTGATAATTAGCTAAGGAGTGCTAATGGTGTCATTTTCCAGTCAAGAGTAGTTGTTTTTCTGGTCTGGTCTTCTGGATACATGTGCACGGTTCAGTCCTATCAGAGGACATGCACGGCCGTGCATTGTTGGGCTTTCCATCAAACATGCTGGCAATAACCTTGGCCAAAGTCATGCAGCAACAAACACATCATCATCATCATGTTCTCCCTTTGACCCATCAGCCTGCGGTATAATAACCTTAGAGGACGCAAAGGCACGGTGCAGCACCCTTATCATGTTTAAAAGGCTCAAAGTAATGGCTTTATACCGCACCTTAACCTGCTGCTATCAAGCCTACGCTGTGCGATGACATATGAGTAACTGCTTTTTAGGCTGTCGCGGTTATGGACAAGGACAAATGGAGCCTCGAACAGTACATTCTGCGAGCTGATTGAATGACTCAGTGTGTGCACAAAGCACGCCACAAAAACTCTTTCAGAGAATCATAACTGATAATTAATGGCAGCCAGGGGACCAGGGGTATAATGCATCATACTTATCCACTGCTTTGACGCTGACAGTGTTCTTCAATTTCCAACAAAGCATCGTGCAGTATCAGCCACAGAGTTCGAGATAAGCAACCACAATCACCCAACTGTCATCTAAATTAAAGAGAACATGTTTATAAAGAAGTGAGTTTATGTAACTATTGAAAGAAGAAACACCACATTCAATACACTAAAGGATTTTGGAGCTTCAGCCATATTCTGGTATGACCGGTAGCTTAAGGCAGCCAACGTTGGCAGACTTTAGATAACTGTTACTTTGTAACTGATGTTACTGGGTCAGTTCCCTGCTTGAGCTCCTGCTACACATTGTTTTAGTATTTACCATCACGCAACAATTTTCACTTGTGGAAACTGTTCAACAAATATTATATCGGCTCACTTTACCACCAATAAGCCGTGTTTCCATTCAAACATTCGGAGAGCTGTATGGAAACATCTAAATTGGATAAAATGTTCTCAACTGTACAAAAAAGTTGATGCACTTTGCCGAGTAAGTTCTGACGAACAAAAAAACTCATATCATTGATCAACTGTTCTTCCTGGACATGTATTTATATTGTCTTTGTCTACGGACAGCATGAAATCTGGCCAATATTAGCTGGCATGATAGAACTATTAAAATGTACCCAATCCAATCGAACTAGAAAGCAAGTCATATCGTCAGTGTGTTGGTATCGACTAAGTGTATTTCACCTGTCTTGCCGGACTTGGACTTGCAGCTGATTTTATTTACTCCTAATCCCAGTAGGAGCAAGCTCAAATCGTGGCACCGGCACCTCGTATAGGCACTTCCTGTGGCACCTCTAGTTGCCACTAGTTGTTGTGGCAGCTGCCACGTTTTTGTGGCAGCTGCCACAACAACTAGAGGTGCCACTAGTTGTTGTGGCAGTTTTTGTGGCAGCTGCCACAACAACTAGTGGCAACTAGAGGTGCCACTAGTTGTTGTGGCAGTTTTTGTGGCAGCTGCCACAACAACTAGTGGCAACTAGAGGTGCCACTAGTTGTTGTGGCAGTTTTTGTGGCAAGCTGCCACAACAACTGCCACAAAAACTAATTTAACTCATATTTCTCCAACCAAATCTAATATTTATTATGTAGGACTATTCATTTTTTGGTAAAACTTAAGTATTGTAATGTGAATAATGTCATACAGCCTTCATAATAATTGATATTCTTTTGTCAATTTTAATCAAGTCATTCATGTTTTAACTCCTTACTAAATCAGACCAAAAAAAATAATTGACTGCGCTGTAATTGAGAAATAAGACTGGTATGCATTTACAAGTTATGTACAAAGTCTTTATCGGTCTTTAAATAATGCATTTATTAATTTAATCTCTCTTTTTAATTTAATCTCTCTGGATCAGAAGAAATAAACGTTTTAGGTAGGTTTGATTGGTTTAAACTCAACAGACAAAGACTTTCAAGCTTGTTTTTATTATTATGATTAATACAATCCATAATATCCTACTGTAACAGAACTAATAATAATTAGTAGTAGTAACATTAATGATATGTGCACTGCCACCCTGTAAATTATATGAAATCAAACATTATTAGTTCATGTTCCACATTTGAATATGCTTATTTGTCATTGTCTTTTATGACTGTATGTAGAGATAATGACATTTGTTTACAACAACATTTTTTAAATATTTACTTTTATTTATTATATTTCTATAAGTTATTTTTTGAATTGGTCTTTCTTTTTAATCTTCTTAAGCATTACTACCAATGGGCTTCTAATGGGGCTCAGTGTCTTCCTCCAACACTCTCAACAGTACAGCGTACAGTAGGTGTGGATGGAATCACAACCTTGAGTTGCCCTGGTGAAAGAAATTGCCCGTACATAATATAACATCGCCTTGTTATGAATCATCTGATACAGTCTAAGTGTATAGAGAGCTTGAATTATATGATATGTCCATGAGCTACGTTTTATGACAAACATCATTTACATCATCAATATTTAAATGGCTACCAGATTTGTGTTTTCCAAGTTTTGATAATTGAATGCCCCAATTACAAATGTCGTCCATTGTTTTATCGATTTAAGCCTTTTCAAACATGTTTATTATGGGGAGGCGCAACACTTATGATATACTATTACTTAAATTACAGCATTTAAAAGATCACAAAAGCAGGCAATATGTTTGGCTCTATAGTCGTAAATGTATTGATTTGAGGCATTATTACCTACAAACCTGGCAACCTCACAGTGCGTCAACAGGGTCGTTGAAAAGTTCAACACTGCGACCACCAGAACCTTTGATTTTATTGTGTGGCACCGAGAATGGGAACACCATGGAGCAGTCAGTGACCAGGCTGTCCAACGCATCCCTGTAGGTCCTTTTAATCAATTTTTTTGCATAATAGAAGACGGTTTAGAAAATCTGCTCCTAACATGGACTGTGTTGTAATACCTGATATTGTTGTGCTATAGGTCTCAGACAAAATGTTTCTCCCGAGGGTTGTGGGTCATGCCACTCCAGAGACGGGGAATCATTTTATTCTTTGGGTGAGCTTTGTAAACTCTGTTTTCAATAGGTGCTGTATAAATCAAGTTAATATTATTACATTCATTTATGCAGAAACGGCAAAATCCAACTTAGACAGTTAACTTCTTTTAAGTTATTTGTCAGGCGAGCTAAAACTTTGTCATATGTTTTGGAATGTAGTTATGACAGATTTACTTTCCTTGTAGGTGTTTAACTTCAAAGCCAAACAAATCAGAATCTATGATTCCCTGATGCTTTACACCACGATTAGTGATCCTGACATGGACCTCCTCAGTTAAAAAAAGAGTCATATAACATGCAGCATGTGACAATATGATCATAAAAAAAATATTGTCACTTTTTTCTTTTGTAGAAATGCCTTGAGACATTCTGGTGGCCTTCAAGGTTGGACTGTGACATGTCCTCCACAGTGGAAGCAGCAGGACAGCAGGACTGTTAATTGTGGAGTTTTTGTGTGTTCTGTGAGTTGCCTGTTCTGTGAGCTACTTGTCTTCTTGTTCAGTGCATGTATGGTCTGTGGGGTTGATTAAAGTAAATTGTTTCCAACTAGGCTGCTGAAAATGAAGTGGAAAACATTGAGGTCACTAGGGAGGCTCTCACTCTGAACCAATGCAGGACTCTTCGTCTGCACCATGCAACCAACATGCTAAAACATGTGAATACTGAGGTTAGACTAATCAATCCCTTAATATCTTAAAATATATAATGGTAATAAGTGAAATGATATGATTACACCAGAGGTCTTTGTTACACAGGACCTACCACCTACTGCAGAAGCAATTAGACTGCAGGAATCCAAAGCTAAAAAGACCAACCAATGTTTGTTCAAGCAACTGAGACAACCAGGTATGTACAACATGAGTGGCAACCCAACTCTACATTAATTATATAACACTTCACACACACATCACAGTTGAAAAGTTCTGTTTTAATCAAGTAACTTATGATTCAAGGGAAAATACTTTTTGAAATATTTACAATTGATGAGCCTGATAGTAAAAACTACATTACGTGTGTTTGAATTGTGGGTGAGCATGTGCAACGTCATTAAATCCATTACTGGCTAAGAGTGGTTTTGCATGTCAAGTTGACATCACTGTAATGACTGAATGTGGCAGTGGTTTATTTACAGATTATATTTTGTATTTCAGTGCTCCAGAGATGTCAACAATTGACAGAGACAGCACAGAAGAGGTAAGAAATGTTAAAATCTTTGCAGACATAAATGCTGGTAGGTAGTTTGATTTACGGTGACTTTATTTCTGCATTAAACAACATAGCAGAGTATATTTGATGATATCATATATATTATATTTGATAATCAAAAAGATAAAGTAAATTAGTGCTGAAAGAACTTTTTATGTATTTATGTGCTCAAGGGCGACACCTGATGGCGGAAACCATGCAATACATTCACATACTGCCATTCAATGTGGAAGGCTCTCGATGGAACCATCCAGCGTTACTGTCTGTTGCTTATTTCTCGAAATAGAGATTTTACTTTTAGGTGTTAAATGACTCATGGTTACAAAATAACTATTTGTTGATGAGGTACTGTAAATGCTGTAATAGTTTGAAGGATAAGTTGGTTGCCACACCAATATACAATAAATACATTGAGCGCACTTTATTCTTTACTGCAGGGAACTGGTCTCATTAGAGACAGCCTGATTGCGGCTGACTGGTGTCGCAAGACAACATTTCTTGGCGAGCTGCAACTTCCTGCGGTCCTCTCCATGGTTGAAGAGGAACACAAACAAACCCTGAAGGAGCTGCACGAATGGGAAGGAGATCAGAATGAGGAGTCTCCAGCAGAGCTTTTCACTTTTGTTTTCAGTGAAAAAAAGGATTATGACAGTTTCAACTCTGAAATGGTTGACAAGAGAAATTTAAAAGTGTTTGCCAGATTTGTCGTCGAACATTGACGTGTATATCTTCTAAAGCGTAGATGCTCTTAATTTTCCCTTTCTGTTACAAACTGTATTTATTTTCTTTTTATTTGCTCAAGAGGGACCATGTACAATGTACGTGTATTGGATGCCTTGTTAAAAATAATGATAAAGAACCTTGCAAATGAATGCAAAACGACTGACATCCTTAAACTGTGCACTGTGCATCTCACCAGAAGCCACACATAGTGGCAGGCAGTTGCCAAAACATCTTCTGAATCTATTCTGCAGCGATGACAGCTGTGGCCACAAATACCTGCCACAGCGGCCTTCTAGACTTGAGCTAAACATTCAACCTGAAAACTATTGTTGTGCCTCAATGACTGTCTATGTACCACAATATAGCCTAATTAATAGACCTGTGTTTAAGATTTGACCAAGGTAGGTTGATTGACATTTTGATTACAATGGTATTCAACTAATTCTTAACTGAAACCTAACCTATATTGTCAATACTTGTATTCTTAAGAGCACTTCATGATTTATGTTCAGCAAAAAATGACACAAAATGACAAAAATATTTTTCATTATCAAACAAAAAAGCACAACAAATAAAGTGCTTAAACAGTAGCCTTTTAAAGCAAAACAATAGATTAACACATATATAAAATAACAAAAAATGAGGTATTAGAAGGAGATCAAAAGCTGGGTAGAACGCGCATCTGGAACGAACGCGTCTGGAACGAACGCGTCTGGAACGAACGCGTCTGGAACGAACGTGCGTCTGGAACGAACGCGCCTGGAACGAACGCGCGTCTGGAACGAACTCGTGCTGGAAGGAACGCGCGCTGGAAGGAACGAGCCTCGGTCCAAAATCAGACATTTTTTTTGCCGTGAGAAATTGGTTGTGTGGCGTGAGCACCGCTCTCTCTAACACAGGCAGATGCCTCAAAAACTAGTGGCAACTCGTAAGTGCCCCGCCACCTGAGACGTGCCATCAGAAATGCTGCCTCTAAAGTAGTGGCAGCTTCCGGAACAGTGGCATCTCCCTCTGGCACCGCGGCAGGTGCCTCCAGCACCGCGGCAGGTGCCTCCAGCACTGTGGCAACTGCGGCAGGTGCCTCCAGCACCGCGGCAGGTGCCTCCAGCACCGCGGCAGGTGCCTCCAGCACTGTGGCAACTGCGGCAGGTGCCTCCAGCACTGTGGCAACTGCGGCAGGTGCCTCCAGCACTGTGGCAACTGCGGCAGGTGCCTCCAGCACTGTGGCAACTGCGGCAGGTGCCTCCAGCACCGCGGTAGGTGCCTCCAGCACTGTGACAACTGCGGCAGGTGCCTCCAGCTCTGCGGCAGGTGCCTCCAGCACTGTGGCAACTGAGCGGTGCCACAGGAAGTGCCTGTACAAGATGCCGGTGCCGCAATTTGAGCTTGCCCTCTCTCCCTAATCTCCATTAAAAAAAGATCCTGCATTCATAGGCAACGGTACAATGTTGGTATTGGAAGCATACTGGTTTCGGTTTGTAGTAGAGTGGTATTTACTAATCACGTTCGAGCTGTCTTTTGTTGAATGCAAGTAAACAGTCTGTGTGGAGAGCAGAAGAGGCGGAACACATTGGCTGAAATGGGATTTCAGAACCTACAATCTATCATCCGACGATAGCTTTGATTGATTTAAAATAAGCTTGCAAACCGTCTACTTGTGAAGCGATCCAGTCGTACACATTGCAGTAGGAGCAAGCTCAAATCGCGGCACCAGCACCTGCCAAGGCAGCTCGGCACCTGCCGCCACGGCAGCTCGGGACCTGCCGCCACGGCAGCTCGGGACCTGCCGCCACGGCAGCTCGGGACCTGCCGCCACGGCAGCTCGGGACCTCCCGACACGGCAGTTCGGGACCTCCCGCCACGGCAGTTCGGGACCTCCTGCCACGGCAGGTCGGGACTTGGGATTTGTGATGGTCCGCTTCATTCCTGACTTTTTTATTTATTTAATATTAGCTTAAGCAGTTCAGAACCACTGCCCCATAATAACGTGCGTGTAATCTTTGTCTTTGTTATTTTCTTCTGTTAGAGTAATGTGGGTTTCTTAACCCTAAATTAAATGGATTTATGTCATAGTAACAGAACAATTTGCTTACATATATTTTTACATCTATATAAATCCATTTACAATATTTTTACACTTGAATAAACAATAATCAAATACAAAGAAAAAAACTATTTGTGGCATCTGGTGAGATGCCCAGATGCATAGTTTACGGATGTCAGTCGTCAATGTTGTACTCCCTAGAAGTAGCATTTCCATCATGTGGTTTTTGCATTAATTTGCAAGGTTTCCTTGATTATTCTTCATTATTATTTTTACAACTACCAACAGTCATACCTTCCGAGACCTGAATGCAGGGGTCACCAACCTTTTTGAAACCGAGAGCTACTACAAGGGTATGAAATAATACGAAGGGCTACTTGTTTGATACAAACTTCCTGAACAACAAAGTTGCACAGATCACCTTTTAATAATAATAATATATGTGAAGTGACTGTCTGATCACATATCAATGTTAATTATTCCTCACAATAATTATTAACAATAATTTCCACGACAATGATGGTAGGAAAAAAAAAAGTGTTATCACTGTTAGAAAAATGAAAATAAAGTTACATACGTTCAAAAAATAACTAATATTTAGTTGTAATGACAACCACAAAGTGTGCAGGCTTTGTCACTGCAGTGTTTTTCAGGCTTTTGAAAGAATATTTCCAGAGCCTCGATATGCAAAGTCAGAAACGTCATTTATGGTTTGTCTTGACCTGCAAATACATGAACTGTTAGGCTTTGCAAGTGATCGCTGATAGCTTAAAATACTGATAGCTTAAAGCAGCAAATCCCATTGTGAAAAGCACGCAACATATTTTTCTGTCACGCCCCACTTTGGAGGAAGAAAAATGTTCGGGCCCCGCCCAAACAAAATTGTAACAAAATGGTCCAACTTTTTGTGACTCCTCCATCTGTGCTTTTTCAAATAATAGAATAAAGAACATTTAAATCCCTTTCAAGTAAACCAGATCGCTCCATCAGACAAAAACTAATAAACTGTGCAATCACTTTGTTAGAATAATGCAAATAAAATCTGTGCAAAAAAACCCTAATATTTGGCTAAAAAATGACCTAGAGTGGCTGCAAATAACCTGTTTTGCACTAAATATATTTTCAAGATAATAACAATAATGTTAAACCTGTGTAAAACAAAATGAGTGCAGATGTGTGAGCCATCAGTATCAGTGGCTGCAGTGAGCTGCTTTCCTCTACACACATTTTTAAAACGGGGTTGTATTTGATACGGCCGCTCTCAATTCATGCTCAAAGAGTTTAGATATATATTCTGTTTTGAGGCGAATGCGCAAGCATAACCTGTTACGCCTAATAACATGTATTTATTAATGAGGTTGTATGTCCGTGTACTTTGTACTTTTGTACAATGTAAAGTTATCATGTTCATGGGGAGAGTGGTCGTCCTGAAACCACAAGGTAGCCAGTTCATCCCTGTTCTCCCCATAGTTTCATGTTGAAGTGTCCTTGAGCAAGACACTGAAGCCTCAGTGCTTCACAGCAGCACACTGCTCCTTAATTACTAATTATTATTATTTATTTTTAAAGAATCTGCATTCCCCCCCCCCCAGCTCGGGACCTACATTTTTTTTAATCAAAAACACTTCCATTGAAAATTTTAAAATGACAATATTTAATACAGTGGTTCTCTAACTGTGGGGTGCGACCCTCTAGTGGGGTGCGAAGGTATTACAGGTGGGGCCTGTAAAGCGTTTTGGATTAAAAAAATGGAGGTCCCGAGCCGTTGCGGCAGGTCCCGAGCTGCCGCAGCAGGAGGTCCCGAGCTGCCACGGCAGGTGCCTCCCGTGCCGCGGCACCGATTTGAGCTTGCCCTCTCTCACACATTGTCTCTCAAGTTGCTAATCGGACTGTAGACAATAGGCAGCGCACGGAAAAGGAAGTCTTGGCTCAGATATCCGCTGCTAGACCGGAAACCCAACAAATATATCCTCATAGCTTCAGAGGCGTATCCGTCATCCGAGATATATTCCCTCCAAACCAACTGAACTAATTCATTTCATTTCCTGAGACTTGGTTCTAATTAAACTACTTTGCTCACTAATTTGTGAATCAGAACAAAAGCCCCCAGTGCAGGAGTCCAAATGTTAATTCTAAAATTACTACAAAGAATTTCATTGCTTTACATTATTACACTTAATTCTGGAAGCAATTCCAGGCTGAATATAACATAAAATTACAAATATAAGGCTGCAATATTATCTATTATTAAGGGCATTAGTTAATGTTGAGTCAGAGTTCTCAGAATCGGATAGATGAAAGTCAACCTTTGATGTATGTGCCAAATGTATCTCTTCATGAGAAAGAACTGATGTGGGTGTTGCCGCCAGATATAGATGATTATTTCACTTGTCCGTATGTCATATTATATGATTTCAAAAATAGGTATTCAAACGCAAATGATAAAATACAGAGTATTCTGTTGACTACCAGTGCGGTTATGTAGATGTAACGAAATAGGTACGTTCTGACAGTATTTCCACAGCTCGACCTAGCCAGTCTTTCAAAACCAAATTGAATTGTGTCTTTTTTTAGCCATTTGTATGTCTGATTATATTGTAAGCCGGATCCACAGTTCCTGGATTATTCCTGCAATATGATTCATTGCTTAAGCTATATGGATTTCAGGCATGAAATATGGGAGAAAACCCATTAAAGCCACTGCTGTCTAGTTAGAATATGAGCAAAGTCCTTCTTAGCTGTGCTGAAGCGTAAAAGAAGGTGGAATGGTCGGGTGAAAAAAGCCTCCCAATCGACTGTGATAACAAATGGGAACGAAGACAACTTAACGCAGAAAGGCGGATGAACAAATGAGACATTGATTTACTGTATAGACACGAAGAACTACTGTAACTGAATGACTGAGAATACTAAAGACAAAATGAGTTCGACAAAATATCTGTTTACATTATGTGTGTGCTTGCGTGCCAGAAAGGAATGTGCACCTTGTGTGTGTAAATGCACCTCCGACTCCCTTTCACTTGTGTATTTCCCCTCAGTGTGAGCGTGTGTGTGTGTGTGTGTGTGTGTGTGTGTGTCTGTGTGTGTGTGTGTGTGTGTGTGTGTGTGTGTGTCTGTGAGCACAAGGCCACGTGTGCGTGTGAGCGTACGGGGGTGGGAATCTTACGACATGTGACAGCTGGTGGGCCGACGCCAACAGGGAAGGATGGAGCGGAGAAGGAAACGACTGTTGCCACGGCAACGCCGAGCTTGAGTGGCTGATGGTCGGGTAGCGTGAAGTAGCTGCCAGCTGAGACAGTGAGAGCTGCAGAGAAACAATGCAAATGACTCACTGTTATTATTATGATTATGAACAACAGGGATCAGGACTATACTTTACACCAGAGAGACACATGTGCCGTCTCAGATGACAACAACAGACCATTACACGGCTCTGGCTCTCATAAATCCTCGTCACACTACTCACTCCTCCACCCAAAATCCTTCAACACTGTCATCCCCAAGCAGGTCGAACTCCAAATTGTCTGTCTGCTCCCTCTTTTCTTCTGAATACTTTTGACTGGGGACAAGAGACAATGCAGCTACTAATGCGAGAGTGACCCAACGTCTGTTTTACAAGTAGTAGAAATGTCAAGAGCAAAGGGGGAAAGTACGATGTTATTATAGTTATTATATAGAGAGAGAGAGAAAGTGGATGGTTGGATCAACAACGCATTAGACTCAAACATGGTGAACCACTTTTCCTTTTCTCTTCAAAACCAACAAACCAATTGATCATTAACCACGTATTTATAATTACAACCATGAAAATCGAGGTCCCTCAGCATAAACAAAGTCATAATCATAAAGTTGTCCCATAATTAAACAAATTCATTTTCACATTGATTTGTAATCAAGCAATAAGGTACGAGAGGCAGTACTGTATTGTCAATAATGTACAGTTCAAGGGTGTTGTTAGGCCCGATGCGGAGGGCCGGCAAACCCTTGAACAGGTCGCGCAAAATCGACCTGTTATTTTGATTGTGCACTGATATGGAACGCTCTGGTAAATGTAAACAGGCGTACAGTACATTATGGCTCAATAAAGTACACCCCGTGACTCACTCTCAACCAATCAGAATGCTTGATTTCATCTACCCATATTATAATGGTGTATAAGGCACAGACAAATTATGTCCCGTCGTCAGGGCCCTCAGATTGTTTCTGACGTTCTACAAATGATGGACAAACAATGTATGTTGTCGTTTCATTTTATACAGAATTTCTTCACTCTTTGACAAGCATATTTGTTTTTTAATGACAACGGCGCTCTGTTTTTTTTATTTGCTACCATTTTAATGAGCTTTTAATGGTATTTGTTGTAAATGGGACCTCATCAGTTCCTCCATGTTTACCTGTCAATGTATTCCAGATGAGTTTCAACTGTGTACTTCTGAATCATCTGCTCTCGCTCTCTCCCTTTTGTCTCTCCGTCGGTCTGTCTGTCTCTCTTCAGTTACTTTTAACACTGGGCGCACATGAAGTTTTCATTAACAGTAAAACTAATTGTTCACCCTTTTGCTTTTAATTTTGGAATGTAATGGGCATTTTGGCACCACTACCTTCATCATGCTTTGAGTCTCACTTTTTAACTGAAACATGCTGCTCTCATTCACTAGTTCCTAGTACATCACTAGGAATGTTACAAATACATTTAAATAAATCTGACTGTAAATGATTTCTGCGGAACATTACCAAACCTAGCTTGAAAAATATTCCTTTAAAAGGGAGGCATTATATCCTGTGAGCTGCTGGAAGGCTTTTCACAGGAAGTAATGAATTAGAATGAATGAGTGAAAGAAATCTGTTAAAAAAAGGTAAACTCAGAGCAGCGGTGAGTAATACAATACAATAGAAATGTACTGAATGCTGAATTTACCATGTGAGTCATTATAGTTCATGTAATTTCGACTCCTCTCAGTGATTGAATGTCCCTGTAAAAAAAGGCTGTTAATGTCATTTCAATCCAGAATGATTTGGTGTCTGTCAGGAATGCTTTGCATCATTGCATTCTTCACTTCCACGATGTATATTCAGACACCTCGTCAAGTATTATAACTTAAATGTTAAGGCTTCAGAAAGCAAGATGTGAGCTTGTGATACAGTGCTACTGGAGCTGCATATTTGAAATGTGTCTGCGTAATGAAAGTCAATTTTAACAAGAACTACAACACGTGAAATCCTCTATATAACAAGAACTATAACATGTGAATTACTCTCTAACAAGAACTATAACACGTGAATCCCTCTATATAACAAGGCATTTTAACAAGAACTATAACACGAGAATTCCTCTCTATAACAAGAACTATAACCCGTGAATCCTCTCTATAACCCGTGAATTCCTCTCTATAACAAGAACTATAACACGTGAATTCCTCTATATAAGAAGAAATGTTAACAATAATGTGTGAATTCCTCTGTATAACAAGAAATATAACACTTGAATTCCTCTCATCTCGACAGTTTTCTGTTATCTATCTGGTTTTGGATAGCCAAGGCAGCAAAGTAAGTCGAGGAGCTTCGACGTCCACTCCCCGGCCACCTCCAGATCCTCCTGGGGATCCTGTGGCTTTTCCCAGGCTCGATAGGATGTATCGCACCTCTGGCATCAGTCCGCCCTGAGGTTTCCTCCCAAATGGATGTCCGCGGGGAGGCGTCTGGGAGGAATTCTTATCAGATGCCCCAACCACATCTATCGGCTTCAGGAAGTCTGAGCTCTCCACTTTGTTCCCCGAAGTGTGAGTGCAGACATCCTTTGAAAGAAACTTACTTCGGCCTTTTGATCGTTGGAATGTCTAATCTGAACTGATGAACACGGCCAACCTAATGTTCCCGAGAGATGTTCCTTCATTTTTATAACTGAACTACCCTGAATGATCTTGATGGGTTGATACTTTACATTTTAAGGGCTGCAATACTTTGTACTATGTTATAAAATTCCCAATATATTTGTACACTTCCCAATGGGAAATAACCCACCAGCAAGACCAGAAATATATTTTGCCAAATTAGCCTGATCTGCCAATAATTCAGAGAATGCTAACCACCTTTTGATTGTCACCAACAAAGTCACAAAACAAAACAACTGTTTGATCAATCAGCAGTCGGACATTGATTTGATTTTTCAATTCCTTCTGGTGGGCAACAGCTTAATGGACTTCATGTGGCTAATATTCCTCAATAATCTGAATGGGTCTTTCAGTTGGCCTCATCTAACAGTTTGCGAGTGCTATTGAATCCGTTATAGTCAAAACAAATGGCTCTCCGGGGTACAATAAAGATACTGCATTGAACCCGATTGAGCAGTAAAAGAGGAGATGTTCACTCACCCAGTGATCTGTTGGACACGCGTGTACTTACTGGATCTCCTATGCTTGTGAGGACATTGCTTTGATTTACATGAATTCCCCTGGGCTTTGAAGTAGATCAAACAGAATCAATCCCACCGAGCAGACTCCATGTGCCACTGCGACAAGTGTCATGATGAAACACTCAATGCACGTAGCATAAGGAAACATTTAGTGTGCGAAGACACTGTAGCTGTGAGCCGAAGAAACACCAGAGAGATTAATGACCCGATTCAAGCTGATGTAACCTGAATATGGATGCATTGGTTACAGTGGTATCCATAGAAACTAGAGTAAACCCGTTCCGAGCAACTTTACAGAGGTAGCTGTGAAAATGGACACAACGTGTTACTCATCTATACTTACCTATTTTGTGTCTACATACAAAGCCCAATTTCTTGGGGCGGCTGTCGCTTAGGGGGATGAGTGGTCGTCCCGCAACCACGAGGTAGCCGGCTCGATCCCCAGTCCCCCCAAAGCTCACATACCGAAGTGTCCCTGAGCAAGACACCCAACCCCTAACCGCTCCCCGGGCGCCCCCCAGGGCCGCCCATCCAGGGATGGGTCAAATGCAGAGAAGAATCTCCCCAAGGGGATTAATAAAGGATACTTTCTTTCTTCTTTCTTCCCCCTGGGTTTTCCCCATAGCTTCAAGATTTGAGAAATTGTTTTCCACCCTATCTGACAGCATCATATATATTCTGTATCAGCTTGTTCCAAATATCCTCTGAAGATAGTATATGATGTTTACGCCGAGTGAAATATTTAAACAGCCGACTGCATGTTTTTGATGACTGCACCATTCAATCAAATAGAAATATTCTAGATATCTTGTGAGTCGTTTATTTCCCCCCAAAAATCCCCTTAAAAATGTTGGTTTGCTTGGAAAGATGGGGTTCTTTACTAGAAGAAAAAAGGAGAAAGGTCATCATCACCTTATTACAGTTGTTTTGTTATGCTACATATTATTGTGGAAAAGAATTGAATGTTGAATACTCAAACTCAAATATCAATATATGCCTTAAAGCGTTTAGTTCAGTGTTTATTTCTGTGTCATGCCAAACATCTGTTCCATCCCCCATGGGATTTGAAGACTTATAGACAGGACGTATCTGGTATCGCAGAATGTCACTGAAATAGAGGTTTGAAGTGGTTTAACTCACGCATGGCTTCAGAGTGGATAGATACCCTCATTCCAAACTGCCGGCCACTCCACAGTTTGCTCACTCACAAATGCAGTGATTGGTGTAGGTGTAACCATAAAATGAGCTGTTCTGGCTGTTAGGATTGTTTAAAGGTTGCTCAAAATGTGCTCACAATGTCCAAAAATGTCGCAGAATGTCAAGACCAGTGGGCTGTTACAAGTCAGTCCTCACAAGTACTGCGAAGCTGTATCACATTTTACACACAGACACACGTATGCATGTGATCTCACATTGAGTCATCACGTCCTGCACAGAGAGGGTGTGAAAGACACTCTGCATGTGAGGATCTCACACACACACACACACACACACACACACACACACACACACACACACACACACACACAGAGGCAATTAGTAGTGGCAATGCTGTGGCTGCCAATGTTCTGAACTCAGCCTGTTTGCCCTGACAGCCAAGCAGATCATCTGTTCACATCCTGGCTTCATGGGACCTGCATGTGCGTATGTGAATACGTCCAAGGCATTATGTGTTTGTACACTATATGATACCCACTGTTTTCCTTCTGTGTGCGAGGCGTGTTTTTGAGCAGCCAATTTGAGGACTATATCTGAAATTCCTGACCAATATTGTGTTGCCGATTTCAATTAAGATTATTTTCTCCCTGATAGTATTAAAACAGTATGTAAAATATGTGTTTTATACCAAACAAATAATACATCATCTGTTGGTCTTTATTGAAAATGAAGACACAGCCAACACTTAATTTATCTTTACACACAAAAGTGTCCCCCCCCCGCTCAGTGACACTGGCAACCAGATAAAAACTATGTTGTTAGAACTTGTCAACTCACAAATTCAACATTAATTAACTGCAGCCAGCAAAATTTTCCGCTGACAGTCGCCATTTCAGATGAAATCAACTGTCACTTGCTCCAGCCTGTTAAGACACTGTTAATTATAAGAGTTGTGAAAATGTCATTTTTGTCAAATTGCTAATTCAATATTCGAGGCCAGTTACCAAAACGAATGGATTATTTTCGCTCCGTCATGTTACAAGACACAACGGTGCAATTACACCTCTTCATCTTGTGAAACTGCAGACTTCAAAAGCAAATAGTAGTTTCCACTCAGATCTTCCAAACTAGACTACAAAGCCCCCCCACTGGTATAACTATGCTTCACATGTCGTTTGGCCTCATTTACAGCTAAAGTGCCTCAACTTGGCAAAGATATCTGAGAAAAGAAAGTTCAAGGTAATCAACTACAAACTACCAAATGAGATAATTGCATAAAATAATAATAATAATTGACGTGAGGCACCCCCTGAGTAATCACTGAGGTAGCAGTGAGAGGTTGAGCTATACCCTACAAGCTGTAACTATCATAAGACAAATACCAGCATTTACAGAAATCCATTGGCGCTTTGTTTAACACAAAAATCAATCTTTACATATCACTCAAATCGATACTACTATATCGCGTAACCATTTACTTTACACAACGTGTTTGTAACAGAATGATTTTCTCACGGCAACAGAGGCTGGAGTCAACACATTAAACAATCTTGACAAATCTTGAGCCCCACTCTTCTGAGAGAGACATCTGATACAAGGACCTAAGTACGTCTGCGTGGAAGAGAGCTGCAGAAATGAGTTCTGACTCAGCCAGAGCCAGATGCCAAATCGCTCTCTGCCAAGCAACAAACTGAAACATGGCCTCACCTCCGGCCCGCGGACGACAGGACCACCTGGGTCGACAGAACACGAGCGCGACCCTGAAACATGACCGCGGCCCGATGCGAGCAATCATCATCAACAGGGGCAAACACGACTCTCGCTGCTCCCCCAAAATGCCGGCTATAAATACCACGAGATCCTTAGCATTCTGCACGGCAGCACACCGAGGGTGTCAGGGATCAATAATTTATGCGAGCATGAGAAAGTTGTCAGATCCAACAATGTCTACAGACGGAGCCAGAGAGCGCGGCTTGTTTACCGAGCCCTTTTCAGAGAAAGATGCCGTTGATTAATCAGCGCTCGACAGTCCCGTTGAAGACGAAGGAATGTTTTTTTGTTGAACGTGCAAAATCATTTTGGGATTGAAACAAGTGTATTTTTACAACGGTATCTTTGAAAGCGTAGGAGACAGAGAGATGGGGAACGACACGGAGGCTGTATTTGTCAATTTGGGAGCAACACTGGAGTCGTGATGAATCGTCGGGCGGCTGCCAGCAACAGTGGCATGGCTTCAGTGTTTTTCGGTTTCAGTTCTCCATGCAGAATTCTGGACAGCCATCAGATAGAGAGTCTACGTTGTGCACACTGAGCAGCCGCTGCACTAATGACGGCTGCTGCTTAATTATTCATTATTGTATTATGGATTAAGACTTTATGAGACTAATTTACTGTAAACTTAAAACTGCTGTCACTGACTTTTGGGCACTTGGAAGTGGTGGAACATCTCACATCTAGTGAAGCCTGACTACATGTTAGTAAGTCTTTTTACACATTCAGCAGACATTTTTGATGTGTTTGTGTTGGATTCCCTGTCTGCTCGTAAGTCTCCACCCCCGGTTTCCGCCCACTGCCACGCCCCTCTCCTTCATCCCAGCTGTTGTGCATTGCCTTGATCACCGGCAGGTGATTTAGGGACCACTGCGTACCTGGCTCATTTGTCGGGTTGTTCCAGTTCGGTTTGCTTCTTCAGGTGAGAGTGGATCACAAGAGCGGTTGAGTTGCCCTCCCGACTCTGGAGCGGAATCCGTCCGGCGTGCTTCAAGAGCAGCCTTCACAAGAGCGGTTGAGTTGCCCTCCCGACTCTGGAGCAGGGGAGGTGGATCTCCTGTGTTCGCTGGACATTACCCTTAGTTTGTCTATTCGTTGTGTTTTGTTTTGTCGCAATAAAGTCCGCCCTTGGAACTTGAACTGCTGTGTCTGTGCATTTGGGTCCTCAACACCACACCCCTTCTAACAGTTTGATAACCAATGAATATAAGTCACTTATTCACCTAGATATTTGACAAACTTCACCAGTTAGTCACTAACTGTGTCTGTTGTTTGGTGCTGGCCAAGTAGCATTCAGTGGGTTTATCAAAGCCCTTTTTGTTTTTGCTGATAACACCAGCGTGCTACATCTGGAGACAAGGTGGATGGGCGCAGAACCAAAACAATTAGGCTAACAAAAACAATCGTTTTCAGTGTTTAGCAGGCTCATAGGCAACGGTTAGAAGGTGCCTGCTAGGTTCAGTAGACCGTTAGCATATCTTCAAATCGTTGGACAACAATGCGAAGACAAAAAGACCATGCTGACCTCTAGTGGCTGTAGTAATGCTGACGTACGGTTTAGGTGGAAGTCAGGTGTAGTGCCCCTGAGTGGTGGTCGAGGGCGAAGGGCTTTCACCCAGGAGACGGCTGTGTGTGTCCCGTGTGAGACCATAATCTAACTTCGACTCATTTTATCATTCTTTTGTTGTGTAACTTCTGTAATAATTATTTTAACACAAACCACAATGTTTTCCAAAAGGCCCACGCACAATAAAAGCATCTGATACGTGCCTATTGAAGTACACATATTTTCTTTTATGTCCAAACACGCCTCTACTCCAACCTGGGAGCATCAAATGAAGACCCAGTGACCACCATTGTTTGTTTTTTGACCAAAGAACTCAAACAAAGCGATATGTCTTCCTTCTAGCGGATCGTGTGATGCCAATTTTCACATAATGTAGTTCAACTTCCATCCGTATCAATAGGCTAAGGGGTATCTGTAGTGTACAAAAATTAAGCCTAAATAGCGATCTTGTCCTAAAATACTTCTGTGGTGTTAGCGTTTCAAATCTGATAACTGCAGTGCACCATGGGAGCATCAATGGACGTGCATAAAATGAAGCGCATCCTTTATCGCTTTATGTGCATTTGGGCCTCAAACCTAACCAAGCAGATGTGTTGCCTCATCCCACCATCCCCATAATGATGAGGTCTTTGAATCCAATGGGCTATGCTGTAACTGCCACAATGGCCACACTTACTTTCAATTATTTTCCCCTTTGGTGCAAAGTTAATTGCTCCTTTTGGGAAAATTTAGTTGAACTTTAACCCTTAAACCTTGGAAATATGACAGAGGCATCCACTAATATGCAGCGGAAATACTTGGAGGGTCATTCAAACAAAACCAAAATACACTGTGGAAATAACGTCTCTTATTAGTAATTCTGCCTGTTTGCTGTGGCCCAGATGTTTTGGGAATTACAAGATGAAAAAAAAACTTGGATACAGCAGAGCACAACCATCTTCTTATGTCATCCCCGACGAGCCGGCCAGCATGACCACAGTCGGGAGCAGCCCACTTGCAGGCTTCCGCCAACCTCGCTGCATAATGAAAATGAGGGTCGATTTTTCGAGTTCATGGATGTAGCGCTCCCACAGCTCCCAGCCAGTTGGTTCAATTTAAAATGAGTTGACAATACAGACTGAGGGTCATATTGGCCCAGAGAGCTAACGCTGAAACAGACCAGATCCCTCCTCCTCCGCTCTGTGAAACACTGTGTGTGTGTGTGTGTGTGTGTGTGTGTGTGTGTGTGTGTGTGTGTGTGTGTTGCATGTGTTGATATGTTGGACCTAAGAATGGGAGCACTTCCATTTACGACATAGTTATGGTAGAATTGAGCAGTGCTATATCAGTTGCCTGTGGGAAGCCTCGAGCACACACGGACGCTAATGTGACATTCAATCTGATTTGATCTAACTATCGGTACGCGTGATTATCATCAACAGTATTACTCCTATTTTTGCAGGTTTCTGCGGTGATTCAACTGTTTCTTGATTGACACACGCACAGATGTCTTGTTGTCTTTCTCCACAAATAACATTTTCACCAGACACACACCCACACGTTTCCTTTCTTTCAGTAAATCTGCTGCGAGCAAAACTGCTGGCTGCAGGATATTTTCATAGACCTGATAAGTCTGTAATCAAAAGATATATATGTAATCTTTTCCGACTACACCTTGAATAAAGAAAGTAGCACCTTAGAAGCACTTAAATGGCACTTCTAGCACTTTGTAGTTTGGCTTTCTTGAAGAAATTGTACTTTCTTGATTTTTGTTGTTCTGAGTTTGTACTCATGGTTGAATGCACTTATTGTAATCGCTCTGGATGAAAGCATCAGCTAAATGAAGTGTAATGTAATGTCAATCGTGCTTTCATGATCATACTGTTGGGGAGATTCTTTTTATTCCTGAGCTTAAAAAAAAAAAAATTATATAAGCGTGACCTGCTATCACCGTCGGCAAACCAGACACAGCATGACTGTGGGTGGGTTGGTCAGGAGTTATGATTGTCCGTCTAGAGAGCACAGAAGGGGAGCTGCATCCATGTAGAGGGAACTGCTAGAGGGGCTTCCTGATCCTGTCACTCAGCCAGGGATCTCTCCAGGTCAGCAGTTAACTGGAATCCATTCATATCGTCAGGTACAAGAGCCAAATGGCATTTGAATCTACGAATCTAAGAAAAAAGAGGTTTAAGATAACCATACTGAAATTATAAAAATGTAGATCCCTTGATCTCGCCACAGTGCGGTTTAGCCTCTTTTAGCTCATTGTTTTGGTTTCCTGGGACACAAACCCTGTTGACATAAACCCTGTGTTACTGTTCTTAGCACACACACAAAAAAGCATTGACAAACCAACAGTAAACCACAAAGAGCATGAACAGAAAAGGTGAGTTAGAAGTGAGTGAGTCAGAAGGTCCGCAGCTAGTCAGATGGACCCAACAGAGCAAAGGAGAGGGGACACTAGATGTGTTAAGTGGATGGAAACACAACTCCAACTGAATATTAATCTTGCCTCAGCTGGACATGTCAATAGATGACCGTTTGTCAGCCTTAAAGACTTCATAAGATGCTAAAATGTCAGATGTTGTATTTTGAGCTTGTTCCAATGCTCTGAGTGGCCAAAAAGCAGGATCCTTTGTTGACCCACCGATAGCCGGATTTATTTTTAAGAGAGAGAGAAAATAGTACAAAAGCCGCTTAAGGGCTTGTGCTGTAGTCTTGCTTCTAGTGTGGGGGGAAGAGAAGGACTTCAGATAAAGCCTTTTTGTCATAGCACGAGCTGTTATTGCACTTAAGTTAAGTCACTAAGTTGAGTAGGTGACAAGGTGTCTTACCCCGGGGCCTTGTGGCGATTCTGGAGGAGAAGCTGGTGGAATAGATTTTTGACCTGAAAAACAGAAGCAAAAAAAAAAAGATCAAAAAACAATAAAAACTAACTAATAAGTAAGTATGAACTAAGCATAACGTGTATCCCTTTTTGTGTTCTTGCTGATGCCTTTATCTCACTCCAGTTCGGTGTTGAGCGAGCTCAACGGACACCGAGTGTGGTGAGACATTTACTGGAACGGCAACTTGTGAGAGGGAATAGAAGATGACAGTAAAATGTCATCTTTTCAGATTTCTCATTGATTGGATATCTGCGGTCAGGTGGCATCCCAAGGAATAAAGCGTGCACTGTGACAATGTGCCCTGCATAACTAGCACCGCAGCGAAAGTGAATAACTACACTGAACATGCAGTAACAGATCTTCACGCAGATTGGGTGGCAGAGTCGGATCGAGCCGTCACACTGAGTAGAAAGTCTGACGATGCTTCCTGAGGTTTTTTGGTCGGTAGCCATGGTAATAATGAAATCAAAAGCTTTCCAGCATCTCTCTGTCCTTCTCTCCCACTCTTTCTCGCTCTCCGTGCCGGGCTCAACTGGCCTTTTGGAAATCGCTTCAGTTGCCTGGGGTGACTTACTGTAGCTCCCATCTGTTCGGACTACATGCAAACAGAGTGGACACGGAGCAGAACTGGCTGGCTCGCCGTCACAAATGTGCTCTGGCATTCCACCCCCGGCAGCCATTTTGTTTTTTTAGGGCTTTTTGTTTCCCCTCACTGTTTCACCTCTCGAGCCGGTGAGAGCAATGTGTTTCCCCTCATTAGCTGCTGGAATGTAAGCAACTGGCCGTTTATTTGTGATCTATGAGAGGCCGCGTGACAGCCGAGCAAACCAGCAGCAGCACGAGAGGCGGATACAAGCAGCTATACGTGCACAAGACACCAGGGATTGAGGAAGAATACATTGAAATATGTAAAAATTATGCATCAGTAAACGTAATTAATGAGCATTTCTGTCGAAACCTCATATGTTATGCCTCTCAGCTCATCATTAGAGTCAGTGAGGGATGTGTGATGTTCATGTAAACAACCAGGGATTCTGAACATAAATTGAAGAATAGTAAAAATGTATGGACTTCCACCCGCATGTAGATGTCTACCATGAATAATTTAGAGTTTTCACATTTGGCTTGTCTGCTTTTTGCCCTGCCATGGATTAACTCTCCTGTCGTTTCAGATCCTGTGTTCACCGTCACCTGCCATCCCCTGCCCACCTGCAGCCCAGTAGCATCTATGGCGGCCCACTTCTATTCATCAATTGACTTTCTGCCTTTGCAATCCAGCTATTTTCTCTGCCTGCCTGAGTTTTACCTGTTATGACCCCCAGCCTGCCTTTTGAACTCCTGTTCTCGGGTCTGATCTGCTGTTGGGTAACTTTGCCTCATCTCCCCTGCCTGCTTGGTTTGGACTTCTGGCTGTTTTCAACCTAAAGTAAACTTTTTATTTACCAACCTGGTTTCATAGATGTGATTTGGGGATTCAAACCATTGACCTCCAATAGAGATGGACAACATGACAGCCCCTCAAAGTGAAGCCAAAACGTCTTTATCGTCTTTGGCTTCACTTTCGTACAGTTGGAGGAATCTATGGTTCCAACCAGTATTTACTGAGCCCTTACAACAGGTTACGAGTAGCTTGTTCCTTTCCCTCCAATGACTGATTCAAAGGTTGTGAAGCGCGGTGAGCTTTCCACATTAATAAATATACATGCGTCAAAGATGTGAATTGCATATTTGAGACTGGCTATGAATTCCATATTCGTTTAAAAAAGCAATCTGCAATGGAAAGCAGCACACTCACTTGCAAACGCGCACACACACACACACACACACACACACACACACACACACACACACACACACACACACACACACAGTCAAGGATGATTAAGGAGCCGAAATCAAAGAATGACAGAGATTCATGATATCATTCTCCTCTGAACACTAGCCCAAATCATCCGGGCTCCTTGAGCAATCCTCTGAAGACACTTGAACACTGATTAAAATGTCATTAATAGACTTTGCCAAAAGCCTTCTCCACACACCCATGAAGTAGGGCCTGATCAACGCTATTCTTCTCTTCCAAGATAAGTTAACAGCATCATTAGTGGGGAAATCATCGAGTATACGACCGAAGTCCACTCAAGTTCTTTCTGCCGTCACTGGGATTGAGTGGCTGTGTGTAGTGTTTACTACACGTTTAATCAATTCGCTGACAAGACACAGAGCAAGTCAGCAGTATGGGCTTCAGTCCGAGATGCAAACCGTGGCACATCATTTATCTTTTGCTGTAAGTGGGATGTGGGATATTTATGCAAAACTTTGTTTCAGTGGGAGGCCTCTTTAAAGCTCGTGGGTTCAGGTTATTTTTAGAAGGATATCGTGGAACGGTCACGCTTAATTGGGAGCGACGGAATAAAAATGCTTCGGTTTGAAGAATTCAGCAGCATACCCTGGTAACCCCTTAAAATCTGAAGGAAAAACAAACAGAGACTTGGTTCAGGTTCATTTTCACATTTTTAGTTAGTGCACTTAAAGAACAGCCGATATGCGTGGATACACACGTGGCTGTCTATAATATTTTTTTTTTTTTTCACACTGAAGGTGTTTTGCCGCAATCATCTCTCTCGTATGGATAAACAGTGTGTGTCACTGGGAGTCATGTAATTGAGTTCGAGAAGGTATTTTTAGAAATTTGCTCATTTTTCAGCACAATAAACAAAGTCTATGCAGGTTTTGAGAATTTTGAGACTAAGTTGGTTATAAAAGGTCGAAGAAACTGTGACAAGTCATACTTTAATATAAAATCCACACTCCAAGCCAATACAATTACTTACACTTGGGAGAACTGGAGTTAATCTCACAAAAATAGGATTATGACGCCAGATGAATAAAAAAAAAAATCTTGAATCTGGTTTTCGAAGGTTTCTTTTTATCCCAAATACAAAACAAGAATTTGTCCACACCCCTGTAAATTTGAGGCAATTGTGCTCTTTCTATGTGAGATTACAACAACAGGAACCAGTGGTTTTTATTTCAAAAGATGGTTTAAGTAGTAATGCAACATGTTAAATGGCCAGAAACCCACTGCAGAACACCACTGGATTAAAAAGCGGTTCAACGTACAGGTTGTATAAGGTTAAGAAAGAATCTCCATGTTCCAAGTATCTGCCTGATATTAAATATATCACATTATATTATCTGAGAGTATGTGCATGAGTCCAATACGAGTCATGACAAAGGACTTACAATTAGCATAAAATAAACTAATTAGCTCCAATAGTGTGTGTTAGTCCTATCAAATCTGCAGATTCCGTTTGGGCCTGATGGTAGCACTATATTACTAAATAATTACCATCGGGAAGCAGCCATGCTAGCAGCTTTGACCTACAGATCGCACTGGAGAAAAAGAGAGTAATTGGGATTAATCCTCTGGCCACCATGTCATGACAAAAATACTAGCTATCGATATTGTATTCACCTTTAAAAGTGTAATTTAGTCTTGAAAGAATGTGCGTGTTGTTGTCTACATTCAAGCCACTGTTGTTCTTTTAGAGCGGACGTCAGCATGAAGATGCAAAGCAATACTTGTTCAAGATCAAAAAGGTCCTCATGCACTGCCAAGTCTTCTCCTCGCACTTCGTGTTTACTCCCCTCAGACCCTGACCATTAACTGTGCTAATCATGCGGAGAGCAGGAGGTTACATTGAGATACCACCGCAGAGGTGGGGGCTGCATCACATGCAGAGGACAGGCTAGTGCTCGGTGCTTGGGACCTGGGCTGATTCCACCTGGGTGTTCCACTTGAGGCTTGCCTACAAGACAATTCACCCGAAACAGGCCACACGCTTTCTGGTCCAATAAGCGAGAAAGAAACAGACAAAATGTGGTTCCTTTGAAGCAGTGAGCAGTAAAGAGCCTCTCACCTGCTTCCTCGAGAGGAACTCTTTGTATCAGCTTGTTCCTATTCCTTTCTCAGTAATGTGTGTGCCATTGTGGATTACATGATGATTTATTTACCCCGTGAAGGTGATGAAGGCGATCTTCTGTGACGGAGCACATCCTCCTGCTTTGTCCTCAGAGATGCCTTTGGGCTGGATGCCTTCCTTTCCAGACTGGACGACAGCCGAAACGTTATGGTATCCTTCTTCTCCGGGTGAGGAGAAAGATTCACACGTTTCAGGAAACAAAAGAAAAGTCTTGGAGAATTAACAGTTGTGATCATGTAGGGGGAAGGACACATCTGGAACGAATGAGATAGCAGACAGGTACGTGGCGGTAACATGTCGTTATTTTTTAATTATCTGAGCTGTGTGAAAATTCACAGCGAAGGTGCGAAAAGTTAAGTCAAGTCATCGCAAGATGACGACTTTTGCACCCTTTGAAAATGTCGGATTCAGTCACTAAAAAGACGGGGCTTGCAGGCAATTATTTGTCTGCACGTGCATTGTCGACTGTGGTGAGGATTTACAGTGCAGAGCTTTAAAGGATGATGTAATCTGGCTTTGTACCGTATGAGAGCCGACTAATGAAAACAACGTATCTTAATGCACTTCATTCTATAATAAAAAAAAACCTATTGAAATACTGTGTGTTTTCTGCCTTCTGGGAAACATCTGTGTGTCTTCACGCCAACGCATTCTTTACATTTGACAAAGACATGCCTCTGTGCTCTTGTTGTTACCTGAGCTGAGCCTGGAGCTGAGAGTGGCGCAGGGCTCTGAGTTTTGGCAGACATCTCTGTGCTGTAGACCATGACTCCGTGAGGGTTTGGCTCTGCACCACCTCGCAGAACAAGCTGTATTTCTTCCCCCTTCCAGTCAGCCGGCTCCTGGAAGGGGCACCAAATCCCCCAACGGAGACACTGCAAGAAGGCCACTCGGGGCGCAGAGGTGGCAGACAGCTGCGTGACGAAAAAAGACACAAAGATTAGAGGACATTCAGACACTGACATCATTATTTGTATTATTCCATATATGGAAACAACCTTGAAAAAGCAGCACTTCTTTTCTGCTTTCCGATCGGGCCTGCATTTCTGTTCCAATAGTCCCATAACATTGTTCAAAAATTTACACTTTTCAATATTTAGAAGACCATTTGCTTTAATCTGCATTTTTTCATTTTTTATCGAAAACAAATGAACAACCAGTAATAAGACAAGACAATTGCGTATAAACATACGCAAATAAAAACAATTATTTTAAAGCAATAAAACAACAAGTTTGTCTACGTGCAACGTCATCATGGTTATAATACAGATCCTGCAGGGTGCCACTGGAGTAATTGCAGTTTTTAAATACAGGCATCTTATATTGTGTTCAAAGTTAATAAAGCAATTAATTACTCTATTTATTTAATCACAAAATTAATTGTAAAAAGAATTTGACTTTGCAATTTGACTATTGTTTTACTATTGTTCTACTGCAATACTCATAAACATAAGCACATAAGAGTTTGGAGGGTGATATCATTATAAATTGCCTTTCCAAAACCAAAAAATACAAGGTCAAGAAATGGATTAAACAGGGTGACATAAGCCACTGGCGTCATCAATGATGCCTTGTTTTACTTCCACAGCACATAGTTAGCCGCTGTAACGTTCTTATCATGTTGGGTTACGTTAGATAATTTACACTATACTGGCTGCCTGCACATATACACCACTATGTACTACACACATTGGTACACACATCTATCTATTGGTAAGGTTCCATTTCAGGACGGCTCTATTTAAAACATTTGCTGCCATGCTTGCATGCTGTATTCCCCATGCAAATACAAGTCCAACCCACAGGGCAGCAGCAAGAGCTCTGATTGCACAGCTGACATGTGTTGGCAGGAGTCATGTGTTGGGTCAGTGGCACACTCCAGGTTTCACACCAGAAACCCTAAAAATGCCAATTTGTGAATTTTGTTTGGAAGATTGGATAATGCTGCAGGGTGGATTTGAAAGGTTTCTATGTGTAATATAGTAAAAGTCATCAGGGATTCTGATGACAGCACGTCACAGCAGCAGCTTGCAGCCCGATGTAAAAACCTCCATTATACAGAAGATTAGGAGTTACTGCATCTCCAGGGTTTAGTCAGGCATTTTTTTAGGAGAAAGGCAAAGAAATATACTGTATATTACCGGTGTGAACATTTGAATAACCAATACAGCATTTGCCATATTACTGTAACTAAATCAGTACTCAACTGATCATGTGAATAATTTAGAGGGCAATATGAAAATAGGTCATATTTACTACAAAGCTTTGAAACAAATGCATTGCAGTAGTTTAGAGCATTACCACAGCTGACACTTCTATATGGCCAATGCATTATGGGATTGCATCACACACACACACACACACACACACACACACACACACACACACACACACACACACACACACACACACAGTCCCACTGCACCTCGACTGCAGCCCTCCCAGGGAAAGTCACAAGAGAAAAAAAGCATTTTGTTTCAAATGATCCACAGGGGACTCAAAGGTTTTTGAAATCGATTAATGAGCTGGTCAGCCTCAGACGATTGTAATCAATCATCGGTGGGACAGCATATAGAAAACAACCACACCATTTCAAGATAAAGAAGAGCATATAATGGTTCAGTCAATGCTCAACTCCCCGGAGCACATTCTTTCCATGCAACACCATAATCCCAAACTATAAGGTCATCACTCAGATACAGTAAGTACTGCCTTTATTGCAAATGCCACGCAGTGTCCGTTGGGTGATTTTATGGAAAACAGGAACCGCCCGCAGTCGTTTTGAAGCAGAAAGTGCCGAGAGAGATGTTCTTTAAGAGTGCTTGAAGCACAATGTCAGTAATTCATCGGAATGAAACGCCGCCATCAGATCTAAACATTCTTTTCGCCTTCATTTGACAGATGAGGGGAGACAGCGTGGGTTACAACGTGCAGCAGAGGCCCCAGAGCTGGAATCGAACACGAGGGAATTCCATAAAGTTAAGTATTCAAGTTCTCGCTGCCGCCACACGTGCCAATAGCGGACGGTTCACCGGGATGTACAGTCGTTCACCAGCTGCAGCGGTAGACCGCCAGAGAGGAGGGGAAACTTGAGTGGTGTGTGACAGTGCTTCTCAAATGGGGGTACGTGAGATTAACAATGATATATATTTTTAAATGTGCATCCATTAAAAAAATCCTTTAAAAATAGTTATTTAATAAATATTCAATAAAAAATAAAAAAATAAATCACAACCAACGCCGACTATGACTTTGAGGGCACTTTTAAAATGTCAGATTAGTATGCGAAGTAGCCACGCTGTCCCGTTAGCTTGCTACCAAAGCTTAAAGTCAAGCGCTCAGATAATGGGGCTGACATTTTACCCACGGCACTGCACTACAACTAATAGTGAATTTCAGCAGGAGGCGACGGAGCTAAAGGTGTAAAGGTTAAAGACGTGTCGGCCCCTTGTTTTGAAGAAAGGAACTATTTTTTCAGCATGTCATTGGCCTCGTCTGTGTGATTGGTGCCAGAGCTATAAAAATAAAACAATATCCATACAATTGGTCAGTCGTATTGTGTTGCCTGTGCAACCTCGTCCCATCGTTACATATCTTTCAAGTGGCTCCGGCTGCAGATCAATATTCCATTCCTCTCTAGAGAGAGTTGGTTTCAGACTATAATCCCCTCAAGGAGCACAGACATTAACAGCTATTTATTTGAGCTGTAACTCCAGAAATATATGCAGCCATAAAACAGATAGCGGCATATTCCCTCTTGAGGCATTGCCTGTTTCTCCATCTCATGGGGTTGAATTAATAAGATGTTTTTTTTTATATGGGAGAAAAAAAAACTCAATCAAACAAGTCTATTTCCAAAGTGATGATTTTGTGAGAGAATGATCCAACTAGAGAAAGATCATTTTATGGCGCAGGGTGTAGCCTGTACAAAAATGGTGAGGCGATTTATCTAATGGGCCTCTTTCCTTTTTTTAAATTCCGCTCACTCTCCGTCTCCAACGCGTCTGTGCTCTCACAGAACGCCAGGGAGAGTGCAAAGCGAATGTCGAGCACACGGCTGAACACACACTCCTGGTGTTATTAAATGAATGTATTCGGTTGCTGGGATGATTCGGGAGCACAAACGGCAGCTGAGCTCTGTGACAATGAGGGAGACAAAGGAGCAATCAAGGGCCTCTTCAACGGAAAGGGCTTTTATCTGCCCGACACTCAATGCTTATCACTCTCTTTCAGTCTTCCAATCAGAAGGAACTGAGACCGACTTCACGTTCAAAATTGCAGTAAAGTGACTGCGAGCGAAGATGAAAAAGGACTGAGAGCCAAACGCCCATCGACATACGCTTCAGCCCACATCTTCCCCGTGTGAAGTGAACATCCATGACTGGGATCAAACAGACAAGTAATAACTTATTAATGCTTAAAATGGAGGATTTTTCTTTTCTTTTTTTACTGAAAATTCTGTAATCGCAACAATAGCACTAAAACATGCACAGCACAAACTAAAAAATGCCCTTTCAGACCGGTGAAGCTGGCAGCAACATGAGTCACTATCATGATTTCAGTGCAGGGGTTTTAAAGTGCTTCGGAGCAGTGTGATCCACACATGAACCGAGTGAAAGCGCTGACAGCTCGGGCTGACACACAATAGGATTGAAGGAATCTCAAAGAGAATCTTCGGTCGTGGTTCGAGTAAACAAACGGGGATAATAGATTCATTCACAGCCCGGCAGAAGATTCACACAATGCATGTAATCCTCGGAACAAAACGAAAAAAACGTCCACGCCGCTCTGGCACACACTAGTCAGCAGAGATCAGTGTAGGTGGTCTAATGGAATTGTGGCAAGGACACGGTGCTGTAGGAGGTAGTTAGCTGATATGTGCACGATGAAGGCCTTCAGTGAGAGGAAAGTTGCCTCGAGGGGCCGACACATTGACTCATTCTGAGCACCACGGTACCTCAGTGAGTCTTAATCAATCGGGAGGCCTGCTTGTGACAGCAAAGAGACATCAAATCAATGAGGATTTTCAGTGGAAATAAATGATTTCTTCTTTTCTATTTTTTTTTGCTCTTGCACTGTTTTTGGACAGGAAACATTTTTAATGAATCCAGGAATTGGCCATTTGAATTAACAGTTGCTTTTGGAACTGCTTGCTTCGGCACTGGTCAATAAGTCAGACGGGACCAGATGATCAATAGCCAATCGCCACAGAGTGTGATTACACTGTCGATTTGAGCGTCACAAGCTATATTTTATAGTAAGCGTCATTAACTTTCAAGCGAAGAGCAGCAATAGTGCACTTGGGAGAAAAAAGAAAAAAAGAAACCGTAGCCTCAGGCAAACACAAGGAAGCGGCAAACTTTTTCATGAAGTCGCACTGAAAACAATAACAGGCGATGTCACTGCACACATAATTGCTCCAACTGGCAAAGCGTTTTCTAAGGGAAGAATCCATCAACCTTGTTTAGAAGTGTAAAATGTATAATGCTGCAGCATCTCAAGACAAATATAAAAATAAAAAAAAGTGTCAGACACACGACGGGGTGGAAGCAAATATCTCGTGTCTAACCTGGAGCAAGAAAAGTAATCATCAAACTTCTTTTTTGGGTGCGGTGGAAATGGAAAAAAAGTGAAATTATGAAAAAATGACAGAAAGCAAATTTTGCACAAAAACAGCAGAAAGCCCATTTCCCCGCAGACGAGAAGAACTTGAAGAAGAGACACAACCATTCCTATTCAGCACCACTTACTAACTGAAAAAGGCTATGAACGGCCTGCTCTCATACAAAAAGTAAAAACACCACTCATTTTTTAAAATTGCTTCCGATTCCAAGCTTGTATCACACACACACACACACACACACACACACACACACACACACACACGCAAAGTTTGTGATAAGCTAAACTAAGGCGGTTTTGCAGCAACATAGTTTTTGGAGAAGCTCAAAGAAAATGGCAAGACACACAGCGAGTCTGGGCTTTCTCGAGTACAGCGGGAATTAATCCTAAATTAGGGGGATGTGGGCATTGATGGGAGACGGAGTCTGACAGTTATTACTATTACCTCAGTCTGTTGGGGTGTTCTAGTCATTATTTCAGCCAAGACCCTGTGACAGGCACCAGCCCACAGCTCCCGCTACTTACTCTCCACAATGAGATGCCCTGGAAGGAAGTGAGCGAACATGCAGCGAGATCATTAACTTAAGAGCACGAAACCACTCACGTCTTTCATCCATCGGCACGAGTCGTTCAAATGAACCCTGACTGTGCTCCATTCAGCTCGCCGAGGCCAAATAGGGATTGGGAAGAATAGCGCTCGGTCTCAGATCCTGCCCTCATTGTTGGCACCGCTTCAAGGGGTTGTTCGTGACAGACGGCTCGGGCCAATTTACTGGGAATGTGAACACTTCGTACCCGCGGATGGACACTCGTCTGTTCAAGTGGTCGTGCACAGCTAAGACAGTTGAACTGGGCATGTAATTAACAAATCATTACATTTCTAATTTGATTTGATTGTATTCTTTTTGGGTATACTGTAGTTGAATGTATTTTTATTCGCTTTGAAGAAAGTGCCAGTTTAGACGAGGACAAAATAATTGCTCACTTCAGTCGATATTAGAATTTTCGACAAATACGAGACTGATTGCTGTAAAATCTTGTACAATGGGTCCTGGGCTCCCGATGATCCTCGTGACTTTGGTGGTCCTCTGACTTCTTTCATCTAGCGCCACCAGGAGGTTGACATTTTAGGTGCAGTGTAAAAGGTCATGAAATGCCGACAGACGTCTGCTCTACAGAGAGTGAATTGGAATAACTTTAGTAATCCCTCTCGTCCATCATCAGGTCCAAATTCAAATCTGTCCAATTCTTTAGTTTGCAACCAAATACCAGCCACACATGTCATTCACCATCCAAATGAGCTGTGCTTACTAGCACAGGAAACTAAGACATTGGATGTTGGTAAGCACAACCTGCTACATGTTAACATGACAACCATGACCATTTTTACATTTACTTGGTCACTCAGGATCTCAGTTGGATCTCAACATTTATCCACATTACAATTTGCTTAACTTCTGCTCTAAATATCTGGAACAAAGTCCCTGAAAGCTGCAGGTCTGCTGAGACCCTGAGCTCCTATAAATCCAGATTGAAGACTTTTCTGTTTGCTGTTGCCTTTAATTGAACCAGATTCAGGTCAGGGATATCAATACATTTCTGCATCTCAGTACTGCATTTTATTTCTTAAACTGCAGTGCAACTTTTACATTTTTTTTAATGTTTTAATGAATGCTCTTAATTGTTTTTAAATCTTGTTTTCTTTTGCATTCTTTTTTTATGCTTTTAATGGTTTTATGTGAAGCACTTTGAATTGCCTTGTTGTTGCTATACAAATTAACCTCTCAAAAGAGCTTCACGGCCTCATGCAGTCACTAGCTTGGCCAGACCGTGTACAGTGCAGGTAGAGAAAAGTACCTCAAACTAAAAGACGCATTCACCTTCAAACCGTACATTATTAACGCCGAGTTCGGGCTTCAACGCCAGACGCTTCCTCATTTAAAATAATAGGGAACGCATTTAACTGAGAGCGGTAATATAAAGTACCCGAGATGATTATCCATCCCTCATCAGAGCGGCCCATCATGCATTTCCCCCCTCAGATGAACATTCAAATCACCTGAAGATAATGATAATGCGAAAAAGATGACAGATCACTTGCTGAAAGGTAAATGACGTGAGGTGTACGTGCGGGATTAGGAACACATTGTACGGCGAGTCTGTGAACATAATACCTCATCCATACAGTCCCAAATTAATCTTGTGGTGATATTTCCATCTGCACTGCGTGAGCACATTTCATGAAATATAACCGCTCTGTCAGACTTGAAAGCTCGTGGTACATTTATCTGGTGTGCACATGCAATCTGACGTGACTTTTTACTGAGGCAAGTATTACACATTCCTCTCTACATAAATATAGGAATACATAAATGTGATATCAAAGGGCTAAACTTAATGTTCAGGTATATTGCCTTCAGATTGGAAAAGAACGCTGTTAAATCCCACCATTTTCCTGCGTTAGAGCGGGTGCTGGAGGGCTGAAAGGACCGCTGCCCTCTAACGGTTTAGGGCACAGGAGAACAAATACACAAATGTTTCAGCCAAGTGTCCTTGTTGAGTCTCTAACAATAACAAAGCCTTACCACCAGGCCTCCAAGATTCGGGCTGACATTCAACATTTTTGTCACTGTTTAGCATCCAAAAACTGGATTTTATATCTCTATTAGTTGTAACTTGCTGTGCGGAACAGTGGACAGCTGAAACACCATTTTTCTTTACAGCTTCTCAGGCCTCAAATGGTCCCAAAATGCCTCTGACCACTTTATACAACTGCTGTTTTAAATAAAAGCCATTTAAGTCTGGGCCTCAGTCTGAGGTTCACATCGACATGGCGACCATTAGATGTGCAAACATCATCACCATTGCCTCTCTGTCTGCCAGGGCGGTGCCTCCGTCTGGAGAAGGATAGCACTGCTGGCGTGCACTGACAGGGTAAGACTCACTCTGGGCCTATCGCAGGCGGAGATTGATGCACTTCGCAGTGGGGGGAAGAGCTGACATTCATTTTAATTAGACAGGCAAAATATTGTCTCTGCGGCATGTTGCCTCCCCTTGCCTTAACCTCAACTTCTCTTCTCTGCGAGAAAAGGAAACGGGGAGGCCTCCAGGGAGGAAAGACCTCCGGAATAGGCAACAAATCAGCTAAATATATCACTTCAAATCCTGATGACATTACTGTGCTTAAGATGCTTGATTAACATTTAATTAACATTTGTATGACATTTCAGATCAGAAGCAAACCAAAACATATGATTGCGTTCTTTAAAAGGGTGAGGTCTACTCCAATGGGAGGGCTCTGTCGGCACATGTCATGTGATATATGTAGTCAAGCAAACTCAGACCAAGGGAAGGTTTCATAAGGTCAGGGGTGTCATGGTAAAAAAAGGGCATTTTAATGAGCATGTGATTGGGGGAACGCTCCACCAGATGCGTTTCATTCAGAAAACATCATTAAACCCTGCAGGGGTTCACAATAACGGCGCAAATGCGCACACACAGAGACCCGCACACAGCAACACACAAACAGCCACTTAAGAGAAGTCACGGGAAAAAAAAACACAGAGCGATCTATACAGCCTGCACCTGTCGGTGAGCCAATTAAAATCCAAACAAGTGTCCACGGCACAGAGGAGAAGCTGTACACCGACACCTTTAATAAACCCAGACAGTTTTATGCTCCACACACTTTCTCTTCCCTCCCCTGGCAGACATCTGAGACACAGGAAGGAATAAATAGATAATTGAGCGATATTTGTCGTTCATCTCAGCTAATGGACAGACTGTCTCGCGCCAAACGTAACACACACGCTCACGTGAGACTCTTAAACACAATCCCTAAGCCTTTGGTCAAGAGTCAAGGATACGTACGCAGCAGATTCAATATTAACAGGAGAATGTTCAATATACAACCGAGTGAATAATTCAGTATTCATTTTCTAATTATCTCTGCGAAGCGTACGTCTGGAGGGAGATCATGCATTTGGTTGCGGGGATTCACCATTTTTCTTTTTTTAGAACAACATATTTTATTGATTGCTGTATCTTGACTCCTCTTAAACCGGCCCGAATGTGAACAAGAGGAATTTCCAGCAGTTGGCTCGGCTGAAAACAAATCCCGCCTAGCCTGTTACAGACCACATTTTGGCCTTTGTCGTGGCTCAAAAAACGAAATTCAAGGAAAGGTTTTGTCACATTTTGAACCGGATCAGATGAATGAATCCCCATTCGTGTTATCTTTACTGCCATCTTGACTGTAGGCGGTCCAGGAGGGAAAACTGGGTGAAAGTCCACTCATTTTTGTTGGGAGACACAACTGATCTCTACTGAAAGCACTTTTCTAGTTCTAATCTAGTTGTATCTGTTTACTGCTTCTTTGCAAGTGATGTAATAATTAGAATGTATGGGATGTTTCGTACATCGTATCGGGCAACAGAGTGACTTTACCTGTCTTAAGGTACAGACACAAAACAGAACTGCTAAGGGGCTTAATGAACGGTCAGTTGAGGGCACATGCTAAGGAATGAGGAAAGATGGAAGCACACCTTCCGAGCATGAACAAATAACAGCCAGTCAAAACTAAATTCTACATAATATACATTTCCACAGGACAAATTCATGAACAGAAAACCAAGTTGCATACTACTCACCGCTCTGCTTCTTTGAGCTGTTATTATGCTGTTGTCACCGACTAGAGAATTCCATTTCCAATCTGTCTGCTGAAACAAGGCCTATACCACTCTGGGGTTCAGATAAATAAAAGCCCAAGCCATTAGCTGAAAATGTACGAAATATCTAAAAATAAGCTTCATCCATGAAATGGTATGTGCTCATTAATGGTGACATTGGTGGGACCCAGCTACCTCTATTCCCCAAATAGCTAAGAACAGAGTCTTTAAATGTGGTGAAGGTTTGTGGAGAAATCTAGTCTATCAATTAAACAAAACACAACTACAGTTACAAAAATATTATATTTGAGATTGCATTTTTTATCATTTTCTGAGGCATAAAGCAGTGCCTTCTAAGAGTCCAGGGATTTGCTTGATTTCAAATGCTGCACTGCATGAATCGAGTCCCGTCGACTGAAAAACTTTCCATCACTGACACAGTATATTGCCACACGACTGACGTTTGACGCCCGATAGCTGCAGCAGGATGTTTTCAGTGCTGGCAAATCTCTGTCCAGTCCCACTTCAGAATATGTGAAAAAGCATGAAAATGTCTGCATGAGTTCTGCATCCACTGCACTCATCGGTCTCAGTTATTTGGAAATGATTCTCTGTCACCCCTCTGACAGCTGACAGATGTTTCTGGTTTGTAGTTCTAAATCAAACCACAGACAGAAAATAAGACAACGTTCATGAATGCGGCCCAATGAGCTCCGTAGGCGACCGACCACAACAAGCCTCCTACTGATGGCCGTGTTTTCTTTGAGCTTGGATATGTTGCTTTGTATAGCATATGATAAGCAGGCATGCTGCCAAATCCTGTCCTGCGTCTGCATGTATCCAAGCTGAAAGCTCCGTAAAGGGCAAAACAGTGAGTGTGTCTAAAGGTTATGCGTTAATGGTTACACTTCCTTCAGACGCCTGGTAATCAACAGTGCTACTCACCAGGCCCAGCCGGGGTCAAAAGGTGACGCTACACGGAAAAAACATGACGCTGGTGACACAGTCGTTGTGGCGTTGGCCCGGTTACTCCAACGGAGAACCCATTTCAGGGCATAAGACGCATCACAACTGTCAACGTCCTTTTTTTTTCTCAGCAACACAAGTTTGCTGTGGCGTAACAGCTCGTGTGAGTCGCCAATTACTGTTCCGAGGATGTGAGTCGCGCCTGTAAGAAGCGCAACGGTGCTTAGTAGGAGGATGAAACCCAAGTATTTCCTCTCTACACGTCCCTCCCTTCCCCTCTGTTCCTCCTTCTATCTGCTCCGCTGGCATCCTTCTGGGGCTGTGACCTACGAGCAGTCACTCATTCCCTGCGTCAGTGTTTTGGATGACTGCAGCTGTCACACCTCCCAACAAATTGTTTCCTGGCGAAAGGACAAAGCTGCGCGGGCCAGCGGCGACCTGTGCCTCCACTTCCCCCGGACCGGCCCCTCCATTAGCAATGCGCTAGTGCTTGTCAGCGGAGGAAGGCAGATGACAATAAGCCCCCATCGTCTTGCATTAAGATGTACGCAACTGTGTTACATTGTGGAACAGATGAGCAGGGCCAACGGTGGTTTGGGGAGGGGGAGGCGGGCGGGAGCCGGCCTGAGATGTCTCCGGTGAAGTTACGGCCGGGCAAAATTGGTGCTGACAGACAACAATTAGGAGAGCTGTCGTCGCCTTGCGTCATTTGTCAGTGAATAGGGTCTTTTCAGGGTGAGAGTAAATCATGTACGATTGAAGGCGTCCACTTACACATTTGAGTGGATGACTGAATGCATGATGTGCTGTGATAGACTCCACTTTTTCATTTCTCAAACAGATGAGCGTGTCAAGGAGCGGAGGGGAAAAGTGATTGAAAGGTTCACAATATTTGACAAGTACTTGGTCTTATCAATGCTCTTGGACCTCGTATGGAGGACGTTCTCTGACCAGATTTAGAAATTAACTCTGAAAATCAACTTATTATAAAAAGGGTCAGCTTATCACAAAATAAAACTAACAAAACAACAATCTGTGGTGGTGTTATGTCACGATTGGTTCTAAACATGGACGACTGTTCTTGCCCTTGACATGGCAACGGGATGGTTGTGTATGTGACGTATTGTAACCCCCCGTCTCTATTCTAGGACAGTCTGTTTTGGGGGATGGTCGTTTCTCCAGCTGTCCACTGGCCAGTGGGGCCTGACACATAAAACTCTATGAAGGTTCAAGGCAACAACAACAAAAAGGCGGAAATATGCATACACCTTCTTTTCGTTAGATGTATAAAGCTGTGCATATTTTTCTGCTCTATGTATCTTAATTGTTACAGAAACCAAATTCACTAATCTTTTTTTTTTACATTCAATCTTAGTTGTGTCCCTGATATGGATAGGCCGAACTATCAGTATACATCAAACTGTGATATCATCATATCCAATTAATACCATGTTTCAAACAACCACTCAATATAGTATACATAAACAAACAATTACAGTAAAAATATGGCAGGAGATGTAGCGAATTAAGGCGACCATCATCTTAATAATGTGGGGCGTATACTTTCACTTTGCCTTTTCTTTTTACGGGTTTCTTCTTCAATCGGCGGCAGAGTGACGTGGAAAAGGGCCGCTGGAGTGGACATGGGGAGAAGTGCAGCCCATCAAGGCACTGAGAGGGATGCTGGGTGATACAACAGAGCCCCTTGATAAGGGAGGGAATAGATACAGAGCAGGAAATGGCAAAACTGCAAATGAAAGCAAGATGACAGGAAGTGGACGTCAGACTGAGAGAAAAGTTGATTATTTGAAGTTCGTTGACCTCAGACAACCTCTGAGAACAGCCTATCAGTCAAATTCCTACTTCCTCTCCTCTCCCTAGCCTCCTTAATTTAAATTGTTATCTCCATTCTTCTGACTGCTCCTAAGGAGCATGAAAGAAGTCTGCTCGAAGGCTCCGAGAGAGGGAGACAGTAGGCGGCACAGAGAGACAAGACAGAAAGAGCCACCCGATAATAACTCAAATCAAAAATACCAAAGAGAACAAATGACGACACAGCACGGTTTTCTTTCTTCATAACCAAAGGCAACGGCGGCATATTTGTCAAAAAAGAAAATGAGGCCGTCCACTTTCTTTGTCTTACAGTGAGAAGCAGACTGGCTTTTCAACACAGCGAGGATGAGACATGCAGGCAGGCTCAGAGCGCCAAGCGATTGCCTCTGGATTGCGGTGGTTGTGTTTTAGAAGAGAAGGGATTTCAACAAAATTGTTTTACTCTTTTCAACCACCTTAGCCCCCTCCGAATACATCAAACAACGTAATTCTAGTTAATAAGCGAACAGCAGCAAGGCAGTCCTCGCGCTCCTTCCCTCCACCCATCAGCACAGTCCTGTGGCAGAGAATGCTCCTTCAAGTTGCACTACGCAGCACCATCTAGTGGCAACGTGTGCAGTCATCGGCAGTGCAACATGGGAAATGAGAGAAAACAGGTTGAGGACTCCATTGTTAGTACTCCATCAAGGTGTCACTCCTGGGTGAATCCATACACACAATAAGACATCTGTTTGTGCTCCGTGCCAAAAGGCCGCACGACAAAGCCATTTGTATTAGTGTTGAATCCTACAAGGTTATTCAGAAGAAGGACACAAAACATACTATTTCATTGCATAATGTAAAAATATCATTTCTATACCACCTGTATAGTATTATATTATCCTCGAATAATATTATATATTTAATTTTACATATGTGTATGTCTATTTTATTTAGTTACGGTTCATTGCTCTTTTCAGCCCTTAAACTACACTCGTTCAGTGCCTTTTCAGCACAGAAAATGTTAAGTGCCTTTTCTTTCTAGCTCTTAGTAATTTCAGCGACCACTTCAACTTCTTTCAGCGCTTCAACCTCATTCTTTAATATCTGCAACTTCAACCTTAATGGCATTACACAGCCATTAAAAAAACTCAAAAGACTGTACATGAATGGACACTTTCTTCAGAATCTGAATTATTATGAAGTGTATTCTACTCCACATATATACATTGTATTGCATTGTATACTATTACATTTAGTAAAAAGCCACAAATGTATATATTTCTTTTATAAACATATATTTCATCAATGTGCATAACCCATGTTTATGTACATTCGTAGGCTATTGCACTCTCTAAAATGGATTTCCAACGCATAGTTTACTCTAACTCTCTGTACATCTTTCTAATTTGTCCTTTTCTCTGCTCAACCTATTCTGTATCTGTATCTGCTCTCGTTTTATGCTGCTATAACGCCTAATCTCTCCCTCCATAGTTGATAAAGTACTCTCCTCTCTCATCTTAAACACCACAAGTCTACGTTGTGCAAAACAAGACGAGAGTGTCTCTCTACTCTGCATTGTATTGACATGTTTTGATTTTGACCGGATGGCCTCGAAGACCAAAGGCCAGAGCAACTCAATTGATTTTTACTGGTTTAAATACCAGCCCAATTCCACAAGGGCCAGAAAAAGCCTCGGCGGAGGCTGAGGGTGCGATCAGACATGAACCCTCACATTTGCGGTTCACAAGTGCTGTTGAGTGCCGTGAAGTGCTGCTGACAGGGTGCAGCTGCCTGCCCTGAAGGCACACCCAGCTCAACCCAGGAATAACACCTCAGAAGTGTCACATGTCTGACAGCTGTGACTCAGACACAGGGACGTTGCACACCGTCCCATCCCACCCGCCTTGGAACCCAAAGTTTTAAGCGATCCGCTGACAGTACAACCCACTGAAACGTGCACTGAAGGATGTCGAGGCCGCGTGCCGTCTCCGGGAAGCATCGCGCACCAAACCCTTTATCAGTCAACACCCAAGATACATCAGACTCTGGATTAAACACAACCACAAAACAACATATACACACACATCAGGACACAAAAACACACTCTCCGCTCCCAAGCTCGGACAGAAATTACCCTCCGCCTGCTAAATATCTCTCCCCTCGTCAAACATTCATGCCGGCGAAGGTGGTGAAGTAGAGTGACGTAGGAGATCTATTTTTCTGGTCACCCACACAACACTTTTTTGCCTAGCTATTCTGGGATGATGTAGACAGATATCAGTTTGATGGTTTCTATCAGGTTTGTTAGAATTCCTCAACTCGAGTGAACCTTTTCCACTTAAAGCCAAGAAAATGTATCCCATCTGTAGCACGGGTGTTCTAAATTCAGTTTCATGGCAATCTGTCAATTATATTTAGAGCTATCTTGTGTGAAAAAGTTTATTTTTTGGGACTAGAGCTGGTAGGCGGACCAGGAGAGCTCATTAAGTGTAAAAATGTGTTGAGCACAACATTGAATGACAATCTGCAACATTGTAAGTTGGTATTTTATGTGTACAAGTTTTGTGGTGGTACAAGAAAAAGGATCAGAAGGTCAGCAAAAACACTAGGCTTCACCCTCTGGGGAACATGAACCATCTCCACAGAAGTTGATGAGTTATGGTCTGAAACGAGCAGCTAGGGTTTAGGTGAGTGTGACGAGACACTGAGATGCTCCCAAAGAGTAAATGCAATTACATAATTTATATCAGAACTGGAGAGTATCTCTTAATTCAAAGAAGAGCAAAGAATGACATCGAAGGTTTTTCTCGATGGAAAAAAAGATGTTTTTCAAACTTCTCCCGACTCGCTTCGATAAGAATTTGATTAGCAGATGGTGTGGCTGATCACTTGCCAAGTATTTCTTGAAAGTCTGAGAAGCCGTCATTGGAGACGGACGAGTCACTTTCTCGTCCGTCTCCAATGACGGCTTCTTATATGGTTACGTGCAACAAACCATCTGACGGGGTCCGGACAGGATAGACCAACAGACAAGACCAATGTCCAGTTTTCCCGAAAGAAATTAAAAAAGTGCTGTTGGAAAATGGTGGTTGCTCATTGGGTGGAATAAGAGTCTCTATAACTTTGCAAACGCAACAAGCACACAGACCAGAGACCGGCCATGTGTGCACAGATGTGACGACGGGCCGAGCTCTGAGCATGCTAACGATTCTTTCCACATTCCCTCACTTCCCTCCTTCTCTCTGTGTTTACTGCTGAACTGCACCAATGGATTCCATCTTGGCAGCAATGGAGTGGCAGTTTGCTGTCAGAAAAGAGGCTGGCAGAATGCAACTGAAACCTGGATCAAGTTATGATCTCTGCTGAGACACATTTGCTCAGCTTCTTGCAGCAGATAGAATCATAACACGCACATATGTGTCCTGACTGTAAACGCAACGTGTCAAAAGCAGACACTTAGAACATCAGCCTCTAGTCTAGACGATGTCACTGGTGAGACACACGTGGGGCTTGAGTTGTAATATATAACAGTAAAGCACAGTTACGTGGGTGAACTGTAAGTAATGAAGATGGTAAAGATGGTGAGCTGCTCCTCATTTTTACTGTAATATGTTTCATGCTTTGGAGAAAAAAAACTCTTCAGTGGAAATATCCATTAAATGTCAAAAGAAATCCATGGAACAATTAATCCATGCAACAAAACTAAAAGGGGGAACACTGTCCATTTACAACAGACTGATTAGCTTTCAAGTGGTTGCTGAGGTAAGAACGGGTGTATTAGTACATAAATACAAGGCGCCCCTGTGACTGAGTGGCTGGTTGTTTTTCTGCCGCTTTTAATTGGTGATCCGTTGACCCCCGATTGTATAAAGTATAACAATCGGTAACACAATGAGAGCCCAGCCTTGGCATGCGTTAAGTGTTGAAGGCTCACCCACGCACATAATTACCACAGTTTTCTGAGGATTTCCATGCCATGAGCGTTTGTTAAGTGGTGCGGCTTGAATTTGGAAATTACTTCCCTGGGGGTGTGTTGACTGTGTCGGTCCGTACCAAGTGCCAGTTACTGTTTTTGGTTGTAGTTCATATAGAAAGAGGGAAGACAGGATAGGATTCAGCTAAATGACAATACTTTATGGAGAAAAAAAATATATCTTTTTATATTTACCATTATTATTTTAAACAAGGTGGTGTGGTGGCTAGCACCATCTCCACACAGCAAGGCGGAGGCCCTGGTTTTCGATTCCCGTGCTGGGTAGCAATTTTGTGTGGAGTTTGCATGTTCTCCAAAGCTGGAGATCCCGGGTTCCTCCCACAGTCCAAAGACAAGCAGCTCAGGCTAATTGATTAGTCTAAATTGCCAGTAGGTGTGAATGTCAGCGTATCTATGCGTTTGCGCTGTAATAATCTGGCGACCGGGCCAGTGTGTACACTACCTTCGCCCAATGTCAGCTGGGATTGCCCCCCCGCGGCCCTGAACAGGATAAGCGGTAAAAGATAATGGATGAATGGATTTCAAACAACCACAGCAGTATTATTGACAAATATTTGACGTGCTTCTAATAGACCATTTACATCATTGCACAAGGCTCATACTAAACTAACTTAACTAAAACCAGTGAGCGAGAGAAAATGGAATCTTGATATATTTGCTTTACAAAACAATATAACTTAATCTCAATCTTCATTTTACCAATAACGACCAAATTAGCACTGAACCATAACTGACCATTATGATATTTTTTATTAAAGCTTAATATCTGCAACGATTAACAAACCAACATAATGGGCCGGTCACTGTTAATTGGCAGGTGACCCAAGACACTAATTGCACGCTGTTCACTCTCAATTAGTGCAAACTTGAAAATTGTTTTTGCACAAAACGCAAACAAAAAAAGAGTTAGATTTCCTGGCTATATCGTCTCTGTACTGCACATTCATGCTACGTATCAGCCACCACCTATGCCGTTACCACTTCATCAGTTCGGCTCTTGTTCGTAAATCTCATGTGGACATAGTTTATAGGGACAACGGGGACTACATCATAAGACTAATTAAAATCCTATTTGACTCACCCGAACAGTAAGTGAAAAAAACTAATTGCAGCATCACACTCAGAGCTTATTTATATTCCCAGAAAGCCTCTCAACAAACCCTTAACAAATAAAAGCAGCCCTGTGCAAACTCCATTTCAGCTGTGGCAGAAGTGATAGCACAGTAGACCTAGGGAGTAAGTTTTTCTTTTTTTGAGAATAAAGTGAGTCATGCTCATAGTCTGTAGAGTCAGTGATCTCAAGCATCACCCAGGAAACCAGGAGTTTGAGTTCACTGGTCATCTCCACTGGGTTGCTTCCTGAAGCCAGAGCATCCTAACTTGCCCAAAATGTTGGGGTGAGACAAGCGGCACCACCACCACAGCTGAGAGTGATGGGCTGTCAGACTCCAGTCAGTCAAAGGTTTCCTGTGGAGTTTCAGACCTCACTTGCTCGAGGAAGTGCAAGCATGCGGGTGATGTATTACATGATGCAATACGCGATCATTCCTATGGTTTCACACGATGCCAGGTGGTGAGAGAACAGAGGCAGGGCGAAGAGAGGCCAGTAGGGCTACGAGTACATCTATTAATGTTTGTGAAGACCTGTTTGAGTCGAATGACGTGAAGAGGTCATTCTGGCTTGTCTTTATTTCATCGAAAGATGGATTTTAGGCGAGGAACTGGGTTTAGGATTAACATTAAGTGTGGCTTAGGGCTTAGTGTAGTGTGCGTTCCTCTTACCATCGTCTCTCGGCCAATCGGAGCGGAGAAGACGTACTCCAGCTGGAAGACAATTGCCAAAGCGTGATGATTGGTCAGCCTGAGCTCCAAGCTGCTGCGAAGGCCGAGAGCCTGAGGGAGGGTTGATAACGAGGAGCTGAGGAGAGAGAACACACACACACACACACACACACACGTAATGAAGGAGTGAAGGGTACATGTTAAGAGAGAGAGACGAGAAGGAAAGAAGCAATACTGGGACCAATGTAACGATTATTTGTGACCGATGTGCTTCAAGGCCATTACTGACAATTTGAAAACAGATTTATTTCTTATTTAAAAAAAGAAAGTAACTCAATGTGTTGGGAGGATTTACGCTTGCTTGCTGAATGCTGCCTGGCAAGCACCGGCCTCCTGTGTAAGCAGTGGAACAGCACGCTCGGTATTCGTCATCCACAGTTTGCATACACCATAGGCGGGAGCATACTGTGGAGCGCCGGCGTGTCACGAGGTGGGGCCGAGCGCCTTTTCTGTTTTCCCGCTCCATGGACTCTCTGGAGAACGGAACAAGCGAGCGCGTCAAATTTTTGTTTTTCCCTCTTTCTCGTTTTCTCTGCTGTCTGGAAGCGACCAGGCACAACGCAAGACTGTCAGCTTTCAAAAGACAGCAGCACCCAGAGAAAGATAAAGATCCTAATCATTGTCTACCCTGTTGTTATCACACTGAACAGCGTTGACACAAATATTTTCTTCCTCTTCGTCTTCTCCTTCTTCAGAAAACACAAAATGGGCAGAACAATTATTTGTTTGCCGTAATTCGACGATGGCGATTATGGTTATTCGTATAATACAGTAATTGAGCGCAGATTGTTGGTTGGCATGTGATTATGCCGATTATGCTTTCCTGTGTTTGTGCACACGCTCCCGAGCTTGTAAGACACCTACTGTATATAATCATCCACATAATCAGCTGGTGTCTCATTTGAAGAGGCGAACACAATACATTTTGATTCAGACACGCACTGAAACGAGGCAATCATCTCTCCCTGTATGTGTGTCATCTGCACAGTTTCACAGCATCTTCTTTGGCATGTTTGACTTTTGTTTATAATAGTGGGATTATTCCTTTTACCCAAAAGTTCATTATTAATAAATGTCCTAACAATGACAGAAGGGTGTGGAATAAATAAACATAATTGAGGCATAACAAACTTAGTGCAATTAAACATATTATAATTAGGACTTTACAATATGAAGATAACACAATTAATAGTTATGTATCATAGCTATTTTGAAATGGTCTCTTGTTAAATATTTTATTGCGGTTTTGCAGTATTTTAGCATACTGTCTGGAGAAAAATGCTCTTCTTTTAACCCGAAAAGCAGTTCTGCCTGATGACTCACTGATGCGCCCTGACAGCTCATTAATTGAAACTGCTGGCTGTTGTTTACTTGTGGAGGTCAAAGGTTCACTCGCTCTCAACATTTACGTGAGGAAATACTTCCAGTGATTTACCAGCGGGACGTTTGTGACAGCTTTTTTTTTTTTTTTACAGGCGCTACCGATCCAATAGCAATGTGCAGTGACCAGCCCTGAAACTGAGGACCTGAATCTGTGGGCACTTCAAGTTTGACAAAATAGCAGTGTGCGCCTTAACACGTGTCGCTCTATACTTGAATCTTTCTGAAATTGTACTCATTTAGTTCATTATTTCTCATCCCTGGAATTCAAATTAGATTTAAGATTTCACTGCTCAGCCTCCCGGGAAAAGCTTATGCCAGGGCGCTGGAAAGGACTTGGAGAAGACCTTCGACCAGGTCCCTCTGAGGTTTTTGTGGGGGGTGCTGCAGGAGTATGGGGTGCCGGACCCGTTGGCACGGGCCATCCAGTCTCTGTACGCCTGCAGTAGGAGCTGTGTTCGTATCCTCGGTAATAAGTCAGATACGTTCCCGGTGGGTGTTGGCCTCCGCCAGGGCTGCCCTTTATCACCGGCCCTGTTCGTGGCCTTCACTGGGGCGTTTTGCAGCCGAGTGTGAAGAAGCAGGGATGAGAGTTAGCGCCTCCAAATCTGAGGCCATGGTGCTCTGCCGGAAACCGGTGGATTGCTCCCTCCAGGTGAGGACAAACTGCCTACCCCAAGCGAAGGAGTTCAAGTATCTCGGGGTCTTGTTCACGAGTGAGGGTAAGGTGGAGCGGGAGATCGACAGGCGGATCAGTGCGGCTGCAGCAGTCAAACAGGAGCTGCACCGGTCCGTCCTGGTGAAGAGGGAGCTGAGCCGGAAGGCGAAGCTCTCCATTTACTGGTCGGTCTATGTTCCAACCCTCACCTATGGTCACGACCTCTGGGTCGTGACCGAAAGAACGAGATCTCGGATACAAGCGGCCGAAATGAGCTTCCTCCGTAGGGTGGCCGGGCTCACCCTTAGAGATAGGGTAAGGAGCTCGGACATCAGGAGGGAGCTTGGAGTCGAGCCGCTGCTCCTTCGTATCGAAAGGAGTCAGCTGAGGTGGTTCGGGCATCTAGTCAGGACGCCTCCTGGACGCCTCCCATTAGAGGTTTTCCAGGCACGTCCAACTGGTAGGAGACCCCGGGGAAAACCGAGGACACGCTGGAGGGATTATATCTCCCGTCTGGCCTTGGAACGCCTCGGGATCCCCCAGAATGAGCTGGAAAGTGTTGCGGGTGAGATGGAAGCCTGGGTCGGCCTGCTGAACCTGCTGCCACCGCAACCCGACCCCGGATAAGCGGCTGATAATGGATGGATGGATTTAAGATCTCTATGTGCTGTGTGGTGCAGGGGGTTTTCTAGCTGTGGTCCTGTACCTCTCCAGCTTGGATATACTTAAACCCATTCAATCCACATGTTTTATTGCTGATCTAAGGCAGGCGTGGTGACCTTACATCAGCACGTCTACTTTGACAAGGTTAGCATTGAGTGTGATGGTGTTTCAATAAAACCCAGGGGCAGAGGCAGCGGCAGCGGCAGCGGCAGCCTCGATTGGTTATGAAGTACTGGCACGTATTGGAACGTATTGCAAGGCAGCTTTACGAGGGTGGAAGCCCGTGTAGCACGGAATAGCGTGTAAATTATGAGGCCGGGGTTGGGTTGGAACATGCAAGGCCTTATCAAGCGTTGGTGTTTGCGCAAGGTCAATGGATTACTCACAAAGTCACATACAAAGCATAAACTTAATATATGTGTTTCTACAAGATTATATTGATATATCCTGTCTGCTACTTACCGCATATATAAACGTTGATCCATGCAGCAACCGACACATTGTATTAGCTTTTTGATCTTCTTTTTAAGGATGACTGTGATCTAATATTGCGTGACATGACCGAAGTTGATGAGCATGCCCAGCCTCATAACTTACAAATAGTAAAACGGTCCTAATTTAGGTCCACACAGAGAGGTTTACGGATTTTATACTTGGGGATAAAAGAAAAGACGTATCAGATCGGCACTCATCCTGTACGCTGTGTTGCAGAGAAAATGATCTGATCGGTGCATCCATATGTGACAGAGAACGACAGCAAACATGACGCGAGAGAGAGGGAAGTCTGTTATTTTCTTTTAGTCATTCTGTAAATTGGTGATCACCCATACCTGAAACCTTTTCCTTTATTCTCTACTTCTAAGTTGGTTAATAAAAGCTACGTAGATCCAAATGGGTAACAAGGATAAAATAAGGTGTTGGGCCACCTCAAGAACTGCTTCAGTGTTTTTTTGCTCTGAACTTTACTGGAGGGGTGAACACCAGTTTTCTACAAGATATCGTCTCCTTTGATGAAATCTTTACACAGGTCTGACTGGGTTTACATGCGAATGTAAAGGACACAGTATGTGACGCTTCATTTTCATTCTCATCAAACCTTCTAGTGACCCTTCGTCCCGCGTATGGAAGCACCGTCAGTCTTTATGTTTCCATGGGTGCTGGTGAAAACAAATATTTTTTTAAATGTTTAATTGAGTCTAGGTTGTGCGGTGAGGAGCACCTGAGGCATGAATTCACTTATGGGGGTCTTGGCGCTCAAATTGGGTGCATTCTGGCCATGATTTATTTTTCTTGCAAAGACACCAATTTATGCATGAAAAGTATCAAATAAAACATAACACATAAAAAATATGCCTTTTCTCTCCTTACTGAACAAAAAACACCACTTAAGGGAAAATGAGTTGGGCTCAAGTTCGTTTTGTCCTCGGTGATTGGACATGGCACAATAGCGGCACAACGGCAACACATCGTCCTCCTCCTATACACAACTCTCTCTCCATTACTACGTTAGGCAGATCTTTCAGCTACGCTGTCATATTTGTGCTGACTCGCACGCCAATTCGCTTGTGGTGCTAACCTCAGCACCTGTTGCAAGTTGTGTATGGCTCAAGGTTTCCAGGTGGAACTCGAGCTTGTATACTTTGGTTTCACATATTGTTGTTGTTTTCGTTAGCGGTAAAAGTGAATGGAGAGACGTCCTGTAGATTTGCATGTGCGGTTAAGTCTTCCTGTAATTGTGACATAATGGAAGCAGCTCAATAAGGAAAGATTGTGTTTCAGATTTATGGTGGAGATGCATTGAAACCCTCCAACAAACTGGAGGATGCGGCAGAACCAATTAACTATATTTTCTTTTTTTTATTATTCATATATTTCTTTCTGTCTCCTTAAAGCATGAAAAATGCACACCCGTATAGGAAATAACTGATCTCAACCCACTATGTGTGATAAGGAAAGCATAAAAGTGAAACGCACCAAATATATGCTGTGCATCGTAGAAGACAGGAGAGTATGAAGCAAATGGACACCAGGGAAGAATAAGACACAAGTCTGCAATGTTTCACTTTTTTCCAGACATCCCCCAAACACTATTATACACAAATGAAATTCATACCAGCCTATAGCTCTTTCAAAAATACAACTTTTGCTGACTTTCCAGGATAAACTTTCAATCACTTGCCTACCAGCAAAAGGACGCACGCCGGGTGAGGCTGATGAAATACTATAAAAATATGCACTCTTGAAATCATTTCTGTATATCTGTGGATTTGGAGAACAGAATATTGCTCCGCCGTTCCCCTGTAGCCGACAGTAACAGCTTTACTGAAAGCGCTTCCTCCGCTCACCTGTCCTTGCCCAGGGTGCTCTTTTTGGAGGTGCTGTCGGAACGACCTCTCGACCCTGAGGCCAGCGGCTCCAGCACCACCACTTGAGGCTTGTCGAGGAAACACCAGCCGTTGTGGACCCCGACATGAAGCCTTCTTTCCTGGATGACGACTGTTCTCGGAGTACCCTCTGGTCCTGGTTCTTTCTGAGAGTCAGTGAGAGGAAGAGTTACAACGCAAACACACCACACATATACATATATATCCTCATTCATTTGTGTGCTTTTGATCGGGTATTTCTTGGTTTTGGGCCCGGACCCTTACAGTTACAATGGTGGAAGATCTTAAAGCTATGGCATATACGTTAATTTACACAATAGTGTGCTTTCCACAACTTTGTGGTGACTGTGGAAGAACTTGACTGACCTGCACAGCCATGAAGAGCATTATCTAAAGCACAGGGCAGACATCTTGAGATCCTCAAGACTCGTATTTTTAAGTATCATAACTTATTAGGGTTCAAATGGTAACCCTCTTCAAATGGTTGTCTAATCGGCTGTTTTGGTCTTAGTCAACTAAGAACTCTTCAGACAATTAGTTTTTGTATGCCTGTTGATGCTGAATGATTTATTTCCAAGAAACAAATAAACACATATAAAGTTCTGCTTTTGCATGATTCTTTGTGGAGAAACTCAGTAAATCAAGTAATCGATTAGTCGACAAAATCAAAAGACATTTGGTTGAGGACAGCCCAAGAAATTATGCAAGACTGACAAAGGATCCCATACATTTGTTTGCTAATCTATTTCTATTATATGATATCTCAAGTCTCTGTTTGCATGAAGAAAAACATATACTATTTTATATACAAAATACATATTGTGTTAGGAACAATAAGGATGATGGCATATCTTTGGATCTATTTTAAGGTAATTACAAGGACTCAATCACACCTTCTCCCAATTATCGCTTCACAGTCTCTTCATAGTGGCTGCAGTAATCCACTTTGCACTTCTTCTGATTCTACGTTGTTGATGAGTTTGATTGCGAAGATGTTTAGCATGCTATTAACAGAATATTATTTTAGGCTTCGTTAAGTGGTACTTAACTCAGTCCCTCTGACAGAAAACAAAACACTTGTGGACTACAAAGGTCCACAGACGGGTCCAAACACTTCCTGTTTACTTTGAATCTTGTTCTAACATCCCAATGATATTAATTACGTCAAATCAAATGCCTTGGGACTCTAAAGTGCATCTTAAATAGTCTTATAATGTTCACACTGGATTATTCTAACTTGGGTTTTTTAGCTAAATTTGTGTTTGTTGTTCCCATTAGTAAAAATAACAATATAAAGGGCTGTATATCGAACCTTAGTTGTTGGATTATTAAAAATGTTCGCAGCTACATTGTCAGTTTTACTTACAAATAAAGAGGTTTAGAGTTCCCACGATCGCGGCAATTCCTTTGGTAAGTACAATGTTATTACAGGTGACAGAAATGATGGATACAACTATGAAAATAAAAGCCAAGTTGTCATAAACTGGAATGTACTTAATGAGATAATTCTCTTATTTTATCAGCATAATGTTTATTTCATTTGCGTTTAACTTTTAATTAACAAATATGTAAACAATTTAAATAAATAAAAAGTTAATGTGTCGGAGGTGCTGTCGGAGACTGTGCAGCTGCCACTTGTAATGCACAGCTGACTGTCAACAGCTCAGTGATTGACTGTAAACTCTCACCCCGAAGTGCAGAGCCGCACTGAGCTCGCCTCTCGCCCCACTCCTTCCCATTTGTTTAATTTCAACCTCTTCCCTCCCTCTATCACATCTTTCACTCCCACTCTCCCTTTCTTTCGATTGCTCGCTCGCTCTCTTCTTGTCACTCTCTGCCGGTCCCTCGCGCTGCCTAAAACCTTCTCCATATCCACCCACGGCTTCTCAATCAAATTAGCATATCAATTCAGCTTTGGGTTTGTCTTTTAAAGCAGTAACAGCAGGAGCAGCAGCCGAGCCTGCCAGGCTACTGCACAGCCCACATGCAGCACAGCTCGCTGCTCTGCTAGTATCACAGCTCTGCACCGACTCATCCCTCTCTCTTTCCCTCTCTCTCTGTCTGCCTCTTTACCATCTACCCTCCTCTTGTTATCATCGCTCATTCTTTCACCGACAGGCAATATGTGTTCAGCCGTGTACCATATTTTTCTTTCAGTGATGGAAGATTAGGGTTCTCGTCATAAGCTCACTTGATTCCTTCCCTTCTCTGTTTCCTTTTGAAAAAAATATATCTAAAAGCTCTCGTTTCAAGTGCTACAATTGTTTGGCACGCAGGTACAATAAAATCAGAGTTGATGAAGTTTGAGAAGGGTGGACCTTATTGTCCACCCAGGTGCATTCGCTTCTTATTTGCCTAAAAACAGGATGAGGTGACTACCTGCTTGTGCCCTGCTTATAGTTTGTGTCAGCTCTCATTTGGCTCCGGGAGTGTTACATAACCGTTTTCCAGCTGGATAACATGGGCTAAGGCTTTGTTCAATTATGGATTGCCGTCTGGGTGCCAAGACGAAGATGTACCCCTCACGCCTTTCAATCCCAGACTCAACCGCACGCACCGTGTATGCACCGAAACACAAGTGGGATGATTACTTACCAGAGAAAATTAAACATTGAATCCCTTTGTGTGCGCTGTACGGTTGAGGGGAAGTGTTGCATGAGGAAAAATAATATAACTATATCTACCTTGTTGAAAAGTGTTAAATAGGCAATTGATGTGACAATTTGCAGCTGCTTTGCTATGTTGAATTCACGTTGAGGCCCCCATAAAGTATTCAAAGAAACGCTCTCAAGCTGCCCCCGTTGCGGGAATTTGGTTTGAAATTTCCTGACAGAATTTTGGCGCATGTCGTATTTGATTGAGAAAGCTCTAAAAATCGGTTTGCGGTGGATTCACCACAGCCTTCGCAGCTGCGTGGACCTCAAAGCTTGTCGTCGGTTAAGGTTAGCGTGGATTCTGGCTCTCGCACACTCAATGCGCTGATTGGCTCGATTGTTTCATCAACCAAAGAAATGGACGTCAATGAGCAAAAGCAGCAGACCTATTTGAGTTAATGAAAAACAAATCTGAGATGTGGGTCTTGCACGATGGCATCTAGTGTTTCCTAATTTAACCCTTAATCTATTCTATTGTATTCAGAGATGCACACGCAATCTATGTCGTTATTTTACTATGCATACCTAGCAGCTTGGCCTGAATTTTTCTCAAGCCCTTTCTTACCTTATTGTCTTTCACACAGTGGATGTGCATTCGCTATGAAGTTGTTTGTTTAAAGCAAAGCATTTCATTGTATTTGAATTAACCTATCCAATTAAATTATTTTGGACGAGAGGCAGCAGGCGGCATAAGTATGACAAGATATCTGTAAATAATTGCCTTCAGTGACATCCAGATTATAATTACGATTGTGTCGGTTCCTACGCCGTCTACTCTCGCCTCCTTCCTCCATTGCAGCCAGAGCCGGTAGAGATGACAGAGAAATAGCTTTGTCTCTTGTTGGACAGGTCTGCCATGAAGTGTTTCACAGTGAAAATATAGAAAGACAGGGAGAAAGTTGTTTATAAGAGAACATCAGTTAAAGTGCTGCTTTCTGTTCTCTGCATCCCTCTCCCTCACACCACTCCTCCAAGTTTTCTCTTTCATCTCTCTCTCTCTTTCTCTCTCTCCCTCTCTCTCTCTCTCTCTCTCCCTCCCTTCCTCTCTCTCTCTCCCTCCCTTCCTCTCTCTCTATCTCTCTCTCCCTCCCTCCCTCTGCTCGCCTCTGTCTGCTGCCGTCACAGATTTCTTCCTCCCTCGCCTGAAATATGAATATTTTAGAGCTAAGAAGCTTAAAGGGAACAATGAAATGGCCCCCCAAGTTAAATTATACTCCATTTCCAGAGTCACAGAAGGGGGACTTTTCTGAGTGACGAGCACACCGGTGCCACGTGGGTGTGTCTCTCTCTTTTCTCACACTTGCATAAGCTGGTTGTCTCCTGCTTTTATGCCATATTTTTGATATTCGCCCAGATCTTGCTTAAAAAAAAAAATGCTGTTTGTGTCATTAAAAGGGAAAAGGAAGGGGGAGGCAGAATGAGACTAGTGTGTATGATTTTGGAGGCAGTTTCTTTTAGAGCTTTTTAGAAGAGTAAACAAAAGCATTGTATTGTAAGGGAAGAGTCAGTGGCAGGTTTTCTGTCTCACAATGACACGAGTCACCTAGTGTGGGCGTTGTGAACGGAAAACTAACCGTTCTGCTTAACCATCCATTTCCTGTCGGGAAACAATTAACTGAGAGAAAATGCATCGAAGATAGTGCATCACAATCATCTGTGATGGTTTTGTTTCTCATGGCCGTTAGTCCGCGACGCATAGAGAGCAAGCCAAAGCTTTATACCATTACGGCCTTGAGGCCACAACAGAAACGTTTCGGAAACTGCAAAACCCACAGTACAAATATGTCTGAAATCTCGAGGGAAACAAAACTATATTCCTTTGAAATCTGTGTTGGGGATAAAGTGCCTGCCAGCAAGTCAGAGATAACTCCGGTAGAAAAAGATATCTTATCTCGGAAAGAAAAACTCCGCAGGAAATACAGTTGCCACATCTGTGGCAGATTGTAGCGCATACTGTTTGTTTTTTGATTCTAGTCCACATGAATGGTCTTTACACACATATTTGCCCTTTTTTGTTTTTGTTTTTGTTTTGTTTTTGTCCTTCCCTCATCTAAATTTCAATCCAAAATAAAATGACGAAAACCAAGTACAGCAGTGGAAGATTGTTTCCTCACTTGGGTATTCGCACCTGAAAATTGCATTATCATCGTTGAATAGTAACAACAACGATTCTCTTGGATTCAATTTACCGGTCCAACTGCCGGGGGAGGCGGTGGGAGACAGAGGGGTGAGAATGACATATTAGTAAGCAAAATTGAGGACACTGTCATTTGAATTAAATGGACCTGCTAAAGAAAGAAAGAAAGTCATTTAGAGGGAATTTGGGAATAATCACAGTTGGAAGAGAAATGGAGAGCAGGCGGCAGCTGCCTCATTGTGCGAGTTTGAAGGGAAATGGGTGTCGATTTTCGGGAGGAGGAGGAATTAGTTTTTGAAGGTTATTTCTCTTGTGCTCAAAGGGCAGGAGACGAAGTGAGAACGCAAGCTCTCTTTAATAGCTCCAACTGGGACAGAAGAAGCTCGAGGCAGAAAATGTGTCTTGACCCCGTAATCACCGAGCGGGGGATTCATAAATGGTCGCGACGGGGATGAGAGGCACTGATCAATAACAGGATCAGAAGTCCCAATATGTGTGATCCCTCAGTCCTCGATACGCTCTGAATTTAGAATGTCGTACCTTCAAAGTAAAAAAGATGAACTCATAGAAGTACAGAGTATGATCAAATTAATTACACAGCTACTCCATGTCATTATCATCATCACTGAGAGGATGGTGTCTTTATGTTCATGTGAAAGAGCCGCGGTGACCAAGCTGCCAAAGAGTTCACTGAAGTATATAATAAGCAAAATAGCAGAAATGATTGTATGACTCATAGGATAATTGCATCTTTTCACACTTGTCTTGACAATATAATTAATAATGTCCCCTCTTAATTCTGATTACCCACATTATATGTCATTACATTTAAATTATTTGTTTGTCATTATTGCTGCTCAAATACATATACATATATATAGATATAGAGGGTATGCATGCAGTGTGTCTGATGCCAGTCTATGAAGCTGCACACGGATGTGTGCTCCGGAAACTGAGATGCACAACAACCAAAGTGTAAAATAACGTGGAGAAACGCTTCGGCTGAGATGGGCTCGCTTTGTCCAATATCGGGTAGTACACAGCTTATTCAAGGCTTAATCTGAAAGAGTCAGACTTTCATTCATTTTGTCACAGGTCAGCGTAAGAACAGGGATGATCTTTGTCACGGCTGCACAATAATTCCACTCGTCTATCTATTCTGATCAAATCGAACCTCTTTCCAGTCGTTGCCATTTCATTTCTTCCTTACAATGTGTTACGTGTGGTGGAAAACATTGCACTAAAAGCTATAAAAGGCCAGTAAAAGCTGAAAAACACCTAGGTGGAAAGTGTATTTTTTATTTATCTCTGTATGGCACCATAAAAGCCGTCAGCTATTCGTCAGTAAGTTTTTGTGTCAGTACTTTGTAAAATCAATGTGTAGGCTGTTTAAAAAGATAACAATAACGCCACAGATGGCAACTGTCATCTCAAGGGTTGTGTGTGTGTGAAAGAGAGAGAGAGAGAGAGAGAGAAAGAGGGTGAGTGAGTGAGAAAGCAGATGAAATTATGTCCCACATGAGTTTCATATAAGCCAATTACCAAGTGAGTTACACAACTGTGCGTCTCTTACCTTTTGAAAACCAGCGAGCAAAAGAAAGACGTTTCTCTGACTCGTGACGATCACACATCGCCTCACAGCCACAGAGGCGACGCTTGCTGGCTGTTAACTTGTAATTTTCCATGTTTCACCAACTGATAACACAGCAGTTAGGACACCGGCACATCTGCATCCATGTCAAGACGCGTGCGCGCGCGTGCATGTGTGTGTGTGCGTGTGTGCGTGTGTGCGTGTGTGTGTGTGTGTGTGTGTGTGTGTGTGTGTGTGTGTGTGTTGCTACCCACACAGTGGATGTTAGCTCCCCCATATTGAGGGTGAGTCATCCATGGCAAGAAACAGTGGCAGCATCATTAGCATGCCGCTCTCATCCTCCCACTCCCCTGCTCCTTAACAGATTTTAACTGGCACAGCGCTTCCACTGATAAATCACTGTTGCCCTACTGCTGAAACACTCCCATAATTCACAACCAAAAATATTAAGTCAAACACACACACACACACACACACACACACACATACACATACACTCGTACTGCCGCCTTCCTCTTTCCCCTCCTCATACCACTTCTCGTCCCCAAGCATAATATAACTCAAACCACTTTCATCCACTGCACACATCACACCACCGTGAGCACACGATTGGTTCCACTTGGAACGAGACCCCTCGCGCTGGCACAGTCCAACTGTGAACACCGACACGACGCACACACGCAATATCATATAACCTTAAAGGATAAGGCTGGTATTGTCATACAATTTTCTTACTGCCAACAACTTCCACCAATAATGTGTCGCTAAATATTTTCTGAACATTCCCCACCCTGTGGCACTCGGCTCCAATCCTATGTATTCCTACTGAGGGACAGGTCACAACTATATAGTTTATTTTTCACTCCGTAATTTCCTTAAGCAACTGGACAGTGTAGTTTTTAAACAAAGGTTACTCTTTGCCCTATTGAGTATCTACAGCAGCATGATGGTGTATATGGGACTGACACTAAATAATCTACAGTATGTGTGTGTTCATGATAATGCGGGGACATGTTACCCAGTGTAACACTGTGGCCCATTGATGTATTTTTGTATAGTCTTTGGAAAAACGAAGGAGCTCCACAGCACTGAGGAGAACGTTAGATTGAGCTTCACATATCCTTTCTTAGAAACATAGTTGCAAGACATAAAAAAATAGAGTGACCGAGATTTGCAAAAGGAGGTAACAGGATACTAAAGATTATTAGAGATGTCAGAAAATGCATGTATATTACTTAGCTGCCTATGATGGTTCATCCAATTTGTAAGAAATGCTTTAGTTGCATTTGTGCGTTGTTTAGCCGTCAGTCGGTGCTCTTAACGTCACTTACCTAGGTAAGGTAACAGCGACTCACTCACCACTTCTACTCACTGAAACAGAAGGTAATTACTTGAATTCACACCATATACTAGCGTGGCAAATTGTTATCATGACGGTGATGATCTCAGCAATATTACTCCCAAGCAAGTCATGCTTTAAAGCAGAAAAGGCATTCATATCACTCGTTTTCTCCAACATTGAACTAACAAAATAGCCATTGTTAGGTGAGAAAGCGCATCATTTCCAGATGTTATTGTGCTAAATAATCACTGTTGATTATCGTCAGTGACATCTGTATCTGGAATCACAGCACCCGCATTAGCAGCCCATGACACAGGCCTGATGGAAGGCAATCGATAAATGACGCTGGATGCTGGCACTTAAATGTCCCCGTGTGGAATCAGTACGTTTTTGCTTATCTCATCCTGTTGATAATCTAAAAGCCTTCGGGACCTCTTCAAATCCCAAACAGGTAATAGTTAGGAGTCGGGATGAGATGAGAATACCCTGCCTTTTGTTAAACAAAACCATGTCAACGAGATGTGGGATTTCCTGTCGTCAGACTTTTAAAGGAATAGTGTGCATTTTCATTACTTTAGAATGAGCCGTTTATATTATGTAGACCAGAACGAACAAACCAAAACACTGGATAGGGCCATCAGCATTTTCACGTTTTTTGCGCCAGCCTTCGTAGTTCCCCGACACGCTTGGCACACGGGGGAAGTTTAAGCTGCCTGACCGCTAAATGCCACCAAATCCGAGACACTACACCTGTAGAGAACTCTGTCACATGACGGTCAATAAGAAATAGCAGCCTTCTTTTGTCAGATCAGTCAAATTGAAGTTGAAATCTGAATCAGAAACACTTCATGCAGCCTCTTTGGTCGATACAAAAAAGTGCAGCGACTTCCAAAAGACTCCCAATAATGCAAAGCTTGCAATAGTTGAGATCCCACGGATGATTGATGGATCCTACTGATACAGTATCATCTCTGTGTATCTCACAGTAGACGTACTCTCTCTCCTGGAGGTCACTTTGTTCAGTTCGGTCAGATTCTCCAAATACATCACTTCAACAGAGGGCGAATCGGGGAAAGAAGCAGTGACTCTGAAGGCTTTCAAAGTTTATGAATCTCCCTCTCTTCCTTCAACCACTGCCTTGTCTGACTTATGGGGTCTGTATCCAGTCGCAGTCTATTTCGTCTAATCATTGGATCGTCAATCATTACGAAGACCTGCATTTCATGAATAATTGATGTGAGCCAAGTGCATTAAAGCACATTCCTTTGCAGTGCATCGGTTACAGCGGTTGCAGGCTGAACAATGATAAGGAGAAAGCACTCAGCTGGCACAGTCAGGAGGTGCAGCCAAACTCAGCGTCCTTAGAGAACAAAGTGCGAGACTCCTGCTATTTCAGAAATGTACAACCTCCTTTGTCTTTTTTTTTTTTTTTTTTTTTTTTTTTTTTAAAATAGTACCACGCCCACAGGCGCAGTCTCACTTTGAGTGAGTTTTCCTTTTTTGGGACAAATTAAAACTTCCTGGAGCTTTGTTGCCAGAGCCTTTCTCCATTCATTAAATCAGCCGAGGGCGTTTTGTTCTGCCTGCGGCGTGGCGTCGGTCCTCGCTGGCTTCTCTCCTCCTCTCCATCGTCTTCTGGGCACCCAGGTCTTTTGATTGCAAGCCAAGATGTTACATCTTTCCTGACAAGATCTCAGGCCATTTCATCAGGAGTCATTTATTTTATTGGAGACACAGGTGAATGGTTGCCACAGGTCAGTTGAGGTGCTGTAGCCTCTGGCTTCACTCAAACTTGGGCAAAGCAGACATGTTCAAGCAACCCTGAAGATGAATAGTGATAGTTTTTTCAAACTCTAGGTCAGAGTGTGTTTGTTGAGGTTCTAGACTTCGGTTAAAGTAAGGCCGTGTGCTCATTAACGTACACTGTGAAGCTATGGAAAGCAGCTGATGTATTTCACATGAAAAGCACATCAACTAGGGCACAAGCTGTATAATATATGGGAAAGTGGACTGCAAAAAGAAGCCACACTCTCTGATAGTTTGTTAGGCTAAAAATAGCAATACTTATGGGGAGATTATGTGAAGACTGTATGTCAGACCAGCAGCCAGCATAAAGGATTCGTCTCATGCTGCACTGTACATTCATCCGCCCCCCGCCCCAATCCTCTTCGTTTTTTTTTTTTGTCACTCCGTTTCTGCCTCGATACCAATTTAAGCACAGACAAGCTGGCATGGAGTTGCACGCACACGCACGCACACGCACACACACACACACACACACACACACACACACACACACACACACACACACACACACACGGTGTGAGTGAGTTGGCAGGTGAGGTGTCAGCATCACTTCAGAGACAGCTTGATGACAATCCAGCTGGAGTCACACTTTTAAAGGTCACACAGAGATCACACACACACACTCTGTCTGCCTCACTATCTCTCTCTCACACACACACACACACACACACACACACACACACACACCCTTTAATTAAAAGCTGCAATCAAGCTGACTTCTGCATGTATTAACACCTCTCGCAGACATGAGAATGCCGTCATACCACTGAAGTTATAAAAGAACATTTTACTAATCTACACAACTTGTGAAGACCGTCAAAGAACATTGCACAAACAAGAAAAAAAAAAGAAAAAAAGAAAACTGAACGCTAAAATGAGATGAGTATCCACGCTAACGTGTCATTTACCTCACAGAGGAAAAGAAGACAAAGTTGGTTGCATTAAATTAGATAAGGGGTCATGTCATGTACTGCACCTAATCAGCACAGCTGCTGCCACTACTTGTTTACCCAAGCAATTGTCCAGATAATCCAAATGTCTGGACAAACAGACTGTTTACAGAAGCTCTTTACGGGGGCGGGGGACATTCACACCAGGTTCCAGCAGGGAGGACGGATCCCGCCGACACAATGTGTGGACGTCAATAAAGATGTCTGGACTATTATGCTGAACATATTACCTCCACTTAAAGCTTTCAATTTCCCAGTCAGTCTACATTCACACCCTCACTCTCATCATGATCTCGGTGCAACGTCTTTAGAGACAAGCTGAGGAGCTCAGATACCCAAATGGAGCTCAGAGTAGCACCATTGTGATGGGAGCCAGTTCAGGTGTTTATATATACACTACTCATATAAGGATGTCTCCTGGATGCCTCCCAGTGGAAGTATTCTGGGAATATCCAATTGGAAGGAAAAGTCGGGGCAAACGTAAAACCCACTGGAAAGATTCCACGTCCCGACTACACTTAGGAAGCCGTGGGATCCCACCAGGAAGAGTTGGAGGATGTCACCGGGCCAACTGATGTCTGGTCTACTTTACTTGGCATACAACTGTGATCCAGGCCCCTAAAAGCAATGGGTATAGATAGCTAAATATACATGTCTGTTTACTGTTTCCTTTATGAAAAAAATCAGACATACACATACACAGGCATACAGGACACAAGGCTTCCTTCATGTCCCCCAATGAATACGGGGCTAGCCATTGCTATTGGGGGATTTTTATTGATGCCTATTTGTACTCAGTACTTTCACAATATATCATACTTTACTATGCAGAGTAGTACTATTACTAATATCTGCCAAAATGCAAAAACCTGGTCAAAGAATGAAAAGGTCCTCAGCACATCAGCACCTAGAGGCGTTAATAGTTACTATCCTGAGGGTGGCGCTGGAAGTGGGGTTTGTACCTTTGGGAGTACAAAATGTGCCTCAACAAATTTAATGGGAATGTGCCTATTAAATTAGGATTTTTTTTTTCCCTGTGTGCCAATTTATTAATTAATGTGTTTTTTCCCCTCTCTCTCTGGGACCTTCCAGAGAATAGTGCTGCTTCTTTAACATGGCGGCAGTTTGGGACTTATGCACTGGTGCAGGACGCCGTGGAAAGCAATGGAGGGCAGATTGTCCATGAAGCCTCCCTTTGAATATAACTTGAGTTAAATAGGCTTGCTAGTTTGTAAAGAACCGGCTCCATCCCATTGGGGTGTGGGCAGTTCTAAAAGCCCTCCCATAAGGGTCTGAGGGTGGCCTGAGGCAGGGTCACATTTACACGCTCACTCATATACTAAAGGGAATAGAAGAAAAGTGAAAAGTACATGAAGCAGCCACTAGAACCTTCATTTTGTCCTCCCTTTTAATGTTCAAAGTCCACATAGTTGGGCTGTGGAGCTGTTGTTCTATGAACAGTCCCGCTTTGTTTTATCACGACGACGCGCTCGCTTACAGTCCTGCTAATGGTCTCACTCTAGTCCACTGATCAACAGGTGGCGGTAATATGCTCAATGCGCCAAAGAAGGCAGTGAAGAAGAAGAGCGTTAGCGAGTAGTACACATGGATGTTAACAATATTGGATTAAAAACACTTTATGAGGCAGGATATGTACGTTTGACCTCGAAGTACAAACACAACGCTTTTTGGTGTGTGACACTGAATGAGCCATAACTTTTGTTTTTTATACAAGAAACCTCAACAGACCTGATTATGATTTATTGTGACTTATTTTTATTTGAAGCAGTGCACACAAGGGCAGATAAATTCATAACCTCTGGCTGATTAGAAATCTTGATCAGACAGACCAGCAACCAATTATAACATGTTAGAGAGGTCTGCCGCTGACAAAGAGCATGGAGGCCGGGATAAGTAGCATGCAGGGCCCTTACTCTATCAATTATTTTGTATTTGGAACACCTTGTCAAATGTTGAAAGGTGGTCTGAAATATATCAAATTATGGCTTGTTTATTCATTGATTTTCCTTTCAAATGCTGAAGAGTCTTCACAGGGCATGTGGTATTGGTTGCCTTTAGCTTTGAGCTCACTCTTTTCTACCCGTGTTATATTTAAGCAATAAGGTACGAGAGGCAGTACTGTGTCGTGTAATAATGTACTGTTCAAGGGAGTTGTTAGGCGGAGTTTTGAGTTTGGGGTTAAATAACCCCTTTCTCTTACGGGATGCTTTATGTTTGTGAATAGACTTTTTATTTTATTTTCAGGAAATTACCTTGCTGGTGGGAGGGAAAATAAACCTTACATTTGATTTATACCGTCTGATTGTGCCTGTTTTCCACTCTCTGTTGCACTGCCCCACTCTAGTCGGCCCTAGGGACAACCCGTGACACTACACAATCATATTTTGAAAGAATGGAAAAATTATGTGAAATACAAAATCGTTCACAAAAATCGGTCCCCACCAAATACATTTCTGCATCATAATTACATTGTTAACTTTACCGCACCAAGAAAACTTCAACCCACTTTTATGGCAGAGACTTATACTTACAGTATAAATTTACACGGTAGAGGCACCGGTACCTAACATTTGCTCCACTTAATAAACTCTAAACACTCCCCGCGATCCCCTGTGTTTGAGTTTGAGCATCTAGCCCGGCAGTATCAAAGAGCGGCGGGAAAGTGATGCGGAGTGACAGCACTGTCATATCAATTCTCCTCCCTTGCAAAGACACGTCTCACTTAGGCTGAAGTGGACAGATAGGGCCTGTGCAAAGCCACTGTACAAATAATTGCCAGTTCATAGTTGCACCTGTCAAATGCGGTTAACCATCTGGATTTCCGTGGACAAGAAAAAGGGTAAGAGAATAGATAAGCTCCATTTAGTTTGGGAGGTGATATGCCTTAAATTGCAGTGGCAGCTGTAAAAGGGCTTGTGCTTGCACACAGAAGAAACGGAAAGTGAGATAAAGGAAAGCATCGGGCTGGAGAGAACGATCTTGGCAGAGGTGTGTCAAAGCCTTTGTGGCCATCTTTAATTAGTTGGCTCTGAAAGATGAATCGTTTTACTATGTATTTGTGTTTATGTCCCAAAACTATGAGGGGATTTGTTTTGCCCTCGTAAGCACGCCATATACATTTAAAGGGCCGTAAGATAGTGAGAGGCAAAACACAAGTAAATATATTTCCCCTGTAGCTGACTTCTCTTTAGAGAACCTCTATTCTTAGGTGCATATGAGAATCAAAAGCTGATTGGACGTGGTTGCACACATCTCATGACACGGTCACTGTCCCTCGTGTGCCTGTGTGCATGGGCCATCAAAGCGGTGCGTGTTCCGGAAGCCCGGCCTTACTGTGTTGTAGCAGTCAGCATTGATCAGCTGCAGCAGCTGGCTCTCAAACTTCTCCAGGGACGGCTGGAGGGAGATGGTCAGTCTGTTCAGGGTGAAGGGCAGCATCTTGAGCAGCTGAGGCCTCAGCAAAGCATCTCCTGGTTGACAGTAGGAACATACAGCATGCAACACATCAACATGCCATTATGACATTTGCATGATTGTATCATATTTCGAGCTCTCCTCGGTCTAAAACAGGATTCCCCTTTGTTGCGGTTTGTTCAAGCTTGGAAAACGTTGGTTTCTCTTGGGGTTGCTGTGGAGGAAAACCACCATATAGTGCAATAAATGTATGAAACAAGTGGTGAACTATATTTCAGTATATTCTTATTTGTGACCTATTTGCAAAGTTCCCTGACATTCTCCATCATCCCCAGAACATTTATCAGGGCACGCCAGACGTTCTAGAAACCTAAGAGAAGAGAGGTCAAGTAGAAAATGCATGCTTTGATACAGTGTTATAGCCGTGTTGATTCAACGTGTGTGTGTGTGTGTGTGTGTGTGTGTGTGTGAGATTATATACAGGGAGCTGAACTTTACTTTTTCAGTCGTTAATAAGTCTGCTCACCCTGGACTCCCATCAAATGTTATACACTCCTTGAATGTGTAGTGAACATTTTGTCGTTTGTATTTTTTAACCAGGCTTAACTTATTGTGATAATTCATATGACGCCTCCCCCACCCCCCGTTTTTTGGCAGCACGATCAACTCTTACCTGATTTTGAATATATTTAACTGACTTTTCTGAGAGACAGCAGCTCCCCTCTAAATGACTGCTCCATCGATTTGTTGTAAGCTGCCTAATGCCAACCACTCGAATATTTACACCACAGACGGAGATACCGGAGTCAAACAATCCAGCAAAAAACTGTTCACGTCTGGACGTTTGACGTAAACTGAGTCAGAATCGATTGGAGAAGCTCCAAAGCCTGTGAGGTCCACAATTACCCCTTTTTAGACACAACAAAGAAGGAAATAGCCGGTGTGATTCTAATCGCTTCAAGAGTAATGTAGCCATCAAGCGCTTCATTGCAGCCCTTGTCTCTGGAGCGCAGAGTTGGACTGTTCTGAATGCGGCATGAATATCAAACCGGTGGCTGTGGTCTTAAAAGGCAGCTTAGGTCTGTGCTGCTCACAGCCCCAGAACATGAAGAGGATTAGCCAGCTACCATACCTCCCACTGACTCCCAATGATTATAGCTGCGCACTGTCAGACTTCATTACATTCCCCCATAGAAACTTACTTTCTAAGTACTGCAGACATTTCAACTTCTGATGGAACCAAGTTTTCCAAAAAAAAGCCACTTTTAAGTACCATGATGAAGGTCCTGTTTGTTATCTTGACAGCACAAGTGAGAGGTTGCAGATCTGTGTTCTGTAAAGATGACCTGATATGAAAGGTGTTGGGATGAGCCGTTTCATATTGTGATTAATGGAGCTTGAGCTTTGATTCAACTTTGTAACATCTGCAAAGTACCTGTAGTGTAAGAATTAAAAGGAGCTCCACTATTGATCACTGAATACAATTATTTAAACAGCTGCTCAGTAAACACACACAACATACTGTATGACTGTTTCCACCAATATAGATTTGTTTTTTGTTCTTGCCTGAAAGGAGTACATATTGAACGAATGAGTCAATCTAAAGGACGACACACAGAAAACAAAGTCTGAGGTGTGTTATAAAAAGTAAAAAGTGGCTATATTGTTGAGCTGCAGTTGGTTCCAAAAAAAGCAAAGAAATGAAGAAACAATTTTAAAGAGACTTCTAAGATAATTCTTAAAATCAAATGTGTTCGAAATAATCTTGTATTTGTAAACGCAGTAAACTGACTCAAGCTTTTCACGCATGTTCCTGTTTTCTGTGTTTTCGTCTTATCCTGATCATACATCCATTTTTACATAATTCAACACTAATCTTGCCAACTGAAGGCCGTCCACAGCAGTAACTTCCTAAAACAGCATCCGTTATTGTAGGGGAGCGTATCACTTATGGTTTGACCTTTCACCTTCCCAGTGATGTGGAGTTTACCTGTTGGAGAAGCTGCAAGCCCGGGAATGTTCTCATTGCCAGATACAAGGACATTCTCCGGCAGGAGGTGCATCGCGGGATCCAGTGGGGGGTGTTTTTTTATCACGCAGTCAAAATGTGCTCCATCAATAGCCTTCAGGAGACTGCCGTCTGCGGAAGAAGATATGCATCACGTTTATGTCAAACTCTTTTACTGTTTCACATGCATTTCATGGCAAACAAGCGAACCGCCACTCTGAATACAGACAACTTCGATATGATATTCCATCCCACCGTCATCCCCAACACGCCCAAAGAATCAATCTCCTTGGTGCGTCAGAATCTAATATTTCCCCAAAAGCAATGAGTCACAGACATCATGACACCGAACACACAGACCATTTTTCAATATTCCATTTTGGGTGTTGGTGACCTAGGCGCAATGTTCCATTGCACTGCGAGCATCGTTATCCACGGCTAAACTCAAATGACAACCATCCTACTCGGGGAGGGGTGGTGGGGGGGTGTATGACGCGTGAGGTATGAGCAATGTGGTTGTCAACGTTCGAGCGGGTCATCCAATGACAAGTGACGCCCCTCAATCCCTGCCGTTCCCGGGAAGCACGGACTATTTGGAAGGTGAGCAAAGTGGAGTTTGATGCGCTGCATATGTTGGTTTCCTTCAAGCCCGAGCAGCGTCACAATCCTTCACTGTGACAAGGTTAATGATTGCGCCTTCAAAAGCATCAGTGACAATCAATACACCCCATAGGCTGTTTTGACAAGGTGACAGATAGTGACACGGTGGTGATGTCGAAAAACATTGCAAGTGTTGCTGACTTCTGTGAATTTGCAAGTGTATGCAGGGCAAAAGGTATGAAGAAGGCACTCCGTCTAAGCTTTCTGCCTCCCACTAGAAACATGGTAGTGGAAACCCAAGAGAGCCTCCACAGACGCCTGCCATCCTTCTGGCTTCAAGTTGTTTGGATGACTATTCATTTCCAGCATGACATCACATGACATCAGCCTGAACGTGCATCAAAGCGACGGCAGGTCTGTTTGAAATCGACTTGCAAGGCCCCCCCCCCCCCCCCCCACCACAGTCACCACACCCACAACCCCCAAACATTTTAAGGAAAATATGAAAGGAGTAAAGATGACACACTTAAACATCACAAGACACGATTGGATCCTCCAACAGAGTGCAGGAATAATGTGAACTTTCATATTCCGTAAAGGCTTGGAGAAAAGATACCAGGGCTCAAGCTTAATTGTAATAAGTTCTGACATTACACAATTCTTTCACTTTGTTTTATTATTGGTATCAAATTATACAACCTTGTCTTTAGATGACATTACTTCTCTATGAAAGGACATTGCCTTGACAACAGAAAAAACTAATCAATCAGAGGATTGGTGGTTCGAACCCCGGCTCCGCTAGTCCATGTCGATGTGTCCTTGAGCATGTAATACTTGTGTATTGTGACCCAAATTTCGACATCAACCCCAAAATATCGACTCTGCAGACGGCACGTGCTGACAAACGTGCAAACACATTCATGTCTGCTAGCATCTTGGTTCACGTCTGTTTCGGAGTGTATCTGTTCAGCAGAAAACCAAAGCGCCTTAGCCGTCAAAATAAGCAGCTAAAGGATCACAGTTCGAATGAAAACTGCCCAACATCCAACACTTTGGGGAAATTGCTAAATGTAATCCGAACACGCAATACAAAAATATGCGTCAGTCAGCTTTAAAACATAAGTGCATTTTTCTGACTGCCTCGCGAACTTGAAAAGCTAATGTATTACCTGGAGCTTCACAATCAATAATTTGTTTTAAACAATTTAAGACATGCAGTTACACTTCAAAACAAACTGGTAAATCCATCACTTATGTTTATGCTACTAGATAACTCTTCAGAACCGCTGAAGTAATCTTTTTACGAAGAAAATGAATTAACGTAACAAACAGATCACAAGGGGGAAAAAGTTTATTCTATGTTCAATTTATTTGAAATAAATGGTATCTTAGAGACTTGAGGGAGAAATACATGTTGTTAAAGAAGTTATTTTTTAATGCCCATTTCTGCTGTGCACTGCTTTTCATCAATTTCCATGGAAGAGCCTTTAAAGTCAATGAAAAAGGAGTGAGAAGGAAAGAAGATGATAGAGTATATTGCAGTGTATTCCTCGCCTCCCTTTCCATGACTTATCCCAGCCAAACCCTTTAACTCAGTGAACAGTACACTTACAAAAGAAAAAGTGCCAAAAAAGGAAAGTGGTTTGGGGAAATCTCTGAGGTTGCAGCACCACATCAACTCTGTTCTACAAACGTTCTCAGCGGCGACAGCAGCTTTCTTTGAAAAGGTGTTTCTCACCATGAAACACAGAATAAAAGTAAAGTGTGAAGGGAGAAAAGGGAGGAAGTCAAGCACAGATGCTGCCCAGGTGTCGCCAACTTTTTCATCATTTATTTCTTGCAATTCATTATGCATCAAGCTTGGGTTTCAGTCAGATGCTGTGCATCATCCCAATTTCTTTACAGCAGTGGTGTGGTACCTCAGAGTCAGTTGAGCAGCATCTTGGCAAGAGATGTGAAACCAAGGAAGTGGAGGGGGGAAAATGGCGTGGCATCAGACAAAAAAAGAAGCAGTGGTTTTGGGAGGTGGTTGAGTGGGAAAGAGGAAAGTAATAAAGATGAAAACAAATGGGGTGATTTTGGAGAGTCGGGTACGAGTGAAGAGATTTGAAGTGGTGACTTGCATCTGTTCCTGTGTTTGGCAGCATCACCACAGCGTCACCACAGCATCACTACATGGGGTTTTGTTGCTTAAAACCTTTTCTAGCCCAGCCATTTTGTGGCGAAAATTGCAAAAGGTTTGCATCCCATACTAAATACTGATTATCTCCTCAACCACAAGGTATATTTGAATAATGTAAACAGGTATAATATACAGAAAACCCTTCTGAGACTAGATAATACGTTCATATATGTGTTACTGGTACATTGGTTGATGGTAGTAAACAGGAAAGGGAAAAAATTAAGATATTTCCCAAAAACGAAAATATTCCAGGACGTATTTTCTCATTTTAATTATAGATATGATCGATTTTTAAGGAATACTATAGCACTATGTGTTAAGAGTATCTCTGCAAAGTTTGGCTTTGATTAAGTGAAGTTAAGTATTTTTAATAATTAATTTAGTGCAGATCTTTCAAGCTATTGTAAATCCCGTAGCTTTTGATCTGGTCATTGAATACGCTCCGCTCCGCTGCAGCCATGTGCAAGAGGGGAAGACTCATCTATAGAGCTCAAGAAAGGTCGTGTTGAATATTGTCAATTTTCATTTGTTTTACTGGAAATAAATTGCACATTGGTCAGCAAGTTGGGAGGCTTTGCTTGACAGTGTATTTGGCTATTAGTAGATTCAGTAGGTTCTAAGCTTTCCAAAACTGTGTGCTAATCCTGTGCAGCTTCATGCTATCGATATGAAAATTGATATTTTCAAAAATCTGGGTGCTCTCCCAAGTCCCTCTCGAGTCCCTTAGAGTCATATTTATATAAGGTTTATGGTAATATTTATAGTGGAATAGTGTCATGAACATGAACAATTGACTTATATTGACTTGTGCTGTTTTTTTCTCCTGTATCACACCAGAGGCCCATATATGGACTGGTATGGCTTCAGAGATCAATAAAGACCTTCGAGGAAGGGCTGAGCCCCCCACCCCCCCCACACACACAATAAATTGATTCATCCTGGTGTTAATTCAAATTAAGATATGCTAATGTGAACACAATGTACCATCTGTTTGTCCTCTCATCACACCGAGAGGACCCCAGAGCAGCCCTCCATCGTTCGTATTATATTTTTTCCCTTCTCTCTGCTCCTTCCCCTTTCCTCCCAGTCGGTCGAGAGGAGAAGCTTAGATCAGTCCAACGAGCTCGCAGCCTTCCTTCGTGCTTGTTTCCTCCTCGTTTTTTTGCCTCCCTGCCTCTTAGAGGACTAAGACTTTCAAAAGCCCCGAGGCAACTTCCTTTCCTCTATCTTCTCTTCTTTTCCCATTTCCTGCCTCTTGACCTGACTCCAGCTCTGAAAAATAGGGGCGATTTGACTTCTACCACTGTATTTCTCTCTTCCCTTGTGCTCCTTTTTCTGTTCCAATTCAGACCAACTTGTCTCCCATTTATACTCCAGCATTTGGGTTCCCTCTATTGATCTTATACTCTGCGGTCCAATTTAAAATGTACAGGTCAGACCTGCGTTTAACCTATAACTTGATTTCATTTTCTGTTGAAAAGGGAGAAGCATGTTTATCAAAAAATACCTCCTTTTCAGAGCCGTGAGCCGTTTCTTGCTTTTAGCTGCACTGCTTTGTATCTCATAAACCCGCCCAGTGGCTGTAGTTTCTCAAATTGAATCCGTCTATTTCATTGTGTAATCTGGTGACATCGCTATAATTAAGAGTTATGAGAATCTACCCATCCCATCACCTTTCATTCCCATGTTTCCACCAAGTTAGTCTTCTACTAGGCAAACCCTTTCTACTCTCCTTCCTCCCCTTCTTCTGTATTCATCTCTCATTCATTGGTAAACCCCAGAGGGGGGAGAGTGTGTTTGCATGTGTGTGCGTGTGTGTGTTGCTCAGCCAGTGGCATAGAGCCCTGCTAGGCAGTAGAACATAGAAACATGTAGTGTTTGGCAGCCTGCAGTATACAGTATATACCCTCCCTGATTATGCTCACACTCTGCCAATTGCATCCCTCTAAACACACCACAAACATACACAACGACATGCCCTGGCAGTGAGTGGCACTTCTCAACAATGATGGCCGGCTGTTATTGTCATTGCTGAACTGTGGACTGTTATGACAGAAATATAGAAGATCTCAATAACTGCATCCATTAAAATAACATTTCTATACAATTAGTCTTTTTTGCTGCCGCTATACATTTCTATGACTAACATTTGTGTTACATACCTGTGGGCCTCCATTATTATTTATATTTCTTACTGTCAACAAATGTGTTTGTCTGTCTCTCAATACTTTCCCTCTTCACCTCGAGAGGTGAGAATCTCATCTTGCGCTACAATTCACATTCTTAGTATTACAATTCAAAACCGATGGGTTTTTTTTTTCCCAGCAGCCATTTCCACATGTCATAGCTGGGTAAACACAGGTGTCATTGATACAAATGAATTATGGTACCATTCTATTTGTTGTGTTGCAGCCATTCGTTAGTGCTGTTCAGAATTCTGTCCAACTGTTTTAGGTAACGAAGCTTGCTTGGAAATCGAATTGCCTCTTTTCTATTCGCTTTCCAATTAACTAGTTCCCTTTCAGTTGTGTGTGTGTGTGTGTGTGTGTGTGTGTGTGTGTGTGTGTGTGTGTGTGTGTGCCAAAATGTTTGAGCAAACAACCGTGTGTACTAATTGGTTTTTCTCTGGATGGAAAAACGTTGCCCTTGTTTTTCACTGACTATAAAAGCCGGTAGTCTGGTGTGAATGTGTAAAGTGTCCTGGGTTGACATTAGATTTCAGAGATAAACTATTATCGCTGTCCTTGTCCAGCTGAAGACTAGTAAAAGCCTTATTTAAAGTTCACCTTGCACTACAGAGAGCCCTGAAAAGTGAAATACGTTTCTATCCACCCAATATCCGTGTTGCTGTGCTCATATGAAACGATTCACGCAGGTCAATGTTTTCAAAATCTTTGCAACCCCAATATGCAGTGTAGCTATGTGTAAATATGCTATGTTATGTGTGGAATGAGAGTAGGGGAATGGAATGCAGGGAATGGTTTGGCCATCTGGGAATCGAACCGGGACTAGCCCGTACCATTCCTGATAGATTTCTTAGAAACAGATTTTCCACCAGGTACACTCTTTTCATTCATCTGTCTTTATTCCCATCGTGAGAAGAACCCAGAGAAGACATTTTCCATTCAACAATTCTCCGTGGAGTGTGAAGACAAAGACGACATTTCCACTGTGAACAGCGGACAGAAAGTCGACCTCCCTGTGCACTCCAGAGGACGGAGTACAATTACTGGCCTTGGAGCGGACAAAAAGCTCCATCGTGTAAATGATAGGGCTGAGGTTCGTTTGATCCTCGTAGACTACCAAACCAGGAAAGTTCGGACAGTTTGAACACAGTATAAAGACGTAATTGGAAGCGCTTTTAAAGCCCCAAAGACCACAAGGGACAAACACTGGCTCATGCTAATCAATAGCCTGCTGGTCAATGTCAGCTTCTTTCAAAAAAGTTTTCCTCAATGATACCAAAAATCAACAAAATGCTTCAATGGCCCACGGTGTGACATTCAACAAGAGAGTCCCAACACACAGGGCAGCCTGACAAAAAAAAAGAAAACTTCCTGGATTCGCATTTTGTGTTCTCTCGAGTACCTGAAACCAGATTCCCACACCGGGCTACTTTCTGTGCATTCACAAGGTGCAATTTATCGTTTGTGATCGGTTGCCATCATTTGTCTTACGTAATATGAGTCGATTGGCAGGACAGGCGCCAAAGAAGATAAGAGGGAGAGTAGAGATAACCTGTGTGAGAGCGGCATGCCGAATGAATGCACAGGGAAACGTTTTGTTGCATCTGTGATGGACAATTAATGATAACCCTCATCCCTGACATATTGTGATTTAGTTTCTGTCTATTTGATAATCGAAATGAACTGAAAGCCAACTGAGCTCAGTGCAGCGTTGCTGACATGAGAGGAGGCCCGGCCACGCAGCCCTTTTGTACTTTGCCTTCAGCCATCCGCTTGTTTTAGGACTGTAAGGAAGCACACTCTGCAATGATGATGATGGGTGACGCTCGCTATGGCTTTAATATGGTAGACATGTGGAGATACAGCCATTTATAGTCTAAATTCATTCACTTTTATTCATTTCAACTTTAAACCCCAACTTTATTTGCTGCACATCAAGAAGTAATGGAAATATTCTTCTTCTCCGGAGCCACGCTATTTACCACAAACAAAGTCGGGTAAACTGAATAATGTGGAATTTGTAATCATTGAAGGATAAAAACAACGTCAGCCCCCGGGGCATGTTTTCTCATTATAATCCGTTCACACAAGGAGACATGAAGGACCACCATGAGGAAAATGTGCTTATTTCACACCAGCACAGAACAGTGTTTTTCTCCACAAACTCAGACTCAAGATGCTTCACGTCAAGAAGTAGATGCAAGGGCTGCGTGTTGCTGCCACAGTGGATGTGAGGGAAAGTGATATAAAGAAACAAAAAAGGGTTCGGCCTAAAAAAGAGCAGCAAGAGTGGCAGCAATATGGCCCTTGGAACAAAAAGAAAAGCAACGTTCCACTAAACAACAGGCATGTGGTTAATAATTAAGTGAGTATAAGAGTCGGTTTGAGAGAAGGTTTTCTAATATTCATGCGACGTGATAGCCAAGAGAGGAACTCTGGCTCTCACTGGGCACAGTGTTATTCATACTGTGAGGCACTACGGTGTTTTGTAATTCATAGCCTTGGTTTTAAGGCCAAGAAAGGACGTATCTAGACCAACCCCGAGCTTCAGTAGAAAAACTCAATAATTTACGATTTATTCCCGAATGTTGAACTGATAAGAGTCTAATATTCAAAGATAATCCAATCAGTTGTTGTAAATCACACCCGCAGTCGGATGAATAACCAAACTTGTCAACCTCCAGCAGGGAGATCCACAGTTTAATTAATGAATTCAATGAGAAGTAATAGCTTTCTTCATTACCTGTGCATGTAACTGTGCAACATCGTGCAGAGTGTGAAATCACTCTGGGAGCTTGAGGCACAGCTTGCATAAAAAGGAGCTTAAAGAAATATATAGCTGAAAAGGTACACTGCAACAATAAGCTAAACTGGCCTGAGGAGAAAATATGATGGTCAATAACACATTGAACCCGGCTGCCTGGGACTACTTTCATTTTAAGCCAAACGCGAGGGGCAAGCTGCTTCAAATGTGTTGCTGTCTGTCTTTTCTCTCTGTTTGACATCTCCGTTAGACTGTCCTTACACGCCGTCGACCCCATCGCTCTGGGATGGCACCTGGCAGAGACCTCAGATACTTGACACTTTGTGTCATTTCACACTGGTGTGTTCAGCCCCATTTTCATTTCATTGTTTTCTCTCAGCACCTACTGGCGCTGCTATCTCTTTTTGAGTATTTATTTTTCCTCATACGGTTTGTACGAAGGTTTTGTACTGGGAGTTATTCCAAGTCAGTGAGGTTTTAGGAGAGTGGTGCCAGCAAATTAAATGTTGGTGCTCGTCAGTCTACTTTATTTACTCTATCTTATCAAAGCATGAGCCACCACTCTGTTACTTTGTAATTTTACATCATGAGTGGATGATACATGTACAGATTAATTATCTGCCAAAATGAAGTGACACAGCACGGCCACTCCCCCATTATGGATTAGTCTCCTCCAAAGGTTAAACCGACATAACACCTCCACACTATATGAAGGGTTAGTGAATCATTGGTATGAACAGCTCAGTTTGCTATAACATGGCAAAGAACAGAGGAAATATGGCTTGGCCTGAAAAATCATCCAGTTAATTGCGGCCCTCTCATCTTTTCGTGTTGCATTACTCAGACGAGAAATACTTTAAGTGAATCAGCCTAATACATACTTACAATATATAGTATATAATAAAAAAAAACTTCTTACAGTCAACTGTGTCCTTCAGGAGAGGATGGAGGAGACTTCTTGGTGATCCATGGTGTAGATTCAGCCTAGGAGATACATTGAAAGCAACCTGAATGAATGCATGAATGCAGCTGCTATAGTTGCCAATGAAACAAAAGCATCTGACGAAGGCTGTGCGAGCTACATTTAATTATAATGTCAGCCATCCATCAAAAAACTAACGGATTTAAATGATCTTTCATACCCTCTGACATTTCCCTGCTCAACTCTAGAAAGTACAGGTAGGAACGGCACATCTTCAACCATGCCTTTTCTAATATTGTATCTTTTTCTACTCAATGTGTTCACCTTTGTACTCTGGTATTTATATGATTTTAGTGTGTGGTTAGGAATGTGTGTTTTTCTTTTTGTATCTTGCACTGTGTTGTTATCGTTTCTGCTACTGCGGCAAAACGGAACAAATAAAAGGTCTTGATTTATATGTATGTATGTATGTATGTATGTATGTATGTATGTATGTATGTATGTATGTATGTATATATATATATATATATATATATATATATATATATATATATATATATATATATATATATATATCAGTGGCGGGCCGTGGATTTTCTACCTGCGCAGGCTGGTAGAAATTGATAAACCCAATTAATACCTGGCTGGTGTAATTAAGAATGGGATAATCACCTTCGGACCCCGTAAGCAGCCTGAGCCTCTGGCCTGTTGGTAAAAAGTTCCAGGACAGTGAAGCCTCGCCCCAGGGCCTGCTGGGAGCCATCTGGCCTGGGTGATAACGACACCAGCTCCAGGACCACCACTGCGCTGGGCAACCGCAGAGACGTATGGAAATACAGGACCTAAAAGAATCATTAAACACACAGGAGAGGATTCATGTTATCAAGCCCACATATTTGATTTGTTCAGAATGCAGCTTGGATCGTATATCATTCCAATGCCTGTGATCTAAACCACAGTACATTGAATTATGTAGAAAAAAAACATGGCACCTTCGTGTCAAAGCAGCTTTTAAGCAGAGTTGGCAAGTTACACAGTGCATCTTCAAACGATATCAGTATACCATAAAGCATTGATATTTAACTCTGTTAACACACTGTTGAAGTATACTTGTTGTGTTAAAAGTTTAATTAAAAGTTGTCACACCAGCCCAAACGAAACGCACTTAACAGGTGTGAAGCAATCCTAAAAGAAAGTGGACATTTTTGTTTTGCCTTATTCCAAAGCTTTTTGTAAAATATATTATACACTACTATATGAAGAGCATGTTGAAAATCACAGGGAAGTGGCACAGTCCCATGGCACCCAGCTTGGCGTTAAGCATCAACTCTTGCTGACATTGAAGTTACTGCAGTTTATGGATAGTCATCATACATGAAGATCACTTACATGTAGCATTGGGACCTTGACACCTTGACTGCAATCATTTTCACTCGGTTTGTCTGATTTTTCAACAACAAAAATGAATGCGCCATTGGAATAACTTGAAGGAACAAAAGAAGAATAAGAAAATGATTCCACAGTGGCACAAACCTATTTCATTACATGTATTCCAGAAGACTGGTATCCTGTATTAACTAATGATGGCTCCTTATGTCTATGTCATATGAAGTAACAACTATTATAGGCATGTTTCTTCAATCACTGTGAAAAAAGTGAACTGCTCATAGCAACCGCTACCACAGCTGAAAGTAAAATGGATACGTGTTTTCACTATAGTGAAAAAATAAGTGAAAGAAAATGGCAGTTCATTCGGAATAATTCCCAAAACGACTGTCTGTCTCCATCATCGTCACCTTGTCGGGTTACATCTCTTACTTAGAAAGAGGAGCAAATCACATTCAAGAGGCGGGCAAGTACCTCGTGAGCTCTATAGAATTGAGTGTGTGACTGGGGTTTGACCTTGCTATTTTTACACAATTTCAGATGAAGACAGTCGGGTCTTTTGGGAGCCTGTTTGTAGTCCGTGCCAGGTAGGAGCAATTGTTTACAGGCTCTGATCTGCCATTCAAATTGGAAATAATAGCCTACATACAGCCGAGCCCCACTGATGTACATGCACAAAGGCCTGAATATGATAAAGGGACCCACAAATTATATGTGATCCATTGGTCCCCGAGCACAATAAAAGCCCGTTATTTTTCAAAGCCATAAAGAATAACACGACGGTGTCAACAGAAAGAAAATAGAATGGCATAAGTAGACATGAGCTACCTTGAAATACAGAGCCAATTTCTCCCGGCCCACTGTGGCAGAGCCTGTTCATCTTCAACCTCAGCTATCAGCCGCCACAGAGCAGTCGATTCAAATTCAAAACCTCTGAGGCATTCCTATTTCAGCCACATCAGTCTGGCATCTCTGTGCATGGTAGGTTTAAATTACGAGGCCAAATACAAACACTGCAGACTACAATGAAGAACGTGGGAGGCAAAGATACTCGTCTAGCCATGGTTTGATTGAGTTAAATGTCTGTTTTCTTGTTTTCATGCATTCACTGGACTTTGCCAAGGATTTTGAGATTCACAAAATAGCTTGTAAAACTGGTTTGTCTGCTGAGATGAAAGACTTCTACTGGATGCGATTCAACATAAACAAATGTTGGTGAAGGATTTATCAACACATGCCATGAGACAGAATGGGATAAGTAACAATGTCTGGTAACTCAACACAGAGGCTCTGAATCTGTGAGGAAAAACTTTGCAATCAGAACGTTGAGAGAAAAGTCAGTTTTATGAAATCCGAACACAATATCTCTTCAGAGCTCACAACGGACTAATTTCTCGTTAATGGCGATGCACAATTTCTGGTCCTGGAGCATTCATTCTGTGGTTTACTCATCTTTGGATGCAGATAGATATTCCAGCAAACGCTGGCTGAGAGGAGAAAGTAAAAATATCCCCTATCCCAAGATAGTTTTCAGTATTCATAGACTGAAAAACTTTACTTTCACTCAGTTTATTTATTTATTTCCCTCCAACCTTAACTCCCAAATCAAAGCCTCATCTGTGACTGAACTTCTCTTGAACCTTTCCCCAAGCTGTATCAACTAGACATTTTCTATCATGTTCCCCCAAGTTTCCTCCTCCTTGCAATAATGTGGAATTTGCATTGTGGTCAAAGACGTAGTCCCCAGTCTCGGAGCAATCCGAACGTGGACATTGTTCATGACGGATTTCCAATTCAAAGGTAGAATTTCTTTTTCATCTGCCTCACTGCTTTGATATACCTCCAAATTGATTCTGTTCCAAACTCAGGAAAATAAATAAATAAATAAACACCCTCTCCCCACGGAATAAATATCGTACTCGATTTGCAATCATTTTGAATTTCAAAAGATGTAGTAAATTCCTTAAGAAAACCATGATGACTGGTTTATGAATATTTTGTCGACAGACGAGCTGAACGAAGGATACAATTGTTTCAAGTGTTTTGATTAAACACTTTTACCTAAATGCCAGATACGCGAGCTGATTTGTAGTCTTTAGTACGGCATGCTTTAGGCCTTTTTCTAATGCAAACTCACAGATTTTTCCGATGCCCCGTGTTGTTTAGATCCTGCTTCAGAGCATGATGGTGCTACATCTTGACCGTAACTTGTACTACTTGTAACCACCGTTACTGGAAGGAGAAAAAAGGTGTGTGCCAACAGAGGGTTTGAGTTGTTGACACAACTTGTTGACATATGCCTTTTTTATTTCCCGTTAGTACAAACAGATTCATTCTCACATTCAAATATTCAACGATGACACTTACTTCAGTTTGCCAGAGCAAAGTTTTAAAAAAAAATCTCTCTTTCAAGGCCAACAGAAATGACTATACTTTTCCCCAGAACTTTACGTTTAAGGCAATCTCATGAGATCTTGCTCCTTGCCGACGCCACGGGAGCACTGCGAGATGTCATTGAGAAAACAGCTTGCATCGGCAGCATTGCCAGGCGGAGCATATGTCGGACCTAATGAGAGGTTATAGTGCGCAGCGACTGTCAACAATGCAGTAATCGATTCTCGCAGGGGTAAATATCAACCCCCTCCCCACAACTTGAGTGAAGAGGGGCTAACAGCAATGTGGTGACATTAAAACATCATCAGCACAGAGGCATGTCGCTTGAACTCCCTGTCAACCAGCATGTCTGCAGCTCCTGGGGGCAGGTTTGCTGAGGCCTCTTTCTAGGTGACAGAACCAAACTGTGACAGGGAAGAGGCAAATGAAATGTGTGAGAGCTGTTGTGAAATGCAAACCTATGGTATAAAAACCAGAGAGCGGAAGGGAGAAAGGGAGACGATTGGGATGGTGATTTCAGATCCGTCTCCTGGTGAACTAGTTTTACTTGCTATAGTAGCAAGGAAGACCTCTGTCCTGGTAAAATTTGAGGATTAACCTCAGTCATAGATACACCTAGATAGATAGATAAATGTTTACTTTATTAATCCCCAAGGGGAAATTTGTTGTCATCAGTAGCGCCTTACAACTTGAAGATACAAACACACAAGATAAAAGATAAAGTATATGAAGAAGCAACAGGGATGACAGATATATCCAAAATAAAATAAAAATAAAGTAATATATATATTTATTTAAATATACACGATAAAAAAATAAACTAACTGGAATGAAATATATTTATATTTACAGCCGCAGAGTGTATTCATTAATTAATCAAATTAGATAAACAATAGATAGTGCAAAGTATGTATGTGAAGTATAATAAGCATACACGTGTACAGTGATGAATTAATCCACAGAGGATCTAGCATGAGGTGACTCATTATAAAGCCTTAATGCCGTCGGCAGGAATGTTCTCCTGTAGCGGTCCTTGTTACAGCGGAGCGTGATAAATCTCTTGGAGAAAGTGCTCCTCTGGCCCTGCAGCAGGTGGTAGAGAGGGTGGTCCAGGTTGTCCAATATGGACAATAGTTTCTTCAGCGTCCTCCTCTCCACCACCTGCTCCAGATACTCCAGTTTACAGCCGATGATGGAGCCGGCCTTCTTAACTTGCTTGTTTAGTCTGTTGGTGTCACCGGCTCCAATGCTGCTCCCCCAGCAGACAATGGAGAAGTACAGGGCGCTGGCCACAACCGACTGGAGAACATCTCCAGCATCTTGCTGCACACATTGAAGGATCGAAGCTTCCTCAGGAAAAAGAGTCGACTCATCCCCTTCTTGTACACAGCGTTGATGTTGGCCTTCCAGTTCAGTCGGCTGTCGATGGAAACACCCAGGTACCTGTACTCCTCCACTGTGTCCACGTCCTCTCCCAGAACACTCAGAGGACTCGGAGCCGTCGTCTTCCTCCTGAAGTCCACCACCATCTCTCTGGTCTTGGCCACGTTCAGAAGCAGGTGATTCTCACCAGCCCACTCCACAAAGTCACTCACCACTGCCTCCCGTCCATCCCTAATACACCCGACCACTGCAGAGTCATCACCTTGAGTTGTGTGAAGGGGGACATTTAATAGACAAGATAGTTTGCACTGTCTAATTATTTGCATAACATAAATAAATATATATATATATATATATATATATATATATATATATATATATATATATATATATATATATATATATTAGTATATTAGTATATTAGTAGTACTGAAGCTGACTTATTGTCTTCTTAAAGTGATTATAAAAACCATATTAAATCATTAGCCAGTAATCAGTGATTTGCTTTTGGAAAATATGAACAAAACCTGTGTAATAGCGGCACAGAGTCCATTTAGTGGCAATTATAAACCTCTCATAGTGCTATCGACTGTAAAATCAGAGGCTAATTCTTCTTGCCCCCTCAAGGTGGTCATTCAAATGCCTGACTTGTGGGAACTGGGCAAGCACTGAAGGAGGGGGAGTGGGGGGGAATCACATGGCATCGCACAAGACGAAGAGGCTGCAAATGAGAATTGGTTTTGCATAGAGGCTCCAGAGCAACTGGGGTGTAATTGACAGGGCTCTGTTGTTTGACCCCTGGTGACCTCCCAAAAGAAAAGCAAACGGGGCATTTCTATTTCGCCAACACGCTAGCTGGGAAGTTGGGAGCACTATAGTGTCGGCTACCTGGGACTTAGATAACAGGCCAGCTCCACATGTCTGCATGCCTGTATTAACTATTCACATGTTATGCGTGTACCTGTGTGAATGCATGTGACTCTTGGGATGCACACGTGTCGAAGGTGAATAAAGGCTGACGTCATACAGCAGTGAAAAAGCACACTACGCAGCGTTTACTGCATTCCACAAGTGTACATGTAACTGTGAGCTCTTCCTGTATCTAAAAGCAAAAGCTCAGCTCATGAAGTCCTATGAAGCTAAACTATGAAGCAAATGCACTCAGGAAGATTCTTGGCTGACTTTGATGCTAGTTTTGGCAGCATAACCAACGCCTGAGGTGGAGAGGGGAAAGAGAGAGAGAGAGAGAGAGAGAGAGAGAGAGAGAGAGAGAGAGAGAGAGAGAGAGTTACAGTAAGTCATTTGACAGGCACAGAACCAGCGGGTATCAGCATCACAAATCCTCCCGTGTGAAATCCTGTGACTGTCACCAGCCATAGGAGAGATGAGAGATGGCGGTGTGGATGATCGAGAGGCAGAGAAAATGACAGGGATGGACGCTCCAGGCGTCCTCATGACCAATAATGTCAGCGGACTGCAGCTGGGACAGATCGGACTGAGTATGCACATGTAGACTCAAATAGATTTTCAGGAAGAGGTTTCGTTCCAGGTCGAATATTTTAGGACATGATGTGAAACTGACCTGTAGGAAAGATAACCAAAAGCCACTTCTAAATAGCTTCACTCGCTGTTTAAAATGGTCTGTAGTCTAAAATAGACACACAAAAAGATGACAAAAAAGAAAACAGAACGGTCAGAATGGAGGATAATTAGTGCCAAACAGAGAGAAAAAAGGAACCTTGGCAGTGGCGTGATGCGCCGCAAATGAAGAAAAACAGAAAAGCAACACGCATCCCATTAATCAATGTAAAGTAGAATTCCAAAAACAAGTCCCAATTAGAATATAATTTGGACCCTGCCAAATTCAGACCTCTGAATCACTGCCACCTTTTCTCGCCTAATTATGAATCTTTTTTTCTCCAGAGATTGAGATCATTCTGCTGCGGTCATCATTGCTTTGTAGGTGGGATAAAGAATGGAGACGTCACATCCCTGTGCCAGACCCAGTAAAACTGACGCAAATGTGGTGATGGAATGGTGGACGGGATTGATTTAGCTAAAAGTTTAGTCAGAATAACGACTCTTAAAGCAACATTTCACTGAAACACAAAGTCTAACGAATTCATGAATGGCAATTAGTCTGATCATTAGGGCTGCAACTAACGATTATTTTAATAATCGATTGATTATTTTTTCGATTAATCAATGAATCTGATAAAAAACTAAAAAGCATTCATTTCCAACCCTTTATTCAAAAACAGAACTGACAGTGCAAAACATCTTCAGAAAGTGCACATACAGGTTGCTCCTTGAACATCCCTGAGCTGTTAATTAAAAAAATTAAATAAAAATGGACTAACACAAAAAACATGCACATGTATGCTTTACATCTGCCAAATGTATAGGCATATGAGCCCTTTTTACTGTAATTGATCTTCTTGGAGCTTTTTACATACCCTGCTTTATCAATATGTATGAAATACTGGGTCAGAGGGAAGCTGTACTGCTCCTCTCACATCTGTTCTGACCTTCAGGCCCAGCTCCACCTCATCTCAGCCTTGCATCAAGCTGCGCTGCAATAGAGCGTCCTCTTCCTTAAACTATTTAATTCACATCATCTGATCAACATCTGGGTCTCTTATGACCACGACATCACGTTGTTGGCTAAGCCCAACAACGTGCCCGCCGGTGTGCCGGTTTAACGTTAACGAGTGACAGCGTGAACTGAACCAGACCGGGGGGTGACGGCATGTTTCATCACGTTACGTTTTTTTACAAGCAAGACTGAACTGTAACGGAACATAAAGTAACTTTAACGACAATACACAACCCAAACACGTTAGCTAACGTGATAGCAAGCTGATTAGCTTCCATTAAAAACAAATTGAAGGGAAATGAAGACGCTGTAGACATCTTAATGCTGATTGGCCAAGACTCGACACGTCACATCAAAGATGTTTTATTGAAGATCATGACCTCAGCTTTTCTCGTGTCTCACTCTAATCTCACAAACGCTGGCAGGCCAAAAGCTCTGCTCCTCTCTCTTTTTTTCTTTCTACGCGATTTATTCAATGGCGTAATAATCGCGTGACACAACGAATCGATAATGAAATTCGTTGCCAACACTTTTGATAATCGATTTTTAGCGATTTTATCGATTCGTTGTTGCAGCCCTAGTGATCATGTAACCCGGTTGGGTCTCAGTTACTAGGAACCACTGTATCTAAGGCATAGATGGTCTCATTCACCAATATGTCCAATGGAATTATCTTACTGTGCAGAGAAAAATACCATATTAAAGAACAGTGCAGACTAAGCAGCAGTTGTATCCCTTGCTGAGTGGGTGAATTTGAATCCTTGTAAAAAATTATACCTACATCTTACCATTACCATAATACACTCCTGGACCTTTATATACTGTATAAGGAGTGCCATTCTGCAGTGTCAGAGATGTAGAAGTGGATGAGGCAGCGACTGAAAACCTGAAGCATGACAGGTGAAAAAGAACAAGCAGAGTAATGGAGCCGATTGAGAAGTTGAAGGCACAAAAAGGTGTTCCATTCTATCACCTGAGTGACTGGTGCGAGGAAAAAGATAGGCTTGGGCTGCATTGAATGTCTCCCATGAGGTGGTTTGATAGAAAAGTTAATGTCATAGGGACAAAACAGAAAGAGGAAGAAGAAAAAAAGAAACAGAACAGGTGGAGGACTGGGAAAAGCTGATTTATCGGCCAAAGATGAGAGGACGGCAGCAATTACTGGAGAAACAGCCCAATTACGTAGAAGCCCTTCAGGGAACGAGGGCGACAGTGATGCGATTTCTATCCGGCAAAGACTTTCATCGACCAGTCATTCTCATTTTTTTAAAATCTCCAACTGAGGCGACGGAACATTTAAAACATCTGCCCAACTGTTCATAGTAGAGGAGGATGCCTGGCCGGCATGTACACAACTTAACCTCAATACTTTTCTGGTGCCAATCGAAATGTGTCTATAGCGCCAAGATGTGACAACTGTCAAGTAGCGAGAGCTCGCATCCAATGTCAGATTTGTAGTCTTGTATAATAAAAAGGCAGATAATTAAAAACATTATGATGAACGTATATATAAGGCAGAAGAATCCAACACAAAAAAAACATTTACATGTTTGGCAATACTGTTTCTACCGGTGGTGACCAGAGATGAGTGTGGAAAGAACTTGTGTGTACAAAGTTGACATTTTGGTTTGAGGATGGCATAAGAGTAGTGTTTGGGTCATTGCGTGTTCGAAATGGAAAAGGTTCATTGTCTGAGGTGCAAAAATGTTAATTTAACAGTAATCTGTCTTTTAGATATATATATACATATATATATATATATATATATATACATATACATATATATATATATATATATATATATATATATATATATATATATATATATATATATAGCCAAAAAGATGAAATACACAATTTTGGGCCTTTTGTATAAAATAGATGATACGTGTATCGTCCGAGTTCATTAAAAATGTGTTTCCACAGCGGGTATTCAGTTAGTTTTCATCATGAACAGGCATCAAAGTGCATCCCGACTCCAGATGTGCATACCATGGTCGCTGCACTGGCTCCGTGTCCGCTGTCTGGCAGCACTCAATCTATGACAAGTATCATGGCTGACCATCTCGCTACACTGACAGCAGCGGCAGCAATTACACGTCCGTACCACACACTCCCGGGTGTTTCATTTACCTTCTCAGCCTCGCCTTGCTTCCATTTGCTCTCAGAAAAATCCCTCTAAATCACAAGCCCTCCTGAGGTTGTGGAGCTTATGATGGGGGTCCTCTCAATGTCAAGCCAAGCAGCAACAAGTCAAGGTCAAGGAGGGAAATGTTGTTTGGGTTGTTGGACAATAGGCAGCTTTAATTGTGTGGCAGTAAAATTTCTTAAACTTAAACTCTCAGAGCATTTCTACCAGTTGAGTTGTGTGAGTGGGGACCAGAGATGAGAGGGGAAAGAACTTGTGTGGGCAAAGTTGACATTTTCTAAAAGGTTCGTAGCCTTAGGTGCAAAAATGTTAATTTCACGGCAATCTGTTTTTTAGATATATAGTCAAGAAGATGAAATAGATAATCTTGCCTAGTTTTTTTTTTTTTTGCAATATGGATCAAAGTGTTGGTCATGGAGGAATCTTGACTGCTCGATAGTGCTAAAAGAAACGTTGGGGTCTTCAGTTGACATCCACTGAAGACTATCCCAAATAAATGGCATGAAAATCTGGGATGTAGTCGTCTGAAGGGACCCCATCCTCCTCAGACCCCACAGAAAGAGAGGTGAATGTTCACAAATCTGATTGTGTTTTTTAATCCAAATGCCATTAGTCTAAAAACACACCGTTAACGCCTGAAAGAAGGAGACGACTCTTTCTCTCGAGATACAATACGAGGGAAGACCGTGATGGATAATGGCTCCAAACTGACTCGGGGATAACAGATGACGTTAAGTACTGACGACGGTCCTGAAGGCAGGGGGAAGGTTGACTGTGAGTTACATGTGTCCTGGCAGGTTACACGCCCTGAATCATAGACAAGGCTGGTCCTGAGACAGAGGAGAAATCAGCAAGATGATATAACAGTATCGGCGTGCAGTCATTTTCCCTATGGTTAGCTTGCTTCAATGGCAGCCCACACCTATCGTCAGCATCAACTCTGACTCCAGTTCCCATTAATACATGCCGGCAAACGATGAGAACCTCCTAATCGACACAACTCCCATAACCTTTTCCCCCCGGTTCCTCACTTTTAGCTTGCGCGCCTTTGGTGTTCGCTGCCTCCTCCCCGACTCCAACAGCATCCAAAGAATCTGCACTCTACAACATCCCCAGCTTTACCGACGACAGATCTCTGCGCTCGCAGGGTAAAGTCTTAGTTTGTCACCCAGGTTTTGGTCTCCTGACATTTGGTAAATCCTGTCTGAAATGCCTCACAGACAAACCGCGGGCACTCACTGTTGATGCTGGAGAGGCATCACAATAAAAAAGGGAGGAACGTGGGAAATATACAATAATGAAAGGATTGGAGGAACGCTGCCAGACTCAAAAGGTATTCTGAAAAGGTACATTTCAACAAAAGTTAATATTTGGCAATGTCAAAGCCGGGAACAACAAAGCACACGGAGGACAGACTCACTTTCTTTCTCTCTCTACCCCACACACAGAATGCAGAATTACAGGGACAAGCTTGCTTGCTTACTTACTTGCTGTGTGTGCGTGCATATGCGTGCATATTTGAGTGTAGGTGTGTGTGTTTGCATGTTTGGAGAGAAAAGGGAGAGAGTGGCGGAATGAGAAAAGAGCTAGGGAGTCAAGAATCAAGTCAATATGCACCACACACACACACACACACACACACACACACCTCCAGGCTCTCATCTCTCCCTCCTGTCACATCCGCAGTAGCTCTTGTGGCCCTTGAATTCCCTCGTACACACACACACACACACACACACACACACACACACACACACACACACACACACACACACACACACACACACACACACACACAGTATATAGCCGTGTACTATGGGGTGTGCCACTCCAGTGTGTAAAGCTGTTAAGCAGCAGCTGCTCCGCTAGATGTTTGGTCTCCCTAGTTGCTGAAATATTGATCAGTTCTCGGGCAAGGCAGCAGAGTCTGCGATCCCACCGTCCCCATGTATAATTGAAGCGTATATCTCTTAGTGTGGCGCGCCAGTTGGGAAACGGAATTAAGCCCCGAGGAAGGCTGAAGGCCCGTCTGTGCTGCTGTAGCAGCTCCTTTGTCCATCAATCATGTGGCGGGTTTCATGGGCTCACTACATGTGGGAAGTGCCATGTCTTGTAAAAGAAAAGAAAAAACGAGAATGGAAGGCAGAAAACAACAAGACTCAATGTAGGTTCATGTTTTACTGCTGGATGTTTATCTGGGCTCAAAGCAGTTCAAAGGTGGACTCCTTTGGGCCATTTTGTACTAGTGAGCACACAGGATCAAGATGTTAAAAGAGTATTGGTAATATTTTCCTCATGGTCAGCAAATCTGGTGAAAATCAACATTGTGTTGGTCCGTCTCTGACTTTCATTTCTGAGAATAAAATACAGCGCCCGCCGCGTGCGTGGGAATGAAGGAACGCATTACCCGACGCAACAGCATCTGTCATTGATGATGTTTCTTTTTTTAAAAATACAACAATGGAGCTCTATGGCACAGAGTAATTAGCCACATCACCGACTGGTGGAGCCTTCCCAACAGAAGAATCATTCGGCTGTAATCACCGTCAGCATGTTTTGGTTGGTTGCTGTCGCCGACGACAACCCCGGACAGAGCGGGCGGTGTGTGTGCGTTACTACGCGTGAACAGAAGCGTGCTTGAGACCTTCCTCAGCATCCCGAAGATAAACTGGGAAAAGACCACCAGGACCAGCAGGTTTTGGGGACATTTTTGTCATTGTGTTTTGTTTTTTCTAATTTAATGGTCTGTCTCTAGAGAAGGAGTGAGAGCCGCCAATAAGGGATTCATTGAGAATTAATTACGGATTTAATTTGACCAAACCAGAGTTGCTCATTGCAAAATAACAAAATTGAGTTTTCTCAGCCTGCCTATTTGTTCTTCATATTTCTTCATATATATTTGCCACATTTGTGGGTATGTTTACAATTTTCCTGTCAACGTGTACTCACGAACACACAAACAGAACAGACAGCTGATCATATGACGACACAGTTGAGTATGAAAAACAACACAATACCACAGCACATGCAGTGGTGTATGAAGATCACACACAATTGTGCGACAGAGCAGGCTGGGTATAAATGTACGTCCTGATTAACATAAATATCACCTACTGTTTTAACGCACATGAAAGTTTACAAAAGCAAATTCGACGGTTCGCAAACAGGCGTCATAATTACAGCGCTGCGCTTTCAAAACAGCCAACATTACGAAACCAGCTGTGATGCATAAATGTCAAAAAATCAAACACATACAGAGAGGCGGAGCAGATTGTTGTCAATAATGCATCTGCGTGGCGTGGTGGCGTTGATACCGTGTCGCCAACTTGATAGTCTCTTGAGCCTCTGCACAGAACAGACTTAACCAGTCTTCTCTTCAAACCTCCCCAGTTCAGGCAATCAGGTTGGAGAAACCCATAAGCCATGCATTTGAAATATAAGGTAATAATTGCACCATTAGAGAAAACACCACCCACACAGAACACGGCAGAACATGCAAACACGCCGTATACTGCGCATGGTTACATCTCCATTCACTGTCTCTTTTGCATCAACTCCCATAAGACATCATTCTTTCTGTTGAAACTAATATTAAGTGCACCGTGAGTTTGGAAACAAGAAGGTCGCGACCGAACACTACCGCTAAAAGGCTCTGCACATCCACACGTTTCTTTCCGGTTGACCTGACTAATGGCTCCTCTGCTCCGGTTGACGTTGGGCTGACGGTGGAAACGGCGGGATGTCACCGATCTCAATACAGCGACCGGGATGATAAAAGTGAAACGACAGGTGCAGCCGGAGAGAGCTGTCAATCATGGTGCTGAAAATAGGTCCAAATCAGGCCCGAGAAGTGGGAATGGAAATATTGTCCATTTGCCTAACATGATTTCACACGGCCGCTATTCATTGTTTAATGGGATTACGGTTACGTTCCCATTGTTAAAGAGTTAATTACTTCTGCTGGCAGCGGGGACGGGGACTGAGGAGCCGGCTAACTTTAACAAAGTGAATGAAAACACAGAAAATGCTTGGCATGCATAGAATGGTTACTTCACAAAGGCCAACTGTTAATTGCTTTCAGATAGCGTCTCTCTTTTATTTACAGAATTCTGACGCATGTGTGTAGCATGCGTCAATGGAAAAGGTATAGATACCAGGATCAAACAAATTCTAACAATACCTATGCCTAAATGTAAAAATTGTAGAAACCCTGACATTATTGCCTGCAGGAACATCATAATAGCTAAAAGAATGACAAACCATTGTGACCAAAATTCATAATAGGCCTCATCTATAAATCGCGAGAACAAAACACATTTTTACTGCCATTTCCGCATCACCTTACGTTATCTTAAATAGGTAAACCAGCCAACCATTTGAAGAGTTATCGTTTAGCATGGGTTATTAAAAACATGAACCATGTTTAATACTTTATAAACGAGACCAAATACATTGAAGCAGAGTCAACCGTCTCACATTATTTTCAGTTAAACAAAAAGAGTGGACACGAGGCTTTCGTATTAGATTCAATGTTACAAGTAGACTACAATAATCAGAACATTCAGGCCCCCTTGTGTGGCTTAAAGGTGTACTGCAGATACACATGTTAAATAATGACTATTGGAGAAATTCAGCAAATGTATTTGGAGGCCTATGAAGCCTCCTGCGACCAAGTCTTTGGAATGACTGATCCAGGGGGGCAAACAGAGGAGCATCATCATTTTCAAGCCTTAAAGGTTGGATCGATGGGCTGACGTTTGCTTGTAATCAGCCTGAAAGCATCGAAAAAGTTCTCAACAGGGAGGAACATAATTCATTTCCCAATAGTTTATCCTGTTCTTGTGTTACAAGAGTTAACATGAGCGACGATATAGATATGAATCAAACGACGTGAATATAGCAAACAGCAACAAATATACCAGAGTCAGAGGAGAAGTAGTTCTTCAGCTGAGCCAGCCTTTCTGGAGCTTTGCGTGTGCCGTGTGTCTCCTTTTAGAGAAGCAAGAAGAAAAAACGGGAGGGATGGAGGCTTTAGCTGTAGCTTTGTCACAGCCATGACAGCTTAAACTTGGGAACATTGTTGTACGCTTTCAGGAGAAACTTGTGCTCTACAGGATGAGTGCGACTACTGCCGGGTGCATTCATTACTCCGAGCTGAAGTTTGAACCGCGTGGGATTGCTCACTTTGAAAACCAGCATGCTCATTGGAGAACAACTATTCAAGAAACAAAAGCGGAGGAATTGCGTGACTGATGTTCAAATGTTTTCCCATCGGTGGAGCGCTGTCTTCTTCTGCTCGTCAGTGCTTTGAAGTCATGTAATAAGGCCGCGCGTGCGCATGCAGGTGCACATGGTGGTGAGGGGTGGGCTTTTTTGTTGTTGTTTTTTTTTAATCGCACAACGGGGACCGAGACACAATAGTCTGCTCCGCTTTAGGGCTCTTTCGGTTAGGGTTGGGGTTAAAAGGTAAGCATAAAAGGTCAGGTAGACATGAGGTTATGGTTAGGAGAAGGGACAAGAGGATAAAGGGTAGAGAAATAAAAAAAGATGTATTTGTGTGCGTGTGTGTGTGTTACTCCCAGTTTATTCTGTGCAGTGCTGCCTATGTCACGCCAAACAGCATTTGGAGACCTAGAAAAACAGAGGTTGCACGGACAGGAACAAAACGTGGCCTTTTCTCCAAAGCTCTGCTGTCGGCCTGATAATGTTGCACATATGAGAAGAAACCACTGGCTCCCCGTGAAGGCAGGGAGTTCAAATGGAGTGATCACAGTGAGAGACAATGCAGAAAGATGCACATTTCTCTCTGCCTCCCTCCAGCCTATTAACTCCTCCGTCTGTGCTACCCGTCTGTAGCACAACATTGCCCTCTGCTGGCCACAGCTTTCACTACAGCGAGGAAGAGCAAGCTTGTGGAAAAACACAGTTATCAAACGATCTGAGTCATGATGTGAGAAAACCAGCATCTGAGGGGATTTAAGACATACTGGACTTTGGTACCAGGATTTTTTTTTAATACATTAGTCTACAGATTGTAAATTGACTTTGCTTAAAATATATATTTATTTTTTTAAACCATATACACAAAAGCCCATGACATGGCATTGTTCGTCCACATTATTAGAATCCAATCAAAGGAAATGTGCAATAACCTAAATTTCCCTTTGTATATCCAAGCAAATACACCTAGACGGTCAACATCTATTAGGGCTGTACAAGTTGAAAGCCACTAATAAAAGCAGCTCTCAAAGGATTGAAAAAGCCATGAAAGCCTTTATAAAATTGTATTAAAAATCAAACCGTCCCAAAATGTGCTCCCTCTCCACTTTTGAAATAAAAGCTTCATAAGTCAGACTTGACAACTTGAAAAACAACACGTGGAGCGGCACAAAAAGCAACAGATGTCGTCATCGTCGAGACTCGTCTCGCCTCTGCTGGGGGAATAAAGAATATGCGGGGACGAAGCAAGAAAACAGATCTAGCAGGAGCTGCCTCTTTTTCTCTTCAATCACAGCGCATATTTGCTTTTCACCCGATATTAAAAGCAATCCATCATGGCTGACTTGGGGGGTAAGGGGGGGGGTCATGCGGTATTCACCGTGCTCCCATAACTGAAGAGAGGATCCCCTCTCTGACATTATTTAGATATCAAACAGCAATTTGCCACTCATAAACACCAGCATAAATGCGAGTGCATCGGGCCAAATCCAATAAAAAAAAAGCTGGTGCAGCTCTTGCGGCATGACACGGAGAAAGCCAACCCCACTTTATCATCCTGATGGGATATGATGTGGTTTATATTATTACCCAGGATGGATAATGGGATTTGGACACTTATTGGGATTCCAAGTAGAGGGGGGGGGGTTATCCAGGCTATGACTATAATGGCGGATCAAAGTGAGGCCATACACTGTGAGAGATTGTTCGATCAAAATGACATCAAGCAGACGGAAGGAGAGAAAACAGATGGTGATAGAACTGGAAGTCAGAATGTGCCATAGCTGTGACTCATTGGTGTCTCTGTAAAGAAGAAGAAAAGAAGAAAAAGACTTCTGCAACACTTTGCATTTATTTCGATGGAAATAATACCGCGGTATTATTTCAATTGAAAAAGAGTTTCTCAAAAACAACCCGCACAACAGCTCGCACCGTGAGCAGATCAGGCACCGCCAACATCGGAGGCTCCGGAGGAGCTCAGTGGCGCTCTGCCGCGATCATAAAGCAGTGGGTGACTGGCCTCCAACCAGGATGTTCACAGGCTTTAAGATGTTTGATTGAGAGAGAGAACACAAGGCACCCAGCTGTTCCACAGATATCTGCTCCAAAATAACATCACGACTTAAAAGGGGTGGTAAACACGACGCTGGGAGACGCACTTTCACGGGAAGAAACCACAGAGGAGTCATTTCTGTTGATCCCTTTCACAATAAACTCTTCTGGCTGGCGCCGACTGCCTCTTTTGACTGGAGGATCGGGGGTTCGAGCGAGATTGCCGGGGTGCCTCATCGGGTGTCTCAAGCTAGATGTAAAATATACCTGTCAGCTGTGATGCTTTTGAGGCTGGTTTTCTGGATTTTGGTTACCATACAGAATGGGGTAAGATATACTGAGGAGACGAATCTTTGCTGCTGGAAGTTTTTTCCCCCGAAAGATCAAACCAAAGATCCCCAAAAATGTCTTCTTGTTTCCTTATTCTTTCTCCCCTTCCACTAACGAAATGATTGCTCTCTGCACGATGTGCATATTTAATATAATAAGTCATCACAATCAGTGATTGCGGTTGACAGTTGCAAATTAATTATGACAAAGTAACGTTTCTCTCCATTTCTCGTGGTTAACCGACATTGGATGTCTTGTGTAGACTCCCTGCTTTCATTTGCAGCAACACATCCTTTAACAGGCCCTGTTCACAGCAGCCATTTTTTACACATAATTGCAGGGTAAACACAGGTGTGATTGGAAAAAATAGATGACGGTCCTGTTCCAGTTAGGTTAGGCGGGCTGGGGGCACCTGGTATTGTGCATGCTGGCTCCCTGTAATGGCTGCGACACCGAACAGAATGGAGACCTTTATGAGTTTTATCAATCACACCTGTGCTCTCCCCGCAATTACATGTCAGAAACGGCTGCTGTGAACAAGGGCCCATTGACTGCAACTTTGGTTGCAATCTTCCTGGCTTTGATTCCCTTTTACCTACAGACCATAAAGCCTCACTACAACTACGTGGTTACACCGCGGCGGCAGCCGGGTGTCGCTTTCGGGCGATTCCGGCGAAGGCGAGCAGCGGTTGAGCGGCCGTGCGTAACGGCTCCTCGCTGCTCTCGAGCGCGGCACTTCTCAGGGGCTGTGTGTGATTTCATCAACATATGTGTCCTGCTGCCTTCAGTTGCTGCGGGGGATCTCATGAACTGAAGCAGAAGCTTTGCATGCATTTCGCAGCAGCTGGGGACAGCAGATACCGTGTATAATTCATTTTAGATACAAAGAAATATGCAAAAGAGGAGTATTCTTTTGAAAGGAGTAAAATGGCAAAAAGTTGTTTATGACACTTTTTTTTTAAAAGCTGCCATTGAATGCACAGGGAAAAAAAAATTAAAAACTATTCCATTACTGGATTTAAATGAATGGCATAGAATCAATCAAACACATCTTACATTAGCTAAAACAATCTTCTTACTACAACTACAATGCATCAGAGTTCTTAAAACACCACTGCGTTCTTTACCAACGGTGTTGCGTCGTGCATCTTTGCCTTAAATCTTGGTATGGACACATTATTTGGTGGGGTCTCCTAAAGGGTTACTAAGAAATCTGGAAACTTTAACTCGGACCCCCCTGTGCAGGAAACAGGCCTCCAAACGCAGCGTGGACCTGACAGACCAGAGGGCGCCTGGTTAAACAAAAGAGATCCTTTCAACTCGATACTGGAGACCAAGAAGATAATCTGATCCGTGGCATATTTTTTATCTTTCATACATTTTGGCGACGTTCTCTTTAGCGTTTTCAAGAAGCAATTGGAAATTTCATCATCAAAGCACATCTTTCAAAGAGTACATCACACACTTTGACATCAAAAAGGTCTTCTTTTGTTCCCCTTTGTCTAATGATGATTACAGAGGGGGGAAACGACTCGGAGAACAATGATTGGGGGGGAAAAAAGGACGGAGATGAAGTGCAACAAAGTGAGACTCCGAACCCCCCACGTCTGACGGAATCTGCGGACCAACTTTGTTCACACCGGCTCGCAGAGGAAAGTACATCCCATTTAAAATTACAAAACAATACAGCGGTGAGTCTCAAGTGTCTCAACCGCAGCGGAAAAAAATACGACAGTAAGTACATGGAATTGCACCAAATGTACCTGATGTCCTGTCGACACAGTTTTACAGGCCAAAAGGCATCATGTGCAAAACAAACAAACTGCATCATCGCTGCTGCTCGGATGCCTCGGTGGGCTGCAGAGTGACCGGTACACGGTGGAGAGCCTCCACACGACTCAGTTGCGACGTTTTCGGTGATTGATTGCTGCAGCCGAGCCAAATGGTCCATTTTGGATTCACTGGGCTTCTCACAGGGTTTTTATGCATCTGCTGCTCACAATCTGGCGGCGGTTCTTAGCGGCGCTGCCGAAACATGTCGATCGGGAGAGTTAAAACCTGTAATGGCAGCGACAGCGAGAGGACGAGAGTGTCTGTTATTGTTCACTTGTGTTTATTGAGCAGAAAACTAATTAGTTGCATCTTGAACACCTCGGAGGAGGCAGAAACACGGCGGTGGCAAACGGCTCTGTGTTGAATTATTGCACCCAGTATACGTGCCGATTACAAATCAATCAAATCTTCTTCTTTTTTCACATCTGGTCAGAGGCAGTGTGAGAACTGAGAGGGCTGAGTTGAAACAGAGAAAAACACACCAAAAGCCTTCGCAAATGCGAGTCTGCCAGGATTTCACAATGGAAAAGGAGTGAACAAGACGCTTTCGTGGTTTTACCGGGTCACTCCGAAAATGCACGGATATCCAAAGCCGAGCACGGCCGCTCCGAGCACACAGACTTCCTCAGTACCACAAAGCTTGTGCAGGTAAACGAGGTCCAGTCACACAAGTGTTTTCATCTGTTTTAGCCAATTGTAGCAGATTAGAGGTTGATACAGTTGTGCGTTTCCTGTTTCCCTGTTTCGGGGAGATCTCCAACCAGATTGGCAGCTCAGAGTCCACCCTTATTGAACACTAAAGTCGGTCGACCAATAAAAACACTCTTGCACTATGTTTGAAAAAGAAGTTTACATTTTTTTGCTTGTGTTTCATCACTTACTGCAGGCACAGCGGAGCACTTTCTCCAAAAGAGTCACCCAGCTCTGCTGTCACAAGGACAGAAAAAGGAAAACATTCCTGCCCACGGCAATAAGACTTTACAACAAGTCACCTCTTGCCAGATCCTCTGTAGATTGATTGATTAAACACTGTACACATGTATGCTTATCTACACTTCACACACTTACTTACACATACATACTTTGCATTTTTGCACTTTCCTATTGTTTATGTTTATTTACACTTCACACACACACACTTCATATACACTACACATACATACTTTGCATTTTTTCACTGCTCTATTGTTTAAGTTTCATTTCATTTCCTAAATTAATACTCTGCATTTTGTGTTTGTAAGTAAGTTGCTGCTACTCCGACAACAAATTTCCCCTTGGGGATTAATAAAGTACATATTCATTCATCCATCCTATTTGTCGAACATTATCCCACTTAAAAAGACTACAAACTGTAGCGCCACACACTTGTACACCGTTTAAAGTGAATGATCTCTGATCAATTCTTATCTATTACTCCGGCGCACATGACCGTGCAGAGACTGTACTCTCGTTTGAGTACAGTTGTTAAGGTGAAGTCTGGCGACTTCCCCATAATTTCTAATTAATGAGCAGTGCTTCGTTGCCATATTGAATTAATGTATGATTTTTTGCATCAATGTGATGAATTACATTTTTTTATTTTATTATTATTTTCTTTTAGGTATATAATTATCTGGCTTCGCTGAAAAAAAACGTTTATTTGATCTATACACGGTTTTCAATACAAATCTTGCAGAAAATGTAGTATGTCATGTTACATAATGATACTGCAGAAACAAATGATATATCATAACAGAGGACTGCCTGATCACAAATTGATCTGCTTTTCATTGCGTCTGTATTGTATCCATCATTTTCTTCTGTCATTAAACCCTCTGTAATAACTCTCGTAAGTCAATGCTTCACATAAAAAATGCTCTTCGTCAACTTGCATGGTGAGACAAAAGACAATTATAAGATGGAACTTGTTGAATGCAACTGGAATCTCTTTTTTTGTGTGGGGGGGCACACTTTGTAACTCGCCGATTTTAGACAGACAACATTCTCAAGAACGCAGTCCAATCATCAGTGCTAATTGAAAGCCTTGAGTGGTGGAGCCTATGAGATGGCTTTAATTAAGTAATGTCTGCGCTAAATAAATACGCTTGACTGGGCATTGATTTTACTATATAACCATCAATCCTCTGCTAATCTAAAAAAACAACACAATGAGGGGCGTTTGAAATAGAGCCCACACACCTAACTAACGCACAGTGCATCTCAGCTGGGTGTCATCTGGCCTTATTTCTATGTGGTAATAAAGATACCTCGTTGAGGGGGATCTTGTTGTTCTTCATCCTCTGGGGTGGACTCCTCCATGTTTTCCCGAAGAAGTGCTGGTGGTTTCTATCAAACAGGGTCACTCGCATCTGGTGGGTCACATCTTGTTCCCCCCCTGACATCTCCTGGGACTAAAAAGGGGAAACACCCAAATTAGAGTCGCAGGTCACCGTCGCCCTAAAATATGTTGCATGTACGAAAAATTAAACCTTAAATTCTAATCCAATTTGACTTTGCTCAACTCTTCAGAAAAAAAGACATCCATGCTGCTTAACAGCTTTACACACTGGAGTGGCACACCCCATAGTACACGGCTATATACTGTGTGTGTGTGTGTGTGTGTGTGTGTGTGTGTGTGTGTGTGTGTGTGTGTGTGTGTGTGTAAAACGTGTACTCCACAAAAAATCTGAGTCATCTGATAAAGTGTTTCTTATTTCCATGAGACACTTAACATCAAGACTTACTTAAGTGGAGTTTGGTGGAATATCTCTCAACCGAATTAAACAGCGTATCCATAACATTCTGCCATGGTTATTTGTCAGAGGGCAATGTACTTGGCCGGGTGTTAAAACGAAGGGTCACCTTTCATTTTAACACTTTTTCGCCGGAGTTTTGCTCTTTGCTTCAGACGCAGTGTGACGTACATGAAGTACAGGGGTCTGTATCATAGCGTAGATAAATATGACTAACTTAAAAACTACAACAAATTTCGGTACATTCAACCACCATCTTTCTTCTGCCGCGAGCGGAACTGTGTCTACGTCTGTATCATGCATTTTGGCGGCAGCTGTGAGCAGTCACCTGCGGGAGGTGAGCTGCGGTGAGTCGGCTGAGGGTGAGCTGGAAGCCGTGGGACTGGGTGATGTGGTTGTCCAGAGCCAGGCGCACTGTCTGGCTGGGCGGAGGAACCACACGGCTTCTTTCAAACACTTCTTTCCAGCCGTCCGCCATGTTCAGCACGTCTTCCGTTTTCACCATATCCCTGTTAATTTAGTGTTAAAAAAAGTATGACGTCATAGCGAAACATTTAGAAATACGGTGTAAAACAGAGGCGTTAATGCGAATTTCTTCCACCCGTTGAGATTTTCAAACCCGCGGCCGCCATATTGAAATCGGATTATACTACTCAGAGCGCGCAGGGTTTAGATGAGTAAATCTGTGATTTCATCAGTGTTTTCATAATTAAAAAAAACTCAAATATTATATGTGTAACATATGACGAAGTTACTTATGCATCGAATAATTTTCACCCCGAAGCTGAACATCGAAACAGTATTTCACACGGTTCGCATTTAACCCTCTCAACCTTTCATTTGGTATGTCCCATCGCGCTGCATCAGTTGCTATGGCAATGTTAATTTTGCCATACCGGTCTACAGTTTTAATAATGTTTTAATAAGATTGTATACCTTTTTTGATAATTATGTAATTTTTACTTTTTAATGTAGGACTTTTAGAGTAAACTTGAAATTATATATATATATATATATATATATATATATATATATATATATATATATATATATATATATATATATGCACTTCATCCACTATGCATCTGGACTCATGACCCTACGTCAGGACAAGCTCTCCTAGAGCCAAACATCAGCTCCATCACCAAGAAGGCTCAGCAGAGGATGTTCTTCCTAAAGCAGCTGAAGAAGTTCAACCTGCCTTGTAAAAACTAAACTAATTGTTTTCAGTCATGTTGTTTATCAGCTGATGGGGGACTTCTACACTGCCATCATTGAGCCCTTCCTCATCAGCGTCAGCGCATCATCCGCTCTGCTGAGAGGGTGATTGGCTGCATTCTGCTGTCCCTCCATGACTTGTTTGCCTCCAGGTGAAGCGATCAAGGAAGACTGTTGCTGACCCCTCTCACCCTGGATACAAACTGTTCGAGTCCCTTCCCTCTGGCAGGAAGCTGCGGTCCATCAGGACCAAGACCTCACTTCACAAGAATAGTTTCTTCATAGCTGCAATCGGGTTCATCAACAAAACCCGGGACCTCCACTGACTGACTCAGACTCTCACAAATCTCAAACCCGCCTTACACACATTTTCTTCTCTTATTAAAATACACTTGCCACTTATTTTTAAAATATATACTTTGTTTAAAGTGATATACCATATGAATCTATTATTGCACTGTTTATTAATTTTATTATATGTGTATTGTTTTATTCTATGTTTATTGTTATGCACTTTTCACTGAGTCAAATTCCTTGTATGTTTAACGTACCTGCAAGAAACACTTCTGAAATCAACACTTCCTCCAGCACTAGAAGTATCGCGTCCTATGACAGTGGGGGGACATGGCCACTAGAGGGCAGCAACGCGCCGCCTCTGCGCTCAGTCAGCCTCAACAAGACGAAGAAGTACGCGGTGGGTACAAACTGAAGACATGTTTGGACTCTTCGGGAAAAATAAACCCGTGAAAATTAGGAGTTGCAGGGAAAACAGGAAGTATGGAGTCGCGGCGAAAGACTTGAACGAGTTGCTTAAAAAAGGCTGCAAGCTCCTACAGGTGGGCGCGTTTGTTTTTCTTCTGGTTTGTTTTTAACAGCTTGCCCCTAGCGCGCCAGTTCCGCTTTCTCTACAGCGATGGGGGGGTTTTTGTTTTGAAAAGAAAAACGGAAATAAAAGTTATCTGCATGTCGGAGAAGATGCAGCTTTATTTATACGCACGGGGGACATTTTGCATCACAGAAGCGCGGAGAGGCGGGTAGACATTAGACCAGCGTGCAAAAAACAAGTGAAAAATATAACATTTATGTATTTTTTTTTATTTACAGCAAAGAACATTTAAAACATTTTCCCTTCAAATGACATGTTACACAGATAGTATCCGAAATAGCTGATGTTCATTCAAAGGAGACACCGCCTGCCCTCCTGCACAAGAGATACATATATTCAGGTCACAGATAGCTGTGAAGCAAGTGAACATTTCATTAAAAAAAAGAAATTCCAGATCATCGTATTTTTTTAAATTTTTTTATCATAACTCCTTTCTTCAGATTGTCTGCACATTCTGTAAAAAAACAATCTGTCTCAAGAATGGAGTCGACCAGCCAAAGCCATCTCCAATTTGTTTTTGTCCCTATCACAGTATTTGCAGTGGTCATAGTGCGAGAGGTTTTTTGGCTCAGAATTTTGCGAGGCTTTGTCCCACTCACATCAGTTAGAATAAAGTCCCCCAATAAAATAATACTTTTTGGGAGAAACGCAGAGAACACATCTTGAAATATTACCATTGAACGTTCGTGTACATTTGTCATTTCCAGTTGCCATCTTCTGGTGCGCACCTCTGTTTGTATGCGGATGGGACAGAAGTTACAGAGGAGTTCTTCCAAACTCTCCCGGACAACACTGAACTTGTTCTTCTCTGCAGAGGTCAGACATGGAGTGGAGGTAGGAGAATCATCCACGGACACCATTGTAGAAGAAAAGGAAAAAAAGAATATTAAATCAAGACAAATGCTTCAAGTGTACAGGCATGTGTCCTCTTGACCAGAGAAACTGTACGTTTAGAAGTAGCAGGATGTCTGACCCCCTATCAACTTCCTGTGTGGTTCCAACTCCAGTTGTGTGCGACATCGGCCAGCTGCTGAGCACAGACCGGCACGCCAGCGGCCTTGTTGAAGCGGCAAAAGGGCTCCTCGCCGACGAGCGGTCTCAAAAAAGGCGGAAAATCCTGACAGACCTGCTGCTCAACCTGGAGGACACGTCCGAGCTGGAGAGCAGAGAGGAGGACGAAGGCTGGTTCGAAGGTACAGAGTCCAATGGAGACCCAGGACACACTTTACTTTCTTTGTTTTGTATTTGCCGTACTGCAGAGAGGCGCTTAGAAACACAAAGTTTGTTTAACCAGGCATTTCTTTTCCATTGAGACATTCGGTTTCGGACATCAGATCTCCAATTTCGTCTGCGTTTGCCGTTAAGTGAGGGTTTGATTTCAGGCGTCGATGCACGATTCAAGACAAAGTCTGCCTACATGAAGTACAACTGCGAGAGCAGGATACGAGGCTACATAAAGGAGGTAAAAAAAAAAAAAAGCTCCTTCATTCCGTTCATGAAGCTGAAGACGGCTGGCCTACACATCTAAACGTCTGGGTCCGCATCTCCGTTGTCAGGTGGATGCTGCCGCCAAGACCGTAGAGAAGGCAAAAGTCAGGGCGGAGGTTCTGAAAACCTCCAAACGCCTGGGGGAAATGCTGAAGACGGCGAGGCACAACGGCCGCTACTTCGACAGGACGGAGAAAGAAGCAGATCGCCTCTGTACTCGAGCCGGGTGGTTCACCTGCCAGGTATTACAGGAGTCAACCACCCAGTTTTAAACGAACTGGACCTGATTTTGAGTGCGTTGTTTACACCACCCATTCTTCCGTTTCCTCCTCAGGGATCCTTTGAGCAGGAAGTGTGCCCGTCCCTCCACTCCATCAACCCCTACGGCAGCCGAGAGAGCAGGATCGTTTTCAGCACGTGGAATCTGGACCACAGGTCAGGCTCTAAGTAGATTTAAACATTAAAAAAAATAACATTTCATTGTCAAAAGAACAAGGCAAGCTATAGGCTTAGTATTGTTGGCATACAAAAGAAAATATTAGTTAATATATTTAATTTGGCATTGAGTTGTCTGACACAACAGCTAACAGTGACATGAAAAAAAAAACAAGACACCTGCTGATGTCTATTTCTTCTTCGCGTGTCCAGGATTGAGAAGAAGAGGACGATCATCCCCGCCCTGCTGGAGGCTCTGCAGAGTCACAAGAGCGCCGACGTGAACCTGGTCTACTTCTACCGCCTGCTGTTCACCAGGGAGAACCTGAAGCTGGTCCACATCGTGTGCCACAAGAAAGGAGCGCACCACCTGCTGTGCGACACCGCCGAGATCTTTAACACGGGCAAAGCACAACCCAAGGTCAAAGGCAAGAAGAGGCGCTTGGTGTGAATACTTTCATTAGAGCAGATCAGCAAGGTGACCTCGCCTTTTTTACCTCGCTTGATTTTATTTATTTTTCAACTCTGCTTTGTGAACCAGTGAAGCCTGCAGAGCTTCAATACAGACAGGCGGTGCTTTGTTGGATAAACGCAAGTACACGTAAACAAACCAGGAAATCATGAAAAACATTTATTTTCGTCTTTGTTGGCACGGTGATGTAAAACGCGGAGTTCACTCAGTCAGAAAAGTTGCATAGGAGTGAACCGCACTAGTGCAATTACCTCAACGTCAGATAACATTTAGTTGAAGTCGGGTTTAAGTAATCATCACTTTACTTACATGCTGAAGACCTTTTTAGTCCATGTTTTTTTTTCCTCTTTCTTGTTTGTTGTATAGAATCATGTTTGCAAATGTGAATCAATCAGGAATTTATCTGTGTGTGTGTGCCAAAAAATGAATTGGGCAAAGCTGTGTTGAGGATGAATATTAGACTCTTTGTGACCAATGAACATTCATCTCAAACACTGAATTTGAGATTAAAAAGCTCTCCATATGGACTTGCTCTCTGACACTGCTTCCTCACCACATACAGCTTAGAATTTGTAGCTTTATATACATTTTGTCATTTATATCCAGTACTGTTTGGCACATCTCAAATGGCAAACTTGAACTCAAAGTATGAAGCCATACGTTATGTAGCCTGATTTATCTAAATAAAGTGCTGCCAAAACCCCCGTTAAGAATATATTCAGCAATAAATAAACAGGCACTATTGTCCGTGTCCCTACAGGTGGTGGCTATATTAATCCCAGTGCTGCAGCCGTGTTTAAAAGAGTAGCAAATGAAATAAGAAGATATACTTGGGTATCGAGCAAAGTGGTACGGATTGAAAACAATTTGGCATTTTTGTGCGTTTGGAGGCTCCTCGTCAAGTCAACAACTATACATTTCCGAGTCCACCACAGAGAACTTGCTTTTAGGCCATGAACAAAGTAAAAAAAAACGGTGGAACTCGTGAACGAGCTCCGTGACGAGTCTCCTCAGCACGTGGCGGGTGCTGGACGCAGGTTCAAAGCAAACACACTCATACGACGACGTCAGCAACTTGTAAAAGATGGCAGGCCGGCCGCGGACTCGGCCCCAGCAAACAGTTCATGCCTCCATTACTCTCAGCGTAGCGGGCGACTTCATCCCCCGACGAATCACAAGCATCGTCTCTCTCACACACACGCTTTGGGCGCGAAAGCGTTATGATTTAAAAAAGGCGGTGGTTTAATTTGGCTGCTCTGTCGTAAGTGCTGAGCGTTTCATGTGCCTCCACAGGACGAGACTTTTGAGCCCACAGCAGTCATCGGTGCAGCTGCTCTTCGCTAAGCGTCGCCTCTGTCGCCGCTCTTCATTCTGCTGAGGCCCGCCTCCTCTTCGTCACTGTCCTCTGGTGCGTAGTAATGTCGTCTCCTGTGCTCCCTCTGAACACGGGCAGACGTCCCCGACGACCTCTGAGGGAAGTCCTGTGGGATAGACAGGTGGATTTTTTGTAATTCATTCCAACAGGGGGACAAATCTTCACCCAAACAACAATCAACTATAACTCCTGTGCTGCAACATACGTCAGCTTAATGATGAAAATGTATACATGTCATATTCATGTATTTTCCCATCCAGCTCAAAGATGCCGAGGGACTTCACTTCTTCATCTGGCTCTCTCAGTTGAAAACTATTTGCATATTTGTTTGTGATGTATATTCATATATTTAAATATCACATATGCAACAAATATACATGTATACTTTGACTTTACTTCTACAACTCAATCTTACTTACACCAATCTACATCCTCTAAAGCTAGTAAAGACGCAAGACATTTTGAATAGTGATTCATTGTATGATACAATTGTCTTGCCCTTCCCACGGGACATAACTGGTTATTACATGGGTGAGTCACAATATGCACTCACAATGTTTTGGCCAATGTTTTGCAGTTTATTTACACAATAATCCTGAAATGTGCAACAGTTAAGAGTTAGCCTGAAAAATATCGCAGGTAGAACATAGTTCTTAACAGTCACGTGACGGAACATAAGTTACCCCCCAAGGCAGTGCTGCTTTATCCATTGCATTTCATTTAGCTGACGCTTATATCCAAAGCGACTTACATTTTCGCTCTATACACCGCAGACTGTGTCTTACTCAAGGACACAATGACGGGGACTGGCAGAGCCGGGGCACGAACCACCAACCCTCTGATTGAAAGACGCTAACCACTTAGCCCCAGTCACCCCTTATCCATCTTTAGCATCTTACCAACTCCTTAACATCATCCGACCCGAGTCAGAGATCGTCCGAGAAAGAAGCCTCACCTGTATAGTGTCCAAGTTTCCAAAGAACTGCTCCACGGGAAGAATCTGATTGCTGTCGTCGTCCAGGAAGATGTCTTTGCTGGTTTCTCCGCAATCCATGTCCTCAGACTCCCGTTTGTCGCGGCCGCCGTTCCCTCCGCAGCCGTCCAGCCGTTCCCTCAGCTCGTTCTCTTTGCCCTCCCGCCCTTCGAGCTGCGGCGACGCAGAGCACCTCCTCCGGCCCGCAAGCTGGTGGCATTCGCAGCTGATGCGAGAGAGTCTCTCCGGAGGAACGTCCGCTTTACCGCAGCCACCGACGACTGAGCTGCTCTCCGCTGCTGGCTGCATCTCTTTCTTGGGACTTTTCATACATCCCCTTCTTGTCGTAGAAGCCTGCGAGAGGGTGAAAGGTCAGGGTTAGGACGGCGTTAAAAGGTAATACCGTGATCAATTTCCTTCGCTCTTATACAACGTCCATCGGCTAAGGACGCAAAGACGCACTGTATAGCGAGCCCAGTGTGTGTGTCAAGTACAGTTCTCAGATGCAGTTGGGAAATCAAACATGGTGAAGTTGTTTGAAGACATTATTTGACTTAAGATCTTTGCTCTTCATACAGGCCGTTCTCTCTCGTTTTACAGGTCAACACAAACCTTTGTGGAGCTGCTCTTCCTCTTTCTGGGCTTCAAGCCGTCAAGTTGACCAGGCATCTGCAAAGCAGCATAATGTGGTTTGTTTCATCCCGTGTGGTAATACTCAATCATAGCGACCAGTTCATGGGGGGGAAAAAGGGATGCTTTTATGGGAGACTATTCGACTGAATGCAACAAGCTTCCCTAGCTTCAGCGATAATCACAAGCCAACAACTTTCCAAAACACTGCCCTGTAAAAGAGTGAGTTAGCATCCATTCATTGGGCTCTTTTTTAATAAAGGCGAGCCAGCTTTAAGTATTTTACTGCAAAAAAAAGGTGCATACAAGCAACAAATAATGCTGAGTTATGTCTCTGTGTGTGCATTTAAAATGGCCGCCCCGGATCATCACTGTCACAGCTTTAGTCACCCTTTAGTCACCCTTATGCTAAAGGAAGGGGCCTTGGAAACACAACGTCAGACACATTAATCTGCTTTAATTTAAAGGTTTGTGGGATAGACATGCTGGTTTAAGATTAATCACTGATTCATGAATTTCTGAGAATGTGTTTCAAATGCGAAACATTCATGGCTGGGTAGGAACTTTAAAGCGCTTGGATTTGATCCTGTTCTGATTTTAACCTGTGTGGTCTTTTTAGCAGACAAGACTGCATTTGCGACGTATCGTGGCCTCCACTCTTCATGTCCATCTCGAAAAGCTAACTTTACACGTGTTAAGTGCTAAATGAAAGAGTCATTCAGCTCACCTAATGCTAAAAGACACAGGACCATTTAAAGTGTGCACACACTTCTGGACCCCAGCCCGGCTCTGTACAGTCACCTGAGCACTTCGCACCCTTGACCACGCCCCTGTGTCCGCCGCTGTACAAGCCCCTCCCCCTAAATGTTGTCGTCATCCGTGACCCCGTGAGTCAAGACCTCCGGTAAACTCCGGGGTTTAATCGCTTTTAAATCAGCTAGCCGACCATCAGGCGAGACGAAGCACTGGCGGATGTGAAGTTAATGAAAAGCAGTTACGAGTAACCTACCTTAACCGTGAAACAAATACAATTGGACCAGTCACACAATTGAGATTTTGGGTGCACGCGCACTGTTTGTCAATAAGCCGTCACGGCGTTAGTTAGCCGACAGGCAGCGGCTACGTGAACGCGCCCCACGGCCGTCTCGCTGGCCTCATTAGCTTCTAAGTGAGCCAACAAGTCGAGATAAATGATCAGACACGTCAGTTATCTCTCGTGATTGGCTCAGTTTCTCCTCCTCGTCTGTCAATGTAACCACAAACACCACTGAAGCCTTAAATCAACCTGCCGTTACGTAACTAACTTACCTCAACGCCTTCCTCGCGCACACTTTGCCTTTCGGCGACTCCGATAATACAATTTCGACTCTGTACTTTGGTATTACGCTTCAAACCAAAAGGATTGGCTCAGCTACAAACTACGGCATGTGATGATATATGGCGTCTTCAGAAGAAGAAAAAAAAACAGTGTACTTCTTCTTTGGGCTTTAACTGCAGCTCGCGTCCTTAATGTTGCACCACTGCCACCTACTGGCGGTACATGAGTCTTACAGCGTCCGATTTGTCCACCGCACGTCCAGTGTGCTCTTCTTAACTCCTGTTGACCCAATTCTGTTCATTTCTTCCATCGTGTCTTTTGTAGTCCACATGTTTCCTGCGATCAACAAGCACATGCTCTGCAGTTTCTACTCAACAATGATCACAATTATTATTCTCAACTATATGATCCATATTTTTATACTCCTTTTTCCCCACAGAGCCTTTTACATTTGCTTGAAAGTTCTGACCCTATTTCGACCTGGATGGATCATCTGCTCAGGAAGTCCATAATCCAGTTATGAAAACTTTCCCTCGCTCATTATGTGTATGATTGATCATCAGCCCATCATTAAAACAAATTAAAATACACTGCTGTCACTGTCTCATTGTTTACTCGAGCGTTCCTTATGTCATCCTCCAGACACAGCATTGGACCCTTAGTGGCCCTTCCATCAATTTACAGACAATAAGAAGAATTTACGTCAAGAAGAAGAAAAAAAGGCCTAGTTTGTTGGCTGACTGCCATCTTTCCCATGTTTCCTTATCAGAATAATGAGCACCTTCTAGAGCTCTATGGGATTCTTCTTTCATACAACACTTTATTAAGTAACAGGAACATTAGGGTTTCTTTAATTATCGCATGCTATATTTAAACTATTTTTGTTTTACATAGAACAGTGTATAATGTTCTTACTTCTCAGCTCGGTGCAGGTGATCTGGGTTACTTTTTCCACTTTACACAATTACCTGCATGCAATGACGAAGGGTTTACAGTTTTGTTTTCAAGCGTCGTTTGTGTAAAAGTGTGCAGTTTTAGTTCAAACCTGATCCGAGGGTCTGCTTTAACTGGGTCGTGTGAGGTGACAAAATGGGAGCAGAGGGCGTTAACAAAACGTTATTCCATGAATAGTCCACAAGAGGGCGCTAGGCTCTTTATAATTCCACCTCCTCACAGTGAGACGTATTTAGATGCAACAGCTTGTGCTGTCGAGGAACAGAATATTCTTTATGTATCTGAGAAGTGGCTTCAAACACGGTTGTGCCACTGTTTGCCAGTTAAACAAACCAAATGTATCAAAAGTATCCAATGATAACTATATAAAAAATACAGAGCATCCATATATTCAGAGAGGGTGTTCAAACTATGGAAGCCCATTTCAGCCAGTAAAAGACAAAAATAAGATGAAAATGTAGCTGTAATAATACAAAATTCCCATGGTAAAGATAGAAAGTAAAAATTATGAGACTTAGTTCTAATTATGAGATAGAAAGTCATAATTATAAGATAGAAAGTCAAGATTATGAGATAAAAAGGCAAGATTATGAGATATAAAATCGAAATTATGAGATCGTCCTAATTATGAGATAACAAGTTAGAATTATGAGATAGAAATTATGAGATAGAAAGTCATAATTATAAGATAGAAAGTCATAATTATGAGATAGACAGTCCAGAAAGATGATATGGCTTAAAGCTTAACAAACAATGATCCAAACATCATCGCATGGCTACTTTATGGATGCTGTGATCAATGCTGGAGAAATCAGACTTCATTTAGGGACAGAAAATGGACATATGGTTGAAATGCTGAAATCGCATAATTGTTTCCATTTACTAAGTAAGCAACCCATGGTGTATTTTACTTTTGACCATCACAATGTCTCATCAGCTCGTCCTATTATTCGAAAACAGTGGCCAGATCGATAGAACAATGATCTTGTGATGGTCGCGGCACCGTTGTGACGCGGTGGACACCTGTTGTGTGTGAGAAACGGGAAACCTGCTGGTCCCAGATCGGTGCCGGTCACTTGGGGGAGGAGGTACTTGGGGGAGGCTGACTTGCAGCAGGTCTCCAATCATTCCGAGACAGAAGGCAGAGCAGAAGCCCGAGGACATGTTGTGTTTCCCGCGTCCCTTCCCCGCACTGAAAGGCGATGCTTGTTGACTCCACCGCGCACCGTCATGGGCAACAGGGGCCCCGGGGCCACTTCTGCGTCAGCGCGCTCGCGTGCCCGAGGACGCGACCTCTGGTGTCCAAATGAGCAGGGCCGTGCGCTGATGGACTCCACTCGGACGAAACGCGTTGACATGAAGGCAGAAGGTCCCGCATCTGAGGGTCTGTGGGCGCCGCGCTGAGAGCCATGGATCACTTCCCTCGGAGAAAGCGGGTCGGTCTGCTGAAGCCCCTGCTGAGTCTGTCTCTCGTCTTCGCCTCGTTTCTCATGATCCACAAGCTGAAACTGGCAGAGAGGGACGGGGTGGGAGCCAAGCATGCGAGGGAGGCCAGCTGGTGCGGCTCCAAGTGTTTCCCCCTCAAGAAGGGATCCGCGAAAAACAGTTTGGGGAGTTCGGACCCGCCAGTGGTTGGTTTCGGACCGGGTGCGCAGCGGGCCTCCAACGGGACTCCGGTTTCCTGGGACGCGCAGGTGCTCAACTGCAGCGAGGACGCGTCAGTGAGGACCAAGGACTGGTTCCGGCGCTTGGACCCGAGGTTCCACCAGTTCGTCCTGCACAGACACTGCCGTTACTTCCCCATGCTCCTCAACCACCCGGAGAAATGCGCGGACGGAGGGGTGCACCTCCTCATGGTGGTCAAGTCCGTTATCGAGCAGCACGACCGGCGGGAGGCGGTGCGCCAAACCTGGGGCCGAGAGCACACGGTGGATGGGAAGAGGATCAAGACGCTGTTTCTGTTGGGGAGCCCGACGACCGGCAAGGACACCAAGAACCTCCAGAAGCTGATCGAGTACGAGGACATGGTCTACGGGGACATCCTGCAGTGGGACTTCATGGACACCTTCTTCAACCTGACACTGAAGGAGGTCAACTTCCTCAAGTGGTTCGACATCTACTGCTCCGGCGTGCAGTTCATATTCAAGGGAGACGACGACGTGTTCGTGAACACGCACAACCTGCTGCAGCTCATCGGCTTCAAGGTGGAGGAGCGCAAGGACGCCGACTTGTTCGTGGGGGACACCATCTCCAAGGCGATCCCGATCCGGAACCGGCAGAGCAAGTACTACATCCCCAAAGAGCTGTATGATAAGCCATATCCCCCGTACGCCGGAGGCGGCGGGTTCCTGATGTCCTCCCAGCTGGCCCGGAGGCTCTTCGTGGTCTCGGAGGACCTGGAGTTGTACCCCATCGACGATGTGTTTTTGGGGATGTGTCTGCAGAAGCTCCGCCTGGCCCCGGAGATACACCCGGGCTTCAGGACCTTCGGCATCACCCGTCGCAAGGTGAGCCCCATGAACAGCGAGCCCTGCTTTTACAAGAACCTCATTGTGGTGCACAAACTGAGCGCGCAGGAGCTGCTCGGGATGTGGCGCGTGGTGCACAGCGACGCGCTGGTCTGCGCCCAGAGGACGTCCATGTGAGGACTGGTAACGTGGAGGATACACTGGCGGTGTGAACTGACCTCTAAACTGAAGTTTATCACCACAGCTGATGCACAACGCACAGGAGACAATATACCGAGTTCTGTATCTAAGGGAAGCAACAACAATGATACAAAATATAGATGTGTTTCTGTGTCCAATTCATAAGGCTGCACACTCCTCTGAACAGGTTGGGTTTTCATCTTCACTACTTCAAATATTGTTTTTCCATGATGTGAAACCACTACCGCGCAACTCCTCCACAGTGTGCGCACGCATCCCATTTCTGATTCTCGGTGCCATTTCAGGTTTGTACTTTTCATCACTCTGTCCTCTCAGTCTGAGGTCCCATGTTGATGTCGAGACGTGCCTGTAAAAGGTGTTGTGCGTGTTTGTGCAGGCATGAATGAGACTGGACTCGTTACATCCAGGTGTTCCTCTGAAGCGGTGGACTTCAGTGGGACTGTCAAAAGAGAACTGTTTGGACTCACAGCACACATCATGGAATGAACAACTGCATTAATAGCTGAGTGATATTATTCTTTTTTTGTAGGGTGCTTAAATTGTAAAAAAAAGATTTGATTGTTTTAAGTTAATATATTACAAGTGTCAATTAATGTATGATTTTGCAGGGGGCAGGCCAAAAAAAACAACCAAAGATGCTAAAGGGCTGTAGTACTGCAGATGTTTGTATCATCATGTAAATAAAAGTGGAGCTCTCTGTCAACTTTGTGAATGTGGAATTAATGTTGCAAAGTGTTGGGATTCATATGGACGTGTGAGCTGCTGGAGAGAGATTTGAAAAAGATGTCAAAGTATCATAAAACCTTCTGTCAAGTGAAACCACGTCTGCAAAATCCAGCTTTATGTAGCTTTATTTAAACAAATACAGACAAAAATAGCCATTTGATGTCATAATTATTCAGAAAATACTGACAAGTATGCACTTCAAAAACAGGGGAAAACATCCACTCAATACAGAAGCATATTAAAGCCTGTGTGATGGATTGATCGTTGAAACCAAATATATTCTCTTATGAATCAACTGCATTGAAGTTGTATCCTACTAATAATACAACTTGCGAAATAATGTTTTAAAAAACCTTCTTTTTGGCTGTGGATGAATCACAGATACATCACAATCAACATCGTCATACCACTGTGCAGTACAATAGAAGTAGTACAAACATAGCATTACATATAAATATAGCAAATTGTTGTTAGAATTGTTCAAATCAGTTTAAAGAGACGTCAAATTCAGCAGAAATCAAATTGAAGTAAAACAGGTGCTACAGAAAGTCTACTGTCTACAACACACTCATCTCCTGTGTGTGTTTTTGTTCATTGGAGTAATTCTGTTAAGTTACCCCCTCTAGTCCAGGAATGGACTAGAGGGGGTAACTTAACAGAATTACTATATATATATATAAAACTGTGCTATCAAGATTGTCAGTAGGCAATAAGCAGGAAAATAAATAATGATCATACTGTTCTGGAAATTCAGCATCATCCATTTGGCAAAGTGCAACTTCCCTCCTTCGATAAAAGTTATTCACAAGCAGAAAAGAAGAAAAGAGAAATGTAAACGGAGGGCAATGTGTGACGCCGAGAGTAAAAGGTGCACTCAATGTTGTCAAAAAGCTTTAGGATGCTGAAGAGGAAAGTTTCCTTCTTGTAACCAAAACCTCATCCTCCTCTCCTCTCGCTGCTGCTTCTACAAAGAGAGGAGTGTTTCTGAGTATCAGCTGCTCCACCTGTGTGACTGATTACATATTTAATGCTATTACTCTGGTTCTATCCTGGCTTTAACTGAAGAGTCTGGGATCTAAATCTTTTATTAAATTACAACGCTGAAGTACATTTTTTTAAATGTTGCAATAAAATGTACAGATAGTGCATCAGGTCGCTTGTGGAAATGAGTTTGTGCTAATAGATTTCAATGAATCCGACACACTTTAATGGAAGTATTAGACCAAATCAATGATCGACTCTTTTAAGCTACCATTCCCTACAAGGGTGGCTCCAAATGGCAATGAGCAATTGGAAATATAAGAGCCTCAAAAACAGAGACTTCCTGTAAGGGGATATCAGCAAACGGCTCACGGTGTGCACATGTCTACGTGCCCGGCAGGTGTGTGACGCCAGAGGCTCAAGTAGAGACAAAAGAGGAAAGAGATCTAACATCCAGCTGTGGCTTCTCTGTGTAGATGTTCTGTGAGAAACGTTATATATATATATATAATAAATGTACAGTATCACGCTGTAATGTTTGTGCTCGTGAGATGAGGGCTATTCACTTAAAATTCACTCTTAAAAATGACGTGAAACCTTTTAGATGTCTTTTCTAAAAGTGCTGATACGCAGAAACATGGGACCAGGAAATGTGGGAGTCGGGCGTTACGACAGGTGCACGTTTGTGACTGCAGGGACGGCTTGTTGCGGTTATGCGTCTCCCTCTTGGCGCAGCGACCCAGTTTCAGTGCTTCCCCGGAGTATGTCCTCTGGCCCGGGGCGCCAGTGCCGGGATCCGGCTGCCTCTGCCCCCCATGGCTCTGGCCCCGACCGACCTGGCCTGCTTCAGCTTGGCTCCACCAACAGCCCTGCCTGCGCACACGCACACACACACACACACACACACACACACACACACACACACACACACACACAGTAAACCTTTGTATGAACTTTACCGTTAACCCTCCCCTCTGTTCTTGTGTACTATTTACCACTAAACAAAGCAGCCTGCATCACCTGTGATGTGAGTACAAACGGGCCATCAGCAGCTCATGGTGGCATCTCTCTTTGATCACACACTGGTCTACACGGCGGTCACGTCACAACGCTTACTTTCAATATACAGTTAGCTAGTAATTATGTTCCGTCAGCCAACTAGGGGAATAAGAAAAGTGTCAAAATGACTGATGGGGAAAGCCCTGTGCAGAGGAATTAACAGAGTGAACACAATCACTAACAGCATACAAAATGAATACGCTTTTGTGGAATAAAACATGATTCATTTAGGAGGGGAAAAAAGGGCAGAGGCCGTGTTTAAAAAAAAGAAGCAAAAAAAAGCAAACGCTACGTATTTAATGAGGCCCCTGTTTGAGCAACCATTTACAAGATGTGTCAGGATCTGGGTGGCTTCAGTTTACACCTTTAATAAACTATTTCCCGGAGGAAACCCTGAAAAAGCTTATTTTTTTTAAAGCTTTTTTTAAAAACTGTAAGCAAATCCCTCTCGTCTAGGTGATGGGATTGGCTGATTTAACTTCTGGTGAATTCGGTGTCACCTGTTGGCACTGGAGTTAAACGGCTGATGTGTCTTAGTAAAGCTTTCAAAGTTCAGTTGGGCTTTGTTTGAACAGCAGGACTAAGGAAGACGATCGACAATGGTGCGGCACCGTGAAACTCAACCCGTCTGCTGTCAGGTATCACGTCCAGTGCATCATTTCCTGTGAGGTGCACAGGCATGCAATTTCACCAGTAAACCCAATCATGGAATGCAAATAAACTGAATAGTTGTCCCCCAAAAAATTTATAAATAGCATCAAATGTGGGGGTGTGGTATAATGAAAAACGTAGTAACTACATATATATATATATATATATATATATATATATAGATATATATATATATATATATAGATATATATATATATATATATCTATATATATATATATATATATATATATATATATATATATATATATATATATATATATATATATATATACACATACATACATACATACATACATACATCAGCAGTGGTCTCTCACTCTGACATTAAGATGGTCGTTAAAGGTCGACAAAATAACGGACATTGGGCGGAAAAACCTTCTTATTCTAGAAACAAATGTTTTAGTTATTAACAATATACTTTATACTCCTGTGATTGTGAAATATACCTCAAAATGGATACATTAACACCCACTACACTATGCTCCAGATCTAATTTAGCACCTTTTTTTATGTGCCTTATGAGGCAGGAAACCATAGTGGGAAAGGTTACAACATGAATGTTTTACCAACAAGCATGGGCACTTTGTATGGCCTTCACTCTGAGCGTTAGGGAGGCGGGTGCAAGCGGAGAGTGCATGAATGCTTTACCTTGTGCTGGCTGGGTTCTCTGGGACACCGCAGTCCTGCGTGAGTTTTGTTTACAGCCCTCCCTGCCCATGAGGTGAGCCTTCCAGGCCTGGAACGGGGACAAAGTAGCTCAGTGAGTACGTTCCTCTCCCAGATACGTTCTCGATCGGGACAGCCACGGGTGACTGTAGGCCCAGTCAGGGCCCGAACGGCTGCCCCCCCACTAACACTGCAGTCTTTCATGGAGTCAACGCTCACAGCTCTGTGCAGCGGGAATGTGACTTTCTGCATGTTATATTTTTCTTCTTTCATTTTTAAGGGGTGTGTGAAAGGTGGGCGATTTTGAATGAAACAAATGAGGTACAGCTACGGTTGCATAATAAAGTGCCACTGTACATTTGGGCTTGATCTCAATATCTCTTATCCTACTTGGACAGCAAGTTGTTTGCAGGGAATACAAACAGTCTAAACAGTACAACTCCTGGAAACTGTAAATATGTAGTGTAACTGATGTTGTTTTTTTGTTTCTTTATCCCAGAACAAGCCAAGATGTTGACAAAGAGACTCACATTCCTGCTGAGCACAGAAACAAAGGTTGACAGGCACGTTCCACAGCAAACATTAGTCACAGCAGCAACGGCACAGGTGTAATTAATTAATTAACTAATTAATATCACTCATGAAGGCTGCATTCCAGCTCCACGTTCCCGGTTCTGTGCAGGCCGCCTCTCCGGCACGGCTTAGCGAACACACGTGAACCAGAACAGAGCGATCAGAATGTTCCCAGTCACACCTGTGCTTCTGCTGCTACGAGCCAACATGACCCTTCGACATGAAATACATTTGGCCACGTCAGTCAGCGGCATTATAGACGGCTTTGCTTGATTGGCCAGATCAGAAGCCAGGAGCGATACTTTTCATCTCTGCCGGTGCAACAACATACATCATGATGAAGTAATAAACAACTTCCATCAACCTCTGAAGCAACAATCCAAACAACAATGAAAACTATGAAACAATGAAAACTAATCCAACTACAGCGTCTCGAAGAGAACCTTCTTCCTATCCGTGGTCACCACACAAGCAGCATAATTTAAGTGAGATGTCTATCTTCCAATCAGTGATTGGCTGTGATTATAATCCCACTGATGGGAACTATCTCCTCCAACAGGACCCCCCCACCCCCCAACTTAAGTCTGAGTCTCAGTTTGGATTCTTTGTTTTAGAGTTTGCTGCTGCTGGGACAGGCCGGGTCAGGACAGGTGACGGTCGGACTGTTTCCTGGAGCTCTCGTGGGTCTTTGAGAGACGAGTTGCATGATTCATTAGACGTCACGCTGACAGAAATGTAACGGAAGACAAATGAAAGGCTACACTGTTGTTTCATCTTTTAGTGGGGCGCAGAATCTTGTACACCGTGTATCCATTTTAAACTCCTCTCGCCAAAAGCCTGTGGACGGACACAAAGGACAAAGTGATGGGCGGGAAGCTCCAGGAGCGCAGAAATATGAGCACGGTTTCCTTGTGAGAGATAAGAGCAAACTATTCTCCATCGAGGTTCCTCAAGGTGTTCAGTGTATGCTACTATCGTTAACCGTTTTGATTACGTTTCCCCCGCTAATACATTCTTTTTGTTGATTTATATTAAAATAAGATTTCTAGGAAACCTTTAACTGCATTCCTTTCCTGTTATTGATCAAACTCTGCCGACATAATACACAGCAGGGAGCCGCCTGTCAGCACTGTGGGAATCAAAGGAAACCTGAACTTGTCCAATTTTACAACAGCACAATAGTCATCTTTTGTCCAGTGTTTATAATTAGTATCAAAATAATGTCATTATCTTAAACCCTCCTGACCACAAAGAAAATATTGAGGGAAAGCACATCTATTAAAAATATATATAAAAAATATATTTTCACAGCTAAACCAGGACATTTTTGTCTTTACTTCCTCCTCAAACTAATAGGAATGTGAAGAATGAGATGGTATCTATTTCATCACAAATGAAACGGGCCATTATGAGCAAAGGCTCCACCCGCTTTGAAGCCTTTAAAAGGCCAACAATAGCAGTGTTTGACCTCAACACCTGTTTGCTCCTCAAGCCTCATATTAGATGCTTTTGGAGTTCCTATGTTGATGTAAAAGATGGAAAATGGAAAAGCCACAGAATAACATTCAGGCCCAAATTCTGTGAAAATCTTAATCAACCCAAGAGTTACACGTATTAGAACCTAGGAGGCAGCCGTGTACAAAAGGCCAAGGCTGTTGTTGTTTTTGTTACAATTTTGCAAGGAAACAATAAGCTTGTTACTTTTGCTAAAGTTCACTGAAGGGACACCCTTCAGATCTTGTTTTTGCTTATGCCACATGCTATATATACACACACCTCATGAATTCCTAATTTACTTTTGAAACAAGTAGTGTTTTTTATTTTGGTGTGAACCGATGGGGAAGTCTACCGTTTGCCCTCCACCTGCATGGACTAATCTACAGACTGATCGTAAACTTCAAAGCAGTAACCTTGAGTTTAAAACTATGATGAAATCTATTGAGGATTAAGATGTCTGAATGCAAATGTTTTCATAATTGTATTATTACTCAAATCTACGTGCTTTTATGTTAAAGTTAGTCCAAGGAACTTTCAATTTTGTTGATTTTGGCGCCTGTGGACGAAGGTGGTAGTGTGTAAGAGCCAGAGTCCCTTTAGAAAACCTCTCATTTTACGTCTGACAGTCTGCCTTTCTCAATCTGGCTTGCCTGCCTGAGGCGGGTCAAGCAAAAGAGAAACGAAGCGAAGCTCCTGGCTGGAGGAGACGCTTCTGCCGGGCAATGAGCTCTCTTCCTCCTGAAGCCGGCTCTCGGTTGTGTTCACGTCGGTCTGGTCGCTGCCCGAGGCCCCACTGAGTCTGAGCTGAAGGAGTTTCTGAGACTGTTTCATAAGCAGTTCAAAGTTCCTCACAGTAACCTGTATTGTGCGTGGTGTTCGCATTCTTGGCCAGGTCTCCCACGTGAGAGAGATCTTTGATCTCAAGAGGATGAATCTGGTTCAATTAAGAAAAAAAGGAAAAACAAAAAAGCAGAATCTCACCTTCTCTCCAGGCATGAAGTTGTTGTGACACAAAGGACAGTGGTTGGAGCCTTTACCCGAGATGGGGGCTGAAATAGAAACACAACACCTTTAAGCTAAATACAATTACAGAAAAAGGTCCCAAGAACATGCCAGAGAAAATGACATCACTTAAGGCGAACAGTTTTACTCACATTACACCTTCAAGGAATGGGAACATTAGGCTGAAAACAAATCTATCCTAATTCACAATTCAAATTTCTGCTTTCTCAAATGACCTACCCCAGGGGTAAGAAAGGCTTTAGGTTATGGTAATACAAAAGGCTCACTGGCATCAATTATCTATGGAGACATATGGCTGGTAATGGAGACGTTGTGCCAGTCTCCAGTTTGAATGCCACAGTTACAGTAAACTTCAAACTGGAACAAAACAACAACCAGAAGTACCTCTCAGAAAAGCTGACCTCAGCTTTCAGATAGTAAATACTGGCAACAGGGCTGTTTGAGACCAACACTGTGGAAAAGTACTGACTTTGGATTTCTTAAAGGCTCCGTGTAGCATAGTGTGTGTAGGGGGGTGGGGGGACTATCTGATAAACAGAGCCAAATATATTAAAAGAGACGGACATCTCAGCTGCAGGACAAAGGTCAGCTGAGGAAATCCAGGCTGTTCAGAACCAAGGTAAAAAACAGAAAGAAAAAAAACATCTTTACCCACCTGAGATTGGTGAATCAATGTTTCTGTGTCATTTTGGATCAAATGTTATGGTTGATCTAATTGAATTTTTTTCTTTTTTCAAGATTCAAGATGTTTTTACTGTCATGCACAGATAACAGACAGTTATTCTATACAATGAAAGGCTTATTTTGCTGGGTCCTCCTAACACACAGAATTAGAATAAACTTAAGGTAAAACATAAATAAAAATAAGGCACAAAATATAAAAGCTATAACAGTATAGCACAAAAATATGATAATAGTATTGCTCAGTGTATAAAGTGCACTATGCATTGCTACAATGTCCAATGTTCACCAGCCTGATGGCTTGTGGGTAGAAACTGTTCGTCAGTCTCGTGGTTCTGGACTTCAGACTCCTGTAGCGTCTGAAGACACCAGGAGCGAGAAGAGTCTGTGCTGGGGGTGTGTTGTGTCCCTGATGATGTGGGCTGCTCTTCTGGTTACTCTGGTGGAGTAAATGTCTTGAAGAGAGGGGAAGGCTGCTCCTGAGATGTACTGTGCAGTTTTTATCACACGCTGGAGTGCGTTCCCGTTCCGGGCAGTGCAGCTTCCATACCACACTGTGATTGAGCTGGTAAGGACGCTCTCCACCGTACATCTGTAGAAGTTCCTGAGAATTTTGGATGGCATGCCAAATTTCCTCAGCCTTCTTAAGAAATACAGTCGCTGCTGGGCCTTTTTGATGTTCTGCAGTGCGTTGTGAGACCAGGTGAGGTCCTCGCTGAATTTACAGGTTTTCACCCTTTCCACCTCTGTCCCACCTATGCAAAGTGGTGTGTGCTGCACCCTCTTCCTCCTTGGGTCGATAATCATCTCCTTGGTCTTGTCTGCGTTCAAGGAGAGATTATTATCCCGACACCAGGCCACAAGTTCCTTCACCTCTCTTCTGTGCGCCGTCTCAGCCCCACCAGTGATCATTCCAATGGCCGTCGTATCATCCGCAAAAAAAAAAAGGTTGTTTGTGTGTATACTTGTGGAATTATGCATGTGTCTCGCAAAACAAAGGAGCTTAAGCGTGTAACGGTGAAGTTGGCGATGACTCTGCCTGAGTCAAATGTTTCATGTCAGATATGCAGCATCTGTTGTGCTGGTAGACCAAAGAGAAGGTGCAGCCAGACGGCACTGGATGGATACTAGAGATATGGGTGGGCGGGTGATTTGCAGTCAGTCCTGGGACTCTTGAATAAACTGCGTTAACTTTTTGCCCGGTTAGCTCACTTTCAGTTAGCGAGCAAGCTAGCTTGACAGGCTGTTGTGGTCGGGACAGGACGAGTAATTACTTCACTAGGTTTCCTCATCTTACGTGTGGGATGTGTGGCATGTAATCCCCTCAATTTAAGGACAAAACAGCAAGACCCAGCTCCTAACGGTTTAACATGCACACAAAGCTATCAAATAGATTTTCGGCCAAACAGTGGAATCTTTTTTGAAATGGCCTAGCCAATGACCCGACCTCAGTCGAACCGAGCATGTGGTCCCCCCCTCCTCCCAAAAACAAGCAAGATGTGCAGCTGGCTGCAGTACAGGCTTCACAGAGCATCTCCAGGGAAGACACCAAGTTTCTGATGAACCCAGTCATTTACGAGCAACTATTAGGGAAAACACAGATTAAATTGGCAGCACATCCTCATAGAGGAAGAGCATTTCTGAAAGGAGCTGATCTCCTTTCTTTTAAACCAGTTGCCAGGTTTAAATTTGATGGCGCGCTGTATAATCGGACACAAACAATGTCCTGTGGATTGATGAAAGCTAACTTCAAATATTGCTGTTAATAAACAACTTTACAAAGTTGCAACTAATTATGCAAGAGACTCCCTCCCTTTGCGCCACAAGGTGCAACAGTATATTATTTGTAATATTATTTGTGGAATTTAGTAATTTGGTTATTTTGAGTTCCATTAAATAAGTTTTGGTTCTGTAATTGGTCATTGACAAAAACAAAATGACAGTTTTTCCAGTCCATTTTTTTTCCACATAGGAAACAACCCATTCTATGTGTCCTGATAGTCTTTTACAATGTGCAATGTCCATCATTCTGGCTTCGGAGCTCTGTTGCATGTCACACTCTTATCGCTTATTGATTTGATCCGTCTGTGGCTAAACTGTCACCATCCAATAAAGACAACAAAAAAACTAAAATAATAATAAAAAAAATATAAATAAACAAACTGCATGATTTTACTACATAAGGATTTTTCCTGAAATGCTCCAATGGCATGAACGAGTGAGACCGAGAACTCACGGATGCAGGCGGGGCCCTGGACATGGCGGGTCAGCTCTTCGGTGGCCACGGCCTCTGAGCAGCGTGGGCACTGGCTGAACTTGGACCTGCTTTCACATTCGCCGAGCAGGTGCTCCGTGAGGCTGGCTATCTCGACTACCTGTGAACACAACGCAGAGCTGTATGCTTCGGCTTTTTTTACCGAGCTGTAGGAGGACCACACACATGCCTGCTTTGAAAATCAGTCTACCTGTCTACATTCGTCGCAGCGTCTCAGCATAGGACAGTGTTTCCAGTAGTGGAGGTCCAATCCGTCCTCTGTGAATGACTCATCCTTTTTACCGCAGAATATACACAGGCTGGAATGGTGGGAACAAGAATAAGAAAACATGGAATCTGTGATATCAGGACTAGGCTAATGTGCTGTATACATTGTTTTTTTGCATCTTCCTATTATTCCAGCAAAACGGTCTCCATTGAGGTTCTTACTTGTCCATATAGTTGACAGATTGTTGGACGTCACTACCGTCCGTTACTCTGTTCTGCTGCAATTTTGCGACAGCTGGAAATACAGAAAAGAGCATCTGTTACTTGTCATGACTGCAATATCAACCAACACCAAACTCGCCTCATATCAGAAATAGTTCAGTCAAATGAAATAAAAATAATTTTACTGTGAGCAGCAAAACCTTCTTATATTTTGTCACTATGTTTGATGTTACTTAGTTACCCATTGGGTTGTCCTTGCACTCCATATCTGTAGTTACGTGGTAGAATTGACTGGCAGCGTCGGTGTAATGCCTTATTGTTACATTGTCTTCAAATGGAACTTTTGTTTCTGTTATTGACACGCTAAGACGAGCACCGTACTTGGGGTTCAAGTGGTTAAACTCCCGAGAGCACTGTTGCTGGGCAACTAACAACAAAAGTAGACGATCTAAGGCTCCTTTTCCCCTTTGGAAATGGTCATTGATTCTTTTTGTTTTGTTTGTGAGGTTTTGTTTGTGCCTGAAGCGATATCCCAAGCGATATCCCATTGTGCTTTAAAGCAATCCAAATCAGAGCTGTTGGAGTACAGTATATATAATGGTGTTCAGACTTCCTCATCAAACATGTGTACATACTTGTTTTGCCAGCTTTTTGGGACTCAGGTTTGGGAGCTTCGCTCTTGGGCATTTGTTCTTTGGTGCTTTCGTTCCCTCTTTCCTTCACAAGCAGACATGGAGAAATACGAATAGGTGTCAGAGAGAACAGTTCTAAAGAGAGCTGCTGTACGAGAAGGAAAGCTCTCCAGTGACTAGACATACACATAGCGGACCTCCTCTTCATAAGACTCTTGATAGATATAATTGTACCAGTGTTGGTATCTGTTCATGTGAATAACTCAGTTTCTGACCACCCAGAGAACCAAAATTCTACAAGGGAGTCAAAAATACTAAATTAGTAGCCATTACAAGAAGTGATGTAATCGCAGTGTAATGACAACTCCACCTACTGTGATCTCTTTCAAGGCGGCCAGCTGCTTCTGAAGAGAGTGGATCTCCTCCTTCTCTTTTTGCCCATCCTGCTGACCACCTCCCTTATCCAAGATCTGGGAGAAAAGTGACTCACTGTCAGTTTTTCAGTTGCATTTTCCTCTGTGTTGCTCTCTTTCTCCTCTTAATATCATTTCAGTATCACAGATCTTTTTTTCTCACCACACCATGATGCTCATGTCACTATTTTCATCTTTTAAACGGCTTAAAGCTGTCCAGACTCTTGGAGCCATGACGTAGTGGGAAGGCTAGGTCGTTAATAACGCCAGTGAAAATTTAAACGTGGTCACTGTGTGAGTCACAGACTTTTACGGTAACACAAGCTGACTTGTTTACCGGCTGCGTTCGTGGTTTCAGCTCACAGCGATCCTGGATCACATTCTTTGAGGATGGAAAAGTCCGGTTTGTTGCTAGTGCAAAGTTTCATATTGCTAGTGCAACATGAAACTTTGTTACCGTCAGCTTAGAAAAAAAGAAAAAGACATGACGTCACGCAGTCCCCTCTAAAACGCTCAAGGGAGTGCTCCCATCTGCCATGTCTGACAGTTTCACTGTCCACGTACCAGCTGCTGCTCGCTGACTACAATCTGTTTGAACAAGTGAATGCGTCGTCGGCCCGGCAATTAGATGCGAAAAAATTTGAACACTGTCAATATAGACACCCATTGCTGCAATATAGACTCCCTGTTGCTGTGTTTACGGTGTATGCAAGAATAAATGTAACTCGCTTTGGATAAAAGCGTCAGCTAAATGAAATGTAATGTAATATAAAATATCTGAAATGTTACATTTTCACAATAGAGATAGGATATTTCAGTTATTTGGTTGTATGTTGTATTGTATACCTTCTTTACTTAAAGAATGACGTGCTAATGAGAGATTAATTTGCAGTGAAGAAAAAAAAGAAAAAACACTTCTTGCCTGAGTGTCTACCAGCTTTCCATCAATCTTGGCAAAGCCATCGAAGAGGGTTTTGAAGAGGAAGTTCTTTCGTGCAGCAGCATCGTCGGGTGGCAGGTAGCGGAGGACAGCCGCCCGGTGCTGCTGGTACATGGATAGGATGACGCGCACTGCCAACTCTCGAACCGCCGGTGCATTGTGTTTCAAAGCTGCTGTGCAGAACTGACAGAGGAAAACATGTGAACATTGGGGCGGGAATTCGGATTGCCTGGGTTTTTACTGTTCTAACATATATCTCATGAGGCTTTGGTTTGCCTTATTGAACACAGACACCTTTATTGGAAATAAGAAACATGTATCATCTTGAATGATAAAAGAAAAAAGAAAAAACCCCTCTTCTTTACACCTAGAAAACGAACTGTGGGCTAGCTTGTGAAACTGGTGATCACAGACTTGAGCTCATCAGTACATGCACTGAAGTTGCTGCGTTGCAGTCGGCTTTCTGCAGTGACCTGAACGCCAGGCATGGTGGGAACTGGGTCTCTCTCATCGGGGGTCATGAGAAACCATGACGTGACCAGGTTTCCAATCTACTTTTCACCCATGTGCCCAGTTTCAGAGAGTTTCAGAGAGTTTCAGACACTGCGAAGAAGTGTGACAAAATGAGAGATCATGAAATCTAATGACTGACCTCGCAGTCATCAGATAACCAAAGTTCACAGAAACCCTTTGTCGGTTTTCCTGTGTGACCTGAGTCTGAGTTTTCTTCTTCTTTTGTTACACTTCGAGCGACTTGTTGGGACTATAACTGCACTGAAACTGATTAATTTGTGTCTATTACTTCATCGGACTTTCTTCATCCTAATTGTGTTTTCAGATGTTGTTCTGCTGCAGTTTCTTACTCTTGTGTAAGGCCGTGTTAAATGTGTTTGAGAGGTGCCTTCAATGGAACTTGACTTGCCTCATCTCACAGCCAGTCTTCTGGGGAAACAGGGCAGGCCATGGAGAATATTCAGCGCTTGCTATTTAACAAATAAAAGTATTCCGAAGCAATATTTGCGGTCTACATTTATGTGCAAAAACATCCACATAGTTGAGGAAGTCCTTTCAGGGAAGTGCATGTCATGACGTAAAAGGAGCCCATTATCCCACATAGCCTGTGTGCAGAGAGTGGCAACACAATGGCACTCCCGCCAGAGGAGGCCGTTAAAACTAAACTGTATAACGGCCGGGCCGCCCCTCGTTCAGCCAGCTCTGCGACAGTTTGCCATTATTCGCCGTGCTCTCTGTTCCCACTTCTCATTTTAATGACAAGAAATTCAATCACCCCAATTTTTTCCCCTCTGGCTGCCGCTTCGGAGCAGATCACCCAGGTAACAGCAGGGGGAAAAGGATTTCTTTTTAAAAATATAGCTGGGCAAACACTGTAGAGCTGTCAAGAGGGTGAGGAGACTTAAAGAGGCAGATAACAGCAGGGGATTTACTTTGAATTTCATGATTCAGTCATCCTTGAGTTTAATTAATCCAGGGTCCCAAACCTTTTTTTTTGCACCGCGTACCAGTTTAATATTAACTAAATTCTTGCTGACAGGTTTACTGTCCCTCACTCCCACTGCCATTCTCTTTATACATTCATGGCCTTTCCACTCCACGATTAGGGTGGTGTAGTTCGTAGGTCTGTACCAAATAGTTCTACACTACAAAGCGTCATTCATGACATACAAATTATTATTATCAAAAACGTAAACTGTCCATAGTGTGTTTTTCTTGAGCGGCCCACCTTTTTTGTGTAGATGCTCCGAGTGCCGTTAGTTGAAAATCACTACCAGAATTTATTTATTTTCTCGCAGAAGAAGGCCTTACGGAAACATTGCATAAGATTGCAGCTTCCAGTTTCTCTCTCGCCGCACCCTCTTTCTCTCTCAAACACACTGCGAGCGCTGTTGCGGGTCCTTGTCTATATAATTGTATTAGTCAGTCAAAAGACGTAATCATTTACATTATTCACATGTTTTTATCAAAGGAAATATTCTCCTTCAATCCGTATTCTTTTGGGTGTTCTTTCGCTACAGCCCTAGTGGCTCGATGATGACACTGATGACCTCACATCACGTGCGTGGGTGTTGTGGGTGTGGCAGGGGAGAGAAGACCGCACATGTATAATTTGTATTATTAAGGTTTTTTACTCATTTATTTATTTTGCCATTTCACAGTGGCAAATTCTTTGTGGGCAGGTGCTGGTCCACGTCCGGATGGTTGGGGACCGCCGTATTAAATGAATTAAACAACAACACCTGTTCCTGTAGTGCAACTTGTTTGTTTGTGTTTGGTGGCTTCCACCGCTAAATCAAAAGAATTTGCATGTGTATACACACATACCGACAGCATGAAATCTGTATAGATTTATTTTTGATCCTATTTTGACAGCGAGATTTGATTATAAGCCCTCCTCCTCCATCACCAGCTGCAATGAACCTGGTGTCTCCTGCATGTCAACATCAAACTGTTTAATGTGGAAATTGGGAGAACAGGCAGACTTTGGAATAAAGCACAGCCCTCCTGTCACGTCTCAATCCAGACTGGAAATGTTTCCCAGGCAAACACGGGAGGCAGCCAATACAAAGACGACAGGCGCTGAGCAAGCAAGCACGGACATACAAACACAAGCCACCCAATGCCATCTGTGTGGCTTTGGCTTCGGAGGCTTGGAGAAACTCAGTGGACAAACCTAACAATTTGCGCTCGCTGATAAAAAAGATGTGCAGAGTCAAGAGGAGGGCCGAGTGAAGGGGGGATGGGTGGAGGACTGGTCATAAACTAGGGAGGGGTGGACGGGGCCGGCTTGTTGTCCTGCTCGGCCTGGTCAACAGTTGGACAGTTTGCATGTAGATATGAGGTCACCGCTGGAAACCAGAGGAGTGCAGGGGATGTACTGTGGATGCCAATGGTGACAACATTGTCTCAGCTGACTGGAGCTCACTGACATCCTGTCTGAATGAACACAGAAAGGCAGGGAGGGACCGATCCCCTTTCAGTTAGTCACACTGTAATATCGAAGCCAAATGTAACGGAAAGTCCGCCTGACGGATGCCTACTTTTACGTGGAATAATACAGGCATTATACTGTATGTATCTAGAGACTCTACTTGTGCTATAGTGTTGTATAGGATATGTAGTGATTGCTATTTTCAGATTGGGAAGAGACAAAATTGACACTTTGCCAAACAAAAAAGGTGTACCGGTAGTTGTATTTTTTTGTTGAGATTTTAAGGGTATAAAATACCTTCAAAATGTTGCAGTGTCCCAAACGTTTAAAGAGTATGGAAGCTGGAGGCTGCTGTGGTTGACGTGTTTTCCCTCTACATGATGAAATAATACTCACATTATCTCAAGACAACCAAAGTTGTTCTCAACTTCCATTCCGAGACATTTGGGGTCCGACTGTCTAAATTTGGTTATTAAACAAAAGGTTGATTTCCCCAAGACAACAAGATCATCAACTTAACATACATACACCGTATCCGAGAGAGATTAAAACAAAAAAAACAGATGCAAAATATCGCTGCGTTGAGCACGATTTAGGTCTCTTACCGTCATGACATTGTCCAAGGTGAAGCCAGAGGTTTCTGTACCCAGTTCAGCGAGCAGCTTCTGGAGCAGCTCAGTCCGACTCTGAGCCAGACGACAGGGGAAGTTGGATTTGAAGGGCTTCACCAGCTCACCAGGGATTATCTGCAGAGCGCGTACATCCTTCAAAACAGCAATTTCCTAAAAGAAAGACATTAGAAAGGGACAATGACTTTGGAACGTACAGTGTAAAAGCCAAGCAATGTCAATGTGCACTTACAGGACACCGCCCCTTTATCCCCCTTCTTTTGTCATGACCGTGCGGCCCGGTTCGTGACACATTCAACACGAGCATCTGTTCGAGGGACAAGGCGTGACAGAGAATACAAGTATACATTTAAAGTAAGATGGAGGATGGCTCTTGGAAAGACTTCTCTCAGTTGTTTGCCATTTGAACCTCATCATGTGTGTCGGCCATTTTGGACACACGCACACACAAAACACATCTAATTTGTCCTCATCGTACAAAAGGGGCTTTCAGTAATTGCTCTGACGGAGCTCTGAACAGATCCAGAATGGGAGGCCGACGATTTCAGAGGGCTGGGAGTCATGGTAATGATCTGCACAGTTGCGGCCTGAGTTGAACTCATTGAAAAGAAAAGCTACTGTAGCTCATAAAGACCTCCATCCCTTTATTACTCATCTGACACACCAACGCATGAATTACACAGCAACCGATTCCAGCTGGCGAATGTGCACACAGAGTTAGACATTAACTTCACTTACGAGGTGTGAGTTAGCCATCCCTCCCCCTTCCTCGCCCCACCAGTGGATCTGTTTCAGTGAAACGCTACAAGGAGCCAGGAGGCAGTCAGATGAACTACAACATGGGGCTTGTTTAAGGGCTCGGACAGAGCATGGTAACGCCTCACACACCTCCTAACTCCTCCTGTTATCAAGCTACAGTGCAGCACACTGCAGCATGCAGGCAGTGGATCCAACCCTGAGGTCAATGTTTGAGCTCAGGGCGTGTTTGGAAAGCTACCTTAAGACGTGACAAGCTCCTTTAAAATAAATACATAAAAAAAAATTAAAAAACTATAGGCACACTCGATTTGATTAGGATTAGTAAATTCATTTGCATTTAACTGTCCTTCAGCACCAAAAAAGAAAACGGGCCCACCACCTAAACAGCAACGACCCCGGTTCAGCTACTTGCTGCATCAGCGGGTTGCATAAACACACACAACCTCATTCATCATATATATATATAAAAAACCCCACATTTGATGCTATTTATACAATTTTTGGGGGACAACTATTCAGTTTATTTGCATTCCATGATTGGGTTTACTGGTGAAATTGCATGCCTGTGCACCTCACAGGAAATGATGCACTGGACGCGATACCTGACAGCAGACGGGTTGAGTTTCACGGTGCCGCACCATTGTCGATCGTCTTCCTTAGTCCTGCTGTTCAAACAAAGCCCAACTGAACTTTGAAAGCTTTACTAAGACACACCAGCTGTTTAACTCCAGTGCCAACAGGTGACACCGAATTCACCAGAAGTTAAATCAGCCAATCCCATCACCTAGACGAGAGGGATTTGCTTACAGTTTTTAAAAAAAGCTTTAAAAAAAAGAAGCTTTTTCAGGGTTTCCTCCGGGAAATAGTTTATTAAAGGTGTAAACTGAAGCCACCCAGATCCTGACACATCTTGTAAATGGTTGCTCAAACAGGGGCCTCATTAAATACGTAGCGTTTGCTTTTTTTTGCTTCTTTTTGCTTCTTTTTGCTTCTTTTTCTTAAACACGGCCTTATCAAATGAGCTCAATGTTCCTGTGGAGACACAGAGTCTCTCTTTGACTGTTTATAATTTACGAGCTCTCTGAACCTTCTTTTTTTTTATGGGTAGTGCATATTTCTTGGAGGAATCGCCTGGTTTCTGAGAGATAAAGTAGTATAGGCCGATTAAAAGTGTTGCCTCAATCCAAAAACACAGACATAGACCAAGAAGGCAATGTTTGCTAGTTTTCCCTTGGAGGGAAGTGAGATTGGATTTCACACATGTTGGATCTGTTCCCTCTGTTAGCCGACTCCGGAGCGTGTCAATAAGGCACCTTTTTGTTTTGAATGCAGATCCAATGCTACAGTCCATCAGACTGATTTCATCTGAATGGAGCAAAACACACTATCTAACCTAAACTATTATCTGTGTTTATGTGCACATAAAATAAATACATAAATAAATAATTACGCTTGATCTTATAGTGTAATTATAATGTGTGTTAAATTCAATGAGGACTGTAATAAAACAACAGGTGGCCAACATGGCCGTACAGGAAGCCTCCTGTTCAATAAACTGAGTAGTAATATTATAATAACAATACAAGAGTACCAAGTACACACGGTCAACCTTTAACAAAGTGTGCCTTTGCCGGAAAGTTGGATTCAGTCTTGGATTCAGATATTTGCATGAATGCATGTCAAATTAATTGTTTTCTCCTGCATGTGTAATCAGTGTATATATAGATCCTCTGTCAATATTAGTCATAGCATCAATTTTATAGTATGGCGTCAATGAGATTTTTGCAAACGTATAACACCAAGTTCATTGAAATACATGCTTACATTAGTAGTTTTATATATTTTTCTTATTTTCACCCATAACAATACTAGAAAGCAGACAAAAATCGACATACCGACATCTAGATTTTCAGACTATGGTTCTTCCTATGTTTGACCAAGAGGTGAATTTTATTCTGTGTCCCTCCACTTCGATGAGTACAGTATCTTGCTCAACCATCTGCCTGTATGTGGTAATGGTGGGACCGAGGTCTACATGATGATCTTTATAAAAGGAGCAATATCTCTTTCATGTGTACTCACAGCTCCTGGAATCCTCAATATAGTATAGTCATTTGAGGTTTTATGGAAAAGGAGAATTTCAGACTTCATTCGATCGTCTCTCCTTTTTACGTTTAAAAAAATACAGTTTAACTTCCCTGTCCTTTCTCATAGCTTGTTCGTCAACTGGCTTCAGTCATATGGATCAGTAGAACAATACGGATTCATTGTTCATCTGTCTCTCACCAAAATGTAGTTGTCATGTTATAATTTAGATGAAATCTTACATGGAACTCTTAGAGAAGTACACATGCACTATATTCTCACTCCTCCGACTTGCCTTTAATATTATAAATATACTGTCTGTATTTATTGTCTGTATTCATGTGTTTATGGTCCTTATTTGGTTTAATTTCATGACTACGTTGGTACATGTGGAAAAAGAATCTCAAGAAATCAGCACAGCTTCTAATTTGACGAATAATAACCGTAGACAGATAAGATTAGCACCGACGACATCAGCAGCCTAATCAGTGAATTTGACACTATGTAAGAGGATGCTGATTTCCCAACATTATCCGCCAAATGTTTTCACACAGCTATTCCCTGCAGGGAGTGAATGCAGATCTCAAAGTCATCATCTCTTCGGTCAAAGCAAAGCTGCTACGGAGGCAGTGGGGCAGGCTGACAGAAGGCAAAGGGCTAATGGTAGTCAACTGGTTCCACTGGCACCACATAAACCAGTCAGTCCAGTGTGTTACAATACCTGAATGAAGCCAGTGGCCGTGCCCCGGAGGCGGCTCACTGAGTCTCCAGTCCTGGCCAGCAGGTTGGGCCACGTCTGATCTACGCAGTGGGTCACCTCGGCCCTTCCCAGCCCCAGACCGGGGATCAGCTGGCTCAGCAGTAGCCGCAGCAACTTCAAGGCGGCGTGGAAAACCTGAGGAGAAAGACAGTGGACGTTTTAGCTCCAAACTTAGTGGACTTGCCAAGAAAAGCTAGCACCAGGGTGATGTCAATTAGCAAAGAGGCTAGACTTGGTTAATGTTTACTTTTGAGTTGGTTAAAGTGCGCAGATGGAGAGCGACAATCAGTGAAGCAAAGTTTCCAACTAGCCTGTTTTAACAGGCCAATTGAATTATCAATATTTGGAAAATGTTGTGTTTACAAGGCAGATTTAGACATAGAACTGTCACCGTTGGGCAAAAATGCAACAGGGGATGGCCCCAAATGCAGATAGATAGGCAAGATAATGACAAGAACAAAAGCACCATGGGCTGCATTCAGTACCCAGGATGAAATGACATGACATGCAGATTAGACCACAGAGTTGGCAGAGAAGGGTGTTTTTGATAAGTGGAGCACATTTGTGGAACAGCAAATCAACCGGTTGACTTCCTAATGGAGCATTCTGTGTTTCAACATGGCCAGGGAAATAAATTACGAGAATTATTGCGGCACTACTTCGTTCATTACCCTACCACAGTAGACGACTTCCAGAGAGGGGTTACAAGGCCATCCTTGTCAAAACTGTTTGTTTAAGGAAGCCAGCTCTGGCAGAGAGAGAACGAGGGTTGCATATGGGACAGGGTCAACTTTGTTAAGAGTGTGCATATGATTTGACTACATGAACGTTAGCTCTGTTTGTAAAATGAATCCAGAGAACGTGATTTATTGACGACTTTGACAGTGATAAAGTAAACATATCCATAACGCCTTAATAGGGCCGCTTTTGCTGCCAAAGGTTATTGTTTAATTAACAGCATCCACACCTGGACAACTGTCTTTTGAGGACGTGACTCACAGATGACACTTTATCCAGGAGGGCCTTCTTGACCAGGAAGACTGCCGCTCTTGTCATGATTCTCAGCTCCTCCTTTGGGGTGGAGGGTGACAGCTCCAAAAGCTTCTTGTGCGCAGCCAGGAGAGCATCCTCTCTGTAGGACCAGGTTTTGGAATACACCCCGGCCACCTGGAAAAGAAGAGGGGGCAATAGATTAGCCAAGAGGTGGGAAATTATGAATATCCGTAATATGGGTATTAAAGCACATGTGGATAGAGATGCAATTTACGCTGTGAACTGTATAGATATCATGTATTACAAACTTGTATATCTGCCAAAATATGTAAATTTACATTTTTGAACAGGATCCCTTAAAGCTGTGCCAATCAAAATTTCTTAGATTATCAATGGATCAAGAATGTGGAATGAGCTACAGAGCTGGATTTTCTCAGGGGTTGATGGAAACCCCAAAAAGAGAACAAAAAAAGAGTTAATCTTTTTTTTAATCTAGTTTCTTTGGTACGGATAAATATATAATTATAATTCTTCATCTCTCTGGTAAAAAAACTTTTTCTAAGTACCTTCAAACATATCTTTGGTATTTCTGCACTGCAACATCTTGTTAATTATCTGTTGGCTAACTATCTCTAACCTTCCCCTCCTCTCTAAGATCCTTGAGAAAGTAGTCGCAAATCAGTTGTGTGTCTTTCACACAACAATAGTTTATTTGAGGAGTTTCAGTCAGGATTTAGAAAGCATCATAGCACAGAGACAGCACTAGTGACAATTACTAATGACCTTCTAGTTGCATCAGATAGGGGACTTGTCACTGTACTTGTCTTGTTAGACCTTAGTGCAGCGTTTGACACCATTGACCATGACATCTTATTACAGAGACTAGACCAGTCGATTGGCATTAAAGGTACCGGACTAAACTGGTTTAAGTCCTATTTATCAAATCGATCTCATTTTGTATTTGTCAACGACGAAGCCTCGATGACCACCAACGTTAGTCACGGAGTTCCACAAGGTTCTGAGCTTGGACCAATTTTATTCACCTTATATATGCTTCCTTTAGGCAATATTATCAGAAAACACTACATAAACTTCAGTTGTTATGCCGATGATACTCAATTATATCTATCGTTCAAGCCAGATGAAATCCACCAGGTCACTAAATTTCAAGCATGTCTTAAAGACATAAAAAACCTGGATGACCTGGAACGTCCTGATGTTGAACTCGGCTGAACAAGACTGAAGTTATTTTACTTGGCCCAGAACACCTCAGAAATCCATTATCTAATGATATAGTTTATCTTGATGGCATTGCTCTGGCATCTAGCACCACCGTAAAGAATCTCAGAGTTATCTTTGACTAGGACTTTAACTCCCACGTAAAACAAATCTCAAGGACTGCCTTTTTTCACCTACGTAACATTTTAAAAAATCCGGCACATCTTGTCCCAAAGTGATGCAGAAAAATTGATTCACGCATTTGTTACTTCTGGACTACATTACTGTAACTCCTTATTATCAGGCTGCTCTAAAAGTCTCTTGAATCTCTCCATTTGATCCAGAAAGCTGCAGATCTTGTACTAACAAAAACTAAGAAAAGAGATCATATTATCTTGTATGAGCTGCTCTGCACTGGCTTCCTGTAAAATCAAGAATCACATTTAAAATCCTTCTCCTCACCTACGAAGCCTTAATTGGTGATGCACCATCATATCTTAAGGAGCTTGTAGTACCATATTACCCCACAGGAGAGCTGCGCTCACTGAATGCGGCGCTACTTGTGGTTCCTAGAGTCTTAAAAAGCAGGATGGGAGCCAGAGCCTTCAGTTATCACGCTCCTCTTCTGTGGAACCAGCTTCCACTTTCAGTCCGTGGGACAGACACGGTCACCTCATTTAACTCTGTTACATTGTTGATTCTGGTCACATGACATATATTGCTTCTGTCCATCCGGGGAGAGGGATCCTCCTCTGTTGCTCTCCAGAAGGTTTCTTCCTTTTTTCTGTTTTTGGGGGGGGTTTTCCTGATCCGATGTGAGGTCGTGGGAGTGGGATGTCGTATGTGTCCTCCGAGGCAAATTAGTCATTTGTGATTTTGGGCTATACAAAATAAACTGAATTTAATTGAATTTAATGTATGTAGAAGTAGAAATAAAAACACTTGTTCAGCTCAGCAAGCCAAGTGGTTCCACCTTATTTTCTTACCAGGCTTTCTCCATAGACCTCTAGTGGAAGGCCAGCGTCTCTCTGGGCCTTCTCCGTCAGGGGCTCTGGCTCTCCGCTTATCTCAGGGCTGTGTGGAGTCCTTTGAGCATCAGGCTGGGGGGAGTGCTGCTCTTCAGGGCTCAGAGTGGCCTCCGCGGGCCGCTCTTTCCTCTGGAAGGCTGGTAGCGGCCTCTCATCATAAGGCACACAGGTAACCTACCGGCACAAGACAACATTGGTATCGAAATATATTTACATTATACACCTTCCACACTTTAACTCACTCTGACTTGCGTTTGAATACCGAATAGGTCAATCACTCAACATCATGGTGACAATGAACGTTTAACCCCCACCTATACAAACCCAGTCAGCACTGTCTCCTGTCCCCCGAGGCCAACTGGCACCCTACTGCCTCGTACAAGGCTCAAAGCCCTGCCTTGAGCCAGGTTGGCAGCCGCCGAAGTCAGCCAACTGTTGCACGCTTTTAATTAAATAGTGAAACCCAAACCTGAAGTAGGGCCAGTCTTGGTAGGTGGTGAGTAAAGCATAAAAGCCCCCGCTGGTCATAATCTCCCTGTGTGCTACAGCGGCTTACATGTTCCCAAGGCGCTCCAGTAGGCTAGGTTATTTTTACAACAATAAAGGAACCCAGGCAGAACAAGCTACTGGTACAGCCGTCCAGACTACAATCCATATTGTCTTCAACAAATATTATAATATAGACAAGTTGTTACGGTCCTTAAGTGTCTGAGTGAAGATGTTGTGATGTGCTGCATAATTTGTTAAAGTTTCCCTTACGTCTATCTTGGGTACAGCAGCAGGGGTGCACGGTGTGTCGGGTTGGCTGCTCGGTTTGGCCACAACAGTTTCTGTGTCTGACTGTTGGTTCTGAGGAGGGTCCGTGAATGCGTCTGTGGACACAAGGGCCTTAGTGGGGACTGAACGGCGACCCGGAGAAGGCAGAAGGGCGGGATGATCCTGGGCTGAGGCAGAATCTGCGGCCCGTGTGATCTGGTACGTGGCGGAGGGATAGAACAGGATTCAGTTGAGGCAGAATAACTCATGAACACCAACACAATAAACAACAATAAACACATTAAAAAAAGTGATCTTTTCCATCACGCAAACAGTGTGAACAGGTGAAGCGCTGCCATCCGAGGTTGGAGACTGACCATTGCCATGTCCAGCAGGTTGTGGACCTCGAGCTGCTGGTAGACGCTCCTCCTGTACTCTTCCATCAGCTCCTTCTTCTTCTTGGCTAGGTCATAGTCTTCCTTTTCGATCGCACATCGCTTCTCCACATCATATCGAGCCAAACGCTCACCCACCTGCAGAGGTAAAAACAGTCCTGCTATGACCGACGGACCCTTAACTGTACGTTTACACAGGTAAACATGGCAGCAGGGCTATTGTATGGTATTCATGGTCTCACCGGGGCTTGGATTTATGTCAGTGTGTGCCGAGATTGACCAAAAGTCTATTGGATGTTTTGCTATGTTTACGTAGCACTGCTGACAGTTTTAGGGATCGTTTTCCATTCCCTTTACTTTTCTTAGAGCTCCCGCTGATATATCGACTACACTTAGAAACACAAATCAATATTTTCACACTTGGAAAGACACCGTTGATGCACATTGCTTTGGTGCTGACCTTAAATACAATTCTGTCTGCTCTGGTGTTGTTCTTGGCGTTTTTTTAATGCAACTATTTACAACAATTGCAGGTGCACTCACTCTCAGTTTCATCTCTGAGTAAAGGGACTTACTGTAGATACTTTTGCTTAATCGTCAGCGTGTACACAACCGGTCTGATCGTATAAAGGCTCGTGTTTTTTATGCCTTAGACTACATTTTTCTCATGTTCTGTGTTCCCAGAGCAATTTAAGCAATTACTTTGGCGAGCACAGCGTTATGATAACCAATAGAAACATTGGCCCAAACTACACAAATAAGACCCAGATTGCAATCATCCAGAATCATCCTTTAAACCCAACCGAAGCTGGTTCATAATAATAATAATAATAATAATAATAATAGTACAGCGCCAGTGGCACGTAACAGTAAGTGTGCCACATGGTGAATCACTAATATTTATGGGCTGGAAAATTTGACCACAACTTCCAGGAAGTCAGGAAATGACATGAAACTGTATAAGTTGCTAACACAGCCTGAACATCAACACTTTGTGATTCTTTACTCTTTTGGACTAAACCAAGTGGTGCAATAAACATGACAACTGTAATGTGCTTGTAGACATCATGGAACGCCCCCATCCTCTGACACCTGAAGGTGCGATGACAAGGGATTTTCCACATGACTATCTTGACAACTGTGTTGTCGGCAATGTTAATATGCCACGCTAACAAGGTGTGTGTGTGTCTGTGTGTGTGTGTGTGTGTGTGTGTCTGTCTGTGTTATCTGGTTACAGAAAGGCTTGTGGTTGGGAATTGGAGAGACCAGAGGACCATCACTGCAGCTGTTGAGCTTATTAAGAATGCATGGTCAGCATGGTAACACTGTATACAAAGGAGGTCAGTAACAAGAATCTGAACAATGTTTAACAACTACTGTTACCAACGGTGGTGAAATAACACAATGTGAAAGTATCACAGGCCTCACAAAGTTGAGATTTACAAGAGAGAAATTACTTATATTACTTCAGTAGCAGTGGCTAGAGGATAATTCCTGCACCTGAATGTATTTACATACCACGATAGATTTGGTCATAGTTTGCAGAGAACGGTCAAAAAACAATTAAGATATCACGGCTTAAAGGAGTCCAGAACAGTGGTGGAAGAAGAATTCAGATTCTTTAGTGAAGAAAAGTAGTCAAAATGTAAAAATATTCCACTAAAAGTAAAAGTTCTGCATTTAAAAATGCAAAAGGTATTTGATCATATTTTATTATTATTCATCCCCCACCGGTCCAGAATACATACTGGGAGTAGGAATGGGAGTTCTTTTTTAAAATCTTCTGCCTTTTGCTGGAAAGAAATACTTCCAGTAACCAGGTATATTTAGCACGTGTGCTCATGCGTGTCTGTGTGCTCACGCACTACTTGTTTGTACTGAAACAAAGGCGGATTCTCCAAACCCCATTAACACAGTGCAACTGTCTGTCCGTCTAAATACTGAGTTCCAACCTTAAAATGCAAAAATAACCATTCTCCCATCTAAGCGGTCAGTATAGAGCATGAGCCAGTAGGCGATTAGTTAAGGTTAGCTTAATATTAATCTTATAACTGTATCTAAACCCTTTTAAATCATTGCAGGCCATTTAAGACTTTTTCAGACTGAGAGTAATTCATTAATAGAGAGAGCACATCCTGGTTAATAGTTGTGCATAATGTGAGCAACTATGGGTTGTCAATGTGTTGTAGCCGCCCCCCCCCCTCCAGTCTGCCCCTCCCGGCAGCCACGGTACCTTCTGCAGGTCTGCGATGGCCTGTTTCAGATTCTTAGCCTGCTCGTATTTCTCCTGCTGGACCATGTCTCGCTTCTTTTGGTCCAGGAGTCGGATGATGTGGGCAACTTCAGGGTCCTGGTACATGTCGAAGGCCAGGTCGTCCAAGGGGGAGGTGGACTCACATTTACTGGGTGCAAAACAGGACACAAAAACCACAAACTGAAACATTTCTTTACGCACGTCTGGTCTGAGCTTGTTACACTTGTGAAACATGTTAAATCTCCAGAACAGAACAGCTGATTTAGTGTCTAAATTCACTTGAGGTGATGCCAGAGTAGATCAGTGAAATGGGCTCAGTATTGTGCAAATCCTGATCAAAGAGGAAACACATGGATCGACCCCCAAGGAGTGAGACCCTGAGGTGAAACGTCCCTTGGGGGTTGATGTATTAGAATAAAAAAGAGGAGAAATATTTCGAAATGTGTTTTCCTCTTTGTGCGGGCCGCCACCTGCATTTTCTTCAAATGCGTGTGACCTTGAATGCCTTATTGGTTAGCTTCCAGACTAAATGGCTTTGTTGAACAATGTTATTGTCACAAGACAAAGAAACAGAGTTCAATGGCCTAGCCTCACCCCATGAAGGTCGTGTCCAAGGCGGCTTCCAGCTGGGTACTGTTGAGGTAGTGTTCGATCAGCTGCTCTCTGCTTGGCTGGGGGTAAACAGATGGGGAAAAATGACACACGTGCATTTATACATTCATACTCTTGTATTACTGTGCTCAGGAAGACCTGATAATTGTCTTCTAATCCCATTAGCTTTAATTAAGGTGACCCTCAACTTAAACCCTGCACTCTAACCTATAACTAACCTAAACACTGGACGAGCCAGAATGACTTCAACAAAAACTCCTTGACGTGTATTCCACTGCATCACCTGAACCGTATGCGTCCAATCATAACATATATTCATAGAGGACAAAGAGCAGCAAAGTGTGTCACCATTTCATACAATGGAACACTATTAGGAGGACATTTATAAAAAGAAAACTGTGATAGATGGTCTTTTTCTTATCTAGTTTACCTATTTTAAAAAAAATGTTTTGCCTTCACTCCGATATAATAGAAGTGTATGAAATTTAGTCTGCAGTTTGCACAGCATAAAAAAAAAATACTACTGTTATTATAATTCTTTTAGATGTTGGATGGTTGGATTATGCGGTGGGGTGGGAGGGATATACAGTAGCAATGACAAAGTTGTTTGATATATCTCTTTGTCTTTCTTTAATGAGAAGTAACTGCTGTAGAGGATCATAATTCTCTAAAAAATAAAGAGTATTTAAAAAAAAAAAAGAATTACACCATTACGACGGTCAGGTCTAGGCCTTTTTTGCTCAAGCACATCTTGACATGTTGGAATATGAAAAGCACGAGTGTAAATAATTAACACACGGCAGAAATCCTTTTAGCTGCTTCCGGGTCCTGGTATTGTGCATGCTGGCTCACCATCACGCTGTCACAGCTTACCATAACGCTCGCATATACAACAGAGCCATCGGTAGTGCTAATAGTGACACCGGTGCTTTTCCTGCTACGGCAAGTCAAAATGTCTGCTGTGTCAAATGCCTGTCCACACTGCTGTTTAAGGCGGCAATATGTAAACACAAAGAAAACCAACAAACCAAGAGGAAAAAGATCAAAATGAAAATCAGATTACACTTCATCAGCATAATTTAAAGGAGGGACAGTATGATGGAGAGTTAGTGGAGGCTATAAAGGATCAGCTTCAGCATCTCTGTGACAGCGAAAAGGCTTCTATTTACCATCAGCCATCACATGTGAGCACTATGAACACAATCCCATTCACCTTCATTACATCGGAGTGCAAAGACAGATCTGTATGGCTAAATACCCCCTAGAGGTAAGTGAGAAGGTGTTGTGGTTCTTCATAATTTGGATGAACCGACACTTTTAAAGCAGTACAAACTTAAACAAGATTCCTCTTTTCATCCACGTCCCTCGACGGCACAAACACAACTTCCACTCACATGAACAGATATATGAGAACAAGATCTAGCCGACCCTGCGGGGGCAAAATGGTGGAGGTGCTCAGAGTCGGATTAGCGGAGCAACAATGCACAGCCTGTTCACTGGAATCTCTGCAAATGTGTGTCCCTGTCTTTCCATGTCTCTGTGCCTGTGGGTGTGTGTGTTTTAAGGTGCTCTCTCTGCTCCAGGACCTGTCTGTCTGCGGGACTATCTGATTACACTGGCTAACTAAAGGCCTCCTGTGTCATTACATACTGCCCTCCCTTTGTGTCTCATTACTACATTCCTGACACATATACATGCAGCTACACACACAAGCCATTCAGGTAAACAAGTGTGCACGTAGACACACCTCTACAGTGTCTTTGGATCAGTCAGTACAAATACATACTACATGAGACACCCATACAATCCAGTGTATCCTTCTGATGTAACACATGATGTAACACACCATCAATACTGCTTCAAAACTCACAGGTAGGTGCAATCAGAAACTATCATATTATTCAGGGTTATTTCAGTGGATTTGCATATTGTGTAGTTATGTTATTGGTCCATCTTCATTTGTTTTGCTACTTTGTATTATAGCAAACATATTTAAACATGTACAACGTTGCACAGAGAAAATAGCATCATAACAGGAAAAAATAGAGAACACAGAGGTAGAACGAGGAAAAAAATAATCCTATACTATATGCGAGGAAAAATTATTAACATGCCAAAAGTTCAAACTGTCATCGTGCCTGCAATGTCAGTGGATGGATGAGGAAACGTCAATCAACCCTATTCTAAGTGACTGATGACAACACAGCAATGTCTAAAAAAGAAAACAGCACGACAGCACCACCTAGTGCTGTGCAGATGTAAGTACAGTGATGGGTGGCGGTTGAAGAGAACTTACAATTGTGTTAACATCGTCCAAAGAATCTCCCAGAACATTAATGGCAACCAAAGCAACCTGAAATCATAAACAGAAAACAGATGTCGGTGAGATAGTTAAACCGAACTGCGAGAGAAAATCAAAAGTCAATGGATGCGATAAATGGGTGAGTCGGATGTTAATAGAAGAACTAATTTAACATAATAAGTTGATCATGTCCAGTAAGCCCATGTCTCATGATAAATATTTTTTTTAAAATGCTGTCAAACAACTAAATGATTATTCAACTAATCGTTTGCATGCATGCACTCTTGAAAATGCAAATGAAGCTTACGAAATTGAGGGTATAATTGGCAAGATGATATTGGGAAATGACTTTTCAAACATGTGTCATAAAGCAGTTATTCAACACATAACTTGTCAAAGTAAGACACGCAATTTGATTTTTCCAGACAAAATGACTTGAAGGAAAGTCCAGAAAATGGCCGATAAATGACTAGAAATTATCTAAATGAAAGCCATATTTGAAAGAAAAGGTTGAGCCTAGAGCTGCTATTATTGATGAGTTTATTTTAAACACTTTTAAGTGTATTACTCTTTAATGAAACCTAATTAGTTCTGGAAGGCAAAAAACAACCAAAAGTCTTTTTTACAACTCAGAAACAAAGAAGAACAACACTCACAGTTTGGATCAGTCTACTGTATCAGACAAAGGTTCTAGGCAGTGAAATGATGGTGTCGGTGCATCGTTACCATCCAACAGACTACCTGATTGTGGTGATTGTAATGGTTGACATGGTTCCGATGGAAGGTTATTCTCAGATACGTTCCGATGGAGTCTAGATGGACAGACTTCAGCTCCCGAGCTTTGAAGCCTGTCTTTTCATTATCCGACAAAGACACGTACCTGCAGAGGAGATTGAATGTTGCTTTTCAGTTCAACTCCTCTGCTGAGATTTATACAAGACTCGGACTCTACGTTTTCATTCCGTGATGATTTAAAGTACAGATATGTTGTTTATCCCTGCGGGGTAATTCATACTAGATATTTAGTAGGGGAACAATTCCAATTGTGAGCCACTGCCTTGGCTGGCATATTCCATATGGCTAACATGCATGTGTTTTGGGACCCAATACCAAGACAAAGCATGAATCATTTAATCCCCTAAGCATGTAAAAACAACCTGTTTGTGTATGCCGTATCATCCAAATCCTCTTGTATCGACCTTATGTGCAATTCTAGTAAAAAAAATACACAAAAAGTGGTTGAGTCTGCAGTCTCACCCGAGTCTGCGAAGCTGCCCAGGGAACCCTGAGGTGCTGGTTTCAGGGAGGGAGTCTCCAATGTGGAACTCCACCTTGGCTGGGATCAGGTACTGGTGGGCTAACAGCTGCAATTTCCTCACCCTACTTCTCTCCACCAGCTGGAGGGTGATGTGCTGAGGGTAGGAGCACAGCCTGTGGAATATTTTATTCATACAATGTTGAGTTTCTTTACAAAAGTTGACCAAATTAATGAAAAACTGCTGCTTGAATAAATGTGACGTGTTATTGAAAGTAAAGTACTGTGGTAACATATATGTATTTATATATTTACATCTATGTATTTATATATTTACAGTGCACATTAATCAGTAGTTAAGTGTCCACCTCAATGTAAATGGAACTCTATATCAGTTTAGATTTTGGAAATCGTAATATCGTACAAGTAATTTTTCCTGGTTTTAGAGGCTGCATTATAATAAAGTAATTTAATTTCTTGACCGTACCAGACTTTACTCAATTTGTCATTATATCCCTATTACTGATGATCATTTATCAAAAGCCAAATGTTTGATTTTCTCAAACCCTAGGTTTGGTCTCATATGCACAAGGTTAGCCAATTGATACTACCGGCCACCTCTTTTACATGTTTTTTTACTCAAATCTAGCATGATTCCCAAATATTTCAAATCGGACCACACCTTCAGCTTTTCTCCTTATGCCAAAACATCAGGTTTTTGAGTATGTACCTGCCAGATCTCCAGCCATTGACTGTGGGTGCATGGACCATGAGCTCCTTAGCAGTGAAGTTGTCCTCATGACTTGTAGCGTTGACTACCATGAATCCTATCTTCCGGGGCATCCCTCTGGACACTGAGAGAAAAAATTAGAAGTTCATCTTATATTTCATATTTGAAAAGAGCAAACTAATTTAATTAGCGACAATGATGAAGGTAAAGATGATATTGAGGGTGATTGCACAACCTATTTATTAATTTGACATGCCTGGAATTGTAATGTTTTAGCTGCTCTGTTGACGATGAGTTACAAACTAATTGTAAACTACATCTTCTTTATGTTTGGGTATCACACCTCTTTTTCTCTACTGTCTGAAATGTGTCCATATATTACTAAGTGCTGTACTGTTAAAGACATAAAAATGGCATTTAATATCTGGTCAGATGGTCAGTCCAGTTTCTTAATTATATGATCAGATAACTAATTCTGCCAGTTATAGACACGCAGTGTTTTTATGCTTCTTTTTCTGAATGGAAATGTTTTGGGGGGAGAAACATATGCGTATATTTTCTCAAGGTTAATTAAGGAAAATAGTATATTTTAAGCATCAGTTAGTTATTAAACTTAGGAATTGTACGAGTACCATTACCGGCAAAATTTACCCAACAAGGTTTAAAGAATATCCTAAAGGACGCAGCAGTCTGTCCATCTAAATCGCTTATAGAAAGAGGCAAAATGTAATGCACAGCCAAAGCTGTTTAGTCGCTAGACTTTGACCACGTGATCACGTCAGCAATTACACGAACATGATACACTGGTTTTTATTTAACAGAATATAAAGAATACATGTATTTATTTCAGTCCTAATACATTTACAATAAATAAATAACATAGTACTAACACACTTTGGTTGGGTAACAATGTTACATCGTATTTAATTCATCACGCACGTGTTGATTATGTGTGCGCGTCGCAGTAAGTATGGCGAATGCTAGAGGCTTAAATATGTGTTGAAGGGTTTATTGTAAGACCGGGAAATATTACACGGCCAATTTAGTGCATTCAGTTTGGCGTTTGTCTCCCATCTGTTCGAGTTAAATAAACTACCCTGGACGTGGCGCCACTACCCTTTGGGTAGGAGTTTAGTTAGGAGCAGGACAGAGAAGCCCTTATACCGACTTGAACCTGTTGGAGGGGGCATTATGCTAGCTAACAGTTAACGACTCAATCAGTTAGAGTAGCAGTCTTCAGTGACGTTAGCTGTATTTCACATGTATTTTTGGCCAGCTAATTGTCCTGACAACTGTCATTTGCTGTCTCCTACATTTTGTCAGTATACGTTTTAGAGTAAACAGAAGTTTTCTTGCGAGTATTTAAGATATATCTTACCGCGAACATCACAGTACTATTGACAGCTCGTAGACCCATCGCATCTCCATAACCACCGCTGACAACAACCAGCGCGGACATGCGTAGTAGCAGGACCGTCGTCATTCGCAATGGATTGTGGGTAATGTAGTTTTATATGCGTGCAAGTTGTTTTAGACATCAGCTGTTGAGTCAACTGTACCGGGACCTTCCCCTTTGGTTGTATTATGTGTCGACCTACATTTTAAATCAGCTGTTGCATCGATCAACAATCAATATACTTATTGAAACGCGTATTCATAACTTCTTCTCGGTCCCCGGGCGGAAGCGAGAGCATCGTTTCCGTTACTGCCTGGCTACTACAGGAAGTCAAACATGTTGTCTTCAAAATAAAATCTTGTGCAATAAATATGTAGGGGCACGCAAATACAAAACTCGTGACATACATATTACACACACACAAAGATGTCAATGATTAAAAATAAATGCACACGCCCAAAATGCTGTATTCATTTAAGTTTTCAGAGAACCACCCCCATTCCCATACATTAAAAAAAAACGTGCTGATTTATTTTGAAATATAAAAACGGATGTACGCGTATTTCCTCGTCTCGGCTATCTTGAGAAGTGGTGTGCGGCAGTCAGCATGGATGACTTGGAAAATTGGCCAGAAATAGAGAAAGCCGCCACGGAGAAGAGGCGTGAGCTGGTGTTTCAGGGTCCGACTTTCGACGAAAGGATCTCCGCTAACGGGGGGCTCGCCTCGGCCATCTATTCCCTCACCCTGCTGAATTATTTGGAAGTGAGCCAGTGCCCGAGTCTAACAGAGATCCACGAGGGCATCCAGCGTCTGACGACCCTCCAGAGCCTCATCCTGTGCAGGAACAGGCTCGCCTCCGTCCCGAATGTCGTCGGGAAGCTCAAGTCCTTGAAGGTCCTGGACCTCTCGGCCAACAACCTGAGTGCTCTGCCGGAGGGGGTCACTCAGTTGAAGGAGCTAAACACCCTCAACGTGAGCTGCAACAGCCTGGAAGTTCTGCCGGAGGGGCTGAGCCAGTGCACCAAGCTGTCCGTCATCAACGTGTCCAAGAACCGGCTCACCGGTTTCCCCACCGACTTCTACTCCGAGAGGCTGGATCGCCTCAGCACGCTGGAAGCCTCCGACAACTGCATCGAGCAGCTGAGCGGAGACGTCCACAAGCTAGCTGCCCTGAAGGTGGGTTTGGGACTCGATGCCAAACAAAAGTCCGTCTTTGAGTGGCGGGTTTCTCTGAGGGCGCTGTGAGGATCAAATGTACACCGAAATTTGAATAAGCCATCCGTGTGTTTTGTGTGTGTCTGACATTATAGCTAGCGAGTTTCCACGTTTGCTAATGTGCAATGCAGCATGAAAATGTCACATTTTTTTAACCGAGTTTGGCGAGTGAGCTCCACACAAGAGAGGCTGGCAAGTGTGCATATGTGCCAGCTTTAAATGCAGTGTTTTCTTTTTCTTCTTCTTTACATAACACTTAAAACCTTAAGGATGTCTGATGCTCTTTTTTTTCCCAGAGTGCCAAACTCAACATATGCACATTGTGTTGTCCCCCTCAGATGCTGGACCTCTCCAACAACAAGCTGAAGGAGATCCCCTCCGATCTGAGCGACTGCTCCAAACTAAAGGAGATCAACTTCAAAGGCAACAAGCTGAACGACAAGCGGCTGGAGAAGATGGTGAACGGCTGCCAGACCAAGTCCATCCTGGAATACCTCAGGGGAAAAGGGAAAGGAAAACAGGGAGAGGAAGGAGCTGATGGGGAAGGGGGTCGCAAAGCAGACAAGGGGAAAAGGCAGCAGAGGAAGAAGAAGGTGGCGGATGACCAAGACGAGGAGGAGGAGGAACTGAACAAGATGGTGGCGAGGGTCCTCCATATTTCGGACAGTCCCACTGCACTCTCCGTTACGGTGGGCGCCGATGTGAAAGATGTTCGACCGTACTTGGTGTGCTGCGTGGTCCGCGGCATGAACCTGAAGCCTGGGAATGCGCTCAAACGATTCCTGATGGCCCAGGTAAGGTCAGACCCCTCGCAAGGGGGCATACATCGCACCACTTTAGTGGGACGTGACTGATAAGTGTGCAATGTAGTCATCGAAAAAACTAATAATCACCTGTTTTTTTCTAGACAAAGCTTCATGATGACTTGTGTGGTAAAAGGACCATCGCGACCATTGCGAGTCACGATGTGCAGCTTATCAAAGCACCACTGACTTACGATGTCAAACCGCCGACCCAGCTGAAGGTACGTGAACGCCGATTGGTTGCCTCATTTGAATCCCAATCTCGTGCCAGTCAGACTGCAAACATTTCCATCACAGGAATAAAGGATGAAATATTCAAATTTCTATTGGGATTCAGAATCTTGTGAGTTCTTGTCATTTTCCATTGTAAAGCAAAAAAAAAAGAGTCCCATTTGAAAACCACAATGTTTGACAGGTTGTGTCGCTGGGTCGCAAGGAGATGACGGCCGTCGAGCTGATTAAACAACTTCAGCTGGAGGCGGATGAGCTGAGGAAGCAGAAGAAGAGGCAGAACGTCACTGGCCTCCACAAGTCAGTACAAACCTGTAAACTCTTCTGTCCAACATGATCTCTTTAGGGGGAAGTGTTTGCCGATCGACCCGCATTGGTTCATTGCAGCCTGGGGTCGAGGGAGAGAGGCTTTGGTTAAAACGTTCTGTGTTGAAGAAGCAAACAGATGTTCTAAATAAAAGAACATGATAAAACACTCAACGTTAAAGTGGTCTACAATACCTATGTGTTGACTTGGTTTGCAGTTATGTTCGAACACATGAGGGCAGTAGAAGCATGTTGGACCACAGCTTTAGTCTGGGCCCTGTTTCTCGTACCTGGCTAAACAAAGTCAAGCAAATGTCCTAATCTCCATCTTAAATTAGCGAGATGATTGACATCAGGCTATCTGGGTTTCTTCACGGCTGATCCGCGCTGAAACGTCTCGTTAATTCTAGCCAGACGTCAGTCCTCTAGATAAATGCACCCGCTCCTCTTCAGAAGGGATAATAATGGAGCACTGACACCACGATGTTCTAACAGTACAATGGCAAATAAACTCAGAGGAACCTCTTTTTATTTCTCTACTGAGAAGCAGGAGATGATCATCAAGGCATATGAGGAAGTCAATACCGTAGTCATTCACAGCAAACGCGTTGCAAATATTCCAACGTTTTTGCAACATTGTTGCCGTGAACGCAGCTTAACAGCGCCCCCGGTGGGAGACACAAGCGTCGCAAATATATCAGAGAAGTTAAATGCGTCAGTGTTGAGAAAATGTATCGGCTAATTTGAAGTGCTTCATCACCCAAATCGATCAGATTATATTTACGAATAAATATATACTTATGAGGATATATGTACTGTATGCACGTATGAATCATGTACTATATGTATGTATGTATGTATGTATGTATATATATATATATATATATATATATATATATATATATATATATATATATATATATATATATATATATATATATATATATATATATATATGTGTATGTGTATGTGTAGATTACCATACAACTAGGAGTTTGAATATGTGTATGGGCGGATCAGTATGTATGTATTATTCATAATCAGAAATCCAATCAATTGAAGCAGTGAAAATAAATTGTGATTCTCTGTATTTTCATCACGATCAACTTAATCATGTTCTACAATAATGATATGTATGGTGTACTAACAACACTGTCATATAATTATGAGTGCTTTCAACACATCCATAAGTTTCTTAAGAGCTAAATAAACTTAAGAACAGCGCGGTATGCAGCAGGTGAGAGTCTGTGTCTGTGAGACGGGCGATCGGCTGCGCCTGTGGTGATCAATGTCCGCGGCTCGAGAAGCTCTCGTAAATAAAGTATTTCTTGTCAGCAGAATCTATATCGCCGCGTACAGGAAGTCATGAGGATGTGAGAACGGATCTTGGCGATCTGGAAGAACTCTCCCTATAAAACTAATATCGCTCCTTCATCAATGAGGAAGGGAGCTGCCTTTTTTGTCCGGTGGGAGTGGCCAGTTTATCCAGTGAAGTTCAGTAAGCCTGCCCGGGAGCAGGTTTACATTTTTGTCTGTGTTGCTATGGTGATTTATCTAAGCTTGCTTCGAGAAACCGAAAAGCCAGACCTACGTCATTTTATCCTGAAAATTAGCCCGCTAACTCGGTAAACCAGGTACGAGAAACAGGGCCCTGATTTGTTCCAACCTCCGTGTTGACTGAGCAATGAATCGACACACAGGAAGACGGATCAACTACTTGACAAGCTCAGTGTCACACGCACCAAATGGAATGTAAATCAAAACATCTTTGCTGTGTGTGTGTGACAGTTTAATCTATCTCAATCTTAAGTTTATCATAGAAATAATATTGTCAGCTATGCATCTATTACATTTACTTAGCCTCTTTTTATAATGTTTTTTATAGATACCTGCAGCTTCTGCAGGGAAAAGCCATGTATCCCTGCCTAGTGGATGCAGAGGGGCACGTGATCTCATTCCCACCTATTACCAACAGTGAGAAAACCAAGGTGTGTATATCTCTTTTCTGTCTGGTCATCCTAATTCATCTTAATACTTGTGCATATGATGTCGGCAGAGAAAACTGAACCCTGGTGTAAGGACCCAGATGCATACCTGCAAACTTGTCACCTTTCGGCGAAATTCGCCGTTTTGAAATGAAAATATGTTATCTACGTGAATCGTGTAGATCCGAAGAGTGTATGTTTTTGGGAGGGGGTCAACTCGCCCAGCGTTTCTGAGATCAGAGTGAGACACGGAAAGAAAAGAAAAAGTTTGCTCTTCGCAAATAGAAGATCTTTGATGTGTTGAGTCTTGGCCAATCAGCATTAAGATGTCTACAGCGGCTTCATATCCCCTCCCTAAAAATATAAAAAAAAATCTACTCAATTATAAATGTCTCCACAGTATAGTGGGTTGCGTACATGCAGAATAGTCTTTTCCGTTCTGTGTGGAGAGGTTTGAATCCCATCATGAACATGTCGTTTCATATTATTGACCTGCATTTAGTTTTATTGCAATGTAAAAAACGACAGAAGCAACATCAATAATGGTTGTATATAACTTCAAATCCGTGAATGAACACGCAGCTTTCATTGACTTATACTGCAGAGATGTGAGATTGAAACATTGAGGTGTTCTAGTACTTTGGTCACACTGTTAAAGGGCTGCTTTGACTCCAGTCGGCCACCAGATGTCGCTGTTTTTCTTCAAAGTGAAGCCCCAAAGCGTTGAATCATTTTCGGTACAAATAGGCAGAAAGCCTCAATGCTTCATCCGCCCATCCCTAGTGATCGGGGACTGAAGGCTATGGTGGTGTTCCGGGTCTAAACGGGCAAGGTCGGCAATGGGGGAGCAGTCGGAGAATAATAGCGGAAGGGTCTGGCATTAATGCGGAGAACAATCTGGCACTGAGTGAGTGAAGCTGGAACTTAAATACTCGGACCGGTGATTGGACAGGTGAGAGTGATAGAGCTGACGAGATGGGTGTGACTAACAGGTGTACAGAATGAGCTGACTAGGTGAGTGCAGTAGGGTGGGCAGGTCTCCGCTCGTTGTGTTGTTGCTGTGCGTGATGTGTGGGACATAATGGTGGATCGGTAGGGAACAGGCTACAGACAGGGAAACCGTTTGCACGAGAGAGGAAGGGAGGCTTACGGATCCAAGATGGCGGTAGTAAAGAAAAGTAGTAAACGCAGTAAAGAAACAAACTTAGTGGGAATCTAGTAAGCTGGGAAGAAGGTGCTTGACAAGCGTTCTGCGAGCAACAGGACTGATGGGGAAAGTTTAGTAGTTGGGAACCAGAAGATGGCAGTAATGAAAGCTCCCAACAAAAAGGATGCAAGCTGCCGTTGAACACCGAAGTAGAAGAAGACCTTCATCACATATACCAGTTCACGTCGGATTTCTTAAAGTATTTAGCTGCTTAGCAGACTATCTCCCACCTGGTCCTTCTCCGGTCACATATCTACCCGCTACTTGTCATAATATCTCATCTCTTTCTAGTTAGCCCTTTGGTCTTCGGTTGCTAGCGGCTACAGCTCCCTTTTTTACTGGCTCGCACTGGAATAGCGCCAGGTCCCCGCGACTCTACGTCCTGCGTCTTCTCAACTGGTGAAACCCCACATTAAACTTATCTTCTCATACTGACTATACACTGTGTCTAATAACCCGGTCATGTCCGGGGCCGATGGATATATGTGCAGTATATGACTTCACAGTTTTACCTTAAGTATAAGATATCAAAACATTTTCCTTCCACATTTTCCCCCTAAACAGAAAATATCATTCCTGTGAATCTTCTGGTTCATGTACTTTACGCACAGCAGGGAACCACTGATGCATAATGCTACTAGCACCTTGTGGATGATGCATGAGCTGCTTCATGTCTTCTTTGGGGTAGGATCAGTGAGGCTCGTTACTACTTATATCTGGTTACCAATTATTATCTCATGATGCAAGTAAAAAAATGCCCTTCTATATCTCTTCTTTCTAGTTATCCTAATGCTGTCCTCGCATAAGAGAAGATTTCATACTTGTGGATATGATTATGTTGGAAGAGAAAACTGAACTCCAAAAACCAAAACCAAAACTCTCCAAGCTGTCTGCCTGCTTAGCACAGAGGTGCAGCGAGGTACAGCAGTGTGTGTACTGATTGGTTTTGTTAGTTGCCAGCCGAACACACCGCTGTTATCCCGCAGTCAATAGCGGTATAGAATGGGCAATAATAGGTGTTTTGAGAAAGTGTGAGTCACCACAACCCCAACAGGTCCTTGAGCATGCAGCCATACCTGGCCACCCAAAGTCTTATGCAGTTTGATGCAGCAGAATGTGAGATTAGCCGTGGACAGACACGGAGGCACACACTCACTTTTCACTCACGGACGCAAACGCGCACAGTTGCGACTGATCACACGATCCGCTGGTGGAGATGATGACGAGTGAAGCCCACAGTTTGTTTCTGTTGTCTTATGCCGTAACCAAAATAGTTACATGATCAGCTGATTGTACTTTACAGATCAAGAAGACGACCAAAGAGTTGTTCTTGGAGGTGACGAGTGCAGCCAGCCTGCAAACCTGTAAAGATGTTATGGACGCTCTGATTGTAGTAAGTTTCACTTTCTCTCTTTCTTATTCTCTTAACAAATAAGAAGTTCATTCCGACTTATTATTTTCGTGATTTTGGTCATTGCTTCCATTGGTTACAACATCATTATCTTTCTCTAAATTCTAAGAGTCTCAGTCCAATTATTCATAATTCATTCATTCACTATTCATGTATTAATCAATAGTTTTAAGGTAACCTTATGTAGAAGAAAGTTCTGTGCTAAGTTAGTTTCAGTCGTATATGTTTCCTGTGGACATGTGGGAATTTCGGCCTGATGGACTCTGTAGATGAAACTTCACTTTTAGGTCTCTACAAACATCTGGATTCATTCTAAAGTTGATCATGAGGTTCCACATGGACCGCCATGAAAGTGTCATACCAGACACGTCTGGTATGAACGGAATCACTCTACTGGTGCACTGCAGTATTACAACTGTTAAAGCATTGAGAACGCGCTCTTGCACCAGACATGTATATATTTTCCACACGTAACATTCAACATTAGTTAGCGTCAACAAGCACGTATCATTGTACTGTCTGCCTTCAAAGTAAAAGCACTTCCTGTTTACATGCTCTTGACAATAAGAGTAAATCATGTAATAAAACAAGTTACAACACTGTGGAAAGGCTTTTCAGCCTGGGCAGTATTGTTCTGACCCCAAGGAGGAACAGGCTGTCGGATGAAAGATTGCAGAGACTTTTACTCATGCGATACAATCGCTATTTTGAAGTATAGAGAAAAATGATGAACTTCATAGGATATAGTGCACTTTCTGTTTATTTAGGCAATGATGAAGTGGATTTTCTGTTTATTTAATTGCATTTTCTGTTTCTATTTTATGGGGAAAAGTGCCATTAATTTTTCTGTTTTTTCTTAAACCACTACAATGATTCCTATAACAAGCTGGTTTTGTTCTTAGGAGTCAGCCCTTTCATCATAAAGTGATGAAAGGGCCATGATGTTTGTCCAGGTATCTTTGCGGTTAATTTGGACATTTGCTTAAAAAAAGGAAAGTAAAGTAACTAGTAGTGAAGTTACTTTTCAAATGCAGTAACTAGTAAAGTAATCTAGTTACAATTTTCAGAAGTAACTAGTAACTTGTAACTAGTTACTTTTTCTGAGTAACTACCCCAACACTGAGCAGGACACAGAACAAAGTATAAATACCGCACACTGTATAAATACTCAATGCAGTTTGTTTAACAGACGACAGAAAACATCTCCACTCTGACAGTGATGCGAACTGTCTTTAGTAGTAGTAGTTTAACACTATTAAATCAACTGCAAACATTTCCGATCATTTTTAATCAATATTTTAAGTGGATTTTTAATAGAATGTTCGCTAAATCTGTCCGGAGCAGAAAACGATTCTGTTCCGATCATGTTTGCGGACACAAAATCCGTCAGCTGTTACAGCGCCTGACGGCTGATCAGCTGTCAAGCGGCTGCAGTCATCAGAAACCGACGTTGCTTCAAGTGACGCTTCAGAGGAAAGAACGTCTCATGTTAAAACATATTTCCTCGCGTCTTCTCCCCTTGCATGGTGTCCTTGCGTCTCTCCATACATTATCCCGGGTGGGAGGGACTAAGACGCAAGGAAAGGATGAGGGAAACGGGGATGCAATTTAGAGACTTGGGATGCACCCCAAGAAGAAACTCCGTCGCAGGAAGAGACGGACCCTTCCGGTCTGTCTCTTCCTGTTTTTTTTTCACCTACATTCCCCTGGGTCCTAAGTCCCTCCAGGTTTATCTTCCTAACACATTCTATGTACCAACGTAAAAACAGCTGCTCACCACTCGCATCAGCTTTTCAGTTGGTAGACGGTCCTTTTCAGCATCAATGAATGTGTTTACTCGGGGGTGGAGAAAGACTGTGATATACCGTGAAACCGCCAGAATCTTACAAAATACCGTGATATGAATTTTTGGCCATACCGCCCAGCCCTACAAAGAGGTATGTTAATGATTTGAATTTCAAATCACATATCTGGGCATTAAACTGCATTTCCACGTTTCACCACAGAAAATGGCAGAGTTGAACAAGTTCACGGCAGAGCACCTGGAGGAGGCGGGGTCAGATGGGGAAGGGGAGGGCCCACAGGACCCGGCCGCCAACAGCGAGTCCTCCAGCGAGCTGATCGTGCAGCAGATCCGCACGGTGGACCAGGACGGGAACCTGAAAGTTGTCTACCCGTCAAAGACCGACCTCTGCAGTGACATCGGCAACTTGACCGTCATTTGGTAGACATTGTTGTAGGTGACCTCTGATATTTACACTCATTCAGATGAAGTCATTTTAAAAGATTAACATCGTGGGACATTTGGGCTAAGGTTTGACAACATGCAACTAAATGAAAGTCTTTTAAATACAGGGATCACAGGAAAATATGATCCCAAAAGGATTTTTTGTTTGTTTTTGCGATTGAAGCGTTGCTTGTTGGCGAATGTGTTTGGAAAGCTTTGTTGTTGGTAAATCTTTTTGCTGCTTCCTGAAAACACGATCAATATGTCAAAAATGTCTTATCAAATATCCTTATTGTGTATTATTTACAAACTGAAGACAAGTTTTCTGTACTTAAAGTGATTTTGTTCATCGCACATCACCTTAACTTGGACTGGTTTGTAGTAACTGGAAGATTTGTGTTACGATCAATTTACGACATTGTAACTTCCCCTTTAAGCAACTGCAAGTAATGTCTGACTTAGACTTAATAAAATGTACTCCTGTTTTTATTCATTTTATTTCATATGCCACAACTGCTCATGCTAACGACCAAAAACAGTGGGAACACAAACTGCGTCGCTTCCTGTGCAGCAGAGGGTTTGTCCCAGAAGCTTTGAGGTTGAGAGTAATTTTTGGAGTTGGCAGCATCTTAAAGAGAAGTATGAAGGAAGTTGGCAGCATCTTGAAGAGACATACGAAGGAAAGATCCAAGATCTATTAGGTGGCCTCATTAACATACCTGTGTGGGTCTGACTGCCATAATGGTATAATTATGTATGTGGAACCAGATTCTGTGGTATTTTTATTTCTCTATAGGCAATTGACAAACTGACAAATGTATTTAATTCCGTGCATGTTTATTGGCATATAAATTTCAGCATGTTAACCCATAATGACCCACGGTGACAAAGGTGTCACACGCCCTTTAAATGTTCTGGAAAGTTCCTTATACAGCATTATCCTTGATTTTTAAGTCCCTAAGTGACGCCTACCAAGCAGCTTGGTGGGTCATGTGATTTTGTGTTCCCATAACAACCTTTCCAAGATGTCTGCTCCAGGTTGCGACAGATCCAAAGGAAGTGCTAAATTTATAAAAGCTGATCTTAAGGTGCACAGCTCGCACTCTTAGGACCTGCAAAAGAAAAATCCCAAAAATATTAATTTTATTTCAGCAACATAAGTAGGATGACATTTTCCCTACCCCATATTGTACATCACATATTTGGCTGTTTATCAGAGTAATCACCCTAATGGGCCTTTACGATACTTACATTCACATCTGTAAGCCACCTCCAGGTACTTGTAAGTGCCGACACAGGGGTCTCCAAACACTGAGTTGCTCGCGCTGATAGTACAGCTGTTTTTCCCATTGCAGCTGTGGAGTGACATGAGTAAAAACGGCTTGAATTCACCATGGAGCATATGAAATCTAATCTGCTTTGGTGCATGCATGAGGCTAAAACACGTACTGGGAACTGAGCGACTACAATGCTTCAACGGCCTGCATGCCGCATACTTTGAAACACACACACCAAGTGCCCATGTTTTCTTTACATTGTGTGGCTCAATTTTACTTTATTTCGGCTTGCAAGAATTACAATTCACTCGGACCTATTTATTTGTGCCAAATAGGAAATTGCTTATTGATATCCGTATTTATTACTTATATTTATCAAGGGTCTGCAGCCGTACCTGTCAGCAACTTTGCTAGTGGGCTTTGAGCAGGTGTCATTTTTAATCTGAGAGGCGGGTCGTTGGAAAATGCAGGTGGTCTGGTCACGGCGTCCATAGTCGGCCCCGTACACAAAAATGACCTGTCCTTCATCTGTCAAAAAGAGGAGGAACAATTGGCAAGGTGGAGAAGACGGAGAGGTCGGATGCATTGCAAATGTAATTATGCTTAATCCACCATGAAAGAAATAGAAAAAAATATTTATTACCGCACTGGAGGTGTGCCAAAGAGCCCTCACATGCAACAAGGTGAACTGTCAAAGTAACAAGAGTGAATCACATTAGACATCACAGCATAAAACGTGCAGCTTTTTTTTCTCAGTTAGTTTCATGCAGACATGTCACTGACTTGCTTGGAAACAGGTGTAGTTGGTTTCCAGGTATTTGAAGATGCCACGGCAGGGATCAGAGGTACGAACAACTTTCAGGTTCAGTTCACACTCCGTCTTGCCATTACACCTTCAGGAAACACATTAAGGAGTTAGGAAACAAGCAGATACCATAATGAAACATCCCCAGCTGATAACTCACATTGAGTTTTCTGAAACTTCCGGTTTAAATGTGCAAATGAAGCATTGTCTCGTCAGATATGGTTCCAAAACAGAAACCAGAATATTATATAAAGCCAGGTTTAAAAAATGTTGATGCCCAGTCTATTGTTTCATTTTGTTGCCATATTAAAGTCAAAGAGAAATCTGACACAATAATCAATCACAAAGCCTCAGTATGAGAGTGACAATAATCAAATATATAAATTAACTTCATTTCCCCAAATTTCAACTACTAAATTACTTAATGTTTTCTTTCTTTTTCAAGCTGCATTCTGAGACTCATTTCCAGCAGTATCCACATATAGAATACGTGCAATAACATTATATTGATTTTCTTTTCCTGTGCAGGTAATGTGTACCTTGTCTTGAGGACGTCCAATGTTCCCTTCAGAGAGCACTCTGTATTGGCAAGTTGACCCTGAGGTTTTCCCTCAGAGCAGGTCTCCTTGTCTGCACGTCCATACAGTGCTGCCTGCACGCCGATCACTCCGCTATCTGTAACACACCACATGAGAAATCTAGAAGCAGGACAAATCACTCCATTATATTTGTTTATGTTGGAGAGTTTTGCCTTACCGCAGCTCAGGCGCTGGACTCTGTTACCCCCCTCACATGTGATGACCCTCTCTGTGGAAACAACTCAAATAAAGGATGAAAAAGCATTAGTTGAAGTGCATTCAAGCCACATCCTGTACATGGAAAATGCTTTCAATAATCATCATTAATGCCACTCAGATATTTACCTGCTGTCATGAGCGAACATGTTGCTGCCAGCACTGGAAAAGAAACATCGCTGTCAAACTGTGTCCGCCAAACATGAGATGAAGTTATGTCTTGTTTAACATAAGAAATTGAAAATCTTTCTCAAAGTATACTCCACACCAGACATTTTGACATGTCAAAGCAGGAAAAGCACAGGTGTTACTAACATACAAATAAGAGATAAATCTATATCTAGAGTGCTATTTTGCAGCAGAGTCAATTTCCTTTACAATGTAATTAGCAAAGGGACCCCAAATCTGAATAAAAGAGCCCAGTGCCTCCACTCTCTCCTCAGGCTGACAGTACTCCACTATTTCCTCACATCTGTTGTTTGCTGCTAGATGTATGCTCTGAATGCTAAATATAGCTATACTTTGAAGACAAAACCACACAAAAAGAGCAGGGTTCTCTCTCTTTTTTCATGTGATGCATGACCATAAACTGTAGAAGCTGAATTACTTGATCCAGTACATCCCCTCCTCTACTAATAAGAACGGAGGAGAAAGGCTGATCTTACAAACTGTGAAATTAGAAGGTTTAGAGGCATGGACTTCAGAAATGCAACCACAAAAAATGATGGAAGGGTAACTTGCCAAACTGAAAAGGACATGCAAAATATATTTACCAGTAGGAGACAAAAAAAATTACTGTGATGATTGTAAATATGCCCTTCTATGACACAAAGACTAAATACAGCATCACATTGTCCTGGTTTAAAAATATTATGGCAAATAAACTGACATGTGTTCTTCCCAGGCCCTTTTTAACCTCTTAGCGTTCCTGTAAAATTTGACAAAAAGCGCCTATCCAGGTATACCCAAAATAAATTGGAAGCTGTACTTGAACTATTTGGAGTAAATGCATGGTCTTGGTCTCTTTTGAAAGGTAACAATCTGTTTTTTTTCCCTCAATAGTCAGAATCACTTTAAGTTCTGCAGACACTGAGTTTTTGAGTTTGAACACACTAAAGTATAAGGTTTTTATTCCTGCCTGAACATTTCTTTGCAAATAGATGCCTGTAGATGACTATAAATGGGACTTATGGACTGGAAACCACAATGGAACAATAGCCTGAAGCCTTATCTAGTCTAAGTAAAAAGCAGATAACAATATCACAGGAAATTAATAATATTAACCAACGAGCCTATTTTGATACTGAGTTTGTAGCTGTGCTCTCATGCAAACTTGCTTTTCTTCTAAAAACAAAAAATGTTTTCTTTCATATCTTCCAGCTGATATGAATTGATGCAACGCCAGTTGGTGGATATTTATGGAGTAATCACGTGTTTTGGACTAAATGTTTTATGGGATTTTCTTTTTATTGGACCTTTTTTTGCTATCGTTTGTTTGTTTGTTGTTGTCTGACAAAAGTCTCGTTTGTAGCTGCTGTGGTGGGTTGCATAGCTGGAATCACAAGAATTGTAGGTTTCCAGAAACATATGGAACTCGTACCGAACTATAAATAGAGGCACAGTGAACAATAGATTGTACAGTAAAAGACGCCCGCGGGACGGCAGAACGTTGCCTAACAAAAAAAAGTGCATTTCTCATGGAGTAGCAATACTGATTATGTGGTGGGCCGACCTTCCTCCAGCTGCTACCATCCAGCACCCTAAAACTCCACTCAAGTATTAAAAGCTATTAGCATCTTCGGCAACACAGCGGATGTCTTAATTTCTACCTATACATAAAAAATCACATAATAATTGTTCGAGTTGCCAGTCAATTGTGTACTCACGCAGTGTGGTGCTGAGTCCGAAGCTGAGCATGATTGTAGAAGATCCAGGCTGAGGTGAACTGTGATGATTGCCGGAACAGACACACCTGTATTTATACTGCCGTGTCTAAGAGGTGTCTTCACCTCAAAACAATAGCTTGATCTTGCGCAACTGGCGTCTATCTAGTTGATGGAACATAATACATAATTAATGGTTGCAAGAACAGACACACCTGTATTTATAATACCAGGTCAAGGGGTGTCTTCGCCTCAAAACAATAGCTTGATCTTGCGCAATGTTAATGCGTGCTAATTATTGGATGCCTGGTGTAGCCTCCAGAAGAACTCAGTTCAACAACTTCTCTTGTTCTCTATATTTATTTACTAAATGATCACAAGCAAAGTAGTCAGCGCTGCAATTGCAAAAGCAGTGAGTGGTACAGCCAACACGCAGGTTGGGTCAAGAACAACTGCCCCCCAAACGGAAGTGGGGCCTTTCATACACAGGTTATCGTCACAGGTTCGTCTCGCCTCGTCCTAACATCTGATTGGCTCTATCCTATCAAGAGGAGGAGAATCCCGTGTTCTCATCTTTTCTCACAAGACTGGACCGTGCAACGACCCGTCTGCTTTACTAATGTCAACATACTGATAAACAGTTGTGAGTGTTGAAGTGCGCAGGCGTGTGACTGACTTCCCTTGAGAACTGGACCTTTCATAGACACAACCAACTCCAGCTGCATAGCTGTGTTATACTGACCTCGCTGACCTGAACTTTAATAGGCATGAAGAGTAATGGAGAATATCTGCAGAATATAAGGATTTATATTATCAGCAACTAGCGTATATCTGAAAAGTGAACATGCAATTAAATCATTGTTGCCCAGCGGCCGAGCTTAAAAGCACGGAGGAATGTGTGTCTGCTTGTTGCCCAAACAATGGCCAGTTAGAGGCAATTGCTGAGTTTGATAAGCCTCGTTCGCATTTCTGAGAAATCTCAAGTTGTCTTTCCACATTTGTAAAATTCTTTCTTGAAGGAGAGCTCTTTGTCTTTAAGACATTTAGTTCTCTCTGCAGACTGGCACACAACTTAATTTTGTAATGACTTCTTGGAACAGTCCACACCCTCTATTGCTATTTTCTTTTTGTCTCTGGACTTCGTTGATGACCCCGAAAACATCGCTCACTAAGAGTCACTGCAGTGGAGCTTTGCTCGTCCACATTTCTGTAGATTTTGGTTAATAATCATTCGCACAATAGCAAAACAATAAAACTGAATCCCAAACCCACGACAAGCCACATGCTGCTGATTGAACATATTTTATTTAATACATGTTTATTGTGATCTTATTGTGGTTACAGCATGTTTACGCAGACTCCTTTGGAATGGTAGATGGATCTGTAAAAAAAAAAAAAAGATGAAAGATTCAGATAAATATAATATCTAAGTGATTGTGCGAAATGTTGCGTTTCTGCAGCATGGCAAAAATACTGCATTTTACTCTTCATCAGCACAGCTCATTCAACCCAACTCTGTGTTCTACAGCTCATATGACCTTGATATGAATACTAGACCCTATTGTCCTTGATCTCTAAAGAATCTGCAACTCCTTGCCTTTAAAAAAATAATAATAATGATCATATTTATTATTTATTTTCTGCATAAGTATGATCAAAAGTCAAGAGTCTGATAAAAAAATGACTCCTCGATCGCTCCCCAAGTTTTCTTAATTGTATTTTCGGTGCCTTCCCATCATGCCACAGAGTAATATTGCACCTCTTTAGAAATATTAAGGCAGGCATCTTATTTGTGTTGTTGTATAAATGCCGTTTAGACAATTTGGAAAGTATATTGAATTCATGTTTAAAATGTCACGAGAATTCACAGCTAGAAACAATTTACAAAAATGTGATTACCTTCGCATTCATCATCTGCATTGAAATCTCCACCCCAGCATTTGAAGTCACTGCTCTTGCACCAAACGCTCTGCAAGAAGAAAGCCTTATTATGTGAATTACACCATGAATTAGCTTGTAGGCTGTGGAATGGTCCAACATTGAAGTCTGAGGAGAAGTTTGCCGATATATCTCAAGGTGCGTCAGAGAAGGCAGAGGCTCTCAACATTCCTTTACCTACTGTTGTGCCAGGTCAGGAGAGGACACGGAAAGTGCCAGTGTGTTATCACAGCACAGCACAACTGCATCGCAAGTGAGTTATGAGATTGACTCTGTGGAGTCATACTACAGGAAGGATGTGTACTACTTAAGCAATAAGGTACGAGAGGCAGTACTGTGTCGTGCAATAATGTACTGTTCTAGGGAGTTGTCAGCGGAGGGCCTAACTAGTATGCTAGTGTGGGGGATGCTAAGTGAGCTTGTTAGCTGTTCCGTTTGAGCTAACGTTACTGTTAGCGAAGAGCCCCGTTGCAATACTGTGAACACTCAAGCAATACACCTGCAAGTTAAGGAAACCAACGTCTGCGGGTCGTTACTACGGACGTTATAATATCAAAGTTTACACGAACATGTTTGGTAACTGTCAAGCTTGAAATGACAACTAACGGTCGCGCAATTTAAATCTACCTGTTGTTTTTAAGTGCGCACTGATATGGAACGCTCTAAATGTAAACAGGCTGTACAGTACTTTATGGCTGAATAAACTACACCTCGTGACTCACTCTCAACCAATCAGAATGCTTGATTTGATCTACCCGTATTATAAACATTTATGAATACCTTGATTACAGAGCTCAACAGGAGTTTCCATGGGAGCATCACTGGAACTCCAACTGGCACAATCATACAGTCCTTCCACTCTCTAACAGTGTGTGCCAACTGGATAAGCACCCCAAACCCAGAGGCATAGAAAGCTGTCCATGTTCTGTGACTTCTATGAGGAAAATGAGGACCAGCTGAAGACAGAGGTAAAGGTGTTCCACTCCAGCTTTCCTCCAAAAACCGGCAAGAAATCCTTGCCATTGTGGAGAAGAATACTGGCCAGCTCATCTTTCCAACGTTTGTGAAGTAAACAGTGAAGTAATACAAATCTTCCAAGAGATGTCACCAAGGAGGATGCTCCTGTGAAGATCCTTTAATTTATCCAGAGCAGAGTTTTGATGAGTTTTAAGTTAGAATATTGTGTGTGTGTGTGTGTGTGTGTGTGTGTGTGTGTGTGTGTGTGTGTGTGTGTGTGTGTGTGTGTGTGTGTGTGTGTGTGTATATATATATATATATATATATAGTATTTTGTAGACGTAATACTTACAATATGCAATACTGCTGTACTATACTGAATATTGTTTTGCTACTACTACATTTGACTTCATAATATTACACCTATATGCAATAATATGTATAATGTACCAGCCTTTTTATTTTATTTTTATTTGACCATATTATGTCATACTGTTATACCACTTTACTTTGAGGAGACGTCACTGTTGGTCTAAGATAATCACTGGAATAATGTTTCCACCAGGTAAACCTGAACATGCACACCTCTCTCTGTTTGACAGTGATTATAACCGCATAACTATATAGATCATAATTAACTGGAGGATACACTTTTTTTCTCCACGTAGATCTTAAACCCTTAAATATAAACAGTAGCCCGGCCACCCTACGGAGGAAACTCATTTCGTTTTTTTAATTAAAATACAAGTTGGATAAAATCTCCATTGTCCTCTCCTTATATGTAGTGAGGTGTCGGTAGGTAGAAGGACGAAAAACGGAAAACCACTTCCGTTTTTCGTTTCTGCCGTCTGAATCCAAAAACGAAAATACGAGAAAACCAAACTCGGAATACGAGCCGGTTCTTTTCATGTCAAAATAAAAACATGTACAAAATATTCTTATTTACAGTCTTCTTTGATGCAAACACGTAGAAAGGTAACGTTAGAAGAACATTAATTAATCAATATAAATACATAAACCTGAATATGTTAGCAACAGTAGTGACTACAGGCAGTTTAATATCCATGTATATATTATGTACACAGCATGAATCAACTGTTCAATTAATCGTTGCATTGTTTAATGCAACACAGTTCGTTATATAGTTAAATCAAACTCATTTGTGTGTGTAGAGTTGTTGCTGTAAGCATCATATCTATATTTCCACCTCATTGTGCCGTTTCTTGAGTGAACACAGAGCAGAGCCTCTGAGGAGACCAGAGTGCAGGTTCACCTTTCTACTAGCAGATGGCAGTATACATGTGTACATTAAGTTACATTTACTTGTGTCTTTGTTAATTAACTAGGTTATTGATACAGATGTATTTAATGACGTTTATTTCCTCTGATATTTAATGTTACTTTGTAGCATAGTTGTATACATCATGTATTTACTTGTTATATTTGTGGCATTTTAGAACCAAACATTCCTACATCGAACAGCATGTGTTGATCACGAGGCAATAAATTATGATAATTAAAAAATAAAGAGACAGTTGGTTTATTTTGAATAAACACCCATATAACTGACCTACCTCGTTGATTGATTTATCACACTTAAATCCTGCATTGAATGGTACAGAAGGGGTCAAAGGGCCAAAATGAGAAGATATATTTTTACATCATCAGTTCAAGAAAACTGTCCTTAGCTAATCAAACAAACGCACATTTGAGCTTTTATGTAACACACAGTTACAAGTTAAAATAACTTTACCATGTAAACAACTTACCATTTCAAGTTAAGAGGACTTACATTACAAATGTGTTTCAACTTGCATATAAATGTTATTTTGACTGATAATTGAAAGTGTGCTTGCTTTATAAAAAAGAAATTACCAATAATTCTTACTTCTGTTCAAAAGATATAACATTTATTTGAAGAAAATATACACAGACTGAAACATTCGCTACAAGTACATCTCAACACACCCAAATGGAAAATATATATAGAACAAACATGACCTTTTCACTGAAGGACAAGAGACTCAAATGATTTAAACTGAAATCTGTGCACGGTTTCCCTAAACATTGTTGCCACATACAAGTGGAGGCAATCTGACAGACAGGAGGTGTGGTTGTACTCTGACAAATTAGAGATGAATACAAAGATTCATACATTTTCAATATGAACAAGAACATTGTAAACGCTCCAAAAAATAGAGACGCATGACTGAATTGGATACTTAAGGTGAATAATAGGAAAAGGTGAATAATAGAATTAGAGACAGACGAGATGAGGTTGTGTGGCTGTGCAGAGGCAAAATGTGGGATACTGAGAACTTCATAAAACCATATAATAAAGCTTTCATTTTTTTAACATTTCTTAAACATAATTCCAATAGCCTCACAAAAGGTTGTACATGTTAAAACAACCAATCTACAGTTTAGAAGAGTTTGTCTACGGTTTTCCCTTTTACATTTCTCAACCAAGGTTGACATTGAGATGTGTTTGAGATTTACTGGCTATATCTATTATTATATTATTATAGTCTTTGGTGACTGTGGATCAGCGGTAGAACAGGGACGTCCTTCAATCAGAGGATCGGCGGTTCAATCCCCAGCTGAGTGGTCGGAAGACTAGAATAGAGAAACACAAGTACAGCACATTTACCATTTATCTGAGCAGTTTGCTTCTGAGCACATGGATTCTTGCTAAACACCGGTCCAGTTTAATGTTCATGAAGGAACTGAAGGTGTCGTTGATTACGGGTTACTCCAGGTCAACGCAGTAGATTGTGCCATCAACATGAAGCCTGTGAGCACGTCTCTGAGCTCACGCTGGAAGATCTTCTCTGCTGCCTCGGCACATCTAAGACTTCCAAAGGAAGTGAATCATGCAGAATGCCTTCGTGTCCCATCAACAGTCCAACCTGCAATCATCCAGGGTTTCTCCATGAACCTGAAGACACAGAAAGACATTCACATCTTAACTGACATCTCCAAAATAGTACTAGTTTAATGTTTAGAGAGTCCTCGTTCAAAATCCCTAAAACAAAAAAGGTTAAGGAGACTCCACTGAAAAGGTATTTTGCAATTATACAAAATCTCTATAAAAATGAGCGTGGCTATGGGTAATAAAGCTAATAATCACAAAACGTGTTACATTGTCGTGTGGGGCCCACATTAACATTACTCTGATAATAAGAACTGGACATGGACCCGTCCCCCATGTTCTCATTTGTTTATTATTTTTATTGATTATTAAATGTTTTGTTTGTTCGCCTAGCATCTGTTTGTTTATCTCCAAAGGAGGTTTGAATGATTTGAGAGGTTACGAGGATTAAAGTTCAGGCAGGCACATGGATCAGCTCAGGGGTCCTTTGGTAAGAAAGCGAGGGAAAAAGTCAGTAGTGGACTAGAATAGTCTGCAGTATGCAGTGTGGGGCTGATCAGAGTGTGTTTCTGTACTTTCAGGTGGGTGAAAGTGATGAAATGGTATAAAAGTAGCGACACATGGGCATAACTGTTAGGAAGGCAAATATGAATGTATGTCAGTTTGGAAGTTGAATGTCATGACGTGTCGGGATATAATGAATCACTTAGCTTAGCTAGCTAGTGACCGGGAAACACCGTAGTACCACCTGTAGCCTGTGAGAATGACAGTTGTGTGAATGTGTAGAATGTCGCTAGTATGAATTAAGTTGTTAGAGTGATAATGTAAGCTGATATGTGTATGTATAAGAAAATGTTTGATTCAGTAGTGGACTAAAATAGTCTGCAGTATTCAGTGTGTGGCTGATCAGAGTGTGTTTCTGTACTTTCAGTGCTGTCAGTAAAGCAATTCTTAAAATCCATACACACCTGGATCTCCTGTGTCTAAGTGCACAACAATCGCATTACAACAATTGAGTGTAGTAAATGTGTAAATACAGTGTTTTACATCACACATCCGGATTATGTCAGAGGTATCCTCTGAAAGATAGTAGCATGAAGACCAAGCAGGACAGCTGTTCTTTGGTTCTGGTTTGTATCCTACAAAAAAAGACAAGAGAGATGAATGCAATACCAAAGGTATGATGCTAACTTGAGTACAGACAAGGCCTAAACACCACCGATGATGTCCATGATGCTGTTTATAACGCTGGATTATTCTTCAGGACCATTAGAGGAGAATGCGCAAAACTTACATTTCCACATCACGTACTGGACATTATTGATGACATCTGTAAACAGAAAAAAACAAATTAATTTATCTCTAGTGACAGAGAGACATCATCTTGAAATACAATATTAGTTTCCTCTTTTGTTGTAAATTTGATTAATTTGACCTATCATCACAAAAGGTCAAAGGTCACATAAAGCCAGAGTACACAATAGAACTGTCAGCCTCTCCAGGGGAAGATCTCTCTATCTCACCTTTACGAGACTATAAAGGTACTCTGAGATGAGCAAGACTGGACCTTGGTCAGAATGTACAAAACACAGACCAGTTTTATTTATTTTATGCAATAAGAAAAACAAAGGTTTATAGAAATCGATAAAGTCAAAATAAGTAAAAGAAAAGACAAAATGTAAAAAGTTAATATACCTCAAAAGACCTTTAAATCTGCCTTCTAAGGCAAATACCTCAACAATAGTTTTTATGACGTGTGACAGTTTATAGAAAAGGAAATCTACTCAAACTGAGAATGGAGTCAGTCCTCGCTCCGACCATGGACACTTTCCTGATGACAATCATTTGTGGACAGATGAGTGCTGTGATTTGGAACAGCTCTTGTAAGTCAAAACTTTGATGATGTAAATCATGTGAGCAGATTAACTGCAGACAGAAGAATCAGAAGAATTGAGATACAGCTATACAAGTAAAATACAGGAATGTAATCACAATGCCACCACTAATTCTGAAGGTTCCTCACGCTTTTAGGGGAGTATTTAACTTGTGCTTGATATACAGAATTAGAAATTACCAAAAAGTGTCCTTTGCTAATCTAGAAGTGTGCAGATGTCATTGGATCAGATATAAGTACATGTGAACTGCTGCTTTGAGCTAAACAAGGTCATGACCTGCTGCTCTGAGCTACACAAGGTCAAGAGCTACTGCTCTGATCTACACAAGGTCAAGAGCTACTGCTCTGATCTACACAAGGTCAAGAGCTACTGCTCTGAGCTACACAAGGTCATGAGCTACTGCTCTGAGCTACACAAGGTCATGAGCTACTGCTCTGAGCTACACAAGGTCATGAGCTACTGCTCTGAGCTACACAAGGCCATGAGCTACTGCTCTGAGCTACACAAGGTCATGAGCTACTGCTCTGAGCTACACAAGGTCATGAGCTACTGCTCTGAGCTACACAAGGTCATGAGCTACTGCTCTGAGCTACACAAGGTCATGAGCTACTGCTCTGAGCTACACAAGGTCATGAGCTACTGCTCTGAGCTACACAAGGCCATGAGCTACTGCTCTGAGCTACACAAGGCCATGAGCTACTGCTCTGAGCTACACAAGGCCATGAGCTACTGCTCTGAGCTACACAAGGTCATGACCTGATGATGTAAATGTGTTAGTGACCGACATGTAACCTGGGGAACCCAATGGCCCTGTTGCTCAGTTTTACAGGAACAGCAAACTACCTCAATTAATATATTGTTATTTATAGAATCAGAATCAGCTTTAAGTGTGTACACATACAATGAATATGACAGGTTACATGTTGATGATGATGACAGTAACAGTGATGATGTAGTAATGAAGGTCAAATGTGAAGCACAGCTGGTGCAAGAGAGGTCCACTGAAGGCTGCAACCCTTTTAGATCTGTAATGATGACAGTCCGCCTGGTCCTTTTTGTCTTATTTATCAATAAATATGGAAAAAAAATGTCCTTTTGGCAAAATTGTTTTGCTCCTTTTTCAGGAGAAATAACTTTCAAAATCTGGCAAGAATTTATCATTATTATATGTTATAAAGGCTTAAAACACAATGTAATTGAATTTTCATCATGTTTCTCAATGATCTGCTCACTTCCACCCCCACCCACAGACAAGCTCCCCGCCGTTTTTCTTTCTTTCGATGGTGTAATATTCGAGGTGTTACGGTCATCTTAGTCTTGCATCCTGTTTGCATGTTATTTCTTTTGGCCGGCGACTGGGTCCGTTTAATAAGAATAAACCAACTGTCTCTTTATTTTTCAGCTGTCATTATTTATTGCATCGTGATCAACACATGCTCACTCTTCCATGTAGGAATGTTTGGTTCTAAAATGACACAAATATAAAAAGTAAATACATGAAATAAACGTATACTGCCATCTACTGGTAGAAAGGCGAACCTGCACTCTGGTCTCCTCAGAGGCTCTGCTCTGTGTTCACTCAAGAAACGGCACAATGAGGTGGAAATATAGATATGATGCTTACAGCAACAACTCTACACACACAAATAAGTTTGATTTAACTATATAACGAACTGTGTTGCATTAAACAATGCAACGATTAATTGAAAAGTTGATTCGTGCTGTGTACGTAATATATACATGCATATTAAACTGCCTGTAGTCACTACTGTTGCTAACATATCCAGGTTTATTTATTTATATTGATTAATTAATGTTCTTCTAACGTTACCTTTCTACGTGTTTGCATCATAGAAGACAGTAAATAAGAATATTTTGTACCAGTAGCAGCTCAAAACAATATAATTTACATTTTTTTAATAAAGTAACAACATTCATATTGAGTTAATTGAATTAAATTCAGACTATTGGTTCGGCCCTCCACAACGGTCCAAATTTCTCATGTGGCCCTTTGGGAAAATGAATTGCCCACCCCTGGACTAAGATATGTTAATGACGTGTGGTTCCCAAGCGCTCTTTGGTGACGTGGTTGATTACGTTACTGTCATCTGTCCATCATCGTATAAAGACCGCCCTGACAATTTGATTAGTCCGAACAATTTTTGATTTTGGATCATTTCTCCCCAACGGAGCAGTGCCAGACCGAACTTCCAGACCTCAAATGTTGTGGGTGGGGCTAAGTTCGGCTGGTACCAGGCTACATCTTTAGCATACCATCCAAAAATCCGCTAGAATGCATGAAATAACATCTACTTAAACCAAAATGTCCTGGGGGTGGACCATCAGCTATGTCTTTGCTTCACAGAATGTAACCAATGTTGTCCATCTCCAGTAGGCCGCCCCTATCAACGATTTTAGGCCCCACAAACCACCAAAATGCAGGGTACAACATGGGTACAACGCCAAATTAATTCAAATTTCCTGATATTTGAGCCACCAATGTGTGTGGCTGCGTGCGCGGCTAAATTTTGGTCACCCACAACAAAATCTCACTCCAAGGTTTTTGAAAAGTTAGCAGCTCTGCACACACACACACACACACACACACACACACACACACACACACACACACACACACACACACACACACACACACACACACACACACACACACACACATACCGACGTAAATAATAAATAAATAAATAAATAAGACGCATTCCGCCGGTATAAATCAATCTGTGTCGATGACTGAATCTGTTTGTTCTGATGTTTACTTCTGAGATAACCCAAAATGCGGGGCGTCGCGGGCCGGGGACCTGTGGTGTTTAATGTACGTCATTTTTTCTGTGACTTCCTGTGTATACTTTGAAGGCAGCTGACAACTGTCCGACTTGATTGCAGTTTTTTGTCAACGCCTCCTGCTTTTGGATTTTTTTTTATTGGACCTTTACGACGTAACAACGCCGTTGTTGTTGGCATGTTATGGATTTATGGATCAATATGAGTCGTCATCCGTGAGTTGCCTGGATTTTGCTATCGTTTGTTTGTTTGTTGTTGTCTGACAAAAGTCTCGTTTGTAGCTGCTGTGGTGGTCTGATCTTGAACTCGTACCGAACTATAAATAGAGGCACAGTGAACAATATACTGTACAGTAAAAGACGCCCGCGGGACGGCAGAATGTTGCCTGACAAAAAAAAGTGCATTTCTCATGGAGTAGCAATACTGATTATGTGGTGGGCCGACCTTCCTCCAGCTGCTACCATCCAGCACCCTAAAACTCCACTCAAGTATTAAAAGCTATTAGCATCTTCGGCCACACAGCGGATGTCTTAATTTCTACCTATACATGAAAAATCACATAATAATTGTTCTAGTTGCCAGTCAATTGTGTACTCACGCAGTGTGGTGCTGAGTCTGAAGCTGAGCATGATTGTAGAAGATCCAGGCTGAGGTGAACTGTGATGATTGCCGGAACAGACACACCCGGGCCCTGTTTCTCGTACCTGGCTTACTGAGTTAGCGGGCTAATTGTCAGGATAAGATGACGTAGGTCAGGCTTTCTCGGTTTCTCGAAGCAAGCTTAGATTAATCACCATAGCAACACATCCAAAAATGTAAACCTGCTCCCGGGTAGGCTTACTGAACTTCACTGGATAAGCTGGACACTCCCACGGACAAAAAAGGCAGCTTCTTCCTCATTGATGAAGGAGCGATATTAGTTATATTAGTTTTATAGGGAGAGAGTTCTTTCAGATCGCCAGGATCCATCCTTTACCTAATCATGACTTCCTGTACGCGGCGATATAGATTTTGCCGGCAAGAAATAATTTATTTACGAGAGCTTCTCGAGCCGCGGACATTGATCACCAGGCGCAGCTGATCGCCGTCTCAGACACAGACTATCAGCCGCTGCATGCCGCTGTTCTTAAGTTTATTTAGCGCTTCAGAAACTTATGGATGTGTTGAAAGCACTCATAATTATATGACAGTGCTATTAGTACACCATGCATATCATTATTGTAGAACATGATTAAGGTGATCGTGATGAGAATACAGAGAATCACACATAATTTATTTTCACTGCTTCAATTGATTGAATTTCTGATTATGAATAATACATACATACTGATCCGCCCATACACATATTCAAACTCCTAGTTATATGGTAATCTACACATACATGTATATACATAGAGCACATGATTCATACGCGCATACAGTACATATATCCTCATAAGTATATATTTATTCGTAAATATAATCTGATTGATTTGGGTGATGAAGCACTTCAAATTAGCCGATACATTTTTCCAACACTGACGCATTTAACTTGTCTGATATATTTGCGACGCTTATGTCTCGCAGCGGGGCAGGTGTTAAAGCTGCGTTCACGGCAACAACGTTGCAAAAACGTTGGAATATTCGCAACGCGTTTGCTGTGAATGACTACGGTACTGACTTCCTCATATGCCTTCATGATCATCTCCTGCTTCTCAGTAGAGAAATAAAAAGAGGTTCCTCTGAGTTTATTTGCCATCGTACTGTTAAAACATCGTGGTGTCAGTGCTCCATTATTATCCCTTCTGAAGAGGAGCGGGCGCGCGCATTTATCCAGATGACTGACGTCTGGCTAGAATTAACGAGACGTTTCAGCGCGGATCAGCCGTGAAGAAACCCAGATAGCCTGATGTCAGTCATCTCGCTAATTTATACTGGAAATTAGGACATTTGCTTGACTTTGTTTAGCCAGGTACGAGAAACAGGGCCCAGTATTTATACTGCCATGTCCAAGAGGTGTCTTCCCCTCAAAACAATAGCTTGATCTTGCGCAACTGGCGTCTATACACTTGATGGAACATAATACATAATTAATGATTGCAAGAACAGATACACCTGTATTTATAATGCCAGGTCAATGAGTGTCTTTGCCTCAAAACAATAGCTTGATCTTGCGCAACCAGCGTATATCTGAAAAGTGAACATGCAATTAAATCATTAAAGGCAATTGTTGGGTTTGACAAGCCTCGTTCACATTTCTGAGAAATCTCTAGTCGTCTCTTCCACATTTGTAAAATTCTTTCTTGAAGGAGAGCTCTTTGTCTTTAAGACATTTAGTTCTCTCTGCAGACTGGCACACAACTTAATTTTGTAATGACTTCTTGGAACAGTCCACACCCTCTATTGTTATTTTCTTTTTGTCTCTGGACTTCGTTGATGACCCCGAAAACATCGCTCACTGAGAGTCACTGCAGTGGAGCTTTGCTCGTCCACATTTCTGTAGATTTTGGTTAATAATCATTCGCACAATAGCAAAACAATAAAACTGAATCCCAAACCCACGACAAGCCACATGCTGCTGATTGAACATATTTTATTTAATACATGTTTATTGTGATCTTATTGTGGTTACAGCATGTTTATGCAGACTCTTTTGGAATGGTAGATGGATCTGTAAAAAAAAAAAAAGATGAAAGATTCAGATAAATATAATATCTAAGTGATTGTGCGAAATGTTGCGTTTCTGCAGGATGGCACAAATACTGCATTTTACTCATTTTACTGCATTTTTACAGCACAGCTCATTCAACCCGACTCGGTGTTCTACAGCTCATATGACCTTGATATGAATACCAGACCCTATTGTCCTTGATCTCTAAAGAATTCTGCAACTCCTTGCCTTTAAAAAATAATAATAATAATGATCATATTTATTATTTATTTTCTGCATAAATATGATCAAAAGTCAAGAGTCTGATAAAAAAATGACTCCTCGATCGCTCCCCAAGTTTTCTTAATTGTATTTTCGGTGCCTTCCCATCATGCCACAGAGTAATATTGCACCTCTTTAGAAATATTAAGGCAGGCATCTTATTTGTTTTGTTGTATAAATGCCGTTTAGACAATTTGGAAAGTATATTGAATTCATGTTTAAAATGTCACGAGAATTCACAGCTAGAAACAATTTACAAAAATGTGATTACCTTCGCATTCATCATCTGCATTGAAATCTCCACCCCAGCATTTGAAGTCACTGCTCTTGCACCAAACGCTCTGCAAGAAGAAAGCCTTATTATGTGAATTACACCATGAATTAGCTTGTAGGCTGTGGAATGGTCCAACATTGAAGTCTGAGGAGAAGTTTGCCGATATATCTCAAGGTGCGTCAGAGAAGGCAGAGGCTCTCAACATTCCTTTACCTACTGTTGTGCCAGGTCAGGAGAGGACACGGAAAGTGCCAGTGTGTTATCACAGCACAGCACAACTGCATCGCAAGTGAGTTATGAGATTGACTCTGTGGAGTCATACTACAGGAAGGATGTGTACTACTTAAGCAATAAGGTACGAGAGGCAGTACTGTGTCGTGCAATAATGTACTGTTCTAGGGAGTTGTCAGCGGAGGGCCTAACTAGTATGCTAGTGTGGGGGATGCTAAGTGAGCTTGTTAGCTGTTCCGTTTGAGCTAACGTTACTGTTAGCGAAGAGCCCCGTTGCAATACTGTGAACACTCAAGCAATACACCTGCAAGTTAAGGAAACCAACGTCTGCGGGTCGTTACTACGGACGTTATAATATCAAAGTTTACACGAACATGTTTGGTAACTGTCAAGCTTGAAATGACAACTAACGGTCGCGCAATTTAAATCTACCTGTTGTTTTTAAGTGCGCACTGATATGGAACGCTCTAAATGTAAACAGGCTGTACAGTACTTTATGGCTGAATAAACTACACCTCGTGACTCACTCTCAACCAATCAGAATGCTTGATTTGATCTACCCGTATTATAAACATTTATGAATACCTTGATTACAGAGCTCAACAGGAGTTTCCATGGGAGCATCACTGGAACTCCAACTGGCACAATCATACAGTCCTTCCACTCTCTAACAGTGTGTGCCAACTGGATAAGCACCCCAAACCCAGAGGCATAGAAAGCTGTCCATGTTCTGTGACTTCTATGAGGAAAATGAGGACCAGCTGAAGACAGAGGTAAAGGTGTTCCACTCCAGCTTTCCTCCAAAAACCGGCAAGAAATCCTTGCCATTGTGGAGAAGAATACTGGCCAGCTCATCTTTCCAACGTTTGTGAAGTAAACAGTGAAGTAATACAAATCTTCCAAGAGATGTCACCAAGGAGGATGCTCCTGTGAAGATCCTTTAATTTATCCAGAGCAGAGTTTTGATGAGTTTTAAGTTAGAATATTGTGTGTGTGTGTGTGTGTGTGTGTGTGTGTGTGTGTGTGTGTGTGTGTGTGTGTGTGTGTGTGTGTGTGTATATATATATATATATATATATATAGTATTTTGTAGACGTAATACTTACAATATGCAATACTGCTGTACTATACTGAATATTGTTTTGCTACTACTACATTTGACTTCATAATATTACACCTATATGCAATAATATGTATAATGTACCAGCCTTTTTATTTTATTTTTATTTGACCATATTATGTCATACTGTTATACCACTTTACTTTGAGGAGACGTCACTGTTGGTCTAAGATAATCACTGGAATAATGTTTCCACCAGGTAAACCTGAACATGCACACCTCTCTCTGTTTGACAGTGATTATAACCGCATAACTATATAGATCATAATTAACTGGAGGATACACTTTTTTTCTCCACGTAGATCTTAAACCCTTAAATATAAACAGTAGCCCGGCCACCCTACGGAGGAAACTCATTTCGTTTTTTTAATTAAAATACAAGTTGGATAAAATCTCCATTGTCCTCTCCTTATATGTAGTGAGGTGTCGGTAGGTAGAAGGACGAAAAACGGAAAACCACTTCCGTTTTTCGTTTCTGCCGTCTGAATCCAAAAACGAAAATACGAGAAAACCAAACTCGGAATACGAGCCGGTTCTTTTCATGTCAAAATAAAAACATGTACAAAATATTCTTATTTACAGTCTTCTTTGATGCAAACACGTAGAAAGGTAACGTTAGAAGAACATTAATTAATCAATATAAATACATAAACCTGAATATGTTAGCAACAGTAGTGACTACAGGCAGTTTAATATCCATGTATATATTATGTACACAGCATGAATCAACTGTTCAATTAATCGTTGCATTGTTTAATGCAACACAGTTCGTTATATAGTTAAATCAAACTCATTTGTGTGTGTAGAGTTGTTGCTGTAAGCATCATATCTATATTTCCACCTCATTGTGCCGTTTCTTGAGTGAACACAGAGCAGGTTCACCTTTCTACTAGCAGATGGCAGTATACATGTGTACATTAAGTTACATTTACTTGTGTCTTTGTTAATTAACTAGGTTATTGATACAGATGTATTTAATGACGTTTATTTCCTCTGATATTTAATGTTACTTTGTAGCATAGTTGTATACATCATGTATTTACTTGTTATATTTGTGGCATTTTAGAACCAAACATTCCTACATCGAACAGCATGTGTTGATCACGAGGCAATAAATTATGATAATTAAAAAATAAAGAGACAGTTGGTTTATTTTGAATAAACACCCATATAACTGACCTACCTCGTTGATTGATTTATCACACTTAAATCCTGCATTGAATGGTACAGAAGGGGTCAAAGGGCCAAAATGAGAAGATATATTTTTACATCATCAGTTCAAGAAAACTGTCCTTAGCTAATCAAACAAACGCACATTTGAGCTTTTATGTAACACACAGTTACAAGTTAAAATAACTTTACCATGTAAACAACTTACCATTTCAAGTTAAGAGGACTTACATTACAAATGTGTTTCAACTTGCATATAAATGTTATTTTGACTGATAATTGAAAGTGTGCTTGCTTTATAAAAAAGAAATTACCAATAATTCTTACTTCTGTTCAAAAGATATAACATTTATTTGAAGAAAATATACACAGACTGAAACATTCGCTACAAGTACATCTCAACACACCCAAATGGAAAATATATATAGAACAAACATGACCTTTTCACTGAAGGACAAGAGACTCAAATGATTTAAACTGAAATCTGTGCACGGTTTCCCTAAACATTGTTGCCACATACAAGTGGAGGCAATCTGACAGACAGGAGGTGTGGTTGTACTCTGACAAATTAGAGATGAATACAAAGATTCATACATTTTCAATATGAACAAGAACATTGTAAACGCTCCAAAAAATAGAGACGCATGACTGAATTGGATACTTAAGGTGAATAATAGGAAAAGGTGAATAATAGAATTAGAGACAGACGAGATGAGGTTGTGTGGCTGTGCAGAGGCAAAATGTGGGATACTGAGAACTTCATAAAACCATATAATAAAGCTTTCATTTTTTTAACATTTCTTAAACATAATTCCAATAGCCTCACAAAAGGTTGTACATGTTAAAACAACCAATCTACAGTTTAGAAGAGTTTGTCTACGGTTTTCCCTTTTACATTTCTCAACCAAGGTTGACATTGAGATGTGTTTGAGATTTACTGGCTATATCTATTATTATATTATTATAGTCTTTGGTGACTGTGGATCAGCGGTAGAACAGGGACGTCCTTCAATCAGAGGATCGGCGGTTCAATCCCCAGCTGAGTGGTCGGAAGACTAGAAGAGAGAAACACAAGTACAGCACATTTACCATTTATCTGAGCAGTTTGCTTCTGAGCACATGGATTCTTGCTAAACACCGGTCCAGTTTAATGTTCATGAAGGAACTGAAGGTGTCGTTGATTACGGGTTACTCCAGGTCAACGCAGTAGATTGTGCCATCAACATGAAGCCTGTGAGCACGTCTCTGAGCTCACGCTGGAAGATCTTCTCTGCTGCCTCGGCACATCTAAGACTTCCAAAGGAAGTGAATCATGCAGAACGCCTTCGTGTCCCATCAACAGTCCAACCTGCATTCATCCAGGGTTTCTCCATGAACCTGAAGACACAGAAAGACATTCACATCTTAACTGACATCTCCAAAATAGTACTAGTTTAATGTTTAGAGAGTCCTCGTTCAAAATCCCTAAAACAAAAAAGGTTAAGGAGACTCCACTGAAAAGGTATTTTGCAATTATACAAAATCTCTATAAAAATGAGCGTGGCTATGGGTAATAAAGCTAATAATCACAAAACGTGTTACATTGTCGTGTGGGGCCCACATTAACATTACTCTGATAATAAGAACTGGACATGGACCCGTCCCCCATGTTCTCATTTGTTTATTATTTTTATTGATTATTAAATGTTTTGTTTGTTCGCCTAGCATCTGTTTGTTTATCTCCAAAGGAGGTTTGAATGATTTGAGAGGTTACGAGGATTAAAGTTCAGGCAGGCACATGGATCAGCTCAGGGGTCCTTTGGTAAGAAAGCGAGGGAAAAAGTCAGTAGTGGACTAGAATAGTCTGCAGTATGCAGTGTGGGGCTGATCAGAGTGTGTTTCTGTACTTTCAGGTGGGTGAAAGTGATGAAATGGTATAAAAGTAGCGACACATGGGCATAACTGTTAGGAAGGCAAATATGAATGTATGTCAGTTTGGAAGTTGAATGTCATGACGTGTCGGGATATAATGAATCTCTTAGCTTAGCTAGCTAGTGACCGGGAAACACCGTAGTACCACCTGTAGCCTGTGAGAATGACAGTTGTGTGAATGTGTAGAATGTCGCTAGTATGAATTAAGTTGTTAGAGTGATAATGTAAGCTGATATGTGTATGTATAAGAAAATGTTTGATTCAGTAGTGGACTAAAATAGTCTGCAGTATTCAGTGTGTGGCTGATCAGAGTGTGTTTCTGTACTTTCAGTGCTGTCAGTAAAGCAATTCTTAAAATCCATACACACCTGGATCTCCTGTGTCTAAGTGCACAACAATCGCATTACAACAATTGAGTGTAGTAAATGTGTAAATACAGTGTTTTACATCACACATCCGGATTATGTCAGAGGTATCTTCTGAAAGATAGTAGCATGAAGACCAAGCAGGACAGCTGTTCTTTGGTTCTGGTTTGTATCCTACAAAAAAAGACAAGAGAGATGAATGCAATACCAAAGGTATGATGCTAACTTGAGTACAGACAAGGCCTAAACACCACCGATGATGTCCATGATGCTGTTTATAACGCTGGATTATTCTTCAGGACCATTAGAGGAGAATGCGCAAAACTTACATTTCCACATCACGTACTGGACATTATTGATGACATCTGTAAACAGAAAAAAACAAATTAATTTATCTCTAGTGACAGAGAGACATCATCTTGAAATACAATATTAGTTTCCTCTTTTGTTGTAAATTTGATTAATTTGACCTATCATCACAAAAGGTCAAAGGTCACATAAAGCCAGAGTACACAATAGAACTGTCAGCCTCTCCAGGGGAAGATCTCTCTATCTCACCTTTACGAGACTATAAAGGTACTCTGAGATGAGCAAGACTGGACCTTGGTCAGAATGTACAAAACACAGACCAGTTTTATTTATTTTATGCAATAAGAAAAACAAAGGTTTATAGAAATCGATAAAGTCAAAATAAGTAAAAGAAAAGACAAAATGTAAAAAGTTAATATACCTCAAAAGACCTTTAAATCTGCCTTCTAAGGCAAATACCTCAACAATAGTTTTTATGACGTGTGACAGTTTATAGAAAAGGAAATCTACTCAAACTGAGAATGGAGTCAGTCCTCGCTCCGACCATGGACACTTTCCTGATGACAATCATTTGTGGACAGATGAGTGCTGTGATTTGGAACAGCTCTTGTAAGTCAAAACTTTGATGATGTAAATCATGTGAGCAGATTAACTGCAGACAGAAGAATCAGAAGAATTGAGATACAGCTATACAAGTAAAATACAGGAATGTAATCACAATGCCACCACTAATTCTGAAGGTTCCTCACGCTTTTAGGGGAGTATTTAACTTGTGCTTGATATACAGAATTAGAAATTACCAAAAAGTGTCCTTTGCTAATCTAGAAGTGTGCAGATGTCATTGGATCAGATATAAGTACATGTGAACTGCTGCTTTGAGCTAAACAAGGTCATGACCTGCTGCTCTGAGCTACACAAGGTCAAGAGCTACTGCTCTGATCTACACAAGGTCAAGAGCTACTGCTCTGAGCTACACAAGGTCAAGAGCTACTGCTCTGATCTACACAAGGTCAAGAGCTACTGCTCTGAGCTACACAAGGTCATGAGCTACTGCTCTGAGCTACACAAGGTCATGAGCTACTGCTCTGAGCTACACAAGGCCATGAGCTACTGCTCTGAGCTACACAAGGTCATGAGCTACTGCTCTGAGCTACACAAGGTCATGAGCTACTGCTCTGAGCTACACAAGGTCATGAGCTACTGCTCTGAGCTACACAAGGTCATGAGCTACTGCTCTGAGCTACACAAGGTCATGAGCTACTGCTCTGAGCTACACAAGGTCATGAGCTACTGCTCTGAGCTACACAAGGTCAAGAGCTACTGCTCTGAGCTACACAAGGTCATGACCTGATGATGTAAATGTGTTAGTGACCGACATGTAACCTGGGGAACCCAATGGCCCTGTTGCTCAGTTTTACAGGAACAGCAAACTACCTCAATTAATATATTGTTATTTATAGAATCAGAATCAGCTTTAAGTGTGTACACATACAATGAATATGACAGGTTACATGTTGATGATGATGACAGTAACAGTGATGATGTAGTAATGAAGGTCAAATGTGAAGCACAGCTGGTGCAAGAGAGGTCCACTGAAGGCTGCAACCCTTTTAGATCTGTAATGATGACAGTCCGCCTGGTCCTTTTTGTCTTATTTATCAATAAATATGGAAAAAAAATGTCCTTTTGGCAAAATTGTTTTGCTCCTTTTTCAGGAGAAATAACTTTCAAAATCTGGCAAGAATTTATCATTATTATATGTTATAAAGGCTTAAAACACAATGTAATTGAATTTTCATCATGTTTCTCAATGATCTGCTCACTTCCACCTCCACCCACAGACAAGCTCCCCGCCGTTTTTCTTTCTTTCGATGGTGTAATATTCGAGGTGTTACGGTCATCTTAGTCTTGCATCCTGTTTGCATGTTATTTCTTTTGGCCGGCGACTGGGTCCGTTTAATAAGAATAAACCAACTGTCTCTTTATTTTTCAGCTGTCATTATTTATTGCATCGTGATCAACACATGCTCACTCTTCCATGTAGGAATGTTTGGTTCTAAAATGACACAAATATAAAAAGTAAATACATGAAATAAACGTATACTGCCATCTACTGGTAGAAAGGCGAACCTGCACTCTGGTCTCCTCAGAGGCTCTGCTCTGTGTTCACTCAAGAAACGGCACAATGAGGTGGAAATATAGATATGATGCTTACAGCAACAACTCTACACACACAAATAAGTTTGATTTAACTATATAACGAACTGTGTTGCATTAAACAATGCAACGATTAATTGAAAAGTTGATTCGTGCTGTGTACGTAATATATACATGCATATTAAACTGCCTGTAGTCACTACTGTTGCTAACATATCCAGGTTTATTTATTTATATTGATTAATTAATGTTCTTCTAACGTTACCTTTCTACGTGTTTGCATCATAGAAGACAGTAAATAAGAATATTTTGTACCAGTAGCAGCTCAAAACAATATAATTTACATTTTTTTAATAAAGTAACAACATTCATATTGAGTTAATTGAATTAAATTCAGACTATTGGTTCGGCCCTCCACAACGGTCCAAATTTCTCATGTGGCCCTTTGGGAAAATGAATTGCCCACCCCTGGACTAAGGTATGTTAATGACGTGTGGTTCCCAAGCGCTCTTTGGTGACGTGGTTGATTACGTTACTGTCATCTGTCCATCATCGTATAAAGACCGCCCTGACAATTTGATTAGTCCGAACAATTTTTGATTTTGGATCATTTCTCCCCAACGGAGCAGTGCCAGACCGAACTTCCAGACCTCAAATGTTGTGGGTGGGGCTAAGTTCGGCTGGTACCAGGCTACATCTTTAGCATACCATCCAAAAATCCGCTAGAATGCATGAAATAACATCTACTTAAACCAAAATGTCCTGGGGGTGGACCATCAGCTATGTCTTTGCTTCACAGAATGTAACCAATGTTGTCCATCTCCAGTAGGCCGCCCCTATCAACGATTTTAGGCCCCACAAACCACCAAAATGCAGGGTACAACATGGGTACAACGCCAAATTAATTCAAATTTCCTGATATTTGAGCCACCAATGTGTGTGGCTGCGTGCGCGGCTAAATTTTGGTCACCCACGACAAAATCTCACTCCAAGGTTTTTGAAAAGTTAGCAGCTCTGCACACACACACACACACACACACACACACACACACACACACACACACACACACACACACACACACACACACACACACACACACACACATACCGACGTAAATAATAAATAAATAAATAAATAAGACGCATTCCGCCGGTATAAATCAATCTGTGTCGATGACTGAATCTGTTTGTTCTGATGTTTACTTCTGAGATAACCCAAAATGCGGGGCGTCGCGGGCCGGGGACCTGTGGTGTTTAATGTACGTCATTTTTTCTGTGACTTCCTGTGTATGCTTTGAAGGCAGCTGACAACTGTCCGACTTGATTGCAGTTTTTTGTCAACGCCTCCTGCTTTTGGATTTTTTTTTATTGGACCTTTACGACGTAACAACGCCGTTGTTGTTGGCATGTTATGGATTTATGGATCAATATGAGTCGTCATCCGTGAGTTGCCTGGATTTTGCTATCGTTTGTTTGTTTGTTGTTGTCTGACAAAAGTCTCGTTTGTAGCTGCTGTGGTGGTCTGATCTTGAACTCGTACCGAACTATAAATAGAGGCACAGTGAACAATATACTGTACAGTAAAAGACGCCCGCGGGACGGCAGAATGTTGCCTGACAAAAAAAAGTGCATTTCTCATGGAGTAGCAATACTGATTATGTGGTGGGCCGACCTTCCTCCAGCTGCTACCATCCAGCACCCTAAAACTCCACTCAAGCATTAAAAGCTATTAGCATCTTCGGCCACACAGCGGATGTCTTAATTTCTACCTATACATGAATAATCACATAATAATTGTTCTAGTTGCCAGTCAATTGTGTACTCACGCAGTGTGGTGCTGAGTCTGAAGCTGAGCATGATTGTAGAAGATCCAGGCTGAGGTGAACTGTGATGATTGCCGGAACAGACACACCCGGGCCCTGTTTCTCGTACCTGGCTTACTGAGTTAGCGGGCTAATTGTCAGGATAAGATGACGTAGGTCAGGCTTTCTCGGTTTCTCGAAGCAAGCTTAGATAAATCACCATAGCAACACATCCAAAAATTTAAACCTGCTCCCGGGCAGGCTTACTGAACTTCACTGGATAAGATGGACACTCCCACGGACAAAAAAAGGCAGCTCCCTTCCTCATTGATGAAGGAGCGATATTAGTTATATTAGTTTTATAGGGAGAGAGTTCTTTCAGATCGCCAGGATCCATCCTTTACATCATCATGACTTCCTGTACGCGGCGATATAGATTTTGCCGGCAAGAAATACTTTGTTTACGACAGCTTCTGGAGCCGCAGACATTGATCACCACAGGCGCAGCTGATCGCCGTCTCAGACACAGACTATCAGCCGCTGCATGCCGCTGTTCTTAAGTTTATTTAGCTCTTAAGAAACTTATGGATGTGTTGAAAGCACTCATAATTATATGACAGTGCTATTAGTACACCATGCATATCATTATTGTAGAACATGATTAAGGTGATCGTGATGAGAATACAGAGAATCACACATAATTTATTTTCACTGCTTCAATTGATTGAATTTCTGATTATGAATAATACATACATACTGATCCGCCCATACACATATTCAAACTCCTAGTTATATGGTAATCTACACATACATGTATATACATATAGTACATGATTCATACGCGCATACAGTACATATATCCTCATAAGTATATATTTATTCGTAAATATAATCTGATTGATTTGGGTGATGAAGCACTTCAAATTAGCCGATACATTTTCTCAACACTGACGCATTTAACTTGTCTGATATATTTGCGACGCTTATGTCTCGCAGCGGGGCAGGTGTTAAAGCTGCGTTCACGGCAACAATGTTGCAAAAACGTTGGAATATTTGCAACGCGTTTGCTGTGAATGATTACGGTACTGACTTCCTCATATGCCTTCATGATCATCTCCTGCTTCTCATTAGAGAAATAAAAAGAGGTTCCTCTGAGTTTATTTGCCATTGTACTGTTAAAACATCGTGGTGTCAGTGCTCCATTATTATCCCTTCTGAAGAGGAGCGGGCGCGCGCATTTATCCAGATGACTGACGTCTGGCTAGAATTAACGAGACGTTTCAGCGCGGATCAGCCGTGAAGAAACCCAGATAGCCTGATGTCAATCATCTCGCTAATTTATACTGGAAATTAGGACATTTGCTTGACTTTGTTTAGCCAGGTACGAGAAACAGGGCCCAGTATTTATACTGCCATGTCCAAGAGGTGTCTTCCCCTCAAAACAATAGCTTGATCTTGCGCAACTGGCGTCTATACACTTGATGTAACATAATACATAATTAATGATTGCAAGAACAGATACACCTGTATTTATAATGCCAGGTCAATGAGTGTCTTTGCCTCAAAACAATAGCTTGATCTTGCGCAACCAGCGTATATCTGAAAAGTGAACATGCAATTAAATCATTAAAGGCAATTGTTGGGTTTGACAAGCCTCGTTCACATTTCTGAGAAATCTCTAGTCGTCTCTTCCACATTTGTAAAATTCTTTCTTGAAGGAGAGCTCTTTGTCTTTAAGACATTTAGTTCTCTCTGCAGACTGGCACACAACTTAATTTTGTAATGACTTCTTGGAACAGTCCACACCCTCTATTGTTATTTTCTTTTTGTCTCTGGACTTCGTTGATGACCCCGAAAACATCGCTCACTAAGAGTCACTGCAGTGGAGCTTTGCTCGTCCACATTTCTGTAGATTTTGGTTAATAATCATTCGCACAATAGCAAAACAATAAAACTCAATCCCAAACCCACGACAAGCCACATGCTGCTGATTGAACATATTTTATTTAATACATGTTTATTGTGATCTTATTGTGGTTACAGCATGTTTATGCAGACTCTTTTGGAATGGTAGATGGATCTGTAAAAAAAAAAAAGATGAAAGATTCAGATAAATATAATATCTAAGTGATTGTGCGAAATGTTGCGTTTCTGCAGGATGGCACAAATACTGCATTTTACTGCATTTTTACAGCACAGCTCATTCAACCCGACTCTGTGTTCTACAGCTCATATGACCTTGATATGAATACCAGACCCTATTGTCCTTGATCTCTAAAGAATCTGCAACTCCTTGCCTTTAAAAAATAATAATAATAATGATCATATTTATTATTTATTTTCTGCATAAATATGATCAAAAGTAAAGAGTCTGATAAAAAAATGACTCCTCGATCGCTCCCCAAGTTTTCTTAATTGTATTTTCGGTGCCTTCCCATCATGCCACAGAGTAGTATTGCACCTCTTTAGAAATATTAAGGCAGGCATCTTATTTGTGTTGTTGTATAAATGCCGTTTAGACAATTTGGAAAGTATATTGAATTCATGTTTAAAATGTCACGAGAATTCACAGCTAGAAACAATTTACAAAAATGTGATTACCTTCGCATTCATCATCTGCATTGAAATCTCCACCCCAGCATTTGAAGTCACTGCTCTTGCACCAAACGCTCTGCAAGAAGAAAGCCTTATTATGTGAATTACACCATGAATTAGCTTGTAGGCTGTGGAATGGTCCAACATTGAAGTCTGAGGAGAAGTTTGCCGATATATCTCAAGGTGCGTCAGAGAAGGCAGAGGCTCTCAACATTCCTTTACCTACTGTTGTGCCAGGTCAGGAGAGGACACGGAAAGTGCCAGTGTGTTATCACAGCACAGCACAACTGCATCGCAAGTGAGTTATGAGATTGACTCTGTGGAGTCATACTACAGGAAGGATGTGTACTACTTAAGCAATAAGGTACGAGAGGCAGTACTGTGTCGTGCAATAATGTACTGTTCTAGGGAGTTGTCAGCGGAGGGCCTAACTAGTATGCTAGTGTGGGGGATGCTAAGTGAGCTTGTTAGCTGTTCCGTTTGAGCTAACGTTACTGTTAGCGAAGAGCCCCGTTGCAATACTGTGAACACTCAAGCAATACACCTGCAAGTTAAGGAAACCAACGTCTGCGGGTCGTTACTGCGGACGTTATAATATCAAAGTTTACACGAACATGTTTGGTAACTGTCAAGCTTGAAATGACAACTAACGGTCGCGCAATTTAAATCTACCTGTTGTTTTTAAGTGCGCACTGATATGGAACGCTCTAAATGTAAACAGGCTGTACAGTACTTCATGGCTGAATAAACTACACCTCGTGACTCACTCTCAACCAATCAGAATGCTTGATTTGATCTACCCGTATTATAAACATTTATGAATACCTTGATTACAGAGCTCAACAGGAGTTTCCATGGGAGCATCACTGGAACTCCAACTGGCACAATCATACAGTCCTTCCACTCTCTAACAGTGTGTGCCAACTGGATAAGCACCCCAAACCCAGAGGCATAGAAAGCTGTCCATGTTCTGTGACTTCTATGAGGAAAATGAGGACCAGCTGAAGACAGAGGTAAAGGTGTTCCACTCCAGCTTTCCTCCAAAAACCGGCAAGAAATCCTTGCCATTGTGGAGAAGAATACTGGCCAGCTCATCTTTCCAACGTTTGTGAAGTAAACAGTGAAGTAATACAAATCTTCCAAGAGATGTCACCAAGGAGGATGCTCCTGTGAAGATCCTTTAATTTATCCAGAGCAGAGTTTTGATGAGTTTTAAGTTAGAATATTGTGTGTGTGTGTGTGTGTGTGTGTGTGTGTGTGTGTGTGTGTATATATATATATATATATATATATATATATATAGTATTTTGTAGACGTAATACTTACAATATGCAATACTGCTGTACTATACTGAATATTGTTTTGCTACTACTACATTTGACTTCATAATATTACACCTATATGCAATAATATGTATAATGTACACACCTCTCTCTGTTTGACAGTGATTATAACCGCATAACTATATAGATCATAATTAACTGGAGGATACACTTTTTTTCTACACGTAGATCTTAAACCCTTAAATATAAACAGTAGCCCGGCCACCCTACGGAGGAAACTCATTTCGTTTTTTTAATTAAAATACAAGTTGGATAAAATCTCCATTGTCCTCTCCTTATATGTAGTGAGGTGTCGGTAGGTAGAAGGACGAAAAACGGAAAACCACTTCCGTTTTTCGTTTCTGCCGTCTGAATCCAAAAACAAAAATACGAGAAAACCAAACTCGGAATACGAGCCGGTTCTTTTCATGTCAAAATAAAAACATGTACAAAATATTCTTATTTACAGTCTTCTATGATGCAAACACGTAGAAAGGTAGCGTTAGAAGAACATTAATTAATCAATATAAATACATACACCTGGATATGTTAGCAACAGTAGTGACTACAGGTAGTTTAATATCCATGTATATATTATGTACACAGCATGAATCAACTGTTCAATTAATCGTTGCATTGTTTAATGCAACACAGTTCGTTATATAGTTAAATCAAACTCATTTGTGTGTGTAGAGTTGTTGCTGTAAGCATCATATCTATATTTCCACCTCATTGTGCCGTTTCTTGAGTGAACACAGAGCAGGTTCACCTTTCTACTAGCAGATGGCAGTATACATGTGTACATTAAGTTACATTTACTTGTGTCTTTGTTAATTAACTAGGTTATTGATACAGATGTATTTAATGACGTTTATTTCCTCTGATATTTAATGTTACTTTGTAGCATAGTTGTATACATCATGTATTTACTTGTTATATTTGTGGCATTTTAGAACCAAACATTCCTACATCGAACAGCATGTGTTGATCACGAGGCAATAAATTATGATAATTAAAAAATAAAGAGACAGTTGGTTTATTTTTAATAAACACCCATATAATTGACCTACCTCGTTGATTGATTTGTCACACTTAAATCCTGCATTGAATGGTACAGAAGGGGTCAAAGGGCCAAGATGAGAAGATATATTTTTACATTATCAGTTCAAGAAAACTTTCCTTAGCTAGTCAAACAAACGCACATTTGAGCTTTTATGTAACACACAGTTACAAGTTAAAATAACTTTACCATGTCTATAGCCTATACATGCCTAAGTTAAGAGGACTTACATTACAAATGTGTTTCAACTTGCATATAAACGTTTTTTTGACTGATAATTGAAAGTGTGCTTGCTTTATAAAAAAGAAATTACCAATAATTCTTACTTCTGTTCAAAAGATATAACATTTATTTGAAGAAAATATACACAGACTGAAACATTCGCTAGAAGTACATCTCAACACACCCAAATGGAAAATATATATAGAACAAACATGACCTTTTCACTGAAGGACAAGAGACTCAAATGATTTAAACTGAAATCTGTGCACGGTTTCCCTAAACATTGTTGCCACATACAAGTGGAGGCAATCTGACAGACAGGAGGTGTGGTTGTACTGACAAATTAGAGATGAATACAAAGGTTCATACACTTTCAATATGAACAAGAACATTGTAAACGCTCCAAAAAATAGAGACGCATGACTGAATTGGATACTTAAGGTGAATAATAGGAAAAGGTGAATAATAGAATTAGAGACAGACGAGATGAGGTTGTGTGGCTGTGCAGAGGCAAAATGTGGGATACTGAGAACTTCATAAAACCATATAATAAAGCTTTCATTTTATAACATTTCTTAAACATAATTCCAATAGCCTCACAAAAGGTTGTACATGTTAAAACAGCCAATCTACAGTTTAGAAGAGTTTGTCTACGGTTTTCCCTTTTACATTTCTCAACCAAGGTTGACTTTGAGATGTGTTTGAGATTTACTGGCTATATCTATTATTATATTATTATAGTCTTTGGTGACTATGGATCAGCGGTAGAACAAGGACGTGGATTCTTGCTAAACACCGGTCCAGTTTAATGTTCATGAAGGAACTGAAGGTGTCGTTGATTACGGGTTACTCCAGGTCAACGCAGTAGATTGTGCCATCAACATGAAGCCTGTGAGCACGTCTCTGAGCTCACGCTGGAAGATCTTCTCTGCTGCCTCGGCACATCTAAGACTTCCAAAGGAAGTGAATCATGCAGAACGCCTTCGTGTCCCATCAACAGTCCAACCTGCATTCATCCAGGGTTTCTCCATGAACCTGAAGACACAGAAAGACATTCACATCTTAACTGACATCTCCAAAATAGTACTAGTTTAATGTTTAGAGAGTCCTTGTTCAAAATCCCTAAAACAAAAAAGGTTAAGGAGACTCCACTGAAAAGGTATTTTGCAATTATACAAAATCTCTATAAAAATGAGCGTGGCTATGGGTAATAAAGCTAATAATCACAAAACGTGTTACATTGTCGTGTGGGGCCCACATTAACATTACTCTGATAATAAGAACTGGACATGGACCCGTCCCCCATGTTCTCATTTGTTTATTATTTTTATTGATTATTAAATGTTTTGTTTGTTCGCCTAGCATCTGTTTGTTTATCTCCAAAGGAGGTTTGAATGATTTGAGAGGTTACGAGGATTAAAGTTCAGGCAGGCACATGGATCAGCTCAGGGGTCCTTTGGTAAGAAAGCGAGGGAAAAAGTCAGTAGTGGACTAGAATAGTCTGCAGTATGCAGTGTGGGGCTGATCAGAGTGTGTTTCTGTACTTTCAGGTGGGTGAAAGTGATGAAATGGTATAAAAGTAGCGACACATGGGCATAACTGTTAGGAAGGCAAATATGAATGTATGTCAGTTTGGAAGTTGAATGTGTGAATTGAACGTGTCGGGATATAATGAATCACTTAGCTTAGCTAGCTAGTGACCGGGAAACACCGTAGTACCACCTGTAGCCTGTGAGAATGACAGTTGTGTGAATGTGTAGAATGTCGCTAGTGTGAATTAAGTTGTTAGAGTGATAATGTAAGCTGATATGTGTATGTATAAGAAAATGTTTGATTCAGTAGTGGACTAAAATAGTCTGCAGTATTCAGTGTGTGGCTGATCAGAGTGTGTTTCTGTACTTTCAGTGCTGTCAGTAAAGCAATTCTTAAAATCCATACACACCTGGATCTCATGTGTCTAAGTGCACAACAATCGCATTACAACAATTGAGTGTAGTAAATGTGTAAATACAGTGTTTTACATCACACATCCGGATTATGTCAGAGGTATCCTCTGAAAGATAGTAGCATGAAGACCAAGCAGGACAGCTGTTCTTTGGTTCTGGTTTGTATCCTACAAAAAAAGACAAGAGAGATGAATGCAATACCAAAGGTATGATACTAACTTGAGTACAGACAAGGCCTAAACACCACCGATGATGTCCATGATGCTGTTTATAACGCTGGATTATTCTTCAGGACCATTAGAGGAGAATGCGCAAAACTTACATTTCCACATCACGTACTGGACATTATTGATGACATCTGTAAACAGAAAAAAACAAATTAATGTATCTCTAGTGACAGAGAGACATCATCTTGAAATACAATATTAGTTTCCTCTTTTGTTGTAAATTTGATTAATTTGACCTATCATCACAAAAGGTCAAAGGTCACATAAAGCCAGAGTACACAATAGAACTGTCAGCCTCTCCAGGGGAAGATCTCTCTATCTCACCTTTACGAGACTATAAAGGTACTCTGAGATGAGCAAGACTGGACCTTGGTCAGAATGTACAAAACACAGACCAGTTTTATTTATTTTATGCAATAAGAAAAACAAAGGTTTATAGAAATCGATAAAGTCAAAATAAGTAAAAGAAAAGACAAAATGTAAAAAGTTAATATACCTCAAAAGACCTTTAAATCTGCCTTCTAAGGCGAATACCTCAACAATAGTTTTTATGACGTGTGACAGTTTATAGAAAAGGAAATCTACTCAAACTGAGAATGGAGTCAGTCCTCGCTCCGACCATGGACACTTTCCTGATGACAATCATTTGTGGACAGATGAGTGCTGTGATTTGGAACAGCTCTTGTAAGTCAAAACTTTGATGATGTAAATCATGTGAGCAGATTAACTGCAGACAGAAGAATCAGAAGAATTGAGATACAGCTATACAAGTAAAATACAGGAATGTAATCACAATGCCACCACTAATTCTGAAGGTTTCTCACGCTTTTAGGGGAGTATTTAACTTGTGCTTGATATACAGAATTAGAAATTACCAAAAAGTGTCCTTTGCTAATCTAGAAGTGTGCAGATGTCATTGGATCAGATATAAGTACATGTGAACTGCTGCTTTGAGCTAAACAAGGTCATGACCTGCTGCTCTGAGCTACACAAGGTCAAGAGCTACTGCTCTGATCTACACAAGGTCAAGAGCTACTGCTCTGAGCTACACAAGGTCAAGAGCTACTGCTCTGAGCTACACAAGGTCATGACCTGATGATGTAAATGTGTTAGTGACCGACATGTAACCTGGGGAACCCAATGGCCCTGTTGCTCAGTTTTACAGGAACAGCAAACTACCTCAATTAATATATTGTTATTTATAGAATCAGAATCAGCTTTAAGTGTGTACACATACAATGAATATGACAGGTTACATGTTGATGATGATGACAGTAACAGTGATGATGTAGTAATGAAGGTCAAATGTGAAGCACAGCTGGTGCAAGAGAGGTCCACTGAAGGCTGCAACCCTTTTAGATCTGTAATGATGACAGTCCGCCTGGTCCTTTTTGTCTTATTTATCAATAAATATGGAAAAAAAATGTCCTTTTGGCAAAATTGTTTTGCTCCTTTTTCAGGAGAAATAACTTTCAAAATCTGGCAAGAATTTATCATTATTATATGTTATAAAGGCTTAAAACATGATGTATTTGAATTTTCATCATGTTTCTCAATGATCTGCTCACTTCCACCCCCACCCACAGACAAGCTCCCCGCCGTTTTTCTTTCTTTCGATGGTGTAATATTCGAGGTGTTACAGTCATCTTAGTCTTGCATCCTGTTTGCATGTTATTTCTTTTGGCCGGCGACTGGGTCCGTTTAATAAGAATAAACCAACTGTCTCTTTATTTTTCAGCTGTCATTATTTATTGCATCGTGATCAACACATGCTCACTCTTCCATGTAGGAATGTTTGGTTCTAAAATGACACAAATATAAAAAGTAAATACATGAAATACACTTATACTGCCATCTACTGGTAGAAAGGCGAACCTGCACTCTGGTCTCCTCAGAGGCTCTGCTCTGTGTTCACTCAAGAAACGGCACAATGAGGTGGAAATATAGATATGATGCTTACAGCAACAACTCTACACACACACATTATTTTGATTAAACTATATAACAAACTGTGTTGCATTAAACAATGCAACGATTAATTGAAAAGTTTATTTGTGCTGTGTACGTAATATATATCCAGGTTGATTTATTTATATTGATTAATTAATGTTCTTCTAACATTAATGTTCTTCTAACGTTACCTTTCTACGTGTTTGCATCATAGAAGACTGTAAATAAGAACATTTTGTACATGCTTTTATTTTGACATGAAAAAAACCGGCTCGTATTCCGAGTTTGGTTTTCTCGTTTTCTCGTTTTTGGATTCAGACGGCAGAAATGAAAAACGGAAGTGGTTTTCCGTTTTCCCGTTTTTGGTTTGAAACGAAAAAACAAACGTACACGGACCGTTTTTTCGTTTGTTTTTTCGTTTATTCGAATATACGGAATTACGGAAAGGTCCGTGTACGTTTTGTTCGTTTGTTTTTTCGTTCTCTTTGCAGCTCTTTAGCATGTTGGACAAACCAGCATGGCACTGTCTTATAATAATCAAGTTCCCATCCAATAACACTGGTATGCAGAAGCCTGCTTTGGGAGGGGGGCTGTTTAAAACTGTTGAAAACTGTGACTGTAATCTGAGAGGAAAACAGGGACATGTTTTGAAATATATGTAAACCGTACTTTAAATATGTATGTTAAAGACCAGCAATTTATTAACTTTAAACAAAAGCAATAAGTGCTTTTGATGTTAACATACATATTTAATGTACGGTTTACATTTTTATTAACTTATTTTCATAGCCTTATTGTAACATGTATTCTTACCAGTAGTAGCTCAAAACAATATAATTTACAATTTTTTAATAAAGTAACAACATTCATATTGAGTTAATTGAATTAAATTCAGACTATTGGTTCGGCCCTCCACAACGGTCCAAATTTCTCATGTGGCCCTTTGGGAAAATGAATTGCCCACCCCTGGACTAAGGTATGTTCATGACGTGTGGTTCCCAAGCGCTCTTTGGTGACGTGGTTGATTACGTTACTGTCATCTGTCCATCATCGTATAAAGACCGCCCTGACAATTTGATTAGTCCGAACAATTTTTGATCATTTCTCCCCAAGGGAGCAGTGCCAGACCGAACTTCCAGACCTCAAATGTTGTGGGTGGGGCTAAGTTCGGCTGGTACCAGGCTACATCTTTAGCATACCACCCAAAAATCCGCTAGAATGCATGAAATAACATCTACTTAAACCAAAATGTGTTAGAAGGGGTGTGGTGTTGAGGACCCAAATGCACAGACGCAGCAGTTCAAGTTCCAAGGGCGGACTTTATTGCGATAAAACAAAACACAACGAATAGACAGACTAATACCAACGGTAATGTCCAGCGAACACAGGAGATCCACCTCCCCTGCTCCAGAGTCGGGAGGGCAACTCAACCGCTCTTGTGAAGGCTGCTCTTGAAGCACGCCGGACGGATTACGCTCCAGAGTCAGGAGGGCAACTCAACCGCTCTTTTGGTCAATGCTCTTGAAGCACGCCAGACTGATTCCGCTCCAGAGTCGGGAGGGCAACTCAACCGCTCTTGTGATCCACTCTCACCTGAAGAAGCAAACCAGACTGGAACTGGAACAACCCGACAAATGAGCCAGGTACGCAGTGGTCCCTAAATCACCTGCCGGTGATCAAGGCAATGCACCACAGCTGGGATGAATGAGAGGGGCGTGGCATTGGGCGGAAACCGGGGGTGGAGACCCACGAGCAGACAGGGAACCCAACAAAATGTCCTGGGGGTGGACCATCAGCTATGTCTTTGCTTCACAGAATGTAACCAATGTTGTCCATCTCCAGTAGGCCGCCCCTATCAACGACTTTAGGCCCCACAAACCACCAAAATGCAGGGTACAACATGGGTACAACGCCAAATTAATTCAAATTTCCTGATATTTGAGCCACCAACGTGTGTGGCTGCGTGCGCGGCTAAATTTTGGTCACCCCCGACAAAATCTCACTCCAAAGTTTTTTGAAAAGTTAGCAGCTATGCACACACACACACACACACACACACACACACACACACACACACACACACACACACACACACACACACACACACACAGCTTATATTTCTACATTAATTACGTGTTATCAACTGCAGGACAGATAAAATAGGTCAACCATTTGTCTTAGAAGAGGTTCATGGGCAAAACTATTAAGGGACATTGTTAAGCTAGCTAAACATTAAAGCCACAAAGTTAGCCTTTCCAGACCATTAAAAAACTGGTGGGAGGGAAATGAAGCCGCTGTAGACACCTTAACGCTGATTGGCCAAGACTCGACACGTTAAAGATCTTCTTTTGCTAAGATGATCACGACCTCAGTTTTTTTCCGTGTCCCACTCGTATCTCAGAAACGCCAGCCAGTTGACCCCCCTCCCAAAAACAAAAACTCTTCGGATCTACACGATTCACGTGGATGACATATTTTCATTTCAAAACTACGAATTTCGCCAAAAGGTGACAAGTTTGCAGGTATAGAGAGAGCTGGAGAGAGGAAACACTTTTTACAACACGTAATGAAGAGAAACTATATTTATATTGTGGGTTATTTCATAATGATGTCACAATCAGAATTTCAAAACATACCGACGTAAATAATAAATAAATAAATAAGACGCATTCCGCCGGTAGAAATCGATCTGTGTCGATGACTGAATCTGTTTGTTCTGATGTTTACTTCTGAGATAACCCAAAATGCGGGGCGTCGCGGGCCGGGGACCTGTGGTGTTTAATGTACGTCATTTTTTCTGTGACTTCCTGTGTATACTTTGAAGGCAGCTGACAACTGTCCGACTTGATTGCAGTTTTTTGTCAACGCCTCCTGCTTTTGGATTTTTTTTTTATTGGACCTTTACGACGTAACAACGGCGTAAGTTGTTGGCATGTTATGGATTTATGGATCAATATGAGTCGTCATCCGTGAGTTGCCTGGATTTTGCTATCGTTTGTTTGTTTGTTGTCTGACAAAAGTCTCGTTTGTAGCTGCTGTGGTGGTCTGATCTTGAACTCGAACCGAACTATAAATAGAGGCATAGTGAACAATAGAATGTACAGTAAAAGTTACTGCATACTTCAATATCAATATCAATATTATATATCATCCATCCATCCATCCATTATCAGCCGCTTATCCGGGGTCGCGGTGGCAGCAGGTTCAGCAGGCCGACCCAGGCTTCCCTCTCACCTGCAACACTTTCCAGCTCATTCTGGGGGATCCCGAGGCGTTCCAAGGCCAGCCGGGAGATATAATCCCTCCAGCGTGTCCTCGGTCTTCCCCGGGGTCTCCTACCAGTTGGACGTGCCTGGAAAACCTCTAATGGGAGGCGTCCAGGAGGCATCCTGACTAGATGCCCGAATATTTTGCTTAGGAATAGGTTGACAACGCTACAACGATATTAATCAAAGCTAAAACGTTACCTGAATAGTTACGTTGCTAATGATTAGGCCTTTGTCTCTCTTTACCAGTTGCCTTTCTTTTTTTCAACCTGGCTTTTTCAGCCCCTCCTGCCCTTTTCCTCCCGTCCATCCTTCCTGACGCGTATCATTGCGGTCGGGCCGGCCCAGCTATCGGTAGCCTATCTGAGAAAACCTTTTGGAAAAGACGGGCTACGGACCGAACCAACTCTATTTGGGAGGGGTGAACTTCCTCGCATGGTACAACCCATCCAGAGGCTGCGGTGTCAGAATGCTGTACAAGAACTCCTTAAGTTGTTTGCTCACAAGAGTTTCAAGAATGTTTAGCAAGTACAGATTAATTAGATATTGGCCCAGATATTTGAAATAGCTGGGTGTCCCTGAAATGTAGTAGAGATTGCAGTTTAGTGACATTGGAATGACTGAATTGGATACTTAAAAAAAAAGGTGAATAGAATTAGAGACAGATGCGATGAGGTAAGTGTTGCTGTGCAGAGGCAAAATGTGGGATACTGAGAACTTCATAAAACCATATAATAAAGCTTTCATTTTTATAACATTTCTTAAACATAATTCTGACAGCCTCACAAAAGGTTGTATGTGTTAAAACAACCAAACTATAGTTTAGAAGCGTTTTAGCCCAGATTCTAGGGTTTGTTTTCTAATTTCTCAATAGGCAAAGAACAAATTGACAAACTGACAAATGTATTTAATTCTGTGCATGTTTATTGGTATATGTTTCAGCATGTTAAGGTTTGCCGCCTCCAGGTTTGCCGCCTCCAGGTTTGCCAGGTTTGCCGTCGCCAGGTTTGCCGTCGCCAGGTTTGCCGTCGCCAGGTTTGCCGTCGCCAGGTTTGCATGGTTTTCCGTCTCCATGTTTGCCGTCTGCAGGTTTGCCGTCGCCAGGTTTGCCGTCGCCAGGTTTGCCGTCGCCAGGTTTGCCGTCGCCAGGTTTGCCGTCGCCAGGTTTGCCAGGTTTGCCAGGTTTGCCGTCTCCAGGTTTGCCGTCTCCAGGTTTGCCGTCACCAGGTTTGCCAGGTTTGCCGTCTCCAGGTTTGCCGTCTCCAGGTTTGCCGTCTCCAGGTTTGCCGTCTCCAGGTTTGCCGTCTCCAGGTTTGCCAGGTTTGCCGTCTCCAGGTTTGCCGTCGCCAGGTTTGCCAGGTTTGCCGTCTCCAGGTTTGCCGTCGCCAGGTTTGCCAGGTTTGCCGTCTCCGGGTTTGCCGTCGCCAGGTTTGCCGGGTTTGCCGTCGCCGGGTTTGCCGTCTCCGGGTTTGCCGTCTCCGGGTTTGCCGTCTCCGGGTTTGCCGTCTCCGGGTTTGCCAGGTTTGCCGTCTCCAGGTTTGCCAGGTTTGCCGTCTCCAGGTTTGCCGTCTCCAGGTTTGCCGTCTCCAGGTTTACCGTCTCCAGGTTTGCCGTCTCCAGGTTTGCCGTCTCCAGGTTTGCCGTCTCCGGGTTTGCCAGGTTTGCCGTCTCCGGGTTTGCCGGGTTTGCCAGGTTTGCCGTCTCCAGGTTTGCCGTCTCCAGGTTTGCCGTCTCCAGGTTTGCCAGGTTTGCCGTCTCCGGGTTTGCCGTCTCCGGGTTTGCCGTCTCCGGGTTTGCCAGGTTTGCCGTCTCCAGGTTTGCCATCGCCGGGTTTGCCGTCTCCAGGTTTGCCGTCTCCAGGTTTGCCAGGTTTGCCAGGTTTGCCGTCTCCAGGTTTGCCGTCTCCGGGTTTGCCGTCTCCGGGTTTGCCGTCTCCGGGTTTGCCATCACCAGGTTTGCCGGGTTTGCCGTCTCCGGGTTTGCCGTCTCCGGGTTTGCCGTCTCCGGGTTTGCCGTCACCAGGTTTGCCGGGTTTGCCGTCTCCGGGTTTGCCGTCTCCGGGTTTGCCGTCTCCGGGTTTGCCGTCTCCGGGTTTGCCGTCTCCAGGTTTGCCAGGTTTGCCGTCGCCAGGTTTGCCAGGTTTGCCGTCTCCGGGTTTGCCGTCTCCGGGTTTGCCAGGTTTGCCGTCTCCGGGTTTGCCGTCTCCGGGTTTGCCGTCTCCGGGTTTGCCGTCTCCGGGTTTGCCAGGTTTGCCGTCTCCGGGTTTGCCGTCGCCAGGTTTGCCAGGTTTGCCGTCTCCGGGTTTGCCGTCGCCAGGTTTGCCAGGTTTGCCGTCTCCGGGTTTGCCGTCGCCAGGTTTGCCGGGTTTGCCGTCGCCAGGTTTGCCGGGTTTGCCGTCGCCGGGTTTGCCGTCTCCGGGTTTGCCGTCTCCGGGTTTGCCGTCTCCGGGTTTGCCAGGTTTGCCGTCTCCAGGTTTGCCAGGTTTGCCGTCTCCAGGTTTGCCGTCTCCAGGTTTGCCGTCTCCAGGTTTACCGTCTCCAGGTTTGCCGTCTCCAGGTTTGCCGTCGCCAGGTTTGCCAGGTTTGCCAGGTTTGCCGTCTCCAGGTTTGCCAGGTTTGCCGTCTCCGGGTTTGCCGTCTCCGGGTTTGCCGTCTCCGGGTTTGCCAGGTTTGCCGTCTCCAGGTTTGCCGTCTCCGGGTTTGCCAGGTTTGCCGTCTCCAGGTTTGCCGTCTCCGGGTTTGCCAGGTTTGCCGTCTCCAGGTTTGCCGTCTCCAGGTTTGCTGTCTCCGGGTTTGCCGTCTCCGGGTTTGCCGTCACCAGGTTTGCCGGGTTTGCCGTCTCCGGGTTTGCCGTCTCCGGGTTTGCCGTCTCCGGGTTTGCCGTCACCAGGTTTGCCGGGTTTGCCGTCTCCGGGTTTGCCGTCTCCAGGTTTGCCGTCTCCAGGTTTGCCGTCTCCAGGTTTGCCAGGTTTGCCGTCTCCAGGTTTGCCATCGCCGGGTTTGCCATCGCCGGGTTTGCCGTCTCCAGGTTTGCCGTCTCCAGGTTTGCCGTCTCCAGGTTTGCCAGGTTTGCCGTCGCCAGGTTTGCCAGGTTTGCCGTCTCCGGGTTTGCCGTCTCCGGGTTTGCCGTCTCCGGGTTTGCCGTCTCCAGGTTTGCCAGGTTTGCCGTCTCCGGGTTTGCCGTCTCCGGGTTTGCCGTCTCCGGGTTTGCCGTCTCCGGGTTTGCCAGGTTTGCCGTCTCCGGGTTTGCCGTCTCCGGGTTTGCCGTCTCCGGGTTTGCCGTCTCCGGGTTTGCCAGGTTTGCCGTCTCCAGGTTTGCCATCGCCGGGTTTGCCGTCGCCAGGTTTGCCGTCTCCGGGTTTGCCGTCTCCGGGTTTGCCGTCTCCGGGTTTGCCGTCTCCGGGTTTGCCAGGTTTGCCGTCTCCAGGTTTGCCGTCTCCGGGTTTGCCAGGTTTGCCGTCTCCAGGTTTGCCAGGTTTGCCGTCTCCGGGTTTGCCATCTCCCGGTTTGCCGTCTCCAGGTTTGCCGTCTCCAGGTTTGCCGTCACCAGGTTTGCCGTCTCCAGGTTTGCCGTCTCCAGGTTTGCCGTCGCCAGGTTTGCCGTCGCCAGGTTTGCCGTCGCCAGGTTTGCCAGGTTTGCCGTCTCCGGGTTTGTCAGGTTTGCCGTCTCCAGGTTTGCCGTCTCCAGGTTTGCCGTCTCCAGGTTTGCCAGGTTTGCCGTCTCCGGGTTTGCCGTCTCCGGGTTTGCCGTCTCCAGGTTTGCCAGGTTTGCCGTCTCCAGGTTTGCCATCGCCGGGTTTGCCGTCTCCAGGTTTGCCGTCTCCAGGTTTGCCAGGTTTGCCGTCTCCAGGTTTGCCAGGTTTGCCGTCTCCAGGTTTGCCGTCTCCGGGTTTGCCGTCTCCGGGTTTGCCGTCTCCAGGTTTGCCGTCACCAGGTTTGCCAGGTTTGCCGTCTCCAGGTTTGCCGTCTCCAGGTTTGCCGTCTCCAGGTTTGCCAGGTTTGCCGTCTCCAGGTTTGCCGTCGCCAGGTTTGCCAGGTTTGCCGTCTCCAGGTTTGCCGTCGCCAGGCTTGCCAGGTTTGCCGTCTCCAGGTTTGCCGTCGCCAGGTTTGCCAGGTTTGCCGTCTCCGGGTTTGCCGTCTCCGGGTTTGCCAGGTTTGCCGTCTCCAGGTTTGCCGTCTCCAGGTTTGCCGTCTCCAGGTTTGCCGTCTCCAGGTTTGCCAGGTTTGCCGTCTCCGGGTTTGCCGTCTCCGGGTTTGCCGTCTCCAGGTTTGCCAGGTTTGCCGTCTCCAGGTTTGCCATCGCCGGGTTTGCCGTCTCCAGGTTTGCCGTCTCCAGGTTTGCCGTCTCCAGGTTTGCCGTCTCCAGGTTTGCCAGGTTTGCCGTCTCCAGGTTTGCCAGGTTTGCCGTCTCCAGGTTTGCCGTCTCCGGGTTTGCCGTCTCCGGGTTTGCCGTCTCCAGGTTTGCCGTCACCAGGTTTGCCAGGTTTGCCGTCTCCAGGTTTGCCGTCTCCAGGTTTGCCGTCTCCAGGTTTGCCAGGTTTGCCGTCTCCAGGTTTGCCGTCGCCAGGTTTGCCAGGTTTGCCGTCTCCAGGTTTGCCGTCGCCAGGCTTGCCAGGTTTGCCGTCTCCAGGTTTGCCGTCGCCAGGTTTGCCAGGTTTGCCGTCTCCGGGTTTGCCGTCACCAGGTTTGCCAGGTTTGCCGTCTCCGGGTTTGCCGTCTCCGGGTTTGCCGTCTCCAGGTTTGCCGTCACCAGGTTTGCCAGGTTTGCCGTCTCCAGGTTTGCCGTCTCCAGGTTTGCCGTCTCCAGGTTTGCCAGGTTTGCCGTCTCCGGGTTTGCCGTCTCCGGGTTTGCCGTCTCCGGGTTTGCCAGGTTTGCCGTCTCCAGGTTTGCCGTCTCCAGGTTTGCCAGGTTTGCCGTCTCCGGGTTTGCCGTCTCCGGGTTTGCCGTCTCCAGGTTTGCCGTCTCCAGGTTTGCCGTCACCAGGTTTGCCAGGTTTGCCGTCTCCAGGTTTGCCGTCTCCAGGTTTGCCGTCGCCAGGTTTGCCGTCGCCAGGTTTGCCGTCGCCAGGTTTGCCGTCGCCAGGTTTGTCAGGTTTGCCGTCTCCGGGTTTGCCGTCGCCAGGTTTGCCGGGTTTGCCGTCTCCGGGTTTGCCGTCTCCGGGTTTGCCGTCACCGGGTTTGCCGGGTTTGCCGTCTCCGGGTTTGCCGTCTCCGGGTTTGCCGTCACCGGGTTTGCCGTCTCCGGGTTTGCCGTCTCCGGGTTTGCCGTCTCCGGGTTTGCCGTCTCCAGGTTTGCCATCTCCAGGTTTGCCGTCTCCAGGTTTGCCAGGTTTGCCGTCTCCAGGTTTGCCAGGTTTGCCGTCTCCAGGTTTGCCGTCTCCAGGTTTGCCGTCTCCAGGTTTGCCGTCTCCAGGTTTGCCGTCGCCAGGTTTGCCAGGTTTGCCGTCTCCGGGTTTGCCGTCTCCGGGTTTGCCGTCCCCGGGTTTGCCAGGTTTGCCGTCTCCGGGTTTGCCAGGTTTGCCGTCTCCAGGTTTGCCGTCTCCAGGTTTGCCAGGTTTGCCGTCTCCGGGTTTGCCGTCTCCGGGTTTGCCGTCTCCAGGTTTGCCAGGTTTGCCGTCTCCAGGTTTGCCGTCTCCAGGTTTGCCGTCGCCAGGTTTGCCGTCGCCAGGTTTGTCAGGTTTGCCGTCTCCGGGTTTGCCGTCGCCAGGTTTGCCGGGTTTGCCGTCTCCGGGTTTGCCGTCTCCGGGTTTGCCGTCACCGGGTTTGCCGGGTTTGCCGTCTCCGGGTTTGCCGTCTCCGGGTTTGCCGTCTCCGGGTTTGCCGTCACCAGGTTTGCCATCTCCAGGTTTGCCGTCTCCAGGTTTGCCAGGTTTGCCGTCTCCAGGTTTGCCATCGCCGGGTTTGCCGTCTCCAGGTTTGCCGTCTCCAGGTTTGCCAGGTTTGCCGTCTCCAGGTTTGCCAGGTTTGCCGTCTCCAGGTTTGCCGTCTCCAGGTTTGCCGTCTCCAGGTTTGCCGTCGCCAGGTTTGCCAGGTTTGCCGTCTCCGGGTTTGCCGTCTCCGGGTTTGCCGTCCCCGGGTTTGCCAGGTTTGCCGTCTCCGGGTTTGCCAGGTTTGCCGTCTCCAGGTTTGCCGTCTCCAGGTTTGCCGTCTCCAGGTTTGCCAGGTTTGCCGTCTCCGGGTTTGCCGTCTCCGGGTTTGCCGTCTCCAGGTTTGCCAGGTTTGCCGTCTCCAGGTTTGCCATCGCCGGGTTTGCCGTCTCCAGGTTTGCCGTCTCCAGGTTTGCCAGGTTTGCCGTCTCCAGGTTTGCCGTCTCCGGGTTTGCCGTCTCCGGGTTTGCCGTCGCCAGGTTTGCCAGGTTTGCCGTCTCCGGGTTTGCCGTCGCCAGGTTTGCCGGGTTTGCCGTCTCCGGGTTTGCCGTCTCCGGGTTTGCCGTCACCGGGTTTGCCGGGTTTGCCGTCTCCAGGTTTGCCGTCTCCGGGTTTGCCGTCACCAGGTTTGCCATCTCCAGGTTTGCCGTCTCCAGGTTTGCCAGGTTTGCCGTCTCCAGGTTTGCCATCGCCGGGTTTGCCGTCTCCAGGTTTGCCGTCTCCAGGTTTGCCAGGTTTGCCGTCTCCAGGTTTGCCAGGTTTGCCGTCTCCAGGTTTGCCGTCTCCAGGTTTGCCGTCTCCAGGTTTGCCGTCGCCAGGTTTGCCAGGTTTGCCGTCTCCGGGTTTGCCGTCTCCGGGTTTGCCGTCCCCGGGTTTGCCAGGTTTGCCGTCTCCCGGTTTGCCAGGTTTGCCGTCTCCAGGTTTGCCGTCTCCAGGTTTGCCGTCTCCAGGTTTGCCAGGTTTGCCGTCTCCGGGTTTGCCGTCTCCGGGTTTGCCGTCTCCAGGTTTGCCAGGTTTGCCGTCTCCAGGTTTGCCATCGCCGGGTTTGCCGTCTCCAGGTTTGCCGTCTCCAGGTTTGCCAGGTTTGCCGTCTCCAGGTTTGCCAGGTTTGCCGTCTCCAGGTTTGCCGTCTCCGGGTTTGCCGTCTCCGGGTTTGCCGTCTCCAGGTTTGCCGTCACCAGGTTTGCCAGGTTTGCCGTCTCCAGGTTTGCCGTCTCCAGGTTTGCCGTCTCCAGGTTTGCCAGGTTTGCCGTCTCCAGGTTTGCCATCGCCGGGTTTGCCGTCTCCAGGTTTGCCGTCTCCAGGTTTGCCAGGTTTGCCGTCTCCAGGTTTGCCAGGTTTGCCGTCTCCAGGTTTGCCAGGTTTGCCGTCTCCAGGTTTGCCGTCTCCGGGTTTGCCGTCTCCGGGTTTGCCGTCTCCAGGTTTGCCGTCACCAGGTTTGCCAGGTTTGCCGTCTCCGGGTTTGCCGTCTCCGGGTTTGCCGTCTCCAGGTTTGCCAGGTTTGCCGTCTCCAGGTTTGCCATCGCCGGGTTTGCCGTCTCCAGGTTTGCCGTCTCCAGGTTTGCCAGGTTTGCCGTCTCCAGGTTTGCCAGGTTTGCCGTCTCCAGGTTTGCCGTCTCCGGGTTTGCCGTCTCCAGGTTTGCCGTCTCCAGGTTTGCCGTCTCCAGGTTTGCCGTCTCCAGGTTTGCCAGGTTTGCCGTCTCCAGGTTTGCCGTCGCCAGGTTTGCCAGGTTTGCCGTCTCCAGGTTTGCCGTTGCCAGGTTTGCCAGGTTTGCCGTCTCCAGGTTTGCCGTTGCCAGGTTTGCCGTCTCCGGGTTTGCCGTCACCAGGTTTGCCGGGTTTGCCGTCTCCGGGTTTGCCATCTCCGGGTTTGCCGTCTCCGGGTTTGCCGTCACCGGGTTTGCCGTCACCAGGTTTGCCGTCTCCAGGTTTGCCGTCTCCAGGTTTGCCAGGTTTGCCGTCTCCAGGTTTGCCAGGTTTGCCGTCTCCAGGTTTACCGTCTCCGGGTTTGCCAGGTTTGCCGTCTCCAGGTTTGCCGTCTCCAGGTTTGCCGTCTCCAGGTTTGCCGTCTCCAGGTTTGCCAGGTTTGCCGTCTCCGGGTTTGCCGTCTCCGGGTTTGCCGTCTCCAGGTTTGCCGTCTCCAGGTTTGCCATCGCCGGGTTTGCCGTCTCCAGGTTTGCCGTCTCCAGGTTTGCCAGGTTTGCCAGGTTTGCCGTCTCCAGGTTTGCCAGGTTTGCCGTCTCCAGGTTTGCCAGGTTTGCCGTCTCCAGGTTTGCCGTCTCCAGGTTTGCCATCGCCGGGTTTGCCGTCTCCAGGTTTGCCGTCTCCAGGTTTGCCAGGTTTGCCGTCTCCAGGTTTGCCGTCTCCAGGTTTGCCAGGTTTGCCGTCGCCAGGTTTGCCGTCGCCAGGTTTGCCTTTACGATGCTTACATTCACATCTGTAAGCCACCTCCAGGTACTTGTAAGTGCCAACACAGGGGTCTCCAAACATCATGTTGCTCACGCTAATGGTACAGCTGTTTTTCCCATTGCAACTGTGGAGGCAGAGTGACATGAGTGAAAACAGGCTTGAATTCACCATGGAGCATATGAAATCTAAACTGCGTGCCTCAATTTTACTTTCTTTCGGCCTGCAAGAATTTTAATTCACTGGATTTACTTATCTGTGCCAAATAAGAAATAGTTTCTTGAGATCTGGATTTATTCCTTGTATTTAGTAACGGTTCTGCAGCCGTACCTGTCAGCAACTTTGCCAGTGAGCTTTGAGCAGGCGACATGTTTAATCTGAGAGGCGGGTCGTTGAAAAATGCAGGTGGTCTGGTCACGCCGTCCATAGTCGGCCCCGTACACAAAAATGACCTGTCCTTCATCTGTCAAAAAGAGGAGGAACAATTGGCTAGGTGGAAAAGACGGAGAGGTCGGCTGCATTGAAAATGTAATTATGCTTAATCCACCATGAAAGAAATAGAAAAAATATTTATTACCGCACTGGAGGTGTGCCAAAGAGTCCTCACATGCAACAAGGTGAACTGTCAAAGTAACAAGAGTGAATCACATTAGACATCACACCATAAAATGTGCGGCTTTTTTTTCTCAGTTAGTTTCATGCAGACATGTGACTGACTTGCTGGGAAACAGGTGTAGGTGGTGTCCAGGTATTTGGAGATGCCACGGCAGGGATCAGAGGTACTAACAACATTCAGGTTCAGTTCACACTCCGTCTTGCCATTACACCTTCAGGAAACACATCAAGGGGATAGTGTAAACATTTAAACAAGCAGATACCATAATGAAACATCCCCAGCTGATAACTCACATTGCGTTTTCTGAAACTTCAGATTTAAATGTGCAAATGAAGCATTGTCTCATCAGATATGGTTCCAAAACAGAAACCAGAATATTGTATGAAGCAAGGTTTCAAAATTTTATCAATAGTCAAATATATAAATTAACTTGATTGCCTCAATTTTCAACAACTAAACTACTACTTTTTTTTTTTAAAGCTGCATGACATTAAATCCTTAACCTGATTCTGAGACTCATTTCCAGCAGTATCCACATTTAGAATACGTGCAATAACAACATTATATTTATTTTCTATTTCTGTGCAGGTAATGTGTACCTTGTCTTGAGGACGTCCAATGTTCCCTTCAGAGAGCACTCTGTATTGGCAAGTTGACCCTGAGGTTTTCCCTCAGAGCAGGTCTCCTTGTCTGCACGTCCATACAGTGCTGCCTGCACGCCGATCACTCCGCTATCTGTAACACACCACATGAGAAATCTAGAAGCAGGACAAATCACTCTATTATATTTGTTTATGTGGGAGAGTTTTGCCTTACCGCAGCTCAGGCGCTGGACATTGCGGCCGCCATCACATGTGATGACCCTCTCTGTGGAAACAACTCAAATAAAGGATGAAAAAGCATTAGTTGAAGTGCATTCAAGCCACATCCTGTTAGTGGAAAATGTGTGCAAGAATCATCATTAATGCCACTCAGATATTTACCTGCTGTCATGAGCGAACATGTTGCTGCCAGCACTGGAAAAGAAACATCGCTGTCAAACTGTGTCCGCCAAACATAAATTGAAGTTGTGTCTTGTTTAACATTAAAAAAAAAAACATTCTCAAAGTATACTTTTTTTTTTCACACCAGACATTTTGACATGTCAAAGTAGGAAAAGCACAGGTGTTACTAACATTCGCAATGACTCCATTCTGTCCCTAATGGGCTATGACACTGAGACTGAGTAAACATCTGTAGGAAGGCCTTGCCATTATTAGTGCCATCTCTAAACCTGGGCTATTCCTGCTGTAACATGTTAATGTGGATGTTGAATGCAGGTAAAAAAATTAAAAAGAACTGCTAAAGTCAGCGCTCAGCTTCAATCACTAATGTTAAAAACCTCAAACCAAGCCAGAAATCTAGGTGTAGTTATGGATTCAGACCTCAACCTGAACAGCCATATCAAGACAATTACGAAATCAGCCTACTACCACCTGAAGAATATATCAAGGGTTAGAGGACTTATGTCTCAACAGGATTTGGAGAAACTTGTCCATGCATTTATCTTTAGTAGACTTGACTACTGTAACGGTGTGTTCACAGGTGTGTTCACAGCATTTTCTCTTCAATATTGATGAGCTCCAACTTTAATGCAGCCGCTCCAACTTGGTCGCCATTGTTTACTGTGACCGGAATTCGGCTACAACCCCTGAAACCACACAGCCACACAGGCACACCCCCCCTGGCGGCATGGCGGTAATTGCAGGCAACGCGTTCCCTCGACGCAGAACTTCGAATGCTCAACGACGGCGTCGGACGGAGAACCATAAACTAGGCTTTATGCTGTGTTCACACGGGACGCGGCGCGAATTTGCGGCGCGACCAGATTCCATGTAAAGTCAATCCACAGACGCGCTGCGACACGAATTGCCAAATTATTCGCGCCGCGGCGAGATAGACGCGTTTGAGGCGGCGCAGAACAGAACGTTTGACCTGAGGCGAACAAAGCGAAGGACGCGGTGCGAATTCGCGTGAGTTGAATTCTCCCAACTCTGGCGGAGAAATCGCGTGACGCAAAGTTGCGGCAGCCAATCAGCGTTGAGAAGCTCCGCCCGTCACCACCGCCGTCTCCCCGTTTCTGAATGAAACTGCTGCTGCTCCGCCTGAACCAGCGCTGGTAGCGGCTTCCTTGAGACGCTGTTGTGGGACTACGGATAATATTATGAACCCAGACACCATGGAGTTTGATGTTCCGACATATGTGGAGTTTACACAAAAAGTATAAAGCAGAACTGGTGGTTATTTCCATGGTGGATGGCATAATCGGCATCGTTTTACGGAGATACGCGAGACGCAGTTCCTGGAGGAGTCGGTGAAATTCACCGAGCTGTGTGCGGCTACGGATGATGTTATGAACCCGAACACGGGGGCGTTTCATGTTCCGACATGTTTGGGACTTCCACAACAAGTATAAAGCAGAACTAGTGGTTATTTATTCCATGGTCGATAGCGGAAATGAAAGCTTCGTCGCTTGTCTCTCTCAGAGGCAAGCAACAGAGCTAAGCCACGCCCCCTTCGCGCCGCGATTTTTCGCGTTTGGTGTGAACACCCTCGTTTCACTCACGCGAGTAAACTTCCGCGGTGGACGCGGCGCGAAATTTCTTTATTCTGTTATTTATAAAAGCACAGATGAGTCACACAATTATGTTATTTACAGAAAAAGTTTGAGAACCACAGCTTTAAGTGTTTGTGTCGGAGTCGCCGCCGCCGCCTATTTTGCACTATTACAATACTTATAGGCAGCTAGTTATCATGTCTTCCGCTCCATGAAACGCATGTTAATGCTCAGTAGTACACATATGATACTTTAATGTATTTGCATTGTAATAAATTGTGATAATTTTAAATGGGCATATATGCAGCTGAAACGGGTAGCCTAGTGCATCCCACATTTTTCAACATAACATTTTAAAATATTCTAGTCATTATGACCTTTATAAAAATGATTGTTTTGGGGGGAGGTGGGGTAGTGCACTATAGGCCCCTGAGACACGGCTTAAGAGTTTGTCCTTAATGGAAAAAAACATTCCCCTTACATTACTTTTATACTTTTAAGTAGTTTTTAAACCAGTACTTTTACTTAAGTAAAAAGCTTGAGTTGATACTTCAACTTTTACAGAAGTATTTTTAAACCCTAGTATCTATACTTCTACTTGAGTAATGTATGTGAATACTTTTGACACCTCTGCCTAACGTTCAAACATGAGTGTCTAGATGAAATAGTCCAAACTGACACAAGTAGGATGAAACTTTCAGACATATTTAAAATATGAAGAAAGGAGTGGCGAGATCTGCAAATCCTGCTCGGAGGCAAAAGCGAAAGGAGAGTTTGTTTCTCTCTTGGTTTTGTTTTTCAGATGCTGTTCTTCAGAGACATGTGTCTTCCATAGGCCTGCAGACAAGATGAGCCACATAGCCAGATAGGCCTATCTCCCTCAATTACATGTTTTGTAGCCTAGTTTGTTACAAACCACTCCAGTTATTGAATTGTTTATATAGGCTACCTTTAGGAAAAATGACACCATGTCAATTTAATAGGCCTATAATTATTGTTAAGCACTGCATTAGCATTTTTCTTTCAATGAAGTTCCACTTAAATGTTGTACCTGCTGAGAAATGACTAAACACCTTTGATACTTTTATTTATATATATCATTATCAATCATAACCAGTGAACCAGTCATAACCTCCCCTTATTGAAGTTCAACAAAGATCCTTTAAGTTCAACTAAACTGACTAACTAACTAAAAACACCATCATTAAAATGTTCCCAAAGTCCAGCCATTATAAAGGACATTGAATAAATATCAACCGTGTATACACATTGATGCATTTGCTGTCATCTCTTTGAATCCCCTGTGGTCATTTTCGGCAGGTTGCGTGGTTGCGAATTGCTCACAGTGCAAAATTAGAGGGAACATTGCCAAGGAGTTTAGCTCAAAGTAAACTATACCAAGGAGTTTAACTCCAAGTAAACTATACCAAGGAGTTTAGCTCCAGTAAACTTATACATGAAAAATCACATAATTATTGTTCTAGTTGACAGTGTACTTACACAGTGTGGCGCTGAGTCTGAAGCCGACCATGCTTCAGAGTACAAGTGGACTCCAGACGGATGATTGCCGGAACAGACACACCTGTATTTATACTTTCATGTCCAAGAGGTGTCTTCACTCCAAAAGAATAATTGACCTTGCGCAACGGCGCCTACCCAGTTGACAGAAAAGCTGAATATGCAAATAAATAATGAATGGTTGCCAGAACCGGACCCAACTCCATTTATAATTTGCAGGTGTGTTTATATATAGATCTTGCGCAACTAGCGTCCAGGTGATTGAAAAAGTGAACATGCAATTCAATAAAAGAGGATAATGACTTACTGACAAGCCCAACAAGTGCCCTTGTTCAGATTTGTGAGTAATCTCCACACAACTTAATTTTGTAATTACTTCCTGGAAAAGTCCACAGCCCATGTTATTAGGGCCCGAGCAATGATGTTGTCAGAGCGGAGGACCTATTGTTATTCAAATGTTTATTACTATTATTATTATTATTATTATTGTTATGGAAGGGCTTTGCGTGGGGAAAAGAGGTGCTTGGGCGAAACCTACATATTTCAAAATGTCCACACCCATCCGACTTGGTGAAAATTGCAATCTGATTTGGGAGTCAGACAGGTGTGCTATTTATATAATATATATTTACACTCACCTAGGGTTTACAAAGAATGGTGTGAAAAGGGAAAAACATCCAGTATGCGGCAGTCCTGTGGGTGAAAATGCCTTGTTGAAGCTAGAGGTCAGAGGAGAATGGGCCGACTGATTCAAGCTGATAGAAGAGCAACTTTGACTGAAATTCGAATGTGATAACTCCACTCAGTTAGCAGACATTAGGTCCAACCTCAATTCTGATGATTTTCCCATTTCCTTCCTCACCACAGACGTTGTAAGGGCCCTGAAAAGATCAAAGGCCAGCAGCGCACCTGGTGTTGACAGCATCAGTGGGCGTGTCCTTAAACACTGTGCTGAGCAGTTAGGGAGTGTGTTTCAGTGCCTATTCCAAACGTCCATCACCACTGGAATTGTTCCCAAGCTATGGAAACACTCCATCATTTCCCCCATTCCCAAGAGGAGCCCCCCCACTATCCTCAACGACCTCCGTCCAGTGGCCCTTTCCCCCCAGCCAATGAAAGCCATGGAGAGGCTGGTCAAAAATCACATTCTGTCACTAACCGACACACAGCTCGACCCGCTCCAATTTGCTTATCAAAGTCACAGAGGTGTCGATGACGCCAAAGCCTTCATCATCGACACCATCCATAAACACCTAGAGCGACCCAACACATCTGCTAGACTCTTGTTTGCTGACTTCTCATCCGCCTTTAACACCATGCAACCCCACATCCTAGCACACAGACTCCAACACAACTTCAACTTCAGCAGTCAGCTGATACTCTGGATCCTGGACTTTTTAACCAACAGAACTCAGCAGGTCCGGATCAACAACACCCTCTCAGATCTCCTCATCACCTCCACCGGCTCCCCACAGGGTTGTGTGCTTTCCCCACTCCTCTTCATTTTGTATACTGATGAGTGCAGGTCCATCCATCCCAATTGTCATATGGTAAAGTTCGCTGATGACATGGTCCTCCTGTCCCTTCTCTCTGGTTCCTCCCTGCAGCATGGTCCTGCTCTGCAGCAGTTTGTAGAGTGGTGTGATGCTTCACACCTGGAGCTGAACATCAGCAAAACCAAGGACATGGTGGTGACCTTTTCCAACAGCCGCAGAGAACAGGCTACTGCTGTCACCACTATGATCCATGGTTCCCCCGTCGAAGCTGTTGTGGATTACAAATATCTGGGTTCCATCTTCGACAACCAGCTGAAGTTCTGCTCCAACACTGAAGGGATCGTGAGGAAGTGTCATCAAAGGATGTACCTTCTCAGAAAACTCAACTCTTTTTCTGTCAGTAAGAACATCTTACTGACATTTTACTATTCATTTATTGAAAGTATTCTTTCTTTCTCCATCTGCTGCTGGTATCACTCCATCACACTACAGGACAGGAACCGCCTGCATAACATTGTTAAAGTGTGTTCCAAGGTCATCGGACTTCCTACACGTCATCTTAGTTTTGTGTATGAGCAGCAGACATGTGGCTTGGCCCGCCGTATTCTCCGTGATTCATCACATGTGCTGCACTCATCCTTAGAGCGACTCCCATCAGGACGTAGGTTACGCTGTCCAGCGTGTAAAACCCAGAGAAGGAAGTCCACATTCATCCCCAAAGCTGTTCTTCTCCTAAATACTACAGGGTTAACATAATCACACTTACTCCCTCACTTAGCATCTAGCAGCTGGTCTGCCACCGTATTAGTATAAATAACACAATTCTATAACATATGTATATATTTATTTGTTTATTCTTTACTATTTATTATTTAAATACATAACTGTATTTTTATTTTTATTTTTTTCACTTATATTTACTTGCACCTTATCATTCACCTGCACCTTTTATTTATCATAGAACCTCCTCATCTTTGCGTGTGTGTATAATTCTTTCCTATCCTTGTCTTCATCCATTATTGTTTGTTTCTTAATTTCTTTATTTGTTTCTTAATCTCTTATATGCCGCTCTTTGCCTTCTTAATTACCCCTCGGGGATAAATAAAGTTTTTCTGATTCTGATTCTGATTCTGATAACCACTCGTTACAACCGAGGTATGCAGCAAAGCATTTGTGAAGCCACAACACGCACAACCTTGAGGCGGATGGGCTACAACAGCAGAAGACCCCACCGGGTACCACTCATCTCCACTACAAATAGGAAAAAGAGGCTACAATTTGCAAGAGCTCACCAAAATTGGACAGTTGAAGACGGAAAAATGTTGCCTGGTCTGATGAGTCTCGATTTCTGTTGAGACATTCAGATGGTAGAGTCAGAATTTGGCGTAAACAGAATGAGCCATGACCATGTCCATCCCTTTATGGCCACCATGTACCCATCCTCTGATGGCTACTTCCAGCAGGATAATGCACCATGTCACAAAGATCAAATCATTTCTAATTGGTTTCTTAAACTTGATGATGAGTTCACTGTACTAAAATGGCCCCCACAGTCACCAGATCTCAACCCAATAGAGCATCATGCCACGTAGAATTAAGGCAGTTCTGAAGGCAAAAGGGGGTCAAACACAGTATTAGTATGGTGTTCCTAATAATCCTTTAGGTGTGTGTGTGTGTGTATGTATATGTATATATATATATATATATATATATATATATATATATATATATATATATATATATATATATATATATATATATATTCGGGTTCAAATCTTTTTTTCAGGTTCAGACTTTTTTTTTCATCCAGGTTAACTCTCATTGTGTTACTAAGGACCCACATTGAATAACTACACAGGAGTTAGTGTGTCTTTTGAAACACTACGATGGAGCGGCTTGCTGCAGCATTCATTTAGGATTTTGACAGCATTATCAGGAAAAGTTATCCATCTTCATGACGAAGATATCGATTGTTGACTGTCGACATAAAACACTTGACACACTTGTTAGAATATATTGTAGAAATATTACTATATTGCAATGGTACTGTATTACATACCTAATTTAGTCAGGTTCACATTGTATTATTGTGAATGTTATATGCTTTGTACTTTCAGTCAGCCTCTTCCCTCCGTGGCTTAGTGGTAGTTCAGAAGACACGGTTTCAAACTGTTTTCTTTTGCATAGTGTGGTTTCTGAACGGCACAACCTGGCATAGTTTATTGCTCTTATACTGCAATAAGTATGATCTACAACAGCTTGCTAAACATAACTGTGTCACTGTCACAGATTCTGCGGTTGTTTGTTTTTTAATTTCTCTACAGGCAATTAACTTGACAAACTGACAAATGTATTCAATTGAGTGCAAGTTTATTTGTATATAAATGTCAGCATGTGAACACAGGTTAATGCTCTGGAAGCTGCTGTGGAATGACCTCAGGATCTGCGAACAAACAAACATAAAATATTTAATTCTGACAATTTATTTCAGCAACTGATCATAAGTAGGATGACATTTCCCCTACCTGATATTGTACATCACATATTTGGCTGTTTATCAGAGTAACCCGCCTAATGGACCTTTTAAGATACTTACATTCACATATGTAAGCCACCTCCAGGTACTTGTAAGTGCCAACACAGGGGTTTCCAAACACTGAGTTGCTCACTCTGATAGTACAGCTGTTTTTCACATTGCAGCTGTGGAGGCAGAGTGACATGAGTGAAAACAGGCTTGAATTCACCATGGAGCATATGAAATCTAATCTAATCTTGGTGCATGCATGAGGCTATAACACGGACTGGGAACTGAGCGACTACAACGGCCTGCATACTTTCAAACACACACACCAAGCCTATGTTTTTTTTTACATTGTGTGGCCCAATTTTACTTTCTTTCTGCTTGCAAGAATTATAATTCACTCAAATGTATTTACGACGTCATTGCTCGGGCCCTAATAACATGGGCTGTGGACTTTTTCAGGAAGTAATTACAAAATTAAGTTGTGTGGAGATTACTCACAAATCTGAACAAGGGTACTTGTTGGGCTTGTCAGTAAGTCATTATCTTCTTTAATTGAATTGCATGTTTACTTTTTCAATCACCTGGACGCTAGTTGCACAAGATCCATATATAAACACACCTGCAAATTATAAATGCAGGTGGGTCTGTTCTGGCAACCATTAATTATTTATTTGCATACAACCTGTTCTTCATCTGTCAAAAAGAGGAGGAACAATTTGCAAGGTGGATTCATTGAAAATGTAGTTATGCTTAATCCACCATGAACACAAAAATAAATAGAGAAAATATGTATTACCGCACTGAAGGTGTGACAAAGAGTCCTGACATGTAACAAGGTGAACTGTCAAAGTAACATGAGTAAATTACATTTGTGTTGCTCTTGACAAGAAGCAACACTGTGCGTCACTGTTCATTGATCTGTCCAAAGCATTTTACACAGTTGAGCATGATGTTTTAAGGCTGAGGCGCCTCAACTCGGGGCTCTCAGAGCAAGCAGTTGCTTGGTTCACGAGCTACCTTGAGAATAGGTCTCAGTGCATCAGATATGAGGGTCTATCCTCTGATATTGCTACCGTCTGTAAAGGTGTGCCACAAGGATCTGTATTAAGTCCACTTTTATTTACTATTTATACAAATAATGTGGGCCAAAATGTGGTGAAAAGGAAGTGAAATAGAGGTTGTTGACTCTTATAAATATCTGGGTTTTCTGATTGATGACTCCCTCACTTTTCAGCCACAGGTACAGGTGAAAATGTTGAGGTTAAAACTGGATTTTTATTTTTGAAATAAGCTGTTCTTTTCAAATAATATAAAAAAAAGTGATCAGTTGCTGAACTGTAAAACATCACAGCCCTGTTTAGTTATGTCCACTTCCTTCTTCTCTTTTACACAAAGAGCTCTGACAAGTTTTATATTTGAACTTAACTGTTCAAGTTAAAAGTTAACCTTACGTAATTACTTTTTTTTAGATTTGTTAGTGTTAATTGAACTTGGCTCTTTAAGTTATAAGTAAAAAAAAAAAAAAGAGACAGAAAATGGCGGGAGTGAGGGTTTAAAAAAGCAAATGCTGTCATGTTTGTGTTTAAGGTAAACTGTCTTTTTTTAAACCATAATTTTTTTCTAATCTACTGGTTAAACACTGCAGATAAGTCATAAACTTAAATTCCAATGAAAATGTAAGCATTTTGTGTTAAACAAGAAAGGACTATTTCCACCGGCGGAGGGATTCTATTAACCTGACAACCTCCAGTGAATCGAGGCGGAGCAATTCACTGTTACTGTCCACCTGCAACAAGAAGAGCCAACTGACCAGAGCACGCTGAGGACTCTTTTTGCCTTGCTTGGGCGCATGAAGGTGAGTTTAAACTATGACTAAGTATTTTTCTTAATTACTAGCATGTGTAACGTTAGTAATGTAACACAGTTATGTAACAAGGTCGTGCTTTTCAATGGTCTGGAAAGGCTAACTTTGTGGCTTTAATGTTTAGCTAGCTTAACAATGTCCTTTAATAGTTTTACCCATGAACTTCTTCTAAAACAAATGGTTGACCTATTGTATAAGCTATAAGCTATTGGTTCATTGTGTGTGTGTGTGTGTGTGTGTGTGTGTGTGTGTGTGTGTGTGTGTGTGTGTGTGTGTGTGTGTGTGTGTGTGTGTTTGCACCCACACAGCAGAACGGGCACAGACATGATGACACGGATTTACTGCGGTCAAGTGAGCCCACATCCGCCGAGTGAGCCTCAGTTGCAATTCTAAATGCACCTCTATTCAAGGTGTGACGGTACGGGGGGCAGCTCAATTCCACAATATTCAAACAGCTATAAAAACAGTTCCTTAGACTTGTATATAAAAATTCCACTGCAGTCTTGTTCAGGGTGACCTCTGCTATGTCCATGTGTATGGCCTCCAAATATTACTGTACAGTTTTTGAGAAAATTGAATTCAAAGTCTGCTTAAATTTCATAATGATATTCATAATTCCCCAATATTCAAACAGCTATAAAAACAGATCCTTAGATTTGTATATAAAAATTCAACTACAATCTTGTTCAGGGTGACCTCTGTTATGCCCATGTGCATGGTCTCCAAATATTACTGTACAGTTTTGGATAAAAGTGAATTCAAAGTCTGCTTAAATTCCATAATGATATTCGAAATTTCACAATATTCAAACAGCTATAGAAACAGATCCTTATATGTGTATATTGAAATTCCACTGCAGTCTTGTTCAGAGGGACCTCTGCTTTGTCCATGTGCATGGCCTTTGGGACACAATTGGACAACATTGTTGAGGAACAACAAAACATGGCACTTAAATTACTCCGCGCATCAGGTGTGTGACAGCTTTTCTTCATATTAATTTATATTGTACTACAAAAGATCTAACATTTCTATAATTCTTTTCATTAGTTTTTGACATCGAAACAAAGTGTGCCATGTGTTCGGCAAAAAAGCCACCCGCTCCGGGGCCTACATTCACTGCATGGGTAATGTGTTGTTTTAATTCATTTGATTTGTGGACCTAAGTTTTAGTTTTGGCAATTTGAAGATTTAATTGACAGTGGACAGGAAATGAGGGGGTAGAGAGAGAATTGGAACGTTATGTAACAAAAGTCACCATCCAGGGTCATATAAATAATCGCAGTTCACCCCTTCGGCATTGGGACACCCCTTGTTTTAATCTTGGAAATGCAAACAAAATGGTTTATTTTGTTAAAAAATTCGAGGAATGTGTGTATTAAAAAAATAAAAAAAACATTTAACAAGCGATGAACATGACAATAAAATTAAACATTTGTTTAGAAAATGAAAAATTGCAAATAGATGCGATTTGCGTTTAGGGTGAATTTATGTTTTAATGAAAGTCTCTCTTTCTCAAATTAAATTGTTTCATTTTTTTTTTTTTCAGGTTCAGTGTGATGCATGCAACAGGTGGTTTCATGCTGACTGCCTGCAGATAAATATAGCTATTAATATTAATGTGTCTTTGTACAAAATGACTAAAAAGACAAACGCTTCCATTAAGCTTAATGTGTCGATTCTCAATTTCGACAATCAATTCGATAATGTCTACGTAATATTATATGACGTCTTAATCGGCATAGCAGAGGTCACCCTGAACAGTACTGCAGTGGAATTTCAATATGCAAACCTAAGGATATGTTTTTATAGCTGTTTGAATATTGTGAATATCATTATAAAATTCAAGCAGACTTTGAATTCACTTTTCTCCAAAACTGTACAGTAATATTTGGAGGCCATGCACATGGACATAGCAGAGGTCCCCTTGAACAGTACGGCAGTGGAATATATATCTACAAGTCTATGGAACTATTTTTTATAGCTGTTTGAATATTGTGATATTGTGAAATTATGAATATCATTATGAAATTTAAGCAGACTTTGAATTCACTTTTTTCTCCAAAACTGTACAGTAATATTTGGAAGCCATGCACATGGACATAGCAGAGGTCCCATTGAACAAGACTGCAGTGGAATCTTTATATACAAGTCTATGGAACTGTTTTGATAGCTGTTTGAATATTGTGATATTATGAAATTGTGAATATCATTATGAAATTTAGGCAGACTTTGAATTCACTTTTCTCCAGAACTGTACAGTAATATTTGGAGGCCATGCACATGGGCATAACAGAGGTCACCCTGAACAAGACTGTAGTGGCATTTCTATATACAAACCTAAGGATCTGTTTTTATAGCTGTTTGAATATTGTGAAATTATGAATATCATTATGAAATTCAAGCAGACTTTGAATTCACTTTTCTCCAAAACTGTACAGTAATATTTGGAGGCCATAGACATGGACATAGCAGAAGTCTCCTTGAACAGTACGACAGTGGAATTGTTTTATACAAGTCTATGGAACTGTTTTTAAAACTGTTTGAATATTGTGAAATTATGAATATCATTATGAAATTCAAGCAGACTTTGAATTCACTTTTCTCCAAAACTGTACAGTAATATTTGGAGGCCATGGACATGGGCATAACAGATGTCACCCTGAACAAGACTGTAGTGGAATTGTTTTATACAAGTCTATGGAACTATTTTTATAGCTGTTTGAATATTGTGATATTGTGAAATTGTGAATATCATTATGAAATTCAAGCAGACTTTGAATTCACTTTTCTCCAAAACTGTACAGTAATATTTGGAGGCCATGCACATGGACATAGCAGAGGTCCCCTTGAACAGTACAGCAGGGAATTTTTTATTTACAAGTCTATGGAACTATTTTTATAGCTGTTTGAATATTGTGATATTGTGAAATTGTGAATATCATTATGAAATTTGAGCAGACTTTGAATAAAATTTTCTCAAGAACTGTACAGTAATGTTTTTATAGCTGTTTGAATATTGTGGAATTGAGCTGGCCCCCGTACCGTAACACCTTGAATAGAGGTGCAATACAATTGTAATGCGACTGTTGCCCACTTAGACACAGGAGATCCAGGCGTGCATGGATTTTAAGAATTGCTTTACTGACAGCACTGAAAGTACAGAAGCACACTGATCAGTCACACACTGAATACTGCAGACTATTTTAGTCGACTAATAAATCAAACATTTTCTCATACATACACATATCATCTTCGATTATCACTCTAACAACAAAACACTTTGATCAGCTCCACACTACATACGGCAGACTATTCTATGAATGGCGTGAGCGTAGCTTTTTCCCTCGCTTTCTTAACAAAGGACCCCTGAGCTGACCCAAGTGCCTGCCTGAACTTTAATCCTCGTAACCAACATTAACCTCTCAAATCATTCAAACCTCCCTTGCAGATAAACAGACAGATGCCAGGCGAACAAACAAAACAATTCACAATCAATCAAAATAATAAACAAATGAGAACAATGTCCAGTTCTTTTTATCAGAGCAATGTTAATGTGGACCCCACACGACAATGTAACACGTTTTGTGTTCATTAGCTTTATTACCCAACCCACACATTTTCATAGAGATTTTGTATAATTGCAAAATACCTTTTCAATGGAGTCTGTAGAGGCTCAAACCTTAACCCATTTAAATATTCGAGCCACTAGGGGGGTGAATGGGAGAACAAGTTCTGACGCGTGTTCTGCCACAAACAATTCCATTGTCCATTCCAGCACTGTCTCTTTTCCATACATTTAATCCGTGACACCATGGCATAAAGTCATCATCATCATACATTAGTCACACCACAAGCTTCCACAAGACAGGATACAACACTTGATCTTGGTTGAAAAGGCACGAGAAGCTGTCTCGACCATGGTCGAAAACTATTTCGCTTCCCATCCACACACACCTGTTCCCATCACCTGGCACTCACCTATATGCTCTTTTTACTGAATGTGCCACCCTGTGTCCAAATAAAGGAACTACATGTCCCCACTACCACCCAGTGATTCTCTCAAACAATAAACCCCATTTTGGCTCCAACAGAGTCTCCTTAACCTTTTTTTGTTTTTGGGATTTTGAACGAGGACTCTCTAAACATTAAACTAGTACTATTTTGGAGATGTCAGTTAAGATGTGAATGTCTTTCTATGTCTTCAGGTTCATGGAAAAACCCTGGATGAATGCAGGTTGGACTGTTGATGGGACACAAAGGCGTTCTGAAGGCTCAGAGACGTGCCCACAGGCTTCATGTTGATGGCACAATCTACTGCCTTGACCTGGAGTAACCCGTAATATAAACGACACCTTTGAGTTCCTTCATGAACATTAAACCGGACCGGTGCTCAGCAAGAATCCATGGGCTCAGATAAATGGTAAATGTACTGTACTTGTGTTTCTCTCTTCTAGTCTTCCGACCACTCAGCTGGGGATCAAACCGCCGATCCTCTGATTGAAGGACGTCCCTGTTACCGCTGATCCACAGTCGCCCAAGATTATAATAATATAATAATAGATGTAGCCAGTAAATCTCAAACACATCTCAAAGTCAACCTTGGTTGAGAAATGTAAAAGGGAAAACCGTAGACAAACTCTTCTAACATGTAAAACCTTTTGTGAGGCTGTTTTTAAGAAATGTTATAAAATGAAAGCTTTATTATATGGTTTTATGAAGTTCTCAGTATCCCACATTTTGCCTCTGCACAGCCACACAACCTCATCTCGTCTGTCTCTAATTCTATTATTCACCTTTTCCTATTATTCACCTTAAGTATCCAATTCAGTCATGCGTCTCTATTTTTTGGAGCGTTTACAATGTTCTTGTTCATATTGAAAATGTATGAACCTTTGTATCCATCTCTAATTTGTCAGAGTACAACCACACATCCTGTCTGTCAGATTGCCTCCACTTGTATGTGTGAACAATGTTTAGGGAAACTGTGCACAGATTTCAGTTTAAATCATTTGAGTCTCTTGTCCTTCAGTGAAAAGGTCATGTTTTTTCGATATATATTTTATATTTGGGTGTGTTGAGATGTACTTGTAGCGAATGTTTCAGTCTGTATATTTTCTTCAAATAAATCTTATATCTTTTGAACAGAAGTAAGAATTATTGGTCATTTTCTTTTTTATAAAGCAAGCACACTTTCAATTATCAGTCAAAAAAACGTTTATATGCAAGTTGAAACAAATTTGGAATGTACGTCCTCTTTACTTGAAATGGTAAGTTGTTTACATGGTAAAGTTATTTTAACTTGTAACTGTGTGTTACATAAAAGCTCAAATGTGCGTTTGTTTGATTAGCTAAGGAAAGTTTTCTTGAACTGATAATGTAAAAATATATCTTCTCATCTTGGCCCTTTGACCCCTTCTGTACCATTCAATGCAGGATTTAAGTGTGACAAATCAATCAGCGAGGTATTATGTAATTATATGGGTGTGTAATAAGAATAAACCAACCGTCTCTTTATTTTTTAATTGTCATTCATTGCCTTGAGCAAAACATGCTGTTCCATGTAGGAATGTTTGGTTCTAAAATGACACAAATATAACAAGTAAATACATGTTGTATACAACTATGCTGCAAAGTAACCATGAACATTAAATATCAGAGGAAATAAACGTCATTAAATACATCCGTATCAATAACCTAGTTAATTAACAAAGACACAAGCAAATGTAACTTCATGTATACATGTATACTGCCACTTGTTGGTAGAAAGGTGAACCTCAAGAAACGGCACAATGAGGTGGAAATATAAATATGATTCTAACATCAACAACTCTACACACGCAAATGACTTTGATTAAACTATATAACGAACTGTGTTGCATTAAACAATGCATCGATTAATTGAAAAGTTGATTCATGCTGTGTACATAATATATACATGCATATTAAACTGCCTGTAGTCACTACTGTTGCTAACATATCCAGGTTTATTTATTTATATTGATTAATTAATGTTCTTCTAACATTAATGTTCTTCTAACATTACCCTTCTACGTGTTTGCATCATAGAAGACAGTAAATAAGAATATTTTATACAGGCTTTTATTTTGACATGAAAAGAATCGGCTCGTATTCCGAGTTTGGTTTTCTCGTTTTCTCGTTTTTGGATTCAGACGCCAGAAACGAAAAAACGGAAGTGGTGTTCCGTTTTCCCGTTTTTGGTTTGAAACAGAAAACGAAGAAACCATGGTATTTCCGTAATTCCGTATATTCGAATGAACGAAAAAACAAACGAACAAAACGTACACGGACCTCGAAGCTTTAACCTGCTCGCCTCGCACTCGAGTATATTTTCTTTTTGACAGTAAGTGGGCGGATCCAGTCACCATCGTTCTCTACATCTAATTGGTTGCAATCCTCGTCTTCGGATTGGCTGGAATGCATTTCACACCAGCACACGGGGAACAATGGCGGATGAGAAAACACAACTGAAAGTTGACGTTCTCTGAATACTACTTTTATTGAGTCACAAAATGTAATTTTAGGATGTTTTCAGGCGAGAAGTTAGTTGTTTAAGCATCAAATCTATGGTCGGTTTGTCAAAAACCTACTTAAAAAGATACGACGACAGGGTTGAGGTCCTGCTGGTGGGACCGGTGACTCCCGTCAGCACCGGTACGTCAGCGCTCTGCTGCTCGCCGACAGCAGCCTGGTCTCGGCAGGACTTTTTGAAATGATCCGCTGGCTCCGATTTCTCCGTAGCGGTTAAACATGAGATATAATTCAGCTTTGAGGATCTAAGGAATTTAACTTTTACTTTAAACTACAGCGGTACTTTTGACCCAATTGTTTGCAATTATGTGTATCTATATAAATATATAAGTATATAAATATATATATATATATAAAATACATATTTATAAACACAATATATATCCAATTATATGTGATTCTGTATTTCTGTATCTGTTATTTTGTGTGCACAGATAACAAATGAAAAGCTTATTTTGCTAGGTCTTCCTAACACACCGAATTACAATAAACATGTATAAAATATGTATAAAGTGCACTATGTATTGCTACAATATCCAAAGTATGTCCGTGACATGAAGTCACAGCAGCTGTGTGTGTGTGTGTGTGTGTGTGTGTGTGTGTGTGTGTGTGTGTGTGTGTGTGTGTGTGTGTGTGTGTGTGTGTGTGTGTGTGTGTGTGTGTGTGTGTGGACCAGCCTGATGGCCTGCGGGTAGAAACTGTTTGTCAGTCTCGTGGTTCTGGACTTCAGACTCCTGTAATGGCCTAATGGCAGGAGCGAGAAGAGTTACCCTGGTGGAGTAAATGTCTTGAAGAGAAGGGAAGGCTGCTCCTGAGATGAACTGTACAGTTTTTGTCACACGCTGGAGCGCCTTCCTGTCCTGCACAGTGCAGTTTCCATACCACACTGTGATTGAGCTGGTAAGGACGCTCTCCACCGTACATCTGTAGAAGTTGCTGAGAATTTTGGGTGGCATGCCAAATTTCCTCAGCCTTCTTAAGAAATACAGTCGCTGCTGGGCCTTTTTGATGTTTTTGATGCAGTGTGTTATGAGACCAGGTGAGGTTTAAATTCCTTGGAATTTACAGGTTTTCACCCTTTCCACCTCTGTCCCACCTATGTGAAGTGGTGTGTGCTGCCCTCTCTTCCTCCTTGGGTCGATAATCTCTTGTCTGTGTTCAAGGAGAGATTATTATCCCGACACCAGGCCACAAATTCCTCCACCTCTCTTCTGTACGCCGTCACCAGTGATCATTCCAATGACTGTCGTATCATCCACACACGTGAAGAGGGTGTACAGCAGGGGACTCAGGACACAGCCCTGGGGGGTCCCTGTGCTCACAGTTCTTGTGTCAGATGTGCGGTTGCCAGCTCTTACTGATTGGGGTCTGCCTGAGAGGAAGGTCAGCACCCAGTTGCAGAGAGCAATGCTGTTCACATGTTAAAGATGCTATTCAGTCATATTAGAGCTTTTCATTAGTTACCTCTATAAGTAGAGGTAACCAATGAAAATGTGCAAAAGACTTGAAGTTCCAAATAGGGATTCATAAATATTTTAGTTTGTTGATATTGCATAGTATCTATTGATATTGTCTTTAATAAGGGATCTGCATGCCATTTAGTTTGTTGCATACGCCTAATAAATACCAAACTGTGTTTCAAGGCAGTTCATGTATCTTGGGGGTATCAAAGTTAAAGAACTGTTTAAGAAAGGGTCAAATACAATTACAGAACAAGATAAAAGGACTAAAGAAGCGGCACAGACCTTTTATTCTATTGGAGGCACCGCCAGTTAATTCCGTTTTTTTAATAAAAGAACAACAGTTGTCGGAACCATTATATTATATCATAGCGCCATCACTTTTAAAACTGTACCCAGGACCCCGCCCATAGTACTACTACACCTAGCAGATTCATATAGCTATATGGGACGGGTGTAACATAAATGAACACAATGTATATAAAATTTTGTGTATCTGTTGAGCGTGGCCTTTTTTATTATTATTATTATTATTTATTAATCTGATGTCAAGTTGATGCCTGTCTATGCATTCATACACCTGTCAGAGAAATATACTCAAACACCGCGTAGAGATGACGGTCAGCTGTGGAAACTGATCCGCACAGATTAATTTGTGAAACAACATGGTGTGCTGTTTCACATCGCTAATGTTTTATATTAAAGACTACGAAGTTCATCTCTATCATCATAACGATATTCTACCCTGTGCAGCAGCATTCATCCAGGTTAACTCTCATTGTGTTACTAAGGACCCACATTGAATAACTACACAGGAGTTAGTGTGTCTTTTGAAACACTACGATGGAGCGGCTTGCTGCAGCATTCATTTAGGATTTTGACAGCATTATCAGGAAAAGTTATCCATCTTCATGACGAAGATATCGATCGTTGACTGTCGACATAAAACACTGGACACACGGTTTCCATCAGTAGTCAAACCGCTGATCATGTCCGACGTCTGATCTTGTTAGAGTCTCCTGCACTAGCGCTGAGCTTTAGAAGAAACTAAACGTTAAATAGACTACTATTAATTTAGCACTTACATTAGAAAATATATCACTAATAATCATCATTAACTGTGTTTTCTTTTGTCACATCAACGTTATTGCACGTAGCTCATCACATATGTGATTTTGGTAAATTATGTAAGAAGAAAAGGCAGCCGGTGTTAGAATATATTGTAGAAATATTACTATATTGCAATGGTACTGTATTACATACCTAATTTAGTCAGGTTCACATTGTATTATTGTGAATGTTATATGCTTTGTACTTTCAGTCAGCCTCTTCCCTCCGTGGCTTAGTGGTAGTTCAGAAGACACGGTTTCAAACTGTTTTCTTTTGCATAGTGTGGTTTCTGAACGGCACAACCTGGCATAGTTTATTGCTCGTATACTGCAATAAGTATGATCTACAACAGCTTGCTAAACATAACTGTATCACTGATTTTACATTACATGATGCTTTTACACCGCAGACACAGCAACAGGGAGCAATTAGGGGTTAAGTGTCTTACTCAAGGACACAACGACAAGGACTAGCAGAGCCGGGGCACGAATCACCAACCCTCTGATTGAAAGACGGGCATGCTCACCACTTAGCCACAGCCATGATTGTGTCACTGTCACAGATTCTGCGGTTGTTTGTTTTTTAATTTCTCTACAGGCAATTAACTGGACAAACTGAGAAATATATTTAATTCAGTGCAAGTTTATTTGTATATAAATGTCAGCATGTGAACACAGGTTAATGCTCTGGAAGCTGCTATGGAATGACCCCAGGATCTGCGAACAAACAAACATAAAATATTTAATTCCGACAATTCATTTCAGCAACTGATCATAAGTAGGATGACATTTTCCCTACCTCATATTGTACAGCACACATGTGGCTGTTTATCAGAGTAATCAGCCTAATGGACCTTTAAGATACTTACATTCACATATGTAAGCCACCTCCAGGTACTTGTAAGTGCCAACACAGGGGTTTCCAAACACTGAGTTGCTCACTCTGATAGTACAGCTGTTTTTCCCATTGCAGCTGTGAAGTGACATGAGTGAAAACAGGCTTGAATTCACCATGGAGCATATGAAATCTAATCTGGGTTGGTGCATGCATGAGGCTATAACACGTACTGGGAACTGAGCGACTACAATGCTTCAACGGTCTGCATGCCGCACAGTGTTCCCTCTAAGCTGCACGCGTGCACGGCCGCGCAGGCCAGTCGAAGTGGCTGTGCAATAGATTTTTCATACCGCGCACATTTTTCAGACCGCACAAACGATTTTTTTTTCAGGGGTTAAAAATCTTTTTTGCGCCAGTGTTTCTGAGATAGGAGTGAGCCATCTTCACAATAATAAGATCTTTGATGTGCCGTGTCGAGTCTTCTTGGCCAATCAGCGTCCCGTTTCTCGAAATGCGCTCTCTGTACCTCTGCTAGCGCTCTGCCTCCGTTAGCACCCCCCACCCCCGCTGTCCCCCGCGCCAGGAGTGAAGCTCGCCCAGATCGCCACATGAGCTCGGGCCGGCGCTGTTTAGGCTCCTCTTGGCGGGCCCTGCTCCAGCAGCTATAGGCTACCATGGCAAAAAGAAAGGCAGAGCAGGCGCCCCAGAAAAAGGTCCGCCTAACGTTCAAACATGAGTGGCTAGATGAAATAGTCTAAACTGACACAGGTAGGATGAAACTTTCAGACATATTTAAATATGAAGTTATTAAATTGTTTATATAGGCTACCTTTAGGAAAAATGACACCATGTCAATTTAATAGGTATATAATTATTGTTAAGCACTGCATTAGCATTTTTCTTTCAATGAAGTTCCACTTAAATGTTGTACCTGCTGAGAAATGACTAAACACCTTTGATACTTTTATATAAATCATCATCAATCATAACCAGTGAACCATTCATAACCTCCCATTATTGAAGTTCAACAAAGATCCTTTAAGTTCAACTAAACTGACTGGTAAAACACCATCATTAAAATGTTCCCAAAGCCCAGCCATTATAAAGGATATTGAATAAATATCAACCTTGTATACATATTGATGCATTTGCTGTCATCTCTTTGAATCCCCTATGGCTAACGCAGGCTTGTGGTCGTTTTCGGCAGATCGCGTGGTTGCGAATTGCTCACAGTGCTGAAATGTGCGCTCAGCAAAAAAAATGTTTTGCTCAGTGCTGAAAAAAATTAGAGGGAACATTGATGCCGCATACTTTCAAACACGCATGTTTTTTTTTACATTGTGTGGCTCAATTTTACTTTCATTCTGCTTGCAATAATTACAATTCACTCGAATGTATTTATCTGTGCCAAGTAGGAAATTGTTTCTTGAGATCCGTGTTACTTATATTTAGCAACGAGTCTGCAGCCGTACCTGTCAGCAACTTTGCCAGTGGGCCTTGTGCAGGCGTCATTTTTAATCTGAGAGGCGGGTCGTTGAAAATTGCAGGTGGTCTGGTCACGGCGTCCAAAGTCGGCCCCGTACACAAAAATGACCTGTCCTTCATCTGTCAAAAAGAGGAGGAACAATTGGCTAGGTGGAGAAGACGGAGAGGTCGGATGCATTGAAAATATAATTATGCTTAATCCACCATGAAAGCAAAAAAAAATATAGAAAAAATATGTATTACCGCAGTGGAGGAGTGCCAACGAGTCCTGACATGCAACAAGGTGAACTGTCAAAGTAACATGAGTGAATCATATTAGACATCACAGCATAAAACGTGGAGCTTTTTTTTCTCAGTTAGTTTCATGCAGACATGTGACTGACTTGCTGGTAAACAGGTGTAGTTGGTTTCCAGGTATTTGGAGATGCCACGGCAGGGATCAGAGGTACGAACAACCTTCAGGTTCAGTTCACACTCCGTCTTGCCATTACACCTTCAGGAAACACATTAAGGGGATAGGGTAAACATTTAAACAAGCAGATACCATAATGAAGCATCCCCAGCTGATAACTCACATTGAGTTTTCTGAAACTTCCGGTTTAAATATGCAAATGAAGCATTGTCTCGTCCGATATGGTTCCAAAACAGAAACCAGAATATTATATAAAGCCAGGTTTCAAAATTGTTGATGCCCAGTCTATTGTTTCATGACATATTAAAGTCAAAGATAAATCTGACACACTAATCAATTACAAAGCCTCAGTATGAGAGTGCACACAACAAATTGTGACAATAATCAAATATATACATGAACTTCATTTCCACAAATTTCAACCACTAAATTATTACATTGCACTACAGTTGTATTGACATTGAATCCTGATTCTGAGACTCATTTCCATTTATATGTATTTTCTATTCCTGTGCAGGTAATGTGTACCTTGTCTTGAGGATGTCCAATGTTCCCTTCAGAGAGCACTCTGTATTGGCAAGTTGACTCCGACGTATCCCCCTAGAGCAGGTCTCCTTGTCTGCACGTCCATACAGTGTTGCCTGCACACCGATCACTCCGCTATCTGTAACACACCACATGAGAAATCTAGAAGCAGGACAAATCACTCCTTTATATTTGTTTATGTGGGAGAGTTTTGCCTTACCGCAGCTCAGGCGCTGGACATTGCGGCATGTGATGACCCTCTCTGTGGAAACAACTCAATAAAGGATGAAAAAGCATTAGTTGAAGTGCGTTCAAGCCACATCCTGTTAGTGGAAAATGTGTGCAAGAATCATCATTAATGCCACTCTGATATTTACCTGCTGTCATGAGCGAACATGTTGCTGCCAGCACTAGAAAAGAAACATCGCTGTCAAACTGTGTCCGCCAAACATGAGATAAAGTTACAAAGTCTCGCTTAAAATAATAAAAACTAAATCTTAATCAAAGTATTAAACAAAATTTCACAGCAGACATTTTGACCAGGTGTTACTAACATTAGCGATGACTCCATTCTGTCCCCAGTAGGCCATGACACTGAGACTGAGTAAACATCCATCTGGGTCAAGTATTAACAGCTATTATCTTCTTCAGCAAAAAAGCTGAAATCATAATTCCTACTTATCCATGACAAATCACATCATAATTGTTCTAGTTGCCAGTCAATTGTGTACTCACGCAATGTGGTGCTGAGTCTGAAGCTGAACATGATTTTAGAAGATCCAGGCTGAGGTCAAGCGTGACACTGATGGTTGCTGGAACAGACACACCTGTATTTATACTGCCATGTCAAAGGGTGTCTTCACCTCAAAACAATAGCTTGATCTTGCCAACTGGCATCCGCATGACAGAAAATGTGTAAGACTGATGAAAGATAACAATGACTTACTGAATGCGCCTCGAGATGGTGAGTAAACTAGTTCTCAATGTGCCGACTCACATGACAGAAAACACCACGAGGAGAAGCTCAGGACAACAAACAAACAAAACAACAACAAAGAAAGTTAAATGATGCACAGCATTGCAAAACTCATAAAAAGGGTCTTTACAAGGTTATGTTGTAATATGATGTCATCGCCCTGTTCAGAGATGATCTTTCCAGCCTGACAAATGCGCTCGTTCACATTTCTGAGAATCCGTCATCTCTCTCACATTTGTGACATGTGCTTCCTTGAAGAAGAGCTCTTAGTCTTCAAGGATGTAGGATGTCTCTGCAGACTGGGACACAACTTAGTTTTGTAATTACTTCCTGGAGCACTCCACAGCCACTATTGTTGTTTTCTTTTTGTCTTTGGACTTCCTGGAAGACCCGGAAAACATCGCTCACTGAGAGTCACAATAATAATTCGCACAATAGCAAAACAATAAAACCGAATCCCAAACCAACGACAAGCCACATGCTGCTGATTGAACATATTTTATTTAATACATGTTTATTGTGATCTTATTGTTGTTACAGCATGTTTATGTTTACGCAGACTCCATTGGAATGGTAGATGGATCTGTGAAAAAAAAAGAAAAAATCGAAGTGACTGGTTGTGCAAAATGTTGCATTTCTGCAGGATGGCAAAATACTGCATTTTACACTTCATCAGCACAGCTTATTGTTTCTTAAAGGAACTAAAAATGTAATACTTTTGGATTAATAGAACCTGATTTTTATCACTGAAAAGATAATTATTCAAGCAGTTGGTGATGAACCTCTCATGTTTTCCTATGCACATTAAGACCACAGACTAGCATCGTCAGTGTGAAAACAGTGCTAACTGGCCTTCGAGCTACTTACATTCACATATGTAAGCCACCTCCAGGTACTTGTACGTGCCGACACAAGGGTCTTCAAACATCGAGTTGTCCACTTTGACAACACATCTGTTTTTCCCATTGCAGCTGTGAAGGCAGAGTGACATGAGAGAATACAGGCTAGAATGTGCACTGCAGCATACACTACGTGACAGTGGGTGGCATCACAAACGTGCAGCAATCACTGCAGACATAACATTAAATTCCAGCAGCCTTCAACCTGAAGCACAAATTGACAAAGAGTGGGCAACTGCACCTGTCAGAAACGCCGCTGGCAGGCTGTGAGCAGTCGATGTTTTGGATCTGAGAGGCAGGCCGTCTATAGGTGCACGTGGTCTGGTCGTAGCGTCCATAAGTGGCACCATAGACTGATATGACCTGCCCTTCATCTGGCAAGAAGAGGAGGAAGAGTTGCAAGCAAAGGGGAACGAAAATATAGCTTTGAAAGGTCACAGGACAAAGTGGCATTAAGTTATGAAGTGACATGCAAATACAATAAAGCTTGTGTTTTTTTTTCTTTATTTTAATGCACCATAGTTTCAAAGAAGAGAAGATGTCATCTTACCACAGTCCAGGTAGGCCAAAGAGTGCTCACATGTCACATGGTGAACTGTCAAAATAACATGGATCACATTAAACGTGTGTTATTAACACCCATGTTGTGTCAAAAGTCACATTTTATCTTCTAGTGATCTTCTTAGAATCAGATCGTACACATAAAAACAGAACTTAAGTGTAGCCTGCTGCTGACTGACTGAACTTCATGGAAACATAATGCCTCCTTCCTGAATCCCCAAGGCAAGTAAAGGAAAAAAATCATTGTAAATCTCAATTTCTCACATTTTTCGGACAGTACTTATGCACAGTTATGGCATTAATGTCATGCAGACATGTGACTGACTTGCGGGGAGGCAGGTATAGTTGGTCTGTAGATATTTGAAGGTGCCGACGCAGGGGTCAGGTGCTCCGAAGACATTCACGCTTACTTCACAAACCATTTTCCCATCACACCTGCAACAGCAAGGACAGAAAGAGCGTGATTCAAGCAGAATCAAAAGCAAACACTATTGTTGTGTAGGGATGGGTATTGTTTGGGTTTTTTCCGATACCGGTGCTAAACCGATACTTTTAAAACGATTCCGGTGCCTAAACGGTGCCTGAACCTTTTCTTAAAATTGAACAATATATTAACTGTCTTTTAAAGTATACTTTACATATAAATACATAAATACATACAACACACTTGTCTTCAAACTACAGCTTCAAACCTTTTAACTTCAAACTATAAACAATATATATTTAAAAAAAAAAGAACAGACACAAGCATCAGGTGGCCTGATTGGGACCGTGTGCAACAGAACTCAGACACTGTTGGATTCTACAAACTGCTGCTTTACTGGACTACACGTCATCATTAATATCAACTTGAGAGATTTGTTCCAGCAAGCCGAGGATGGACGTTCAAAAGCTCGTGCTCGTGTCTGCAGCGATCTCTGTGTGCGCGCACTGGAAGCCCCGCCCCCTTGAGCCTCGCTCTGCATGCAGGCGGACAACAGAGAGTGGAGGAGTGTGCTCTGATCCGCACTATTTTAATAGTATCGATACATCAAAATCCTATCGTTTTTAACGTACGGGTACTGCGTTACCTTTTTAGTATCTATACACCGTGCAACATTACAGAGTAGTGTAAAAAAAAAAGGATTTAAATCGGCTCAGGCACCGGAAGAAAGTACCGAAATCTGCGTTGCTTTTCGGTCCGGTAGGAACAGGTGTTACACCCCAACTGGTTTTCAAACCTACTGGTTTCCCTACGCGTGCGTGCGTTGTCTTCACTTCCCAGATGCAGCGGTTTTCTGTCTGGTCACCAGATTCGTCACACATTCACAAACATATTGCTGGAGATCTTCAAGCCACATTTCATCTCTATTGCAGCGATCGTGATTGTATAAGTGAGCGCTGCATCACGACCACGTATGAAGAAGATCTTCAAGCCACATTTCATCTCTATTGCAGCGATCGTGATTGTATAAGTGAGCGCTGCATCACGACCACGTATGAAGAAATACATTAAAGAAAATATATTTATGAAAAAAAAAGCAACGACCTGGATTCGATCCCTGTCGAGCAAAATGCAAATCTACTGAAAGAAGGTGGCTCAACCTACAGGGCCACCTATTATTAAAAAAACTCAAGTCATTTCAGGTATTACTCATTTATGTCACATCTCTTCTGTGTCCAGGGAACCTCTTGGTCTAGGTGAGCTGAAACAACTGGTTACCTCGGGCGGATTAATCCACATCTCAACATATTTAGCGATGCTTTTTCGCGAGGCTACGGCCAGACACCACTGACGCATTTTGACAAAAACAATTCTACTTTTGTGACGATCGTATTGTGAAAAGACACTAAAAACATAGTGAACACTGAGACACAGGAAGAGTGGAATACTAGTAATGTTCTACCCACAAAACAATGAAGAACATATATTGCTGGAGATCTTCACGCCACATGGCATATCCTTTGCGGCGATTACGGTTGTTTAAGTGAGCACTACATCACAACTGCGTATGAAGAAACACATTGAAGAAAGATAAATGTAAAGATCGCAACGACCTGGATTCGATCTCTGTAGAGCAAAAATGATTACATGTTGTTATGTGGTGGCGATACGCGATGCGCCACCAATCATTAAGCAAACTTAAGTCAGTCTGGTGATCTGAAACAACTTGTTTCAGGCGGATATTAAAACACTGTCGTGGAACTCCACAAAAATATTGTTGCCGATTCTGGAGTCAGCTATACTTTTGCAAGATGATGCTGCTGCTCATCTTGCTTCTTTTGGCACTCGTAATAAAGTTCCCCATCAAGGGAGTACATTGACAGCTTTTAAAATTACATTTAAAAACTTGGTTAGGAAAAGATATCACAGTGTTGTGCGGCTTGCTGATTAGCTGCTAACTCTCTGCCGTCGTAAGCCTGCTTGTAGTCAAGTAGTGCTGACTGCAGAAGAGGCAACAACATGTTTGTGGAGTTCCACGACAGTGGTTTAATATCCGCCCGAGGTAACCAGTTGTTTCAGCTCACCTAGACCAAGAGGTTCCCTGGATACAGAGGAGATGTGACATGAATGAGTCATACCTGAAATGACTTGAGTTTTTTTAATAATAGGTGGCTCTGTAGGTTGAGCCACCATCTTTCAGTAGATTTGCATTTTGCTCGACAGGGATCGAATCCAGGTCGTTGCGATCTTTTTATAAATATATTTTCTTTAATGTATTTCTTCATACGTGGTTGTGATGCAACGCTCACTTATCCAATTGGAACCCAACCCTATTGTTCTCGGTACCCAACCCTATTGTTGTGCCAATGTAGGGGACTAATTCCTTTCCTCATTCTGGGACGACTGAATCACCGTCGACATAAGGAAGCGGAACAACACACTCAATATTATCACACAATGAGATCTGGAACCTGTTTAGGTCAAACACTGACTATGGAAGCAACAATGGCACTGCAGCTGCTTGTAATATTGATTATAATACAAATGTTTGTTCTATTGTTTTTGTTGTCTGGTGCACTGTTTTTGATTATTTTTCTGAATATCTTAGTAGCTACATTTAGAATATGTGCAATAACAACATTATATTTATTTTCCATTGCTGTGCAGGTAATGTGTACCTTCTCTTGAGGACGTCCGCTGTGCCCTCCTGAGAGCACTCTGTATTGGCAAGCTGACTCTGAGGTCTCCCTTCACCGCAGGTCTCACTGTCTGCACGTCCATACAGTGCTGCCTGCACGCTGATCACACCGGTATCTGGTACACACCAAAGAGGGAGAAATTATGAAATTAGAAATAAAGTCATCACTGGTTTTGTCTGCTTGCAAGGATCACCTAATCCTTAATTGTGCTGGGAATAAAAAGGCACCGTTGTGGACAGAAAGTGTCAGGAAATAGAGGCATACCACAGCTCAGGCGATGGACAGTGTCGACATTACAGGTGACAACTGTCTCTGTAGCAACACCTAAAAACAGATATGAAAGTAGTAGTTTAACACAAACAATAGACACATACAACTGTATTCAAGCATCCTTACACACACACACACATGCAGGCACACACGCATCATATCAAAAACAGCAGGTAAGGCCTTAATCAGACTCTCTCTCTCACACACACACAGACATACATATTACCTGTGCTTAGAAGCAGACAGATCGCTGCCAGCACTGAAATGGAAATTTTACAAAACTGCATTTCAAATTTCAGAAATAGAAAGCTATATTTCAATCATTATTGTCCCCAGTATACTCACCGAGCGTGGTGCTGAGGCGGAGCATGGTTCTGCAGAAGTCAGTGGTAAATGACCAGTGAGTCATGAAACGCAGTATTTATTCATGTTGGATCGAGGGCGGTCAACGTCTATCGTGCAAAACAAGCCAGTGGCTCCTATTCAACTGGCTGCAGTCTGCAAAAATGAGAATAACATGGGGGGCGACAGCCATCCGGTCTCAGAGCACTTCAGTGACCCAGGCGAAGCTGAGGAAGATGAGAGGAGCAGCTGTCTGAAAGAATTGCCTATTTCTAATGTTTTAAACTCTCTCCAAATAATAAATAGCATAGTAGTAGTAACATTAATACAATGTACATTTAATACTTGTGTTATTTATATTATTATGAATATGCTGGTTATACTGCCAAAGCTAAATGTGTCCTATAAGTTTTCTATCTGGCCTCTTTTTGTACCAGATCTCAAGTCCTTCCCTCATGCACTACTTGCACTACTCTGACTACTCTGTTGTCTTCAATGTTTTTTTTTTATATGAATCCAGTTCATTGTATATAATATGTATATATGTACAATGAGACCAATGTGTAATAAAGCTGATTCAGATTCTGATCAAAATGGCCTACATATACTTAATGTTTATGTTTTGGAAGAAAATGTAATTGATGTGTGGCTTTTGTGTTCATAGGCATCCTTTTTTGCAGAGTAAGTACTGTATGTTGATGGAAACATTGCACAGTTCAAAATCAGGGATACAAAGCACTTCAAACTAATTGTGCTGGAGGCCTGAAACTGCAAGAGAACCAAGAATGCAGCACGTTACAAATGTTGAGGTGAAGAAGACTGAACAGTGGATAGTTTGTGTTGGAGCTGTTGAAAATATAAGAAGTGGTGTACTTTGTCAATGTAAGCCAGACTGAATCACTAACTTAAGATGTTTCTCAAAGAGGTAACAGTGTGCTAATAAAACATTTCAAAAGTCGGATTTGAGGACCTCCATAATAGCAACGGATATAAAGAAGGGGTGATGAGATAAAAATAACCATACAATATCCAAACCCATTCCTAATGATCTACAAGACTGTGTTGAATCGAAAGCAGTGTTTAATTATACTGCTTTCTGCGACCTGGTATTTTCTCCATGTGTTTGTATCCTGTTTCCATTGACTTTAAGTGAATATCATCATTGATACAGAGATAGATATGTGCTTCAGGGGGACTGAAAGATCCAAAGCAGGCTGGCAAGTATTATTTAATCGAATGACATGTTCTTTAAAATGGAAGAGAGTGCACGTAGTAGATAAACAAGTGCGAGAAGGAGTCACATGCAGGACTTGTTTTGGAAAACGTGAGTCTGAGGTGGGAGTAGGAAATACAACTGCAGCAGTGCAGAAATCACAATGTTTTTGTCCTGATAACTGGAGACGATTGAAAAATATTTTCCAGGATGGGAAGAAAACATGGCCGTGATTGAAAGAATTTTTTGTGACTTCTCCATCCGTGCTTTGGCAATATTTGGCAAGCAAATTACCTATTGTGGCTGAAATTAACATGCACACACTAATGAACTACACAAATTAACATTAACACACGCACGCACACAGGCACGCACGCACGCACACACACATAATCACACATGCACACACACACACACACACACACACACACACACACACACACACACACACACACGCACACAATCACCCACGCACGCCCGCACACAATCACACACACACACACACACACACACACACACACACACACACACACACACACACACACACACAATCAAACATACACACACACACACCCCACTCTGGGATTAATAAAGGATTATTTAAAGAAAAAGAAAGAAGAAAAAAAACTCCCCTCTGCGCTCCACCTGTAGTTTGAGAATCACTGCTGTAGAGTACGAGAAACACTCCTCAATATAAGCCAATTCAACAGTGCATGTCTCAAGAATGAGTTTTGCAAGTGTCTGAAACCCTCCAACCAAAGATTGCTAGAATAATACATCTATTGTATAATTGTTATTATAATACGGGTAAATCAAGCATTCTGATTGGTTGAGAGTGAGTCACGGGGTGTACTTTATTCAGCCATAAAGTACTGTACAGCCTGTTTACATTTAGAGCGATCCATATCAGTGCGCACTTAAAATAACAGGTAGATTTAAATTGCGCGGCCGTTAGTTGTCATTTCAAGCTTGACAGTTACCAAACATGTTTTGTGTAAACTTTGATATTTTGGGCGGAATGACATTTGATGAGAATGTCAGCGGTGAATAATGTATTTGTAGTCCCTGTTCCTGCTGTACAGTCAAACGTTGATATGGCTCACTATCAGGAGAGCAGAGCAGATAACGCTCTGAGAGCAGACTAGTTAGCAGGGAGCGAGTGCATAAAACCGGAAACTAAGATGAGGAATGAAAAGGATTTGATCACAAAATCGTGATAATTTCCAGTGAGAGATAATTACGTCGGTAATTTCCCGACGCGAGGCAAGTTCTCTAAACATCATGGAGGAGAAAAATGACGGCGAAAAGACGGACAGAAGCAGCGAGAGCACTTCCTCCACGCTTTTTCGCTGGGTGGCGCGTCTGTGCATTGACTTTGCATGTAATCTGGTCGCACATCTGGCGCAATTTTGGCGCATGTGCGCGTGTGTGTGAATTCCGGTAGCGTGTGCGCACGTGTAATTACGGTCGCGTGCACGTTCGTGTGTGTGCACGCGTGCGTTCGCACCTGTGTGTGTATGTCGGCTGTGTGTGTATGTCACAGATGAGGAGCAAGAGCTCCACTGACGCTCACGGTCACATTATTAACTCACAAAAATAAATAGCATATTAGCGCGTTCGGCTGCTTCTTTTCTCTCTGTTTATTGTACTATTTTTGTGATTTGACCATGTTTTTGCCTCGGAAGCCGGGGTTTAAGATGGTTTTGGAAGCACGATGGAAAACAGGTTTGACGGCGAGGGAACCCCTGCCTCTCCCACCACTTTCACAGCGCTAGCTCGCGAGCGCAGACGTGTTTTCCAACGCGCCCCTTCGGGTGACCGTGGTGGTGAGAGGCGGGACAGGGAGGACAGCAAACACAGTGGGAACACAAACTGCATCGCTTCCTGTGCAGCAGAGGGTTTGTCCCAGAAGCTTTGAGGTTGAGAGTGATTTTTGGAGTTGGCAGCATCTTGAAGAGACGTACGAAGGAAAGATCCAAAATCTATTAGTTGGTATAATGGTATAAATATGTATGTGGAACCAGATTCTGCGGTTGTTACAAATTGAGAAACTGAAAAATGTATTTAATTCAGTGCATGTTTATTGGTATATAAATGTCAGCATGTGAACACAAGTTAATGCTCTGTAAGCTGCTATGGAATGACCCCAGGATCTATGAAAAACAAACAAACATAAAATATTTAATTCAGACAATTTATTTCAGCAACTAGGATGACATTTTCCCTACCCCATATTGTACATCACATATTTGGCTGTTTATCGGAGTAATCCGCCTAATAGACCTTTAAGATACTTACATTCACATATGTAAGCCACCTCCAGGTACTTGTAAGTGCCGACACAGGGGTCTCCAAACACTGAGTTGCTCACTCTGATAGTACAGCTGTTTTTCCCATTGCAGCTGTGAAGTGACATGAATGACTTGAATTCACCATGGAGCATATGAAATCTAATCTGCGTTGGTGCATGCATGAGGCTAAAACACGTACTGGGAACTGAGCGACTACAATGCTTCAACGGTCTGCATGCCGCATACTTTCAAACACACACACCAAGTGCCCATGTTTTTTTTACATTGTGTGGCTCAATTTTACTTTATTTCGGCTTGCAAGAATTATAATTCACTCAAATGTATTTATCTGTGCCAAGTAGGAAATTGTTTCTTGAGATCCGTATTTGTTACTTATATTTATCAAGGGTCTGCAGCCGTACCTGTTAGCAACTTTGCCAGTGGGCCTTGTGCAGGCGTCATTTTTAATCTGAGAGGCGGTTCGTTGGAAATTGCAGGTGGTCTGGTCACGGCGTCCATAGTCGGCCCCGTACACAAAAATGACCTGTCCTTCATCTGTCAAAAAGAGGAGGAACAATTGGCAAGGTGGAGAAGACGGAGAGGTCGGATGCATTGAAAATATAATTATGCTTAATCCACCATGAATGCAAAAAGAAATAGAAAATATATATATATATATATTACCGCACTGAAGGTGTGCCAAAGAGCCCTCACATGCAACAAGGTGAACTGTCAAAGTAACAAGAGTGAATCACATTAGACATCACAGCATAAAACGTGCAGCTTTTTTTTCTCAGTTAGTTTCATGCAGACATGTGACTGACTTGCTGGGAAACAGGTGTAGTTGGTTTCCAGGTATTTGGAGATGCCACGGCAGGGATCAGAGGTACGAACAACCTTCAGGTTCAGTTCACACTCCGTCTTGCCATTACACCTTCAGGAAACACATTAAGGAGTTAGGAAACAAGCAGATACCACAATGAAACATCCCCAGCTGATAACTCACATTGAGTTTTCTGAAACTTCCGGTTTAAATGTGCAAATGAAGCATTGTCTCGTCAGATATGGTTCCAAAACAGAAACCAGAATATTGTATAAAGCCAGGTTTCAAAAATGTTGATGCCCAGTCTATTGTTTCATTTTGTTGACATATTAAAGTCAAAGAGAAATCTGACACAATAATCAATCACAAAGCCTCAGTATGAGAGTAACAATAATCAAATATATAAATTAACTTGATTGCCTCAAATTTCAACCATTAAGTTATTACATTTTATTTTGTCTTTAAAGCTGCATTGACGTGAAACTCATTTCCAGCAGTATCCACATATAGAATACGTGCAATAACATTATATTGATTTTCTTTTCCTGTGCAGGTAATGTGTACCTTGTCTTGAGGATGTCCAATGTTCCCTTCAGAGAGCACTCTGTATTGGCAAGTTGACCCTGAGGTCTTCCCTCAGAGCAGGTCTCCTTGTCTGCACGTCCATACAGTGCTGCCTGCACATCGATCACTCCGCTATCTGTAACACACCACATGAGAAATCTAGAAGCAGGACAAATCACTCCTTTATATTTGTTTATGTGGGAGAGTTTTGCCTTACCGCAGCTCAGGCGCTGGACATTGCGGCCGCCATCACATGTGATGACCCTCTCTGTGGAAACAACTCAAATAAAGGATGAAAAAGCATTAGTTGAAGTGCATTCAAGCCACATCCTGTACATGGAAAATGCTTTCAATAATCATCATTAATGCCACTCAGATATTTACCTGCTGTCATGAGCGAACATGTTGCTGCCAGCACTGGAAAAGAAACATCGCTGTCAAACTGTGTCCGCCAAACATAAGGTGAAGTTACAAAGTCTCGCTTAAAATAATACAAACTAAATCTTAATCAAAGTATATAAAATTCACAGTAGACATTTTGACATGTCAAAGCAGGGTGTTAATAATATTAGCGATGACTCCATTCTGTCCTCAGTAGGCCATTAGACTGAAACGGAGTAAACATCCATCTGGGCCTTGCCATAATAGTGCCATCTCTAATGGCCATCTATAATCCATCTTTAATCCTGCTGTTAATGTGGAGGTTGATTGCCGGTAAAACAAATGTATAAACCTGCTGTAAAGCAGAACAAACTGTGTTAAAATATCACATGTATAAATGTGGAATACAGTTTTCTTATGAGCTAATGTTGGTGTTTTCGGGCAGGATTATGACCATTTGATCGTACATACAAATAGGAAATAAATCATCTTACAATACTAAGTTGCAACAGAGTCATTTTTGTACAATATAATTAGCAAAGGGACCCCAAATCTGAATTAATGAGGGCAGGGCCTCCCCTCTCTCCTCAGGCTGACAGTCCTCCACTATATATTCACATCAGTTGTTTGCTGCTAGATTTATGCTCTGAATGCTAAATATAGCTATACTTTGAAGGCAAAACCACAAAAGAATAGTCAGGGTTCTCTCAACCCCCTTATTTTGTTTTATGTGATGCATGACCATGAATTGTTCAATCTGAAGTACTTGATCCAGTCCATGTTTTAGAGGCTAAAAAAAAAGTGCATATCTCATGGAGTAGCAATACTGATTATGTGGTGGGTCGACTTTCCTCCAGCTGCTACCATCCAGCACCCTGAAACTCCAGTGAAGTATTAAAAGCTATTAGCTTCTTCAGCAAGACAGCTGAAGTCATAATTCCTACTTATACATGGAAAATCACATCATAATTGTTCTAGTTGCCAGTCAATTGTGTACTCACACAGTGTGGTGCTGAGTCTGAAGCTGAACATGATTTTAGAAGATCCAGGCTGAGGTCAAGCGTGACACTGATGGTTGCTGGAACAGACACACCTGTATTTATACTGCCATGTCAAAGGGTGTCTTCACCTCAAAACAATAGCTTGATCTTGCCAACTGGCATCCGCATGACAGAAAATGTGTAAGACTGATGAAAGATGACAATGACTGACTGAATGCGCCTCGAGATGATGAGCAAACTCGTTCTCAATGTGCCGACTCACATTACAGAAAACACCACGAGGAGAAGCTCAGGACCACAAACAAACAACAACAACAACAACAACGAAAGTTAAATGATGCACAACATTGCAAAACTCTTAAGAAGGGTATTTACAAGGTTATGTTGTAATATGATGTCATCGCCAGCCTGACAAGTGCGCTCGTTCACATTTCTGAGAATCCGTCATCGCTCTCACATTTGTGACATGTGCTTCCTTGAAGAAGAGCTCTTCTTCAAAGATGTATTCATTTTTCCTCCCATATTTCTGCAGACTGGAACACAACTCCACAGCCACTATTGTTATTTTCTTTTTGGACTTCCTGGAAGACCCAGAAAACATCGCTCACTAAGAGTCACTGTAGTGGAGCTTTGCTCGTCCACATTTCTGTAGATTTTTGTTCAATAATAATTCGCACAATAGCAAAACAATAAAACCGAATCCCAAACTCACGACAAGCCACATGCTGCTGATTGAACATATTTTATTTAATACATGTTTACTGTGATCTTATTGTAATTACAGCATGTTTATGCAGAATCCATTGGAATGGTAGATAGATCTGTAAAAACAAAAACAAAACAGATGGAAGATTCAGATAAAAATGTAAGTTAATGTTGCATTTCTGCAGGATGGCAAAATACTGCATTGTACACTTCATCAGCACAGCTTATTGTTTCTTAAAGGAAGAACCAAAGTAGTCACACTAAAAAAGTAATACTCTTGGATTAATAGAGCCTGATTTTTATCACTAAAAAGATAATTATTTAAGCAGTTATGGTGATGAACCTCTCATGTTTTCCTATGCACATTAAGACCACAGACTAGCATCGACAGTGTGAAAACAGTGCTAACTGGCCTTCGAGCTACTTACATTCACATATGTAAGCCACCTCCAGGTACTTGTACGTGCCGACACAAGGGTCTTCAAACATTGAGTTGTTCACTTTGATAATACAGCTGTTTTGTCTTGAAAATATCCCAAATGCATATAGCTGGACATCGATACATTAACAATAATTGACACTGGGAGGATGTACTGGGAGAATAAAACAGGTCCCAGGTTTGACCCTTGAGGAACTCCACAGGTTAGAAGAGCTCCATAATAGCAATGGATATAAAGAAGGGGTGATGAGATCAAAATGACCATACAATATCCAAACCCATTCCTAATAAAAAATTATGATCTACAAGACTGTGTTGAATCGAAAGCAGTGTTTAAATCTAGAAGACTGCGACCTGGTATTTTCTCCATGTACGTGTATCCTGTTTCCATTGACTTAAAGTGAATATCATCATTTATATAGAGATAGACATGGGCTTCAGGAGGACTGAAAGATCCAAAGCAGGCTGGCAAGTATTATTTAAACGAATAAATAAGTGCGAGTGCAGAGAAGGAGTCACATGCAGGACTTGTTTTGGAAAACGTGAGTCCGAGGTGGGAGTAGGAAATACAACCTCAGCAGTGCAGAAATCACATTGTTTTTGTCCTGATAACTGGAGACGACGGAAGAAAATGTGGCCGCCCAGTTCCAGTCAACATTGTTCTGTTGGCGCCCTCATGTCTGCTATAAATCATGTGACAAGTTGGTATGCAGTGTTTTTTTTTATTTTTTTAGAAAAGAACCTAGGTAGAGCCAAAGGCCTGACATGGTTGGCTGCACAAAGAGTATCACTCTGAAACTATGTTTTGGTGATAATGTGTGTGTGTAGGGGTGGGAGGGGGAGGGGTTACAAAGGAGGAAGAGTTCTGATGCAAAGTCCATCTCCATCTTCAACAGCCCTGCAAGAGTTTCAGCCTTGATGATGTTTAAAATATTCAGTTTTAGCTTTGTTTGGTATAAGTGAGACAGTAGATTGTGATGTTTAAATGCATCACATTTACTGTAGAGTACGATATAAACCCAATTCAACAGTGCAAGTCTCAAGAATGAGTTTTGCAAGTGTCTGAAACCCTCCAACCTGTCAAAGATTGCTAGAATAATACATATGTAATGCATGGTGTAATTGTGAATAATACCTTGTTTGTAGAATATTTAGTTCCAGACCCTAACCGGCATAATCCATTTTATGAAGTATGTTAAGTCTAAATATTCAAATAAACTACAAACAAATGTAATATATATATACATATATATTAATAGAGGGGAAGTGAAGCACTTTTGTTTTGTTGAACATTGATTTCAGTTTAAATATCCCTTTAATAATGACTACCCTTAATTTTTAACAGCAAATGACCCAAATAATGTGCACTGAACACAGATTCACTGGTATTCATATCATTTTTATTAATTTAGTTGGTGATTTCTGTTGACTTTGTAAGACTAGTACATTTCTACAGCAATGGTCACTTTAAATCCACATAAATATAATATAATTTATATGCATGTCTGACTTCGTAGACAATCTCAGGTTAAATTGGTGGTAGAGCACCAATAGTCCCACCCATGTGCTGTATTTTATCCCCTGAAGACTGGTGGAAATGTAGTGCTTTATTCTTAAATGTGTAGCTGAACTCTGAAAGCAGAGTTCAGTTCATCTTGACCCAGTCGAATCAGCGCCATCCGTATGAAGCAATAACCGGTGGATCAGGTTATTGTTTTGGATTCCTTTCCTTTTGTTTTCTCCTTTTCTCTCTCATTCTTGACTCTCAGGGCCGCAGCCAAACAACACCTTCCAGACAGGCAGCAAGGCTTGTCTGTTGGGAAGGAGGACGCTGCGATTCAATATTCAATTCAATAATAATTGTTGATGTATAAAACCCATGTTGAACTATTTTTCCTGGTCAGACCTCCGAACCGTCTGTGGTGACGAGCTCTGTCCATTCAATTGAATTATTCCAAGTTTCTGTTTAATAAATGCTTAAAGACATTTAAGTGTTTCACATCGCATTTGTGTTCTCTAAAGGAGATTGATAAGGTTAATACATTTCCATTACAATTGGCGAGGAGGATTTTTCAATTCAATTCAGTTTATTTTATATAGCCCAACATCACAAATACAAGTTTGCCTCGGAGGGTTTTACAATCTGTACACATGACATCCCTATCCCGGGACCTCACATCGGATCAGGAAAAACTCCCCCATTAAAGATAGTAAAAACCCTTTCACAGGGAAAAAAGGGGAAGAAACCTGAGGGAGAGCAACAGAGGAGGATCCGTAACGGAGTTACAGCACATTTAATGAATGTGACAGAAATTATTCATATAATGAGTAGTATGCATGGTCCATGATCCAGATAGCCACAATCCATTAAGCAGAAGGAGGTAGAGAGGAGGGGCATCCCAGGGGTAGTGGGAGGAGAAAGCAGGGCCATGGCAGCTGGCAGGACCGACTCCAGGCCGGTTCCATGTTCCGTAGGTGAAAAAAGGCGGTCCTTGAGATCTGTTTCACATGAGAGCCAAAGGACAGGTCCTGGTCAAAAATAACTCCGAGATTCCTTGCGGTGGTGGTAGATGCCAGAGCGATGCCATCCAGAGAAACCATATCATCAGATACTTGATTTCTGAGGTGTTCTGGTCCGAGTAAAATAACTTCAGTCTCGTCCGAGTTCAGCAGCAGGAAGTTGCAGGTCATCCAGGTTTTGATGTCTTTAAGACATGCTTGAAGTTTGGCGACCTGGTGGGTTTCATCTGGCTTGATCGACAGATATAGTTGAGTATCATCGGCATAACAGTTAAAGTTTATGGAGTGTTTTCTGATAATATTGCCTAAAGGAAGCATATATAAGGTGAATAAAATTGGTCCAAGCACAGAACCTTGTGGAACTCCATGGCGAACAGCAGTGGTAACCGAGGCCTCATCGTTTACAAATACAAACTGAGATCGATCTGATAAATACGACTTAAACCAGCTTAGTGCTGTACCTTTAATACCAATCAACTGGTCTAGTCTCTGTAATAAGATGTCATGGTCAATGGTGTCAAACGCTGCACTTAGGTCTAATAAGACAAGTACAGTGACAAGTCCCCTATCTGATGCAACTAGAAGGTCATTAGTAATTGTCACTAGTGATGTCTCTGTGCTATGATGCTTTCTAAATCCTGACTGAAACTTCTCAAATAAACTATTGTTATGTAAAAAGTCACACAACTGGTTTGTGACTATCTTCTCCAGTATCTTAGAGAGGAGGGGAAGGTTAGAGATAGGTCTGTAGTTAGCCAACACCTCTGGATCCAGAGTGGGCTTCTTAAGAAGAGGTTTAATTACAGCTACTTTAAAAGACTGTGGTACATGACCCGTTAGTAAAGACCCATTGATAATATCTAGTAGAGAGGCACTAACTAAAGGTAAAACTTCCTTAAACAGCTTAGTCGGAACGGGGTCCAGGAGACAGCTAGACGATTTAGAAGTAGAAACCATTGAAGACAGTTGGTCGAGGTTGATGGTATAAAAGCCATCCATACACACAACAAGGCCCACAGCCTCCTCCATGGCCATCCCACCTGAGGATGGACCGGTAGTAGTCGAGGGCAGGAGATCACCGATCCTGTCTCTAATAGCCAGAATCTTACCTTTGAAGAAGTTCATGAAGTCATTACTACTGAGGTCTATAGGAATACACGGATCCACCGAGCTATGACTCTCAGCCAGCCTGGCCACAGTGCTAAAGAGAAACCTATGGTTGCTCTTGTTTTTTGGATTGGACGTGTAGTCTGGACTCCGTTGAATGACAGAAGGACACTACTAGATAGTTGATTCCTCCCAAAAGGTGAGAGGCTGTCCTTGGATGGGTTTTTTGAGATTGCCGCTCCAATCCTGAGTTGGGAAAAATAATTCCACCCGGTGAGAAAACATGTTGTGGTGTAACAGACACTTGGAAAGGCCGCAACTTTAGGGTGCTGGACAAGCATCTCCTGGTAAACTTGGGAGTGATGTAAACTCAATCTTGTGTCATTTCTTGATTGCACCAGGCCATTTCAAGTGAATCAGAGAGAAGTTGAACTTTGACCTCGCACAGGTTGTGCTGGACAGGATAGTCTTGTAAGTCTGATGTTGTGGGTTGCACCACATTGTGCTGATAATTCCGTATAACAAGTGACTGGAGATAAGGTGGAACCGGTATTATGCTTGTAGCTTTTTCAGTTTGATTTTGTGTGTCATTTACTGGTTACATGGCATCGTTCTGAAAATTGAAAATTTTCCGTTTAACAAGTAACTATTGTTTATTTGTTGGAGAAATTGGTAAAAACCATGCTCCGTATTGCAGGAGGAAGTATTGAGCATCCTAGTTTATTCTGAAATATACCTTTCTTTTTTCACACAATTGAATCACATTTTAAAATTTGGCACCTTTTAAAGGTTAACCTTTGGATTTTGTAACATTTATGTACCTCCACCTTCAGGCCAAACTTCATCACTACTTCATTTTATTTTTGTTGCCTTGCGTTGGCCAAGAATAGCAGTGTTTTTTTTATCAGGTGCTCTGTATTCAATAATACGTTGTATTGAATATGATACCTTCACCACCAGCGTGGCTGTAGTTGTATTACATCTATTGCAAAGCAATGCTAAATTAAATATTGATTATGGTTTGTAGAACATGGCAGAATATGTCTTTGAAATTAATTTAAATTAATCTGTGCTGATATGGGGTGTGCACATATGTAGCATGTTAGAGTTATGAATAACTTGTCCATGTGAGAAACAATGTCATGCCCAGATCTCCTGGGTAGTTCTGTCTGTTTCTGTTGTGTGTCTGTCAGTCTCCTTGTCTCTCGTTCCAGACTCCTCCCTCCTTGTGTGCCGCCCTCCTGTGTGATTGCAAGCCCCGCCCTCATTGTTTCCACCTGTGTCTCATTCCCCTGTGTATTTAGTCTGTGTCAACTCCCTGTCCTGTGCCGGTTTGTCTCTTGATGTTTGCCTAGTAAACTTTGTTTTGTAAAAGCATCTACCGCTCCTGTGTCTGCTTGTGGGTCCTGCCCTCCGTGGTTCCTGGTTCCCAAACTGAGATTGTTAAGTAGGCCAGACTTTCGGGATCACGGCCTCATCTGTAACTGGAAAGAAGAAGAAATTGGGCTGGGATGCATGAAAAGGCAAAACATTAGAGACATGCATCTCTAGTCACAGTATTGATATATGAAGATGGAGGTATTAGCCCACCTCTTTTAGTGTGTGTGTGTATGACTGATGGTCATGAAGGCAGGAGAGTTCAGGTGGCCACAGTGATTTTGTTTCAGCATAGTATCGCGATACTTTGCGTGGCGATATTGTATCGATACACGGAAGCCAAGTATCGATTTTTTTATTAAAATTAGAAATGCGCCGTACGTCTTGACTTCCTACCGCTCGTAGCGCCGCTGCTCGCACAGCTGTTGCTCAACACACAGGACAACACTTGCGAGACTGCGCCGGTCAAAGACATACAAAAAGCATGAATAAAACTGGCTGCTGGTGCTCTAGTAGCGCTAGAAGCGGCCGCTTTTCAGACCTACTTCCTGGTGGATTCGGTGAAATTCACCGAGCTGTGTGCGCCTACGGATAATATTATGAACCCAGACACGAGGGCGTTTGATGTTCCGGCGTTTTGGGGATTTCCACAACAAGTATAAAACAGAACTAGTGGTTATTTCCATGGTGAATGGCGTAAATGAAAACTGTTTGCATGCACGGAGATAAGCCCCGCCCCCTCTCCGGCGCAACAGCTTGCTCAGTTTGGTGTTGGGTGTTCGGATCCATGTCTGCTCCCAGTGTGTGCTCCCCTGTTTGTTTCCCTCCTGTCTGTTTTGTTGTTGTGGGCCATGTGCTGATGTTTTGTTTTTGTCAGCCAACAGTCTCCTCTGCAGGTTTCCTTCTACTGCCACGCCCCCCTCCTTTGGCCCAGCTGTGGTCGATTGCAGTGATCACTGGCAGCTGATTTAAGGACCAAGGCATTCCCTGGCGTGTTGTCAAGTCGTTCTGGTCACCAGTCTGGTTTCTTCTCCAGAGTAGGAACACAAGCTCGGTTGAGTTGCCCGCCGACGAAGGAGCGGATAGTCCCTGGTTCCGCTGGACATTACTGGTCGTAGTTTGTTTGTTCTATTCTTAGTTTTTTTGCATATTTGGAAAAATAAAGTCCTCACTTGGATTTTGAACTGCTGCGTGAGCGTGCATTTGGGTCCCCCACACAACACCCCATAACAATCGGATTACGAACATCTATTGAGTGAGATTATTACATTGAGCAATGGGACTGCAGGTTGGTATTCAACACAGACGAGACTATTTTATTTGTTTTACTCAAAGAGAAAAAGTACAGAGGCAAACTCGTTGTTGAGCTCAGGCAGAAAGCTGGAGCAGAAATACAAGTAAGGGACGGGGAAATAACGCTCCAATGTTAGGCCACTGTTGGTAAGGGGGAAAACTGGCAAAGCCATTTTTAAAAGGGGTTCCTTGACCTTTCACCGTGAGATATCTGAATGAAAATAGGTTCCGAGTGGCCTATGCAGTTTATAACAAAAACCTAGCAGTTGCTGTTTCTTAAAAACAGTATTGACATTTTTTGGGTATGCCAGGAAAAGCTGAAACTCTTGTGGACACAATGAGTTCAATTATAATTCATGTGTGATGACGTTGGTGCCTCAAAGTGGCCATTTCACAGTGATACCACTTGTGACCACCTGTGTTTGTACGTGTGGGTGTATTTTTGGCTGTGATGTAAACTGATGACCATGAGTCGCACACACACATTGGTTTAATTCTTCGTCAGACATATTAGTAGATCCCATAACTTCCAGTTGGAGATGGGAATTAATCCCTCCATCCTGTTGCCCATCTCCAACAACAGCTGGTCACTAGTTTTATTTTTATTTTTAGCAAGTAGCAAGTAAATTGTGCATTTGTTTGGGACTACTATTTTCCACCGTGGAGTCACACACATTTGGTGCCTTAGTGAGCATTTACAGCAGCAGGACAGCAGAGTGTATGTGAAATATGTCCATAATGAAAGATCATGTGACGTGACCTCATCATGATGCCTCAGTGATGGGTTTTTAAATTGTTTCACGAAAACTATGGAGGTCTATGGTACAGAGAGACAACCCTTGTTGGGATCAATTCATCTTGGTTTTGGTCTGTCAGTTGACAGTAAGAGTAAGACATATTATATTTGGGAAGTATTCATTACAGCAACTCAAGCCTTTTTTAAATTAAAGGGGAAAAAAAGGGGCCATGCTTTCTCCTGTGGAGGATTCTGTGTACTTTTCTGTGTACCTTCTGTTCGTCCCACACACTCACCTAAAACACGTGGTGACCGAGTTTTTGAGGCAGTAGCTTTGGAATGCTCTGCCTGCACCTCTACGGTTTGCTGATTCGGTGATGTCATTTAGAAACAAACTAAAGAATCTGAATCTGACGACCCTGTCTGCCATTGGCCGTTGTCCTGAAGGTGTGCAGGTGGGCGTGGCAGACAGGGTCATCAGGAGAGTGGGGACACCTGCGCTCGTTAGGGGCAATGAGCTAAAAGGCCCTCAGGTTGAGTGTTCTCTCTCTCCCTCTCCGTTCACTCTAAGTTTGGCAAGTTAAATAAACCTTCGTTCTGTTAAACCGCTCTTTGTGTCTGTGTCCCCCTTCTTTTGTCATGGCCGTGCGGCCAGGTTCGTGACATGGTCAATTTGGTTTAATTTATGTTTTTCTCGATTCCTGTACAGCACTGTGTGACCGTTGTCTGGGATAAGTGCATTATAAATCAACTTTACTTACTTTTAGTCTTTTGTCTGGCTTCCCTCATCTCATGCACTGCCAGCCCATTTTCAGAGCTTGATGGGCAGACACAAAAGAATCCTACTTTAAAATAATAACTCCTCAAGCTTCATCTAATACCGACCTATTTTAGCCAGGTTTAGGTTAAACGCATGAGGCAGAAGTCTAGAAGGATAAAAACAAGTGTCGTTGTCCAACGACCAAACGTGCAGGAAAAGACCACTGGACCTTAGGAGGTTAAAGTTGAACTTCAATCAGGTTTATTCAACAGAGTATCACACAAGCAGATAATACGTGATCACGGGTCTGTAGGAAGGGCAGCTCGCTCCATTCCTCGACAGACTGACTCTTTAGGAGAGTTCAAAGCGTTATATAGTCTTTAAGAGCATTTGTGATTGGACAGGGCTAAGATGGGAGAGTCTCCTGGTTCAGACTTTGAGATCTCCTTGGTGGAGCACAGGGTTGGATATGCCCCTCTTGGCTCACGAATCCTCCAAGGCCACAAATATCAGTGTGTGTGTGCATGTTGTCAGCCAAGCGTGAATGTGTGTGCGTAAAATGTAACGATGTCGGTGAAGCATTATTGTGTGTGCGCTAACTGTATCTTGTCTGAACTGCCTCGCGAGGCCAAGTTCCTAATCTAACAAACTGTATCTTATCTAAAACTGTCGAGCGAAGCTTCTGCACCTGGCGTTCCCTCATTTCTAGTTCTACTGATTTGGGTAACTAACCTTGAGTTGTAGACTTCTTGGCGCCTACTTCTACAATTGTAGTTTTCTCACTCTTTGAGCTAACTTGTTGTTCTCACCTCAAATAACCTGGCCTCATGGCTTATTGCAGGGATTCCCAAAGTGTGATGCGCGCACCCGAGCTGCCTCTAGGGGGTGCGCGAGAGGAAAAATGTAATGGTGGTCTAATGGTGTAATAATTAATATTAAACAATTTAAAAAAAATTAGGATTTTTTTAATTTTAAAAATTCCCTTTGTAAGATTTAAAATTAAAAACGTACAATTTAATAAATAAATGCACTTCCGGTCCGGCCGCCAGACTGTCTTTTACTACACACTAGCTAGCCTACCTTGTGCGCCTAACGTCATTTCATTCATTCAGCAACATCCATGAAAATGTTAAACTGGCTGAAATCGGGGAAGCTATCAGGTGGGACATCTGAAGCTATGAGTAATAAAAGAGGAGAGGGACAGAGAGAGAGAGTGAGGAACCGGAGGCGAGAGAAACGGAGAGGTGCGTTGGGGAGAGACCGGGAGAAGAAATCGACCGGGAGTCGAAGAAAGAGGAGACGGAGGAGACCGAGAAGGAGGAAGGGATATCAGACAAACCGGGAGCACAGAGGCCCATCGCCGAGTCAAGGTGAAAAAAGAGGAAACGAGAGTGAGCATCAGACTGGGAAAAAAAAGAGGAAATATGATGACAATTATCTGGGTCTTGGGCTTCACTTGGATTGGCAATGCAGATTGCCCAAAGCCACAGTGCGTGTTGTGCAGTGAGGTTCTGTTAGGAACCAGGAACCACGGAGGGCAGAACCCACAAGCAGACACAGGACGAGGTCGTTGCTTTCAAAATAACAAGGTTTACTCGGACATCAAAAGACAAACCGGCACAGGACAGGGAGTTGACACAGACTAAATACACAGGGGAATGAGACACAGGTGGAAACAATGAGGGCGGGGCTTGCAATCCCACAGGAGGGCGGCACACGAGGAGGGAGGAGTCTGGAACGAGAGACAAGGAGACTGACAGACACACAACAGAAACAGACAGAACTACCCAGGAGGTCTGGGCATGACAGGTTCTGGCTAACAGCTGTCTGAAGCCTCTTATTTGCGCTGTCACCTGAACACCAAGCATGCCAGTGCAAGTCAGAAGCCCCTTACATTTTTTAGATCAAAATTGGAAGAGTTACAAAACAGCCAAAAACAATTGCAGTCTCATTCACGTGAGTCTCTCACTTTCTCCCCCTCCCTCTCTATCTCTCTTGCTGCAGGCTGAGCCACCTGCGCTGCATGTGAAAATCCTCATATAGACTCTGCATGTGCCACTCTTTGTTCTTTACGTGGCTTATGCCGTGTTCACACCGGACGCAACGCAAATTTGCGGCGCGACCAGTTTACATGTAAAGTCAACCCACAGACGCGCTGCGGCGCGAATTTGCGGCGAGATAGACGCGTTGGAGGCGGCGCGAACAGAACGTTTGACCTGGGGCGAACAAAGCGAAGGACGCGACGCGAATTCACGTGAGTTGAATTCTCCCAACTCTGGCGGAGAAATCGCGTGACGCAAAGTTGCAGCAGCCAATCAGCGTTGAGAATCAGCGTTGAGAAGCTCCGCCCGTCACCACCGCCGTCTCCCCGTTTCTGAATGAAACTGCTGCTGCTCCGCCTGAACCAGCGCTGACAGCGGCTTTATTGAGACGCTGTTGTGGGACTACGGATAATATTATGAACCCAGACACCATGGAGTTTGATGTTCCGACATATGTGGAGTTTACACAAAAAGTATAAAGCAGAACTGGTGGTTATTTCCAGCTGTGTGCGGCTACGGATGATGTTATGAACCCGAACACGGGGGCGTTTCATGTTCCGACATTTTTGGGACTTCCACAACAAGTATAAAGCAGAACTAGTGGTTATTTTTTCCATGGTCGATAGCGGAAATGAAAGCTTCGTCGCTTGTCTCTCACAGAGGCAAGCAACAGAGCTAAGCCACGCCCCTTTGGTCACGCCGCGAATTCGCGTTTGGTGTGAACACCCTCTTTCTACTCGTGCGAGTAAACTTCCGCGGTGGACGCGGCGCCGCAAATTCGCGTCGCGTCCGGTGTGAACACGGCATTACTGTGTTTAAGTAAATAAATGTGAAATGCAATCTGCCTCTGAGCCTGTGCGTGTGTCCTCGCCATCCTTATTGCTCTTTAAAAGTGACGCCTTGTGTAACTGACATTTATACAGCGGACTAAATCTCGTAACAAACGCCACGCGCGAGCAAACAATTCTCGCATTGGTCCGATTTTATGCGGCTATAAATAAGCTCTGTTGCGTTTTTTTTTTAAGGTGTGGGGGATTGGGGGTACGTGAACTCGGTCGGGATGTAGAAGGGGGTGCGTGGCCTAAAAGGTTTGGGAACCGCTGGCTTATTGTATGAATGGACCTCAAATAACCCGACCTCCTAGCTTGATTGGGTACAATAGATGCTTCTAACAATGTTGTACAAAATGAATGCTTTAATAAGATGGATATCCTCAACACAAGTCAAAGTTGAGATGAAGTTAGATATAGATTGCACAACGTTCTCTCGTATCTCCACCTCCTGTAATCCCACATGAGCTGGTTGAATTAACAGGGAGTCAAACCTCCCTGGAGTTAAATACACACCTTAGTTTGACTGCTGCAGTGCGATTTGAGCTCAGTCAAATCGTCTGCTGGAGAAAATCCATGGACAATAGGCCAATAGTCCCTTTTACATTTTTTTTTACCGTAAAAGTAATAATACACAATTTTAATTTTTTTTCCAATGGCAATGTAACCAAGCCACTCAGGCAAGCCTGAACAACTCTAAAAACACAGTTCTGAGGAACTTGCATTTAAAAGTAAAAGGCAATTCCTTCAGTTGAGAACACAAGTCGTGTCTCGTTTATTTTACATGTCGAAAAACAAAAGATGGCGCTGCCCTCTAACCTAACAAGCATTGGGGCATCAACCACAGTCGAACTCTTAAAGGGTCCACGATCCCGGAACAGTAATAGCTACATGTATAACACATTACTTGAATAACTGCATGAAACAACAGTGTATAGAACCACACTAAGAACAAGGGTGAATTATGAAGTCACAGTCACTACACGCGTCCCCCCAGAATTCACCCTATAAGTAAACAATCATCGGAGAGGCGGCCGTATAAACCGGCCGGAACGACTGTGTTTTACAGGGGGTCGAGGACACGGGTGTGGGGCCCGGAGTGTGGAAGTCCCGGGAGGGAGAGAAACAAGGGGTGGTTGCAGAGCTGGAGGACGCCCGCGTCGTGGGGCCTGAGCCAATTCAATGGGCCTATCAATGTCCAAATGAGCTAGTTTGAGGCAATCAATGGAGAGTCGCTCCGGTTTACCACCCATGTCCACCACAAAATGTTTGTCTCCCGTCTCCAAAACACGGAATGGGCCCTCGTAGGGCGGGCGTAGCGCCCCCCTGTGAGCGTCGTGGCGAATAAAGACGTATTCAGCCATGTGAAGCCCAGCAGGGATGTGCGACTGAGGGAGGCCGTGACGGGAAGTAGCGACAGGAGCAAAAAATCTCGCATTGTCCAGCAGTGCGGCCCGCTGGAGAGTCGCAGACCAGGGAACGGTGGAGGTAGGGACAAAATCCCCTGGAACCCGCAGTGGCTGGCCATAAACAAGCTCCGCGGATGAGGACTGCAGGTCCTCCTTCGGTGCAGTCCTGATGCTAAGCATCACCCACGGGAGCTTGTCGACCCAGTTGCTGTCCTTGAGGCCGGCACGAAGATTGAGGCCGGCACGTTAGCCTGCGGGTGGTATGCAGTCGTGCGGTGGAGTTTTGTTCCGAGGCTCTGGGCCACCGCGTTCCACAGCTCAGACGTGAACTGCGCGCCCCAATCAGAGGATATGTCCGAAGGGGTGTCGAAACGGGGCTTTAGTGTGGCGGTGTACTTTGGCCCGTTGGCACTCAAGACAAGTGGTAGCCCAGTGTCTTGCGTCTTTTTTGAGGCCGTGCCAAACAAACTTTGCCGTCACCAGCCTCTGTGACGCTTTTGAACCAGGGTGGGAGAGACCATGGATGGCATCAAAGACGCGTCGTCTCCACCCCGTGGGAAAGATCGGCCGAGGACTGCCTGTGGAGACGTCACACATGAGCGTGGTGCCGGCTTCACCAAAAACCACATCCTATATTTTCAAACCCGTAGTCGAGGTCCTCAAGGTGTGCACGTCTGAGTCTGCGGTCTGGTCCGCTGCCATGCGGCTGTAATCCAGACCAAGCTGGACTGCCCCTGCCACAGCCCGTGACAGGCAGTCCGCATTAGCTGAGCGGCTCGAGGAATGAAACATTCGAGCTGGATGCACTTTTTTTTCTACTTAACACATTTAAAGTGAAACAACATACAGAAACTTACAGAATCACACAACAAAATATAAATAAAAATGTGTAAAACAAAAAGAAAAAAATCAGCATCCAGAGTTTTGTCCTTCATTGAAGGTTTACATTGAGAAAGACCAAGTGCCTCAGCTTTGAGGGGCTGATCCTGTTTCTTCTCTCCGCAATTATCTGCCCTGTTTTGGAGAAGCTTCTCTCTGATGCCGTGTTCACACCAAAACAGTTGCGAAAATTCGCAACGCTTTTTCGCTTCTATCGCGCCGCTGGTGTTTTTCGCAACCATCGCTGGGGAAAGGGGGCGGGGCTTCAGTCCCTTTTCGCCGCGAAAATCTCCTTCTTCATTTCCGTAAAGTACAACAAATAGCTAGAATAAAAGCATATAAATACAATAAAAACTTACCAGGTAGCCCCACGGCTTTGCTGACGGCTCTCCATGCGGTGTCCTTTTTAATTCTATTACGAAACTCGTATGAGTTTGTGTTGTAAAGCACCGGGTGACCGCAGACGGCAACTATAAGTTGGTCCTCCATTTTGCTGATGCAACATAGACGACCGGACGGCGGTGACGAGCGGAGCTTCTCAACGCTGATTGGCTTTCGCAACTCCGCGTCATGCGAATTATTCGCTGGAGTTGAAATATTTGAACGCCAGCGAAACAGCGAAAAAGCGGCGTTGCGACGCCGTTTCGCTTCTATCGCGACGCTCGGCGAAAAATTCGCTTTAACGCAGCTGTGCATTGACTTAACATGTAATCTGGACGCGTGAATATTTCGCAACTGTTTTGGTGTGAACACGGCATGAGGGGACTGAAGTCGCTACAATGCACACCGTGCATCACATGAGTGAGGCGTGGGTCCCTCCCTCCTGTTCGTGTGCTGTGCTGTGTGTGTAACTCCCGCCCCTCCCCCCTCTGCTCAGTGCATGCACAGAGACGACGCACACATGTTGACCAATTAAATGCGGCTTGAGAGAGAGAGAGAGAGAGAGAGAGAGAGAGAGAGAGAGAGAGAGAGAGAGAGAGAGAGAGAGAGAGAGAGAGAGAGAGAGAGAGAGAGGAAAAAAAAAGCGGCTCCCAATCAGGAGCCAAGTCAAAGAGTTCAAGTCAAAGAGAGCCGTTTCGTTCGCGACCAACACATCACTAATTCACACTAATTGCTAAAGGAAATATTTAGAAACAATATATCAGGAACACAAACATGTTTTTTTTGTTATAAAAAAATATACGCCACATTTAGCCCGACAATAAATCACAAATTGTACTGCAGCATCAATGATGGCATGTCAAATATAACATTAAAACTGCAGTGGGGCGCAGTCATACAATAGCGTCAGCTAAATGAAATGTAATGCAATACATCTTTTTAAGACTTTCGTTTGGTTTTGATAACCTGTGACCTGTGACTGAATTGATCACTCCAGTTTGGCAGATAATCAGCAACCCCTTATCGTGGCATCAACCATGAACTGTAACATTTGTCAATTTTATAAAAGTGTAATGACGCAATACTTTTAGTTGGACAATATCATAGCGTTTTCCTCATTGAGGGGTTAGAGATTGAGAGGATCTGAATCTCCTCAGAAACCAAGCGTCCAGGATTAAATGTACACCTGCATTGCCATGTCGTATGTTATGTAGAAGAGAAGAGAATGTTCTTCATTCAGTAGACCTGAACAGCTGCAGCATGCGGGTGTGTTGTATTTCTGTGCTTTCAGAGAAGTAAAGACATTCTTTAAAACTCATGCACGCCTGGATGTCCTTTGTGTCTAAGTGTGCAAGGTAAATGCAAAGGATACCTATCATGTACTTGATCAAAGATGAGGGCTGTCTCGTTGGTCCGAGCGTGGAACTGCTGCTGTCAATGACATCTTTAGGTTTTCATTTTTTAATACAGAGTGCTGCCTCAAGCGAAGGGCAGATCTTGTGTGATTCGGTGTGGTTTACATTCCATAATACGTCTATAGGGGATCATTTTTAGCAGTAAATAGCATGGATCATGAGCAACTTGTTTATTCTTTTAATCATAATCTGAAACATGAGAACAGCAGTAATATTGGAGATGTAACTGGATGAATGAAAAATGAAAATCTGTTGAATCAGGCTCCAGGGAAGAAAAATAAAGATGTGTGCAGCCGGCGGTGGCTAAACACATTTAATCTCCAACTTCATTAACATACAAGTTTTATGAAATAGTATCATAACAATAATCAGACAGGTTGCAAGTTGGAGTTTAATTCCAACTCTGCATTTTTGCTATCAGAATTTCTGTTCCATTTTTACAGATTCGCTATAATGTTTTTCCTTGGAATGTTTTTTTGCTTTCAACAAAAATAAAAAAGATGTGCGAGCTATTTTGTCTCTACATTATAGACTATTTAAGTCACTCAGTGTACATGTCAGAAGCTCCAATTTACCTTCTTCGTCCACATTGAACAGCAGCAGCTACTTTAGGATTAAAGTAGTGATCATGGTACAAGCTATCATCAACGAACCAACAGTGCAATATTAAATATGAGATTTTGCTGTATTTATGTAAACATTTAAGAAAGTTATTTGTATTGTTTACACAGTGTAAATAAATCAGGGGGAAATTAATTTGGTGTTCTGAGAGAATATGGTCACAGCTTTGTTCAATTTTTGGCCAACAAAATTCAGGCTGAAAGGGGAGCGGACCATTTCTAATTTATTAGAGACCCCTGGTGGCAGCGGAGGTAAACTCACTCAAATGGACAATAAAGGGACTGCAGCACAGCTGGACCTGGACTAAGTAGCTGTAGAAATGAGTCGCCGGGGGTGGATCTGATACATATTTAACTATGCTGGAAGAAATGGAAGGAGACATTTAACTCTCATATGTAGCTCATATCTCGCCAATGAGCAGTCTTTGCTCACCCCCACCACCATTAAAACCAAAAAAATGTAATATGTATATTAACGAGACATGAAAAAAAGTCAGAAAAGTATTTCATATCATTTGCAGAGAAGGATTTGAACATTGATTGAAATTTGACCGCTGCTGTGACGATAAGACACCATTTAAAAAAACTAACCTGAACCACAGTCTCACAGTATGTAAATACCCCCCTGAAGTGACACCTATACACAAATAGCTCAACCATTAAAAAAACAGCAAGACATGACAAACAATAGAAATGTACACTAAGACATTATTGTGTCTTTAAAAATTACAGCCACAATTTAGCAAATTCATACAACTGCTGAGGAAAAATACAGAGAAATCACAGCGATGGATGCCTTATGGTATTGAAACAGACGAGCGTTCCCTGAAAGTGAAACTGAGAGGTGCAAAGCAGAACTCTGCCGCTATGCTGGGGCTTGAAACTGTAGAAGTTTTCGGAGGAAGTTAAAGGAACCTGGCATTTGCTTGTAGAGCCCTTTCGCAGAGTTCTGGGAGACTTCGTTGTTAACCTGGACACAAGCACAATCGTTAATCAGGTCATTCAAAAGCTCTACATGATGACGGGGATTCAATGGAGTATGAGAAGAGAAGCTCACCATCGTCAACATTGTGAGCAAGTCATCGGTAGCAGCGTTTTCTTCAAGAATACGGTCCAGTGTCTCCACGTACCACGAGCCTGACTCGGTGTCTCTCCAGGAAACGTAACCTGCGTTTGTCACACGGGGCATTAGGACGACACGCAGAGCAAGTCAAGTGCATCGTCTTTGACTGTGAATGCAACACACACACGCACACACACTGAGCTGCAAACACACCCGGAAAAGTAGAGTAGGACACCAGAATGTCGCTCGGGGTGGGCAGCGTGGCTCTTGCGTCCATTTCGTCGGACATGCTCAGAGAGTCGCTGCTGGACGACGTCGGAATGGCGTCCGTCTGGTCATCCGCTCCGCCGATGGACGGTTCGGCCTCGTCGGGGGACACCTCGAACCCCATGTCTCGCTCACCTCAGGCACAAAAGCAAACGCATCCCCTTATGAGACCGCTGGAACGTGTGCATTACGGATTTTGGGTCTGCTAACGTTTGTCAGTACAATGTGAGTTACCTCCTCCGCAAGCCTGGATGAAGAAGAGCTTCGGTTTGCCCTGTAATGACGGACAATGCTGGCCATTGAGGTAGTTTGTGATGTGCTGAACTGGGATATGCTGCCCGTCCACGCCGTACACGGCACCTGGGAAGCGGTTGTGACTCACCTAAAAACACCAACATGAGCGTACGTGACAAGTAATCAGGATCTGAACCCGAGCAGGTCGGAGGACAGAAAGGGGATGCATGCGTGACGTGGCTTACCTCCGTCCCGTGGGACAGCATGATGACCACACAGCAGTCGTGTTGCGAGTGGTCTTTCTTACATAAAGCTGACAGAACATGTTTGATTTGCTGAAATGCAGAGAAAACTGTTAGTTTTACAACTGTGACCTCTAACTTCTACATGTGGTTTCAAACGGGGAAAGCAGAGAGAAAGAAAGAAAAATCCCTCTTACTCTTTGTTTCAGGTTTTTCTTAACTTCCACAATAAAGTTTAGGGCCTTGAATCTTTTTTCCAGCTTGTCACAGTCTATGTTGGACCCTTTGCGATTGCTCAGCTCGCTCTCGGGTTCAAACTCTACGTTGTTTATGATGAGGCAATGTCCACAGGGGCTGGCATCCATTTTATAGCTCTGACGCACACAAAAAAGGAAGCGTGATGTAAATATGTAATCTGAGATTTAGTAAAGATGGCTTCTACAACGACGCTCGTCTTTCGGTCGGTCTGAACAGTGCATGACAAATAAATAGCGCTTACCTGAATACTATCCCGTCGAATTCTGCCTGGAGGCCTTGTTCTTACGTGCTCCCTTTCAGAGGCTGTGACGTGAGCATCACAAAGAGTTAGGCATCAAACAATTTACCAGACTCTTACCAGCATGTTAATGAATCACAAAAGCTTACACGGACTGGGAGTAGGACCGGGTATCTGTATTGGATGGACGGGGACGTCGTCTTTTCTCTGCTGATCTACATCAGTGGAAAGGGCTGTAAAAGAAACAGAGAGCACATTATGAGCCGAGCGTTAACGTTACAAGACCAGAAAGTTACAAATCAATGTGATCCTTTGCCCACGCAGACAGCTATGACGTGAATACTGTTTAAATATACCGCCGCATCATCACACACTTACAAAGTGGAAGAGGCAGGACGACAGGCAGGGCGACAGGGAGGACGACATGACTCTGGGTTGCAGGCTGCAGCCGAACTGCTGGAGCCCCGAACTGAAGAAGCTCTGACAAACTGTGCTGGCCCGTCCCCTCAAGGCACACCAGAAATAATGGAAAGGCCCGACTCCCGCGGGTCTCCAAGTCCTGCACGAGTTTTCTGGCCTGGTCACGTCTGGTCCCAGCGCTCTGACGAGAGACAGAGAGAAGTGGGACTTTGATTTTGATTTTTGCATTCGGATCTCGTGAAGCTGAAACTGGGCTCTCAAGCATAAAAAAAACCTGCCATACAAGCAAATAGATAAACAGAAACAAACAAACTTTCGAACAAGCAAAACACTTAAACCCACACACATTAAAACATTAAAAACAACAGAGTACGACAATTGATGCCCTGTATTACATGAAATAAATGATATCTTCATCAAGTACATATTTATATTGCCTCACATACATTTTGTTTAAATAATCCTAGCCACTATCCTAGTGGTGTCAGGTAGTTTGTTCCACATTTACCATTGCATTCAACATGCACAAAGAATCGACCTGCCTCTCCATGCCCTGATCTACACAGCTGGCTCACCTTTATCTCGTCGATCATGTCTTGGGTAAAGACTCCCTTTTCCAGGAGGCCATCAAAGAGGTCCGATGGGTCCAAGTCTCTCACCAGATTGGTCCTGTTGCGCTGAAGAATCTTCTTGTGGATGTCCTCCATTCTCAGTTCAATAATAACGACCTCGGTGGAGGGAGACAAGTGAGTAACGTGACTACACTGCGTAGACAGTTGTTATCTTAAAACGCTCCCCACTCGTTTGCGAAAGGGAAATGGTACCTTGTTCCTGTACAAATATAAGAAGTTATGTCTCATTTATCGTATCTGTGGTCGGGTTGCAGTCGCCATTTCCTTGTTTACATCACCGTTGTCTGTGATTGGCCCACTGAGAAAGTACGACAGAGAAAAAAAACAGGGTGCGTTTGGTTTTCTTTACGGCGCGCCGCTGCTAGGCGGCCAGCGTACCACAATACACGTAGACTACGAAACCGCGGGCGCAAGGAGAAATAAACCAAACACACACACAAACGAAGCATTACGAAGCCACTAAATACTCAATCTCCCAAAAGGACTTTCGCCACTGGGCGCCTCCCCCTCTGCTCCTGCTCCGCAGCGGCGGGTTGAGACTTCTCGCCGGAGGAGCTGCGGGATGCTGCCGAACACACCCCGTGTGTCTCTTCACGTCAGCGCGGACCAACAGGCTGAAGAACATGTACACCTTCGCCCGATGTGAGGCGTAGTGCCGGGGGGGACTGCATCTGCTCGAGGTGAACAAGCTGCTGCGTTGAGGTTAACAGCTCCTCAGCTCAGCAACGTAACTACGGTTTAAAACGACGTGCATGTCAGCAGGATGCAATGTCTGTTCGCTGTGGTACTTTGCCGACATATGTTACCTAGCTTCTGTGCTTAGCGTGCTGTAATGTAACCGTTTCTCATCGTTGACGTTACCGTGGTGACGTCAGGCGGTGTCGGCCGAGTTTAATCACGGTGTCGAGATTAAAGGTCCGAGCATCTTCTAACGTGATGGCGATGCTTCTCGTGGTGCGTTCAAAGGTTTCCGTGATGGCAGCGTCCAGGATGTCTGTGCCGCTGGCTGTGGTGGTTGTCCTCTCGGTGCTGCTCACGGGAGCAGCACACGCCGGGCCTGAGATGGACCCGTACAAGATCTTGGGAGTGACCAGGACCGCCAGCCAGGCGGAGATCAAGAAAGTCTACAAGCGCCTCGCCAAAGAATGGTAAACATGTCCACGTGACACTGACCTGTGTGATGGTGAACCTCTTTACATCCTTAACTAATGAGGAATCTTCTTCTCAAAAGGCATCCGGACAAAAACAAAAATCCAGGTGCCGAGGACATGTTCATCAAGATTACCAAATCTTATGAGGTTTGTGTGTTTTGAATTTATTTTTAACCACTGCAATTCGTCAATATGTTGTGCTTTAGTGTTATGTGGTACGGGTAAGTAAGCCGCTAATGAGAGAAATATGTCTGCCATACGGATATGTGTTCTGTCCCAAATCTAGATCCTGTCCAGTGAGGACAAGCGGCACAATTACGACCGCTACGGGCAGACTGACGACACCCAGCCGTACGGCGGCGCCCGCTACGGTCACCCCCACGACAGCTTCTACTTCGACGAGTCCTTCTACAACTTCCCCTTCAACAGCAAAAACCACAGGGACTTTGCCGACAACAAGTACACGCTGAACTTCAACCAGTACGTCAACGACGTGGTGCCCGACAGCTACAAGAGGCCGTACCTGATAAAGATCACCTCCGACTGGTGTTTCAGCTGCATCCACATCGAGCCCGTCTGGAAAGAGGTGGTGCAGGAGATGGAGACTCTAGGTTTGGAATTAACCAATAAATGGTCCTTGCCGTCCACAAAATTGCGCGTACCGAGCCTGAAAAGGTTAATGTGCGTGATGTCTTTTGTATTTGCAGGTGTCGGGATAGGCGTGGTGGACGTTGGCCATGAGAGACGGCTAGCCAACCACCTCGGGGCCCATCGCACGCCGTCAATACTTGGAGTCATCAACGGCAAAGTCACGTTCTTCCACTACGCTGTTGCGAAGGAGCACCTGAGGCAGTTTGTGGAGGACCTCCTTCCTCAGAGACTTGTGGAATGGGTGAGTGTCTTGTGATGGACAGCATTAAGTAAGGGAGGGCGACTAAAATACATGAGTTCTGTGTAAAGTGGAGGTGAGCAGATTTGTAATGGATATTCGAGACGTATACAGTTCCAAAAAACACTTTTGTGCATTTTGCTATGCTTTCAGATCACCGACAAGAACGCCGTGCGGTTCCTGAGCAGCTGGCATGAGCTCAACAAACCACACGTGCTTCTGTTCGACCAAGTGCCCGTGGTTCCTCTGCTTTTCAAAGTAGGCTCTTGCCTTGCAGTTTCCATGTGGAAACGTACCTCAGGTGCCGCTGACAGCCGTTACACAACTAACACATGTCAACCATTTGTCTTCTCATCTCCGTAGCTGACGGCGTTCGCTTATAAGGAGCACTTGCAGTTCGGCTATGTGGACCAGGGCCTTTCAGAGACGGCTGATCTGCAGAAACAATTCAACATTAACACTTATGCTCCGACCATGTTGGTCTTCAAGGAGAGCATCGACAAGCCCGCTGACATCATTCAGGTAAATCGCAGCAGCAGCAGCAGCAAATGAAACACAACTGATGCAAACTGGCGACATGAGGGTGGATCTTGAACTAATTATTTTTAGTTAAGGAAAAATAATGCATACACTTACATGAATTAATTTAAAATATGAAGTGAAAATATCAAACTCACTAAATAGTAAATGGTTGTAATAAGTGCATAAACAAATGCAATAGTTGCAACAAGTGTGAATATTCACAATTCTGCCAGACAGCATAGAGACTGGCTGTCTCATTGTTCCCGTAGTGTAATTGCATTGTTTTGGTAAAAGTTATGTGGTGGCATGTTTTTCATTGTTGTTTTTCAATAAAGGGGAGAAATTACCCTTTAATTATGTGTCTATCTTTAATGTATCCATCCCACATAGCTTTAGTTTTTTTTCATCTCAAACACACATCTGTAAAATTATGTAACTCTACAATGTCTCATGCTTATGGAAATAACTATATAGTCATCTGGTCAGATACGGACAATAGACCTACATAGCCCTGTATAATCAATGCTATGATGGCACCATGTAGTTTTCATTAATATCTTGCTGTAGGGTAATACTAATATTAATGCCATTTGTTAAGAGTTCAAAAAGCTGGGCAGGAACAAGCTGGTAAAAAAGGGAACCATACAGACGTTTTATTTATTACTATTATAGATAAATATACCAGTATCGTATTCTGGTATCGAGTATCGTGATACTTATGGCAGGTATCGTATCAAAGTCATAATTTTGGTATCGTGACAACCTATCGCACACAATGATCTACCTGCAGTTGTGTTCACTGAAAAAACGTTGCCTTGCTCTTTCTTTGATGCGATTGCGTTTTCTTTTTTCTCTGCAGGCTAAAGGAATGAAAAAGCAAATTATTGATGAGTTCATGTCGAACAACAGATTCCTCCTCGTGCCACGGCTGGTCAACCAGAAGCTCTTTGATGAGCTCTGTCCCATCAAGCAGTTCCACAGACGCAGAAAGTAAGAGCACCGGACACCTTTTTAACAGCTGTTCACACCTGATAAGTCAAGAGACCATTAAATACAAACCTAACTATTTTTTCAGTTTTAAAATTCATTTTAAGGTTTGTAGTTTGCATTTTCTAAGTTACTGCTGTCTCCCCCCCACTTTTTAGATACTGTGTCCTGCTGATCACAGATGACGAAGAGACCTTCACTTTTGGGAATCATGCGTTTCTCTCGTTTGCATCGACCAATAACAAGGAAGTTGTGAGATTTGCGTATGTGTACCAACGGCTACAGCAACCTCTTTGTGACATCTTCACGCAGAACAAAGACATTGAAGAGTCTTCAGCACAGGTACACTCACACATGTCCAACGCTGCAGCATATGAGGGATGTATGAAACTACAGCATATTTGTTTTAATATTCAGTCGTTACTTGTTAACACACATTAACATTAATGAAACAATCCAATTTTAATTACATTTTCGAAAGACGTCTTTGGAATAGACATTTGACTGAAAGCACTAAGGCATCGAGAGGCACCGTAGATAAATTTATGCCGTTTGGAGATTTCTCTAAGAATTGCATTTTTTTCTTTGATTCGCAAGTATTTCTGTTCTAGAAACCCCGTTATTGTCAGTAATCCTAGGGAGGCCATACATCATCTGAATGCCTTCTATCTCTTGTTAGTGCTTGTAACATTTCACAATGCGTTTCAATATTCTAGAGGTTACAACAGGTTATTTTCTTAAGTGATTTCAGTTTCAACTGTGTGAAATGGCCACTTTGGGGCACTAGCATCATCACACATGAATTACAATTGAGCTCATTGTGTCCACAAGAGTTTCAGCTTTTCCTGGCATACCCCAAAAATGTAGAATACTGTTTTTAAGAACAGGCAAAAATATCAGCAACAGCTAGGTTTTTGCTTTAAACTGCATGGTCCCCTCGGAACCCATTTTCATTCAGATATCTCAAGGTGAGAGGTCAAGGAACCCCTTTTTAAAATGGCCTTGCCAGTTTTCCCCCTTACCAACAGTGGCCTAACTTTGGAGCGTTATTTCCCCGTCCCTTACTTGTATTTCTGCTCTAGCTTTTACATTTTTCCCTGCTACGGCCTTTTAAAGACGTGGATGTCAGCCGGGATCGGCAGCTACCACGCTGGTCTTAAAATAGCTCATGCCCCCATTAAGAAAGTGTATTAGTCAAGATTAATTTGAATGCACCGAGGGTTTTTCTTCTTTTTTTAAATCAGGTGGTGATCCTGGAGAGGCGTAATGCTGCGGGGAAGGCCTTGTTCAAGCCGGTGACCGCCTGGAACGGCAGCGAGGAAGACAAGCGGCGTCTTCTGGAGGAGCTGGAGCGACTGCAGAAGGACCCGTCCATCCTCGTCCATGACGCCGTGCTGCCCGAGCTCAACAACGAGTTTGCCTCTGTACGTTCTCTTTGAGTAAAACAAATAATAAGTCTCATCTGTGTTGAATACCAACCTTCAGTCCCGTTGCTCAATATAATAATCTCGTTCAATAGATGTTCGTAATCCGATGGATCTATGCATCGTACGATTACCTCTCTGAAGTCATTGATGATATTCTGCACAACAACTGGTAGGTAGAAATGCACTTCTGGATTAATTTGAGGCATTCCACGTGTATATGTCATGATCTGAGGGTAAAGATTGTGCGTCTGTTGATGATTTGCAGGCGTGAGATGATGCCTCTTCTGTCCCTCATCTTCTCTGCCTTGTTCATCTTGTTTGGGACTGTGGTCATCCAGGCCTTCAGGTCAGTTGCTTTGCCCAAACATCCAAACCACCAAAAGTGTTACATAGCAGCTTCAGCCTTTTCCTGGGATTAGTGCGAGACACCATGTAAAGACAGCTAAAGACAAGTCCCAATGCTATTCTTTTTTTTACTCTTCTACGCCTACGCATTACCCTTTTTAGGGAAAAACCTTTATGCTGTGTGTTTTTAGTGACTCAAGTGAAGACAAGCAGACTAAACCGAAGGCAAAGGATGGAACAAAAGCAGAAAATGGGTCGCCAGGGACCGGTGGTGCTTCGAGGCAAGAAGACAAGTATTATTTCCATATTCTGTATATTAATGCTTTTATCGAGTGCAGGATTTATCGTCATGTTTTTAAGCTCTTTTGTTTTTTTTGCCGTCGACTGTAGTCGGCCTCCCAAAAAGAGCTTTGTGGAGGTGACGGAGCTGACGGATATCACTTACATAAGCAACCTGGTGAAGCTGCGGCCGGGACACATGAACATAGTGCTGGTGCTCACTGACGCCTCCAAGAACATCCTCCTCAGCAAATTCGCCAAAGAGGTCTACTCCTTCACAGGGTACGCTCAACATTTGCTTTTTAAAGACGTTTTTGTTGCGTATGTAACTGCTTATTGCCGCTTCCTCACTTTCATTATTTTTCTCCTAGGAGCATGACACTGCATTTCTCCTTCCTGAATATTGACAAGCACGGCGAGTGGATGAACACGCTGCTGGAATACGCCCAGGACGCCATGCAGATTGACGCGGACGAGGGCGACGGGGGGAGCCACAAGATGGACTACACCGGCTACGTGCTGGCCCTCAACGGCCACAAGAAGTACCTCTGTCTGTTTCGGCCCGTCTACACTGGGGAAGACCCCGATGGCAAGTCCTCCGAGGACGAAGGGGGCAGCGCCGGGGGGAGGTCCAGGTCCGGCTCTCGTGACGACCACCCGCCGCGCAGATCCAAACGATCCCGCAGCTTGTCCACCCTGCAGATCCACCACAAACTGGACCGCCTGGGGTTGTGGATGGAGAGGCTCATGGAGGGCACCCTGCCTCGCTACTATATCCCCACGTGGCCAGGACTGGACAAAATCACCCCCAGTAAATAGATGGAGGCGGGTTCTGCCCAAGTTTTCCACTTGAGATGTTGGATAGCTGCAGATGTCTTTTAAAGTTGGGACAATATTACAAATTAGTGCAACTACTGTGGGACAGGTCCTTTATTCCCTCTGACACTCATCGCATGCTATTTTCAACTGTTGGTGGTCATACTCTCTTCAGGCAGCTGCTGCTACGGCATTGTGAACAGAAAAACAAAATCACTGTGGCCACCTGAACTCTCCTGCCTTCATGACCATCAGTCATATACATACACACACACACACACACACACACTAAAGGAGGCGGGCTAATACCTCCGTCTCCATATATCAATACTGTGACTAGAGATGCATGTCTCTACTGTTTTGCCTTTTTATGCATCCCAGCCCAATTTCTTCTTCTTTTCAGTTACAGATGAGGCCGTGATGCCTCGGCCTCGGCCTATTTAACCACCTCAGTTAGCCGGTAGCTTTATGTAGCAAACATTCCAATCGGGCTCGTCCATTTCATTTTCTGAATGCTTCCCAATTGGCCACGATCGACTGACGCACCACCATGATGTGATCGTGAATTACGTGGACATGAAAGTGAAGTTAAAGTTACTGCGTGCTTGCTTGGGTTATTAATTCCTTTTAAGCAACACAAAGTGTAAAAAAAACACCCTTCATATAATCGTTGGTGCAATGTGATGTAAATATTGTACATATTCATGTCATTTATAGGACCTGTATTTTAAAAGAGTATGTAACTTAAAAGATAAGGTGAATGTTTACATGGATTCATCAAAATGCTGTAGTTATGTTTTCATTAAGATTTTCTTTTACAGGATAGTGTTTAAACAAAAAAAGGTGTCTGTTTATGTCAGATGTTTCAGTTGGTCTTCAGTGGTGCATTTATCCTCCTGTTGGTTGTAATAAAATGCTTTATGTTTGTTAAGTTATGTTTGCAGAATTGGCCTTTCTTACCAGTTGATGGCATTTGACCTGAAATAACTTGTGCAAAGTACCTGTGGTGCCACTGGATGGAGACACTTCCACTAATTACATTTAACAAGGTTTATATCACAGAGTTGCATATATTTAAAAATAGCATATTTCTAAATTTTAATGTCACCATCTCTGTATCAGACATTTGTTTCTAATAACATTGAGGACGACTCTATTGAACTGTCCCGGTAAGGCTTTACCCAACGCTTCAAAGCCCAATGATCTGTTATTTAGAATAAAATAATACCGTTTACACCAACAGTGAACAGCAGCCACGTCACAAGTAGCTCCAGATAGCGTGAGGAGTGGAGGAGGCATGACTGCTCTGAGCTGCTGGCTCACGTTTCTTGTGTGTGTGAAGTCTCACAATGGAACATCAGCACACACTGAACGAGTGTGATGAACCATCTAAATCATCTAATCCTCTATATACAGTTTACGATGCAGATTAATAAACAACATGCTCATAATCTAACCTTGGATCTACATTTACATTTTTTCATATCTAATAATACATTTTGAATAATGTAATTTATTATAATTAAGACTCCCTTGAAATTCCAGATCCTACTTTTACCTGAATAGGTCTCTTATTCAAAAAAGTCCATTATCCAATTAAAATATAAACATTTATAGTGTCTAGTATCCCCAACAAGCTGCACTGAATCTATGAACTACAATGCAAGGTAAGAAAACAAGTAAAAGAAGAAAAAACAGAAATAGGATGTTATTAGTGGAATCAGCTAGTTTGTGTTAATTCAATTATATATTGTATTTAATTTGCATCACTTTAACGCATGTCGTCAATACTTTGCATGTTAATTGATGGAGTTTTCTATTAGAGTTTTAATGTGAACGTGTTGTATTGTGTTTTATTATCTTCTATAATGCAATATAGTAATTCCGCCACCAGAGGGCCCCGCACCACCAGAAATACATATGTTGAAGTCTCCCTTTGTTTGTGTCTATTCAGTCGTTGTATGGTTTATGAACCCTGGTATTGAAGATGTTCCAATACGGTTGGCTTATTGCCAAACACACACCTGATGTTTCAGCCATATTTTCAGCCATGATTTTTCAAGTTTACTTATTTTCATTTTGCTTTTGTTGATACACTAACTTTGACCATACCAGGTGGATGGAAACATATACTTATCTCAGGGGCAGACTTCGAACTGGCCCCTCCCTTCTGCTTCATTGCACTCACTCACCCGTCCGGATTGAACCTGTGCTGTCGATACAGCCCTTCAGGCCTCTCCCCAGTGTATTCTCTTATCTGATAGAGGAATAAGGAGCAGGGGCCGAGAGGAAAGGTCAGGAAAGGATGCAAAATGCACTTTTTAACCGTCTGTCGTTGATGTCTTTGTTTTTGAGGTAATAGTGACTTGACCATGCTCAGTGAGTATGTTGTGAAAGGGAAGGCCCTCCCTTCCTCTCGGAGCAGCTTTGGCCCTCATCAGATTTATTGGCAAACATTTCACCGCCTGTGTGAGAGAGACGCCGCGTGCATCCGTGTGTGTTTTGTGCATTCAGCCTCGAGTGAAGAGCTCGAGTTCCTCTTCGTGTGTTCACTTTTAATCACTGGAGCCTCACTGACTGTATCCTGTGTTTGTACGTGTGGGTGCATTTTTGGCTGTGTGATGTAAACTGATAGAGCCAAACCATGAGTCGCACACACACGTGCACGCGCGCACACACACACACACACACACACACACACACACACACACACACACACACACACACACACATTTTTTGTATTTCTTGTCAGACATATTCGTATATCCCAGAACTTCCAGTTGGACAGTGATGAGAATAAATCCCTCCATCCTGTTGCCCATCTCTAAAAACAGCAGGTCACTTTTTTTTTGTTGCAAGTAGTAAGTAAATGGTGCATTTGTTTGGGACTATTTTCCACCGTGGAGTCACACACATTTAGTGCCTTAGTGAGCATTTACAGCAGCAGGACGGTGTACGTGAAATATATTCTGAGTCCGTAATGAAAGATCATGTGACGTGACCTCATCATGATGCCTCAGTGATGGGTTTTTATAGTGTCAGGACAACTATGGAGGTCTATGGTACAGAGAGACAACCCTTGTTGGGATCAATTCATCTTGGTTTTGTTCTTCATGGGATTTGTTGACAATAAGAGTAAAACAGATATTATATTTGGGAAGTATTCATTACAGCAACTCAAATCTTTTTTAAATTAAAGAGGAAAAAAGGGGCCATGCTTTCTCCTGTGAAGGATTCTTTGTACTTAGTCTTTTGTCCGGCTCCCCTCATCTCATGCACCGCCAGCCCATTCTCAGAGATAGATGGGCAGATACAAAAGAATCCTACTTTGACGTAATACCTCCTCAAGCTTCATCTAATGAAAGAAAAGAAACACGCACTTTATTAACCCCCTTGGGGAAATTGTTCTCTGCATTTGTCCCATCCCTGGTTGAGGGGCAGTGGGCTGCCCTTTGAGGCGCCCAGGAAGCAGCGTCTTGCTCAGGGACGCTTCGACATGTGAGCTATGGGGGGACTGGGGATTGAGCCGGGTACCTTGCAGTTACGGGACGACCACTCATCCCCCTGAGCTAGAGTCGCCTATTTTAGCCAGGTTTAGGTTATACACACACGAGGCAGAAGTCTAGGAGGATAAAAACAAGTCAAAGTTGAGACGAAGTTAGATGTAGATTGCACAACGTTCTCTCGTATCTCCACCTCCTGTAATCCCACATTCTTGAGCTGGTTGAATTAACAGGGAGTCAAACCTCCCTGGAGTTAAATCCACACCTTAGTTTGACTGCTGCAGTGCGATTTGAGCTCAGTCAAATCGTCTGCTGGAGAAAATCCATGGAATTAACTGAAGGCGTAAATCGAGGACCACGTAAATCTACCCTCTGAAATATTCATGCGCCCTGATTGAGTAGTTTCAGCCTAATCAGTAGACGTTTGCATTGTGGTTTATCATTTTTCATCAGCTAACAACCTTCATGTGTAAGTACTAAAAACACACATTCCTCCAGCTGAATCGATCCCATTGATTTGAAATCAATTGATTGGATAGTTTGTAGTAATTAATATATTAATTAATATAATTCTCATTTACGTATGTAGGTCCAGGTCTAAGAAAGTCAAAAATAACAAATCAAAAGAAGCATATTTTGGTCAACAAATAACTCACACCCACCCAGCTCTGATGTGTCAGTTCAGTCAAAACAGGAAGTGGTTCCTTTGTTTTCAAAGATTGCTATGGTGAGGTCACTTCCTGTCTGTCCATCAGAGCCACTGGTGTCCTTCTCTAGCCCGTTTGCTCTCTCAGAATTTTGAGGACGAAGCAGGAGTAAATCGAACAGAGAGAAGAAAAACGTGGCAAAGAAAGCATGCGACTGGAGCAGGAGAAACACAAGACAAAAGATGACCACAAGTGCACTGTGAGGGAGCACAGGAACAGCTTTAAAAAAAGATTTGATGAGAAACCAAGAGCTGCAGTCAAATAGGAAGAGTCACAAGGTACAAATACATAGGACATAAGGACATAGGAAAAGACACCGCAGTTCTCAGAGAATCTGACTGCACTTAGGTTACATATGTTGTTGTTTTTTACACTAGAGCTGTTATTAATTGCCGGATAAACATCACTTTAAACTGCGCTGCCACAAGGAATTGTGGGACGGCATTATCTTCTTTCCTTTCATAAAAGTCGGTCCAGTGTACTCAATGCAAAGGATATAAGAAAGGAAGCATTGAAGCGCCTTTATTTAGCATCTACAGAAAACGACACATACTTCTGGGTCACTTCCAATAAAGCTGATTCTGATTAGGAACCTTCCTAAGATAGAAGTGTGCGTCCTTCTAAAGTGTCCCATCTGAAGCCCCCAGATTCACATTCACACATTCACAAAGAATCAACATCAGCAAGCCTTCATTTAGTGATTTGGAGGTCAAATCAAAACGTTAACGCTAGATTACATATAACTGTTCAACAGTGTTCTAATGAGGATGCTTTCTTTTTTAAATGCATTCCCTAAAACCCTGATTCTGTGTTAGATATATTAAATAACTATATCAATACGTGAAACATTATCTGTATGGTAGACACCTAATAAACTTTCATGTTTCAAAACACATTTTGCCCACTGATTGATTACTTAAGATCTTTTTTTTTATAATTTCTATGCTCTGCATTGATTGATTAATTACTTTGTGTATTTATTCCATAGCAGTAGTTGTGCTGTACCTGCTTTACCACCGAGTCTTGCTAGATTTTACTTGAAAACAACTTTCAGTGTAGTTTAGAAATGGGCTTTAGAAAATAAATCCCCAAAAAATAACCTTGCTACACAGGTGCATTGTGGGAGCTCTCCTGGTAGAGCAGGGCCCTAGGTACTCATCAGTACCACAGAGGGTGAGACTGCAATGTAAGGCAGAGGTAGAAAGAGTACTATATACCATACTCAAGTAAACATCACTGTTACTTTTAAGACGTTCTACACAAGTAAAAGTGTTCGTTTGAACAATGTACAAGGATTTGGTGGCTTCTAGCAGTGAGGCTGCAGATTGAAACCAACCGAAACATCTCCCGGGGCCGAGTGTGTCGGAGAACTATGGAGCCTGACGCCAACACCCAAATGGCCCCGTCTGAAGCCAGCATTTGGTTGGTCTGTTCTGGGCTACAGTAGAAACACGGGACTCAGTTAAGAGGACCCGTTTCATATTTAGATATAAATGGCTCAACACAACTATTTATATTTTCAGATGATGATAAAGAAAACATACGTATTATTATACTCAATTTCAGCCAATGCAAACACTGGCCCTTTAAGCAAAAGTAAAAAAGTAGAGGTTAAAACATTATGATTTTTTATATTTGTAATTTATATGGAAAAACATATTTAATGGAACAACACCAGCAATAAAACCAACTCTGTCCAAACCAGCAGATGGTCACTCTGCAGTCTGTGCGTACAGCTGCTTATTAATTATACATTTACAACTACCACTAGATCTTGACAAGAATTAAACAGAAAAGAGACAAATCTCATGAAACTAAAATGATGGGGAAAAAAATTAATAAATCGAGCGATGGACAACACAGCGCCAAACACCTTGTAGGATCAACAGCAGAATAACACATCCCCAAAGCAGACATCGAGGACATGCAAAGAATATTACAAACAGAAGCTTCAGTCACAAACACACACAACACTATGCTGAGGTACAATAATGCTGATTTTATTACCACACCCTTTATGTAGTCCCTAATTTGATTGCGTTTGAAGTATTATTTCCGGGGTTGCACAACTCTACACCATATAAGCTCCGCCCACCTGCGGCCACAGACACACCTGCAGCTTCTCCTGTTGCTGCAGCTGCTGAGGCATCGCCCGTCTATTACGTTCCATTCTATCACAGTTAATCAGGAACTTTTTAATGTGACGTTAGTCGCCAGCTGCTTGCAGGGCCGTGCTCTTGTTGGTTTCCTGCAGGGAAGCGCTCCTTCTTCTCTTCTTTTCCACTAATTTTCCTGTTCAGTCTCCCGTCCCGCCGGCAGCAGGTTGAGCGACCATCTTCCCTCCCTTTCCTTTGGTATTTGTTGCACAAACAACAGATTCATCCCGAGGTGTTTACACACCGTGCTAGTTCTACTTTCGATTTGTCTCTATTTCTTCCTTCGAGCAATTGTACTCATCTCCTGTTTCTTGTTTCTCAGCTCGTTTTCATCTTCCCTGGCTTTTCCCTCCTTCCGATCCCATTCAATGTTCTCCTCATTGTCTCCCTCCTACCTTCACAGATTTGCAAAAACATACAAGCTTCATTTCAACTTGAAGAGCCATAAGGGGAAGACAAACAAAGGGAAACAATTATTATATAGCTTCTCAAAAAAATGTGACAACAGAGTTTGTTTAGTCTGCAGTTCTGGCTGCTTATGGGGGGGAAAGGAGCGCTGCTTAATTACTTGGTATAATTCTATCTCTAATATTGTGTTTTCCAAATGCTGTCGCAACAAAACAACATCTGTCCACTCCACTTAATGGGTTAGGTTTTCTGTATTCATAGAGATAATAAGCACTTTCACAGCCGAGGCATCTTACAAACATTTACTCCCGTCTGTGATACTGAGGACTGTTGCTATCCCGTCTATGAACAGCAGTCATCGTCACCGTTGGCTTCTTTTAGCGATGGCCGCAACATGAACCAAACCGTTTTAGTTGCCTATACTTATAGTCACTTGCCTAATAGTCACTAATCTGTTGTCAAAGACAGTAGAGGACAGGGGGACAAAAAGGGGACATTTGACCCGAGCTCAATATGTACAAAAATGACGAGAAAACCAACCATGCTAAATTCCAACAAACATTTATTTGAGAATTATATGACAAATAGGAGGCAGTTATAATATCTTGTTTTACAAGCTACATCGGTCAGAGAGAAAAAAAACCTTCAAATCCTCAACCATTTACAAAATCCACTTTGATCAAATTTCCTCATGTCACTCGTTAAACATTTGCTGCTTTTTTTTTCTTTTTTCGTCAGCTTCAAAATGCACCTATGTTCAGAAGAAATGCGTACGTGTGGTCTATACAGAGAGAGAGAGCTACATACTTCCACAGCGACCTGGTTCAGATCAGCTGTTGACATTCAGCTGTTCTCAAAGAAATAAAAGGAGACAGATAGTACAAACCTTTTCTTTCTTTTCCAATTTGCAATAGAAGGGGGGAAACATTTCCTTCATTTACTTCGTCATTCATTACATTCTCCTTTTATTCAAGAAAACAGGTGTTATTAAAAAAGACAAGAGCAGGTTTTATAAAGCAAATATACAGGCAGTCTCTAGGTAATAGTTTAGCTAACATTATGAACAGCTAAGAATTCATTTACATATTCCCAGGATGTAATAATCATATGAATGGTATGGAAACGCGTTAAAAAGGCTGTTTTTCAGGCAACAGGCTGAGAGACACACAGGTAGCGATGAGACTTGTGGTTTGTGCCATGCAACCTGTAAGAGCTCATCAGCTGTTGGCTGGTGATGATGTGCGACCTATAAAACTGTCTGTCATTGGTTGCTATGTCTGGTACTTATAACCTGAGGGGGCGGAGCAAATATAAACACCTGGCAGGCAGGTGGAAAGGCCGGAGAGGCAGAGGCAGAACTGACCAATGACATCGGAGTCGGAGAGAGTTTTGAGTCTTATGCTGGCGAAAGTACATCCATGTGAGATACCAGAAGGAGCTGGGAGGTGTATTTCCAGCTGTCCATCAGATCTTATTATAGAAAAAAGCATGAGTTTAAAAGCAATACAAACAAATTATTGTATGTGTTCAAATCAGCTAAAAGCATTAAACGTTGTTCTGTATTTTTTTGCATTCTCTAATATGAAATGAACCCAGCGTCCAAACAACAGTGGCAGTTTTATCTACAGCATCACCATGTGCTGCAATCGTCTATTGTATCATGTCTAAAAAAACAACCTATGTTCGACGCAACACTGGAGGTTGGCTGATACCAAAATATAACTGAGGTCTGGTCACACAAAAGCAAAACTAATTTCTAAGTCCTACTGTACTCCTGACACTGAGGTACTGAGGTACACCCTTATTGGTATGCAACGCATATAGTCAGTCAAAATGTGTGTAAAGTAGAGCGACAGTCAAAGATTGATGTAAACACAGATCATTCTGCATATTAAGACATCTGATCTTAACTCAAGATGCACTGAACCCTCATGCAGTTTGCACTAGGTGGAGTCAAATATGTGCAGAAAATGTAGTGTTTAAATTCAAGCCAGTCCTCCTTGCAGAGGAGAGGCACAAAGTGACCTTCTTATTAAAAGCGATGCACCGTAACGTTAAAGATACATTGGTATCTTATTGTTGTGTTACTTAATGAATCGTCTCAGAGTTTGGTAATGGTATAAAAAGTGTAAGAGGTAAAAGTGTAAAAGGTCTTTCTCAATATCACTCGTGTCATTGAGCTCGGCCACATCAGGGACTTTTGAAAACGTCTACGTTTCGCATCAGGGTGCAAATATTTTTACTGATCAAATAACACCATTGTTTTAGCAAACGATGCCAACACTTCTCTAATAGTTGTCAACAGTGCATTTTGTAAAAAAAAAAACGAAGAAAAAAAAGATTTGTTTCAGGTTTGTGCTTTTATTTTGTAGGGGGTTGCATTTTTTCAATTCAAAATAAAAATCCCACTTCCGTCTTGCCTTAGTGTCATCACATACTCTGCCAAGGTCTACCTCATTCTACAGAATGCTTTCTTTCATCTACTCACTCTACACACGGGGGTTTATGTATGGTTATGTTGTTATTAGTGTTGAAAATCCCACAAATAAAAAACATATATAAAGACCTAATACTGGCATTTGGTTGCTGTTTTACATGTTACATGTTTTAATTTCAAATGTGATGGACTAATAGCTTTACTATGACATATTCTGTAGTTAGAAACCAAAAACAGAAATAGTACCAGTGTACACATCCTGGTGTGTGGTGGGAGAGACTGTCATACTGGACTGCGGTTACATTCTGCACTATGTATCAACTTCTCCAGCTCTTCATTTATTTCTTTATTTCTTTACGCAGACATAATGGAGACACCAAACGTATGGGGCCATAATGAATGGAAAAATGTATTCAGTTGCTTTTATATGGCTCTCTTACCAGGACACTACTAACGTGTGTGAACTATTTTGAGTGTAGATAATAACATGTTGGTCAGCCAGCCAGCTATCAAATGTCTTGACATGCAGTGTGTGCTGTAATTTGTGTAGGAAGGCATTAGCATTAGAGGCTAATATTTGGAAAACGGGGGAATGTATCAATACCAAGCTTGATCATTTTAACCGGTTGGTTGGCAGACATATGCCTGTAGGCCCGGATTGTATATCTGAACTGAAATGTGCCAGACCACCTGACTAGGAACACCACATTTAGAAATGTCGGCGACATTAGCATACATAGCTAGTGCCACACAGAAGCAGTGTATTTAGTGAATAATTGTAGCAAACATAACCATGGAGAGGCTGCAAAGAAGTGATTTAGTCGGGAAAAGCTAGTTCTGAAGCAAAGGTCACCGCTTTGCTAAGTAAACCGTTAGCGAGCTACATCTTAGCGAGCTGTTTCCCTTCTTTTCTACTGTTGTAAAATACATATTTTACAACACCAGATGTGGTTTAATAATTGTGTAAGGTAACTACAAAGCTTTAAAAGACAACCTCATGGAATGTAGACAGGAATGGATGTGTACTTATTTGATTTCATGTAGTCTTAAACCAATCAGTGACCCATTGGCGAAAACAACCTGTTGTATAATTGTGGTCAGATATCGGACCGTCTATTCCCGTGGCGAGTAGCTTCTGAAGTGGTGACTGTTTTCAGATAATTGGTTTTCTACAAGCGTTGATGGCTGGAGTGGAGACAGACGGCCGCATTTAGTCTGTGGGTTTTCCTCACTGTGTTATTTAAATACATGCACTGTTACTGTAATGCCCTATTTTAAACTGCTGAGTCATTAAATGGTGTGCAGAGATGGAGAAAAACGCTCGACTGCAGCTCATAAATAGAAAGCCGGCGAGACACAATTCAAGCAGATGTCACACTAAGTAGCACCATGATAACAAAATAGAAATAATAGAAACATAGTAATGTAATAATAATAGAATAGAATAAATCTGCAAAAACATCCATATAAAATAAACAAAACAAAAAATAATTTACTTTCCAGAAATACAATAACCCTTGATATAAAAAAAGTTAGTATAGTGTGCATACTATGTCCTACTATACCTGTAAACCATCTTGTCCGTCCTCCATTGTGGTACAGTACTTTATTGTAGCTTTACTTAGTACAGCCTGATCGCAATTATGTGCATAAAAATCTCAACCATTTAAAAAAAAAAGGCCTGCTGTGTTTGTTTGTGTGTATTTTTTTTTTTAATATGGAGTCCAGTTTTGGTGTGAGCTGACGAAAAGGTAATCTGACAGGCACTTTGAATATCTATTGATTGATTAGAAACACAAAAAAAAAAAAAAGGGACAGGAGAAAGAAATGGAATTAAAAAACCCTTTCAAATATGATTGTTTTCAGTTTACAGTATTGTTTTAGGTTTTCAATTCACCAGTAAGACCATTTGTGTCAGTACCCCTGTAACATACTTTGTCTTTTACGTCTCTTACGTGTGTGGAGAACCTACTTGAAGACATTTCATATCGTTGGACCTGACTGTCTTGAATGTATTTCTCAAAAAGTAAAAACTCAGTGCTTTCAGTACTCTGGCTTCAAATGGATAGTCACAGCTCTCAGCTTGTTGTTGTTTACCAAGATCACGTTATAATGCTACATTTTTTAAAATGCGTATAGATTTCGTAGAGTAGCTACGCCGGCGGTGTAGTACTACTACACAAGGACAGTTGTGCGCGAGAGAAATGATGCACTGGTACACCATATCGCTGAGAATTCAATGACTAAACGTACATACAAACCGTACACACATACACATCTGGGAAAGACTCTCTTAATAAAAGGAATGCATTTGAATTCTCCTTGGACACTCTTTAGAGTTAGTGAGCGTTTCTGGACGATAACCATTTGGAGTTTGGACACACCTCGTATCGGACGCCATGAAGCACAGTCGGGTCGGGATGCACCGATAACGCTGACGGACATCGGGTCAATCTCATCAATGTTGTTAAAATAGTTCTTAATTACGTAAATCAGATTCCGTGACATTGATTCTGTACCTTCTTTACAGAATGGAGTGAATTGGAATACTTTTCATGTTTTGGCTTTGGGCGTTTGTAGCATGATGCCAAACTCATTGTTGAGGCATTCTGAAAAAGTGATTAGATAAGTTTAAAAAGTCCTATCAGTGCATCTCCGACCAGTGACAAGTGAAAGACTGCAGACGGGCTTTTAGGTTAACGATCATCAAAGGGTTAAGGATGAATCTTGACATCAGTTAAGAAATATCTCAAAATAGGAAAACGAACAGGCACTTTCTGCCTGCTGTAACAGGTTAAAAACCAAAACTATAATTTTTCACAATCAGGAAACGTCACAAAACGTTTGAAGTGTTTTTTTCTTACATATATAGGGTTTAGTAATCATGACTAAGATGCCACAAAACATCCCCGTGTTTGCGGCCAAAGTCCTTCTGTGTGCAGAATGGACAGTTACTTCTAAACAAGCCTGGGGAGACTTTTGTTGTTTCGGTTTGCTACTACGCAACGACTTGTAGGAGGTCAACTCAAATCGGTTGTATGGTCTCATTTATAGAGCTGCCCAGTCCAAACACTAATCAATGGAGTCCAAAGTCTGGTCATGCTGGGATTTGTAGTCCAGTGGAACTAAAATTTCTCCTTCAGCGATCCGCTGTAACAGGAGGACCATTGAATACCAGGCTGCAACTGAAGCAGACGTGTCATCAGAAGGTGGCGATGTCAGATCCCTCGCTGGAATGTTATTGTGCTAAAGAATCAAAAAGGCAAAATTGCATTTCCCAACACAGCATGTGTAAGTATATGACGACAAAGTTCAAAGAGAAATTATCTTAGATTGATGGTTTCAGAGTTGCGACCACAACGTGGAAGATCTTTCCAGCTTTGTCGGTGTCTCCTCTCCAGTTTTACACGGTGGCTCTCAAAGTAACACATGCACTTTCAACGCTTACTCAAATTGGGACGACGTAAATCCAACATGGCTACTTGTCCGACAACATAGTGGCAAAACGGACCAGTTGTAGTACCTTGTTTTGTAAAGGGGTGGGGGTGTTAGTAGATCTGGTCCTGACATCGTAGTTTTACTTGTTAGACTCCCTCCAGTTCGTAGAGTTGTTCTTGTTTAGTGAAGCGTGTCAGATTGTGTGTGTTTCATGTCCTGCTGGTAGGGTTGTGATGGTTGGATCTGTTGCTGGCTCGCAGTTGCTGTCCTCCCTGTCCTTGGCATCGGAATGGTACAGTCCAAGACGAGTGTTGTGAATGTGTGCATGTGGCAGTGGGTTTGTGGGGCAGTCTGTGCAGTGTGCTAGCAGTGTGGCGTGATGTTTGGCAGTGCACCAGTGTGGCAGGTTGTATGTGTCGACGTGTACATTTGCTGATGTGTTGTGATGCGTTTTCATGGCAGTGACGTACAGTGTTTGTGAACAGTCAGTACTGCGTGTGTGCGTGCGTGTGTGTTGCGTGTCTTTGACGAGGTCGTCACTCGTTGCAGGTGTCCACCTTCTCCTCGGTTGCCGCCGGAGACTCTTGTGGGCGGTACTTGCACTGGCCAACCGTATGGCGAGCTGCTGCTCTTGATGGTCGGGCGAGGCAGGAGGAGGACTGGCCAGCACAGTCACAGGGTGCATCCTGGGAAATGGAAAGATGTGTTATTAATCCAAACACACTTTTTTTCTTATTATTAACATTTTTTTTAAGTTTAAAAAGACCATACCAGGGAAAAATTAATCTTCTCAACTACAACTTATGTTTTGAGGACCATTTCACAATGCAGTGCCTATTTTTCTATATTCACCATCTCAGTCAGCTGTTTTTAACTGTGATTGTTGACCCCATAACAAATAAGATTTGTGGATGATGTGGAACCCAGTGGGTTCCTGTCTCATCAGTTGGTGTTAGCAGTTAGCTAATATGCTCAAACGTTTTTAAAGTCCAATGGATTTTCATATGGTACGGAAATGAATGGAAACGGTCAGAAATACATAATAAAAAAACTGAAAATCCACTGTCCTAGTGGAATGGTAGAAAAAAAACACAGACCTTTTAAAACCCAGATTAATTCTTGGCAAAGGAGCTGTGACAGTAAATGCTAGTTCATGTAAAAACACGACGGTTCATAATAAAAGCACATTTCCAGTGGCCGCACCTCTGTCCCAGATCCTGTGACGGCGCCTGCGTTGGTCACCGTTTCCTTCCCTCCGCCCATGATACCGACCATCTCCTCTCCGGCCGTCTGTCTCATGAACCTCTTATTGACGATCTTGGTCACGCTGTCGTTGCATGTGGCCAGCGCTCCGAATCCCCCGACGCACTCCGGCTTGGGCTCATCCACGCTGCCAAAACTCCCCAAAACACACAGGCCTCCAAGGCTGCCACTGGGGTCTCTTGGCGCTCTCTCCTCACACAGGGCGACTCCTCCTGGACCACGGCTGCTGCTGCAGACATTCCTGAAGAACTCCTGGACCAGGCCTCCGTAGCGCTGAGAGCCGGGGTCAGATCCACAGACCGGTGCGCTGGTGGGTTTCCCTACGGCAGGAGACTGCCGGGCTGGACTGGCTCCCTGGCTGGCTCCTAATCACGAACAGGGATTCAAGACAGCGATGATATTTCTTTTCCAGAAATTGTGGTTTACAGGACTGATTGAATCCTAGATGCACGCTTGCACTGTCAAGAGTTTGATAAGTAGGTGTAGATGGGTGCTGAATCCTCAAAAAGCAAAACTCAGGAGTAAGACTGCGTTCCACTTGAGTTGTTTTATATGAAATAAGTGATACAGTATTTATTTATTAATTCCGAAGGAAATTCTTGTGCCAGGGATTGATCAAAGATTACCATGGAAGAATAAGAAAAAAAAGGAATAAATATATAGTGTATAAGAAGCAATACTGACACCAGTGCATAATCGAAAAAGCTGAACAAAGAAGTAAGATAAATTAAGTAAAATAAGTTAACTAAAATAGAAAAAGTAAACTACAACAACAAAAGAATAATAACAAGAGTAAAAATATCAAGTATATAAGAAATAATAGAGACCTTTACAGAAGAAAAAAAGTATGCATTGCAGTAATACAATAATGGTAATATGTGACCTGTGCTGTTTAAATACCTGACAAAAATAACAAAAAACAAAAAAATTAAAGTAAAAGTTAATGCACGCCAGCAAATATGATTGATTATGGAAAGGCCTTTTTTCACAGCCGACATTTTGACATTTTAACCACAGGTTACTAATAAACAGTCTCCATTCGAATCAAGTATCTTAGTGCGCTAGCATCAACGGGAACCTGAAACCGAGGAATTCTGCCATCATTTCATTTTTTACACCTTTTTCTCCTGTTTCAAATGTCAAAATGTCTTCCATGAAAAGGGGTTTTATTTTCACACAGTATCTTACCTCCGTCCCCCCTCCAGAGCGACTCTGTGCTTCCAGAGTGTTCGACCACACTGAAGAGGCTGGAGAGGCCGTCGGTGAGGCCGTTCAGGACGGGGCTGTCCCTGGTGGTGGTGGAGCGAGCCCAGGCTGAACGTCCTCCTCCTCCTCCGCCACCGATGGATCTTTGCTGGAGGCTCCAGAGGCTCCGGTCCCTGGAAGAGGAACTGCTATCCAGTCTGGAGGTGGAGCCTAAAAACAGAGCCGTCAGATATCTCTCCTTCACCCAAGCAATCGTTTTTACAATGGATGTTAGAGGCCAGGGAACAAACTAATTACCGGAAGACACTCTGCGTTGCAGTTTCGGTGATCCATACTTGGGTGAACAGCATGGCCTGTCGGTGCGGCTGTGAACCTTGTCCAGGGACGTGGATATCTGCCGGGTTCGAGCGGACACTAGCGAGGATGTGGTTGTTGGCGAGGGGCGAGGAGACCAGGCTTTGGAGTGGAACCCCGACCCTCGGATGCCGGGAAGGTTGTCGGTTTGAAGCCCGACGCTGACGGATTGCGCAGCAGTCTGCGTGGACCTGGTGGACATGCCCGCCACCTGGGGAGAGAAATGTAAAAGATGGAGAATGTTTAGCGTGATAGGTTCAAATGAATGCATATTTAAAACACACAAAAAATATAGTTCTAAAATCTTTTCATCATTAAAAATAAACTACCTGACTCCCAGGTTCCTTGGAGGATTTCCTCTCCAAAGAGGAAGAGCGTATGGCCTGGCGGACACAGTTGGTCATCTCCTTCATGTCATCACTCAAGTTGGCGGAAATCTCCCCCATCTCCAGGCCGTGGAAAGCTGATGAGGGCGTCATCCCATCAACTGAGCCGCCAATGCCGGGGATCGAACCGGCGATGCAGCCACTTCTGCTCTCCAGCAGCTCCCTGTGCTGCTTGGACAGCGAGCTCAGCCATTGCTCGTACGAGGACGAAAAGGAGGATGGAGGTTGCTGCGGCTCAACCTCGAGGGTTCCCACCGCAGCCACTCCTACGTCTGGCTCACTCACTCCCAGGGAAGAGCTCCCGTTTTGGGCCTGCTGTGGCTCTTTGGCCTCCTGGCTCCTCCTTCGGTGCTCCATGCGCCTTACCGCAGGAGGGCTGTAGTAGATCCGGATGCCGGTGCGGTCTGGAGCCGTGTAGCTCCTCTGGACGGTCTCCAGATCCAGCTCTGATCCCACTAAGCTGCTGCAAGAGCCGCTGGGACCGTCCCAGGTTTTACAGGTGTCTCCAACCAATGGGGTCTGGGATGAGAGAGTGGGGACACGAACAACCAGTATGAAATAGTGATCAGTATATACAGTATATATATATATATATATATATATATATATATATATATATATATATATATATATATATATATATATATAGAGCAGATAGTATGACAATTGTTATACAAATCGTATAACCTTTACAACCAGTCTTTCTTTCACTGGTCTTCTCAAACACATCAAAACAAAGACATCAACAAAGACAATAAACTGCACATTTTAAACCAGTAAATGCATGAAATCCCAACTTTTTCACCTCATTGGTTAGGTAGGTCCAGTTCTTCCTGCTGAGGTCACCCAGGTCTGGGACAACAAACTGAAATCTCTCCTCCTGATTGGCTCTCCCGTTGACTTCTGGGCCGTCCAGCTCTGACGTGGATTTGGTTCTTTTCATTGAAAGAGGAGAAAAGTGAAGTACAAGTTATGCTCTGCTTGGCAAGATGACACATTTACACTCGTTCATGAAGAGTGGAAATTGCATTAATGAAACAGTCCTATAATCAAGCAAAGGTTAATTCGAAAGTGTGAGCGATTGATATAAAACTGTGAGGTAGTGTGTGTAAATTGTTACCGTGGTGATCCTGTTCCATTCGTGACGACTGTGTCTGCAGAGGACTCGCTGCCTGATGACTTTGACTGAGGACAAAGAAACCTGACTGTCAGTGAGACCACAGAACAATTTTTTATTAATTTTTTTACATCTTATTAGCATTTTGAAAATACACCCTGGCAGATATCCACTGTAGACACATTCATCTCATTGCCATCCACTTATTCTAGAGCTGCAGGAGGAAGTGGAGACTGACAAGTATAATCTATCTGTGGCAGACAGCATACAAACAGACGACAACACACACACACACACACACACACACACACACACACACACACACACACACACACACACACACACACACACACACACACACACACACACACAACACACACACAGATGGTGAGTCAGTTCGTTTCACACTCACTAGGTAATCTCACACTCTCATTTCCCCTCAGAGGGGAAAGGGACATATACAGATAATGTGCTTAGTTGTGCAGAAACACTGATGGACTTCTGACCTGCAACTCACTGAACTGCAGACCACGCAGCATGGATGTGTACAGTGTACTGACAGAAAGCTAAATATAGACTCGTTTTTAGACTACATTCCCAAACAGGGTTACTTGTACCCAAGGGGGTACTTCTGCAGTTGCCAGGGAGACTGCCACTTCAGAAACAGATGCAAACGTAGCCAGACTGACCTGGATGCTGAGGTTCAATTGTATGAAAAACATCCACTTCGAAATAATTATTAGTGTGATATGGTGTCGATGAAGGGGTACTTGAGTTCAATGACAGGTCTGTGGGGGTGCGTGGGACACAAAGGTACTACTGGTTAAACTTATTTTTCTTTTAAAATATAGTTTTCTTCAGATAATCTAGCTCAATCCACCCCAACATCCAATTTTAAGATTATTCACAAAATTGATTTATGAATAAACATCACATTTGTACAGTAACTCTGAACAGCTCAACTGACACAAACATCCAGCTCTGTTTTGGACTAACTGACCTGATGGGGGCACTGTACTCAACTGTCAGAAGTCTCTGGGAGGCCCAACAGTATAATACAAGCAGAGTAGACAGCAGATGTGATTTGTGTGTGGCAGAGCGTGACACAGACACACTCCGAGAGACTCAGACAGAGTAGATTAAAGTATGACCAGCGTCGGTGTCCTGCCAAGTTTCCAATGCAGGACACTTAATGGAAGGACTGAGATGGGATCTCACACAACAGACAGGAGGGAAGGAAAAGGAGGCACCAGAAGAGGAGTGAAAGGAAGGAACAGAAAGGAAGGGGTAGACAAAGACACCCTCAAACTGAAAGCCATCGGCACCGCAGACAGAGGAGAAATGATGGGGCAGTGACCGACTAAACGTGTACATCTTCATTTCTTTGTGTGTTTATGAAGGGAAAAAAATGAACTACCACTTTAAAACACTGATGAAATCCCTCCCGGACATGTTGCAGCAGCTTGGCAGTGACTGCCTTGGTGTATAATCAACAGATTGGACTGACCACAGGAAGGGTATGACACTAGAGGCTCCGTACTCACAATATGGCATCAACACCTGTGGTTAATTGTCAAAGGATCCCAAGAGGAAAATATCACCCTATAGAGAACAGTAACATGCAGTTTTGGGTCTGTTTTGACATTTCTCGTGTTGCTTTTAACTTTAACATATTGCGTGATATCTTTTCTTGTGTGTATATAATGGACAGAGGCCCGGATGGACATGAAGTGGGTTTGAAGTAAACTGACTAGGCGATAGCAGCTCATGGAATCATGTTGCGTAATTGTTGATGGAGGTTGTGCGCACAGTGGGAAGAGTTTCACGTGAAAAGTGTAAATCTGGTGGTGTGACATATTTGGCATTTTGTGTAAAACAAATACTACGACAAAAATTCTATGGTTTTCTCTTGTGCATATTTGAATGTGCTTAGCTGGATGATGCTGCATTTCAGAGCGGAGAAAAGTATAGTCATTGTTTTGTTTTCTTTTGAGTTATGTTAATGACAGTCTGAAAGAAGCCTCATCGCACTAGCTGTGGCTTTTCTAAAACATCATCAGATGTGACTGGATGTACTAGAAAAAGTGAACCAGGAAACACACACCGCATCCAATGACTTAATATGCTTTAGATGTCCTTCTTATCTCAGACACCCTCATCCTCTCAGATTCCATCACCCAAGATACGCTCACTCCTCATCTCTTTTTCATCTTTGACATTTCTCTCTTGCACACACGCACACACACACACACCTTCCCCTGTTGTGCAGTGGCCTCTCCCAGTCTCTGCTCCCACTGAGCTCTTTCCTGGCTGCACCTCTCCAGCAGCTCCAGCTTCTCTCTGCCCCAGTTCCTCTCCCCGATCTGGAGCTGATTGGTCCGCAGGTGGGTCACAGCGGGGAGACGAGAAGAAGAGAAAAACATCAGAGGAAGAGGATGGATGAGGAGTGCACATATGCGTTTTAGCACGAGAGAGCTGTCAAGTAAAACACAACTCTTGATCCGACACACAAATTGAATAAGGGCTCAAACGGAAATAAAGCTGGAGGGTTTTATCTCTTTGTGAGATATTCACAGACCTTGCTTGTTACCTTCCGACCCAACTTGGCTGGTTCAGACAGACGTTTACCTGTTTAGTTAGGTCCATCACGGCTGCGTAGGAATCGGCCAGGAGGTGCTGGTGCTCTTCGCGCTCCCTCTTCAGCGCCACCTTCAGGTCCGGAGGATCCAGTGCATCAGTGACGGACAGAGACGCTGCTTTTCCTGATTTGGACTCGAGCTGATCGGAGAAAGACAAAGAGATCCTGAATATAAACAGCATTTTCCTCTTTTGGATAATAAAGCTACATTTTAATGTAAACAGGTATCAAAAGAAGCACTAGTAATAAGAACTGCTTACAAAGCAGGAGTGTTAAAATAATGCTGAGTGAATGTACAAGCGACATCATTATATGATGATCTTATGAGATATGACATCTTTATCTGCATACTAAACTAGTGATAGCCTGCAACTATTATTATAATTAATTACCAGCTGTAACATCTTAGCAGGAACTACCACAGAAGAAGGTATAAGTGCTTTCCAGGTGCTTGTGTCACAACCGTGCACGTTGGCTCTCAATAGCTATAGAGGGAAGGTCATTTTAAGCTCAACCACACCTAAAGGTTTTCGTAAACCCACGCTGTCGCAGCTGGTAATAAAATCGTAGACCGAGTGTCCATATGACGTTGTTTAATCCTCAGAAGAAGAACATCAGCACCTTTTCTGAGATTGTCAACTAGAAACTTTCGGAGCAGCCGCACAAAAAAGTTAGAGCTATACAATCCTTCTTTATTGGGAACAAAAGTTAACAAAAGACACTGGCGCTGGGAACAACATGGACACGTTCAACTCAAGTACAACGTCCTTAAAATCTTGCAAAAATGCAATTAAATGTACGTTATTTTCCACATCAAACACACGCAGACATAATTATGGTTGTCGTATGACATCATACAGGAGAAGGCAAAGTAAAGCCTCCACACAGACGAGCTCCCTCTGCTTTCTGCTGCTCATGATGAGGAGGACAGAGACCCCAATCGAGAGCCCTGTCCCTGTTTTTCTGCTCCTCTGCTGCCATGTTTTCTCCTGAAGATCTCTCAGCTACTCTTTCCTTCTCCCTCCGTACCCCTCTTCCTCTTCCCACCCCTTCATCCTCTCTCTCTACTGATTTCTCACCTTCTATTTCCAGGTCTCTCACCTCTTTTTTTTCCCCTCTCTATAAATCTGTCCAGCTGTCACAGAGCCTGGTAGGTGGCATTGCTTGAATTTTTTATGAGCAGCTCCACTTCCCCTTTTCCTCCCTCTGAGCCTCATAGTTCACACAGCCGACACATCAATTTGACACACACACTCACACTCACACACACACACACACACACACACCCTCGACCCATCAATCCTCTGTGGCTCTTTGGCACGGGTTCCGTATATGGTGCTAATCGAACCGCCTGGCAGCCAATTACAGCATAACACGCGCGCGCCTATCCAAACTCCCGTCTCCTATGGCAACAGATCGTTACTCGTTAGTGATGAGCGCACCTTAACGAGCCCCAAGTCTTAACGAGGTTTACAGCCGAGGCGTTAAGCGGGATGACTGACATTTATTGGTGGATGAGAGACGCCCGCACGACTCGCTACTCACCATTTACCAAGTTCAATTACTTATGTTTATTCAACTAAAACCATGAATATACAAGCATAGATTTATTAATCAAGTTTTACTAAAATAACCCCAAGAGGACACTTCAGGGCTTGGATAGTGAAACATCAGGTTCAGCAATAAAATACAAAAATCCTACCTAAAAGTCAAGCATTGATTCAATCTTTGCCTTCGCATTTTCTCACATTCATCATGTGGGCATCTATACAGAAGCATTTTTTCATAGATATAGAAACTAATCTGTAGAAACACAGAGCCCAGAGCTACTAACAACAACAACAACAACAACAGCGCTGTGGCAACAAACCCCAGTCTGACCCACAGGGATCTTTAAGTGCTGAGTGAAGAGGAATTACTTCATTTTATTATCATTAGATCCATTGTTATTATTATCATACCAATCAGAATCAGAGTGTATGAAAAGAATAAAATCTAGCTCCATGTTCAGCCACTGTGATCTTCCTGGAGACTATTTTCAGTTCGATGCCAAATTAGGAATGCTGCATGAAATGAATAATACTTGATAAAGCTGATACTTTACTGTAGTTCATTGGCTTCACTATGAGCTGGTAACAAACAGTCACTGTGTGAGCTAACAATGCCACTGGTTAGTGAGACGGACCCACAAGGCCTCATGTGCTACGTTGGGGATTATGATTTGCCCCGCAGCTGATTTGAACTCCGTTAATGCTATCGGTTCTCCACATCAACCGTCGGCTGTTCATTTGAGGGCAACAATCCTGAGAGACAAAATGTGTGCCAGGTTTATAAATAAAAACAAAGCCTGGATATTACATAATGCATGCAGATGTTAAATATAGTAATGCTGACTGCGTTGCACGCGGTGTATCTAAAACTGAAGCTCCAGGCCCCATCTCGACCTCGACTTTGTCTTTTTCTTGTGAGTGGCTGTTCATGAATGTTTTCCATTATGTGTAAACACACATTAAACAAATAGTCTGAACAGCATTCAGCCCACAGACGTTTTATTATGTTCACTTTCCTGAGTTACCACTAATTTAGCATACAATCCTCAAACGTGTTTCTAAGTCTTCAAGTAGCAAGCCTCAATCTAACCAGACCTTGGCTGCATACGTGGCAGATCAGAAAACACGTTTGAGTCATTCCTTGTTGGAAGAAACAAATACTCTAGTTTATCGTTTTTACGTATGAGGACTCATTGAATATTGAGATTGAGTTGCACATTCCTGTCTGATCTCCCTGCCCGCCCCTTTTGTCTTCATACTCCCTTCCCGAGTGAAGTGGACTCAACAGATGTGAGCGATCAGAGCTTCCAGCTGCTCACGACAGGTGCTCGCAACATGTCTCACTGTCAGGCAGGATGACGGATTCATGGAAGAGTGTGGTCCTGCACGCTTTCAGGGCTCTGGCTATCGTTTCCACTTCACTGACGGTGTTTGTTTATCAGGCGGAATGGGCGAAGATAATTTCTTGTCAAGCAGTTTGACAGGTAGGACGGCGTTTGAAATGGAGTTGACTTGTTTGACAAAGCAACAGCTGGAGCTACATGCTGCCAGGACGCCTTGGCACCGACGTGGTTCAGTGGGCTGGTGAATGTCTACACACACACACACACACACGCACATGCACACACACACACACACACACACACACAATCTGGGCAAATTGAAGGCATACTTTACAGGTTGTGCATTGTTGGCAGAGAAGAGATTAGTTCCAGCTGTGGCGTCTAGGCCGGTCTAGCACACTCATAGTATGTACACACACACACACACACACACACACACACACACACACACACACACACACACACACACACACACACACACACACACGGCAGAAAAGAGAATACATAAATTGTGTGTGTGTGCTTCTGCTTCAATTTGGCAAAATCTGTGATAAAGTGCAACACAGTTAATCAAATATGAAACTCATATTTTTTTGTGTGCGTCTAAAAAAATGAATCGCAGCCATGCAATTGGATTCTTGGATCAGGCCGCAAAGGTTAGTCTGTGAACGTCATCTCAAAAACAGCCCGCCGCCACATCACATCTAAGGAAAGGAGAGCGTGCTATCTCTTTGTACCGCCCCTCTCCTCTCCTATTGGTTGCCAAGAGGAGCTGCCGAACCAATCAGAAGATACATGATCACGCACCTCGGCCCCAGGCCAGAATCTCTCTGATCATGATCGTGAAATTAATGACTCTCTCCGTGTGTATCTTTGTGTTTCGGTGCCGGTGTGGACAAGAACACACCCGTCATAGTGAGGGTGTTCATTCCTTCACAAAGGGTTCATTTCAGTTATAGAATTATGATTTAATTAGCATGAGGCGAAAGTGATCTTAATTAAAAACCCATTCAACTTTATGAAACCAAAATATCTTAAACTAACTAGTTTCCCTTTGCATTGCATTTGAATATCCTTTAACATTACTTGCAATTTCTTTGTATTTCATTTGTGGCCCCATTATTCCTCACCTCAGTTAATCATTGCACTCTATTCACTATGAGATGAGATGATTGGTCCTTTTCTTAATGTATTTTGACTTATGTAATGCATTGAGAATAATCTTTTAATGTCTAACTGTTTCTGGTGTAGCTGGTGTTTCTCCCCCTCTGTGACTGGTTGTTGCAGCCTGTAACTATAATATGGAAATGCTGCAAAATGCATCATTAGTTCATGTCTTTTTGGGCTGAAGTGAAGCTTTTCTGGTGATACATTTTGTGTGAACGTTTTAAATTAGATTTCATCCTCTTGTGTACGTGTCTTACAGGTATGCATGATGAAGTGTTGTTTACTTTACTTCAGACAGAAATGTGCTTCACTGAATTCTGGTGTGTTCCTGGATTTCTTTTTAAATGCTTTAACATTTTAGCTTTCAGCTGAAAAAAAAAGTCCTAAAGGGCAAACTGTACTTTATCTCATTGGGTGGCTTTTTGCTTGTGAGGTTAAACTCCGGTTTGGGTTAAGTTAGGGTGAGGTTTCTGTGGATGGCATAATTTACGTATTTACTTATGTTGCATGGTGAAAGAGCTTAATGTTGAAAGGTAATATGAGGGAACATTTAAAAAAATAATGCAAATGTGTGTATAACAACAACCGCAGCACAGTGGCGTAAATGGAAAACATGTTTTTGCCAACTGACACCGTCCATCCTGTGTTAATGCTGCTAGCGCTGGCTAGCTCAAGGCTAAAGGTAAACCTGCAAGTAGGGACGGGCCTGCAATATGTTCACACTTTGATCGATGGCCTTTAATGATAGACAGTAAAATGATATACACTCGGGGAACATAGGTAAGAGCACATGAAAAGGCTTTTTAATTCCCCAGACTTGAACGGCCCTCTCTGTCTTCCTTTCATCCCTCTCTCTTCTCTCTCTGTCTCAATTACCAGGCGGTGGCACACGGGCTGTGTTCTATCTCAGAGGCTGTTAATTAACACTTGCACAGTTACCACCTCTGCTGCTGTTATGAGACAGAGAGACAATGAGGAAGGAGAGGAAACATTAACACCATTACTCACAACCTACGGATGAGACAGACAGCCAGACAGAGAGAGAGATGGGATGAAAGGCTCGAATTCACAAACAAATGAGCCACTTGTCAAAATGAACATTGGCCACTTCAGAACTAAATCAGAACTAAAGGTCTACTGTAACTGTGTGAATGCAGGGAACACAGGCTTTCCAAGCAAAAGTAACTTGTTTATTTGGCCACTTGGCGGTTGTAACTTAAGAAAACTTTTCTGTAGTCGACAGAAGATGTGCTTCCGCATGTGCTTTTAATCGTTGAGGACAACATTTTATCTTCCCACTGTATTGATTTTTCGTCTTGTCCTGAATTCGTTGAGCTCTGTTCGACTCTCCCAGCAGTTTCTGAGCATCGGATGGCTTTTCAATGTCAACACCTGTATCCTGTGCATCCGTTTGTGTCCTGCATTACGGCTCACTTAGAAAAAGTCCAAAGAAGTTTTCTTTTTCTTTTTTGAGTAAGATAAAAAAAGCATGCTGATTGATGTCAAGTAATGTATTAATGCATCACTGGTATATTCTGAAGCTCTGTTTCAAACAGGAAGTATTGCTCTACAACAAAAAAAATCATGACGAAAAAGGCAACAAACAAAGTTAAAGTCTGGAAGAAAAAGTTGATTGACAGCAGCCTGGTCAACATGAATTCTAAATCCTGATTGGTGCAGAGGAATATGTGACATCTTCTTTACTCCAGAGTCCTGCCCACTTCAAATCTTTTATGTGAAACAATCCAAATCTTGCCAAAACTGGCAAAAAATAAATTCACGTATGACTTCAACTATCTAAATTTACAGAAATACTTCTTACCTGCGTAATGAGGCTCTTTAGTTCGGTCCTCTCCACCTCCCATGATGCCTTGGCCTTGGCGAACTGCTGTGTGAGCTCTTGGGAGCCTTGTCTCTCCTGTCGCAACTCTCCACTCAAATCTTGCAGCGCCACCTTCAGGTCCGCCAAGGTGCTGCTCACGGCGCTCGACTACAGTGAAAGACACGCATGTAAGAACGTGTGTGTGTGTGGGCGCACGTGTGTGTGTGTGTGTGTCACTCTGCTTACCTTGATAGTGGGGCTGAGTGGTTGCTCGTCTGCAGCGGCCCTTTTGTCAGACTGGTGGGCGGGGCTTGTCAGGTTCTCCTCCTCCAGCAGCAGGTGCAGGTCCTTCAGGCTGTTCATCTGAGGAAAGAAAACAGAGGAAGATCCCCTTTTATCATTAATCTCAGCCTCTGCGTGTTTATCTATCTATATCTATCTACATATTTATATTCTGCAAAGGCAACAATATACAATCCAGCTACAATATTCAACATATGATACAATACGAACATTTCTCATTTGATGTTAAATTACGTCACTTTGTCTTTGTCCTGGGTGAACCTGAAAGGATTTTATCTTAATCATTTATGTGATTGAAAACCTGGGATTACAAATGGAGATATTCTTTGAGGATAATAGAGTATTGCTTACAGCCTAGCAGCAAAATAAATAAATACATTTCTTGGTTGAAATAATGACAACCAGGATGTCAACAGTGTGGACAGTCAGCTATTGACTCCGACTCCTTCCCCTCATACCTCCAAGATGTCGTTCCACTCTGTGTCCTTCCTGCAGCCCAACCTCCAGTGTTTGAGGAAGCAGCGCAGTTTGAGGCTGAGCAGTAACAGGGCCTGTTTGAGGTGCTGGGACTCCTGGACCAGCAGAGTCCTCTCCTGGCACCACAACTTCCGCTGAAGCCGAGCCTGGAGGCCCAAACTCTGCAGCTGGAAGTCCCGACGGAGCAGAGCCTTCTGGTGCTCCTCCTGGAGCTGAGAGGGGAAGACGGCCTGACATGAGGACTTGCATGCAATGTATAAAATGGCGTTTCAGTGCTTCTGTGTGAGATTGATGGTCTTTTGTTTACAAGTCAGTATTTGTGTGTCTTGGCAGCATTCAGTGCTGCAAACTGACCAGTGTGAGTTGGAGAGTGGTTTCTCTCTGAGCGTGCCTCTCCCTCTCCAGCTCCCCCTGAGTTCCCAGAGTCGACTCCTCCGCGTCGGACAGCCGAGCCCGGAGTTCATCGTCATGGACGGGCTGGAAGAAATAAAGAAGGAGATGAGGAAAGGATGAGTGTGGAGTAGTGGGGAGAGAGTTACGGAAGAATGGGGGTGCAGGGAAATAAATAAATAAGGAAAGGAGCAGTGGATAGGGAAACATCGGTGGGTCGGAAACAAGGAGGGAGGCTGTCAGAGATTAAAGAAAAATAATAAAACGCAGTAACGGGAGGAGAGGTGCCAAGGGACCAGGGAGTTGGAAGGAAATGAAAAAGGGAGAAACAGCTAAGTGTGAGAAGCACATAACATGGCAGTTTTGTGCAAAACACCCTTTAAATCACATCTCAGCTTCGGCACGCTGTACACACACACACACACACACACACACACACACACACACCATCTCATGCACTCTCCCATGCCTCATTTGGCTGCTGAGTGAGTGCGATCCATCGACCCACCACTGTACCATTAATGTCCTCTTTCACCCTCCACTGGGCTCAGCCTCTGCCCCCCATCACCCTGCACCCTGAGCAGCACCCGGCCGCTCACAGCCAGTGCTTCTGTTTCAATACGACTCACTGTTGTGCAAAGAGTGAGAGGATCTAAATACACTGATAATACTATTTTACCAACGCTGTGTCCTAGCCTGACATAAAGACTGGAGGCATGGGGAACAAACTCCGCCATTGAATAAGGCAGAGAATGAGTGTCACTGTTATGTTGGTGTAACACACTGAGTGTTCAGTGTTGTGCTGCTGGGTCACCGCATCGACTGCTTCTACCAAATATCTGACTCTCTCTCTTCTTGATATCTTTCTGCTTCGTTCTGTTTCACATTCTCGAGCTCGAATGAAGACGCAGACACGCACACATCCCCGGTTACCATGGAGACACGCCAGCAAAAGGTCAGCCAAACAAAGGGCTTTTCTTCCCCTCGATCCCACAGCTGACGGTGAAGTCACTGTTTATGTTTGTTGACAAGACTGTGTTGCTAGTGGGAGTTCACCACCACTGTACCACATCACAAACTTCAGCTTGAGTGTGTGTGTGTGTGTGTGTGTGAGAGAGTGTGTGAATGCATATAAATGAGCCTTTGATTAACCTTTCCTGCCATTGTGTGTTTGCACAGGAAAAAGTGATGCAAGTATATGCAAGTATACACAGCCCACATGTACATTCAAAAACAGTCCCTATACTATAGGCCCTTTCATGTTCACCGTCAGCTTCCTTATTACTCTATCCTCTTAGACAGAATTATACAGGAGCAGGCCAGACGCTTGTTTGTTGCCCCGAAGGCGTGTTTAGACTCCGACCAGCCAAAAGCCGAAGAGTTTGTTTGTCTGTCTGCGTCTACAAAGCAGAGTGAGACATTCGAGCTTCGGCTCGAGGCTCCAGTGTGAATGTCTGTGTCTGTCATGATGCGATTGCTTGTGCCGTTGAGCGACTCACCAGAGCATCGTCCGCCTCCTTCTCTCCCTGCTCCAGCCGGCGACCGCCGTCTGATTGGTTGTTCTCCTCGATTTGACCTTTCACCTCCGGCTCTGATTGGTCCCTATAATCAGGCTGCTGCTGCATGCATGCATGGGCAGGTTAATGAATAAAAACAAAAACACAAAGAAAACAAAAACAAAAACTCAGAGGAGAGAGGGAGGGCCAGGGAGGGACGAGACGTTGAGGAACAAAAACAAAAAGGAGGGGAGTGATAGAAATGAACGAAAAAACGAGACAAACAAACGCAACAATAAGAATAAAAAACAATTCGACCAAAATGGCGTCGATCCATATGACAACATTGTGAAAAATGAAGAAAATAAAACGAAGAACAATACAGAAACAGTTGAGTATGGATCTCACAAGATGAAGAAAAGTATGTAGAGGAAGAAGAGCTTGGTCAGAGAGGAGAAGGAGAGGGTGGAGAAAAGAAGGAAAAGGAGGATGGAGGGCAGAATGGATTGCTGAAGGGGGAGAGGGAGGAGAGATAAACGAAACAGAAGAGGACATAGAGGAGTGGGAAGAGAGGAGAGAAACAGCAATGGGAGATAAAGGAGGGAAGGGAGAGGGAAACAGGGGAGTAAGAAGACGAGAAGGAGTAAGGCAGTTAGGATGAAACGTCAGAGCGAAGAGGCCGACGGAGCAACAAGGTGAAGGAGGAGAGGGGGGAGGAATGAGTGTGGGTGGGGATGTAAAGCAGGGACAAAAGGAGAAGAAGGAGGAAGAGTGCCAACGAGGGAAGGAAAGGGGACGTGAGGTGAGCAAGGAGTCAGAGGAAAGTAGGTCGGCATTTAGGGAGATGACAAAGAGGAGGAGGCGTGAATAACGGGAAAAGGGAAAGGGGGAGATGGAGGTGAAGTTCAGAAAGCGGAGGTTATGGTGCCCGTGCATAGAGAAAGGGGAAAGGAGGAAGGGGCAGAAGGGAAGGGGAGGAGAGAGGGAAGGGAAGGAGAGATCGGAGGTGTGTTGGGACTCAGAATTGGCCTCGAATGGAGTCTAAACATGATAACGTATTCTCTTAAAACTTTGTATGATTTCATCACAGCCTCCTGCAGACAGGCAAACTAGATTAGATTAGAAAATACAAACTTTTATCAGACACAAGTTTCTCTTGTAGTAAAGGCAGTACACCAACGCAAAAATATCCATCCGAAGTACATTTATTTATAAGACTATTGAGTCTTGTGTTTCTACCAACGATACTCCTCTTATGGTAAAAAACACAGTCATTATGATAATACCGGACTCAGAATGGTGTCAGAATACTAATACTAAAAGTATTCAAACTAAAACAGACTCAGTCGGTGCTTATAGACTATGTTTATAGTTTATTATTTGCCCGTCAAGGACGTTGCATGACGCAACATGAATCTTCATACGAGCCAAACAATACAATTGTCCTGCTGGCCTCATTCCAGCACATTACATTACACCATACATGTGAGTAAATCTATATTCAAGTGGCTTTAAATGAAAGGAAAGTAGGGTTGATATTGCACAACCTCCCTCGATCTGAACCGATCTGAACTGTGTGTTGGTTTTATGATGCTGATGGAAATATAGAAATAACCCTACTATGTCCATGCATACAAGCAGGCTCCATTTGAGGCCTAAAGCAGCGTCTAAATACCAGGTTAGGATGCAATTTCCCTGCATGCAGAGGACATGGGAGGCATCGCGTGGAGAGGTTCACACTGGCAGCTCAAATCTGAAAACGTCCAATACGCCCATACAGCCAGGGCAGCTTTTGCTTTCACAATTTGATATTTATGTTTTTCATGAAAGGGATATTTTTCCATTCACAACCGTGTTGGAAGCCCGTCAGGTTCATACATCATTTCAATTGCCGGTGGTACATCAGATTTGAGCATGTCGTGTAAATCCATTCTCCACTGCCGGGAGAAACTAAAGCAGCAGGGTTAGATGGGATTGGGAGAATTATGCAGCCAAACTAATGGTTAGGCAAACACAAAATTGAAGAATAGAAAAACAAACGAAAAGTGACAACAGCAAAAAAAAAAAAAAAAAAAAGCTCTTAAAGAAAAAAAGAGACTGATAACAAATGAAAGAGAGAGAGAGAGTGACAAGGAGTGAAAAGGAGGAGTGTGTTCCCTGTCTTGTTACCTGCTCCACGGCCGCGTTTGGTCCATCCTCCCCGTCCCCAGAGCCGGGGAGGGAGGCGCAGGGTGAGGCCAGAGGAGACGCTCCTTCCACCTGAGGGTCCCTCCCACCTGCTGGGGGTTTGCCCAGGCTGTCCACCTGCTCCACGAAGGCCTGTAGCTGGCTGTGCAGGGCCTGCAGTCTGCTGGTCAGGGCGCCGACCAGGGGCCGGTCGGCCAGGTCCGACAGCTCTGAGATCTGCGGAACACAGAAATAACTTCAACACCTTCGTCGGCCATTTTTGTGAAAAGCTATCTCTCTATCTTTTTCTCCGACCCAGGGACACGCACCTGGCAGAGAGGCTGAGATTTCTCCAGGTCACACGGCTCTGCCGCCTCGTTGCTGCAGACCTTGTGATAGATGGACGGGGAGGAGGAGAGGCAGTTCGACTCTGGGGAGGTCAGGAGCTGGATTGCCGTGGAAACCAAGCGAGCCTGGTCCCTCATGGCCAGCAAGGCATCATGGTCCTTCTGCCCCAGATACCCGTGGAGGGAGGTCGTTGCGTCAGCGTTGTCCTCGATCTTCTTTTTCCGTTCCCTGATCTCCAGGGCGTCAGTCTCACCCCCGACTGGCTCTTTGCGGTGCGGCGGGCTGACGGGAAAAAATACAGAGAGAACACGTTCAGGATTTCTAATACATGTTGCTTTAAAAGATCAATGAACAACTTTTCCCTGATGACCAACACTGGGGTCTGTTTAGTGTGTATTCACTGAGTTATCCAGAAGGTTGTTGGGTTTCAGCAACATGTTCTATAACTGAAGCAAATTGTTGTGAGGGAAGATGAAAACGTAAGACTACCTTGGGAGGCACTCAGCTGAGTCTCCGGCCTCTGCGTCAGTGTCCAGAGCCAGCCGTAGTGAGGAGGAAGAAGAGGAGGAGGAAGGAGCATGGTAGGAGGCCAGATCACAGCGCTGCAGGTTGGACAGAAGCACTCGGTTTTCGTACTGCAGCTTCTTCACCTTCCCGCCCAGCTCTCCAATCTGAAGCCTCGCCAGCCTGAGCTCCTCCTCGTGGGCCGGGGCGTCGGTGCTGATAAGCACCGCCCCCTCCTGGATGGAGTGCACCGGGCTGTCATTGAGCAGGCCGTCCGTCAGCGACGCCAAGGAATTGGACGACATTGCGGACGTCGGCAGCGGGAGATCCGATTTATAGCGGTTCATCTCGTTCATCAGGAGTTTGTTCTGTTCCTCCATCTCGATGAGAGACCTCCTCAGTAGCTCCGCCTCCTCCTCCACAAACTGGAGGTGTCTCTGGAGCTCCATGACGTTTTCAGATGAAGCCCCTCCCCCGAGTCCCAGACTGCCACCAACACCGGAAAGCTCCTGTGGACCATCTAGGGAAAAAACAGAAGAGAGATTAAAATATACTTCAGTGAATGAAATAGATGAATCATGCAAATATAAAAATAGAGATGCATTTCAAAACTACCTTGTGGCCCCTTCATGTCGTCCATCTCAGCTCGGAGCCCCCTGTTCTCCACCTCCAGCTCAACGATGCGCCGACTCAGCAGGTTGGCCTCCTCCTCCACCAGCTTCAGGTGGACTCTGATCTCCGCCTCGCGCGTGTGGGGGGAGTCAGCCACCTGGGTGGGGTCAAAAAAAACGGACATTAGGGAGAGGGGAATCATTTTCTTAATCCACTCCCGCACTTCGCATTAATTATTGATGGGTGTTTATGAGTTTCTACCATGATTAGAAAGGAAAAACTGTCTTAGAAATATCATCATCAATAGTTATAAAATGTTCAGTCCTGGATATTCAAATCCGCATCATTACACATGGGAGTGGAAAGTCAATATTGTAACAACTGATACAGTATATGATGATATATGTGTTTGTTGTTTTCAGCCTCAGTCACTGAAACGGCTCTAAAGTGAGTTGGATTTAATGAGCTTTGAGGGGAGTTTTGGCTGTTTCTAAAACAATACAAACGCAGCGCTGTAGAGTTTTCCCAGGCGTTTTTTGGCATTTGGGTTTATAGGGAAACAAAGTGGGAAGGCACTTTATAAACTACGACCATCATAATAGCTCTCAGGCAAACATCAAGATATACAAAGTTAAACGGTAAAAAGATGGAAAGTCAGGGTTTTTCTATTTTCCTTAAGGTGTTACAACACTTCTGTGGGCTGTATCCCTATCATCTAAATATGAAATCCTCCTCCATTGTGTGGGAATCTTTGATTCTCAATACTTCATGGCCGTGCTCACTAACCACTACACTGTCTCCTCTAATCTTCTCATTTTATCACTGTCCGAGGATGACGAAGTGCAACGTGAGAAACGTTTGTGCTCCTGTGTGAATCGGCTGGAAAGCAGCGTCTGCCCTCCTCGTCCTGCACTCACCTCCTCCACGGTGAGCGAGGCGTTGACGTCCCCGTACAGCGACCTGAACTTGGACAGCTCCTCCTTCATGGCCTCGCTGTCCTTTACCAGTTTGGTCAGCTTCTTGCACATCAGGGCTGACTCCTCTTTGGCAAAGTGGAGCTGACACTTCAGGTCCGAGCTGTCCTCCTGCGGTGACGGGACAGAGAGAGCAGAGACAACTGCTGTGTCACAGAGAGGCGGACGTGTACACATGTTGTCATGCCATCATGCAGTGTACATGTATCTGTTTTAAGGTTATTCCTCTAATAAACAAGCCAAACGTTTGTAGGTTGAGAAAAAGCTTGAAAAATGAATCTTCTCTGTTTTTTGTTTTACTTTATTTTGGTCAGAAGATGCCATGGACAGTTAACTCATGAACTGGAAAGAAATCAACAGATTTAAAGTAATTTGGTGACGACCTATCCTGAACTGTTTGAGTTCAGGGAGAATGTTTTATTAAAAAGTATTATGGATATCATATAAACCAATTCAGTTGTGTCAAATGAAAGAACATTTATGATTTAACAATATTCCATAAAGACCAAAACTCATAAAGGACAAAACATGATGAAACTGAGAGACATCGGGACCGAGACAAAGATAACAGACAAGATAAAGACACACACACACACACACACACACACACACACACACACACACACACACACACTGGGTGAGAGGTTCAGTAGAAGCTGACATGGATGGAAACACACAGAAAGTAAAAGCTGCGGTTTGGAGTGAAGTACATGATGATTTTGTTACTGAATTGTGTCCTAATGTTGTTTTTATTAACCGTGGGGATGTTTGGGCATCGTCTCTCTCCGTTATAATATGCAGCAGACTGTGTGTCAATTGAACAGGAACCACAATTCGGTACAGTACTGCAACTCAAATGGGACAATTTGGATGCTCATTCTATTTAAAGTTTGCCTTGAACTTGGAAAATAATGACAAAGAGCTATTTTACTAGCTTGCGGCTTTTAGCTACCAAATGGTGAGGCCTGTGTTTGTTCCTCGTGAGGCTTTTATGAAGAAAAAAACACAACACAAAGGAAACAGAGAAAACACTCATTAGTGGTTTGTCTCGGAGAACGTCACACAGCATATGAAATGAATGTTTACCGCATCTAAAGTTTACTGGCATTACACCAAATAAGGCTGAAGCTGAAACAAAAGCCTTGACCAAATCAAAATTGAGCATTGGTGTGTTTTACTGCGTATGAATTATTAACCTTTGAGTTTGTAAAATAAAGAAGGTGTTATTTACTTTTTTCAAAAGTGGCTTTAATGACTGATCAATCATCATGTCAGTGAACCGTGAAGAACCGTTTTGGGTTTTACGGCAAATGTCCTGTACGGGTCGGTCTCAATGCTTTCAACTCAATGCTTTTTGGTCCCCACCAACTCCCGTAGGAGTTGGTGGGGACCAAAACAGAGCTAAAAGAGAGTGGATGTTGGACTCACATTCATCAGGTGGCGTGACATCAGCTAATTGCTATTGTGTCTGCAAACCAACTCCAGAAGGGCCGTGTTTCTGTGGGTTGATTCAGTTTTAAACATTCCCCTTTTTGTCGGCGGCGTGTGAAGCTCACAACGTAAACGTACTGTATATTGATGTGTGTGTCTCTCCTCACTACCGGCTGACCGAGGTGACCCTGTGCACCTCATTCCTCAGGAGCAGCTCTGTGGCTCTATTTGTTTTACGGCCTGTGGAGCCTTTCCAACCACCGTAAGCGAGGCGAGCGGCAGCCGGTCGACCATTTATGGTATGAGGCTTGGAGGGGAAGCGTTAGCAGACTGAGGGTAGATGTCAGTGAGAGAATTACCTTCACCGCAAACACCTTCTGTGGTGATATGTTAGCCCTGTGGGTTTTTAATCTGTGTCTCTGTATACTCTGTTGCGCTGTTAAACCTGATCTCGCACACTTCCAGCTGCCAGAGTGCCTTTTTATTTCACGGAGGGAAAAACACTCTTTCAGCTGTGTTTGAATTATCTTAGTGATTTGGAAAAATAAAAGGGCGGGGGAGGGAGAGACCTCGGAAAGGGAAGTGAAGGATTTTTTTTTTCTGTTAATGGAAGAGAAGTGACACAGAATGATGAGGAGGTAGATATTTAAAGTGTGGTGTCGGGGGCCTGATCTTTAATCCAAGCATAAACAAAAACTGGGTATGCAAGGATTACAGTAAGTACAAACACCTGCAGGACAAGATGGAGGGAGGAAAAAGAGAGGAAGACGTGATGTGGAGATGAGGGGCAATCGAGGAAATGCTGACGCATCTGCTTCAAACTGCACACGGCTTGTTTGGACAGATAAGAGTGTGATCCCCGGAGGAAATAGGTCACAGACAACAGAGAGACACACAGACAGCTCAGTTATGAGCTGAGAGGCGGGAACACACTTAGAGGATCAAACGCCGTAGATTTCCAACATGGCGGCCGTGGTCGGTGGCCCCGGACAACCTCAACACGTCTATTCTGAACACAATTGGTGTTTGAAGAAGAAAAAAAAAGAATGACACAGCTGTCTAATGGAGGATTGCCACTAAAGGTGATCGCTGTAAGTCCTATAATTAGAGTGCCAGTCTCCAGAAGCAGCAGGTTTGCTGTAGTACCTGCATATCAATGATTTGAGTATAATGAGAGTCAAGGGCTGTATTTCTGATGGCTCTGGTGTAGCCAGCAGATCAGGCACCAAAACCTTCTTCTCTGCTTATTGTTTAGAGTCGGATTAGCAATTTGAGATGAAAGACGACGTGCGCGTCCGGATTGATTCATTCAGAGGCAGACAGTTTACAAGCGACTTCTAGAACAATAAAAACCTACATCCTCGGGTCGATACTCGGTGGGTCCTGAGATCTCATTTGGGACAATGTGTTCTCCACAAGGACTGTTCATTATGACTGACGACAAAAGGCAACCAGAACGCCTCCAATAACAAAAAAATCTTCTCCTGCCGCCGACGGATTCTACATCTGAAGAATCAGTTTGTAGAAATCAGATTGCCATAAAGAGTTTCGTTATGTGATATTTTTGTGATTTCTTTGGGGACCAGATAATACAAAACCTTTTTTTTTCTCCATGAAGAAATCCAATTTTGTTCACGGTTTTTCTTTTGTTTTTAAATGTAGCGAACATAACTGAAACGCTTCATCCTGTTAGAGTTCCTCTGTGCACAAAATGATTTTAGGAGTGTGATTCAAGAAGCACGTTTCCAAACGTCTCTGATTCTCACGTCTGGAAAAAGTGCTGCTCTGTTCGATACGCTCAGAGACGAGTGGGAGGGAGCAACGGTCACAGCTCCTGTCACCGGCAGGACATGCAATTACGTTTCTGCAGAGACGACGGCTGCCTCCAGCGATGCTGACACCAGGGAAACGTGTCGGCATCGATGCAACGCTGACGCCATCAAAATGTGATGATATTTATGTATTTATTGTTTTGACGTTTTTAGGACATCTGCTCTCCTGGATATGACTGACAGGAAATTGAAGAAACATCCCAAGCAGGACTGTTGTGTAATATTGGAGTATGTGACAAATCCTGTATATTTTATTCCTGTTAGGTATTTAATATAATAATGAGGAGGACAAACTAAACGATGCTTGTGGATAAACGGGTTACCTGCCTCATAAAGCAATATATTTGAAATCAAAAAATATCTAAACAAGCTTTTCGTGATTGCGTTACATGTCCTTTTTGAAAGCGCAAGTGTGTGAGTGTGTGCGTGTGTGAGTGTGTGTGTGTGTGTGTGTTTGTGTGTGTGAGTGTGTGTTAGATACAGGTCACTCTCTCCAGGTTTAAGTGTCTTAAGTTTATCTGCTGAAACTGCACTTTGTGTCACTTATTGAGTTGTTGGACCATCTGGAGGAACATAGGTGTGTGTGTGTGTGTGTGTGTGTGTGTGTGTGTGTGTGTTACCTGTGGGCAGAGCTTCTTGTCAGGTTTGTTGTTGGGTCGTGCTCCTCTTTTCCTCTGGGAGTTCTGCAACATAGACACATACAGAGGGTTCTTAGTAAGAAGTGACACTTCGATAGGATGAAGAATGAAACACAGAGGGATCACCTGCAGGGGAATCACATGTGTGATCACAACATACACTCAAAGTTCCAACTCTTTTCAACTAATTATTTTCCAGGCTGCATTTTTAAACTCCCTCTAGTAGGCAGAACACCAATGATTTCACCTTTACATCATAGCAGAGCCCCTGTCAGCTGATGCAAAGACACGAGACAATAACACATTCAGGAGCCTATTCACAACTCCAAACCATCCCGTGTTCTCGGACGATTAAAGCAATTTTGTCATTTTTCAGGACGTGGAAGGCGACACTAAAGACTCTTTAAAGGGATCTTGACAGTCGTGTCCCCCCCCCCCCCCCCCCCCAGGTTACCAAGATGTGTCCTACAGGTGAACCTCGTGAAAGGTATAGTTTGACATATATCTTATGACACAGTTCCTCTCCCTCTCCTGCTGAGCCCCCGATGTCACTGCCACAGTGATGTTGATCATCACTGATGAAAAGAGTGTGGAATTACAGCCGTGGGGTGGAGGTACAGAGAGAAAAAAAAGAAGAAGGAGACATGAATTGGAAAAGAACGAAGGGGGGAAAAATAAAACCATAGATCTAAACCCTAATGACATGAACCAAAAACTGGGTTTCATTACTAAAAACAAACACACACACACACACACACACACACACACACACACACACACACACACACACACACACACACACACACACACACACACAATCCTCTGCTCATCCAAATGTCTGCTCAGAGCATTAGACTCTCATAAATCATCATGCTTCCTTCTCTTAAGACCCAGGACCAATCACACACACACACACACACACACACACACACACACACACACACACACACACACACACACACACACACACGCTGCAGTGCGAGACGCTAAGCTCATCTGGCTCAATCCGTTTCCATGGAAACAGGCTACTCTCTCTGCAACCAAGCACCGACAACAAAGAAAGGACTGGTGGGCAGAAAAAGGTGAGAAAGGAGGACAAATAATCACACTGTTGTCTTTTTTTCATTCATTTGGACTTCCCCCAACATTTGAATTAAATGTTATTTTTATGTTGCAAGTGATGGACCCTGGAAGTGAACCCTGGACATGAGGAATCTCCTCAGGTCCAGGTGGAGCTGCAGGTGCAGCATCAGCATGAGCGGGATTTGCTTATTTGTCTGATGTTTGTTTCCACAAGTCTGTCAGTCTCCCTCCCTCACCTTTCCTACTTTAGCGTCAGTTTATCGGGATGCAAACAGTCTACGAAAACTCAATGATCAATGAGCCCGATAATGGAACCCCTGAGTCTGGCTGGATGTTGAACAGATGTCGGGACTACAGGATCACACTTTAGCTGAGCAGTGTTCAGTTGTGGTGCCGGGGGGGGAGGGGGTCCATGGGAAATTAATTTGTGCTAATTTGTGCATGAGCGATTTAGCAAGAGGAAACCATTAGCAATTGCGAAACAAAATCCTAGAGCGTATTTTAAATAGTCACTATTGGGTGATTGATGGTATGAATAGAAGAGACATTCTCACATCACTAATTAGGGTGGAGGCAGCAGTGCGGTGCGATTTCAAATGTGCAATGGAGCCTTCATACCTGTGTATAATGTCATTTTGGCAGTGGCGGGCCGTCAGGGCCTGCTAAGCCTTCTCTGCTGGCCTAAACAGAATAATTTAAATTACATTTTAATATACAAAATAATTATAATACATGCAGTGTATTTGTGAAAAAAATAAAAAAAATATATATATATATATATATATGATATATATATGTATATTATTTTTTGTTATAGTTAAAAGTTATAGCTATTTTTTATATATATATATATATATATATTTTTTTTTATTTTTTTTATTTTTTTCACAAATACACTGCATGTATTATAATTATTTTTCCCTATTATTTTCTCATTGCACAGCTCCTGTGGTCCTCTGTTGCTGGGTCTGCTCAACCAATCACATTTCACCTCTGTTTCTCTGTTAAACAGCTGATTCGAGACTCACTGAAAACGCAGGTAGAAAATCCACGTCCCACCACTGCATTTTGGTAACATTGAAATAATTGAAGGGATCATACAGATAAATAAAACAAAAACGTTAACACAACTGCCATCCCAGTCCATTCTAACACGCAGAGGTGTTACTAATGACACTAACGATGCAATAATGACACCAGACAGTCAGCTGTGTGAGCCTCCGCTGACCCGCTCCGACTGTGACATCACAGGGCGCAGCGTGCAACATCAAATAGCTGCAAAACACGGTCAATGAGGCACCTGAAGAGCAAGACGACAACAACAAAAAAGACACGCTGAGTCAGTTTGTCGGAACTGATCACCATCAGCCTGAAATGTGTCCAAATCGCCTTCTTTTGTACCGGCTGCATCAGCAAGCAAACGTCAGCCATAAGTCGACATTTGAAGGCACACCTAATACTCACAGTGGTTATAAATGTTCAATATGCATTATGTAAAAGCACACACACACACACACACACACACACACACACACACACACACACACACACACACACACACACACACACACACACACACACACACACACACACACACACAGGGCCTGGTTATCATGTTTCTGAGCCCACAGGTCTACAGTTACACTGCAGATAAGATAGCGGGTTGACTTCCATGTTATCTGATATTTAACAGCTTCTGGCTGTGTCCTCGGCTCCTCTTGCGGCAGCAAAGGGTTTTTGTCAGGTAACATTTCGCTATATTTCCCAGTCGTCACATTGTTGGTTCTATGAAAGGGAAAAGCAGCAATAAAACGATGACAAAGGCAGATGAAGTTCCAAAGACATAAATGCACCCAAAGCCCTCCTTTGCCTGGTGGATGGAGGGACAGCGCTCCGGACGGAGAGGGAAACATGGACGGACAGATAACAATAGCGATGGCAGAGCGGGAAAAAAAATGGGGGAGAGTGAAAGAGAGGGATGTTGTCATTCCTCCATCATGGATGAGGAGGCAGAGCAGTGTGAACTCTCGCTTCCTTTCCAATCCAATCTGATCTGCAGCTCAACCGTCCGTGACACAGTGGGGATAGCGAGGCAGGGCGGGATCAAACGCATCGAGAGATCTGAGAGTCCGGATGATGGAGACGGGAGAATGCAAGAAACAGGATGAACTAATGTTGAACCTCTGGATGTGGAAACGATGTGAGCTCTGAGAGGTCGTGAGACTGCGAAAGCAGAGCAAACGAGGACGAAATACACTGAAGATGGAATAAAGACAGGAAAGTAAACTAAATGTTCTGAAAAAATGACAAGATGCAAAAGAATATTTAGCGGTAGGAGCTGAAAATAGACACGGAGGAATGAAAGCAGCGTGAGACAACACACACACACACACACACACACACACACACACACACACAAAAAGATTAAAAAGTGCTTGAGATGTAGCCGTCAGTGTGTGGATGTGACTTCCGAACAGAGATGGTTTCAGCAGCGTCGCCAGGTTCAGGCCCATCAGGCAGGTTACCCGACAATAGAAGAGATTGCTCCCTGGGAACGGGAGGGAGGAAGCAGCACGGACATCAGATTTGCTCTTGGCGTGCAAGGACTCAACCTGAAGCGAGGAGGGATATGAAATCTCGAGAGCCGAGCAGCGGAGAGGAGAAGCAATTTAAGTGCATGGACTGTGTATTATTTTCTGTTTTCACCGCCTTGGGAAGCTCTCTGTGCGACGCCTGCTCTAGAGAGGTGCTGTATAAATACACTTTGCTCACCTGATTATTACGAGTTTTAAGCCGACTTTTCTACTCGGTAAAGAATAGTTTGCACACATGGGGCTGGAGCTGAAAGGTGACTAGCTTAGCATAAAGACAGGAAGCAGAGGTACACAGCTCTCTCTCTCTCCATAGTTCAAACATACGCCGAACAACCCCTCTAACTAATTAATTCTTTGTATCTTATTCTTTCAATCTGTATAAAAAACTGAAATAGTCAAATGACTGTGTTTTTCCCCAGAGAGTTACATGCTGAAACTCTCTTTTTCTTCCAAAGGGTATATTTGTAAGAGTAACCTCCCATATTGGCTGGTTGCTTTTAAGGCCTATAGCACTGTGTTTCGTAACACACAGACAGTACTGGAAACATACCGAGGTGGTATTTTTCACGTGCAATTTTAAAACCATTTCCTGGTCTCACAGCTTCTGGTAGGCAAAACAGCTGTGACCCCAGCATGTATTTCCAGTGGTTGTTTACGACGAGGCCATGTTGTCTTGTTCATGGACAAACCACGTTATGAGCCGCAGGTTTACAGCACAATGAGAGACCTATATTTTTATGAGCAAAACAGTTACCAGTTATGTCCTATTCCCACAGCTCGGCTGGCGGGACACAAAAGAACTCAACACACTGCAAAGTCAAACTTTAAAGTCACAAGGTTGTATTAGATTTCTATATTTAAAAAAAAGAAGCAGAAATGAAATCTGATTGCCGGAGAACGGAACGGAGAGAAAGGGTGTGTTTGTGTGCGTGCAGATATAAAGAGAGTGCAGGTTTGTAAAGGAGGAAAGTGATTTATTTGAAGTGCGGGCAAGGCGCCAGTCTCAGACTGAAGGAACACCACACTCATGTCTCTACATCATCACCGACACACACACACACTGGAACAAAGGGTCTACACAACGCAGCACACAATGAGTTGCATAACCAGGTATTGTGTGTGTGATAACGATGGATGTAAGTGATATTTTCTGCAACAAAATCCTGCTATAAAAAAGACATCCAAGAATGTTAATGTAACAACGCAAATCGGATGCTTGCAACAAATTCCAACATCCTACTTATTCTTAGTCACACTTGATAACAGCTTCTAGAGTATTCCGAGGATGCGAATGCAGCGTTCGCTTGTCTGCAGCAGAGGAAAGCAGCTCAACGGAGCCGAGCAGATAAGACGAGAGCAACAGCAGCGTTTCCCTAAATCCCCAGACTGCTCGGCTCATTACGACACGCTCTGCAGTGTCTCACACGCGTTCACACACTTCTGGGTGAAAACCTTATGACCACCCTGCTGGTACTGCATAGGGATGGATGATGGGAACAGGCCGTTACTGCGGGCGCCTGGAGCAGAAAGCCTCTTTGTCTGCTGAGATGTTGTCGATGAGCCGGAATTGAGGATGAGAAATGAAACGGATCGGACTCTTTGGCTTCCAGTTGTTCATAAAGTACACCGGCTTGCTTTGGTTTATTTACTACAAATCAAGCTTTACATGGCCTGAAACAATAGTTGCTGGTGCTAGTTCTTTGCCGTTTCCGTTCATTTCAATTGAACGATGTCTATTGGCACAAGTTTGTGAAATCCATCAAGCCTGCAGTAACATCATCATTATGAGTAATGCAGAAGAGACACTATTGTAATACTGATGGACGATTATGGATTACATAATGCCAGCAAGAGTCTGCAAACTGATTTGTATATGAGAAGTACAGACATGAATCTGTAACACAACCACTGCCTGAAACAGAGAAGTAAAATATGTAAAACATTTAACATTATGTGAAAATGATCCACTAACTTTAGAGGTACATCATTTTTTCCAGGATTTGAGGCAAACACGTCTCCTGGTGAAGTACCGTTTGTTTACTTTGTTGTTCACTAAAATGTGCAACAGGAGCAGAAGAAATGAAGAGTCATGAAGTCCTCAGACTGACTCTGTATTATGAGCTACAGAGTAATATCAATTTAAAGTTATCTGACATTAGCAACAATAAGCTACTGGCCAAACCAGACCAAGGAAGTCTGTAGCTGCAAAGGCCTGTTTTATTGTGAATTCATTTAACTTGTACTTGCAGGAGCAGGGTTGTGTTCATTCCTCATCGAATGATACATGATGTCATTCTAACATATTTTACTGGACTACAATCTGTTATGGTGTCAAATGAGCTTGTAAAGGCACAGTACAGGACCAGGCTGAGTGAGGCAAACGTGTCTCCTAGTGTTTCACCCTGTCAGGTGATTTGCACACACTCACAGAAACGATAAAACAAGATGGAGAAAAAAGAAAGAAAGAAAGACAAATATACGAGCTTTCCAAACCAAATGGAGACCAACAAAAGCTGTCCATTAAAAGTGAAAAATAGGATAACCTTCATTTCTCTGCATGATCTCACACCTCTGCCTTTGTAAAATCCTGAAAGGAAAAATCTGGAACACTGAAGCATTTTATTTCTTGAATTTAGCATTTAGATGACTGTAAAACAAAGGCCTCTTTCTCTCCTTAACACCTCTCAGCATGTTCACATGCATGTGTCCACATTACTGCAGGGAAGGTTGTGAGGACGGGAGAAAGACATGGAAATGATTTTTTTTCTTCTTCAATTTAACAGCTCAAGAAATAGTGCTGCACAATTAATCAAAATGTTTTATTGAAATCGCAATATGGCCTATACTCACAGGAAGCGCAATATTTGTTGAGGTCGAAATGAGTGTAGAAGAACTATCTTAAACTAAATCATCTTTGGAACAGAGCGCGACACAAATCCCACCAAAATAAGGAGGAGCAGATATGCTGATGGAAAAATAATTCATCTCATGGTTTCTCTCCGGCGAGGAGAGGTCATGACCCCGGCAGGCTGAGACAGTCAGAACGATACAAATGCAGTGTTTTTGTCCTCCTCTGTTTTACAGCCCGGGCCTCTGAGCAATGACGACCGCTCAACATGACTCACGAGGAAAACCCATCGAGTCGGCATCGATTAAGTTCAGATCAATACGGTCTTGTATCCAATTAAAGTGTTTCCAGCGCCATTGTATATTAGTGCTTTGGGGCATTTTTTTTAGCTTTTTTCTTTTCTTTTCAGTTTTGATTCTAATGCTGCGTAATGATACAATACTGCTCAATGTTACTTTACAGGACTAGATGAGTTGTGAATTGAGGCCTTTTGGCTGTCGACAAAGTAATGGATATATTGTTGAAAATGAGAGTAAGAAAACAATTAGTCACCTAAATCGCCAAATTAATTAGAGAACTTTGTTAACCAAGAAATTATAAATTACACAATCCTTCAACTGAAATAAAAAAAAAAACCTCATATAAATACAAGTACAAATTCATTTAATTGATGCGACAAAAAAAAAAATCCTACTCATACTACCTTCTCTTGCGGCGGCTTCACCACCACCGAGTGCACACACTTTTTCTTCAGCCCTCCTGAGAAGGCTTTTCCTGTCAAACACTGGTGTTAATCAATCTGCCGCAAGCCTAATGAAAATGCTACGCCGCCTGATGCAAATGATCCGACCCGGCTGTGAATCAGCCTGCTAGGTCACCAGAAGCTGCACCGATGCACACAGACATCAGACAGACAGCTACTATCCAGCTGTACGCGTCAGTATCGGCCTTCTTCTTCATTTGTATGTCATTTAAAATACGATTGTTTCAAAGCACACATGCGTTTGTGTCGACACCGACGGCGAGAGAGAGAGTGAGAACGGTCAATCAGCATCACATTGCATTGCATTAGAGAGACTGATGGGGACGGGGGCATGCCGCTCTGAATCAGCAGACACACGCGTTCAAGTGCATCAGCAGCTTGTCCCGCTTTCACTTTGTCTGTCTCCACCTCCCTCCCTCCCATCTCCATTCTCCCTCTCATTCTGTCTCTTAGCTGTATTTGAGTCAGATAAAAACGGTCTCCTTCTCCTCCTCCTCTGTTTACTTTGGCTCGTCGCACACAAACACACTCGGAAATGTGCAAACAAAGCATCAAGGGAGGGAAGGATGGAAAAAAGATGTGAGGAGGAAGAGAGGAGGAGGAAGAGAGGAGGAGGAAAGGAGGGAGGAAGGGCAGTTCTTTGTTACCAGAACCGCTGCTCACTTCCAGCTGCTTCCATTACAGAGAAGTGTGTGTGTGTGTGTGTGTGTGTGTCTCCAGACACTCTGCTTATTAAGGCAGTGTGTTAGTAGGTGACCTTGCGCAAATGAACACCCCTTAATGTACAACCTGAATGCTTTATATTGATCTGAATTATTCATGTGTGGGTTGTCTATATACTGTATGTGTGTTTTGTCTACATATGTGTGTTTTGTCTGTACAGGTGTTTAGCTGTGTGCATTTTTGTTGTTTGTGCAAGTAAGAAATGTGCAAGTAAGAAATATATATATATATATATATATACATACATACAGTACATACACAGAGCTGCGTGTGCAAGGACATAGCGAGAGGTTGTGTGTGTGTGTGTGTGTGTGTGTGTGTGTGTGTGTGTGTGTGACAGTCAAGCCTCAACCTAAAACGCTCCTCTCGCCTCATCCCCCATCCATCCTCAGGGTCCAATTGCCCTAAACCTTCATTAAAGGGCTATTGTCTCATACAAACCAGCTCAATTATGTTTGTTTTGTAGGATTCTACAATGAATGATATCTTTATTTAGTTCACTCAACTGATTTATTGTATGCCCACTGCAGGCCACAGCCAGACGTGTCTCCTTTTGATCACGTGTCTGGACAACAAATGTAAGAGAAAGACAATAATTTATGTATTATCCAAATTGTTGTGGATACATTTTGTGTAGACCTGACAGATTGTTCCAGCTCGACAGTACAGCACATCTCAGATTTCCATTTCAGGAGTCAGGGTTTTTGCTTAAGTTCTGTTGGTGCCACTTCTCTCATGGTTTCAGAGCAGAAAACACCTGAATATGCATCCTGATTCCAACCAAAACACATGACATGGCTCTGATAGGCAGGATCAGTATATTGCTGAATAGATAGACACGTCAGTGTCAAAAAGGGAAATGAACTGAGAGGATAAGAAGGAGCTCAACGTCTGGAGAATTTCAATATTTGATTGTCTGACCTCCTCAGAGGATGCAGCATCCATTTACATCCCCGCCCCCCTTTGCCTCACAACAAAACGCCTCGACAACCATCGACTATGATACGTTGCCGTGGCGACGGCTTTTGCAGCCTGTCGCCACGCCGCCCCGTTGGCAGCACATTAATGAAAAGACAGAGAAAGAGGAGGAAGAGGAGAGGAAGGAAGGGAGGAGAAACAAATTGCAGGGAGGGGAGGATGAATGAGGAGAGGGTCCGACGTTTGCAGGATAGAAAGTGAGAGAAAATATGGAATGAGAAGAGAGAGGAGGAGGAGGAGGAGGAGGAGGAGGAGGAGAAGGAGGAGGAGGAGGAGGAGGAGGAGGAGGAGTAGGAGGAGGAGGAGATTAAGGGAGGAGGGTGGTTTGTAAATCAAAAACAAAGAAAGCCCGGACCCTGAAAACGCTCCCGACGTGAGGAAGCCATACCTCAAAGCACACATCATCGCTAATGAGTCCAGTGCTCTCCTCCTGTCCTCCTCTTCATTTGCTCTCGTTTAGGAGGTTTGTTAATGAGACCAGATAATTAAATCATTTGCACGCCGCCTGCATGTAGAATCAGGTAAACACAATTTACATGAAAGCATCAACAGCAAACAGCCAGAGCGTCTCTTGTGCCTGGGGATAAAAGCGGAGGCTTGATGATGCCGGACTGTAAGCGGCGGCGCTTCGGAAGTAGAGACTGCAACTAAATGCGTCTTTGCGTGCCTAGAAAATGTAGAGATTTAGTATAAACAACATTTCTCACTAAACTATAGTTCTGTAACAGCAGTAATGGCATGAATAATAACACAAAACGGGGAAAATCGTATTGCAAAAAAAAAAGCCACAATATCCCTCTGCGTATATTTGGAAGTATTGTAATGCAAAATAATGTGAACCTTTCATAAAAACATGATGCATTGTTTAATATCTCTGCAAAGTGTGGAAACATGAAAAAAGCTTTTCTCCACAATTTGATCATATTTGTAAATGTGAGCACAGAGGAAAGACTGCGAAGATGATTTATCGGTTCACATGTTTGAACCTTTCCAAGAAAGAAGAAACAAATGATGGAAATTATTGACACAAACGTCGATTTTACATTTAAAAAAGACTGAAAAAATGAATTGGCTGAACTAAAGTTACAAGCCTTTTGAAGGGCTTACTAAAGTGGATATGTTCATAAAGTACATTGTCATAAGTGTGATTACACTGTGCGATGGCGTTGCTCGCTTGTGACGGGTGTATTAGTGAGTGGCTGCTGCTTCGTAGGATGTTGAACGATGGCTCAGAATCCCTGTCACCCTTTCCACCACCCACCAAACCCATTGACCTAATGGATTCCCACTAAGCCGTGACTGCGCCGTCCCGAAGCTGTATCTAAACGTCACCTTCTCGTGAGTCCACGGAGCCACGCCCGATGATTTATAACCTTGCCATCGATCTCAACGCGAGACTAATGGCACCGCCGACCCTTCTGGCTTCCAACAGCCGAGATCTGTCACCTGTTATTGGCTCCTCGCAAAGGATTCAAAGGATTAAAGCTGCACTCATTGAGTTGGGCGTGTGCCTCTGGTGTGTCTGCCTTGCATCCACTTTTAATTCCTTCCTCCTGCACAGAAACAGTAGCTAGCGGTCAGTACCCATGCTGCAGAGGAGGACTGATAACCGTCAACGTTTCACAGTGAACAATGTGGACATATATTGTGCTTCTGTCCTAGAATGAAATTATTATTGTCTCGTTTCAGATTGCACTTTTACGAAGATGTAGTTCCCCTTTTTCTAGACAAACTGAGAAAAGAAAAGAAAAGAGAACATCAAAGAGAAAGTCAGAAATGTGACCAGGTGCACGCTTAGCTCCACTGCATGACTGAACTCCCAACATTCAAACCAAAACTGGCTATTGTTCAAGGCCAGTTATGGGTGAAATGCTGGAATTATTTAGCGGTAATATTACAACAGTAGGTCCGTTTCATTATCCTGCCACTGGTCTATTTAGCAATGCGTCACGAATTGCGGTGACTGTTTTATGTTGCAATTAAATGTATACCTGCCAATTCCGATCATTTCTGTGTGTTTAAATCTGCTGTGAATAGCATTTAGTTTTTGCTCACCACAATGTGTTTACTTGCCATCTTGCCTGGTTGAGCAAAGGGTCACAAAACGTCATCTTTTTTTTCTCGCGCTTGCAGGCACCTGAGCTGCCGGCAACTGTTAGCGCAGTGTCACAGAGAGAAACCATATGTGAACGAGGACTCGGAGACGGGCCGACACCAGCTTCCTCACCAACACGGAGAGTCTCCATCTGGTGTGTGTGTGTGTGTTGTGTGACAGCAGGGTGTTGCGGCGACGCCACAACACAGCACCCTGATACATCCTATTAATAGAGGGCATCGTGCAGCAAAACCTCGCGGCTCGCTTTATCTCCCTGGGATTATGTTTTAGACAGGAAGCGGCTGCTAATGAGGCGAAGCCTGAAAGGAACCTTGAAGTTCGTATTTGCCAAGATGACTGAGAAGGAAGTCAAGTTGAGATTTTTTTCAGAGGTTTGTTCAGAAAAAAGTAAGCTATAACTCTATTTCGGTAGAATAAATGGGTTTATTATGTTTACGTAAGCTTTGCAGATAAAAGGTAGAGATGACACAACATGATACCTTTTACTCCCGAAGCAAAGCTGCTCTGCCAAAGCCTGCACTCAGAAGCTCATCCATATGAACACACACACACACACACACACACACACACACACACACACGTCCATATGACCCCCATATGGCCTGTGTGTTTCTCAATAAATGTGGTTTGCACCCTTAACTAGTCTAGATATCTTGACATGTGGGGTTTCACACCTGACACACACACACACACACACACGCACACACACACACACGTGTCAGTAGTGATAGTTGTAGCATTTCTGAGTGAACCGTATGTGTGTGAGAGTGTGAAGTGGAGCGTGTATGACAGGTTGACTGGGTTGTCCAGCATTTTGCAACGTGAACTGCATCAATTAATAATAGTATTTATTTACTGCAAATATTACGCTACTATAACACTGTAATGTATTTCTCATATTAATGAACAGGTTAAGTGTCAGTACAGAATGTAAAGTCATCTGAGGCAAATGTGTGATTTTGAGCTCGACAAATACATTTAATTGAATTAAATACTGAATGTATGTGCGCTTTATGTGTGAGAGCATAGCGTGGCATTCATTCAAGTACAATGATGATAATCTATGAAGGCCAGTCAAAGTAATCTATTGTGTAGACAAGAGGATCGATACTTTCATGTCTGGACACTAATTATAAAGTTAGAGCTAGCAGGCAACTGCCTTAGCATACGGACTGAAAACAACCCTGGCCTTATCTAAACGTAGAAAAAAACAGTTTAAAACTTCTAAAGCTCATTATCTCTGGAATAAAAAATATCTTTTCAAGGATCAGGTAGAGGCAGTGAGAGGATAATGGAGGAAAATAATATGTTTTTCTTCCTTCGTAAAGACAAAAAATGAAATAACGCAATAACGGGAAATGATGGTCTTCATTAGGAGAAACATTGCTGTGACCAACACAAGTGGAGTGAGATAGAGGCGACCAATCACCTTCTGCTACATTAGTTGCAGCAGTAAAAAGATTGGCGGGTGATTTAGTGGCGTTGAAAACTGCTGAGGTTTAAACCTTTAACACCTTTCAGTGTGTTTTCACTGCCACAATTGCTAGTGGAGAAAAAAATAATACTTTCGCTCCAGTGTGACGAGCATTAACTCACATGCTGTCATTCCAGCGGAGACACATCCTCCCCAAAGTGTCAGAGATCTCCCATGTTGGAGGCAGACACTAAACACACCATTCCTCCTCCATCCGTTTCTAATCCTTTCGTCGAAGCTGCTGCAACCCGGGTTATCAGCCCCTCTGACAGGAAATCAAACAGGATATAACACACTGATTGGACCCTTTACCTCGCTCTCTGGGGAGAAGGAGATTTGACCTCGTCTTGTCCCCAACAATAAGTCGTCTTGTGGGAAAATAAACCCTGCTCCTCTGGGTCCAAGCACTCTGAACACGGACAGGACTTTGTAAAGGGAATTCATGTTTTCTCCTTTTTCCATTATGCTTGAGATATATATTCATAGTGTGTTTCACTTACCGTTGCATAAATTCATTAGCGTTCTTTATCACAAACGTTTTACTTCTTGCAAATATTTTACTTCTTTCTTTCCACAGACAGTGAATTAGTGACGATGTTTGATACTCACACCACCAACAGGGTGTACAGTGAGGTAAACTAATACTCTCCACAGGGCACCGTTTGCCCTGATCTGACCGAGCTACAAGCCGCCGTGTCCCTGATTATTGTGGCACAAAACACAACCAATCACAAATGAACACAGGCATCGAGTAAGGGGATGAGCTTAATGTGTTTTTAACAGGCCGGCTTATCGACCCGTTGCCTGGCTGAACTTATTAGGAGGGAGCGGCAGAGAACAGGCAGCGTCCCCGATCACTGATAAACTACGATAATGAACGAGAGATCATTGTGTGACGCGGTTGTGGTTGTGTTGTGTGCAACGTTACGTTGTGCACCGCGCAATTCTGCAATGGGGTATAAACGTTTGGAGCAGCACAGATCTCATAGCGGAGCGGGAGACATGAAAAAGAGGTCTGAAATACTGAGAGACAGTAGGTTCTTCATTATTACGACATGTTACTTACATTAAATTATTTCTCTATAACATCTAATGTTTGTGTCCAAATATGTCTGAGTAAAGCGACAGGAGTGAACGACAACAGGAAGTAAACCAAAACAAGGAGCTGAAAGACGCCAAAATAAGCTGACTGGTCTCTTTTGGGTTCTGGCAACGGCTTTCACTTTAAACACACCAAAGTCATTGGATACGTTCTTACTTATATTGCTTAAATAATAAATTGAAAACTGAAGCTCGCCAGCTACACCCGGAGCATGCGGGCACCCTGGTTCCACATCTGTAAATCGACAGAATAGTGAGGGGGCATACATCGTGTGAAGCCTAAATAATGTAGTGAAACAAAATGGCATTTCAACCAGCGAGACGAGTGCAACCTGCACACGAATGCAATGATTTATTTTGTGAAAGAACTTTGGAGAACAACTGTTTTCATTTAGGATCAAATTCTATTTAAGGAAGGGAGCTGATAGAAAATAGTTTCTTTACTGCCTTTGGGTATAAATAAACACACACACACACACACACACACACACACACACATACACTTCAATCTTGCAGCAGTGAGAGTCTTAACAGCTAGTTATAACAGTTATAGTTAGAGGGCAGTGTGTCTCTGTCTGTCTCGGTTGCAATAAATTACTTGGGTGAAGCCTTTAGCAGAGATTCAGGCCTGGGGAAGGAACACACACACACACACACACACACACACACACACACACACACACACACACACACACAGACCATTTCATTCTGCTCCACTGCTACTGGGACCAACTACGAGGTAGCCATTAATTTTCGACCTGCAGTTTGACAGAATAACACAAACCAGCTCTACTGAAGCCTCTGAGAGCGAGGAAGGGAATCCTGGGAGGGAGAGCTCCGAGCACCCAAAGACATCTCGGGGAGGGAAATCACCACCGTGGTCATAAATCCAGACTCCGGAGGGCTCGTCTGCAGTTAACAGCCGATTTAACAGGCAGCTATCACTCTGACATCCATTTCTGTTCAATAAACCCTTAATGGCTTTTAAAAATATATGAACGCATTTGAAAGGTGAATTTTGAGAAGTCAACGACAGAGTTTCCTCCCTGCTCTTATGATTCTTATGAGTCTTCTTGGCCCACATCATGGCAACGCAGCGCAGAGCACCTCTTCAGTCTGCCAGCAGGAGGTGGCTGTCCGAATGACATAACACCAAAGGACTTCAGTACCCAGAAGCCCAGTGATGTGGGGTCCGGATCAGACTTGAGTCTCAGGTTTGTTCGTCACTCCATCAAGAGTTTGACTGAAAGACGACTCGCTAAGGCTGCATTCAGGACAACTCGGATGTCGTCATTTCCGACTTCCAAACGTAAACAATAACTATGTCTGACTCTTGTTATTTACATTTATACATAATGTAAATAATGTATGTAAATAATTGTTGTGCAGAGAAGATAGTTTACAGTAACCGCAAGTTCACAGGTCAAAGTTACGAAACCAAGTGCATGCAAATCTACTTCATCCCAGCGAGTGAATCAATTGAAATTGAAATGGTTAAAATTACCTTTAATGTTAAAATGTAATTAGTAAGTTCCACTCTAGGGTGTAAGGAGATAGCACAGTTTTAGTTTTGAAAAGGGTGTTTATAAGGTTGCTTTTTTTTTTTTTTTTTTTTTCATTCTTTTTTTTTCATGGTGCTTTACCCATTTTTGTCATCCATTTATTTAACTACCATTAAAAATGTGTCAACATTTTGTGATAAGAATCGTATTATAACAAAATACCACAGAAACAGCGGTTAACTTTGTGAGGAACCTCCAACAGCGAGTGTTTAATAGTAGAGTTATCTTCTAATTATGATCACGTATGGGTGAAGTCCGGGATGTTTGTGCTAATTAGGAGAAAAAGCCTATTCAAGGAAACACACAGAGCCTGTGCTGGAAGTAGGACATCAGGATACTCATAATCAGTCTGAGGGAGAGAAAAAAGTGGGTGATTCATACATTTTTCAACTACATGTAGTCTGTTTCCACATGGTGACAGCGGCAGGGACACACAGCTGCCTCTTCAGACGGTGCTCTCGTACAAGAACCGCCTTTTGTGGGGATGTTGATGGTTGAACCTGGCGACGGCTCTTCGAGGGGCACAGAACGCTGTGTGAAAGCAGCCGAATGCAGGCGACCGTGAAGGGGAGGTGTGCTGTAGTTAATCAGGACAAACCTTCAGCAAAACAGTGCTTGACAACAGGACTCGTTCAGAGGGTGATTTGTGCGTCCAACGCCGCAATTTCACATCCTGGCAGACGACGCAGCTTTGAGGGGGAGCGGTATGGAGCATTATTTCCAGTGAGCAAAGGGAAGCCAATAAGCTTATGTTGTCCAAAGATCTCTGTGTGAAGTTTTATACTTATTCCAAAAAAGGGAGATTGTGTCGTCGTCCCCCAAAAGAAGATGAATCGTATAAATCTTTTAAATTATCATACTGTTTGTTCGATTTTTCTTTTATCTATTTCATTATATCGTGCAGGCTTACCAATGTACATTGCCAAAGAAACCGAACCACCAGCCGTTAACATGCATTAATTCCTCTGAACCGAAACCTTAACTTATGAATGATCCCAATCTCGTCCCCTGTTATTAGAACCAATACTCAGCTGAGAGCTCGAGTGTGGTCTCGTGGGAATGGCGCTCTCTGTAATGGTCCACCAGTGTCCTCTACCAGCAAGCCAAGAGTCATCCACTCCACTGAGCGTGTCCAACCCCTCCACCTCACACACCCCTCTCTCTTGCTTCTTACATTTTATCTCATATGTTTCGTTCCATCACTACACTTTTAGCTTTTTTTCTTTTCTCCTCCGACCCCAGGTTCGCCCATTCGTCCTTCCACACCACCTTCACCTCTCTCTCTCTTTATCACTGTTGCTCAAGCTCCCTCTGTCCCCACGTTTTTCCACTTATCCTTTAATCGCTCTCTTGAAATCCACTGATTCGACAGTCTCACTTTCTCCCCGCCTCGTTGTATTTTCTCTCTCCATATTCATTCCGCCTTGCCCAGTTTCTCATTTTGTTTCAATCCAGTTCAAATGAACTCAGTGAAAGCGTCGGCATTCCTAAACTGCCGTATTATAGCTCTCACTGGGAAGGCACTGAACATGCTGCTCGTAGCATCATTGTTGGGGCACTGTTATTAAACTGTCACAGGACAATGAGACCACTCATGGCCACTGCATCACATTGGTTGGTGTCGGTAGTGTGGGGTATCCGTTTTGACCAAAATTAAGTTCCCATCAGTTTGCGTTTCCCACCAAATCGAACCGAGGTGGCACGTTCCAAATTGAAAGTGTCCCACGAGAAGCGGTCTCAAGTTCGATAAAAGAGTGGCCTCGTCATTTAATAAAGAGTAACGTCCCAAGATCAACGCGGTGAGACACAATTTGTGCTTATCGACGCAGAGTCACATGTACACTGTACAACTTGACCTGCTGCTGCGTTTAATGAGCCCAAATGCAATTACATTACAGAATCTCCCCTCCTCTCCATTTGTTCACACAGGGAACCTTTGAAGGCACTTTTCTCTTTAGGCACTTGCACAATCAGTCCCACCGCCACCACCACGCCACATAATGATCCCCCTATTTCTATCTATTCCCACCAGCCGGTCAGCCACTGTGTGATTACATTAGAGCTTCTCTCTCGGTCCAGCTCCAGATACCCAGCGCTCCATTCGGCCCCATTTAACCGGCCGGTGATTGTTCCTGCACTGGATGACGAGTTCAGGCTTATGAAAAACTAATAAAAAAATCATTGCAATGATTATAATACTGAGAATGTTCAAAAAAAGGACAATTTGATCAAATCCTTTGGAGTTGTTTTTTTCTAAAGCACCATTGTGCCTATGATGTATGATTTAGGGGTAGAAAGTCAGGTCAATGCAAAATTAATTCTCTCAAGATCTGCATAACTGGATTTTTCCAGACCTTTCGACCATATCACAAGGTCTGCATTCGTGGAAGGAGTTCGCTCAGTGGGAAATGATCTCTTTCAATGTTTTGAAGCGTGGACAAGATGTCCTAAATCATAACTGCTACTGAGCAGACTATCTGGGGATGAAGACTGTGGGATTCGGTTTAAAACTGGAAAAGATACCTTAAGTTTGGATTTGGATTCTTTAAAAAAACTACTACTTTGATGAATGACGTCAATCGTCATTTACTACTTACTTAATCATTTACAAAACATTCTCATTTAATACTGTTAACCTGACGCTAAACACTACACACTAAACACTAATTTGATGTTGTAAATAATAACAAACCTCCATTTTCTTTCTGTGGAAGTCAGATGATTGACAGGCAGTGGAGTGCAATGTAATACAGCACTAATATAACAACACTTAAGATGAAACAGAAAAGAACTATGTGATGCCTCGTCTATGCCTTGACGGAATATCTGGGGTACTTTTCTAGTCTCTGGAGACCATTTGCAAAAACTTAAAGCCAACTATATTATTCTATAATCTGTTTGGAGAGAAATGACAATAAGATGAAAGAAAAATAATAAGTTCCCCGAGTGCTGCTGCACTTTCCAGCAGTATCTATATAAAACACAATTCAATTAAAAAGACACAACTGAAGGCCTAATTGCTTGGGTGCAATACCAATAGAATATATTTGGAGATGTGCTTTAATTGAGGCGGTGGAACTTTATATTTCTGCACATATAAACAATATAATAGTAAAAGTAGTCTAAAATCCGGCAAAAGTGCGATAAGATGTTGATTATCATTTCTCCAAAACAATTAAGAACCAGTATCTCAATTAATATTGTATTCAAAATCGTTTCTACCACAGTCAGTCTGAAGCCAAAGAAGAGGTTTAAGATGGTGATAAATATATCTTGATTAAATCAGTATTGATGCCAGATCGTGCTTTTCAAACCAAACCTGAGTGCTGCCTCACGCAGGCCGATAGGACAAAGCAGACAAAAACGTTCGTGCGGCTCCTCGTCCTGACCCGAACAGAAAAGACTGCCACAGCCATTCAGCATCTTTTATGTAACTTGGTCATCGGCGCAATCAAAAGGACCATAATCGGTTCATCATTCCCAGTTACATAACTCACTGGTTAGGAAACGGAGACGCAGATTCCATACACAGATGGGACTGAGAGATTTAAAGCAGACACACAGTAGATATGGGTATAGGTTATGGTGCATTCAGGTTCAACCGTTACATACGTCACATACGTCTGTATCTGGTGGACGATTACTTCTAATATTTACCAGATATATTATGATTGTAATAGTTACAAACCTTCATAATAAAGTATTTTCCAATCAATACAGGCAGCAACTACGGGCCGTTCTGGACAGTCTGTAAACTGGATTTACGCATCTACTTGTGTCAAAATACAGCCTTCATCAAAAGAAGATCATATTTTTTTTCTCCTGGTATAAAAATGGATCTAAAAGTAAACGTGACTTCATGACACAGAAACCCGTTCAAACATATAATTTGTCTAAATCAGCCTTTGAAGTTCGCTTCGATTGTTCTCCACTCCACTCCACTGACATTTACGTGGGTTTGACCGAGAACCAAGGTTGCATGTGCAATTACAGCTACTTCCGCACCGGCAGTAAAACAAAGACGCAATGAACAAGAGGGGGTGAACAATGTGAGATGTTCCCTGCTACTCTTGTTCATTAGAGAGTCCCCGCAAAAACCCGCTCAGACAGAGAAATACTGACAGTATACACGGATCTTACTACCTGTAACCCACTATTTCCCACCGACACAAACTGGTCCTGATGTCTGGTAGGAGGAGGACATGGGAGGAAGATGATGGGGAAAAGAAGAGGTGGCAAAAATGAATGGAAAGAAGAAATGAATAGAAAGTGGAAGGGGAAACTCTGAAATTTGAATTATGCAACACAGGCTTACGACTATGGAATACTGAATACTGAAATACTGAGAGCAGACATGTCGGGGAGATCCTCTCCATCGGCGTGTAACTCCTCCCCCTTTACAACGGGCCCGGGGCAACAGCTTAAGAGCGCCTTTATCGAGAAGTCGCTGCCGCCGGGAACATCAAAGAATTAAGTGCATTAGTAATAATAGAGCATCAAACTATTACGACATCCCCGTTGCATCACAGGCCAACGCACTTCTCCACGGTTCACCGTCTGCAGTGAATGAGCCACCGTCACGTGGATGTGGACGTGGATGTGGACGTGGAAGTGGACGTGGACGTGGATGTTCGTGTTCTGCTTCCGTTGTATCGGAAATCAGGTTTCAAAATCAGAGCAACAATTACGTTCTGTCTCAGTGAATGTCCTCATGCGCTCCAGGTCGTGAGAGAGCTGCTCTCTGGGAGAACTAAAGGCCTTTTATCTTGTAGCAGAAACCTGCTTTGATGAGGCAGCTAATTCATTACACTTGATGTGTGTTGCTGATAAGGATGAGTACAGCATTGAATCCCTTCAGGACACGTTTTACCCCTTCAGCACTTGTTCCTCATTAAAGAAAGGCTAAAATTCCAATGTTTCTAAGAATAAATTGCTGTAAAACAAAACAAACATTCATGTCTAATATAGCTTTAGAAGGTCTCAAATGGAATTAAAAAACCACTTACTTGTACACTTTTCCATTTATTTGAGGTATAGAAGAATACTCCAATCTAAAACAACAAAGTCTGCTTGTATTTGAACATCAATGAAGGCAATGTCCACTGCGTCTAGTCTGCTTATATTAGCACGCAAAATAATTGTATATTTAAATTAGACAGCAACAAATACACTACATACTTCATCCTTTCTCCTTGAAGGAGCTTCCTTATGATGATAACATCGAAACCCCCGTAACAAGCTATTAGGTGAGCCTTGGCTGTTGATTACTTTATTATCGTTCCATGTCCCCCGTGGTCAAGAATGAACCTCCATGGTCAGACAAATAAAGCGGCTCCTACGCGCTGTAAACCCGCTTGTTAAATGTGATGTCTTTGAAGAACTGAAACGCTAACAGAGGATGTGCAGCATCATGTGCATCATCGAGACCTCAAAACAGAAGTTATCAGATTGATTTCAGAGCACGCCCAGTCTCTGGTTTGCTCTCTCTCTCTCTGTCCCTCCTTACAGCTGCTGTGGGACATCACAGCAGCACGGTAGCCATAGCAACAAGCGACACACCGCCAATGCAGCCATGGTAACCGCGGTGCGGCCAGACGTGCATCAGCGGGAGGTGCCAGCTCCTCGTTTTCCACGTCTCCACTTCCACATCACAACACCCAGAACGGCAGCACGGTGATGATGTCACTTTGGGACCACGGCGGAAAGACGGGGCAGGGGGGAGGAGAGGAGGGAAGGAAAAGGAAACACAAGGACGGAGAGGGGGAGGAGAAAGGAGAGTGTGAGCACTTTGAGCCTCGACTGGATGTGTGTTTTCCTGACTTGCCCGTGCTTATCTCCTCGCCGTGGCTCCATGCAGCCAAGCGTTTCAGCGCCACGTCAATACACAGCAGAGCTCACATTCACCATCCATTAACAGCAAACCTCCACATCCATCATCCACCCTCGGCCCATAAACCTCCCGTCCACCGGCAATAAACACCAGCAAGGTCAGTCGAGCCGCCTCGTGGGGGAACGGCTCCATTCAGTTGAAACTTCTGACATTGTTTTCGGACTAATTAGATTCTTGTTTTGGTTATTTCCCGGAAACCGTCTGTCATTCAAGCGGTGCCGGTGGGACAGTGAAGTCTGGTTCCCTGGATTTGCTGCTGGAAAACATTAACCGTAATGCAGTGGAAAACTCCGGAAAACCCAGTAAGCTGAGTTACGATTACTCGGTTATTTTCTGTGTGACAGAGTGTTTTTAGCTTGAAGGAACGACCACAAACTAGATGTTATTCCTCATCCTCCACATGGTTTATTTGTAGGCAATGCATCCAAATCCCTGGCTGTGCTTCAACCTCACAGTTGAAGATAATGACCTCACTAAACATGTTGTTTATTTCTGCAGTGGAGAAGAACGAACCCTCAAACCTGTGATTTGTTTAGAATAGTTGCCTTCCAGCTATTATTATCTCCCAGCAATATGAAACTCTAGCTTATATTTCACATGTGTTAGTGTTTAGAGTTCCTCCAGTGAAAATGCTCTCAATTTGCTTTCAAGCTTTTTTTTAACCAGCAACAGGGACATTAGACCAGATAGTGAGGAAACACTGGGATTCTGCAAACTGCTTGGTACCTTACACCTGTTACGTGGTCATTACCTGGCTGCCGGTGCTGCCAGGTAATGGCCACATGCACATCCATCATCCTCACGGTGTCATATAAATCACTGCAATATCTGTCTCTTGTCTCATCTAATTGCACAGATCAGGTCAAATGCTGCGTTTTAATGAGGAAGTGAAAGGTCAGACCACCAAGAACACAACCTGGTTACTTTTCGACCTGAACGTGAAGAATTTCCGCACTGAAACTCAGTTTGACTTCAAGGCGTTGATTTTGAACCTCTAAACACGACACTTGTTGCATTTCAGCCAGACTTTACTCCACCACCAAAGACCAGACTGGGAGCTGCTGATGACGTTCAGGTTTTGTTCCCACAGCTTCGCACCAGAGGGGCTGAATGGAAAGTGTGGCATTTTCACTTAGCAAAGTGTGAAGCCATTAAATTCAAAGGCACTCTGTCCTTTTAAAAAATGCAAACGCTTGTATTGATTCGAGCTCTGCTGCCTTCGGCCTCCTCCATTCATCTGCTCGACGGTTAGAAACCAGCAGAGAAACCACAGACGGGCGAGAAGCCGCTGCGCATATTAACAATTATCCCGGCAGGTTTCATTCATGTGACGCCGGGACAATCTTTATGACTGTCACAGTGGAACGGGGTCAGTGTTTGTGCTCGTATCGTTTCTCTACAGAAGCGAATTAAACATGTAATCGTAATAATCCGGCGACTAAACATGCAGTAAGATTTGTGTCCTGTTTTTTCGACATGGCTCAAGTGTGGCTCAAAGAAACACGGCGTGTGGCGGTGAGTTCCAGTTCAACGGTCTTACATATATAGCGTGAGGAGTGCCTCTGTGGGCTGCATGGTTAGCCGCGCTATTAGCCGCTTGGCTCTGTGGACGGTCTGTTGGTCGGTCCCCAACCTTTGATCTAGACAATTATTGGATGGAGTTACATGAAATGTGGAACAAAGATTCATCGTCCCCAGATTAATTTTTCTGATTTTGGCGAAACACTTTGTGTTTTAAACACTTGAAGCGTTTGGCTCTGAATAGCAAACGTTAGCAAGCTAGCATGCTGAGCTAATACAGGGCACATGGTAAACGTCAACATGTTTTTAACATAGCTGATGACTCTGATTTAGCCACTATGCACTGGTAATATTAATAACATTAACAGCGGTTCCATTCAAGAGGTTAAAGGAAGCCATGGCAGTGGGACAGTGAGCCGGCATGCCCTGAAACTGAAGCAGCTAAATGCAACTCAGACATCATTCATTTCATTTAAACCTTAAAAAATAATCAATAACTCTGATAAACTCCTATTTTGGTTATCTATCTTTAACTGTTCGTTCCAAGACCAGCAGTTTAAACAGATCCCCACAGGTGCTGTATAGTGGTGTACAGCAGAGACCAGTACAGTAGCAGTATTAATGGTCTGCTGAGCAGATATCCACTGACATCAAGACGTATAATTCATGTATAATTCATGAGCCGCTCAGCTTCACTGTGTGCAACACATACACACACACACACACACACACACACACACACACACACACATACACACACACACACACAATTATACTTTTACATAGATAAAAAAAAACTGATTGCAAACACACACAAAGGAAAGTAAAGTACAATCTCGAGGGAGGAAAATTGTATCTATACGTTCCAGACTGCATGGAAAATCAATAGATAATCACACACACACATACAATAGGCTGCATATTTGGTGTGTGTGTGTGTGTGTGTGTGTGTGTCTGTGTGTGTGTGTGTGTGTGTGTGTGTGTGTGTGTGTGTGTGTGTGTGTGTGTGTGTGTGCGCGTGTGTTCATCTCCAGACACAATGGTTCCCAACAGAGACCAGAGTGGAACCTTTTTCACAAACCCCAGTCCGTCCCCCATTCAGGAGGTGAGATAATCTGCACTCCAGCCAGCTTTTAACAGCTGCAGACCTTTTAATGGATGAGAGAGAGAGAGAGAGAGAGAGAGAGAGAGAGAGAGCGAGAGAGAGACATCCCTCCTCCCCTCCCTCATCCATCTGCTCTTTTCTTTCACTCAGTGTGTACAGTATTGTCCTTACAGGCGCCTCTAAGGTGTCTGTTGGCCAACAGTGTTCCTTTCTTTCTTTCTCTCTCCTCCTCTCTCACTCTCTTTCTCTCGCCATCGACTCCATTTTGGACAAACAAACACACTGCCTAAAGCCTCTCATCCATCACTGAGTGTATCTACTCCCGATCTAACCTCCATCCATCTGCCCTTTAAAGCCTTCCTTCACAACCGGCTCTTAATTGGGAATGCTGAGCCCACGCCCTAGCAGGAATTTGTTTTAAATTGCCGTGGTTTCCTGCTCAGGTTAATCCAATCTTGATTATAGGGACAATTAATATTTTTATTTCATAGTGTGGTTATTAAAAAAAAGCCCGTCAGAAGACAATATATATAGTATATATATATCTCTCTGTATGATGAATGAGGTTGATGCAGCAAGCCATTATGTCAATATATAAATCATATATATATATATATATATATATATATATATATATATATATATATATATATATATATATATATAAATCATACTTCTATGATACTGTAGGCTATTATTTGCTCCTATGGGTGTTTCATTGGCTGCTTTCGGGTTTCTGGAGGACCATTTACCTGACAAAAACCAAATAAGACTACATATCATTTTATATATATATATATATATATATATATATATATATATATATATATATATATATATATATATATATATATATTCAATTGTGATTAGCTTGTGTTCTATCTACTGGATGAACACAGACTTGTTTAGTACTTTTTCATATACATCAGAGATGACTGAAAGGAGCAGATTTGCACCTTTTGATATTTACAGACTTGCTGACACTCGAGGCAACAATGGAACAATATGAAACTTTCAATATTCCACCTGCTGCAGACAAACGTGGGAGCAATTATATTTGACATTTGAGTGCTTTGTGTCTTTGAGCGAATGCTCAAGCTGAAGCCGAATCCCAACAGATGAGAACCCTGTGAGTGTTTCAGCAAAGCGTTTCCAAACTGGCTCCTAACCAGGGGACGACTCAGAGAGGTGAGCTTTACGCCAAATAAGATAAAGATAAGATAAGAGCCTTGCAGCATCATTTATGACTCATTCTCGGGTAATGCAGAAGCACTCAAATAAAGTGTCTTGCAGTCAAAGGGGGAGCATTAATCAGGTCTTTTACAATGGCAGAAATCAAAAGTACAGGTCAGAAAAGACTTGGATCATCTTGGATCGTCCTGAAGATTTGCTTTTTCCTTTCTATTAAATGATTGGAAATTGAACATGTCTGGGTTTTGGACTATTGGGCGGACAAAACAAGCAATTTGAAGACACCGTCTTGACAACACGCAGTTTGTGTTGACCTTCCTCCCTGCATGCTTTCTATCACTCAAACTGTGTCTACACATTCATCCCTCCCTCGCCAGATCCTTCCATTTATCCATCCATCCCTCCCTTCTTCCTTGTACCCTCTCATCTTCTCTTCTTCCCCTTCCCTCTTGTGTTTTCACAGGTTTATTACTCCCCTGTCACCTCACAGTGTCTCCATCAGTGACTTGAATAGTTCAAGGCCCTTCAGTGCGTGGGGCCACTCAGACACACTTGTGTTCCAGCTACTGAGGCATGAAATTACCTCTGCGCCGCCTCCGGGCCCCCGAAAAGGATGCTCAACTGTTTAAAGTATGAACACAAATGTTTGCGGTGAGGAGAGGGAGCGTGAGGCGGAGGCAAACGCAGGCAGCGCTCATCAGCTCAACATCATCATGTCAGAGAGTCGTGGCGTTTTTCCTCTGGGCTCGCGAGAGAACAGCAGACATATTTGAGAAGCCGCACGGTTAAATGTTTCTTTTTTTCTTTCTCTGTTTTGAAAAAGGCAACCGTACTGATTCCTGCCTGTGCTCTATGCTGGGTTGAGACTGGTGTTTGGGAATCACACAAAGTGTGCAACCTTGAAATCAGAGACAGTCACTTCCCATCTCTGATCCCCGGTGGCAATGTTTCCATAACCTCAACCGGGAAACTGTTTATACCATGTTCCTACATACAAAGTAGTTACCAAAGGCACAATTACATTGGATCCGCGCTCTAATTAGCCAACTCGCTCATCTCTGCAGCCTCCTTAAATGCTGCTCGTGAATAAAACCTCAGCATTCATTTTAGAGACGCTTCTTCTCGACGATCGTCAAGTCCAACATTCGCTCTTTCCTTCGGTTCCGCTTTTCGTCCAGCACCAAACCCCGGGGGTGGCGTCTGTCTCTTTAGCCGCTAAGTGTTCCGCTGTGCTAACCGGCTAACTAAGTTGCAGAAGGTGCACCTAAATATTTTCTTATATGATCAAATTGGGGAGTTTGTTCATGAGGTAGAGATACGGCCTCATAATAAAGATGCAATACACCCTCAGTTGCAGGCTCATTACTGGAGGTATCCTTTAGAAAAGTCCCGCAGTAAATCCTCACCTCCAATCAAGGTGAAAAAAGGTGCAGGCATTTCGGAGGATGTAGTTAGTGGTGGTGTCACACTGCATTGTTTTGATCTGAGATGTGTTTCCAACTCGTTAATAAGGAGGACAACATACTTGAAACGTCTCTCAGAGCTGGCAGATTGTCTCCATGCTTAGTTTGACACAAAAGGAGTCGCAGATGATGTAATATTCTTTGGTTTGTCCTTGCACTGCTTTCCCTCAGCCTGTTTGTGTGTGTGTGTGTGTGTGTGTGTGTGTGTGTGTGTGTGTGTGTGTGTGTGTGTGTGTGTGTGTGTGTGTGCACCGGTGAGGCTTCCGTCAACCCAGAAATGCTGCTGGCAAGATTCCCTGTGCCTTCCCCTGAGCCCCTCTCTTCTTTCTTTCTCTCTCTTGACATTTGTCTCTTCTTCCACATTCTTTTGTTTGGTTTTACACCCCCTGTATACCTCCTGTGTGTCTGTCTGCCTTTTCCATCCACATCCTGCTGCCCCTCTTCTTTTGGTATACACTGTATTCACTTTCTATCACTCACTCTGAATCTATTCCTCCTCTTTATCTCTTTCCATTCTTCATCTGCCACTCATCTCCGTCTTCCCCGTGTCTATTGTTTTCTCTCCGTATCACTCTCCATCTCTCTCCTGCTCCGTCTCTTAGCTTATCATCTCACCATACATTCTTTTTTCTTTCATCATCTCTCCCTCTATCAATCTCTCCTATCTTTTCTTTTGACTGCATATAATCTATAGTTCCGTCTTTGTAACGCTCTGTCTCTCTCTCTCTCTTTCTCTCTCTCTCTCTCTCTCTCTCTCTCTCTCTCTCTGTCTCTCTCTCATCCATATCTTGTTACATGTGCTATGAAAAATCAATTGCACCATGGACTTTTCTGATTATAGCAGCTGTAATGAAAGCTAACTTTTCTTCATCCGACTGTCTTCCTCTCTGACACACACACACACACACACACACACACACACACACACACACACACACACACACACACACACACACACACACACCTGTCTCGAGTGTGTTGTGGGGCTGCTTTCCCCTCTCTGTTCTTCTAAGACCATCTTCACTAATCAATCACTCTGACCCAGATAAAACTTAGTTTAAACCCGGGCTGCTATGATGCTCTGACCCATTTAAGGACACTCGCGTCCCGACAGACAACATATATGGACCACGAGGGAAATAACACGGCATTACCTGCAGGCTGCGGAAAAGTAGAAATGTAGTGGGGGAAATGGGACTCGACCAATGAATGATTGATCCTCGACGGTTTGGCTGAATTACATCACTGTGATAAGTCAGGTTTTTACAGCATCACAGCAGTCAGCGGCATCTGTGGCTCTATTTTACTATATATTTTATGTATATATTATATTCGCACATCTGTCCAAGTTTCAGGTTGAAAAATGTAAGATCTAAGGCTGACGGGACAGCACTATAGCTTCTTTTTTTTTGTCTTTTTTTTCTGGAGCACCCTTAATGCATTACACTTATAAATACATGAATATGAAGTATTAGAAACACATTGTCTTCAAAATCATGGGTTATGGGCAGGAAGAAAATTAATCTGCAGTTATTTTGCTAATTGATCAATTGTTTCTGTAATTATTTGAGCAGAAACAAGCCAACACAAGACATCACATCCCCTTGGAGACAAAGTAAATGGTCTTTTTTTCCACTATTGTGAATAACTCATTAATTGAAAGATGAATCAATAATGACAATAAACGGTAATTCCAACCATTTTTTTTGAGTCGATTTTCCACCCTTTGAATCAGACTGGTGTACGGTGGGCAGCCAAACCCACTCTGTGAATATGCTGAGCTTGCAACAAGGGGAGTGAAAAACCGAGTTAAAGCAGCCACGAGTTCGACGGGTTAATTGAGGCCTTAAATACAAACACCCTGGTTTTACAATCAAGTTGTCACACCAGCTTAACTGACCTTCCATTAACCCTGAATCCTTCCTGCTCTCTCTCTCTCTCTCTCTCTCTCTCTCTCTCTCTCTCTCTCTCTCTCTCTCTCTCTCTCTCTCTCTCTCTCTCTCTCTCTCTCTTTCCTCTCCTCTGCTGCTGAAGGACGTCACACTTGCCTGTCCATAAATTACCCCCATGTAGAGATGCATGCGGGAATCACTGTGAACGCTCAATATAGGCATAGACATTAACGCCCAGTGCAGACTAACCTGCATGAGGGTGAACTCCCTGACTTCAGAACACACACACACACACACACACACACACACACACACACACACACACACACACACACACACACACACACACACACAGCAAAGTCTCTGGCTACCCTTGCCCCACATCCCACAACTCGCTACAAACAATAGGCAGCACTTCCTGAAAGTCAGAAATAACAGGGAACAGTTTCCTTCAGCAGTAACTGGGGAATACGAGAGAGAGAGAGAGAGGGAGGGAGGAAGGGAGAGAAACAGAAAAGAAAGAGAGAGAGCGAGAGAGAGAGAGAGAGAGAGAGAGAGTATTGAAAAGGCCTTGTACCCTTCAGCCTTTAGCAAAAAGTAGCATACACTAGTGCAGTGGTTCTGGTCTGGCTCCGGGACCCACCATCCCCCCTGAATGACAAGCCGCGACCCAAATCGAGGAACATTCTCAACTCAACTTCTCAAATGTATTTAATGAAAAGATGGTGCAGTTTGAACCTGAGATAGTACAGAATTTGTATGCCAACACAAAAACAAGTTTAATGATAAACCAAACCGACCAGCTGGTGGCGATGCTAGAGAGGGAACTATTCCCTTTTACACTCAATTAGCTGCATTTGAATTAAAAACCCAAAAGTGCATCTTCAGGACACGAGGTAGTACAAGATACATAACAATACAGAATCTTCAGCCAATTTGAAACAGACTCAACAGCTTTCATGCACAGACAAAAAAGTTCAACAACTAAGAAGTCGTTTAAAAAAGACTCAAATGACCTAACTTTAACTGAGAATACACACTCACTGAATCTATGACAAACACTTTACTATGGAAAAAGTCACTGTCTTGAGGAGCAGCTTTTCCATGAATTTAAACAAAAAGTGCAATTCAAAAGGGTTCATATATACAACATTTCTCGTGATTACCTCATCAGTAAATACTGAAAACATTGTGCTTTACAGTAAATTAAGCAGCACTCAATTCTCCTCACGACCCCAGAGTTTTTTCCTGTTGTGCAGGCAGCGCCATCAGTTGTGAATGTTATATTCAGTAGGCTGTTTAATTTAATTATCCTAAAAACCCAGAGTCTCCCTCATATGAGGATGGTTTGACCCAACCTGGCACACGCTGCTGACAACATGGAGGGAAAAAAAACTACAAAAAACTACACTCACAAATAAAACCACAGGATAAAATATATATATGTATATATATATATATATATATATATATATATATATATATATATATTTGATTTTTTTTTTTCAGGCAAAGGCTAGTTGAGAATCACTGCACTAGTAGATACTTTTTTCTGTGGGACTTTTCGAGGGCACTACAGAGAAACACGTTTCAGATGAAGAACCCTTACTGCTTTTTTCAAATCCGCCTTGTTTTGTTACGCACATTTTCAAATCAGACAACCGCGAGTGGATTCGCTGGGGAATTTGAAGAAATGCTTTTACGCGTCAGAGGTGGTGAAGAGTTTTTTGCGCATCAATACAATTTAAAACAACATGGCGCCCATTTATTCCAGTTGTCACCCAGCGCAGACGCCTCGGAATAAAGAATGTCTCCCCTGTGGACCATTGCATATCAGTGCTGTCCTATAAAAACCATGAGGCACTTATTCTTCAGTGCATCTCGAGAATTCAAAATGCTAACTTTGGATATATATATATATATATACATATATATATATATATATATATATATATATATATATATATATATATATATATATATATATATATATATATATATATGTATATACAAATTTCTTTGGACGGTGTATGGATCGTCCAACATCAACCACCATTTCCGGCGAGCTGGTTGGCCGCACCACATCCAGCTCTCTCAAGAAATCCCCGTTTCTGACAAAGACACAGAGTCAAGTGTGTTCCTGTAACAGCAGATGCATTATGGGAAGATTGCGTCAACGCCAGAGAGAAACAGAGCATGAACATGTCCACTTTATGTATGTGCCCAAGCAGAGAGAGTGACCTTATCATCCTCAATGGACTAACTCTAAATCACCATGCTATCACACACACACACACACACACACACACACACACACACACACACACACACACACACACACACACACACACACACACACACACACACACACACACCACACAGAAAGAGAAAAAGAGAAAGAAAACCCCTGGAATGAATGACCTTCAGGAGCAACATGGGAATTAAACACACACAGAGAGAAACAAAGAAAAGAGGCTGAAAAACAAAGAAGGAATTAGAAAAGAGTTACAGAATGAGAAAAGAGAATTAGTGAGTGACATGCTGCTTTTTCCCCTTCGCTCTCAAGTCCATGTTTTTTGTTTTTTTCAATTAAGGCCATTATCTCCTCGACTGCCAGCCCTGCTACAAAGACTCCACATGGTACAGTCTCTCTCCACTACCTCTCTCTCTCTCTCTCTCTCTCTCTCTCTCTCTCTCTCTCTCTCTACCAGGCCTATCATTTTCTTCTTTGTTCTCTCTTAATTCCTCATATCCTGTCTCTCAATAACAGGAATACTTCAAGCTCAACCAATCCCTCCATTTCACACCCCTCCGTCTGTCTACTATCTGTGCTTTTATTAACCCTCTCCATCTCTCGATTGCTCCTTTGTGTTTGGTCACCTTGAGGCATGTGAGACCACAGCTGGAATACAAGCTCTTCTGGAGTCTGTACGAGCAAAGCAGCGCCGGGACTCAGCATGGCAGCACACAAGAGCTCGTACAAAGCGTGAGCATGTTTTGTCTGGCAAGAAGACAGCAGTGATGGGAATTCATGTCGGACCGTTCTGCTGGTTACCAAAAGTATGAAATGTTGATGTTTTATTGTCGAGCTTACAGGCTCAAGCCAGGAGGGATGAGGGCAGCATGACATATAGAAAAGCCTGAGAAGGAAGCAGAAGCTCTATAAAAAGGCATGCACTGAACTCCTGACTCTACAATGCCATGGTGCGATCTTCAAAGGCTAAAAGAAGCTTTAAAAGTACCAACAGGTTAATTAATGCTGACACAATGTATAATATATACATTTGTGTACTTAAACTGTGAACTCCTACTGGACAATAAAAACATTGCATCTTCATGCGTTTACACTGTGTTCTATTTATGCACCAAATCATAGTAGCTGAAAAAAGGCTTCGAGGACCTTGAGGTTAAGTTACGTTACTACAGTCGTTCTATTGTAGAAACATTCCCGTTTTATGTATCTAACACTCACGTACCCACGTATTGTGACTGCGAGCGGTCTTTGCTTGCACATCCCGTGCTCGCTATAGATTGAAACAGGAAAGGGGAGTGAGGCCAATAAAGCATGACACGTCACACAGCTGGGACACGTCGGATGCTCTTATCCATCCTCACAAGGTCAAAGTCCCTCACTCATTCAGTTTATGATCACTTCATGAGCGCACACCCCGCCCTCTTCATTCTCCTCTTTGCATCCATCGTCACTCATGAGGCAGAGACACATTTAAAACAGCAGTTGAACCTGATTCAAACGGAAAGACACTAAATATGCGGCAACACATATATTGCGCCTGGTACAACATTTCTTTTATGTTTTGCCTGCAATCGTGTGTCCTTTTTTTTATAGCAGGCTGCTGAAATTTAACTTCAACCTCGACTTCACCCTTAAAATCCCCTACACATCAAACTCCTTCATTATCTCACCCAGCATCCCATCTTCCTCCATCCCTTCAATCATCCTCCCCCCTCGCCTCACCTTCACATGGCAAAACCTCTCCCATCTATTTCTGCAGAGACCATTTCTCTCCCTCCGTAACTCTCACCCGTTCACCCCCTCTCTCCACCAAATCTGACCTCCTTCAAAGGTCAAACAGCTGGAATGAATCGGTCTATGTTTTTGGAAAGGACTGGAAGAGGAGAGAGAGAGAGAGACGAGAGGAGGGGGAGGACAAAAATCCGAGAGGTGTGAGTGAGAGAGGCAGAACGGGAGTTGGTATGGGGGAGGGAGAGGGCGATGAGAAATGGGAGGACAGGAGGAGGAGGAGGAGACGGGCAGAGGAGATTTTAAAAGAGAGGGAGACGGGATAAAGAAATCCCTGCATCAGCATTCCTCTGGGTCTCTGTGGGAGCAGCAGGGGAGAAGGTGATAATAAATAGGGAGCGAGAGATGGATGGAGGGAGGGAGGGAAGCAGGAGTTGGTCTGTGAGGGAGGGATGAGCGAGGGAGCAAATGAGAATAGGACAGAGAAAATTAGGGAGAGGGAACACCTCCCTTCTCCCCATTCCATTTAATTGCATTGATTGTCTCTTTACCCACAGGACGGTGGTGTGTGTGTGTGTGTGTGTGTGTGTGTGTGTGTGTGTGTGTGTGTGTGTGTGTGTGTGTGTGTGTGTGTGTGTGTGTGATCACAGTGTGCTAATTATACAGAGACTCGAGCAGACAATGAGTTAATAGACGTGAACACAGCTTCACAGATAGCAAACAATGCAGACCTGCAACATAAAAAACAATACAAGTCTGCTAACGTCACAGTGGACGAACGTAAACAAGACCTGAAGCACATTACTCACGCTTTTAAGTCTATTTTCTCCTGTTTACACCTGTAACTACAGTGATCGCGGGTCGGGCTCTGACCGCAGTTTGAAAACGCAGATGACCTACTCTTAATGCTGTGCCTGAACGCATCCTGTGGAGACAGACGGAGGACTGAAGCTGCTGCTGCTGACATGCTGCTCACGTTACGCCTCCTGTGTACACAAAGTGTCACAACTTCTGGCTACAACATGTTTTGTGTGCATTACGAGGCAATTTTTTGTCGATCACTTCATAAATATCATTTAGAAAAATGCATTTCTCTATTTTAAATTTGCGCCACTCGGTGCACGGTCCCAGGACAATTTAGAGATTACTGAAACGGTTTCTCTTTTAGCTTTGTGCATAAAGCATTCGGATTGTTGTGTTTGCAGAAACTAATCCCTCTCCACTTCCCACAAAAGCATTGACGGCCTGCAGCGGCAGAATAAAGGTCTAGACGAACGCTGCATAGCTGTGCTTTGTAACGAATATCGATATCAGGACGGACGGGGGAGGCCTGCAGCCGCCACCAGGACACGATCAATAATGCACGCCCTCTTTTTACACCTGTGAATCACCACCTCCTTCATCGTCTGCGGGTTCTTCTGTCTGCATCCACGTCTCCACCCGAAGGCCTCCTTCCTGTTTTTCTGGCCTCTTTGAATTGTCCTGTTTCTACCGAATTATCAAAGGTCAGACGTTCCTGTGTGGATGAGCACACACACACACACACACACACACACACACACACACACGCTTCCCTCAACCGTATCAGCTGTGAGAAGAATCCCCTTCACTGGAGGGCTGGCAGAGCCCAGAACAGGGCTTATGAGACCGCGTTAGTCAGACAGCCAACCGACTAGAGAACCCCCCGCACGGTCGGTCAACGGACGGCGGTTCAAGGGTCGGATAAGCGCTGAATCGGCAGTACAGAAGAGGAGACACTTATGTGGTTCTTCGAATAGAAAAGGTGAAAGCAAGCCTGTGTACATAAAAATCTCAGGAGAGAAGTCAGCTACAACTCCCAAGGAGCATTTATTGAAAGCGCAGAGTTTAGAATTCTGTTGCATCCACTGCAGAAAGCCTAACACTTTGTAAAATAAAAAAATCATCCATCAGTTTAAATCCCAACTGCAACGTGTTTTGAATTCACTACCGGCTCCTTCTCCATTGCACTGGCGGCTGATGACAGTAGTATTTAAGGACATCCATCTGCCATAGTGAATTGAGGGAAACCATCAACATCAGCAACATGTGGCCAGAACATAAATCTAGAGTATTGTCAAAGTAGAGGATTTCATAAAAAAATAAATAATAATACTTGGAAATGGGAATACAAGGTGGGTGCATTAACTGCAAAACACATGTAAACAAATTAACTAGCCAATACTAGGTGGAGGCATTTAACCACTAACAAATGGTAATGGTTAATGTAATCAATTATTAAACACTAAGAGAAAGAGGATTATTCACAATGAGCAGGAGATAAAACAATCAATACGGCGTGGTTGCTGGTATCTGCAATCTCATTCATATTGTCAGTAATCCAAAACTCAGGACTGGTGGTAAATGTTCAATGTGGAATTAATTTTTCACCAATGTGCCTCGCACTCTATCTTACAGTCATCAGTGAGCGAGGAAGGCACCAAAGTAAGCCGTTACTTTACATAGAGTGTCCCTCTCAGCCATCTTCCCCGCCATCCACAAACAGAACACTGGCAATTGTATGGAGGGAACACACAGTCCAGCCAGACCGGGGCCGACGGACCCAGATCTCCTGCCAAGAGAGCCAACCCATCTATCCAACCCTGACCCACATCAGGGGCCTGGTCCTGGGCCAGGGCCATGAGCATCAGCCAATCAGACAATGAGGAGAAGCAAGAGAGAGAGGGAGAGAGAGAGATGAGGGCGGAAAGATGGGGCCTTGCGATACTTTTCCCTGAGATTGGACTGCTCCAGAGGGAGGCAGCAGAGAGGTCACTCAGGCTTAACTCAGGCGTAACACCACTTTACATTAATGTATTTTCCTTTGGAAGGAGTGCAACGGCAACTCTGTTTTTGTTTATTCTCACTTATTTATTATTCTCACAAACTGGCCCTGACATCAAGTCGCATTCTCCCATTTCATTGTAGTGCTTTATTGGCTTCACTTGGAAAAGAAACCAAAAGTCCCTGGAGTGGCAGCCAAGAGGCAGAATTGAAGTCAACACTGCGAGTAGAGACGGGCTCTCCTGAGGCCCGCGGGCAAACAGTAAACATTGTTTTCTTCCAAAAGCCAAGAGACCGACGGTCTAAATAAGGATCTGCCTCAACCTCAGTGTTTGGCTGAAATTTCCAGGTTGGGTCCAAACTCAAACAGACACTTTAATCTGCATTTAGACCATAATCTCATCCATAAAAAGAGAGTTTACTCAACAACACAGCAGTGAAATGGATGCTGATCTCAAGGGCACAACTTAACGCTGTTTGTTGAGAGGAATGTTACAGCTTTCTGGCACACAGAAAGAAATAATAGCAACAGTACCTCTGCATCAAGAGAGGAAGCCTTCCAGCTCCATCAAACAATTTCCGTATCTATTAGCAGCCCTGCTGAACCCAGCACCGCTATGAGACTCACATCCTACCTTGTCAATCTCCTGCTGCAGGACCTGTTTGGCGACCTCCAGGTCCTGCAGGCGCACCCTCAGCTCCTCGTTCTCCTGCTCCAGGCGACTCCTTTTCTTTTCCACGCTGTCCAGCTGGCTGTGGAGACGGATGGACACGTCCTTCGCCACCTGAGAGGACGAAGAAGGAGGGAGGGATGGAATTTAGTAGCTGTGCCAAGTGTGCCATGAAAGTGCGTGGATGAAGGAATTAATGTCCCGCTGAACGCTTTAAATACAGCGCGTTAGCAAATAGGAATTACGTGAGAGAATACTGCATTTGGCTCCAAATACTGCTTTGTATGTTTTTTTTTAGGTACGTGGTAAACTGGAATGTTGAAGTAACGCAGCTTTGATGGTCTGCCGAAAGGCAAAACTGGTTTTGATTAAAGGAATAGACGGATAAAAAACACACATCACAAAAAGAATAAATAAAACCCACACTATTCACAAAAAAACATATACAGGTTAATAAGAGAACACAACTAAAACATATGACCCCCAAAATAAAGCTGGAGCTGTGAGTCATTTCTGTAACCAGATCTTGATGGAGCGGAGCACAACCACCTTGAAACTGTCATCATGGGATATTGCTCAGAGGATTATCTTTTATGTTACTAATCTGTGTTCAGGTAAAGAAGATAAAGCGCGGCTCCATTGCGTTTCATTTTCAAGCCAGAGGTTCGTTCTAGGTCCGTGCGCTGCGAGTGCAAACAGAACCAGTTCAATGCTGGGGTTTGTTTTTTCCGCTGAGTTTACAAAGTGTGTTATCTCTATCAGCAGGAACTTTTTGGGGGGGTCTTTTAATCAAATAAAGCCCAAAAGATAATTATCGGCATTCTGGCAGGAACTGATCTTTTATAAAGTGATCTTATAAAGTCAGATCGTTTCCCCCTGAGGGGATTCATTCATTAAAAGTTTCTATTGTCAAAGAGTCAAACTACGACGAAAGCCAACTCCCCGGTGTCTGATATGAAAACAGCACAACAGTAAAGAAACGGCCATCTGGTAGCTGCATCATGGTTGAGTAGAGCCCATGCGGTTATTATGTTATAATAATATTAAAAACATTGAATTATTTTATTATGAGAGAGTACAAGACAAACACCTTGCTTCATGTTTGATCGTTGGTTTAATCCGATAGATGGTACATGCAGTGAGAAGCACGGTCAATGATCCAGATCCAAGTTTAACGTCCTAATGACGAATAGATGAAGTCAAAGCACACCCTGAGAGACGATATTAAACCACCGTGTTCATGTCTGTTCATTCAGTTCCGCATTATAGTCTTAAGACCAGCAGCGGACGCATTGGAATGGGCTTTTCATCCTAGATATATCACCCGCAGACTTTTACGAGCTGGGCAGTTATATAAACGGCATAACACCTCATATTCTGGGCCACAATGAAGGCCGGCTCATGCTGCAAATACAAACTGGTAAATGATGACGTCGCTTTTATGCTGAAGTACAAGCAGAGCAATGAAGAGTTGTATTTTCCCACGACAGCGCTATTAGTGCCGAGTGCAAACTCAGTTCAGACATCACAGCATTTAAATTAAGGCTGAGAGGCTCGCACTACAATTAGCAGCTAGACAACTAACATTTGACTATAAATCTGTTTTTTCATGAGTCTCAATGCATCAAGTAACATGCCTAGTCACTGTCTTTAAATGACCAAAAGAACATGATTAAAAAAATAAAAAGTCCAGATAAAAGAGGCCGTTTGTTACTAAATGTCATTTGGAACCCCTTAATGATTGCTTTGTCTCCAATGGAAGTGGCTGTGAGGGCTTTTATTCTAAAAGGCTGTATTAGAGGGGATGAAATGAATCGTTGATGATTCCCACTGGGAGCTCAGTAAATGGACGCATCTCGTTTTAGAGGCAAATGCCTGCGTTATATCAATCACCCAGTCGCTCATAAATGTGCTCAGACCCGGTTAACCTCGACACTGATTTCATCGAGAAGGTCTTTATTGTCTGACCGTTAACCGTTCTGCGCTGATTTATTTTAGTTTCATGTTAACGACTAGTGAGGTCAGGCTTTATTCATTTATCTTGTGTTCTTCTTCGGTCTCGTCAGAAAGGATGTGAGAACAAACACATTGCTCACATGACCTGCCCTCTCATTTCATTATATGGAAATGAGGTGAAAAGTTCGCTCAGTTCAAAGCACAGCATGACTTGGTAATGTCTGTGCCTACATGATTTTGCAGTATGCTAACACACTTAAAAATTGTCAACTTTTATCCTTTTTTTTTTAAAGGCGCTTCAATTATTATTTAACTTTTTCCTCACATCAAACTTGAGGTTATACAAATCAAGTTTGAACCTGGATTGGCTTAAATGTGTGCTATTCTATTATCATGTCACTTTCATGATATATATTATATTATAGTTCTGTTCACAGTGTGGAAGGACGTCTGCAGCTCTTGTGTGATCACTGGATGACACAGAATATTTATCTCATTGCGAATCAGCATAATGAATACTACATAATAATATATTACGTGTGAATGACTGTGTGTGTGTGTGTGTGTGTGTGAGTGAGAGAGATAGAGAGAGAGCCAGTGCCAGTGTGCAGCTGAATCCCACAATGCCCCTCTGTACGGCCCACTTTCATCCTCCCCAACGGCTCCCTGAGCTCCACCACATACCAATTCATGCTTTTTTCATGCGTTACTTCTTCCCTCTACTATACTACTCCTGTATTTCTCTCAATCATTCATTGTTTCAGTACTTCCATTATAGGTTGCTTTGTTCCCTTGGAAAGTGTATTACAATGCTATATGTCTCTTTTCTCTTGTCTGTGTTAATTCTTCCGCTTCACTACTTCCCCGTCTGATTCTCAAGCGTCACAGATCTTCTGATAACCGTGTACCTGTTTTCCTTTAGGTT